>NC_136060.1:498897832-500116413 GCF_964261635.1 Lissotriton helveticus
CACGACCTTGAAGATTCTATGGGAGCCGCGGGGGCCTCCGACCCCCGCAGAAACCCCCGATGGGGAATGACTGCCATGATTGCCCACGGAACGATGAAAATGTAGCCGCAAGACGTCGGCGCTCCCATGCTGGCGCCAGCCACGATTTGAATGACTAAAATCCTGCAGACTACAGTTCGGATCAGTTACGGTGAAAACCCAGTTTGACCCGGTAGGAAAATTGTTGCCTCCCTCCCCCTTTGACTGATGGTTCAGACCACCGATCCTCAGACTATACCTGGATCTGCCTGGTCGCACCCAAAATGGCGCCGGTACAAATGAAACTTTCAACTCCTTGTTGTACCCCGATTGCTCAGCCTTGGTGTCATGGGATATGTATGTAGTTTTTAAACATATGGATTGATATAGGATGTGTACTGATTATATGTTCGGACAATGGATTGATATAGGATGTATACTGTCAGTTCGGACAATGAATTGATATGGGATGGGTACTGATTATGTGTTCGGACAATGAAGGACAATGAATTGACATGAGATGGGTACCGATTGAACAGTCGGACAATGAATTGTTGTTAAGTTTTGGCGCATCATGATTATTGAAAGTTCGAATTTCAACGCTTATGATACTTGCTCACACTGAAGTTTTGATATGATTTTATTGTACTTGTCGCACTTTTAGTATGAAATCAACAACCACCGACTCCATTAGGTTTTCCACTAATAAGTAAGCCCACATGTACGGTTCTGGCCAGCCCCCCTGGGTTGTAGGCCCGTATTTATGCACTGACCTTTTTATTAAAGATTTTTGAAAAGCTACGTAGTTGTCACGTGTAAATTGGTACGTTTCGAATAAATGACCCCTGTTTCCGATATAACTAAAATACAGGTGAAATGACTCAGCTCGATTAGTTAAGGGTTAAAAGATATAATATATAGAGATATTGCAGATATGAAGGGTCCAAGTTTTAGTTGTGTATTTTTCCCTTTTTGTACAGCCAAAAGCAACCGCTAAAGATCCTGGTATTTAGCCTATACTTTATATGCTACCTGTATAAGAAAAGTCACACTAACGGTCCACCTGGGCTTGAACGCCCAGTTGGCAGGGACTGCATCCCGTGGAGATAGGCCGAGTATGCAGTAAGTAAAAGCCTTTCTGGGTTTATGCGCGCTAATGTGTCTATCAATGTAGCCCCTGCCTCCTTCTTTTTCCCTCTCTCTGCAGGTCACATCGGAATGTCGATTAATGTACGAAAATGGTGATCTAGCGGACGAAGAGACGGGAAAGAGGGTTTGATTATGGTACCTAACCGCGACAAACCCCGAATAATGCAACCAAAAATGACGTACAATAATGAATACATTCCTACGTTTACCTAAATAGGGAAAGTTTAAGGGATATTCCGAGGTAAGGTTTACACAAGTATCCTCCGCCGGGAGGACTAGGAATATTGCCAATATTTAAAAACCTACTACCTCCTTTTTCGCATCCTCATAGACCTGTAACTCAAAGCTGCCCCATTGTTCTCCAATTGACACCAACTGTTGTCTCAGCCTGGAAACACATTTGCTAAAATGACTCGAAAATACCACCGTGAGCATTAGCCCGACCAGGTTAGTTCATGACCAATTGACAGAGGCGTAAGTGTGTGCAACACAACCTCCAGTAAAGGCAGCCGACAATAAAAAGAAAAGAAAAAGTAAAGAGAGCTTAGGATGCTGAGAATGCGCAGCGTACAGGAAGAGATCATTTTGGCCAATAACTGTTCTATGTTTTGTCTTGGATTTTTGTATATAATACATGTACTGTCTCCCCCGTCTGAGTTTGTGTGTACGTGATGCATGGATCTACGTCATCCCTCTGCCTGTGTTTCCGTATTACTTAACCCCTGTTGTTCTGTGTTGTGCGCGCACTGAATGACCCATTATTGTACACGTCTCTCTCTCTCTCTCTCTCTCTCTTTCTCTCTCCATGCCATACGTGTACCGAATGGACCATTTAGAGTGCGGTCTCTCTCTCTCTCTTTCCCTCTCTCTCTCTCTCTCTCTTTCTCTCTCTCTCTCTCTCTCTCTCTCTCTCTCTCTCTCTCTCTCTCTCTCTCTCTCTCTCCAAAAGCCCCCTGTTCCCTCTTTCCTTGTATGGTGACGTTGTGCCCCCCCCCTCCCGGCACAAAACTTAATTGGGTCTCCTCGAACACAAAGGTGTTCGGCAAAATTGACAGGAACTAAAAACGATTGTGACTTGCCATATTACTACCTCTCCTTTCTGCAAAACGATAGAACCCGAGTTGGTAATGACGGAAAGGACAGGTAAGACGACGGAGGTCCCCTAATCTGGCCTTTTTATAGGGGAACTATAACGTCAATGGTCTTCTGTTTTTCAGTTCGTTAGAAATGCGATCCCCAATGCCCAGATTGTCCCACCCCTCTGCACTTAAGTGCGGATGTCCAAAGTGTCCCCGCTTCTCCCGATTGACCCCAGCTCCCTGTCCAAAGCGTCCCCGCTTCCCCCGATTAACCCCAGCTTCATGTCAGCTACCCTCGAAGCATAATTGATGACCTTGATTAACGGTCATTCCCCAAGAAACGCATGTTTTACATCTGCCCCCCTCCCCCTTCTTCATGACGATAACGCCCCTGCTTGCAAGAGTTAGCCGACCCCGAAGGGAAATGTAAGATTGTCAGTACCTAGTCCGATTTCCCCCCCACGTACGTCACGAATGAACGCCGAATAGGTTTACCAATTCAGTAGAAATGCCCTCCTACATACTCCATAAGTGATGACTTCTGACTGTGATCGATGAACATATCCCCCCCACCTACGCAGGATTGAGGACGGAATTGAGATGAAAAAAAAAATGTCTTCTCCTGCCAGTTTTTCTAAAAACTTGTTTTTTACCCATTCAAAGATACAATCACCGGAGGAGAGGAGCTGGACGTGACGCACAGCCTGGCCACAGATCATGAAGCACATGTGACCGCAACCAAAGGTGGAGCCGCAGAGCAACGAGAAGCGGGACGAGGCACAACTTTCAAACTCGCCAGATGAAGGAATGAAGGGCTGCCTTGAAGCCCTCGACTTGCTGACCCACTCGTGCCTGAAGTCCCCGTCCCCTTTTGAGTCCGACTGATGGGCCTGCCTGCTCGTTGTCCTTTGCTCCCTTGGTCCCTTGGTGTGTTCAAAGATCTGGCCCCACTCCGTCCTCTCTTCCCTTGATTATTCAACAAACTCACCCTTTTAGCATAAGCTTTGACTATAGAATTAGGTTTTGCCACGGAAGAAGAAAGACACGCAGGTGCCCAGCATAAGGCACCCCTAAGAAGATCAGTTAGGAAACAGGACTGTGATCTAACAGCAGAGGACTGATCGCACCCTGCAACGCGTAAGGATGATTCCGAGCTGGACTTATAGCTCCACCGCCGGTGCTCAAAAGCGCCAACGAAAAGAAAACGGACTACCAGAGTCTACCAGTGGTGGCTCGTCGTTGAAAAAACATTTTCACTAAGACCCCCCTTCCTGAACTTTCTACCCACCCCTTGACTAGTTGCTTACATAGAACTGAATTCCTCTCTCAACTATTTTTATTGCGTTCAAAAATGTTTCATCGGTCACTCAAGTCCAAAAGTCTCATATAGCACTTTACTGTATGTTGATGTCATTGAAAAGAAAGTCAGAACCTGAGTCTATAATATGTCGGAACGTTTTTCCTGATTGCCCTTGACTAAAGTGTTATGTCGATCTCTAGACTTGTACGAATAACCCAACAAATGTAAATTCATACGTACCACATTTCGCCAATCATAGCGACTACATATGGTTATATGCAATCTGCTAGCATTGACAAACGCTATTTCATTGGCCACACTTGGCTATACGTACACCCCATCAGTTGGGGTAAACACAAATGTACTAGCGTATGTTAAAAAGCGGCGACTGTTGAAATTGGCAATGTATATACACATAAGCGGCGTTCATTTGTGTTCACTGTACCTCTTGTCGTAAGCAGAATGGACATTGCAAAACACTGACTGTGTTATCCCGCCAGCATAGACCCATGCACACATATATACAACAGCCATTTTAGGTACCATGGTCTCTCTGTCTACGATTGATCATCATCGCCCTTCCCTGACCCTGCAAGCTTCCCCCATGCACCCTGCCCCCCCCCCGCTCTCACATGCACAAGTCATGAGCCCTCCCCTCCCGCATGACTCTGTCTCTGAGAATCACACCCCGCGCCTGACCAACACCTCCTTTCCTTCCATGAATACCCCTCTTCTGATAAACCCTTTTCTCTACGGTCGATTTTCCACACTGATCCTTCCTTTCATGAATATCTCTCCTTTGATGACCTCTTCCTCTGAACCTAATTGTCTACATGGACCGCTGGTCATCCCTTAGCCTGAGGATACAGTTTATTGCCCACTACTGTATGCACTCGCCTCTCTTGGAAGGGGCTACTATTGATCATGACCTCCCCACCCCCTGAGATTCGATCAGGCGCACACATTCCAACGGAATCAGCAGAACACTCAGCTGCGTGACAGCCCCCTCCTATTGTATGGAGGATAAGGGCTCCTACTGTAGCCACATGTTGGAATATCTTCATACTTCACAATGTCTTGATTGTAATGAAGGATGTCTGTGTGCCATAAACCTGTGTATAAAAGACGTAGCCTCAGAGAAACTTGTTAGAGCACCTCCTGAAGACACTATGAGAGTGTCCGAAATGACAGGCTCTCCTCATGAGAAATAAAACTCTATTCTTGTCTACCTGCTTCCAGTGCCCGTCTCTTTATTTGGTAATTATTTACGATGGGAACTAAGAGGCGCCTTGCGCCAGCAGCTTGGGCATCCGGTGCGTTATGGGCTGACTTTTCCACAAGGGGTTGAGAAAGTGCTGCTTGAAGCACTGAGAAGTCATTGGCTTCCGCAGTCACTGGTGTGCTGCTCGTGAGCACGAACACCTGGTCTGAAGGCTCCAGACAGGGCTGCTTCAGGGATCTGAAAGTGTGCTTCTGTTCACTGAATTGCTCCTAGTGTGTGTTTGTTTGTGGTGCGGTATCACAGCGGACAGCTGCGGGGCCCTGCAGATAGGACAGGCAGCACTGCTTCCCAATGTCACCATACTTTCTTCATGCCCCGCATGGTGCACAGGTAACTGAGGCAGGGCTCGAGTCGGGGTACCACACGGGTGGACGGCATCCCCCCACTTATTTTACCGGGTGGACGCCGTCCCCCCTGCTAAACAAGAGGACTTCACTCTTTGGCCTCTCTGGGACGAGATCGGAGGGCACCTTTTGTGACGTCATTTCCTGTCGTGACGTCACTTCTGGTGACAGCGTCCCCCCACTTCTCTTTTTAGGACTCGTGCCCTGAACTGGGGGCATTCAAAGCCAGACCCAGGATTAGCGCCCTCTCTTCTGTTTGCGCTGAACCTTGTGCTCTCTGAGGCTTGCTTTACCGTGTGTGGTTTCGTGAGCCGCCGCAGGTGGAGCTGATGCCACGTCTGGCTCAGGCCCCGGCAGCTTTCCAGATGCTGTGGGTCTCGTGTGGCACAGACGGTAGTGCGGGGCATATACAGCCTCCCAGGGCTTGGCGGGGACTCCGCCTGCCACTGCAGGTGAACATGAAAGTCTTGGTTGGTGCCTTCCTTCTGCTACTCGCCTCATGGGTGCTGAGATGCCGGTGAGGTGTGAACGGCCACTGAGTGGAGCTTGGGATACTTCAGGAGGCCGGCAGGTTCACCAGTGTCCTCCATGCTGCAGGCTCTGTGCGGCTCCCACGGACGCTGTCAGTGTTCATGTGCGGGTTTTACAGAAAGCAGGGGCATAAGTGTTCACGGTAGGGACTTTGCCACCAGCATGCTCCATGTCAGTGTCCTACTGCTATCAACGGGAAACACCCATTACAGCGATGTCAATACATCGCGGTGCCATCGCACCGCGACTTTTACATCGCAGGGTCAATAGCATCGCATGCATTTACTACGCATGCTACAACGGTGCGATGACATTAGCATCGCATACATTTACAACGCACAGCGCATGCTGGAGATCACGCCAAAATAATTAAATAATTAGATTATTAGACGTTCGAATCTGTGTCCGGCGTTTTCTTTACTATCTTTTACGGTGAGAGTTTCTGCTATCCGCACTTTAACCACTATCCAATGGTGAGAGTTTCTACTATCCACGGTGAGAGTTTCTGCGATCCACGGTGAGAGTTTCTGCAATCCACGGTGAGAGTTTCTGCTATCCAAGACCCACCTCGATTCTAGGGTTCAGGGCCTGTATTCGATTTGCGTTAAACCTCTTTTCCACCCGTTCTTATAATCAGGTTTCTGAATTGTATTCTAGCTGTAAGGTATACTAGTAGAAAATGTGGTGGGGCTCAAAGACCGCGTTGTACAGACGCGCAATTTAAAAGTCTGCGAAGTAAGACGCTTGCCAACAGGAATACCGCATTAGCGGCTCTACTGCATGCGATGTAAAAAATGCCGCTGTGATACACCTTGCGATTTTTTTGCCGCGTTGTAACAGCGTGCGAAGTGAACGTTTGCGATGTATCGTCATACAACCCTATCAACAGCTCGGTGGCCTCACAGGATTCTCCCACCTGCCCGGTAATAGCAACATGCAGCTCCATCGCTGGTTTACTTCATGTTTGATGACCCCTCTGACCTCGAGCGTGCTTCTCGCTCTGCTCCCTTTTTGGGTGAAACCACAGGCAGTGCTGGAATGGGAATGCTTGTGCAGGATTCTCTCTGTGCTGGGGCCGACTCTGTCTTGTGGCATGAGAGAGCCGTTCCCGCTGGCACTTTGGCAGCATGACTGCAATTGCAGGCTCTGTGCTGCTGCAGGCATTTAATTAGATTGGCTCGTGCCAGTCTGACGGAAGGTGCTTTCAGGGACACAATCATTCGGGCAGCTGCAGGGCCTCCACCGGTGGATGCAGGTGAACTCACTGGCAGGGTTGCAGTCGTGCTGGCAGCAGGTGCTGGGGTGGTTATGCCCAGACTGAGAAGAAAGCACAATAGTAGGCCCCTGGTTCTAATTTAATGTAGAGGTGTTGGGGTATCACTTTCTTAGGATGATTCCCCTCACCCACCCATAGGTGGCATGCTTCATCAAAGGGGATCTCCTTGCACTACGAACCTAGTCCTAGTGCGGACTCCAAACCCCTCACAGAGAGGGAGGAGCTCAGGGATGTTTTGATAGAGATGATGAGTGTTGGACCTGGCCCTTTTTGGCAGGTTCACCCCGAAACTTTTTGCTTTTTCCTAGCCTGTTTCTGTGACCTGGTGTTGGTGATTTTAGGCCTTTGCGCACTTTTTCACTGTGGTACAGTGTAAAGTGCGTGAGCTCTGTGTTTGTGTGGTGAGTGACCTGCCCTCCCATAGGAATGAATGGGGAATATGTATGCCCATAATAGTTCCTGATGTGTGGGGAGTGCAGGGTCGAGTTTGGTATGTGTGAACTCGTGAGATTGAATGCTGCGAAATGGTAAATGCGGCATGGTTGTGTCTAGTGTAGAAGTGCCACTTCTAGACATGTGGGTGCATGTGTAGTGAGTCTGCTGACACGTGATTGGCTGGAGCATGATTCAAGGAGTGCCTGGGCCTGCTTGTGGATTGACTGTCTGGTTTGAGGGTGGCAGGAGCTGGGGAGCCCCAGGAGGTTGTCTGAGTCAGCCCGTGGATGAAAGGCTGCATCTGCTGCCAGGGAAGTGGGAGGAGATGGCACCTAGGAGTGAATAGGGCTGTGCCTACCTGCCACAATGCTGGCTCCACCTCCTGCTGGGCGACTGTCGCCTATGCCCCTCACCCTGAAAGAAGTTTCCTATAACCAGTTCTAGCTGGTTCTCACACTGCCTGCACCCTTTAGACAAAGGAATTTACAGTATAAAAAGGGGCTGTGTCCCCTTACAATTTGTTCTTGTTTCTGACTTGAATCCTACCAGGGGCGTGCTGCTGCTTGGGCCCAGGGGAATCCCTGGGCCCTGCCCAGCCCCTGGATACCTGAGGGACTTGAAGACTGATGGACTTTCCCTAGGGACCTTTGCCTGTGGTCCCCTGCTTGCAGACTCCTGGGAACTTGTCCTTGCTTTTGCCAGGGCTTTTTATAGCCTAAAGCGCCTGGAACCACTTTGTTTTTCCTGTCCTAGCGCTGGGAGCGCTGCATATGCCTTTAATAGCGCTTGGGAGCGCTTTACTTGTAACGTTCTGGCAGAGCGCTGTGGTTATCCCGTGTGGGAAGCGCTCCTGCCCTTTGTGTGGCCCCAAGTGCTTCGTGTGCACTTTATTTTTATTATTACGGGTATTCTCCCGTTTATAGGCCCCTTTGCGAGTGCCCACCTCGCTGGTATGTTTTATTGTGATACCGAGGGTGCCCACCCCTCCTTTCTGCCCTTCGTTTCACCGCCGCAGCACCGGGAAGGAAAATGGCCGCAAAACCGGAAGTTCGGCCCGCGTCCGCCTGACTGTGGGCGGGGCCAAGATTGATTTACTTCCGCTTCCCCCCTGCCTGGGGGAAGCCATGGATACTTGGCCGGTCTCCCGTAGGGAGAGGGAGACCGGAGATCCTTTCCGCCATCTGGGGGAAGCTGGGACTGCGTGGGGAGGCTGGGAGCCTACCCCGCCTCCCCGAGTGGCTGCGGGATGTCCCGCTCCCTTGTGCCGTGCTGCATGGAGAGCCCCGAGAGGAACCGGTGACGCGCTGGTCGGTGCGGGGCTCCTATGATTGAGGAAGAGCCCCGCATACCGCCACCCGAGTGGAGAGGAGGGGCCCCCGCCCCCGCAACAGCCGGTGAGTGTTAGAGAGCTGGGGGGGGCTCCGGGCGGCCCAGTTGAATGGCCCATTGAAGGCCCAGGATGTTCATGATAGTTAGGGCGGCCCCGGATGACAGTGGGCCGCCCCACCGTTCTTCCTGACGTCTGAGTGCCTGCGAGATGCGGGGGGGGCCGTCGGGGCCTGCGCAAATGCTTTACACATTGCCTCCGAGTTTAGCCTTACTGCTCGTGCCAAGCTACCAAGGGGGTGAGCAGGGGTTATCTTGGCGTGTGACTCCATTGCCCTGACTAGAATGGTGGTTTCTGCACGGCTTTGGCGTCAGCCTTAGCCTACCATAAATAGCCAGTTCTAACATTGTTGGTCAGCGGTGCGGATTTGGACTTGTGTTTGCGCAGTGCCACAGCGACAGCTGGCTACATTACAAAACTGCATTTTTTAGATAGTCACATGTTTGGGATTATTGTTTGTGATTTTGTTTTTCCTCAAGAGTGTCATTTTCAAATGGTGTTCCTGCGATTTATGTTTAGTGGCAGATGAGAGAAAATGACAGGGTGGGACGCCAGTAGAGGGGAGGTTCCCTTAGATTAGGAATCCCTTGCTGGGTCCAGTGCCCAATCCCTGTTCCTGTTCCTGTCCCTGTGTGGGTAGATGGGAGAGAGGGAGTGTGGAGGAGAAATGGCTTGCTCGGGAGGGTGGTTATCCCCTGAGTGTAGTGTGTGTGTCTGGATTCCCCAGTATGGTAGGATCCAGTGGTGGCAGCTAAAATGTATCCAGTGCGTGAAGTCCCATTCCCAGTTCCCAGAGTATGGTGCCTGGTGCTCAGTAAGAGGGGTACAGGTTGAGAGTCAGGGGCAGTGAGGAACTGTCTCACCAGTCTGGAGGGGGAGTATGTGGATGAGTGGTGTGTTGAACTAGAGGAGTTGGTGTGAGTTTTTTTAAGGAGCTTGCACAGGAGGTGTACCTCTGGTGGTGTGCAGGAGGTCCTGCAGAGACACTGGACAAGAAGGTGGATGTCTGGCGGTGTGCTAGATAACTTGCAGAGGCACTAGGAAGTGATTCTAAAAGTAGTGGCTTGTGTATCTGATGATCCTGTGTAGGTGAAGAGGATCATGTGTAGCCCAGCTGGGTCCCAGTAGGATGGTAGGGGTGTAGGCGCTCACATCCCGTCTCAGTGGAGGCGGAGTGAGTGTGGCTCGGTGTGTCCCACGTTGGCCCAAAACCCTGTCTCAGGGCCTGGAGGGTTCCCTAAGGGAGCGCCAGGTCAGGGGCCTAGGCTGTACTTACAGGTCATTTGAGGAGGATCTTCCTGTGTCTAGAGGACGGGGAGTGTCTGTAACCAGAACTCCGGCGGTCCTGTATTTGGGTAGTACCGCTCCTAAGTGGAGGGTGCAGAACTCTGGAAGGGGGTGCAGAGGGACGGTGCACTTCTGACCCCGGTGCAACCTGAGGGTTTAGATCCTAGGTTGGGAGATTAGGAAACTTCCAGGTCAAGAAGGAATCTCTGCCAAAGTAGATCAGCTGAAGAGATTGAGGGGGCTGCCCTTGCTGTGTGTTCTGGGGCCCACCTGCAGTTTGCTGTTTCCACTAAGGTAGAGGAAAGGGGGCTTTGCTGTGTGCTGTCCCCCCCACCTGCTTGAAGGGACTGTGCTGTGTGCTTTGTACCTCAGAAGTGAAATAGTTTCCAGGTGGTAGACCAGTGATGGAGTGAGGTCCTGAACTGGTAGGAGAATTGTGTTCTGGTGGGTGCTTCCCTGTGAGGGTGCGGAACCCCAGAAGTAGAGGTAGGGTGGGGCATTCTTGCCCGTGACCTCTGGTCAGCCTGAGGGTGTGGTCCCTAGGTTGAAGGATCAGTGGTAGTTGTAGCTACACTGAGAGGGAGAGTGGAAAATGGCTATTGTGTGCCAGGGGTTACTGCCCCCCACTCTGTGAAGTGGCCAGAGAGCTCCTGTTGAGAGAAATACATGTGGGTTCAGAGTGGCGAAAAACCAGAGGGTGTTCCTGCCGTGCGGGCCCGTGTCCGTGTTTTGTCGCCCAAAGCAAGGAAGCCCATCAGTGGAGTGATTGGTCTACTCTGCGTTTTGGCTGGAAGGGGGTTGTGTTGGACCTGGCCCTTTTTGGCAGGTTCACCACAAAACTTTTTGCTTTTTCCTAGCCTGTTTCTGTGACCTGGTGTTGGTGATTTTAGGCCTTTGCGCACTTTTTCACTGTGGTACAGTGTAAAGTGCGTGAGCTCTCTGTGTATGTGTGGTGAGTGACCTGCCCTCCCATAGGAATGAATGGGGAATATGTATGCCCATGGTAGTTCCTGATGTGTGGGGAGTGCAGGGTCGAGTTTGGTATGTGCGAACTCGTGAGATTGAATGCTGCGAAATGGTATATGCGGCATGGTTGTGTCTAGTGTAGAAGTGCCACTTCTAGACATGTGGGTGCATGTGTAGTGAGTCTGCTGGCACGTGATTGGCTGGAGCCTGGCTTAAGGAGTGCCTGGGCCTGCTTGTGGATTGACTGTCTGGTTTGAGGGTGGCAGGGGATGGGGAGCCCCAGGAGGTTGTCTGACTCAGCCCGTGGATGAAAGGCTGCATCTGCTGCCAGGGAAGTGAGAGGAGATAGCACCTGGGAGTGAAGAGGGCTGTGTCTGCCTGCCACAATGCTGGTTCCACCTCCTGCTGGGCGACTGTCGCCTCTGCCCCTCACACTGAAAGAAGTTCCCTATAACCAGTTCTAGCTGGTTCTCACACTGCCTGCACCCTTTAGACAAAGGAATTTACAGTATAAAAAGGGGCTGTGTCCCCTTACAATTTGTTCTTGTTTCTGACTTGAATCCTACCAGGGGCGTGCTGCTGCTTGGGCCCAGGGGAATCCCTGGGCCCTGCCCAGCTCCTGGATACCTGAGGGACTTGAAGACTGAGGGCGTCCGCCTGACTGTGGGCGGGGCCGAGATTGATTTACTTCCGCTTCCCCCCTGCCTGGGGGAAGCCATGGCTACTTGGCCGGACTCCCGTAGGGAGAGGGAGACCGGAGATCCTTTCCGCCGTCTGGGGGAAGTTGGGACTGCGTGGGGAGGCTGGGAGCCTAAACCCGCCTCCCCGAGTGGCCGCGGGATGTCCCGCCCCCTTGTGCCGCTCTGCATGGAGAGCCCCGAGAGGAACCGGTGACGCGCTGCGGGGCTCCTATGATTGAGGAAGAGCCCCGCATACCGCCACCCGAGTGGAGAGGAGGGCCCCCCGCCCCCGCAACAGCCGGTGAGTGTTAGAGAGCTGGGGGGGGCTCCGGGCAGCCCAGTGGAATGGCCCATTGAAGGCCCAGGATGTTCATGATAGTTAGGGCGGCCCCGGATTACAGTGGGCCGCCCCACCGTTCTTCCCGACGTCTGAGTGCCTGCGAGATGCGGGGGGGCCGTCGGGGCACATTGCCGGTGCCCAACCCCCCCGGGTGGTGCAAGCTTCTTTTTGGAGGGGCGCTGAGAGGCCCCAGCGAGGCCTCAGTGTTTAGAGCCCCCGAGGCTCCGGGGGCATATTTGGTTTGAGAGCCCCGAGGGGCTCAGGGCGCCACAACAATTTTGAGAGCCCATGAGGCTCAGTGGGGCACATTATTGATTTAGGAGCCAAGGTGCTCCAAGGCCCACATTGATCTTTAGAGTCCCCCCGAGGGACTTGGGGCATATTTGTTTCAGAGCCTGTGTGGCTCCAACGTTTGGGGCATGTGAAATGCCCAGAGCCTGTGTAGCTCCAGCATTTGGCCGCAGTGTTTGGTGACAGAGCCTGTGTGGCTCCAGCAGTGGGCGCAGTTTGCGCCTAAGGGTCAGTGAGGACCCTGTCGCAGTTTGATTCCCAACTGCCCAGCAATTAGTGGGCAGCGGCACCGTTTAGGTCTTGTGTGTTCCCAGGTGCCCAGCAAGTACTGGGCACCTGCAACGTTTAGGTTTTGCGCCGGTGGCGCACCCCTGACTCGCGCTGCATTGGCAGCGCGCCCTGACATTCTGGACACAGGGCTCTTTAGTCGCTTTATTAGATGGGGGCTGGTATGTGATTTTATTTAGGCGCAATGTGATTATCTATGTGATGGTGATTGCCTAATGTGAGTTTTGTGCAATGTGATGTGGTGCTAGGAAATGTAATGCATTTAATATGATTACGCACCTTGATCTTACACCTCTGAATGTTTTTAGGCATCATGTGTTTTTGCGCTATTGAGTTATGGTCTGGCACCTCTGAATGTTTTTATGCATCATGTGTCTTCCTTGATTGTACTTAAAAGGTTCAACTCTTAAAGTGCCCTTACCTGTATTGCCCTAATAACTCATAATGCCGACTTACTAGAAACGTATACAAAAAGAACAACTGTGATTTTTTTATGAGATGTTTTTATCTTTGAATCTTTACCGGCAATCCTTTTTAACAAAAACTGAACTTTAATTTGTTTGTACGGCACTACTGAAGTTATATGACATTGATTTTATTGATTTGTAATAAACTGTTCTTTTTAATTCCACACACGTATTTTTTATGATTTTTTGACATTATGATGTTTTTAATATACGTTAAAACTGAGTAATTTTGTATACGTTTCTAGTAAGTCGGCATTATGAGTTATTAGGGCAATACAGGTAAGGGCACTTTAAGAGTTGAACCTTTTGGGACTTCTCAATTTTCTCACTCCAAATCTCCTTGTCCCAAATTGGATTATATAGGAGACCTGCCTTTCTTTTTTACTTCCTTGATTTTACACCTCTGAATGTGTTGGTTTATGCATCATGTGTTTTTCCTTCCATGCACCTCTGAATGTGTTTATGATGCATCATGTGCCTTGTTATTACACCGCTGAATGTATGTTTTATGCATCATGTGTTTTTCCTTCCCTACACCTCTGAATGTTATGATGTATCATGTGTAATGTATTCTTTCTGATACCCCTAAATGTATTTTATTCTTAGGTGGTTGTTCTTTCCAGTACAGGTGGACCTAGTGAGGTCCTGGTCCCCTGCGTGACATTCTCCTAAGGTGGTTAGGGTTGCATAGGTGGTACTTACCTGTTACCAGTAGTTACTGGTTGAGTGCTATTCTTGCTAATTTGTGCTACAGTGATTTTATATCCTTTTATCCTAATTTCTGACAGTATTTCTATTTCTAAAAGAATTGATCCTGACAGTGGCCCATGTGGCTCTGTCTTGTGAATAATCCCTTGTGAATATTGCCCGTGCCAGTTGGCACAATGTACATGTGTGATTTCTATCTGATGTGATTTTGACAATACAGAAGTTATTTTTATATAACCTTGTGTGGAGTTCCTTTTGTGGTGTGCCTAGGATGTTGTTGCTGTTGTGTGCTTGCGCAAATGCTTTACACATTGCCTCCGAGTTTAGCCTTACTGCTCGTGCCAAGCTACCAAGGGGGTGAGCAGGGGTTATCTTGGCGTGTGACTCGATTGCCCTGACTAGAATGGTGATTTCTGCCTGGCTTTGGCGTCAGCCTTAGCCTACCAGAAATAGCCAGTTCTAACAATGAGGTATACTAAACCTCTAGATGAGCAGGGTGTGGGGAGGGGGTTAGTGAAAAGGTGAAAGTGTTTAAAACTACTCTATGATATGCTGGACGCTTTTAATGTTGCATTCGTAGGCCAGGATTAAAAGATACAACTATGATAGAGGGAGATTCAATCTGTCAAAGCATTAGAAAGGTCGACATGTTTCAGCCTGACGCTCCCCATAGGGATGCAGCGGCTTTCATCAGGACCAACAGAGTATGCCTAATATGAAGTGCCAGTGACCATTTGGATTGCCTTGAAACAGTGGAAAAAATGTGTATGTCACTCGGACTTGGATTGTACTGGTCAGCAAACTCCCTAGAAAGAGAAACAGAATACGTGCTTTTAACAAGAGTTAACAAAACATACAACCCCTAATATGCATGCCTCTAATTAAAGTGCATGCAATGATCTAGTTTAATATAAGAGTAGTATAAAGCACCTACCCAAAATGTTGGGTGAGCACATAGATACCTAGAGCCTCAGTATAACAGAATCAAGGCGGCAAACAGCACCTCCCCCCATGATCAACTGGAAGACTGCTGCCCTCATGCACACAGGGATTTACCCGCTTGTGGTCATTGTGAAGTTGTGGGCGTTAGGTCCACATATTTAGGGAATAAGGCATGCAGATATGGTGTGTATGGTTCTAGAACTGGGCCCAGGGCACGTACGCCCGGCCCCTTTATTATCAGGGTCACTTGTGATGGGTGGGTGTACAGTGTATAACATCACACTCCTGAACACTAGAATGTGTCCAGCAGGACACCAAGTGACCCAACTGTGACTGCGCTCCTTCACCCACCTGTGCTTTCCTCACCGGGTGGGCTGAAGTGCTAGTGGGATTCTTGGAATTGCACCCTTCCAACACTGGAGCAGCACAGTACACTGCATCCTGCTGACTTCTCCACATGGCACCCTCCTCACTGACAGGGCTGCGATGCTCAGGCGGGTATATCTTCACCCACTATCCTGGGAGAAGCAGGGCAATTAACTTCATGTTTGCGATGCTGGGGCAGACGAGGTCCAGTCTACCTTGTCGCCAATGTAAAGTTGTGTGCAATAGGTCCACATGCTAGGTGATAAACGACACAGACACATGCTTATGGTGGGTATAACTGTCCCTGAGCACATGCACCTGGGCCCTTTTATTGACAGGGTCACCTGACCAGTGACGCCTGTGTTGGATGAATGTGGGGTGTGTGGTAGGAGTGCCCTTAGGGAGGGGCTGCTGCATGTCTTTTCCTGCGGGACACTACAAAGTTGTAGACCTCATCTGCCCTCATTCCCCTTGTGTGGAGTCGGATACTTGCTGCCAAGCGCAGACTTTAAAAGTACACTCCAGCCTGCCTGCCCTAAACTCCGACCAGCACCGACAGCAGTGTTGTGATTTCACCACTCAGTGGAGCATGACCAGCAAGGGCAGCACACAGACAGTCTGCATCCTTGTGCCCCCGCCCCTCTTCCAGAACGACCCCTTTTCCAAGATGCTTTCTGCTGGCCCAGACTCAGCCTGTCCTGCAGTCACTTCCGGGTGGGACAGGCAAGTCCGGCAGCAGAGCACTGAACTGAGTGCTGCGGGAGCAGGGAAACATCTATGGTTTGTGGGGCTCGAGGCAGAAAGGGAATGTGTGCGGATCCTCTGATTTGCACACTGCATGACAACCCAGGAAATTACACCACATATAGTAGGCACCAGGACACCTGGCCTATCACTTGCCCGTGTCCTCCAGTTCCTGCTTGTTCCAGCTTGCTCCAGTTACACCGCTGCTACCCAGGTTTTCCTGCCCATGTTTTCCCACTCACCGTTCTTCCCGTCAACAGAAGCCCAGCCCACCTCAGGACCTACTTATTCCAGGTCACAGTGTGACCGCATCAGTACGCACCGAGACACCTAGCCTGCCACTTGCATGTGGCCTCCAGTTCCTGCTTGTTCCGGCCTGATCCAGTGACAACACCACTATCCGTGAATTCCTGTCCGGGTTTTCCCACTCATCATTCTTCCTTCCAGCAGAAGCCCCCGCCCACCACAGGACCTACCTAATGTAGGACACCGCACCAAAGGACCAAAGCCTTTCAGAAGGAATCCATTCAATGCGCCACCACAAATGAGACATCGAGCTTGGCCTACTCTCCCTGGAGGAGAGAAAACTTGATCTGGATGAAAGGAGACTAGCCCTTGTTGAGCGAAGGGCGAAGATTGGTTTCAAGCCCAAAGATAATGTAGGCAGCAACTTAAATAGGGAAAAGGAGGAGTCTTTTGACCCCAAGGACCCCAAAGGAATTGTCCCCAAGTTTAGTGATGATGATGTCATCGATAAATGACTTACCGTTTTTGAGAGGGCTTGAAAAATGAGGAAAGTAGGTCACCAACACTGGGGCTCTCTACTGTGGGAGTTATTCTTGGTGAAGGGCAGAGATAGACTTCTGACCCATAATGAGAAAGTGGCTGAGTCCTATCAGCACACGAAGGAGACCTCATAGAAGGGCTTGGACTCCCCACATTGGAGTACAGAGACTTTGTTGTCTCCTTAGTCAAAGCACTGGGGGCTTCATTAATGGCTGTGAAGTGGATACATATGATGGGCTGTATAGTGTACTTACCACAGAGAAATTGTGGCAGCATCTAGTAGATTCCAAACTGTCTTCTCGCAGAGAGCTGGTGAGGATAGCTGACAAATGGGTCAGAACCAGTGTCCAGGAAGATTCAAGGTGGGGGTGACCCCAGAAGGGTGTTACGGCTTCCCAGCAAAGGAAGGAGGTGAGCACCAACAAAGAGAAAAGGAGGTAGCACTCTAAAGGCCCCCAAAAGTCTTCCAAGCATGGTGGGCCCGTGACTCTTGCCAGTCCTCAGGAAATGGGTATCAAGGTAAGAATTGAGATAAAGAAGGCTGGGACATGCTATGACTGTCAGCAGGCAGGGCACAAGAAGAGGGATGCAGTACACCCGAAGAAGTCTTCCACTGGAGGACAATTCAAGGGATGTAATGTAAATGTATGTAAATGTATAGGCATTTATATAGCGCACTACTTACCCGTAGGGTCCCAAGGCGCTTCGACCGCTGCGAAACCCTTCCTGGCTTCCCTGAGAGATGGTCCCTTAATGGGTATCTCCAGGGTGAGACCAGGCATCCCCGGCGGTCTGGTGGGGCCGTTAGTGAAGATGAGGCAAGCTAATGCCCAGAGTTGCCGAGTGTGATCGCTGATCAGAGTGGGAACCGAGGCGAGAGAATTATCGAGTCCGCTGACCCTGGTCCAGAAACCTGCCGCGCCGGGAATCGAACCCTGGTCCCGGGCCGTTCTCTGCTCTCGGGTCTGCCGCCTCTAACCAGTGAGCCACACTACTTCACTACATGAAGGGATGTGCTCGTGTTTAGATGGGAGTGTACTCTGGAGAGGCCAGAGGATGCACTGAGGCTCCCTTAGTTTCCCTGGGTGGGGTGGACATTGGAGCACTTACCTCCAAGTCTGGACAAGTACAGACAAAGACCAAGAAGCATTGGAACTGAGGTAGCGGCTCTGAGGAATGCAAGAGCTAGTGTCACCATGGTGGCAGCCAGACTGGTTTTCCCAAAGCCAAGTGATTCCTGGTGTTAGTCACCAGATTAACAGTGCTGACTATGAGACAAAGCTCCATTCAATGGCCCTGGTAAACTTAGAGTTACCAGGGCCAAAGAAGGTAACTGGCCTAAAGAAGGTGGTTGTGTCCCCTGTCATACCTGTTGAGTATCTGTTAGGCAATGATCTGGAAACGTCTGCATTTATTGGGCGGGTGGGCTCCTGAATACTGAGGCCAGGGACCCCAAACCAGGAACTTCCAGGAGAGTGGTGGTCCCCCAGGTGTACGGAGAGTTCATCTTAACATTGCCCATGACACCCGCCTTGCTGGACATCTGACACAAACCAAGACCTGGGACAGATTGGTTGCCCATTTGTATTGGCCCCAGATGTCTCTGAGGTTTTGTCGCTCTTGTGTGACTTGTCAAGCCAGTGACAAGACAGGCACACAACCAAAGGCTCCCTTAATTCCACTACCCGGGTTTTTTGGAGAGGGTAGGGAGTGACATTGTTGGTCCCTGTGACACTCCAACTGCATCTGGGAACAGACTTATCCTGGTGGTAGTGAACCATGCCAATAGATATCCAGAGGTAATTCCCCTCAGGACTGCAACTGCTCCTGCAGTAGCAAAGGCCCTTCTTGGAAGCTTCATCAGGGTTGGGTTTCCCGAAGAGGTAATCTCTGATAGAAGTACATACTTCATGTTTGCATACCTAAACACTATGAGGAATTAATGTGGTGTAAGTTACAGATTAATCATTCCCAGACTAATGGCTTAGTTGAGAGACTCAACAAAACCATAAAGGGCATGATCATGGGCCTCCCTGAAACACTCAGAAGGAGCTGGGTTGTCCTATTAAGATGCCTGTTGTTTGCCTACAGAAAAGTACATTATAAAGAGGTTGGCTTAAGCCCTTTTCAATTTCTGTTTGGCTATCCTTTAAGGGGTCCTCTAAGTTTTGTGAGGGAAGTTTGGGGGAAGCTTCTCAAACAACCCAAGCAGGACATATTGGACTATCTACTGAGCCTGCGTTCTTGCATCGCTGAGTACATGACGAAAGCAAACAAGAACCTAGAGGCCATACAGGAGGTTCTCAAGCTATGGCATGACCATAAGTCTGCTCTGTTAGAGTACTAACCAGGTCAATTGGTGTGGGTGTTTGAGCCTGTGGCTCTCAGGGCTCTCCAGAACAAATGGCCTCAACCCTACCGCATTTTGAAAAAGAAAGTGGTAGTCACCTATCCGATAGACTTAGGCACCCCTAGGACTCCTTGCAGAGCTCTCCAAGAAAATCCCCTAAAGCCACACCAAGACAGAACTGACATGACTATGCTAATGGTCACAAATGGAGGACAGGAGGAGTAAAGTGAGCCCCTCCCTGACCTACTGTCAACAAACCAACAAGGTGGTACAGTGGACAGTGTAGCCCTGGCTGACACTCCCACTGTACAGCAACAGACCGACTGCAGGCAGGTCCTCAGCCACTTTGAGAGTTCTTTTCTTTGACCCTTGGTCACACAAACTGGTGTGTCGATGAGGTGGACACAGGTGACAGCTTTCCTGTCAAGAAAAACATATATTGACTGTCTGATCAAGTCAAAGCATGCATCAAAGCTGAAGTAATAAATATGCTAGAGCCGACTGAACCCTCTGACAGTCCCTGCACCAGCCCAGTGGTACTGGTCCCAAAAGCTCACTCAAAGGGTGGGAATCCTGAGATGAGATTTGGGGTGCATTACAGGGGGTTGAATGCAGAAAGAATGACTTATGCACACCCCATTCCCAGAGCAGAGTGAGCTTATTGAAGAGCTTGGGGCAGCCAATATTCTCAGTACCTTATATTTGACATCATGGTACTAACAAATTGGCTTGACCCAACGACCAAAGGAGAGGTCTGCATTTTCGTCTCCAGATGGACATTTTTAATTTAAAGTGAATCCCTTTAGTCCGAGAATGCACCCAACACTTTGTAAAGGTTAGTGAATAGAGTTTTTTCAGGCCTGGATGGCTTTAGAGCAGCATGGGCCTTCGTTCGCGCTTTATAAATGTTTTAATAAATAAATAAATAAATATCTAGATGATATTGCTGTCTTTACCTCCACCTGGGAGGATTGTCTGGTCGACCTGAGAGAGGTTTTGCAGGCCCTGCAGAAGGTAGGCCTCACTATCAAGACCAACAAGTGCCAGATAGGACAGAGTTCAGTTGTCTACTTGTGCCACCTTGTAGGTAGAGGCCAAGTGAGACCTCTCCAACCCAAGACCTAGACCATTCTTGACGGGGTGGTTCCTAAAACCCAGATCCAGCTCAGGCCATTCCTTGACCTGACTGAATATTATAGGAGGTTTGTGTAGGTGTAGGGTACCATTGTGGCCCCTCTCACTGAGCTTACTTCTAAGAAGCAGAAAAAGAAGATCATTTGGACCACGGGCTGTCAAAATGCCTTTGACACCCTGAAAGCAGCCACGTACTCAGCTCCTAAAAGCACCAGATTATGGGAAACAGTTCATTCTTCAAACAGAACATGGGTTGGGGCAGTGTTGTCACAAACCCATGATGAGGGCCAGGATCAACCAGTTGCCTATTTCAGCAGGTGACTCCTCCTTGGGGAGCAGCGTTGGAGGGCCATTGAGAGGGAAGCCTCTGTTATGGTCTGGTCCCTGAAGAAGCTGAGAACCTCCTTGTCTGAGACTCACTTCAAGGCTCAAACTGACCACAGACATCAAAAGCATCATTCACGAACATGAGTGCAGCATTCATGCACATAGAGCAATATGGGGACCAATGCGCTCCACAACTGAACACAGGCTCTGTGATGGGGCTGATGCATAGGTTACTTTGGTACTGAAGAGTCCCCGCCTCAATATGCAGGAGGCAGGATGCACAAATATCCTAAATGTTTAGGTCTCGCTTACAGACAAAACAAGCATTGGCATAGCCAATAGGTCTCGCCTTTGGGACCTTATAAGTGTTTAGTTATGCAGCACAATATCCTTGTTTTTAAGGCCCTTAGCATCACGCTGTTTGTTCATTTGCATCTCACAGATGCTGGGAATGAAGAGATTACAATCTTTACTGCAAGGCTCAAAGCACTTAATTAGCTTGTCCTGGTTTCCTTTCACAACTGGCAAAAACAAGTTAACATTTCACACTATACTAGACTTTCAGGAGCATATTTACAATAACTGGCGCATCCCTGCAAATCAGCAGGGATGCGCCAGTTATTGTGCGCCACAGCTCCGCCATCATGGATGCGCTGCATTTACAATGGAGAAGTGTGGCTCAATGGTTAGAGCGACAGACCCTGATGCAGAGGTCTAGCCCGGGACCAGGGTTCAATTCCCCGCCTCGGTGGGTCTTGGGCTCAAAATTCCACGGACCTGAAAATTCTCGCCTCGGTGCCTATTCCAATCATGGAGTCCCACTCTGCAACTCTGGGCAATAGCTTGCTTAATCTCCACAACAGCCCTCACAACGCTAAGGATGCCTGGCCTCCACCTTGGGGGTGCCCAGGTGTGGACACTTCACAGGGAAAGCCAGGATGGGTTCCACAGCGGTATTCGTACAAGCGCCTTGAGACCCTTGCGGATGAGTAGTGCGCTATACAAGTATCAATTTACATTTACATTTTACAATGCGGCGCACCATGGGGCAAAAATGCTTGACGCATCTGTGCCGTAAAAGTGATGCATTGCTGGAGTTGCGTCGCAAGCGCGATGCAGCTCCAGCAATGCTATGGGGGCCTTATCTAGATAATGCTGCGTCAATCCTTACGCCTGCTTCAGGCAGGCGCAGGGTTTTGACGCAGCATGGGCCTAAAAGTGACTGAGTGAAATCTTGTAGATTTCACTCAGCCACTTTTAGGAGGCGTTCCTGCGCCAGAACACCACTCCCACCCCACCCCCCCCTGCACAGGAACGCCTACATGTGGGCCAGGGCATTACAACGTGACGCATCTCCCAGATGCGTCACGTTTTATGTACCCCGCACCATGGAGAAGGATTTGCGCCACCGCTGCGTCACAAAAGTGACGCAACAGCTGCGTAAATGAGGTGCAAGGGGCTTGTAAATCTGCCCCTCAGTCTGTCTTTTTTGTTGCACTTTTCCGACATTATTTACAGTTAAGGGCTAATGCCGAGCTGGCTGCGTGCACCTTGTATGGATGCGGGTGGAAGACCCTGGAGCCGATTCTTCGTGGTTGTGAACATATGATCTGCTTCCCAAAGTGGGCCTAAGTCCACTGTGCTGCATCATGAGCATATGTGAAATTGTTCTTCAATCGTACTTTCTCGCATATTATACTAGCAGTACCAATATATATATTTATTTTTTTTTGAGAACCTTTATTGACACTTCAAGTAAATACAAGCATGGGCCTACAACCTCCCCGGCCGGCCGCTAGTGTAAATTGTAAGTACAGCAAATCAATATAGAAAAAGACAGCAGCGCGAGGATCGGGGTCTGATAAATGTCCAGGATATAACTTGTATTCAAGCATACTATGTAAGAATGAGGGTTCAAGAAGGTTCATTTTACAATAAAGGAAAAGAGTCAATGCCATACGGTCATACATGGTCCTACGATAGCAAACATGAAGCAGGAAATCAGCAAACAATACAAATACGTTTGAAGTGTTGGGGGTAAGGCGCACAAAGCAGGATAAATGTAAAAACAAACACGTTTCATAGCGAGCTGTACCCCACCCCTCAAACCGAAAAATTCTGTAGGAAACATGAAAAAAAGACGACACCAAAAAAGAAGAAAGACAAAGGGCCATAGAAACAAAGAAAGGACAAATGAACAAACCCCATCCCCCTACCCCCCACCCTGCACCCCTGCAGAAGGCTACGGCCTACCCCCCCCACCCCCCCCGGCAGCGTGCCTGTCACCCTCATAAGAGACCCGAAATATAGAAGAAGAGAAAAAGAAGAAAAAGAGAAAAAATGTGGGGAAGGGCCATAGATCTAGCCACCCGGCACCCTCTCCACCACCGCGCACAATAAACATCCTAGAAGCAAGATCAGAATAGCCACTGAAAACAATAATCACCAATAGCACAGCCTATAACATCCCCGCAGAGTGTCCCCCAAAGCACCGTCAGCCAACAATAAGGTCCACCGTGACCCAGACGGTCTCACCCCTGCCCTTCCTATCAGTAGTACCAACATACGTCCACCTATCAATCAGCATACAGAGCAGCGTGGAGGGTCTGAGTGATCCGGGCGGACCGGATAGTGTTGTTACTCCTTGGGACTTAAGCCACCGAAACCCAGCCAAAGATATAGGGCGAAAATCCGTCCGTGTCAATATCGACCTCGAAAGCATCCTCGAGTCCGAACACAGTCTCACCAACCAGGGAGAGAGAGTCACACCTTCCGGTAGGCGCCGAAGCGCAGCCGGGGCAGTCCAAACTATAGATCGACGCCGGTGCCCCAGCCGCCGAACAGAGAAGTGCGCCGACAAATCACTCACATGTACAACAGAACTGTCCAAAGCGATCTCGTGAACCGGGTCTTCCAGCGTCTCCACGAACATAGGTGTAGCTGGAGCACTCATCACTGACGCAGAGGCGGGCACAGCGGCGCCCCCCAAAGAGCGAACCATGCCCGCGTGGAACGGCAGGACAACAATGGCGGCCATCCTTCTTCCCAGATCCAGGGCGTCCCGGATCAGGGTCAAATGCAGGGTTGTTAACGCAGCCAGGATATCTCTGGACGTGGGTTCTTTCTCGTGTCGCCATAACTCAGGACTCTCCCGCACAGTAGCGTCTCTGCCAGGGTGTGGTGTGCACATGAGGGCGCCATCAGCCATCTTGGTGGATCCGGCCTCGTCCTTCTCCACCTCACCTCGGGACCGGGCCCCACACCAGGGGGCGACAGGAGGAACCACGAGGATCCCGAAAGTCAAGGCAGGCGTCCCAGCGGAGGGTCACCAAAGGGCTAAACAAAATCTCCGCCACTCCCCGGGAGTCGCCCGTCGATGCCGGGAGAAGGCAATAATCATGCCCGGACACAACACCGGAGAGGGGGCCAAGTATCGAGCATTCCCCTCGAGCCTGCTGTCTCGCACATCCCACACGGCACTCCGGATAGCAGGGTGAGTTCATGTCAGCATGGTCATTGAGATGTAGGGGCCATTATTACACTGATTCGGTAAATTTACCGAATCGGTAAAATTACCGATTCTGTAAAATACCGAATCGGTAATTTTACCGATTCGGTAAATCCCAGACCAGTACTACAGGCCTTCAGAATTCGGTATTTTAATCCAATTGGGTGGTGAAATACCGAATCCAGGTGTGCATGCACATGTGTGCATGCACACCTATGCCATGTGACAGACAGACATGCCCTTAGGGCATGTCTGTGTGCCACATGGCACAAATGCCTGTAAATAGGGTGCCAGAGGGTGTCAAAGTGACACCCCCTGCACCCTTGCAAAATTCGGTATTTACCGATTTGGTAAATACCGAATCGGTAATGCCCATTGATTCCTATGGGCTTCATACACGCCATGTATCAACTTCGTAAGGATAGCAGGGTGAGTTGATGTTAGCATTAAGGGCCATATGTATCATCAAACTATTTTGTATTTCCTAAATAGCGAATTTTAAGGAATCGCTAATTAGGAAATGCAAAACCGTATGTATGTACAAAATCGTTTCTTATAGCGATTCCTTACCATTCCTAATTTGCGATTAGCAAATTGCTAATCGCAAATTACCCAATCATTTCTATGGGCCAGGAGGCCCATAGGAATGAAGGGGCAATTTGCGATTAGCAAATTGCTAATCGCTAATTAGGAATTTTTTCAAGGGTGCAGGGGTGTCTCAAGAACACCCTGCTGAACCCCTGAAAATGACATTTGGGGGCATATGGCGCACATACATGCCCTAAGGGCATGTATGAGCGTCATATGGCACCTTTGGTTTTTTGGAAAAAAGCTTTTTTTAAAGAATTCGCAACTTACCACCAACTAGAAGTTGGTGGTAATTTGCGAATCCTTATGGGCATTTTTCGATTCTTTTTTCTTTGATACATTGCATTTAAGGAATCGCAAAATTTGCGATTCCTTCAGTTCAATCGCAAAATAAGGAACAACAATTTTTGCGATTCCTTATTTTGCATCAAAAATGTTACATACATACCATTTTGCTAATTAGCATTCGCAAAGGCCGAAATTCGCAGGATTTTGGCCTTTGCGAATGCTAATTAGCTTGATACATATGGCCCTACGTGTTTTATTATTATTTTTTAAACATACAAACAAACAACACATTCTCATTTACAATGCAACATTTTAGGGTATTAGCATTATAAATGACAATGGCATTTCTTTATCTATTTTCAAAAATAACACATAGATAAAAACGTTACCATTACCATTTAGATAGCTCTAACTTTTGCAAATGCGAGACCTATTGCATTGCCAAGGCTTGTTATAAATGGAGTTGCACATTTTCTTGATGCTAATAATACTGATGCACCTGTCCTAGCTGGGAGAAAAATTCCAATTTTAATGTTTGTGGACGACATGCTGATAATCTCAAAAACGCAAGGGGGATTGCAGCGTTCCCTCCAGCGCTTTGAAGAGTTGTCTTCTGAGGGGTCTTAAAATTAATTTCCTAAGACAAAGTTTATGGCATTCAATTAGCATAGATCGTTTAAAGGGAGAATGATGATGGATGGGATACCCCTGGAGCGGGTTGGTGCTTTTATTTATCTTGGCATCAAACTGCAGAAGGATATGAGGTGGAACCCACACATTGAAGGCATGACACTAAAGCATCGGCAGCTCGCTGGAACCCTAAGAAAAGAATTTAATACTACTTTTACTAAACCCCTAAGCCCGGTACTCCAAAGTTACAATATCAAAGTGGTGAGTTCAGTTCTCTACAGGGCCGAGCTGTGGAGCTTTGGAAACCTGGCCCACCTTACAATAGCGGAACACACGTTCTTCAGCGCAATTACTAGTATGCCACAAAGTATACCGATGCTCCCTCTAAGGAACGACCTAGGAAGATAAGCTCTGAGGGACCTGGCCATACTACGCCCAAATCTATTCTGGCGTACAAAGGAATTGGCCGTGTTCACACAGGGCCTAAGGGATATAGTAAACACAGTCCGCTTCCATGAAATTAGTTGGCTGCGCAAACTGAGAAGTTTGTTAAATAAAATGTGCCTGCAACACCTGTGGGATTCACCCCCCACCAAAACATTCCCAACAAAAAATTGTCTTAAAGAAGTTCATTGGGAAACAGTGGTGCATGATGAGTTTAGGCGCCATGATACAACTTCTCTCTCGGGGCTTTTTCTTCAGACCAAGCCATGCCCTGGCCTTGAGCCGTATTGGGACATTACTGAGAACCCTCTGGCTCGCAAACTCTATTTCCAATTTAGATCTGGATCTCTTCCATTGAAGTGTTATACATCTAAATGGTCCGTTATTAGGGGCAACAAATGTCACTTATGCACTACACAGGTAGAATCATTTGCACACGTGCTCTTTGTTTGTCCTGCGTACGCTAGCCCACGTAAGGTTTGGCTGGTCCGGCTACGTAAGAACCTGGCTACAAGATCACATACCACAGCCCTGCGTATCCTTTATTACAGATCCATCTCCCAGGTATACAGTTCCGGTGGCAAAATATTTGAGGTGGATGTGGATTATACGTACTAAACAAATCAAGGATGAATAAAGTGCAGGATGACGTCCCACTAGTGCGCAGGATTGAGCTTACGTCGTCCTGCGGGCTCCTCTACCCTTGCTGATGGGCTAACGATTGTTTTATGTGTGTTATTTTAACAATGTGTCTTTTTAATCTTCTTCTTATTTTTTAACATAATGATGGTCCTGATTGCTTATTTGCACAATTGTTTAATTCAGATCTTACATTTCTGTAATTATTCTTCTACTTCTTTTTAATTACAATGCTTTTATGACTTGCATAGTCGAATAAAGCTTTCTTGACTTGATATTTTACAGCTTTGGACTCACTGTGGCCTGTTACAGCTCGCTGCCAATTGATACATTTTACCGCTTGGCACCCCCTGTGACCTATTACACCTCGCTGCGCATTGATACATATTACAGCTTGGAACCCACTTCGGCCTGCAGCAGCTCGTTGCTCATTGATACATATTGCATTTTGGGACCCACTGAAACCAGGAACAGCTGGGCACCCATTAATAAATGATACAGCTGTTACAGCTTTCTTCTCATTGATTCATGTTACCTCTCAGAACCCACTGAGACCTGTTACAGTTCACTTCCCTCTGGTACATGTTACAGCTTGTGATCCACTGAGACCTGTTACAGCTGGCTGCCCATTTATACATACTACACCTTGGGCCCACTGCAGCCTGTTACAGCATGCTACCCCTTGATATATGTTGCAGCTTCGGACCCACTGAGACCTGTTACAGCTCGCTGCCCATTGATACATCTTACAGCGTGGGACCCACTGGGGCCTGTTACTGGTTGCTGCCCATTGAAACATGTTACATCTTAAGACCCACTATGGCCGATTACAGCACACTGCCCATTTATACATACTACAATTTGAGAACTTGAGAACAGTTACAGCTCGTTGCCCATTGATACATAATAAAGTCTGGGACACGCTGAGAACAGCTACAGATCGCTGCCCATTGATACATATAAAAGTCTGGGACACGCTGAGAACAGTTACAGATCGCTGCCCATTGATACATAATAAAGTCTGGGACACGCTGCGAACAGTTACAGATCGCTGCCCATTGAAACATGTTACATATTAAGACCCACTATGGCCTGTTACAGCACACTGTCCATTTATACATACTACAATTTGAGAACTTGAGAACAGTTACAGATCGCTGCCCATTGATACATAATAAAGTCTGGGACACGCTGAGAACAGCTACAGATCGCTGCCCATTGATACATAATAAAGTCTGGGACACTCTGAGAACAGCTACAGATCGCTGCCCATTGATACATAATAAAGTCTGGGACACTCTGAGAACAGCTACAGATCGCTGCCCATTGATACATAATAAAGTCTGGGACACGCTGAGAACAGTTACATATCGCTGCCCCTTGATACATAATAAAGTCTGGGACAAGCTGAGAACAGTTACAGATCGCTGCCCCTTGATACATAATAAAGTCTGGGACACGCTGAGAACAGTTACAGATCGCTGCTGATTGATACATAATAAAGTCTGGGACAAGCTGAGAACTGTTTCAGTTCGCTGCCCATTGATACATAATAAAGTCTGGGACACGCTGAGAACAGTTACAGATCGCTGCCCATTGATACATAATATGGTCTGGGACACGCTGAGAACAGTTACAGATCGCTGCCTATTGATACATAATAAAGTCTGGGACAAGCTGAGAACCATTACAGTTCCCTGCCCATTGATACATAATAAAGTCTGGGACACGCTGAGAACAGTTACAGATCGCTGCCCATTGATGCATAATAAAGTCTGGGACACGCTGAGAACAGTTACAGATCGCTGCCCATTGATACATAATAAAGTCTGGGACACGCTGAGAACAGTTACAGATCGCTGCCCATTGATACATAATAAAGTCTGGGACACGCTGAGAACAGTTACAGATCGCTGCCCATTGATACATAATAAAGTCTGGGACACGCTGAGAACAGTTACAGATCGCTGCCCATTGATACATAATAAAGTCTGGGACACGCTGAGAACAGTTACAGATCGCTGCCCATTGATACATAATAAAGTCTGGGTCACGCTGAGAACAGTTACAGATCGCTGCCCATTGATACATAATAAAGTCTGGGACACGCTGAGAACAGTTACAGATCGCTGCCCATTGATGCATGTTACAGATTCGGACCCACAGTGAATCACAGAAGCCAAAAGGTTAAGGACCACTGCTCTAAAATATCTGCTAAAAAATCTTGAATGTGTTCCTTCTATATATTAGAACTTGGAATCTACATTTCAATGAACACTGTACCTTCACCGACATCTCCTGTACTTGATGTCTAATCCTCACTTTTCCTTTCGATTAATAAAAGTACTTCTCTTCTTTTTCATCCCTTTCTTTTTTTAAATGTAGCTTTTGGTCCTAAATCTCCCCTTGCCAATCTTTCAAGGGGGCTCATTACCCTTTTACTACATTAGTTTTCTTTTTTATTACTGTCAAATGTGTCCACAGTCATCCCCCCTGAGCATATGCTCTTTCCTAGTACCCTCCATACTCTTCTGCTGCATACGTTCTCCTATATGATATAAATGAATATTCTTCTATTTCCTATGGGCCGTATTCAAAGCCTCTTTGTAACAAAAGCCATTCATGAATTAAATTAAAATATGATTATTATAATCAAGGGAACACATGTGTAATTACATATGAAACAACTGGTCTTTTCTCGGTATATACTTACATACTGGAGCTGAAAAGAACTCATTTAATATTAATGAAGTGGCTTTGTGTGTTCCATGTAGAGGTAACACACAGTCCCTATATCATTCCATCCCCGCGGCACCATCCCATTCTCCCTTCCCCTCCATATGATCAGTTGAACGGTCCGGACCTGTCCATCCTCTTCTTGGGTGGAGCAGTTGACTGGGAGAACCTTGTGAATGTGTGATGGTTCATTGACTGGCTAATGCTATAATGTGCATGAACATGTGACAGCCGTGCTCTTGCACCATGACGCTGATCCCATAAAAACCAGTGTAGTGTAGTTTCTATTTCCCTAATAGACTGTGCACATTGGAATAAAAAACACTACAGTTTTGGCATAGGACTGAAGTCAGTATGCCTCTATCGAGTACATTAAACTCAATTACTTTGTGTGCCAGCTAACTCAGAGGCCACTAGAAACTCTTTGAAAAACAAGAAGGGAGTAGTTTCTGGCAACCGCATAAACATGACAACTTTGTTTTTCCCTTTGGAATCGGAATATGTCTGAGAATCGTGGAAAAAATTGATAACAGTTTCACTCAGTCAATCGTGCATGCTTAGTTTCTTCAGAGTTACACAGAAAGAGATAGACGGGCTTTCCAATAAAATGGACTTATTGAACAGTCAGAGATATGAGCTGGTACAATCGCAAGACAGTATGCAAGATATATTACGTACAGCGTAAGCAGTAAGAAGAAATAATACTGCAATAGCATTGTCTTTTAGCTATGACACATATTCATATAAATATGCATAAATAACACAGGCTAAAAAGTGGATACTCGTCTGATGCTTCTAACTATTTCTACCCCATTGTACCTAACCTAAGTGTAGTACAAGGTAAGAAGTAGGTGCTGTATTCTATAGTATAGTAAGCTATAGTTTTGTATGCCAAGAGTCCCACTAGGTTCTAGTCTGCTCCATACCTTAGAATGAGAGAGGTGGGAATCTCTTTCCAGGTCTCAAACTCTAACACCCCGCGAAGGGAGTCATAACACTGGAAGCTGGATTCTCTGCGAGCAGGGATGACAGCATCTAGTCAGTGCGTCAGGCTGGGACATAAATTCTCCTGGAGTCGTGGTTTCTTCCGAACTTCCCGAGGCGAGCCAAGCCGTATCAAGCCGTGCAGCCGTCGTTTCGCTTAGTATGGGAAGGTATATTTATACCTGGGAGGTGCCTTGGAATGTTAGCATTGAAGTAAAGTCAGGCAGAGGAAGACATCATGAATGAACCCTTAAGGCATAGCCGTTCATGCATAATAAATGAGTTATTGGAGAAATCAATAATCCTAGACAAGGGAAAGTCCCAATGGCTTAAGGGTCTGGTTTATAAGAACTTGTGACGTTGGGGTGGAGGGATGTAGGTGACTATGCCATATTTGGAGAGCATGGCTAATGCCTAAATAAGGGCTGGGATCTTGTGACTAAATAAGGGTAATGCAAACTGTGCCTATATATGGGCATGTTTAAGGAAAACCTATATACGGACATCTAAATCGAAACAACATCAGTGCTGTGCGGACACCGTATCAGAAATTCCATAACTTCAATCAACGATACTCTAGGGTTTGAACATTCTATGATGCGGAATATTTCACTTCTTGCATTTTCCTCCCAGCAAAGGTGAATTATAGCTGATGCCCACCTTTCTGCCCTGATTTTGTCAAGACTTTTCTGAAGTGCAGAGTTGTTTTCCATGGACAAGTTCCACAAGATTTTACCTGACCAAATCTGTCCATGAGTAACCCAGTGAGTGCAGTAGTGTTACTTTTTTTTGCAACATCCCTTAAATCGGAAACTCCAGTTTCAGCGCAAAAATCGAATTTACAAACTTGCAATGAAGGTGTTTGTGGTGTCACAATGAAGGCATGATGTAATGTTCAGGCCTTACTCAAATGAAATTTGAGTTCTAAGATTGACAGTTATATTTTGTAAAGGACGTTCTAAGTTGGGAATGAGAGTTCTAATTTGGAATGGAAAGAATTCCTTTAGAATGTAGATTGGAACAACGCTTCTAATCTGGAACGCAAGAGCTATGTATGGAATGAAAATTCTACATTTGGAACGCCTCTTGCACAAAACATAAATCTTTTTTAAGGTTGAAGCAGCAGCTATGTGTGATATCTAAATTGTTTGAGTAGAAAACAGGAGATTCCAAGACTACAGATTCCTTGGGCACCTTGACCCCCCAGGGTATCCAGAACTACCTTCTATTTCATGAACATGTGCATTGCTCTTGAAGCTGTGCGTAGTCACACAAGAAGTAGTCTATGGCAGTCTTCACACAGATAAAGACTCAGAGCCCAGCCATAAGACCGCTGCCAGGCTCTGATAATCAGTGCAGAAGAAAGATGTAGGGTGTCTTCTAATCCTTAGATCCCACCCTGATGTTTGAATACCTGAGCACACCTGTGAAATGGGCAGAGCAGATAGGAAGAAACAGAATGAAAAGCTGTGCATTCCTGTGCAGTGCACTAGGCCCGTCTCACCAGCACCTTTACAGATTCTGTAAACATAGGTTTGAAGGACATTCTTTTCGGCAGCAAAATTGATAGGAGATGACTATTGTGAATTATTGACCATCGAGGCCACATCTGTAGAATAATCAATCAAGGGAGTGAGAAATTCTGAAACAAATCCTCTGACCCATTCTGTCTTTCTAGGCAGCTTAAAAATAGCAGTCTGTATGCAATAAAGAGAACACAGGAAACTGACTTCCTTCCCTCAATCTTCTGGTTCTGTGATGTTATGTGGCAGATGGGCCCACAGCTACCAACATAATGTATCACTGGTCCTCCCCAGGCAGCCATGAGGGCTATCAGTATTTCCAATCAATCGCTTGTGATGTCATCAACTATATCTCACCCTTGACCCTGGCTGGTTTGTGACATCATGTACTACATCACACCCTGGCCCTGCAGGCTTTATGACATCATTCACCTCTTAGCTATATATAGAGGCGTGGTCAGGGATGCCTGCAGGGTAAGTGCTGTCTGTGGACTGGGCTATGAATGGTGTGAAAGAGGTGTGAATGGGGGACTTGTGGGCACCGAGCTAACATCAGACCCACAGAATGGCCGCGGCAGTTCTGCTTCTCGAGGCCTCTGCCATGTGTTGTTTGGTTTTTCAGTGGGAGAAAAGAGGCAGCACCTCGCAGACTGCCAGAGAGATGCACTTTGAGGTGGGGGCGGAGCCTTCCATAAGGTGTGATAAGGCCTTATGAGGTTCCTTGTTGTTGCGGTAAACAGCTTTTAATAGCAATTCCTGGGGTTCTCTTAGCAGGCTAATTTAATTTTGCCTTGAGCTCCAGGAACTCTGGCACCGCCCCTATCTGGAGCTGGGTGCGGAATGTCTGTGGGTCTGATGGGTAGCAAGGTAGAATGAATGAAGGTGTGAATGGTGTGAATGTTCAGTAGCAAAGGTCAAAATCTTGGCGTGGTGCTACTGCTCACAAGTTTACCTATGAACTTGTGCTAATTTGACCTGTTTTGGATGAAAGGGGCTGGCACCACTGTCTTGGATTTCTTTTTTCTGTTACATATCTTGTTCCTAGCTGCTTTCTTCCTGCTTTTTTCTTTTCTCAGTTTTAACATCTACATCTCACCTCATTCTCCACAAACTTTCTTTCATTCCTTCCTTGATTAATTCTTCTGTGGACTTTGTGTTTCTTATTGTTTTAGTCTTAATTTTGTTCTTTTATCTCATTGACTTCCCACGCACCTCATTGCTTTTCTTCTTTCTAAAGTTGATTCTCGGACTTTCTCTTGTCCAGAATATCTTTTCTCATTCCTTCGTCCATACTTTATCTTTCTCTTTTGTTTCTTTGTCATTCTTTACGTTTTCTTTATTTTATTTTTTAATTTCTTTAACATGCATTTTTACTTTCATCATGTTATTTTCCCTGCTCCTTATGTCATTTCTTTACGACATCGATTTTTCATGTTTTTTCTTTTCCTCACTTTATTCGCTGCTGTTTTGTTTCTCATCTTACTCTGCCATTCTTTTATTTCTTACTTGATTTTTTTTTTTGGTGCAATTCCCAAGTTGTTTTATTTGTTTTCGATTTTAGTTTTTACAAAATGCACAAAGATGATACTATAGGGCATCGGGCCGTCCATAGTGATGCTGCAGCACCAGGAGGATGGGGTAAGGGGAGGGCCAGACCGTCATGCGCAGGTATCCTTTCTCCAGCCCTTAGCTCTGGAAGAAGAGGATCGGGAGCATGTGGGCACCTGTCGGAGCAGGTAAGTTCAATTTTATTTTATTATATTATATATTTTTAGTTCTGTCTTCCGTGATGTTTTTGGTTTGTATTCCCCCTCCCCTCCACTTCACCACTTTGCAATGGGAGCAGCCGCTACTTCGATATTCGAGTGCCTAGAAGTCCTTCAGCGTGTCTCATCAGTTCAATAGTTGTGCTATATAAACATTTATTTGAAAGAAAAACACATTTCAGACAACCCTCACATCTCTCAGACCTACCACAAACCCAGAACTCATGGTTGTTGCATGAGGGAGTGGGTAGTACACATTACTTGTCCACAATAAGGTTTACAGCGTATTTCTAAAGACTCCAAAATGGTTATAATTTTTAACAGAAATAGCCGATACATTGATATCGCTGCTGGTGAGGCTGATGTAAAGGCAAGTGAGGAAGCGACCCAGTGTTTGATGAGAAACCGTCTGTTGCAGGCGCTTTAACATAAGCTAGGCACTATATTTAGTTGATACCGGAATCAAGAATATCTATAGGGTTATGCTTGAAATACTATTGGTGTTTACTAAAACTTTGCTGCTGAGACGTTTTTTGTATTTTTCTACAACTGGAGGGCTTTCCCTCTACACGTCATTCACCACAGAAGCACACCTTAAGCTAGACACATAAAATACCTTACAGGCGTAACACAAACTGCTACCAAGCAACAACAGATATACATGGACGTCAATTCACCAAAATGCCAGAGGTAGCCGAAGTGACATTACACGCCCTTTGACATCCACTTTCATTCACACACACTTACACATTAGTGTGATAAAGAATTGACAGAAAATAAAGAGTGGAGCCCAAGCTGTCCCTGTGTTCCTGCCACTGAATTTGCCACCTCTGAGGCCAGGGGTCGCAAAGGCAGTGCCATGGGTAGCAAAGGGCGAGCCAGGGGTCGCAGCTTCGACCCTTAAATGAAATCCATGATGATATACAGTTTAATGGTGCATTGTGGGTGATTTTGGTGGGAGAAACGTTCCCTCTTTCCTGGTACATTCAGGGGCTGTTGCCCCTGGAATGAAGGCCTGGAGGCCTGCAGGATACACACGGCTGCTGGTGGGGCATGTGTAGTGCCTGCTCCAGCTGTCAAGGTGCATTATTACCCTGGCAACACATTTCAGGTGTCTCTGAGTTCAGGAAATAGGAAAAAGAAACTGGGCAAAAGTAGCTAGGAAAGATCCTGTGCTGAACGGGGGAGAAGCAGAGAGACACGGAAAGAAAGGTTCCACTTTCATAAGATCAAAAAAATGATGAAATCCCCGCACCTGTCCATAGAGGTGACAATCTCTGGGCGGAGCTTCTCGGCACTGCAAGGCCTGTAACCGTAAAAAGAGGCCTGGGCAGTAAACCGTGGAGCTTCACCCCCACCCACAACCCCAATACCTCCTCCACGGATCAAATTACCCACGTGGTCAATTAAGGTGATACATGGGAGAATAAATGTCCCTGGAACTATAGATATCCATTTGCAGTAAAGTGCCTGGTAATTTCGTGTCTACGTCATCTTTCTCCATTCTGGAAACTCAAGTTTGTCATTGCAAGTTGCAGGGGTGCCATAACCACCACAATCAGTAATTTTACCAAGCAGCTCGTACCCAGGCACATGGCCTACTGTGACGCTCATCTTGAGATCCACTGATGCCTATTCTAGCTTGGAGTCCATTAATGCCTGTTAGAGCTTGGGGGCCATTAATGCCTGTTAGAGCTTGGGGTCCATTAATGCCTGTTAGAGCTTGTGGACCATTGATGCATATTATAGAATGAAGGCGATTGTTACCTGTTACACCTTAAGATCCATTGATGCTGATTACAGCTGGAATCACATTAATGTCTGTTACTACTTGGGGCTGATTGATGCCCAGAGCTGCTTCGGGCCAATGAGGCCTTTGAGCGTGTCACGGCTCAGAGCCTAATTACGGCAATTTCAGCTTTGGACCTACTGTAACCTGTTACAGACCGCTGCCCATTAGATTCATATTAAAGCTTCGGACGCACCGAGGCCTGCCACAACTCACTGCCCATTGATAGATACATGTTACATCTTGGGACCCACTTCGGCCTGTTACAGATCGTTGCCCTCAGATACATATTAAATGTTGGGACCCACTTCGGCCTGCTGCAGCTCGCTGCCCATTGACACATGTTACAGCTTGGGACCCCCTGTGACCTGTTACAGCCTGCTTCTCATTGATTCATGTTACCAGAAAGCTGGGTCTGGTGGCTCAGTGGACTAATGCATCCACTTCAGGGTCCTGTGTTCAACCTCATGGTCACAGGTTCAAATCCTGGTGTGTCCACTCAGCCTTTCATCCATCTGAGGTCGATAAAATGAGTACCATTGAGTTGGGTAACAATACATATCTGTTATTCAGTGCCAAGATACCTCTGGGTGAACATGCGCTTTACAAATACTCATGTTATGTTATGTTACCTCTTGGAACTCACTGAGACCTGTTACAGCTCACTGCCCATTTATACAAACTACAACTTGGGCCCACTGCAGCCTGTTACGACACGCTGCCCATTGATACATAATAAAGTCTGGGACACGCTGAGAACAGTTACAGATCGTTGCCCATTGATACATAATAAGGTTTGGGACACACTGAGAACCGTTACAGATCGCTGCCCATTGATACATAATATGGTCTGGGACACGCTGAGAACAGTTACAGATCGCTGCCCATTGATACATAATAAAGTCTGGGACACGCTGAGAACAGTTACAGATCGCTGCCCATTGATACATAATAAAGTCTGGGACACACTGAGAACAGTTACAGATCGCTGCCTATTGATACATAATAAAGTCTGGGTCACGCTGAGAACAGTTACAGATCGCTGACCATTGATACATAATAAAGTCTGGGTCACGCTGAGAACAGTTACAGATCGCTGACCATTAATACATAATAAAGTCTAGGACACGCTGAGAACAGTTACAGATCGCTGCCCATTGATACATAATAAAATCTGGGTCACGCTGAGAACAGTTACAGATCGCTGCCCATTGATACATAATAAAGTCTGGGACACGCTGAGAACAGTTACAGATCGCTGCCCATTGATACATAATAAAGTCTGGGACACGCTGAGAACAGTTACAGATCGCTGCCCATTGATACATGATAAAGTCTGGGACACGCTGCAAACAGTTACAGCTCGCTGACCATTGATACATGATAAAGTTTGGGACACACTGAGAACAGTTACAGATCGCTGCCTATTGTGTTACAGCTTCGGACCCACAGTGAATCACGGAAGCCAAAAGGTTAAGAACCATTGCTCTAAAATATCTGTTCAAAAATCTTGAATGTGTTCCTTCTACATATTAGAACAACTTAGAAGCTACATTTTCTATGAGCTCAGTGTACTTTCTCCGACACCTTCCGTTCTTGATGGCTAATCCTCACTTTTTCTTTCCATTCATAAAAGTACTTCTTTTCCATCACTTTCTTTTTTCAAATGTCGCTTTTGGTCCTAAATCTCCTATTTGCCAATCTTTCAGGGGGGCTCATTGCCCTTTTTCTACCTTAGTTTTCTTGTATTACCGTCAAATTTGTCCACAATCATCCCCCCTGAGCATATATGCTCTCTCCTAGTACCCTCCATACTCTTCTGCTGCATACGTTCTACTATATGATATAAATGAATATTATATTTCCTATAGGCCGTATTCAAAGCCTCTTTGTAACAAAAGCCATTCATGAGTTAAATAAAAATGTGATTATTATAATCAAGGGAACACATGTGTAATTAAATATGAACCAACGGGTCTTTTCTCGGTATATACTTACATACTGGAGCTGAAAAGAGCTCATTAATATTAATGACGTGGCTTTGTGTATTCCATGTAGCGGTAACACACAGTCCCTATATCATTCCATCCCCCAGGCACCATCCCATTCTCCCTTCCCCTCCATATGATCAGTTGAACGGTCCTGACCTGTCCGTCCTCTTCTTGCGTGGAGCAGTTGACTGGGAGAACCTTGTTAATGTGTGATGGTTCATTGACTGGCTAATGCTATAATGTGCTTGAACATGTGACAGCCGTGCTCTTGCACCTTGACGCTGATCCCATGATGTCTGTGCTGGCATCGCATCAGAAATTCCATAACTTCAATCCACGATACTGTAAGCTTTGAACATTCTATGATGCGGAATATTGCACTGCGAGGCACTTTCCTCTAAACACTGGAGAATTATAGCTGATGTCCGCCTTTCTGCCCTGATTTTGTCAGGCTTTTCCCAAGCCCAGAGCTGTTTTCCATGGACAAGTTCCAAAAGGTTTTACCTGACCAAAGGTGTCCATGAGAAACCCAGTGAGTGAAGTACTGTTACTTTTTTTGCAACATCCCTTTGTTAGAATTGGGGGTCTCTGGTTGGCGCAAGTATGCACTTGTGACAAACAGGGACCCTCTCCTCTAGTCAGGGCAAGGGAACTACCCTTTAAGAATAACCCCTGCTCACCCTCTAGGTTGCGTGGCACGAGCAGTCAAGGCTAATCCTCAGGGTGCATTAGTTAAGCATTTATAATCATACACAATAAATAACACTGATCACCCCACAAATGGACACCAGGCTGTGGTATGTATAAAAATACTGGTACTTTATGTAAAAATAGTAGATTTGTAGACTTATCACAAGACCTTAAATAACATTAAATCAGGATGCACACAATACTTTTGTTGGGGTTTGTTAGAAAGGCGAACCCGGGGGAGGCAGAAGGTGTCTGACTGACCACCCCTAGGTCTACCCCTCCTTCAGAGAAGGGACCGAGCGATGTCGAGAGGCCTCTGACGGGGGGCCCTCTCCTAGAATCGTACAGCAGAGTAACCACACCACTACAAATATACACCACACGTAGATAGAGTTTTTAATCTTTATCGGGCAATAAGTATCGTTTCGATATATACAGCAGATCCAGAGATCTGGAAAGTCTCGTGGCAAGGGGCAAGGTAGCGGGACAGTCTTATAGATGGTCGGTTGCAATGGGACCCTACGCACAGCTCTCAATCCTCGAAATGGGGGGTTCCGGAAGGTGGGGCCGCGGCAGCGCCAGCAGGCTCCAAGATGGTTCAGCGAGCGTGGGCCACGGCAGCGCCAGCAGGCTCCAAGATGGTTCAGCGAGGGTGGACCGCGGCAGCGCCAGCAGGCTCCAAGGTGGTTACAGCAAAGATGGACCGCGGCAGCGCCAGCAGGCTCCAAGGTGGTTACGGCAAAGATGGACCGCGGCAGCGCCTGCAGGCTCCAAGGTGGTTACAGCAAGGGGAGTTCGTCTCAGGGTCAGCCGCGACAGCGTCAGCAGGGCTCCTCGACTCCGGGATACAACTCCCGTCCTACTCCGGGGCTGGCCCAGATATAGGTCTGGAGTCCTTTGATGTCCGGACCCTCTCGCCTGGGGGTCCGAGGGGCCGGGGTGATGGTGTCCAGACACCCAGCAGGGGGGTGGGGCCAGCGCTCAGGGAGGCCGGAGGCAGATCGAAACCAGACATCCGGGGATGGTTGGAGAACCATCGAAACTCCCCTCTCCTTGTCTCTGGTTGAGTGGCCACTCTACCACCCGGAGGCTCTTGGTGCCTCGATGGCGGGCTCGCTGGGGCCATGGCCGCGGCTGGGCCGTGACCACGTGTCTGTGACGTGATGGTACCAAGATGGCGTCGGGCCTGGAATGAGGGTCCGGGGTGGGCACCGGACCGATAATGCTGGGGCGGCCCGAGTGTGCCGTGTCAGTGGTTGTGGGCCGCCGGGTGGCGGATCTGGTGGTTTGGAGGGCATGCAGAGGTGTGCCCGAGGCCGACCTGGGCTGGATGGAGGGCCGATGTCGTCCGGGGCCCGCCATGCGGGAGGGGTAGGACCACGCCAGGAGGCCGGGTCCAACAGGGTTGGAATGGATACTTTCTTGGATGGCAATAATTCTGTTAAGGTGTTTCTTAAAACAATGTTCTTTCTGCAAAGCGTCTCTACTTCCTTAAGCACGTGGTTTAACAAAATTGCCCCCAATACTTTTAAATGCGCCTGCGCTTGTAAATAGCGCTCTGCGTGGATCTGCCTCACGGGGGCTCCCTACCAGGCCGGCAGGAGGCTTAGGAGCAATCAAAATGGACCTTCTGGTCCACTGCGGGCCCCCGGGGGCGTTGTGCACAATGTACCTGTTTGGGTTTCAGCTGCAGCGTAGACGTTCCTTTCCAGGGCAGAGGTCCGGCTGGGGAGAAGCGCCGCAGGGCGGGATGTCCAGGCGGGACCTCGGAGGGGCTCTAGGCAGGTCCGGGCTGTAGGCAATCCTTGGTGGTGGGCCAGAGACCCCTGAGGCGGCAATGCGGCACCAAGCGGCCTGTACGTTTCAAATGTACAGGGCGGCTCTGTGGTGCAGCGCAGCCTCAAGGGGGACGATGCGCAGATCATCAGGCAGCGTACGAGCCGTAACTTCCAGGCCCTAGCTGCGGGCGCCGGCATACGCTTCAGGCGTATGTTCGCAGCGTACAGGGCACAATCCAATTGTTCATGCTTCCAGCGTGAGAGGCGTACCTTCGGGTGTCCCAAGCGGCGAACGGCACGTCTGTTTCAAGTTCGAGCCGTACTTGTTCTTTTCGTGTGTGGTGCGGGTCAACGCAGGGTACCGGCGCTAAGGCACTGGCCGGGTACTGGAGTGAGCAGGCAAGAGGGGAGGCGGCACGGCGGCAACCAGCAGCGGGTACAACTTGTACTTTTACAACGCCTACCTTTACAACGTAAGTTTTACAACGCATACCATTACAACGCATAATGCTTTTGGGCGCTGGATAGTGAATAGTTTAATTTACTATTCCAACTCCAGTCCCCGTGGATAGTAGGGAAGGTGTTGGATAGTACATTAAACCTATTCCCTATCCTAGAGCGCCCCCTAGCGCTATGCGTTGTAATGGTTTGCGTTGTAAAAGTTGCGTTGTAATGGTAGTTCGTTGTAAAAGTTTCATTGTAAAGGCTGTATACCGTACCGGCAGGTCAGCTGGTGCGGCGCGGCCTCAGTAGCAGAGTACGGTGCGGAGCAAACGCTCAAGGGCACGCACCGTACAATTGAGTCACTCGGGTACCGGGGGTTCGGGGCGGCTGATAGGCGGGCGGTGCACTTCGGCCTCAGAGATGGGTGGAAGCAGGGTGCGGGGCGGCCCCTGGGGACACGGTGTGGCGGCGGCTGCGATCAGCGGCAGCACACGGGGTCAGGGCGGCCACAACACGGCTCCACGCACTGTAAAGCGGACAATCCTCGGGGTGCACACCAATGGCGGCCTTTCAGCGGGACCAGAACTTTGCAAGCCCAGCAACTTGGGTTGAAGGAGGGGAAAGAGAGAGCCCAATGGTCCTGGGGCTCAGGTGAGGGGGGCCAGCTCACTTCCAGGCCCTTGGAGATCAGCCTTGAAGCACAAGTCTTTGGTAGAAAGTAAAAAAAATAAAGCAAAGTCTTTCAGCAGAGTTTCCTCCCCTTCTTTGGCAGCAAGGTTCCCACTGTTGGTCACTCCCCCAGAACAGGGACAGTCTTCCTTGGTTCCTTCTCCTCAGGCAGAGGGGGCGTCTTGGTTCACAAGCAGGATCTAATTTACAAGGAGCAGGGCTCCTACTTTTATATCACATTTCCTTTGTTCTTGCAGGCCAGGGGGGCCTCTGCATAACCTCATTCAGTCTCTAAGTACTCTGTTGGTGTGTTCTGGCTTCTTCTTTCAGTGTGAGGGGCAGGCACATCAGACGCTCCACAGGGAGGTGGAGCCAGCATTGTGTGGACAGGGGCAGCCAGGAGTACCTTGATGACAGTGCTTCGCCCTTCCTGGGCCAGGTGCCGGCTGAGTCATCAGTCGCTCCCCAGGGGGCGGAGCCAGCATTGTGGTGGCAGAGCACAGCCTGATTAAGAGTCCAGGGGCACTCCTACCTCCCACTAAGGTGTAATCCTTGCATTCACCACCTGTCATCCCCCAGCCCTGTCACTCACACATCCCAGACAGTCAGATACACATACCAGCAGAGGCGGGCTGAAATGGATAGGCAAGCAAATGCTAACTTTCTAAAAGTAGCATTTGCAAACACAGGATATTAAAATAAACTTTACTAAAAGAAGTATTTTATTATTCTGAGTTCAGGCATACTAAACATTAATTTCTACCATGTTCCCTGAGCCTGCTGGGATTATCGAGTGTAATAATTCCAGCAGCCCATCTGGCCTAAAGGGGACAGGTAGCCTTACAATAGTGAAAAACGAATTTGGCAGTAATTCACTATTAGGACATGCCACACTCATCAGAGCATGTCCTACCTTACACTTACAATGCACCCTGCCCTTGGGCCTACCATAGGGGTGACTAATATGAAGTTAAGGGAAGGTTTAGGGGCTGGCAAGTGTGTGCACTTGCCCAGCCAGCATGACAGTACCAGACTGCACGCAGGTTCTGCAGTGGCAGACCCTAGACACATTTTACAAGGCTGCTTCTGTGGGTGGCGCAACCAGCGCTGCAGGCCCACTAGCAGCATTGGCATTTACAAGCCCTGGCACTCCTGGTGCACTTTACTGGGGACTGACAGTAAATCCAATGAACCAATCAGGAATATCAATCACAGTTACACTTTACATAGGGAGCACTTGCACTGCGGCACGGGTTGGCCGTGGCGCAGTGCCCTGAGCGGCGGACACCAGCAAAAACATCTGAGGCACATCAGCAAAAAGTGGAAGGGAAACTCACGCCAAGGTGCCAGGTCTAACACCCTTAGATCAGAATCTCCAGTTTCCGCACAAAATCGAATGTACAAACTTGTAACGAAGGTGTTTGTGGTGTCAAATGAAGGCATGATGTAATTGTTGTAATCTCTCTCCTTTTTACCCTGGCTCCTTCCTCGCTGTTGTTTCTTTCCTCCCTGCCCCTTTTGGTATCTTCTTCCCCCTCTCCCCACCTCCTCCTACCTTTTGGAACGTTCCCCTAGAGTTCTCTTTGGAATGTTGGACATGTGGTCAGTTACGGAGAGTGGATGACAGCATAAAGGTGCTTGAACGTACCTTACTTCAGTCTCATCTTTAATTTCAACACTGCCGATGAATTGGCGAAGGGGGCCATTCCTGTCATCTCCCCTTTCTTTACTCTCTCCTTCCTGCTGGTTCAACTTGATGATTCTACAATGATTCTTCAGTTCTGATGTATTGATTCCCGAGAAGCGTTCTCTTAAGCTATGAAGAATTTTCTCCCTTTCTGATGGAGCGGAGGTCTCACTGAAGGTATACCAGAGACTTGCTGATTCCTCAGTTCTATTCGTTTGAATTCAGAGAAGGTTCTCTCAAGCTCCTTTGAGATTTTTTCTCATCCCGGTGGATTCCCCGATATTCTCCTATCTGTGACACCTTACTGGGCATCGGGGTTGCCTGTGCCTGCTGTTGCCTCGAGGCCGTGGGGTTGCCTGGAGGAAGCTGTACTGCAGATCGCTCCTAGCCCTGCTGTGTTGGCGTTAGCGGGTACCTCACGCGTGTCTGTTTTCTCTGAGGCGCTGTCACCATTCCACACGGATAGCCTTTGTTGAGGACCCTGTTTTCGCTGTTCCTCCTATCCCGATGTCCGATGTGGTTGGCCGACCGGAGAGTGTTTCCTCAGGAGTGTACTACTTCTGCTGTTTTCCAGGACATCCTAGCGTGCGAATCAACATCCGTTGAAGTGTCTGGTAGGAGGAGTCCTATCCTCACTACTGTCCGGCGCACCAGCCCCTCAGAACCGTACTACTGTGAAGAGCCCTGTGGGGTTCTCCCTTCCAGCGATGCACCAGCTTTTCCAGCTCAGCTGCGTCACAGCAGGACGGCTGCCGGCGCACCAGCCTCTCAGAACCGTATTTCTGTCAAGAGTCCTGTGGTGTTCTCCACACCAGTGACACACCAGTTTTCAGCACAGCTGCGTCACAGCATGACGGCTGCCGGCGCACCAGCCTTTACAGCACCATTCCTTTCGCTAGGGCTGTGGTGGTCGCCTGCATGGTCACTTTACCTCAGTCTGTCGTCTCCAGGAGGCACCTCTTGAAAGCTGTGGTGAGTTGAACAAGCGTTGACACCAGCAACCTTTGTTTTTACAAGCTTTCCTTGCTTGGTCTTTCAAGCGTTTTGTCTTTTTCATGGCTGCCTCTGACTTTTCTGCAGTTTGCCTATAGTTCCAAGCCTCCACTTTTTCTCTTCTCACCAGACCGTTCCAGCCATCTTGTTCTTTTGCCTATGTTCCCTCCGGTTGAGGCACTCACTAACTCTGCCGCACCAAGTTTTTCAACGTTCCTTTTGACATTTGGCAGTCTATCTAGCACTCCATAACCTCTTGGTGGTCAAGGTCTCCTGTTGGCGTGTCCTCCACGGTGATACGCACACCTTAAATCCCTTTATGTACGTTTACCCCACGGTGATGTGCACACCTGACATTCTACAGGACTATCATTCATGGTGAAACACACTTCACTGTCCTACCTTTGTGTGCACCCCTTTGTGAGAAACATATATAGGTGTCCTTACCTTGCTCCCCATCCTCTTAAGGAATCTAAAACAGAGTTGTTGTCTATTTTCCTATTTTTCCCAAGTTAACCACGCCCTTTATCATCTTGTGAACTGTATTTCTCCACTCGAGGCATTTCTTATGATGATACGTACACCTTGCCTATAGAAGACTGTAGTGTACTTCCTATTTCCTTTTATAGGTTCTGCGCATTGGAATAACATACACGATAGGCTTTGCATAGGACTGAGGTCAGCATGCCCCTATTATGTATATTAAACTTAATTACTTTGTACCAGCTAGCTCAGAGGCCACTAGAAACTTCTTGAAGACAAGAAGGGAGTAGCTTCTGGCAACCACATAACATAAAACCCTGATCCCTCACGTTCGTGGAAACAATATACTACCTTTCATTCTGTCACTCATCTCAGAGAAGTACTTAGAAGAAACAGTCTGGTCAGTTTACAATAAAACATACTGCACAGTTGTTATTCTAGTACTGGTTATATGTGGTGCGACAACTGTTGGACAGTAGCAGAGAATTATGGCCAGCAGTGCAGTTAAATAAGGCATTGTATAGTTCTACCATTTTGCAATAGTAATGAACCCATACATGAAATACAGAATGCATTAAGATAAAGCCTATACCCCTAAGATGCCTAACTAGATGTACCTAAGTGTACCTAACATGTGTGTAGGTCTTAGAGAGCCAAGAATCCCCCTAGGATTTAGTCTAACCCCATTACCTTAGTGGGACTTCATCCTGATCTCGAGCTGGACACCCACAGATGGGTGATGGACCTCTGCCAGCTGGAGCTGTGGCATGACGCAGGTTGCTGTGCCTCCGGCATGGAAGTCTCGGTCTCCTCTCTTTTGCTTGGGAAAAGGGAGGTATATTTATACCGGGTAGGTGCCTTGGAATGTTGGTAGTGATGTCATGCATATTTAATGAGTTCTTGGAGGCTAGGGAAAATCCCAAGAGCTAAGGGTCTGTTTCCAAGAATTTGTTGTGACGTAGGTTAGTCACTGTTGGACATGGAGACGACGTATTTAGGATGGGCCGTCTTCTGTACACAGAGCACACATCAGATAAGGGACAGCCTCTTGTTGCTCGTTATTGTAAAGGGAGGGCTAATCTAGGTCAAAGGGCCTTAACTGGGTGAAAGGGGATGCCTGCCTCTGTGACACAAAGGATTTCTGCCTCTGAGACAGAGTACCTATGTTAGGGCCTCAATTTCGTTTATAACAAGACAACCCATTACGTAATTTATATATTTTGCTATGACTCTACTTTGTGTAGTGCTTCAGTTACTTCAGTGTTACACCTCAAATCGGCGTAGTTGTAATTTACACAATATTTCCATTGCTATGCTATCTGTCGGGTTGTTTTGCTACTTACGTCAAGGACATTAGTACTACGTTACAGTCTGTGTGGATTGTATTCCACTCAATATTACTCTTTCCAGGTAATGTTTCAAATTCTGTGTTCTAGATTTCTGGTAGTGCTGCCTTACATGCATACTTCATTACAGGTTATTTAAATTATAGCCCTAAGTGGAACCCCCACCTCTTATGATTTAGACCCTTATCTTCATCCCCCAAATGCAGCTGGATTTTGTGTGACCTTTTCTGACCTGTGACTCCTGCTGCAACTTGCTAGTTCTGCCCCTCCCCCCATCCACTATGGCTGGGCAAGCTATGAGCCAACCCCCTCCATTCCTAAATTAAATCGGGGAACCGCAAATTCACTGGAAGGAATGGATAAATGTATTCGCCTCATACCTCATAGCAATAGGCGGCAAAAGGTATTGCAGTTCGCAAACAACACATATTGTTGCATACAAGGTAGGAAGATTTATGACACCTTACCCAAACCAGAACTAGAAGAGGATGAGGAGGATACCGATGAGTTTAAAGTTACTCTGTTAAAATTAGAGGCACATTTTAGTGACAGAGTAAACGTAGTTTTGGAGCGACATAAGTTCTTTACCCGCATTCCAAGGTAAACAGGAATCTTTCATTAATTACATTGCTGCACTTAGAGGCCTGACACAGGGGAGAGGGGTTGGCCTAACGGCTAAGGCGCTCGACCTCGGACCTGGGGATCTGGGTTCGAGTCTCGGTAACGACGCCAAAAAACCCCTGTGATTCTGGGCAAAAAAAATGAAAGTGTGTCCTCATGTAACGTAACTAGTGCTATGTAAAGCGCTCTGATAACTGATTCGGTTCGGTTCTAGTTTGCGCTATATAAAACTCTGCAAAAAAAAACAACAAAAAAAACTATGTGACTTTGGTGAACTCACCGATTCACTCATCAGGGACCAAATTGTCAGGTGCACAAACAATACTTGTATACAAGAAAAGCTCCTGGCAAAAAAAAACCACCTTAAAAAGAAGCAGTTAGCATAGCAGTCTCTGTGGAACACACTGCTAAGTGTATCAAAGAGATGAGAACCCCCAATGAGCTTGTTGCCAATGTTCGCAATAGCTGTGATGCACAGGCCAATTCCACTGATAATGAGGTATTTAAGATCAAACCTGGAGAAGACAAGGATAACCATTCAGCCAGAGAAAAGGGAAAGTTGAAATGCTATAGATGTGGCAGCAGCAATCACCTTGCTAACGATGTGCGTTGTACTGCCCGCAATGTCACATCTGTTAAATGTAACAAGAAAGGGCACCCGGGTAGAGTGTGCAGCAACAGTGAAGACCACCAAGTGAAAGCAGTACACAGTGAAGCGGACTTGGCCCCTAAGTATGTGTTCCAAGTAAAAGTTAGAGACAATCAAGCTTCCCCAAGTTCTCAAGGGCAATTCAGTGACCTCAGGCCTATTGAACATCTTAAATCTACCATCTTGATGAATAGTAAGCCCATAGACGTGTTGGCTGACTCGTGTGCCCCTGTAACCTTATTCAACATTGATATCATAAATGACATTTTTGATACCTCCAGTTTCAAGATGCTAGAACCAGACATTTCAGCAGTTGGGTATGCCGATGAGAACATTCCTTTAGTAGGGATGATGAGTGTGAGTATTACATTTAAAGGAAGAACTACATGGGGCAAAGTCTACATGGTAAGCAAAGGGTCTAATCTGTTGGGTTGGCATCATCAAAGAGAGCTGGGGATGGTACTCGACCCCAACAATAAAAATCAAGTTCTTGTAGCTGAGGAAGTGGAGGTAACCAGCAAGGATGTAAACGGTTGTCCTGAGTTGTTCACTGAATTAGGTCAAACTGTAAATAGTAATGCCTGCGACGTACCTCCCACGGGAATGTACATCATGCCAGAGATGGTTCATGCTGTATCTAGTACTGATGTTGTTAAGAGTAGGCATGCTAGTTCCAATATGCTTAATCTCTCTTGTAAGACCACAGCAGTTCTCCAGACTCCATGGACTAAGTTGGCATTGGAGATAATCTGTCCCACGGGACGATCGGGAATCTCGAAGAGATTTTTGATTGTTCTCATGGACTACACATCTCACTGGATTAAATACAAATGTGTCCCACGTGTTTCGACAAAAGTCCTTATCGATTTCTTAAGAGACTCATTTGTATGTGAAGGTGTGCCAGCCTGCATAGTCACCAACAAGGATATCCAATTCTCATCTATGGAAATGAAGTCTTTCCCTTGTGAACTGGGCATCAAGCTTGAGGAATTCACCGAGAACTGCCATAGAGTCAAGGACCCCATTCTTATGCCAATGCTCTGGATAAAAAGTCTTACTCAGCTAGCTTGTACCAAAAATATGGATGTTGAAATTTTTTTAAGAGAATGCATTTGGGCGTATCACACCTCTCCTGACATGATAGCGGGAGTCACCCATTTTGCGCCCATCAGGGGAAGAGATCCGTTTGCCAATCCCATACCCCATTGAATTGCCATGCACAGTCTTCCTTGCATATTGTCTTTTCAGGTACCCGGCCGTCTCCTCCCCCCCAGGGGATTTTCTTGTTGCTCACTGTTCATGCTATGTTTCTCCACAGGTTCCCCTGCTTTCCCTTTCCCCCCCCGAAGGGAGATGTGTTGTAATCTCTCTCCTTTTTTCCCTGGCTCTTTCCTCGCTGTTGTTTCTTTCCTCCCTGCCCCTTTTGGTATCTTCCCCCTCTCCCCGCCTCCTCCTACCTTTTGGAGTGTTCCCCTAGAGTTCTCTTTGGAATGTTGGACATGTGGTCAGTTACGGAAAGTGGATGACAGAGTAAAGGTGCTTGAACGTACCTTGCTTCAGTCTCATCTTTAGTTACAAAAGTAATGTTCGAGTTCTAAGATGAACAGTTCTGATTTGTAAAGGACATTCTAAGTTGGGAATGAGAGTTCTAATTTTGAATTGAAAGAATTCCTTTACAATGTAGATTGGAAGGACACTTCTAATTTGGAACGTCAGAACTATGTATGGGATGCAAATTCTACATTTGGAAGGCCTCTCGCACCAAAGAAATGTTTTTTAAGGTTGAAGCAGCAGCTATGTGTGAGATCTTAATTTTGGGAGTAGAAAACAGTAGATTCCAAGACCACAGATTCCTTGGGCATCATGTCCCCCCAGGGTATCCAGAACTACCTTCTATTGAATGGATGTGTGCAATGCCCTTGAAGCTGTGTATAGTCACACAAGAAGGAGTCCGTGGCAGTCTTACCACAGATGAAGACTCAGAGCCCAGGCATAAGACCGCCTCCAGGCTCTGCTAGTCAGTGCAGAAGACAGATGTGAGATGTCTTCTAAACCTTTGATCCACCCTGCTATTTGAATACCTGAATCACACCTGTGAAGTGGGTAGAGCAGATAGGAAGAAACAGAAGGAAAAGCTGTGCATTCCTGTGCAGTGCACTAGGCCCGTCTCACCAGCGCCTTTACAGATTCTGATAACATGGGTATGAAGGACGTTCATTTGGGCAGCAAGATTGAAAGGAGATGACTATTGTGAATTATTGACCATCGAGGCCACAACATCTGTAGTATAATCAAGAGAGGGAGAAATTCTGAAACAAATCCTCTGACCCATTCTGTCTTTATAGCAGTCTGTATGCAATAAAGAGAACACAGGAAACCTTAATAATACGATTATTGTAACTGACATCCTTCCCTCAATCTTCTGGTGCTGTGATGTTATGTGTAAGATGGACCCACACCTACCAACATAATGTATCACTGGTCTCTCCAGGCAGCCGTGAGTGTTATCAGTGTTTCCAATCAGTTGTTTGTGATGTCATCAACTACATCACACCCTTGACCCTGGCAGGTTTGTGACATCATCTACTACATCACACCCCTGGCCCTGCAGACTTGAGTCATCATCTACTACATCACACCCCTGGCCCTGCAGGCTTTATGACATCATTCACCTCTTAGCTATATATAGAGGTGTAGTCGGGGATGCCTGCAGTGTGAGTGCAGTCTGTGGACTGGGCTATGAATGGTGTGAAAGAGGTGTGAATGGGGGACTTGGGGGCACCGAGCTAACATCAGACTCACAGGATGGCCGCGGTGCACAGTGAAAATATCGATTTTGAAATATCGACCTACAAAAATATTGTGTTGGAAATATCTAAGGTACATAATATCAAGGTCAAGGTTATATCGATGTAAGTAATATTGAAGTTACTAATATCGATATTTGTATTATTGTTATGTATTTTATTATGTATGTGTAATATTTTTTGTTAAGTATTTTACTTGTTTTAAATTATATGTGTATTATTTTTATATATTAATAATGTTATTTTTAAGTAAATTTTATGTTTTAGTACCGGAGCGGCTTGTGGGTTTATAGGGGAATAGGGTGGGAAGTAATTTAAATATACTAAATTAATTATTAATTTTGAGGAATTATAAATTCATTTAAATGAATGTTTGTGTTTATTTCTGTAGCGGGTTGTGGGTTTATAGAGGAATAGGGTGGGAAGTAATTTAATGATAATTAATGATTTATTTTTATTTATTGGAATGGGTAAATATTTTATTTTTAATTATTAAATGGCAATTAAATATTTTACTTGATAATTGTTTTAATTGGTGATTAATGTTTTTAATTGGTAAATAATTGCTTTAATTGGTGATTAATTTTTTTGATTGGTAATTCATTTTTTTAATTATAAGTCATGTTTTTAATTGGCAAATAATTGTTTTGATTGGTAATTAATTATTTATTTGGTAATTAATTTTGTTAATTGGCAATTAATGTTTTAATTGGTAATTATTTTTTATTAATTGAAATGATTTTTAATTAATTGGTAATCAATGTTTCATAAAAAGTATTATTTGAGATGAAAAATAATTTTATTGTTTAATATTTTTTAATTGTGAAATAATTTTAAATGATTCATTTATTTTTGTAATGAAAAATATTTTGTAGTTCAATATTTAATATTTTGTGACTAATATTTATTAATGAATATTTATTGGTATTTATTGTTAATTTATTGTTAATTAATTATTCAATTGTAGTTATATTTTTAATAATTATTAATGGGTATTCGTAAATGATGTAGAGTTATTAAAACATTTAATTATTTATTAGTTTAAATACAATTTATTTTTATAAATATGTTATATTTAAATTCTACGCTATCCAACGCTTTCCCTACTGTAGCCCCCTCTGGAGTTGGAATAGTAATTCTTACCTCTATGCTATCCAACGCTTTCCCTACTTGCCCCCTCTGGAGTTGGAATAGTAATTTTTACCCCTACGCTATCCAACGCTTTCCCTACTGTTGCCCCTTCTGGAGTTGGAATAGTAATTTTTACCCCTACGCTATCCAACACTTTCCCTACTGTAGCACCCTCTGGAGTTGGAATAGTAATTTTTACCGCTACGCTATCCAACGCTTTCCCTACTGTTGCCCCCTCTGGAGTTGGAATAGTAATTTTTATCCCCACGCTATCCAACGCTTTCCCCACTGTTGCATTTTCTGAAGTTGGAATAGTAATTTTAAGTGTTACGTTATCTATTGTTATCGTTGCTGTAGTTTTTTGGGGACTTTGAATAGTAGTTTTATTTATTTAGCTATTTAATATTTTTATTATTTTTTTTGATAATGTAGTATATTATTAATTTTAAAAATATTAAAAGTATATTTAATTTATTTTATTTAATACATTTATTAAACATAATTATTTACATTTTTTATTATGTTATTATGTTATTGTTTGATGTGTGTAGATGTACGTGTAATTTATAATACTTTTAAATAATTTATACGTTTATATTATATTTTTTATGTATATGTTTAATTAATGTTGTATTATTGTATATGTATTATTTATTAATTTTAAACATTATTAAATATTTTTAACTATGTTTATTTGGTTTATAAGTATTATTTACTTTATTTTACACTTTTTTTATTTAAAAAAAAAATGATATTTTTAATTACGATATTTTTAACTTCAATATTTTTGTTTTGATATTTTTGTACTTACCATGTTGTAGATAGGCTGTCAATATTCTTGCTTCCAATATTCAAACGTCGATTTTTGTGTAGGTCGATATTTTTTCCGTCGATATTGTGTTAGTGATCCGATGGCCGCGGCAGTTCTGCTTCTCGAGGCCTCTGCCATGTGTTGTTTGGTTGTTCAGTTGGAGAAAACAGGCAGCACCTCGCAGACCGCCAGAGAGATGCACTTTGAGGTGGGGGCGGAGCCTTCCATAAGGTGTGGTAAGGCCTTATGAGGTTCCATGTCGTTGCAGTAAACAGCTTTGAATAGCAATTTCTGGGTTTCTCTTAGCAGGCGAATTTAATTTTGCCTTGAGCTCCAGGAACTCTGACACCGCCCCAATCTGGAGCTGGGTGCGGAATGTCTGTGGGTCTGATGGGAAGCAAGGTAGTGTGAATGAAGGTGTGAATGGTGTGAATGCCCAGTAGCAAAGGTCAAAACCTTGGCGTGGTGCTACTGCTCACAAGTTCACCCATGAACCTGTGCTAATTTGACCTGTTTTGGATGAAAGGGGCTGGCACTGTCTTTGATTTCTTTTTCTTCCTTTTCTGTAGCTTGTTCTTAGCTGCTTTCATGCTGCCTGGAATGTTCTCAGCATTTCCCAACAATCCCTTGTGATCTACTACATCACACCCTTGGTCCTCGCGGGCTTTATGGCATCATTCACCACTCAGCTGTGTATAGAGGCGTGGTCCGGGATGGCTGCAGGGTAAGTGCAGTCTGTGGACTGGGCTATGAATGGTGGGAAAGAGGTGTGAATGGGGGACTTGGGGCCACTGAGCTAACATCAGACTCACAGGATGGCTGCGGCAGTTCTGCTTTTCGTGGCCTCTGCCATTTGCTTGTTTGATCGTTCAGTGGGAGAAACCAGGCAGCACCTCGCAGACCGCCAGAGAGATGCACTTTGAGGTGGGGGGCGGAGCTTCCATAAGGTGTGGTAAGGCCTTATGAGGTTCCTGTTGTTGTACCAAACAGCTTTTAATAGCAATTTCTGGGGTTCTCCCTCAGGCGAATTTAATTTTGCCTTGAGCTCCAGGAACTCTGTCACCGCCACTATCTGGAGCTAGGTGCGGAATGTCTGTGGGTCTGATGGGTAGCAAGGTAGAATGAATGAAGGTGTGAATGGTGTGAATGTTCAGTAGCAAAGGTCAAAACCTTGGCGTGGTGCTACTGCTCACAAGTTTACCTATGAACTTGTGCTAATTTGACCAGTCTTTGATGAAAGGGGCTGGCACTGTCTTTGATTTCTTTTTTCTCTTACATATCTTGTTCCTAGCTGCTTTCTTCCTGCTTTTTTCTTTTCTCAGTTTTAACATCTACATCTCACCTCATTCTCCACAAACTTTCTTTCATTCCTTCCTTGTTTAATTCTTCTGTGGACTTTGTGTTTCTTATTGTTTTAGTCTTAATTTTGTTCTTTTATCTCATTGACTTCCCACGCACCTCATTGCTTTTCTTCTTTCTAAAGTTGATTCTTAGACTTTCTCTTGTCCAGCATATCTTTTCTCATTCCTTCGTCCATACTTTATCTTTCTCTTTTGTTTCTTCGTCATTCTTTACGGTGTCTTTATTTCATTTTTAATGTCTTTATCATGCATTTTTACTTTCATCATGTTATTTTCCCTGCTCCTTATGTCATTTCTTTCCGACATCGATTTTTCATGTCTTTTCTTTTCTTCTCTTTATTCGCTGCTGTTTTGTTTTTCATCTTACTCTGCCATTCTTTTATTTCTTACTTGATTTTTTTTTTGGGTGCAATTCCCAAGTTGTTTTATTTGTTCTCGATTTTAGTTTTTTACAAAATGCACAAAGATGATACGATAGGGCATCGGGCCATCCATAGTGACGCTGCAGCACCAGGAGGATGGGGGAAGTGCGGCCAGACCGGCATGTGCAGGTAGCCTTTCTCCAACCCTTAGCTCTGCTGTACAGCCGGGTGGAGAACCAACACAGGCTCCCAGTTCCTGTCTGGGGGCCGAACCAGGAAATAGTATTCCCAGCGTGAAAAAAGCCCTGGGATTGGCATCTGGGATCCTGTACAGTGTGCAGCAGTGTCTGACGTCCGAAAGAAGAGGATCGGGACCAAGTGGGCAGCCGTCGGACCAGGTAAGTGCAATTTTATATATTTTTAGTTCTGTCTTCCGTGATGTTTTTTGTTTGTATTCCCCCGCTTCACCACTTCGCAATGGGAGCAGCCGCTACTTCGATATTCGAGTGCCTAGAAGTCCGTCAGCGTGTCTCGTCAGTTCAATAGTTGTGCTATATAAACATTTATTTGAAAGAAACACACATTTCAGACAACCCTCACATCTCTCAGACCTACCACAAGCTCAGAACTCATGGTTGTTGCATGAGGGAGTGGGTAGTACACATTACCTGTCCACAGTAAGGTTTACAGCGTATTTCTAAAGACTCTCCAAATGGTTAAAACTTTGAACAGAAATAGGCGATACATTGATATCGCTGCTGGTGAGGCTGATGTAAAGGCAAGTGAGGAAGCGACCCAGTGTTTGATGAGAAACCGTCTGTTGCAGGCGCTTTAACATAAGCTAGGCACTATATTTAGTTGATACCGGAATCAAGAATATCTATAGGGTTATACTTGAAATACTATTGGTGTTTACTAAAACTTTGCTGCTGAGACGTTTTTTTTATTTTTCCACAACTGGAGGGCTTTCCCTCTACACGTCATTCACCACAGAAGCACACCTTAAGCTAGACACATAAAATACCATACAGGCGTAACACAACCTGCTACCAAGCAACAACAGATACACATGGACCTCAATTCACCAAAATGCCAAGGGTAGCGGAAGTGACATTACACGCCCTTTGACACCCACTTTCATTCACACACACACATACTTACACATTAGTGTGATAAAGAATTGACAGAAAATAAAGAGTGGAGCCCAAGCTGTCCCTGTGTTTCTGCCACGGAATTTGCCACCTCTGAGGCCAGGGGTCGCAAAGGCAGTGCCAGGGGTAGCAAAGGCAGTGCCAGGGGTCGGAGCTTCGACCCTTAAATGACGTCCATGATGATATACAGTTTAATGGTGCATTGTGGGTGATTTTGGAGTGAGAAACGTTCCCTCTTTCCTGGTACTTTCAGTGACTGTTGCCCCTGGAGTGAAGGCCTGGAGGCCTGCAGGATACACGAGGCCTGCTGGTGGGGCATGTGTAGTGCCTGCCCCAGACGTCAAGGTGCATTACCCTGGCAACACATTTCATGTGTCTCTGAGTTCAGGAACTAGGAAAAAGAAACTGGGCAAAAGTAGCTAGGAAAGATCCTGTGCTCCAGAGGGGAGAAGCAGAAAGACACGGAAAGAAAGGCTCCGCTTTCATAAGATCAAAAAAAATGATGAAATCCCCGCACCTGTCCATAGAGGTGACAATCTCTGGGCGGAGCTTCTCGGCACTGCAAGTACCTTAAATGTGAAACTCCTGTTTTTCATACTGTGAGCCTAAGTTTTTAAACCACAAGTTGTGTCGCCCTTCTGATTCACCTGTACACAATTAGTACGTCTTCTCCTTCACACGCTGTTGTTCCGAGGAGGAGAGTAGAGGTATTCACTGTAAAATGTAGCATTACGCTACGCTTTTAGCGGGAAAACGTTGATTTAGGAGACAGCTATGGGTTGTTATCTGCATTTGATGTTAAGTGGGATTCAGTAAAACACAGTCTAAATAATGTATTTTGCATTTTAGATAATCCCTGACGAAGGGCCAGACAGAAGGCCCGGAATGCATTGGGTAAATGAGTTTTATGGATATGAACAAAACTTACATATGCTTTTGTGGCGCAGAATAAGCCTTGGATTAGCATTTCTGCTCCATTTAGAGTTAAGCGAAAATGTAAGCGTTCCCCCTTGTGACATGCGCAAAAGCAAGAAGAATGAAATATTGTGATGATTGTGATGAATAATAAAGAAGATGAGAACAAAGGATTGATTTGGCGGCATATTTTGTAATGCCATGAACATTTAAGCTGTGCACCCGGGTAGGAGTGGAACTCGCTCCTTTTTCAGTGCACCCTTCTAATACCCTCCATACTCTTCTGCTGCATACGTTCTCCTATATGATATAAATGAATATTATATTTCCTATGAGCCGTATTCATAGCCTCTTTGTAACAAAATTCATTAATGAATTAAATTTAAATGTGATTATTATAATCAAGGGAACACATGTGTAATTAAATATAAACCAACTGGTCTTTTCTCGGTATATACTTACATACTGGAGCTGAAAAGAGCTCATTAATATTAACGAGGTGGCTTTGTGTGTTCCGTGTAGCGGTAACACACAGTCTCTATATCATTCCATCCCCGCGGCACCATCCCATTCTCCCATCCCCTTCATGTGATCAGTTGAACGGTCCGGACCTGTCCATCCTCTTCTTGGGTGGAGCAGTTGACTGGGAGAACCTTGTGAATGTGTGATGGTTCATTGACTGGCTAATGCTATAATGTGCATGAACATGTAACAACCGTGCTCTTGCACCTTGACGCTGATCCCATGATGATCTGCACTGGCACCGCCTCAGAAATTCCATAACTTTAATCAACGATACTGTAGGCTTTGATCATTCTTTGATGTGAAATATTGCACTGCGAGGCATTTTCCTCTAAACACTGGAGAATTATAGCTGATGTCCACCTTTCTGCCCTGATTTTGTCAGGCTTTTCCCAAGTACAGGACTCACTAAAGGTATACCAGAGACTTGCTGATTTCTCAGTTGTATTCGTTTGAATTCAGAGAAGGTTCTCTCAAGCTGTGAAGAAGTCTCAGCGTCTTCCTTTGAGATTTTTTCTCATCCCGGTGGATTCTCCATATTTCTCCAATCTGTGACACCTTACTGGGCATCCGGGTTGCCTGCGCCTGGTGTTGCCTCAAGGCCGTGGGGTTGCCTGAAGGAAGCTGCTCTGCTCTGCGGATCGCTCCTAGCCCTGCTGTGTTGGCGTTAGCGGGTACTTCGCGCGTGTCTGTTCTCTCTGAGGCGCTGTCACCATTCCACGCAGATAGCCTTTGTTGAGGACCCTGTTTCTGCTGTTCCTCCTATCCCGCTGTCCGATGTGGTTGGCCGACCAGAGAGTGTTTCCTCAGGAGTGTACTACTTCTGCTGTTTTCCAGGACATCCTAGCGTGCGAATCAACATCCGTCGAAGTGTCTGGTAGGAGGAGTCCTCACCTCACTACTGTCCGGCGCACCAGACCCTCAGAACCGTACTACTGTGAAGCGCCCTGTGGGGTTCTCCATTCCAGCGACGCACCAGCTTTTCCAGCTCAGCTGCGTCACGGCAGGACGGCTGCCGGTGCACCAGCCTCTCAGAACCGTATTTCTGTCAAGAGCCCTGTGGTGTTCTCCACACCAGTGACGCACCAGTTTTCAGCACAGCTGCGTCACAGCATGATGGCTGCCGGCGCACCAGCCTTTTCAGCACCGTTCCTTTCTCTAGGGCTGTGGTGGTCGCCTGCATGTTTGCTTTGCCTCAGTCTGTCGTCTCCAGGAGGCACCTCTTGAAAGTTGTGGTGAGTTGAACAAGCGTTGGTACCAGCAACCTTTGTTGTAACGAGTAAGCTTTCGACGCTTGGTGTTTCAAGGGTTTTGTCTTTTTCACGGCTGCCTCTGACTTTTCTGCAGTTTGCCTATACTTCCAAGCCTCCACTTTTTCTCTTCTCATAAGACTGTTCCAGCCATCTTGTTCTTTTGCCTATGTTCCCTCCGGTTGAGGCACGCACTTACTCTGCCGCATCAAGTTTTTCCATGTTTCTTTTGACATTTGGCAGTCTATCTAGCACTCCATATCCTCTTGGTGGTCAAGGTCTCATGTTGGCGTGTCCTCCACAGTGATACGCACACCTTAAATCTCTTTATGTACGTTTATCCCACGGTGACGTGCAGACCTGACATTCTGCATGTTAGATTTGGGGGTCTCTGGTTGGCACAGGTGAGTAATTGTGATAAGCAGGGACCCTCTCCTAGTCAGGGCAAGGGACTTACTCTTTAAAATAACCCCTGCTCACCTTCAAGGTTGCGTGGCGAGAGCAGACAAGGCTAAACTTCAGAGCGTTATGGGTTAAGCATTTATGACCACATACAGTAATTCAATGACACACCACAAATGGACACCAGTTTAGTTTTGTATCAAAAAAGAAGTATCTTTATATAAGGCTTAGCACAAGACTCAAATAAAGTTTGTAAAATGAGGCCACAATACTATTTAGCAATAAAATGAGGATTCTGTTAAAAATGCATAATTCTTGGTTCCTGTGCGTGTCGCGCACTCTTGTCCAACTCTTACCGTTGAAAAACAATGTCAAAAAGGTATTAAACCAGCGTTGCGGACTCCGTGGTCCGTGGCGTACACCCTGTGGTACGCGTTGAGTTACAGTACCTTTTCTGCGATGAGGTGTCGGGTTCGAATGCGGCGTCCGGGACATGCAGGCAACACAAAGATGCTGGCGGCTCCTCTGCGAGGTTGGCCCGGCTTTGGTAGGCCTCTCGGTGCGAGGCGTAGAGCAGGGGGGCCTCGAGGAGCGGGGCGGTCTATGCGGGTTGCCTCCGGCGTTCACGGCGTTCGAGCTGTACCTTCGGTTCATAGCTGCTGATTTGATGCTGGCAGGCGCAGCACGAGGCAGCCAGTACGAGGCGTACGGCCAGGCTCTCTTAGTGCGGTGCGGTACCGGTGATCATGAGTGCGATGCGAGGCGGCTGGTACGCTTCGTGCGTACGGGCAGTCCTTGGCTTCGTGAGGCACTCCGTTCGGCTTCCAGCGGTGGGGGCGGCAAGGCGAGCAGTGCGGCTCGAAAAAGGGGGAAGAGTGCGGCAGAGTGCGGGCAGCCCAGCGGGATGGTGCCAGGAACGGCTCAAAGCAGAGCGGGCTCACACGATGTGGGGCGGCCAGGCATAAGCGTCACGGAAAAGGAGGGGACGAGGCGCACTGGGGATCGCGGCTCCTACGATAAGGAAGGGCAAAGTTCAGCAGATTTGTCAGCAAAGGCAGGAGGAGTCCAATAATCCTGGGACTCAGTTCAGGGGGCAAGCTCACGCACAAGCCCTTGGAGATTGTTTGAAGCACAAGTAGCAAAAGTCTCTTTCAGTCCTTTTTCTCTCCTTTTTCAGCAAGGCACCCACTGCAGGCCAGTCCCCCAGGTCAGGGACAGTACTCCTCCTCACAGCTTCTTCCAGGTCCTTCTCGTCGGTCAGAGGTTCTTCTTGGTCAAACAGGATCTGATTTCTTAGGAGCAGGGCTCCTATACTTATACTGCATTTCTTTTGTTCTTTCAGGCCAGGGGCCTTTTCCTAGTTAAGTCCAGTTTCTGAGCACTTTGTTGATAGGATGCAGGCTTCTGCTTTCAAAGGGGCAGGGCTGGGACATCAGACGGGCCGCAGGAGATGGAGCCAGCATTGTGGTGACAAGTACAGTCCAGGAGTACTCTGTTGACAGTCTTCCCTCTCTCTTTACAAGGTGCAGGGCAGAGACCTCAGACACTCCACAGGGGGTGGAGCCAGCATTGTGGTGGCAGAGCACAGCCCTATTTAGAATCTAGGTGCACTCCTCCCACCCATCTGGCTGTCATCTTCCTATTCACCACCTGGCAGCCCCAGCCTGTCTCCTGGAATTCGCCAGCCCAGTCACACACAGAAACCAGACAGCAGAAACACATCAGAGCAGAGGCGGGCTGAAATGGTTAGGCAAGCAAATACCAACTTTCTAAAAGTGGTAATTGCAAACACAGAACATTAAAATAAACTTTACTAAAAGATGTATTTTATTATTCTGAGTTCAGGCATACTAAACTCGAATTTCTACCATGTTGCCTGAGTCTGTTAGGAATGTAGAATGTAACAATTCCAACAGCCCATTCTGGCCTATGAGAACAGGTAGCCTTACAATAGTGAAAATCGAAAATGGCTGTAATTCACTATTAGGACATGCCACACACATCAGGGCTTGTCCTACCTTATGCTTACAATGCACCCTGCCCTTGGACCTACCATAGGGGTAACTAATATTAAGTTAAGGGAAGGTTTAGGGACTGGCAAGTGGGTGCACTTGCCCAATCAGCATGACAGTACCAGACTGCATGCAGGTTCTACATGGGCAGACCTTAGACACATTTTACAGGGCTGCTTCTGTGGGTGGCACAACCAGTGCTGCAAGCCCACTAGCAGCATTTGGATTTACACGCCCTGGGCACTCCTGGTGTACTTTACTGGGGTCTGACAGTAAACCAAATAAGTAAATTATGGAAACCAATCAACATATACACTTTATACAGGGAGCACTTGCACTGTGGCACTGATTGGCAGTGGCACAGTGCTCTGAGCAGCTAACATCAGCAAAAGACATGAGGCAACAGTAACAAAAATGGAAGGGAGACCCACGCCAATGGTGCTAGGTCTAACAAGTGTCCCCTCCAGCTGAAATGTGGGGAGAACTACCCTACCCCAGGGAGTTCTCATCACTAAGGCGGAAAAATCTGGACAGACCGTCAGCATTGGCGTGATCTGTACCAGGGCGATGTTCCACCGTGAAATCTATACCCTGTAGGGAAATGGACCACCTCAAGAGCTTTGGATTCTCACCCCTCATTTGCATCAACCATCTGAGGGGCCTGTGGTCTAAAAGGGAAGTGAGTCCCAAACAGGTAGGGTCTTAGCTTCTTCAGTGCCCAGACCACAGCAAAAGCCTCACGCTCAATTGCACTCCACCTCTGTTCCCTTGGAAGTAACCTCCTACTGATGAAGGCTATGGGTTGGTCAAAGCCCTCCTCAGTCATCTGTGAGAGAACAGCCCCTACACCATGCTCTGAAGCGTCTGTCTGCACAAGGAAGTCTTTGGAGAAGTTGGGTGCCAGGAGCACGGGCGTCGCCATGCACATGGCAGTTTTCAGGGTCTCAAACGCTTTCTGACAGGTGTCAGTCCAAATCACTTGATTGGGCTGCTTCTTGGAAGTCAGCTCTGTCAAGGGTGTAACAATGTTGCCATAACCCTTGACAAACCTCCTGTAGTACCCTGTCAATCCTAAAAAGACCCTCACCTCTGTCTGGGTCTTTGGGGGTTCCCAAGCCAGGATGGTTTCAATCTTGGGTTGTAAGGGCGCCACCTGGCCGCTCCCCACTTGGTGTCCCAAGTACACCACAGAACCCTGCCCGATCTGGCACTTACTCGCCTTGATCGTGAGACCTGCCTTGCGCAGGGTCATCAACACTTCCCAGAGGTGGCGCAGATGTTCTTCCCATGTGACACTGAACACTGCGATGTCATCCAGGTAGGCGGCACTGAACTCATCCAGCCCAACCAACACCAGGTTGACCAACCTCTGAAAGGTGGCAGGGGCATTCTTCATCCCAAATGGCATAACCCAGAACTGGAAATGCCCATCTGGTGTGGAGAATGCTGACCTCTCTTTCGCCCCAACAGTCAGGGCGATCTGCCAGTACCCAGACGTCAAGTCAAACGTGCTTAGGTACTGTGCAGCCCCTAACTGATCGATGAGCTCATCAGCTCTGGAGATGGGGTGAGCGTCAGTCTTCGTGACTGAATTGAGTCCTCTATAGTCCACACAGAACAGGAGTTCGGGTGTGGCACCCGGCGCTGCAGCCTTCGGGACGAAGACCACTGGGCTGGTCCAAGGACTGCTGGAGGACTCAATCACCCCAAGAGTAGGCATCTTTTGAGACCTCCTCTTTGATGCAGACCCTGACCCTGTCAGTCACCATGTAAGCCTTGTGCTTCATAGGTAAACTGTCTCCTGTATCCATGTTGGATTTGGCCTTTCTGGCAGGTTCACCCCTGAACTTTTTGCCTTTTAATGTTACATCATTATAGTGATTTCTGGTCTTTGCGCACTTTAGCACTGTGGCGCAGTGTAACGTGCGTGCGCTCTCTGAGTGCGTGTGTGAGATTGGCCTGCCCTCCCATAGGAATGCATGGGGGATGTGTGGAAAAGTAAATTTTGCCATGTTCTGTGTCCCTACGTGTTCCCCATCCTATGTTATATGTGCATGATTAATATGCATATGTATTCCCTTATGATCGATTAAAGACGCAATTCCAGTTGTGTCCAACTCTAGTATGCTAATTTCCAGTTCTCGTGAAAGCTACGAGTATTAGGCCTATGTAAAGTTATGTTGCCACGTTTCTCAGTGTACACGTTAATTCAGAATAAAGTCCCCGTTTCTAGGCCTCAAAAGGGCCCGGACACCAGATTCAGCTCCTGTCTCCTGAACCCTCGCTGACGAGCGATACAGCCCCCACCTGTATCCCTGACCCTTCACTTACTTCCTGCCTCACAGTGCCCGGCACGGACTGGCTCTGCCTGCCAGTCTGCCAAGAGTATGTTATGATTCTAGTTATCAGTCCAGCCCTCCTTCCCTGCATTCCTAAAGCTACTGAATCGCATCAATAGCTTCAGTCATCGTCTAGCCTTTACGTCTCCATGTAAGAGAAATACTGTATTAATGGTCATTTAATATTCCTCAACACACACTACATGTAGAATTATGCATGCACCAGTCTTAGAGTCTGTTAGCCTTTGCCCTGATAACTTTTGGATTCTATCAACATGTTCTCTAAACATCAGATACTAGATAGTGGTTAGGTACATGTCGCCCTGACTCTCCAGACTTTCGTCTCTCCTTCTAGCGCAGAAGTCGTAGCCCCCAGCTTCTCCTAGTAACACGTCACTGCCAGCCTGCGCGCACCTCTAGGTCAGAGGTCCCGGCTCCTTAGGTAGCCCCCTCCATGTTTCCGCCCCATTTATGACATATTCTGTTACGTTTACATCACATGTCCATGTATATGCCCTGAACACGCCTTCTTGTTGCATCAGTCATGCCTTATCTTTCGCGACTGCTACACGACACACCTTCTGCCCTGCCCACTGCTACGCCTCTTGCATTGAATACCATGTATTTTGTTTAACTATATATGCTTGTGCACTGTTATTAAAAGTTGCTAGCCATCTCAGATCTTCCCCGTGCAGGTTATCCTGTTCCTGTCCTTTATGCTGTATTAAACCTGCAAACTCCAGCTACCTCGAATCTTGACTCTTATTTATTGAGCTATCTGTTATTGTATCAAAAATAGAGGTATTATTTATTTATTTACCACATAATGGCGCCCGAATAGGGACTTGCCCTTTCCCCACGCGCCGGTGAAGCCACGCCAACCCCCTGACCCTCTGCAGCCGTGACGGAACCATACCGTGCACGTGCAGATATTTCTGCTTCAAGTATCCCTCAGGCCCACGGAGGAGACGGAGGTTGCGGTCCAGCATCCAGACGAGGCGGTGGAGGAACGCGGCGAGTCCCGACCAGAGCCCAAGCCGAGAGTCCAAGGTCCGAGGTATCCGGAGGCCCACCCGTAACTGAAGTCCGAAGTTCGTCAGTCCGTCGTCGTAGCAGTCCAGTCCAGTCCGAGGCCTTCCGTTCTTGCTGCCCGGTGAGTACCGTTGCTGGGGTAGTATCTAGACAGGGTCAATTTAATTGTCTCTGGTCCGTGGGTTTGGGGTACACAGATCCAACACGAAGTGTCCACTTAGGTGGGTGCGGGTCCTGACGTGTCTCTTTAAGAGACCGGTAAGTTTCGTACTGTTTCAGCAGTGCATCTAGTAATTCTAGTCAGTTCTGTTCTCGAGAAAATTCATGTATTCTGTTCTCAGTATTTCAGGTAGTATCTTGTCCGAATTGTTATTTTAAATGTCATTCATGTATTTCAATGTCGTGGTATGAAAGTGGTGTCCCTCAGTAATTACCGTGTTCATTGTGTATTGTATTGTGTCTAGACTCCAGTCCAGTCATGCCATTGTTTTCCAAGTTACGTCAGTTAAAAACTAGAAAAGGTCTGTTAGAAGAAGCAGTTCCTGTCCCGCCTAGGGACAGTCCAGGTCATTTTATGTATCACAAGCATGGCATAAGTGCCATATTGTATCTAGATTTATGGGTCGAGTACACCAAGGAATTAGAAGAAAAGTATAGATGGCCTGTATCAGGCACATGGGATGCCGAGTGCATCATGCGAGTAGAAGAAGTATTATGGAAAAAGAAAGCCAGACAGTCACAGAAAGATGCCATCGAGTTATGGCGCAAAGAATCTCATAAAAGAACCGAAAAAGAAATCAGAAAGTCAGAATTAAGTAGAGAATCCGCAGAAAGAGCCCAAGAAAGGGAACTAATCGAAATAGGTGAACGAGTTAAAACCGAACAGTCAGACAGACAGAGGAATGCCCTTATTAAGGGTATGTACCCTCTTCTTGCCGAGGGCTTGCCAAAAGCAACCCCGGAGGCATCCAGTAATTTTCCGCCACCATTAGTTCCGACCAAGCTACGTCACAAACCGACCGCAGCTGATATTTTTCTCTCGTCCTATTTGGACGACACAGTCCCAGAATATGCTAATCCTGTTCCGCCAGCTCCTGTAAATAATGCAATTCCTGCTCCTCCAGTCACCGGGGCACCTGTTACGGTACCCCCGGTCCAGCCTACATTACAAGTACCCGCTACATCAGTCACTATGCCAGCACGAAGAGTATCAGTCGACGATTCCAGTCTAGGGGCCGCGGGAGGAGGTCCCCCGGGAACCCCGCCGCCACACAAACGTATAACATCAGTCGAGTTACATGAACGTGCGTTACAGCGTACGCCCAAATACCAGTCCGTTGCAGAAATCAGGTGAGCTCTTACTGAATGCCGTTATGATCCGGTCCCAGGTGATGATAGTATGGTTATATATTCCGTACGTATAAGACGGGTGACCGAGTATTTGGACACCCTACCGAATATGAAAGAAGATCTAGACAGAATATATCGTTTCATTCGTACAGGAATAGATCCAGAAAGTATTGCCGAAGCCATGTCTCAAAGGAAAGCCGAGATTCAGCTCATGCTATTAAAGTTTCTGATTAATTGTTTAATAAGAGAACAAGATTCCCCGACTAAAGATCAGACCGAAATGAAAGTTCTGACCAGGTGGAGTGATAACATAGCCGAGGGTAAGCACAGAACCATCAGTAGTATAGAGAGTATGTACAAGAAAATTCGTAAAGAAATAATAAGGTTACACGAACAACGCAAAGAAGCACTAGTAAGCGAGAAAGAAAGTAACTCTGATACTGAAGAGGTAGACGACGAGAATCCCACCAGAATAGCGTATGTAGGTAGAACTAGACTTTCCGACCGACATTCACGTCTAGGACACAAGAAAACTGTTCCTCATCCAGCACCAGAACAAGGTTCTCTAGAACAAGTATTTCAAGCTACCGATCACATTTTGAAATCACGAATCGGTTATAGTGAATTTAGTACTATGCATGAACAAGAACTAGCCCGATCAGCAGTCCGATGGACTACTGATTCTACCACTTTTCCAGACGAAATAGTGGCACAAATGTTTCTGAAACTGCCCCCAGCCGAGCAACGACTGGTGGGTATGTATATGATCCAGCACCTCATTACTCTGTATGAGGGTCAGCATTCTGATCCAGGTCCGTTACATGATGTCCTGAACGAGTTACTCCAGTATAGATGGAAAGGTCTAGGTACCGATTTGATTAGTGTCATTCTAGAACAGCGCCACAAATATAGAACGTTTCTGAATCCGCATTTTGTTCACGTCTCACCCCCAGAAAGTAAACCATTTTACATAGACAGACAGAATCCGTTACGAGAAGTACACCCAGTCAGGACAGCAGGTGGTGAAATGCAACGAGTATTTGTTTACACCCCGATTACAAAGATGGAACTCTTAGAGATGAAGAAGTTAATTCCCTGTCACGATAAAGATCCAGCAGGGTTCCACCGTGAATTAAAAGACATGCTCCGTATGGGGGAATACACGTATCCAGATATAATTAAAATGTTAAAGGTTCTGTTGCCCGCAGGGGTATATGAAAAACTCAAGGAAAAAGAATGGGAGGTGGGAGAGAAAAAGATAGATTGGGCAGCTCTAGAAGCTGAAGATAATATACGTGTACCAGGTACCGGTCTAGGAGATAAATGTAAGGATTTACCTGAGCTGTTAATTCAGGTTTTGCCAAGATTACTAGCCACGAAAAAGGAAGACTGGAATGCAATCTCAGCCTGTAAACAGAAACCAGACGAAGATACTAGTGATTTTTATTCTAGATTTGAGAAATGCTTTAGCATTAACAGTGGTCTCAAGACAAGTAGTGAGTCATACCCTCATCTTTTTGTTACTAAACTAGTCGAGAATTCAAGTCCACAAGTTAAAAATCGAGTTTTGAAAGTCGAAAGTACCTGGCAAGCTAATACTCCGTCCCAAATGTTACAGATGCTTCAGTATCACCAGAATAGAATCAGAGAAGAGCAAGATCATGAAAGGAAACGTATGAAAGACACGAAAATGAAAATATTAGTTGCACAATCTGTTCCTCAAGACAGTCAGAAGAGGGGTACGATTCAAGCCAGTCATCCTGCAGTTCCTGTTAAAGGGACCTGCAATTACTGTAAGCAGCCAGGTCATTTTATAAACGAGTGTGCAGTTATGAAACACAACATAGCTACCGGTAAGACTAAAGAAAGACCACGTCCGCCTAGACAAGAACAAGTTTCACAGACTTCTCAGTCACCACAGAATGCACCACAGACAGTTACAGCACCGCAGCCTATAGCTGCAACACAGCATGTTACACAGCAAATGTACCAGTATGCACAGTCCGAGTATCCAGAGTACCAGCAGTACTCATGAAACAGCCTAGAGAGGGAGGTAGACTTGCCTCTCATCGAGATACCTGTAGATCAAGAGGGTCCCTATGTTCACAGTCAAGTATTAGGGAAAGACAGAAAGTTTTTGATAGATACAGGGGCAAGTAGGACCACCATAAGTCACAACGAGGTTCCAGGGGCTCCGCTCTCAGGCTCAAGAAATGTTTCCCTTGGATTTTCAGGAAAGCCTATTGTAAATGAGATTTCAAAGCCAGTTACTCTAGAAGTAGGTCCATTGTCCCGAACTACTGATCTGTTACTTACGAAGTCATGTCCAGAAAATTTGTTAGGTATCAAGACACTGAAAGAATTAGGTGCAGTTATATGCTGCTCCCCAGAAGGAATACGTTTGTTTTTGCGTGACTTCAAGGGTCACTATGTATTACGTGATTTTGATCCAAGATTGTTAAATGTCCCCCAGCATCTATGGGCACAAGGTCCAACTGATGTTGGTTTCATGCAAATCACACCCCATCGTGTGACTCTCAAGCCAGGTGTAGTGTTACCACGAATCAGACAGTACAGATTGCCACCTGAGGCTGTAGCAGCCTTATCCAAAATTATTGACGAGCTCATTGCTCAAGGAGTGGTTGTAGAAACTGACTCCAATGTATGTAATTCTCCTATCATTCCAGTCATGAAACGTACTGATTCAAATGCACCTCCAGTATATCGATTAGTGATTGACCTTCGAGAACTTAATAAATGTATCATTCCCCAGTACCCAGTTGTTCCAGATATCTCTTCCCTATTAACAGCCATTGATTCTGAAGCTACATTTTTCACAGTCATAGACCTTAAAAATGCATTTTTCAGTGTCCCCATTCATCCAGACAGCCAGTTTCTTTTCGGATTCTGTTTAAATGGAAGGAGCTACCAATTCACACGAGCTCCTCAAGGTTTCACAGAAAGTCCTAGTATTTACAGTCAAGCACTTAAGAGACAACTAGACAATATTCACATGCCAACTGACACTGCCCTACTCCAGTATGTCGATGATCTACTGATCACAGCCCGTTCTGAACGTGACTGCGAGCGAGCGTCACTTACAGTTCTGTATTTCCTAGCCGAGATGGGGCACAAGGTGTACCCTTGGAAGCTTCAATTCTGTGTCCAGCAAGTGATCTATTTAGGCCACTTACTGTCCAAGAGGGGTAGGCAGTTGACACCTGATCGTATCCAGTTAATAGCGAGTCTTCCTCAGCCCAAGACCCAGAAGGAGGTACGTGCTTTTATCGGCCTCACTTCTTATTGCAGACAATGGATTCCCCAGTATGCATTCCTAGCCAAGCCACTGATAAGTTAACGACACAGGAGGCAGCCGTATCGACTGTCCTCCCTTGGACATCTGAACATACACTTGCTTTTAATGAATTAAAGAAAGCCTTATGTCAAGCTCCTGTTCTAGCTACACCGAACTACAGTAAGCCTTTTACACTTTTCGTCACAGAACGCGAAGGTACAGCATTATCTGTTCTCACACAAGATCAAGCAGGACAATACAAGCCTTGTGCTTATTTTTCTAGCACACTAGATCCAGTAGCTCAGGCTTTGCCTGCGTGCCTCAAATCAGTTGCAGCCACAGCACTAGCTATCAGACAAAGTGACTCCATAGTATTAGGACATTCCCTGACAGTACAAGTTCCACACTCCGTGGAAGTTCTTTTAAATAGAACACAGACTCAGCACTTGACAATTGCACGTTTAACAAGTTATGAACTGACACTGTTCCAGCCACACATAGAAATCAAACGCTGCAACGTTTTAAATCCTGCTACACTGTTACCGTCAGTTACTTCAAATCCTGCCACACATGATTGTGTGGAAGTTGTTAACACCATGACAAAGCCAAGACAAGACTTGACAGATATTCCATTACCAGACCCCGACCTGACACTTTATGTGGATGGTTCATGTATGAGAACAAGTACAGGAGATCTAGTAGCCGCGTATGCAGTGACTACTGACACTGAAGTTATAGAGACACACCGTATTGACATTCTGTCCGCTCAAGCAGCAGAGCTAGTCGCTCTGACTCAAGCCTGCATACGTGCCAAGAACCTGAAAGTTAACATTTACACAGATTCACGTTACGCATTTGGAGTCGTACACGACTTTGGAGTGCTCTGGCAGGAGAGAGGTTTCATGACTTCTCATGGAACCAAGATTCAGCATGGTCTCCTTATTCAAGCTCTGTTAGATGCAATACATTTACCGACAGCTATCGCTATCATGAAGTGCAAAGCACATACGAAAGTCACTGACATTATTTCCCAAGGTAATGATCTAGCAGATCGAACAGCCAAGCTTACAGCTCAGACTCCAGACATTCCAGTTAACAAGATACATACATCCACTCCAGATCAGACTACATGTATGACAGTTAAGGACCCCACTCAAGATGTCATAGATATCCAGTCACATGCTACTCCCGATGAAATCAAGAAATGGTCCGAACAAGGAGGGGTCCAGACAGATCAAGGATGGTTGACGAAGGGAAAAGCCACATGGTTTCTCCCCGACTCAATGGTTCAAGTCATTATTAATACCGCACATAGTCCTGCACATTTAGGAGAAAAAGCCATGTTAGACAGTATCCAGAACATTTGGTTCAACAAGCATTTACGAGCTGCAGCCAAGCAGAAAGTCCGTACCTGTATGATATGTTGTCAGTTCAATCCAGGTAAAAGTGTCCCGGTGGAACAAGGGGGATTCCAGCCTCCTGACCACCCTTTTGAAGTCCTCCAGATGGATTACATTCAGATGGAGCGATGTCGAGGTTTCAAGTATGTCCTTGTAGTTGTATGTGCTTTGTCCAGGTGGACAGAGGCATATCCAGTTCCAGATTACACAGCCGCGACCACTGCCAAGCAGTTGGTTCGTGAATTCTTCCCCCGCTATGGACTCCCTAGGGTCGTGTATTCAGACAACGGCCAGCCATTCTCATCCGAGCTCATGAAGCACGTTTCCCTTCTGTTAGGATACCAGTGGAAGTTTCATTGTGTACGCCATCCTGAAGCAGCAGGTCTCGTAGAGAGACATAATCAGACCCTGAAAATCCGTATTGCAAAAGTCTGTAAAGAAAAAGGTGTGGACTGGCTAGTAGCTCTGCCGGTCGCCCTATTCTATATGCGCATGGTCGCACATTCCAGATCAGGTCTGTCCCCTTACGAGGTCGTATTCGGCCGCCCCCCTAATATGTGGGGTACACCTAGACCCCGAAGTATTACAGATGTTTCCAGTAATATGCTGACAGATTACCTAGCTTCCTTGATGTCTGCCCTACACTCTTGTCGTTCACAGGTTGCCGCCGCATTTCCAGACAATACCGAGGTGAAACCGCATGAGGTCATACCAGGCGACCTGGTTCTCGTGAGGAATTTCGATCGTTCAAGTCCGCTGGAGCCTCGTTGGAAGGAGCCGAAGTTAGTCCTTCTTACCACCCGTACTGCCGTCAAGTTGGAAGGCAGGAAGGGGTGGGTGCATCTGTCGCACGTCAAGAAATTCCATGGAATCAAACCTAAAACTTTTGCCAAGGACTGCATTTCACTTAAAGACTGCCAAAATACTATTCTCAAGGACTGTCCCGCAAATGACTTTGATACCAAGCCCTCCCTGTTAGAAGAAACTCCGCAACAGGAGTATAAACGTAAGCTCCGGTGTAGTAAAATAAGTCAGCCAGTTTAATTGTCTAAGTCCTCCCCTAGGTGAAACGGTTAGACAGGTTTCTGACATGTATAAGATAGACCCCCATAGTGAGAGAGTTAGTCAAAACTCTATCAGATGTATTATTATTTTATGTTTTCTTTTATTTTTGAGTTTGATGGTTACCTGCACGAGCTATGCATTGCATTTATGTTTTCCAATTTCTCATGTAAATAAGTCTTCTAATGTTACAGTAGAGCACACATTTAGTGATCTGCCTCCTCACGAGCTATCCTATCGTCTTGCTATGCGTAATAACACCTTCATCCGTATGTTACACTATTCACACCAGACCAGCAATGCCACTAATTGTTGGGTGTGTGGTCGACTCCCCCCTTTCCAGACACCGAAGGGAGTTCTGCCACTCTTTCCTTATCCGTTTTCACATAATGGTTCGTGTGGAGCATGGTCCACGTTAACGTCATCCTCAACTGATATGTCCCTTCTAAACCGTACATGTTTTCCAGACAAGCAAGGTCTTTCCCATAGAACCGGGTTGGATCTAGAAAATGAAGTTTATAATCTAGGTAATTATTCTTCGAATTTTATGGTCCTGAATGTTCAGTCTGATACTACCCCAGATTTGCCTGCAATTTCAGTACTACCAGTCAAAGGCGAATTATGTGTCAGAAAGAATGGTTCCGCACATGTAGGACATAGTGATTGTACTACCATTGTCAAGTATAGTGACAGTAGGGAATCTATTTTCAAAGCCTCACGTCATTCATATTTTGTTTGTGGTCAGACCGCATATGTTCGTCTGCCCCTCGATTGGGAGGGAACCTGTTACATTGCCTTCCTACTGCCACCAGTTTTCCTAGCCCCATCCGACTATCATAGAAACACACATCTAGTACACATTAGACATAGAAGGGAGATCGAGTCCCCGATTGTCGATCAAACTGAAACTACTCTAGAACAGTATCAAGATTTTAATAAAGGATTCTTCTTCTTTTTAGGTCCTGTCCAGAATAGTAAGCTAATCCGTAGGTTAACCAGAACCCTTGAAGCAGTAGTGAATGAGACTGCCTCTGCTCTGGGTAACTTAACCGAAGAGCAATCTGCTATGAGATTTGTAGTTTTGCAAAATCGTCTCGTCCTTGACGTCATACTGGCCGATAGGGGCGGGGCATGTAGAGTCATCGGATCTAGTTGCTGCATTTTCATTCCTAATAACGCGCCGTCTGTTTATTCAGCTATAACCAGACTTCATAAAATTGCCCATCAGTTACACCAGAATCCAGGCACCTGGACATGGTCCGGTTGGCTCTGGAGTATAATTTCTGCCTGGGGATGGAAAGTATTATCATTCCTAGGTATAGCAGTAATGATCATTTTCAGTTGCTGCCTCTGTTTACAATGTGGCCCTGCGATTTGCGGCATTTGTGCTACATCCTGTATTCCTAGTCTTAGTCCCCGTCCTAGATCCCGTTCCAAGACAATCCGAGACGAGCAAATGATACTGTATGAAATGATAGATGGTATCATGAATATTGATGTTTCCTGATGGAAACGTAGTGACAAGGAGGGAATGTGGAAAAGTAAATTTTGCCATGTTCTGTGTCCCTACGTGTTCCCCATCCTATGTTATATGTGCATGATTAATATGCATATGTATTCCCTTGTGATCAATTAAAGACGCAATTCCAGTTGTGTCCAACTCTAGTATGCTAATTTCCAGTTCTCGTGAAAGCTACGAGTATTAGGCCTATGTAAAGTTATGTTGCCACGTTTCTCAGTGTACACGTTAATTCAGAATAAAGTCCCCGTTTCTAGGCCTCAAAAGGGCCCGGACACCAGATTCAGCTCCTGTCTCCTGAACCCTCGCTGAGGAGCGATACAGCCCCCACCTGTATCCCTGACCCTTCACTTACTTCCTGCCTCACAGTGACCGGCACGGACTGGCTCTGCCTGCCAGTCTGCCAAGAGTATGTTATGATTCTAGTTATCAGTCCAGCCCTCCTTCCCTGCATTCCTAAAGCTACTGAATCGCATCAATAGCTTCAGTCATCGTCTAGCCTTTACGTCTCCATGTAAGAGAAATACTGTATTAATGGTCATTTAATATTCCTCAACACACACTACATGTAGAATTATGCATGCACCAGTCTTAGAGTCTGTTAGCCTTTGCCCTGATAACTTTTGGATTCTATCAACATGTTCTCTAAACATCAGATACTAGATAGTGGTTAGGTACATGTCGCCCTGACTCTCCAGACTTTCGTCTCTCCTTCTAGCGCAGAAGTCATAGCCCCCAGCTTCTCCTAGTAACACGTCACTGCCAGCCTGCGCGCACCTCTAGGTCAGAGGTCCCGGCTCCTTAGGTAGCCCCCTCCATGTTTCCGCCCCATTTATGACATATTCTGTTACGTTTACATCACATGTCCATGTATACGCCCTGAACACGCCTTCTTGTTGCATCAGTCATGCCTTATCTTTCGCGACTGCTACACGACACACCTTCTGCCCTGCCCACTGCTACGCCTCTTGCATTGAATACCATGTATTTTGTTTAACTATATATGCTTGTGCACTGTTATTAAAAGTTGCTAGCCATCTCAGATCTTCCCCGTGCAGGTTGTCCTGTTCCTGTCCTTTATGCTGTATTAAACCTGCAAACTCCAGCTACCTCGAATCTTGACTCTTATTTATTGAGCTATCTGTTATTGTATCAAAAATAGAGGTATTATTTATTTATTTACCACAGATGTGTGTGTCCATGGTAATTCCTGATGGGTGGGGAGTGCAAGGTTGAGTTTGGTATGTGCGGACTCGTGTGAAAAAATGCTGCCCAATAATTGTTTTTGCGGTCACGAAATTTCTGGCGGCCATGTGGTATACCAGGAGAAAATATTGGGAAAATTGAGATGCATATAGTTGTGTAATTTGTCTTGGTGTTCAGGGGTCTGTTATGAACTGAGCCCTTTTCCGGGGGATTGCCTTATGATTTGTTGTTGGATAATGTTTTTTTATAATAATTCTAACACTAATGGAACTTGCTCTCCTTTTAACAATTGTAATGGCATACGATGTATTTTATTCTGTATTCTTTTATGACGTCCTCTTTGTCGAAATAAAGATGAAATGATGATGATTAAATGCTGCGCGATGATGTGAGCGGCTCTAATGTGTCTAGTGTGGAAGTGCCACTTCTAGAAGTTGGCCTGCCTGTGCAGTAAATGTGATTTGACTGTCTAGCTTGTGATTGGCTGGAGCTGGCTGGTGTGCCTGGCTCCAGGAGTCAGGATGGGTCTGCCCCGGTGGTGAATGGGGAGATCTGAATGTTGATGGCAGGGAGGGGCTGCACCTGGGACCTGAATAGGGCTGGGCTTTCCCTCCACAATGCTGGCCCCCTGTGGTGCGACTGATGACCCTAGCCTGTCCTGTGAATGGGAAGAGGGGCTGAGCAAAACAAAGTTCTCCAGAACCAGCTGCGTTTGGTTTTCCCCCACCCTGCACCCTAGAAACAAAGGGATTTTGTGTATAAAATGAGGCTGTGACCTCATGTTCAATGTTCTTGTTTTCCTGACTAGAATCTACCAGGGGTGTGCTGCTGCTGGGGCCCAGGGGAAGGCTTGCCTCCCTGGGCCCTGCCCAGCCCCTGGATTGCTGATGGACGTCTTGTGGACCCTTCTTCCTGGCCCTGGAAGCCTTGTCCTGTGATGTCCTGCCTGTTGCTGGGCCCTTTTCTTTCCTGGGGGGTCATTCCTTGGGGGCCTGGTGGTCTCTGTGCCGCCCAGCGCCTGGTGAGCGCTTTATTCTGCATTTATAGGCAGAGCGCTGTTGTATTCCCTCTGGGGGAAGCGCTCCTGCCCTTGTGTACCTCGCAGGTGCCCACCCTGCGTTTTGCCCATATTTAGATTTAACTAAGCGCGAGTGCCACTCTGCTTATTTTTGTGGTTATCACCGCGGGTGCCCACCCCGCTCTTTACTTTTTCTACCGAGGGAGCCTACCGCTCATTATAGCCCCCGACACGAAAAGCTGCCGCCGCGGCAAAACCGGAAGTCAGGCCCGTACCCGCCTGACTGTGGGGGGGGCCTGGATTGACTCACTTCTGCTTCCCCCCTGCCTGAGGGAAGCCATGCCCGCTTTGCCGGTCTCCCGTAGGGAGAGGGAGACCGGGGATGCTGCCCGCGAAGAAAAAGCTGTCCGGAGCCTCGAGGGCTCTACACGAAGTCCCGGCCCATGAGGAAAGAGGACCGGGTAAGGCATGGCGCCTTTGCAAAGGCGGGGCTCCCAGAAGCGAGGGAGAGCCCCGCAGGCGTCACCGAGGGTTCCAGAGAAGCGGAGGGGCGCGAGGCACATTGCTGGGGCCTGCCCCGCCGCCCGATGAAGAGAGCCTCCCCCTGCACGAGAGCCGGTAAGTTTAGACGGCTAGGGTGGGGGGGGGGGGAGGCCACATGTGCTCCCCAGGCGCCAGAGTGGTGCCTTTCTTCAGAGCTGCCCCAGATGGCAGCGGGCCACTCCACCAATGGCTCTTTGGTAGTTTCAAGGGCCCCCTGGGGGTGCCGGGGGCCCGTGTCCCCGAGAGCCATGAATGGCTCCAACGATGGCCCCAATGATCCCAAAAGCCCCAGTGGGGGTCCCGAGTGCCAGAGGGGCCCGCGTTCTTGCCCCTGAGGGCCCCCGTTGTCCTAGAGCCAGAGGGCTCCACCGTTGGGGGGCAGTTCTTTTTCTGGATTGCGCATAATTAGTTTAAAAGCCAGATTGCTCCAAGGGGCATAACTGATTTCAGAGCCTAGAGGGCTCCACCGTATGCGCAACATGTATTTCTAGAGCCAGAGGGCTCCAACAGTTGGTGCAGTTTTGTTCTGAAGGGCTAGGGAGGGCTCCTGTCGCAGTTGTGAGGTCCCTGCTGCCCAGCAAGTAGTGGGCAGCTGTACAGTTTAGGTTTTCCTTCCTATGGATATGTACTTTGGACTCAGGAGCAAGTAGTGGGCAGCTGCTACGTTTAGGTTTCGGCACAGTGGCGCAACCTGGACTCTAATGTGATTTCTGCGCTAAATGTGATTTTTGTGCTTCTTAGTGTGCTAGGAAATGTACTGTGTTTCGAATGTTTTGTGCACCCTGTTCTGATACCTCTAGACATATGTTTATGCTTAGGAGCACCGTTCCCTCTAGGGCGCGCCCGCACACCGCTCCTGACCTCACCGCGCACCACCTCGTGTGGAGCGCGCACACGGTCAGAACGTCGCGCCGCCGGCCGCTTTGAAAGAAGCGAGCGGCACGAATGCGGCGGAGCGGTCATGAGGAGTGCAGGTAAGGAGGCGGGGGGAGGGCTTGTGGCTCTTGAGGCTATGAGGGAGGGCGGGGCAGACTCTGGCCTTTTGTTTAAGTATTGATGTTGTTCAGAGCCCCTTCACGGGCTCCGAATAACAGTATGAATGAATGAATGAATGAATGAATATCGATTTGTATGGCGCAACTAAACCCGGAGGCATCAAGGCGCATTTCCAACAAAAGAGTAGACAGTTTCCAAACACAGCGTGTGTTTGGAAACTGCCTACGCTTTTGTTAGGAAAGCGCGGTGCAGACCCTGGCCTTTTGTTTAAGTATTACTGTTAATCGGAGCCCGTGAAGGGGCTCTGATTAACATCAATACTTAAACAAAAGGCCAGAGTGGCTGGGGAACCGAGCGGAACAGGAGGCAAAAGGGGCACGAAAACAGGGAAAAGCGAAGTGGGACAAAGGACAGAAGGGCACCAAAACGAATGGGACAGAGGGCAGAAAGGCAAAAAAACTAGTGGGACAGAGGGCAAAAGGGCACCAAAAACGAGTGGGACACAGGGCAAAAGGGCACCAAAAACGAGTGGGACAGAGGGCAGAAAGGCAAAAAAATGAGTGAGACAGAGAGCAAAAGGGCACCAAAAACGAGTGGGACAGAGGGCAGAAGGTAGCAAAACGAGTGGGACAGAGGGCAGAAAGGCAAAAAAACGAGTGGGACAGAGGGCAGAATGGCACCAAAACGAGTGGGACAGAGGGCAGATGGGCACCAAAAATGAGTGGGACAGAGGGCAGAATGGCACCAAAACGAGTGGGACAGAGGGCAGAAGGGCACCAAAAATGAGTGGCACAGAGGGCAGAAGGGCACCAAAAATGAGTGGCACAGAGGGCATAGAGGCAAAAAAACGAGTGGGACAGAGTTCAAAAGGGCACCAAAAACGAGTGGGACAGAGGACAGAATGGCACCAAAACGAGTGGGACAAAGGGCAGAAGGGCACCAAAACGAATGGGACAGAGGGCAGAAAGGCAAAAAAACTAGTGGGACAGAGGGCAAAAGTGCACCAAAAACGAGTGGGACAGAGGGCAAAAGGGCACCAAAAACGAGTGGGACAGAGGGCACAAAGGCAAAAAAACTAGTGGGACAGAGGGCAAAAGTGCACCAAAAACGAGTGGGACAGAGGGCAAAAGGGCACCAAAAACGAGTGGGACAGAGGGCAGAAAGGCAAAAAAACGAGTGGGACAGAGAGCAAAAGGGCACCAAAAATGAGTGGGACAGAGGGCAGAAGGTAGCAAAACGAGTGGGACAGAGGGCAGAAAGGCAAAAAAACGAGTGGGACAGAGGGCATAATGGCACCAAAACGAGCGGGACAGAGGGCAGAAGGTCACCAAAAATGAGTGGCACAGAGGGCAGAAAGGCAAAAAAACGAGTGGGACAAAGTGCAAAAGGGCACCAAAAATGAGTGGGACAGAGAGCAGAATGGCACCAAAACGAGTGGGACAGAGGGCAGAAGGGCACCAAAACGAGTGGGACAGAGGGCAGAAAGGCAAAAAAACAAGTGGGACAGAGTTCAAAAGGGCACCAAAAATGAGTGGGACAGAGGACAGAATGGCAAAAAAACTAGTGGGACAGAGGGCAAAAGTGCACCAAAAACGAGTGGGACTGAGGACAGAAAGGCAAAAAAACAAGTGGGACAGAGGGCAAAAGGGCACCAAAACGAGTGGGACAGAGGGCAGAAAGGCAAAAAAACGAGCGGGACAGAGAGCAAAAGGGCACCAAAAACGAGTGGGACAGAAGGCAGAAGGGCACCAAAAACAAGGGACAAATGAGTGGAACACAGGACAGAACTGGACAAAACAAGTGGGACAGAGGGCAGAAGGGCACCAAAAATGAGTGGGACAGAGGGCAGAAGGGCACCAAAAATTAGTGGGACAGAGGGCAAAGGGCACAAAAAACGAATGGGACAGAGGGCAGAAGGGCACCAAAAATGAGTGGGACAGAGGGCAGAAACGCACAGAAAACGAGTGGGACAGAGGGCAGAAGGGCACAAAAACGAGTGGGACACAGGGCAAAAGGGCCCCAAAAACGAGTGGGACAGAGTTCTAAAGTCCTCTACGGAACAACACCGAAGAGTTTTGAATAGAGAGATCAGGCAGGAAGAGGTAGAGGAAGGTATTAGGCAGGTAAAAAAAGGCAAAGCACCTGGCCCCGATGGTCTTCCTGTAGAAGTCTATAAGAGTTTGATGCAGGGGTTGGCACCATTACTAACAAAGGTGTTCAATGAGGTGTTTTCTGAAAAAAGGGAGATTCCTGCATCATGGGACCAGGTAAACATAATCGTCATACCTAAAGCTGGCAAGTCTCCGAAATATATGGATTCATATAGACCTATCTAACTCTTAAACGGTCACTATAAGTTGTTTGCTAAGATTCTGGCTGACAGGCTGGGCAAAGGGATTCCGTACTTTATTCACGAAGACCAAAAAGGATTTGTGAAAGGCAGATACCTAAACGAACTAACGTTTTCCCTGATAGGTAGTATAGATGTCGCTGTCGAGCAGAAGCTTCCTCTGGCGGTGGTGGCGCTGCTAAAGCTTTTGAAAATTTTAATAGAGCATCTTCAGCTAGGGGATAACTTTCTTCAAATTGTGTCCCGATTATATCACACGCCAAATTCCAAGGTATTGGTTAATGGAGTTCTTACAAAATCTATCAGGATCATGCGAGGAACTAGGCAGGGGTGCCCGCTTTCCCCGCTTTTATTTGACCTTTATATCGAACCGTTGGCCTGCAAAATAAGAGAGACAGAGAATATCTCCGCTTTTACGTTTCAGGGCTGGTCAAGGAAGGTAGGGCTATATGCGGACGATATTGTAGTTTTAACATCGAATCTGACAAAGTCACTGGTCGAAATAGAAAGCATTACAAAGAAGTTTGGAGAATTCTCAGGATATCGATTAAACTCCGACAAAACTGAAATTATGGCTTGGAATATGGCGGTGGAGCCTGGAATCTCAAAAAAACAGATCAGATATTTGGGGATACAAATCACTCAAGATATAAAACAATTAGCATTGGTAAATTTGGCCAAAACAAAGAAAGACATTACCGTACTATTGAGGAATTGGAGCTTAATACCACTAACTATGATTGGTCGGGTAAATTTAGTAAAAATGATGGTGCTTCCTAAGTTGACCTTTTATTTGATTCTATTCCTCTCATGTTTGAGAAAGAGGGGTTAGTTAAATTACAGAGTGAAATTGGTTCATTTATCTGGGGTTCCAAGGGGTCAAGGCTATCTTGGAAACAAAATTCGGAGAAAATATGCTAAGGGAGGTCTTGCAGCTCCAGATTTTCAAATTTATTCTTTGGCCTTTTTGCTTAAAAACTGTAGAATGCTCTTCGGAATCCCCAATAATTCAGCAATAGGGGACCTCTTTGCTGCCATGTTGAAAGTAGAAAAGTGCCACTTGCGGGGTTTTCTGTACAAATTCGCAGATCCAAAGTACTTTAAAAAAGTTAGACTGAAGGTCTTAAGAGATTTAGCAATGGTGTGGTACCGTATTAGGCGAGTGACAAAAATCCTATACTTCAGTGCGGCTGCGCCAATCTGGGAGGCTCCGGGGGCTCCAAGTTGGACGGAGGATGTATTAGCAAGGGCATTAAAAACAGAAGGCCCACAAGTTTGGGGCGAGCTGTTCTGCGAAGGAGTTTTGTTACCGTGGGCGGTTTGCGAGCAACTTTGGGGTCGTAACTTCGCAAAATTTAAGTATCTTCAGATACAAAGCTGGGCGGTAGGTAAAGAAAAGTTAATTGGACGACACAACGAGTTCGAAGAGAAGCTGGTTTCAAACATTTGGATAAAAAAAGAAGTGGCAACATGGTATTGGGAAATAGTCGAAATGGAGGATGGCCCTTTTCAACTACCAGAGGTCCTGTGGGGAGAGTGCTTGCCGAGGATCGCTACAGAAGAACAATGGCAAGTAGATATGTTGATTCTTTACAAAGTGGTAAAACCTGCAAATTTAAGGAGGAATCACTTGTTCACTCTCCACAGGGCATATTGGACCCCAAAGAGGCTCGCTAAATTTAAGGATGGGGGCATGGTGTTATGCCCTAAGTGCAAAAGCCTAAGTGCATATGTTTGCGACATGCCCAGAGATTCAAGATTTTTGGGCAGCTGTAAGTACAACGCTATCAAAAATGATGGAACTAAATATTACGGTAAGCCCTGAACAGATCATCTCGGGCAGATTGGACACACAAGGTAAGGGCCTTGATGATAACTCTAAGTTGTTTTTCTATGCCATTTTGATCGCTCGAAGAGAAATATGTAAATTATGGGTATCGCCAGAGCCTCCGACAGACTTAATGTGGATCAGAGCTATGAGAGGCATAGCTAAGTTGGACATGGCCGGTCAAAATAACAGGAAGCACCAGTTTTGGAATTTATTTTTAAATCACTATGGGTGAGGGGAACGGGAGTTCAAAATCCTGTGACTTTATTGCTGTGAGAAGAAAAACAGTCCGATGATTAAGTCACTTTAGATGCTCTTGGAGGTCAATGTAGTCTATATGCTTCGCTACACCAGGCATGGCTGTGGTACTTCCCATCTCCCTTAAGCCTATAAGCCTGCAGTATAAGCAGTAGGAAATAACCTCTCATAGTTGAGCTGAAAACCACCTAAGGGCGCTACAAGATAAGAAGGGGTGGGAAGTGGCGTATGAGGACAAAAAAAAACAAAAAAACGAGTGGGACAGAGGGGCACCAAAAATGAGTGACATTTGGCACCGCAGACACGCGGTTTGGTTCCTGGCGCACATAGCCATGGTTGCAGCACACAGAGACCCTCCACTGCTAGCACACAGAGGAAAAAAACTGAGAGGGAACATTGCTTAGGAGGTTGTTTTTCCTAGTATAGGTTCTACTAGGGAGTTCATGGTTCCCTGCGTGATATTTGCCTAAAGTGTTTAGGATTACGTAGGTGGTACTTACCTTTTACCAGTGGTTACTAGTTGTGTGCTACATTTGTTATTTGGTGCTACAGTTATTATATGTGCTAAGTGTTATTCCTACAAAGTGCTAATTCTACCAAGTGCTAGTTCTATAAGTGCTTATTCCTGACAGTGGCCCACGTGGCCCTGTCCCATGTACATAATCCCCTGTAAATTCTGCCCGTGCCTATGGCACATTGTAAAGTGTGTGTTTCTTATCTAATGTGTTTGGTATAATACAAAGGCTATTTTTACATATAACCTTGTGTGGAGTTCCTTTTGTGGGGGGCCTAGGATGTTGTTGCTGGTGGGTGCGTGCGCAAATACTTAACTTACATTGCCTCCGGGATAAGCCTTACTGCTCATGTCACGTTACCTAGAGGGTGAGCAGAGGTTATCTTTGGCGTGTAACTCCCTTGCCCTGACTAGAGTGGTGGTTTCTGCCTGGCTTTGGCGCAAGCCTTAGCCAACCGGAAATCCCATTTCTAACATTGGTGGCAGCGAAAGGGATCCGGATTTGTGTTTGCGCAGTACCACAGAAACAACTGGCTCCACTACAAAACACCGCATTTTAGATAGTCACATGTAAGGGGATTATTGTTTTTAAGTTTTTTCTAAATGTCATTTCTTTGGAAATGTGTTTCTTGTGCACTGTGAGTTAGGTGTCCCTAGCTCGGGAGGGTAGATCATCCCCTAAGTGCTGTGTGAGTTTTCTGGGTTCACCAGTAAGGGTGGGATCCAGTGGTGGCAGCTGAAGTGTGTCCAGTGCATGTGTTCCCCGTCCGGTTCTCGGAGTAATGGTACCTGTGTCACATGTGGTCAGATTGAGAAATCAGGGGCGGTGGAAACTCTCTCACCGGTCTGGGTGTATGTGTGTGTGTGTGTGGATGAATGGTGTTTTGCACTGGACGTGGGTGTGAGTTCTCTGAGATAGGGAACTTGCTGAATAATTGGGTGTGAGTTCTCTGAAACAAGGAGCTTGCTGAATAATAGGGTGTGAGTTCTCTGAGATAGGGAGCTTGCTGTGTCTGGAGAACGTGGAACATCTGTAACCAGGGTTCCAGTAGTTCTGGTGTCTGACAGTACCGCTCCAGTTGGGAGGGTGCAGAAGTCCATATTGAGGGGTGTGGAGGGGATAGGCTCCCCAGTGGAGGAACCAGTGGGTCAGGGGCCAGCCAGAAGGGTTGTGTCGCAGGGGAGTGACCATGGTGATGTCACTTCTGTCCTGGATAACATGCAGACTTGTGACACGACACATTAGTTATGTGTCACCCTCAAGGAAGTCCTGGTGCGCCAGGCATCTGACCAAAGGGTGCGTCCCTCGGTTGGGGAGCCAGTAGCCGGTGGTTCCAGATCTGGACGTAAGGGCACCTGTAAGTAGTGTCCTGAAGTTACAAGAAGAAACTTCTGCCTGAGGAGAAGGAACCGGGTAAGCTGTATGGAGGAGTACTGTCCCTGACCTGGGGAATTGGCCTGCAGTGGTTGCCTTGCTGCTGAAAGAGAAAAGAAAGCCTTAGACTTTGTTTTCAACTTGTAGAAGTCCTGGTGCGCCAGGCATCTAACCAAAGGGTAGCGTCCATAGCTTGGGGAGCCAGGTTCAGGTGTTTGCCTGTCCTGGACGGCAGGGCGACTGTAGCCAATGTCCTGGCCGGTTTGCCTTCAAGGGGTACCCCTGTGAACACAGGTGGGGCTCATCTTAAGTGAAGAGACCCTGTGTCTCCCAGAAGGGGTGGTACAGGCCTAGCAGGGATCTTTAGGGTTCTTGGCTGAGTGTTGTGGTACTACCCTGAGAGCAGGTGGGGCCTACCTTAAGTGGAGGGATCCTGTTCTACAGTGGGAGGGTGCAGAACTCTGGAAGGGGGTCAGAGGGAGTCTGACTCCTGTGCATCCGGTGAATTTGGATCCCAGGTGGTAGACCAGTGGAGGGAGAAAGGTCCCGGAATGGTGGGAGAGTTGTGTTCTGGAGGGTGCTTCTCCTGGGAGAGTGCGCAACCCCAGAAGTAGAGGTAGGGTGGGGCATTCTTGCCCGTGACCTCTGGTCAGCCTGTGGGGGCGGACCCTAGGTTGAAGGATCAGTGATAGTTTGGAACTACACTGAGAAAGGGAGTGGAGAATGGCTATTGTAGGCCAGGGGTTTCCACCCCCCACTCTGTGGATGGGCAAGGACCAGTGGTATCAGGGTGGCCTAGGGCCTGGTCCTAGCCGTGGACAACTAAGGAGTACCGGTGGGGTAGCCTAGTTGGATCTGAATTTTTTTTTGTGTGTGCTTGTTTTGTAGAACAACGTGGCGTAGAACAGGAGGGTGTCCCTGCAGTGCGGGCCCGCGTCCGTGTTCTATCGCCCAAAGCAGGGAAGTCCATCACAGTGGTGATTGGTCTGCCCTGCGTTCTGGCTGGAAGGGGGTTGTTTTGGATTTGGCCTTTCTGGCAGGTTCACCCCTGAACTTTTTGCCTTTTAATGTTACATCATTATAGTGATTTCTGGTCTTTGCGCACTTTAGCACTGTGTCCCAGTGTAAAGTGCGTGCGCTCTCTGAGTGCATGTGTGAGATTGGCCTGCCCTCCCATAGGAATGCATGGGGGATATGTGTGTCCATGGTAATTCCTGATGCGTGGGGAGTGCAAGGTTGAGTTTGGTATGTGCGGACCCGTGTGATTAAATGCTGCGCGATGATATGTGCGGCTCTAATGTGTCTAGTGTGGAAGTGCCACTTCTAGAAGTTGGCCTGCCTGTGCAGTAAATGTGATTTGACTGTCTGGCTTGTGATTGGCTGGAGCTGGCTGGTGTGCCTGGCTCCATGAGTCAGGATGGGTCTGCCCCGGTGGTGAATGGGGAGATCTGCATGTTGATGGCAGGGAAGGGCTTCACCTGGGACCTGAATAGGGCTGGGCTTTCCCTCCACAATGCTGGCTCCGCCCCCTGTGGTGCGACTGATGACCCTAGCCTGTCCTGTGAATGGGAAGAGGGGCTGAGCAAAACAAAGAGCTCCAGAACCAGCTGCGTTTGGTTTTTCCCCACCCTGCCCCCTAGAGAGAAAGTGATTTTGTGTATAAAATGAGGCTGTGACCTCATGTTCAATGTTCTTGTTTTCCTGACTAGAATCTACCAGGGGTGTGCTGCTGCTGGGGCCCAGGGGAAGGCTTGCCTCCCTGGGCCCTGCCCAGCCCCTGGATTGCTGATGGACTTCTTTTAGACCCTTCTTCCTGGCCCTAGAAGCCTTGTCCTGTGATGTCCTACCTGTTGCTGGGCCCTTTTCTTTCCTGGGGGGTCATTCCTTGGGGACCTGGTGGTCTCTGTGCCCCCCATCGCCTGGCAAGCGCTTTATTCTGCATTTATAGGCAGAGTGCTGTTGTATTCCCTCTGGTGGAAGCGCTCCTGCCCTTGTGTACCTTGCTGATGCCCACCCTGCGTTTTGCCCGGATTTAGATTTAACTAAGCACGGGTGCCACCCGCTTATTTTTGTGGTTATCACCGTGCGTGCCCACCCCGCTATTTACTTTTTCTACCGAGGGAGCCTACCCCTCATTATAGACCCAACACGAGAAGCCGCCGCCGCTGCAAAACCGGAAGTCAAGCCCGTGCACGCCTGACTGTGGGCGGGGTCTGGATTGACTCACTTCCGCTTCCCCCCTGCCTGGGGGAAGCCATGGCCGCTTTGCCGGTCTCCCGTAGGGAGAGGGAGACCAGGGTGCTGCCCGCAAAGGAAAAGCTGCCCGGAGCCTCGAGGGCTCTACACGAAGTGCCGGCCCATGAGAAAAGAGGACCGGGTATGGCATGAGCCCCGCAGGCGTCTCAGAGGGTTGCAGAGAAGCAGAGGGGCTTAAGGCACATTGCCGGTGCCTGCCCCGCCGCCGGATGAAGAGAGCCTCCCCCCGCACCGAGAGCCGGTAAGTTGAGAAGGCTGGGGTGGGGGGGCGGGGTGGAGGCCACATGTGCTCCCCTGGCGCCAGAGTGATGCCCTTCTTCAGAGCGGCCCCAGATGGCAGCGGGCCGCTCCACCAATGGCTCTTTGGTAGTTTCAAGGGCCCCGTGGGGGTCGCTGGGGCCCGTCCCCCAGAGCCATGCTGTTGAAAATTAGTACGTTTTGGTGAACATTATCTGCGCCATCTTGCCTCTTCCCCTGATGCCACACTTTTGTCGTGCGCGCCCGCCATTTTCTAAGATGCCCCGATCAGAACGAACCCTTTTGCATGCCGCTGGCCCCTGACATAGCCCTTCGCCTGCACGCTATCCACCCCCTGCTTGCACCTGCCTTGAGTCATAAACCCCTCTTCGGCGCTGCTCTGCCCCAGGCCCTCATCCTGTTCCCAGCGCGACACCTCCCTGCTTTCCTTTCATGATCTCCGGCCCTTAGATGCAAAACCCTTTTTCCCCGTGTGCCCGTTTTGTCCTCCCCGTTCCCAAGCCGACACCCAGCTCTGCCGATACCATCCTTGCCCCTCCCCGTACAATAGAAAGCTTCCCCCATCAAAGAATCCCCGGGTTGATCAAAGCCCCCACCCCATGAGATCCGATCAAACCCCCCACATTCCGTGAATCGGCGGATTATCCAGCTGCGCGATGCTCATCACCTGTTGTGACTAGGGTGGGGACTTCAACTGTAAATGTGTGTGGGAACGGGCCCAAAGGGGAGTTCCGAGAATGTCTTTTCCGTACATCAAAGCTTTAACATGTATGTGTAATCTACAATAAAGTCATAAATGTGTGTATAAGAGGCCAGGCCTCAGGAATACAGTTAGAGCACCTCAGAACGATACCTTCTGTCCGTTTCGTTGTGTTCTCCTCCGGAGAGAATAAAAACCCTTGTTTCCTGCTTTCCAGTCTCCAGCGCCTGCCTCTTCATTGATTTAAATAACTAGAGGGTCACAGAGGCAATACTGCCGGGCAAATATCGATTGTCCCTGACCCGATTGAACTTTTTACAATTGGCGTCCCAAGCGTGGGGCCCATCAGCGACTCGTGGATCCAGTGGGAGAGGTCCCGACGACAGAGTGAACGACTGCAACGATCGGGAGAGCTCTTGCCCAATAGACCCTCGTCTGGCAGCCGATCATCCGAACTTCACTAGTTCCGAACAGACCTCTCTCGAGTGATCTACGGTCCTGACTGGGAACCATCAGGAGTGCCGTGAGAAATACGAGAAAAAGAGGACGATCGGGCGCTGGATTCGGAAGACAAGAAACTGTCCATGCGGTCCGGGTAAGGTCGTGTTACCACGACAAGTTGCGAAAAATTTGCTTGATTGTTTGTTTGTTCAAAAATACTAGTATTGCTCTGTTTATTTTTATTTGGAGATTCACTGTCTGCAAACGGAGAAACAACAGGCTCTCTCTCTCTTTGCAAACAGTGGAGGATAGGTAGGGTAGCAGCCGTGCTTATTTTTTTTCTCCCCCACTCAATAATTGCTTGAAACTGAACTGTTGTTCGCAAACTATTGTTTCCTGGAGATTCCCTGTCTGCAAGCAGGGAAGAGACCACCCTTTTTGCAGATAGTGAAAAGGGTAGGTAACGCAGATCTTTGCGGACCTACTCATTCTCCCCATTGTTATTTATTGGTCGTTTGGTTTTATATTTTTTTTGATCCATGAGGTATTCACTGCCTGCAAACAACGTTGAATAGAAATATTCTGTACGGTCTTTGCACCTAGTGATAAGATAGGCAGTGCTGACTTTTTAGTCCCTCGTTACGAGCCGTCATGTCTGTCTTCTCCCCACTGATAAATAGCCTGTTTAGTCCGGACCGCGTATTAGAGGTGGACCATATAGCTCCATTAGAAGGCACCCCTAATAAGGACATGTTCATAAACTATGGGTTAGTCACCATAGCCTATAATAAATTATGGCACAGGTATACCGAAGAGAGTCAAGACAAACAGTGGCCACTGGCAGGATCCTTTGACCTTGATAAAATAGAAACGTTAGAAATAGCCCTTCGAAATAATAAGACAACGCCGATTATGCTCGACAGTCTCGGTATGTGGCGCAGAGAGGCTACGAAACGACAGAGAAAAGACGAGGATAAACCAAGTAGGGAAATATACCGACAGGACAACCCCAGGACACCGCTACCCACAACTTATCCCCCGACACTATGCAAAGGACGACCAGACTTAGGGTCAGACCAATGCGCTTTTTGTAGGTATGTCGGACACTGGAAAGCCCAATGCCCGACTCTACTGAGCGTGAGTAAAGGCAAAGGGCCGACAAGAACGACAGACCGACAGTACGAGAAAAGGCGCGAGACAAAGAAGAACCCGACTTACATAGACAGACCAGACAGAACCACCACGTTTGATTATGCCCGATGGCACAGATTTCGCCAGGAAAATCTCAGCGGCATGCTCACGTTCTCCTAGGTCGGGCAATGTCAAGACGGGAACCCAGCCTCGTTTAAAAATTCACAGACGGAAAGAGATAATTATGACCAATAACTGTTTTTATATTTGTCTTGGGTCTTTGTATGTCGTACTTGTACTGTCCCCCGTCTGAGTTTGTGTGTATGTAATGTGCAAATCTGCGTCATCCCTCTACACGTGTTTCCGTGTTACTCGACCTCTGTTAGCAGAAACTTAGCATAAAAGCAACCTGGAAAGAAAGAAATGGTGAAACAAAATCCGTAGACCATTAATGAACTTGAACTTTTAATTTAACACAACAAACAAGGAATAATAACGATAAACTGTAGAAAATGAAAGTCAAACAGAACATTCGCCCCCCCCCCATTCTGGAACCTTCCAAAGTAGGGCAGGGTTACGGCTACGCCCAACCAACGGCAACCCATATAAGGCGAGCCCGGCCGCCAACTCTTGGTCAGGAAATCTTAACGTATGGGGGAGCCGGAGGAGAGGCAGGAGCCCGCAGCCTGGGCATTTGCAGGTAGTCCCGCCACATGTCTCCTTGGCCGGCCGCAACGGGCCTGGAAAGACTAAGGTAGTCCCGCCACATGTCCAGAGGAGAACGAGGCACCTCTTCCTTTTCTCTTCCGTCACAGCCGCAGCAGTCCTGGACGGCGGGATGTCCTGCACGTACCTCCACAACAATTTGTCCAAGTTGGGCTGGGAGGGAGAGTCGACGCGGACGAGCCTCTCCCACCTCCACCGGTAGGAGGTTTCCCAGCCCCCAGCCCGACGCCGAACACCCCCAGTCAGGCGATGGTGCCAATACTTCCACAGCACCGAACGTACAATGGTGGCACCCCAGTACTTGCGCAGCACCGAACGTACAATGGTGGCACCCCAGTACTTGCGCAGCACCGAACGTACAATGGTGGCACTTGGGGAACACCGGATGTGGAGAGGCCTTCATGCGGGGCGATGAAAAGGAGCGGCATGGAGTACACCGGGAGAAGGAGACGAGGCGAACGAGTCTCCCTTGCCCCCAGGTGGGGGCATCACAGCCGCACCCCAGCCGAACGTCCCGCTTTCACAAAACAGGGACCTCTTCCTTTCACTCCGAAGGGTCCCTTCCACTCTTGCAAACTCGACGAGAGTGGCCCCGGTAGGGCCTCAAAATGGCGTCTGGGTCCGCTGGAAGGTGGGCCCCGGCCACTAGAGTAACTTTGACCAGCAATATAACTCGAACATTTGCCCTCTGGAGCACGAGCCCCCATCTCCGACAGCATCTCCGCAGCCTTGAAGATCCTACAAGGGTCCCCGGCGGAACCTTCGGCCTTTGCAGGTTTCCGGTAAGGGACGGCTGCCTTGATCGCCAACGAAACAAACATGACATTGCCACACCTTCTGTTAGCGTGAATTCTAGAACTGCCGAAAGGGACTCTGGTCCAAACTGCCAGTAATGGAAACATTTCCCCCTGATGCTGCTTCCGGACTGAGCCGGCCCCGCCCAAAATGGCGCTGGTATCAATCGGAACTTACGAACACCTCGTGGTGTTCCTTCGCACTAATATAAACTTGATGTTCTGAGATTTTATATGATCCTTTGTACACTTGGCTAGAAAAGACAAGGAGAACTTACTCGACGAACAGTATGAAAAGATCCCCGTTACAAATGTTGATTACGAATGTACAATGTATTATATTTTTATAACTGATGTAAACCCCATTTACGACGCACACGTACGGTATGCATATAGGAAATCTGATTACAACTGTTATGATTATGCTTCTAAATTATGAAAATATATGCCCCCGAACCCCCAGCCAATTAATAGACATTTTAGTCTCTTACAAATGAATGAGTAAAACTTTCCGATGTTTTTATTGCTGCAAACGACACCCCCCACTGTACGCACTTTAGCCATTGCCACGACCGGCCAAATACGACCGCACCCTCATAATCCATATGCTGAAATGATTTTGCAAAATAAAGTCTTTGAAACTATGGACGGGTATTGCATGCTTTATTTTAAAAAAAAATATGGGATGGGTGGGAAAGTTCTTTTCTGTGCACCCTACTCTGCTCTCTCTTTAAGGTTAAAAGAAGATGGTTGCCCAGCCCTGGAGGACGGATCGGATCGACAACACGACACTCCGCCTTCAAGGTACGCGTCTGACTCATGAACTCTCGCGTAGAGGAAGACCTTGACTTCCAAGGATGGGTAAAACGAATGGTGTAAATGAGGGAATGTAAAAGGAGGGTGAAATGAAATAATGTAAATATTATAAAGTACAACGTTCCAAAGTAGCAGGGACCCAAGAACCGAAGAACCTTAGAACGCCACAGCGTTGAAAGAGGTTTAAGGACCCCGATAGTGAGATACATCCTTTGACTAGATACCTCGCACTAGGCACCTCTGGTTTCCTTTTTATGTTTCCCCGCACACGCCCTACATGAACACACTACCCCCCCCCCGACTCCAGAAACCATATCCCCGGGGACCCTGCCCCAAGGAGGAAAGACGAGTAAGAGGTAAGTAAAGGACTTATGAATCCATGTATTTGAATGCGCGCGAATGCTGTCTCCCCCCACCCCCCTTTTTTCCTCCTTCTGCAGGTTACATCAGAGATTACAGCCGAGGTGTGGCGAAGATCTGAAGCCTTGCCACGTCTAATACACGAAGCGGACTAGCGCCGCAAGGTGGTGTCTAAGCACGCCTGCAGACTACTCACGTACCGAACAAACCCGAAAAATTAGCACAACCTGATAAAAAGTGGTCACCCTTAAACCAGACCGGACGAATGAACCCATGTCACGTATGATGTGAAACTATGAGGGAATGTGTGTATGTGTGACTGAGGCGTTGGCCCAACTGGTCGAAGGACCGAGAATGCGAGAAAGTGCGACAACATGGTACCTCCTTTCTTCTTTCCTTTTTCTCAAGGCACGTCCCCTCTACCCTGTCTAATGCTCAAACTGCATGATTACAAGACTCTAACGCAGACTCGTGAATGCCCTTTACTGTGTAATGCACTAAATAGCCTTTCTTGAATACACTGCCACCCTCTCTGTTGCACGTGTACTATTTAGCCTGCCGTTGCACTCTCTCTCTCTCTCTCTCTCTCCCTCTATTTTTGCACTCCCACTCTTCCGAGTGGTTAGCCCCGAAATTGGCAGACTGCCACCCCTAGCACCCCACCTAATTGGCTTCAAATACCGCCAGTATTTGCACAAAAACTTGTCTTTAATACAATCACCCTGAGACCGCGTCATTACCTCTCCTTTTCCGCTAGAAGTCAATGAACCCAGGTTGGGCCGTAAGGGAAAGGACAGGTAAAACGACAGAGGTTCCCTAATCTGACCCGAAAATAAGGGAACTACATGTCAACGGCTCCTATAGTATAAGACAAGGACCTCAGAATACGCGACCCTCCCCTCCCCGAATTGTCGCAATACCCAAACCGGAAAAGTGACCACCCCCGTTACCTCCCCTGTATATGTCCCTGGTTGTTTCCCATAAAACCCCTGTCCTTCCTAATTAAGTAATCGGGCTGTAAAAGGTTACGTAGGACCCAGAATGATGTTTTACAAGGTTAACAGACTAGTTCAAGGTAAAGAAATCATCGAAATGAACCCCGCAGTAGTTGCAAAACAGGATGCACTGATAGAAAGGAAATGTTTAGCCATGTTCGTCTCTCAGCAAAATACCTGTGTAGTACCATGTTGACGACTCACTGCACCCTTTTGTAAATGTAAAACTCTAGAGAACGGCATATCTTCGCCAGATTTGTCTCACAAGGGTGGGTTACCATCAGATGAACTGCCATGCCTGTAATAAATAATTATGAAGGAAAGTCATAGTAAATCCAACAGAACCCGTCACCGGTCATTCATATGCCAGTTGTGAACACTAAAATAACGGGCATTTTTCATTCTTTGCCTGGAGCTGGGAGAGAAATAGACTTTTTGATTATCTTCATCTGCAAATTTTCTAAAGACTGTCTTTTCAAACTTGTTTAAGGGTACCGCTGTTGGAGGAGAAAAGGACCGGATGTGGGAGCACGAGGCCCGACTGCAGACTAAGGAACACCTGCGACATTAGCCAAGGCGAGACCACGACTGAAAAGAGCTGCAGGACGAGGCACTGTTTTCGACAACATGAGAAGAAAGGGTCGACCTGATGCCCCTGCTCGATGTCCAATGCCTGTCGACAAGTCCCCGCTCTCTGAATTCGGTCACACGCCCGCCTATTTGAAGTCTCTCGTTCCCCTAGTTTGTTCCTAATTTGGCCTTGCTCCATCCCCCTTTCCCTCTGACCTACCCTATGGACTGTTTTGTACGCTCTTCTTCCATCCGAACTTTCTGACAATCACCTCAAAGGACACAGGGCGAAAAGGACCTTTCCGACCAGAAACGCGAGGAAAGGGTCGTGCCCTGCAACGCAGAACTTAGAACAGAGCTGGACTTGTAGCTCCACCGCCGGTGCTCAACAGCGCCAACGAAAGACCACAAAGAACAATGAGAACTCGTAAAACTTCGAACATTTGACATCCTCAATCACCGTTTTTTTATGCCTCATTTCTCTCCCAGCCGCCATTGTATTGATCCTGCTCCAATCCGAATCTGAAATATGTATTAACCTGCCAGTTCACGTTATGATATGTACTTGCTGCTCGCCGTTTTTGTATTACATTCCTATGACTTTCCTGCTGAACAAGTTTATCAAAGTTTATCAAATAGGCCCGCCTCCTGAAAACTAGAAAAGTTAAAATGTATCGTTTACAACTCTTTTTATCTAGGGTTCCTACCATTTTCCTTCTCATGCCCACCACAATAGAACCGAGTAGAAAATGAACCAGCAAGATGTCTTGAATATGTTAAAGGGAGGACTGTTGAAAATTAGTACGTTTTGGTGAACATTATCTGCGCCATCTTGCCTCTTCCCCTGATGCCACACTTTTGTCGTGCGCGCCCGCCATTTTCTAAGATGCCCCGATCAGAACGAACCCTTTTGCATGCCGCTGGCCCCTGACATAGCCCTTCGCCTGCACGCTATCCACCCCCTGCTTGCACCTGCCTTGAGTCATAAACCCCTCTTCGGCGCTGCTCTGCCCCAGGCCCTCATCCTGTTCCCAGCGCGACACCTCCCTGCTTTCCTTTCATGATCTCCGGCCCTTAGATGCAAAACCCTTTTTCCCCGTGTGCCCGTTTTGTCCTCCCCGTTCCCAAGCCGACACCCAGCTCTGCCGATACCATCCTTGCCCCTCCCCGTACAATAGAAAGCTTCCCCCATCAAAGAATCCCCGGGTTGATCAAAGCCCCCACCCCATGAGATCCGATCAAACCCCCCACATTCCGTGAATCGGCGGATTATCCAGCTGCGCGATGCTCATCACCTGTTGTGACTAGGGTGGGGACTTCAACTGTAAATGTGTGTGGGAACGGGCCCAAAGGGGAGTTCCGAGAATGTCTTTTCCGTACATCAAAGCTTTAACATGTATGTGTAATCTACAATAAAGTCATAAATGTGTGTATAAGAGGCCAGGCCTCAGGAATACAGTTAGAGCACCTCAGAACGATACCTTCTGTCCGTTTCGTTGTGTTCTCCTCCGGAGAGAATAAAAACCCTTGTTTCCTGCTTTCCAGTCTCCAGCGCCTGCCTCTTCATTGATTTAAATAACTAGAGGGTCACAGAGGCAATACTGCCGGGCAAATATCGATTGTCCCTGACCCGATTGAACTTTTTACAATGCGTGGCTCCAACGATGGCCCCAATGATCCCAAAAGCCCCAGTGGGGGTCCCGAGAGCAAGAGGGGCCGGTGTTCTTGCCCCTGAGGGCCCCCGTTGTCCTAGAGCCAGAGGGCTCCACCGTTGGGGGCCAGTTCTTTTTCTGGATTGCGCATAATTAGTTTAGGAGCCAGAGTGCTGCAAGGGGCATAGCTGATTTCAGAGCCTAGAGGGCTCCACCGTATCCACAACATGTATTTCTAGAGCCAGAGGGCTCCAACAGTTGGCGCAGTTTTGTTCTGAAGGGCTAGGGAGGGCCCCTGTCGCAGTTTTGAGATCCCAGCTGCCCAGCAAGTAGTGGGCAGCTGCACCGTTTAGGTTTTCCATCCTAGGGACATGTACTTTGGACTCAGGAGTGAGTCGCATTCCTTCATCCCTACTTTGGCCTTCCCCAGCTGCGCAGCACTTAGTGCCAGCTGCAGCGTTTAGGCCATGTTCTTGTCCTCAGCTGCCCAGCAAGTAGTGGGCAGCTGCTATGTTTAGGTTTTGGCGCAGTGGCGCAACCTGGACTTTAATGTGATTTCTGCGCTAAATGTGATTAATGTGCTTCTTAGGGTGCTAGGAAATGTACTGTGTGTAGAATGTTTTGCGCACCCTGTTCTGATACCTCTAGACATATGTTTATGCTTAGGAGGTTGTTTTTCCTAGTATAGGTTCTACTAGGGACTTCATGGTTCCCTGCGTGATATTTGCCTAAAGTGTTTAGGATTGCGTAGGTGGTACTTACCTATTACCAGTGGTAACTGGTTGTGTGCTCCATTTGTTATTTGGTGCTACAGTTATTATATGTGCTAAGTGTTATTCCTACAAAGTGCTAATTCTACCAAGTGCTAGTTCTAAAAGTGCTTATTCCTGACAGTGGCCCACGTGGCCCTGTCCCATGTACATAATCGCCTGTAAATTCTGCCCGTGCCTATGGCACATTGTAAAGTGTGTGTTTCTTATCTAATGTGTTTGGTAGAATACAAAGGCTATTTTTACATATAACCTTGTGTGGAGTTCCTTTTGTGGGGGGCCTAGGATGTTGTTGCTGGTGGGTGTGTGCGCAAATACTTAACTTACATTGCCTCCGGGATAAGCCTTCCTGCTCGTGTCACGTTACCTAGAACTCCTAAACATACTTATTGAGTAAAGTTACAGGCAATGAGGTACCATAACCATGAAATTGACCAAATGTTCTGCGTCATCATGTTGAAGCATTTTCCTTATGGAGTGGGATGGCGATTGCCATTGGAAAGTAGCCAGCACTCAGTAAAGTTTGCGGCTATTCTCACATATTTTCATGATTTTTCCTACACAATTTGAGCCCCTACACTTGATGCCAAAAATGGCTGATGTAAGTGTGCACATTGGGTGTGAAAAAGAAGGTGGAGATAAAAAACATTTCACAGTCTAATTTACGTTTGCATCACAGTCTCTACGACAGACAATCCACGGAAGAAAGTCTGGGACAATTGAACCAGTCACCATAATCTACACATTTCATTCACTCATACACTCATACACCCTGTTTCTTTAAGTGAATCCCGCAAACAATCGGAAATGATATGGAACAGGATGCCCTTCAAACTGTACGTGCACAGACCTCTGGTTACCTTCTTTGTATTTTTATTTTTATGAAAGCTTCGTGAAACACAAATGCACATTTTCAAGCTATACAAGCACTATTCAAACGTTGTCCACGCCTCGAAGTTAAAGGCCCATGTTGATAAACTGAGTCAGATTCTGAAAGAGGAGATTATGACAGGACTTTGAATAACTATTGTCTGAAAGACAGCAGCCTTTCCATGCAGACTTCTAATCACAGGTGTTGAAGGAAGAGCACGAGGTAAGAACACAGTATAGCATGGATTGTGCATAAGTCATATAAGGACTACGTACTACGTCAAAACTGTTTCCAATCTCATAGAACCTGCGGTACAAAGGTGCAAATCCCGGGCACCTCCGATCAGCCACTGATGTAATCGTCACAGGTCACATATGAACCAATTGACCATGGAATGCAGCTGATCGCAGCTGTATCAATACTGCATTGTATTGTATTGTATATAACTTTATTCGATATACAATATCATAAAAGTATAAAAAAGTTGTAAAAAGGGATAGAGGGGAAAAACTTCTCTCAGTTAAAAAACATAATATTTACAAAGGTGCAATATATAGCAATATCCATACATGGTATATAATACATAGTACATGCAATAACAGACAATTTAGTCATGTATTGGATAAGCAGTTAAAAATGGTTTGTCATAGAAAGATGAAGTGTACATCATTACAGTGTGACAGTCGGCAGTTCCACAGCCTGTGCTTGGCTCACCCTAGAAAGTTTCTTCCTCCTACGCCAGGCACAGCCCAGATATTTGGCCACCCCACAAATTAGGCTGGAATCGAGGTCTCCGATGACAGAATGTGCTGCGCCACCCTGTAGTCTCTACAACCTAGGTTGGAACAAACGGGTTTCAGCCATTTCCTCCTCGCCTGGCCATAAGCTGGGCAGGTGAAGAGGAAGTGGGCGACTGATTCCGTAGGGGAGGCACAGCCCGGGCACCCCATGTTGCTCCCCCTCAGGTCCCGCCAGCCTGCCCTGAAGTCGTACAATGGGAGGGTACCAAATCTAAACTTCCGGTACAGGGCCCTATCTCTCGGGGACTCGATAAGATCTAGGAGAGATTCTAATTTAGGCGCAGGCTTAACGCTCAAGTAGATTTCTGTCAGTGTACCGCGGTTCTCGCTTCTTCCAGCGGCCGCGGCCACCCACTCCCAATAGGCCTTTTTTACAACTACTTTGGGTGGCGGGTTCTGACTCACCCAGGCGTCCCCCAGACCTATATCCCCCACTTGCTGTTTCAATTTGGATAGCCAAACTATCCTGTGGCCCACATCAAGTTCTATTAGTTCGGACAATGCAGTGGCATAGTGGCATAACTCCGGGGACCTTCTAAGGTGTGTCCAAAACAATAAAGGAGGCAGTCTTGCCACTTCGTTTATTGGATGTCTCCCCAGGTCATAGCAGAGCGGAACCAGTGGGGTCGATGAAGGAAGCGAGAGCAAGTCTCTAAAGAACTTGTTCTCTGATATTACTAGGTCTGTGACCTTCTCGAAACCCCACAGTTCCGCTCCGTATAATGATGAGGGCAGGGCCTTTACCTCGTAGACCTTAATGGGGGAGGCCACAGGACGACTATAGGAGAGGCGCTGATATTTGGAAATAGCCCCCGACACTCTCTTATGGTTGAGGAGTATTTTGGCAAGGTGCGAGGACCAGGTCATCCGACTGTTTAGCCTCACTCCTAGGTAGTGAAAGGCCTCGACAAGTTCTAGGGGGGTGTCATTTAATCCGATGTTATTTTTAAAAGTTTTCAATGGTGCCAGGGCCATTAGTTTGGTTTTGGTTGTATTAATAATCAAGCCTCTAACATCACAAAACTGGGTGAAGCGGTCAAGTAGTTTTTGTAGCCCCATGGGACTTTTTGAAATCAAAGGCGTATCATCCGCAAAGAGCAGTGTGGGGATTTTTTCCCCTGCCAAGGTTGGGGCGTCGGCCCCGTCCTCCCTCAGATGGTCCACCACTCCATTAACAAATAGGGAGAACAGGGTCGGGGCCATAACACAGCCCTGGCGGACCCCTCTCTTGACCGCTATCCTCTCTGTCAGTTGACTCTCATTACCCCACCTCACTCTAGCGTAATTCCCCTTGTGGAGCCTTTTAATCAGGTCCAGGATTGGGGCGGGGGTGCCAAGATCGAACATTGTCTGTCATAGCTTGTCACGAGGGACCAGGTCGAAGGCCGTTCTTAAATCAATGAATGCCAAATAAAGGCTGCCCTTTTTTATTGTAACAGACTTCCAGTAGAGAGCAAGAAATCTGAAGACTTGGTCCAACGTGCCAATCCCATGTCTAAATCCAGCCTGGAAATGTGACAAACTGCCTTCTTCATCGATCCAGGATCTCAGTCTTGTCAGAAGGACCCTACCAACCACTTTCTGGGCTAAATCGATCAAGCTGATCGGTCTATAGTTGGCAGGGTCCTCCCGCTCCCCTTTCTTGTAAATGGCCACTACCTCAGCACCCTTCCATGAGTCGGGCACTGGGTGTCCACACGAGATAAGATTGAGGATCCGAAGAATAAATTGTGCCCAAAGATTTTTATCGGTCAGCATTAGGTCCCCCGGGAGACCATCAGGGCCTGCGGCTTTGCCCGTGGCAATTGTTGTAATTGCCGAAAGTACCTCTCTTAATCCAAACAGATCCCCATGAGTGTGGGGCTCAGGGGGGGTAGGTCCTAGCGCCATCTCAGTGGGTGTGTTCTCTACCCCACTGGAATACAGGCCATGAAAGTGCTTGTACCATTGGCGCCCCACTATATGGTTTGCTGTATGGTCTACTCCTTTTCTGGTGCCAATGCTAATTAGCTCCCAGAATCGAGTGGAGTCTTTCAATTGGGCAGCAGATTTCAAATCTTGCCAGTGCGTTTCCTCCCACAGACGTTTGGCTATATCCACCGTCCGGTAGTAGGTTTTCCTCGCTAACACTATATTAGGTTGATATTTTTCTCTTAGGGCCTTTGACAGTTCCCGCCTCCTGGTCCTACAGGCCACGGAATACCAAGGGTTAGCAGCCTTTGGACGAGGGGCCTTACGGCCACCGTTTTCTTTGACCAGAAAGAACTCGCCTACCTTCCCCATCGTCTTCTTGTAAACTTTTGTAAGCTTTGACTGCTGCATCCCAAGTCACCCCCCCTGGGGGGTGACTCGATATGTCAGCGAGTTCCAAGATACTGTGATTTGTGACCTCCCTAATGCTTTCCAGGGTGGGTTCCTGCTTGGCGACCTTACTCCATCTCAGGCGACGGTTGCAATTGGGCGGTAGTATCTCCCCTGTCAGCTGCCTCAGGGGGCCAGGTGGCTCGATAGATGAAGTATCCCATGCATGCTTCACCCGCATACATAGCGGATTGTGATCGCTATCGCACCTGGGGACCACATCCATGTCAATAAGGCCAACCCATGACCCTACATCTAATAGAATATAGTCGATGCGTGATAGGGACCTAGATCTATTATAGGTGCATGCATAGAATCCGATTGAGTTCTGCCATTTGCCGCTCGCAGATTATACTCCAGTGTTAGGGCATTAATTTGTACAGCTCTCTGGGTCCATCTCTTAATAGGGGCCAGGCTAAGTTGGGGTATGGTCCACTTGGAGTTCTCATCCCCAATACCCAAAATATCCTCGTTGCATAAGGGTTCGAAGGTGCAATTAAAGTCACCAGCGACGATGATACCTGCGTTGGTATTGATGGACGACAATTCCATCTCTAGTGATGATATGGTAGGACTAGCTTGGGCACCCGAAGACCCTCTAGCATTGATGTTAAAAATTTCCAAATTGGCATTAGCCTCATTCCCTGCAATTGAAATGTGGAGAATGTCCTGGGATGGGGTATTGAGTTTTGCTACTCGCCAGTTCAGCTCGATGTTCAACCAAATAATAAGTCCCCCTGATGGATGCCCCCTGCCTGAGGTAGTTGAGGGGATATGGTATGTAGTGAACCCCGGCTTGTAGAGAGGGACCAGACTCCATGTCTCCTGGAATAGAATAATATCATAGTTGTCTATGAAATCATTACAATCCTGATCGGCTAAGTTTTTTTGTAAGCCTGCTATATTCCAGGATATGAACTGGATAACCCCCGCTGATCTCAGTCTGGAGTTCTAATCATTAGCTGGACTTCTACCTAGTCGGTCGTCCTTATCCGGCGCCAAATCCCCGCTAGTCGAAGAAGCAGCAACTGCTTGTTCCGGGGGGGGCCTGGCTTGGATCATTACCACCTGGTTTATGCAAATCTTGGCCCGAGCGGAGAGTGTGAGTGCTTGCTAGTCAGTCAATTCGACTCAGCCCTGAATCCTCTGGTGCATAAGCCGGTGTCCAGAGGGGAAACCGTTGGATCTGAATAGAAGAGTGGTCGGGAGGTGATGTTCTGTAGTCAAGGGTTAAAAGGTTCTCTGCTATGGTGGAATCTGAGAATTCTATCTCCACGCAATCTGTTGTGGAGTCAGCCCTAGTTATCCTCCTTCCTCTCGTCATGTCTTCTCTTATAATAGATCTACACCCCCTTGTGTGCCTCAGCCAATGAATAGATTTGTTGTGTATTGATTCGTTACTTTCATAGGCCCCTGCCATAGTTAATTTGGGAACATGGGTCATATACACAATTGGCCTTGCCACAGGGCGGGGTGGTAGGAACCCTCGAGCACCTATGAATGATGAGGACCTATTTGCATCTGGAGTGTAACGAGCCGCTGGTTGTTTAGGTCTCACAGAAGGAGCTTGCCCCGATGAAGGGCCTGGTAGCGAATTGTGACTCAGGGAATCAGCATAGGACCTAGTGGTATCTGGTGGTCCACTTGCCCACCCACCACCCTTCATATCATTAGTCTTAGGGGTAGGGACTTTTGGTGGCGCTACTCTCTGTGGGACACAACCAACCATGTTCACAGTTAATGGTTTCCCCCGAGGGGGAGGTGCAGGGGAGTCTGGACCCTTTATCGTTCTTCCTTTTACCAGACCCTCCATCTTCTCCACTAGGGTTGCCACCAGCTTTTCCAGGGATTGTATCCTGTCAAGAAGATCCAACTTAGTGGGCATATATAGGTTACGACTGGGTTCCCCACCCCCATTGCTCTATCACATTTGCCCCTCGATGGTACTCTTGGATTTTCCACTATGACTGCACAATCTGAGTCGAGAGGGGCAAACCTATTAGAACACTGAAGCAATGGGAGTACAACCAGGTCCTGATCCGGCCCTTCACTGGGATCTAACTCTGATATTGTTTGGGCAATGGGATCAGGGTCTGGACCAGCTTTTAGCAAAGCGCTAGGGCTCTGCTTGCGAGGGTTCTGGCTGGTAAACAAGGTAAGGATACATTTTCGTTTCAGCTTGGGTACAACACCAGGTGACATTTGGGCGTCAGTGGCTAGAGCCATAGTACTGGTACTGGCTAGAGTCTGTTCGCACTCAGCAACTATGTCTTCAATTCGAGTTAGGACACAGTTCATGGCCGCATGGGGCGCTTTTCTAGCTTTTTTCCCCTTTTTTACTGGTGGGCGCACCCCCACCCTCCATAACCTTTCGTTTTCCCATCACTCTTGGCTAATAATATGGGTAATAGATGAAGAGTTTTGGGAATGGGGATTTGACAACTCGGGATGAGCAACAGCAAACAGCCCCTTGGGTTGCAAAAGGGTTGTCGGGTAATCAGTCAGGGAGAGATTTCAGCTCCTCTTCCAGCATTGAATGTTAGAAAGATTGGAATGAACAGTACCTTTAATGTCCTGCAGCAGCGAACAGCAGATGAAATGGGGGTGGCCCGGCCCGGCCTCCTGAGGCCCTGGACATCCACAGACGGCCCGCCCTTTGCCCGGGCTTAGCCCGGCACACGCCCGCGCACGTCCCGCGGGCCCGGAAGTGTAGCTTGCTTAAATCACCCCCGGTATCAAGGGGGAGGGTCTGCTGGTCTTGTGGGCTCCCTTGCGGCTCCTGGGTCCTGCCGCCGCAAAATGCTGCGTCTCCCGCGAAGCGGGAGGCGCGAGGTCAAAGATAATGCCCCCGGTATCAAGAGGGAGGGTCCTCTGGTCTCGTGGGCACCCTTGCGGCTCCTGCCGCCGCAAAACGCTGCGTCTCCCGCGAAGCGGGAGGCGCGAGGTCAAAGATAATGCCCCCGGTATCAAGAGGGAGGGTCCTCTGGTCTCGTGGGCACCCTTGCGGCTCCTGGGTCCTGCCGCCGCAAAATGCTGCGTCTCCCGCGAAGCGGGAGGCGCGAGGTCAAAGATAATGCCCCCGGTATCAAGGGGGAGGGTCCGCTGGTCTCGTGGGCTCCCTTGCGGCTCCTGGGTCCTGCCACCGCAAAACGCTGCGTCTCCCGCGAAGCGGGAGGCGCGAGGTCAAAGATAATGCCCCCGGTATCAAGAGGGAGGGTCCGCTGGTCTCGTGGGCACCCTTGCGGCTCCTGGGTGCTGCCGCCGCAAAACGCTGCGTCTCCCGCGAAGCGGGAGGCGCGAGGTCAAAGATAATGCCCCCGGTATCAAGAGGGAGGGTCCTCTGGTCTCGTGGGCACCCTTGCGGCTCCTGCCGCCGCAAAACGCTGCGTCTCCCGCGAAGCGGGAGGTGCGAGGTCAAAGATAATGCCCCCGGTATCAAGAGGGAGGGTCCTCTGGTCTCGTGGGCACCCTTGCGGCTCCTGGGTCCTGCCGCCGCAAAACGCTGCGTCTCCCGATAATGCATTGTATGTTCAGCGGTAAAATTGAAAAAAACGTCACAATTGCACCACAACCGTTTATAAAATACAACGTTGACAGTGTTTTGTAGAACTGGTTTCAGTGCATCAGAAAGAAAAAACAATGACATCAAAAGCATCATTCACAAACCGCAGTGCAACATTCATAAACATAGAGCAATATGGGGACGTATGCGCCCCACAACTGAACACAGGCTCTGTGATGGGGCTGGTGCATAGGTTACTTTGGTACTGAAGAGTCCCCGCCTCAATATGCAGGAGGCAGGATGCACAAATATCCTAAATGTTTAGGTCTCGCCTACAGACAAAACAAGCATTGGCATAGCCAATAGGTCTCGCCTTTGGGACCTTATAAGTGTTTAGTTATGCAGCACAATATCCTTGTTTTTAAGGCCCTTAGCATCACGCTGTTTGTTCATTTGCATCTCACAGATGCTGGGAACGAAGAGATTACAATCTTTACTGCAAGGCTCAAAGCACTTAATTAGCTTGTCCTGGTTTCCTTTCACAACTGGCAAAAACAATGTAACATTTCACACTATACCTGACTTTCAGTCTGTCTTTTTTGTTTCCCTTTTCAGACATTATTTACAGTTGTGGGATAATGCCGAACTGGCTGCGTGCACCTTGTATGGATGCGGGTGGTAGACACTGGAGCCGATTCTTGTGGTTGTGAACATATGATCTGCTTCCCAAAGTGGGCCTAAGTCCACTGTGCTGCATCATTAGTACATGTGATATTGTTCTTCAGTCGTACTTTCTCGCATATTATACTAGCAGTATCAATATTTGTATTTTATGTTATGCTCGTGTTATAGCGTACAATGGCGCAGCGCTTCACGCTGTTATATAGTTGTAACCTCTGCTTTTATGAATTCCCAACGAATGGCACGCCATGTACCGACTGCGTAAGGATAGCAGGGTGAGTTCATGTCTTAATTAAGTGCAGTAAATATACCATCACATCAAATGTCAGCAGCGAGCGTGAAACTCCCTGTTGTTTAAAATTGCACCTGAATCTGCACAAAACAAAACATTCTTATTTTCAGCTATGCTCGTGTTATAGTGAACATGGGCTCAGCCCTTCAGGCTGTTTTATAGTTGTAACCGCTGGCCTTACGAATTCCCAACGAATAGCATTACAATGTACCAAGGGCCTCATTTATGAAAAGTGACGCATCGCTGCGTGAAAACAGCGATGCGTCACTTTTCACTGCGCCCTCCTTGCTACACCAATGATGCGTCATATTTACAGTATGACGCATCATGGCGCAAGGAGTTACAGATACGTCAGTATTTATGACGTATCTGTATGGCGCAAAAGTGACGCATTGCTGGAGTGTGTCACAAAAGTGACGCAACTCCAGCAATGTGTTCTTTCACATGTGAAAGGGCCTGCGTCAGTCTTACGCCTGCTGTGAGGCAGGCGTAGGAAATTGACGCATTTGTGTCCTAGAAGTGGCGCAGTGAAATCTTATAGATTTGACTGTGTCACTTCTATGACCCTTTCTCGCGTCAATACACCCCCCTTGCATACATTATACCTGGCACAGGTATAATGTGGCGCAGGGGTTTACAAAGTGACACATCTACCTAGATGCGTCACTGTGTAAATATGGCGCAACAAGGCGCATTTTTTACGCCTCTGGTGCGTCACAAAAAGTGTAAAAGTGACGCACAGCCTCAGAAAGGAGGCCCCAACTGCGTAAGGATAGCAGGGTGAGTTGGTCAATATTAAGTGCAGTAAATATACAATCATACTTGATGTCAGCAGAGAGCATGAAACTTGCTGATCGTTTCCAATTGCACATGCACCTGCATAAAGTAAAACATTCTTATATTAAGTTATGTTCGTGTTATAGTGTACATGGGCTCAGCGCTCCAGGCTGTTTTATGGTTCTGACCTCTGGCCTTACTAATTCCTAACCAATTGCACACCATGTATCAACTGCGTAAGGATAGCAGGGTGAGTTGATGTCAGCATTAAGTGTTTTTTTTTTTTAAAACATACATAAAATACATTCTCATTTACAATGCAATATTTTAAGGTATTGGCATTATAAATGACAATGGCATTTTTTTATCTATTTTCAAAACTAACACATAGATAAAAACTTTACCATTTATAATGCCGATAGCTCTAACTTTTGCAAATGTGATACCTATTGCATTGCCAAGGCTTGTTATAAATGGAGTTGCACATTTTCTTGATGCTATTAATACTGACGCATCTATCCTAGCTGGTAGAAAAATTCCAATTTTAATGTTCGTGGACGACATGCTGATAATCTCAAAAACGCCAGGGGGATTGCAGCGTGCCGTCCAGCGCTTTGAAGAGTTTTGTCTTCTGAGGGGTCTTTAAATTAATTTCCTAAGACAAAGTTTATGGCATTCAATTAGCATAGATCATTTAAAGGGAGAATGATGATGGATGGGCTACCCTTGGAGCGGGTTGGTGCTTTTATCTATCTTGGCATCAAACTGCACAAGGATATGAGGTGGAAGCCACACATTGAAGGCATGACACTAAAGCATAGGCAGCTCGCTGGAACCCTAAGAAAATAATTTAAAACTACTTTTACTAAACCCCTAAGCCCGGTACTCCAAAGTTACAATACCAAAGTGGTGAGTTCAGTTCTCTACAGGGCCGAGCTGTGGAGCTTTGGAAACCTGGCCCACCTTACAATAGCGGAACACACGTTCTTCAGCGCAATTACTAGTATGCCACAGAGTATACCGATGCTCCCTCTAAGGAACGACCTAGGAAGATAAGCTCTGAGGGACCTGGCCATACTACGCCCAATACTATTCTGGCGTAGAATCTGGTGTACAAAGGAATTGGCCGTGTTCACACAGGGCCTAAGGGATATAGTAAACACGGACTGCTTCCATGAAATTAGTTGGCTGCGCAAACTGAGAAGTTTGTTAAATAAAATGGGCCTGCAACACCTGTGGGATTCACCCCCCACCGAAACATTCCCAACAAAAAATTGTCTTAAAGAAGTTCATTGGGAAACAGTGGTGCATGATGAGTTTAGGCGCCATGATACAACTTCTCTCTCGGGGCTTTTTCTTCAGACCAAGCCATGCCCTGGCCTTGAGCCGTATTGGGACATTATTGAGAACCCTCTGGATCACAAACTCTATTTCCAATTTAGATCGGGATCTCTTCCATTGAAGTGTTATACATCTAAATGGTCCGTTATTAGGGGCAACAAATGTCACTTATGCACTACACAGGTAGAATCATTTGCACACGTGCTCTTTGTTTGTCCTGCGTACGCTAGCCCACGTAAGGTTTGGCTGGTCCGGCTACGTAAGAACCTGGCTACAAGATCACATACCACAGCCCTGCGTATCCTTTTCACAGATCCATCTCCCAGGTATGCAGTTCCGGTGGCAAAATATTTGAGGTGGATGTGGATTATACGTACTAAACAAATCAAGGATGAATAAAGTGCAGGATGACGTCCCACTAGTGCGCCCATCTGGGGAAGAATCATAAACAGCTCCTTACAAAGCGGTGTGGTCCCCGATTGTCTAAAAATGGGACAAGTCACTCCTCTACTGAAAAAACCCGGTCTCGACTCAACTGACTTGAACAATTTCAGACCGATATCCAACCTCCCTTTACTCTCGAATGCTGTGTACTCCTGCAACTGACGCAACATCTGGACAACATCAATCTCCTGGACCCCCTCCGGCTTCAGACAAGGCCGCAGCACAGAAACCGCGATGCTGAACATCATAGATGACATCCATGGATCTCTTGACGCTGACAAGTGCTGCCTCCTCATACTCCTTGATCTCTCAGCAGCGTTCGACACAGTGGACCACAAGCTCCTCATCATGACTCTTCAAGAAAGAGCTGGCCTTGGCGAGGTAGTTCTCAAGTGGTTTTCCTCCTTTTTACAAAACCGTTCGCAAGTAATAAAAATCAAGAACTTCACCTCCGATACCCAGCAAGTCAACAAGGGTGTCCCTCAAGGATCAGTGCTCTCCCCAGCTCTTTAACATCTACATGGAACCACTCGCCAAGCTACTTAGGAACGCCAACATCCACTTCCACCTCTACGCGGATGACACGCAGATTTACCTGGAAACCTCCTCTCTCAAAGACATCCACAGACTCAACGATGTCCTAAATGAAGTTCAAGACTGGCTGACAAAGAATCACCTGAAACTCAACCCTGACAAGACAGAAACACTCCTCATCTCAAACAAAGTAGATAACCCTCAAATCACAGAGTGGCTAAAGTCGATCGATGCTCTCAAAGGTAAACTCACGCTAGCCGACTCCGTTAAATCCCTGGGCTTCACCCTAGACCCCAAACTAACCCTGACAAACCACATTAAGAACTCAGCGAAAAGCGCATTCCTCAACCTCAGACTTTTGAACAAAATTAAACCTTACATTCCCAACAAGGACCTCAAACTAGCCACACAATCTCTAGTTCTATCAAGACTGGATTATGGGAACTCAATCCTAACAGGCATCCCCAAATCGCACCTGGCACCACTAAAAACCACACTTCACGCGGCAGCGAGAATGATCACAGGCTGCAAAAAATCTGACCACATCTCCCCGGCACTCAAAGAACTCGAATGGCTCCCTGCGGAAATGCGAAGTACCTTCAGAACGGCCTGCCTAACCCACAAGGCCCTCCACACCGGCAAACCGGAATACCTGGCTAACAAGCTCAAAAAAGCAGGCCAAGCCAGAAATTTGAGAAGCTCTAACTCCCTGCTGCTCATCCTACCAAAAACCAGAAGGAAGAGAACTGCGGACTGCTCTTTCTCAGGAAATGCCCCCAAAATATGGAACGCCATCCCCCGCACATCAGAACTCTACCATCCTATGCAGAATTCAAGAGCCAACTCAAATCCTTGTGCCTTATCCGCTCCCTCGGTTGTGGATAACTTGGAGCTGCAAACGTCCCAGAATCCATGCAGTAATGTTGATTCCTGTACCAAGAAGCCCTGTTGTCCGAACTTTTCTTCTTTCCAAATTGTCACTCGCTGATTGCTTTTATTGGGTTTGTTTCATGTTGTTCTCTTTGTCATTCCCTCTACTGTAAAGCGCTCTGATACCTTCGGGTCTTGTTAGCGCTATAGAAAACTTCTAAATAAATAAATAATTGAGCTTACGTCGTCCTGCGGGCTCCTCTACCCTTGCTGATGGGCTAACGATTATTTTATGTGTGTTATTTTAACAATGTGTCTTTTTATTCTTCTTATTTTTTAACATAATGATGGTCCTGATTGCTTATTTGCATAATTGTTTAATTCAGATCTTAAATTTCTGTAATTATTGTTCTACTTCTTTTTAATTGCAATGCTTTTATGACTTGCATAGGCGAATAAAGCTTTCTTGACTTGTCTTGACATTTTACAGCTTTGGACTCACTGTGGTCTGTTACACCACGCTGCACATTGATACATATTACAGCTTGGAACCCACTTCAACCTGTAGCAGCTCTCTGCCCATTGAGACAGGTTACCGCTTGGGACCCCCTGTGACCTGTTACACCTCGCTGCGCATTGATACATATTACAGCTTGGAACCCACTTCGGCCTGCTACAGCTCGCTGCCCATTGAGACAAGTTACCGCTTGGGACCCCCTGTGACCTATTACACTTTGCTGCGCATTGATACATATTACAGCTTGGAACCCACTTCGGCCTGTAGCAGCTCGTTGCTCATTGATACATATTACATTTTGGGACCCCCCTGAAACCTGGAACAACTGGGCACCCATTAATAAATGATACAGCTGTTACAGCTCTCTTCTCATTGATTCATTTTACCTCTCGGAACCCACTGAGACCTGTTACAGTTCCCTTCCCTTTGGTACATGTTACAGCTTGTGATCCACTGAGATCTGTTACAGTTCACTGCCCATTGATTCATGTTACCGCTCAGGACATACTGAGACCTGTTACAGCTGGCTGCCCATTTATACACACTACACCTTGGGCCCACTGCAGCCTGTTACAGCATGCTACCCCTTGATATATGTTGCAGCTTTGGACCCATTGAGACCTGTTATAGCTCTCTTCCCATTGATACATGTTACAGCTTCAGACCCACTGAGACCTGGTACAGCTCGCTGCCCATTGATACATCTTACAGCATGGGACCCACTGGGGCCTGTTACAGAACACTGCCCCTTTATACATACTACAATTTGAGAACTTGAGAACAGTTACAGCTCGCTGCCCATTGATACATAATAAAGTCTGGGACACGCTGAGAACAGTTACAGATTGTTGCCTATTGATACATAATAAAGTCTGGGACACGCTGAGAAAAGTTACAGATCGTTGCCCATTGATACATAATAAAGTCTGGGACACGCTGAGAACAGCTACAGGTCGCTGCCCATTGATACATAATAAAGTCTGGGACACGCTGAGAACAGTTACAGATCGCTGCCCATTGATACATAATAAAGTCTGGGACACGCTGAGAACAGTTACAGATCGCTGCCCATTGATACATAATAAAGTCTGGGACACGCTGAGAACAGTTACAGATCGCTGCCCATTGATACATAATAAAGTCTGGGACTCGCTGAGAACAGTTACAGATCGCTGCCCATTGATACATAATAAAGTCTGGGACACGCTGAGAACAGTTACAGATCGCTGCCCCTTCATACATAATAAAGTCTGGGACACGCTGAGAACAGTTACAGATCGCTGCCCATTGATACATAAAAAAGTCTGGGACACGCTGAGAACAGTTACAGATCGCTGCCCATTGATACATAATAAAGTCTGGGACACGCTGAGAACAGTTACAGATCGCTGCCCCTTCATACATAATAAAGTCTGGGACACGCTGAGAACAGTTACAGATCGCTGCCCATTGATACATAAAAAAGTCTGGGACACGCTGAGAACCGTTACAGATCGCTGCCATTGATACATATTAAAGTCTGGGACACGCTGAGAACAGTTACAGATCGCTGCCCATTGATGCATGTTACAGCTTCGGACCCACAGTGAATCACAGAAGCCAAAAGGTTAAGGACCATTGCTCTAAAATATCTGCTAAAAAATCTTGAATGTGTTCCTTCTATATATTAGAACTTGGAATCTACATTTCAATGAACACTGTACCTTCACCGACACCTCCTGTTCTTGATGTCTAATCCTCACTTTTCCTTTCGATTAATAAAAGTACTTCTTTTCTTTTCCAACCCTTTCATTTTTTAAATGTACGTTTTGTTCCTAAATCTTCCCTTGCCACTCTTTCAGGGGGGCTCATTACCATTTTACTACATTAGTTTTCTTGTATTACCGTCAAATGTGTCCACAGTCATCCCCCAGAGCATATGGTCTCTCCTAGTACCCTCCATACTCTTCTGCTGCATACGTTCTCCTATATGATATAAATGAATATTCTTCTATTTCCTATAGGCCGTATTCATAGCTTCATTATAACAAAAGCCATTCATGAGTTAAATGAAAATGTGATTATTATAATCAACGGAACACATTTGTAATTAAATATGAATAAACTGGTCTTTTCTCGGTATATACTTACTTACTGGAGCTGAAAAGAGTTCATTTAATATTAATGAGGTGGCATTATGTGTTCCTTGTAGAGGTAACACACAGTCCCTATATCATTCCATCCCCCAGGCACCATCCCATTCTCCCTTCCCCTCCATGTGATCAGTTGAACGGTCCGGACCTGTCCATCCTCTTCTTGGGTGGAGCAGTTGACTGGGAGAACCTTGTGAATGTGTGATGGTTCATTGACTGGCTAATGCTATAATGTGCATGAACATGTGACAGTCGTGCTCTTGCACCATGACGCTGATCCCATAATGACCAGTGTAGTGTAGTTCCTCTTTCCCTAATAGGCTCTGCGCATTGGAATAATATACCCTATAGTTTTTGCATAGGACTGAGGTCAGTATGCCCCTATCGAGCACATTAAACTCAATTACTTTGTGTGCCAGCTAGCTCAAAGGTCACTAGAAACTTTCTCAAATGAACAAGAAGGGAGTAGTTTCTGGCAACCACATAAACATTACAACTTTGATTTTCCCTTTGGAATCGGAATATGTCTGAGAATCGTGGAAAAAATAGATAACAGTTTCACTTAGTCAAGCGTGCATTCTTAGTTTCTTCAGAGTTACACAGAAAGAGATAGACGGGCTTTCCAATAAAAATTGATTTATTGAACAGTCTTGCTTCTTGTGTAAGAGATATGAGCTGTTATAATTGCAAGACAGTATGCGAGATATATTTCGTACAGCGTAAGCAGTAAGAAGAAATATTACTGCAATAGCATTGACTTTTAGTTATGACACATATTCATATACATATGCATAAATAAAGGCTAAAAAGTGGATACTCGTCTGATGCTTCTAACTAGTTCTACCCCAGTGTACCTAACCTAAGTGTAGTACAAGGTAAGAAGTAGGTGCTGTATTCTATAGTATGGTAAGCTATAGTTTTGTATGCCAAGAGTCCCTCTAGGTTCTAGTCTGCTCCATACCTTAGAATGAGAGAGGTGGGAATCTCTTTCCAGGTCTCAAACTCTAACACCCTGCGAAGGGAGTCAGAACCCTGGATTCTCTGCGAGCAGGGATGACAGCATCTAGTCAGTGCGTCAGGCTGGGACACAAATTCTCCTGGAGTCGTGGTTTCTTCCGAACTTGCCGAGGCGAGCCAAGCCGAATAAAGCCGTGCAGACGTCGTTTCACTTGGTGTGGGAAGGTATATTTATACCTGGTAGGTGCCTTGGAATGTTAGCTTTGACGTAAAGTCGGGCAGAGGAAGACATCGTGAATAAACGCTTAAGGCATAGCCGTTCATCTAAATAAATGAGTTATTGGAGAAATAAATAATCCTAGACTAGGGAAAGTCCCAATGGCTTAAGTGTCTGGTTTCTAAGAACTCGTGACAATGGGGTGGACCGATGTAGGTGACCATGCCATATTTGGAGAGCATGGCTAATGCCTAAATAAGGGCTGGGATCTTGTGCCTATATAAGTGTAATGCAAAGTGTGCCTATATAAGGACATGTTTCAGGAAAACCTATATACAGACAACTAAATCAAAACAACACCAGTGCTGTGCAGACACCATATCAGAAATTCCATAACTTCAATTGACGATAATGTAGGGTTTGAACATTCTATGATAAGGAATATTGCAATGCTTGGCATTTTCCTCCCAGCAAAGGTGAATTATAGCTGATGTTCACCTTTCTGCCCTGATTTTGTCAAGACTGTTCCAAAGTACAGAGCTGTTTTCCATGGACAAGTTCCACAAGGTTTTACCTGACCAAATATGTCCATGAGTAACCCAGTGAGTGCAGTAGTGTTACTTTTTTCTCAAAATCCCTTAGATCGGAAACTCCAGTTTCAGCGCAAAAATCGAATTTACAAACTTGTAATGAATGTGTTTGTGGTGTCACAATGAAGGCATGATGTAATGTTCAGGCCTTGCTCAAATGAAATTTGAGTTCTAAGATTGACAGTTCTATTTTGTAAAGGACATTCTAAGTTGGGAATGAGAGTTCTAATTTGGAATGGAAAGAATTCCTTTAGAATGTAGATTGGAACAAACCATCTAATTTGGAACGCAAGAGCTATGTATGGAATGCAAATTCTACATTTGGAACGCCTCTTGCACAAAACATAAATCTTTTTTAAGGTTGAAGCCGCAGCTATGTGTGATATCTAAATTTGTTTGAGTAGAAAACAGGAGATTCCAAGACCACAGATTCCTTGGGTACCTTGACCCCCCAGGGTATCCAGAACTACCTTTTATTTCATGAACTTGTGCATTGCTCTTGAAGCTGTGTATAGTCACACAAGAAGGAGTCTATGGCAGTCTTCACACAGATAAAGACTCAGAGCCCAGCCATAAGACCGCTGCCAGGCTCTGCCAGTCAGTGCAGAAGAAAGATGTAGGGTGTCTTCTAATCCTTAGATCCCACCCTGACATTTGAATACCTGATCACACCTGTGAAGTGGGCAGAGCAGATTGGAAGAAACAGAAGGAAAAGCTGTGCATTCCTGTGCAGTGCACTAGGCCCGTCTCACCAGCGCCTTTACAGATTCTGATAACATGGGTATGAAGGACATTCTTTTCGGCAGCAAAATTGATAGGAGATGACTTGTTAATTATTGACCATCGAGGCCACATCTGTAGAATAATCAATCAAGAGAGGGAGAAATTCTGAAACAAATCCTCTGACCCATTCTGTCTTTCTAGGCAGCTTAAAAATAGCAGTCTGTATGCAATAAAGAGAACACAGGAAACTGACTTCCTTCCCTCAATCTTCTGGTTCTGTGATGTTATGTGGCAGATGGGCCCACAGCTACCAACATAATGTATCACTGGTCCTCCCCAGGCAGCCATGAGGGCTATCAGTATTTCCAATCAATCGCTTGTGATGTCATCAACTATATCTCACCCTTGACCCTGGCCGGTTTGTGACATCATGTACTACATCACACCCTGGCCCTGCAGGCTTTATGACATCATTCACCTCTTAGCTATATATAGAGGTGTAGTCGGGGATGCCTGCAGTGTGTGTGCAGTCTGTGGACTGGGCTATGAATGGTGTGAAAGAGGTGTGAATGGGGGACTTGGGGGCACCGAGCTAACATCAGACCCACAGAATGGCCGCGGCAGTTCTGCTTCTCGAGCCTCTGCCATTTGCGTGTCTGATCGGCCCACCGTCAGCATCTCGCAGACCGCCAGAGAGATGCATTATGAGGTGGGGGCGGAGCCTTCCATAAGGTGTGGTAATGCCTTGTGAGGTTCCTTGTTGTTGCGGCAAACAGCTTTTAATAGCAATTCCTGGGGTTCTCTTAGCAGGCTAATTTAATTTTGCCTTGAGCTCCAGGAACTCTGGCACCGCCCCTATCTGGAGCTGGGTGCGGAATGTCTGTGGGTCTGATGGGAAGCAAGGTAGAATGAAGGTGTGAATGGTGTGAATGCCCAGTAGCAAAGGTCAAAACCTTGGCGTGGTGCTACTGCTCACAAGTTTACCCATGAACTTGTGCTAATTTGACCTGTTTTGGATGAAAGGGGTGTGCACTGTCCTTGATTTATTTTTCTTCCTTTTCTGTAGCTTGTTCTTAGCTGCTTTCTTCCTGTGTTTTCATGCTTCCTGGAGTGTTATCAGCATTTCCCAACAATTGCTTGTGATGTCATCTACTACATCACACCCTTGGTCCTGGCGGGCTTTATGGCATCATTCACCTCTCGGATGTGTATAGAGGCGTGGTCTGGGATGGCTGCAGGGTAAGTGCAGTCTGTGGACTGGGCTATGAATGTTGTGAAAGAGGTGTGAATGGGGGACTTGGGGCCACTGAGCTAACATCAGACTCGCAGGATGGCTGCGGCAGTTCTGCTTCTCGTGGCCTCTGCCATGTGTTGTTTGATCGTTCAGTGGGAGAAACCAGGCAGCACCTCGCAGACCGCCAGAGAGATGCACTTTGAGGTGGGGGCGGAGCTTCCATAAGGTGGGGTAAGGCCTCATGAGGTTCCTTGTCGTTGTACCAAACAGCTTTTAATAGCAATTTCTGGGGTTCTCCCTCAGGCAAATTGAATTTCGCCTTGAGCTCCAGGAACTCTGTCACCGCCACTATCTGGATCTGGGGCGGAATGTCTGTGGGTCTGATGGGTAGCAAGGTAGAATGAATGAAGGTGTGAATGGTGTGAATGTTCAGTAGCAAAGGTCAAAACCTTGGCGTGGTGCTACTGCTCACAAGTTTACCTATGAACTTGTGCTAATTTGACCTGTCTTGGATGAAAGGGGCGTGCACTGTCTTTGATTTCTTTTTTCTGGTACATATCTTGTTCCTAGCTGCTTTCTTGCTGCTTTTTTCTATTCTCAGTTTTAACATCTACATCTCACCTCATTCTCCACAAACTTTCTTTCATTCCTTCCTTGTTTAATTCTTCTGTGGACTTTGTGTTTCTTATTGTTTTAGTCTTAATTTTGTTCTTTTATCTCATTGACTTCCCACGCACCTCATTGCTTTTCTTCTTTCTAAAGTTGATTCTTGGACTTTCTCTTGTCCAGAATATCTTTTCTCATTCCTTCGTCCATACTTTATCTTTCTCTTTTGTTTCTTCTCCATTCTTTACAATGTCTTTATTTCATTTTTTAATTTCTGTACCATGCATTTTTACTTTCATCATGTTATTTTCCCTGCTCCTTATGTCATTTCTTTCTGACATCGATTTTTCATATCTTTTCTTTTCCTCACTATTCGCTGCTGTTTTGTTTCTCATCTTACTCTGCCATTCTTTTATTTCTTACTTGATTTTTTTTTGGGTGCAATTTCCAAGTTGTTTTGTTTGTTCTCGATTTTAGTTTTTACAAAATCCACAAAGATGATATGATAGGTCATCAGGCCATCCATAGTGACGCTGTAGCACCAGGAGGATGGGGTAAGGGGAGGGCCAGACCGTCATGCGCAGGTAGCCTCTCTCCAACCCTTAGCTGTGTTGTACAGCCAGATGGAGAACCAACACAGACTCCCAGTTCCTGTCTGGGGCCGAACCAGGAAATAATATTCCCAGCATGAGAAAAGCCCTGGGATTGGCACCTGGGATCCTGCACAGGGGGCAGCAGTGTCTGACGTCAGGAAGAAGAGGATCGGGAGCACGTGGGCAGCCGTCGGAGCAGGTAAGTGCAATTTTATTTAATTTTAGTTCTGTCTTCCGTGATGTTTTTGGTTTGTATTTCCCCTCCCCCGCTTCACCACTTTGCAATGGGAACAGCCGCTACTTTGATATTCAAGTGCCTAGAAGTCCTTCAGCGTGTCTCATCAGTTCAATAGTTGTGCTATATAAACATTTATTTGAAAGAAACACACATTTCAGACAACCCTCACATCTCTCAGACCTACCACAAACCCAGAACTCATGGTTGTTGCGTGAGGGAGTGGGTAGTACACATTACCACTCCACAATAAGGTTTACAACGTATTTCTAAAGACTCCCAAATGGTTAAAACTTTTAACAGAAATAGGCGATACATTGATATCGCTGCTGGTGAGGCTGATGTAAAGGCAAGTGAGGAAGCGACCCAGTGTTTGATGAGAAACCGTCTGTTGCAGGCGCTTTAACATAAGCTAGGCACTATATTTAGTTGATACTGGAATCAAGAATATGTATAGGGTTATGCTTGAAATACTATTGGTGTTTACTAAAACTTTGCTGCTCAGACGTTTTTTGTATTTTTCTACAACTGGAGGGGTTTCCCTCTACAAGTCATTCACCACAGAAGCACACCTTAAGCTAGACACATAAAATACCTTACAGGCGTAACACAAACTGCTACCAAGCAACGACAGATATACATGGACGTCAATTCACCAAAATGCCAGGGGTAGCGGAAGTGACATTACACGCCCTTTGACACCCACTTTCATTCACACACACATACTTACACATTAGTGTGATAAAGAATTGACAGAAAATAAAGAGTGGAGCCCAAGCTGTCCCTGTGTTCCTGGCACTGAATTTGCCACCTCTGAGGCCAGGGGTCGCAAAGGCAGTGCCAGGGGTAGCAAAGGGCGAGCCATGGGTCGCACCTTCGACCCTTAAATGACGTCCATGATGATATACAGTTTAATGGTGCATTGTGGGTCATTTTGGTGTGAGAAACGTTCCCTCTTTCCTGGTACATTCAGTGACTGTTGTCCCTGGAGTGAAGGCCTGGAGGCCTGCAGGATACACGCGCCCTGCTGGTGGGGCATGTGTAGTGCCTGCTCCAGCCGTCAAGGTGCATTATTACCCTGGCAACACATTTCATGTGTCCCTGAGTTCAGGAAATAGGAAAAAGAAACTGGGCAAAATAGCTAGATAAGATCCTGTGCTCAAAAGGGGAGAAGCAGAAAGACACGGAAAGAAAGGTTCCACTTTCATAAGATCAAAAAAATGATGAAAGCCCCGCACCTGTCCATAGAGGTGACAATCTCTGGGTGGAGCTTCTCGGCACTGCAAGTCCTGTAACCGTAAAAAGAGGCCTGGGCAATAAACCGTGGAGCCTCCCCAATGCCTCCCCCACGTGGTCAATTAAGGTGATAAATGGGAGAATAAATGTCCCTGGAACTATAGATATCCATTTGCAGTAAAATGCCTGGTAATTTCGTGTCTACGTCATCTTTCTCCGTTCCGGAAACACAAGCTCGTCATTGCATATTGCAGGGGTGCCATAACCAGCTGGAATCAGTAATTTTACCAAGCGACTGGTACCCAGGCACATGGTCTACTGTGACGCTCATCTTGAGATCCACTGATGCCTATTCTAGCTTGGGGTCCATTAATGCCTGTTAGAGCTTGGGGTCCATTAATGCCTGTTAGAGCTTGTGGACCATTGATGCATATTATAGAATGAAGGCGATTGTTACCTGTTACACCTTGAGGCGCATTGATGCTGATTACAGCTGGAATCACATTAATGTCTGGTACTACTTGGGGCTGATTGATGCCCAGAGCTGCTTGGGGCCAATGAGGCCTTTGAGCGTGTCACGGGCTCGGGGCCTAATAACGGCAATTACAGCTTTGGACCTACTGTAACCTGTTACAGATCGCTGCCCATTTGATTCATATTAAAGCTTCGGACCCACTGAGGCCTGCCACAACTCACTGCCCATTGATAGATACATGTTACATCTTGGGGCCCACTCTGGCCTGTTACAGATCGTTGCCCTCAGGTACATATTAAAGCTTTGGACCCACTTCTGCCTGCTACAGCTCGCTGCCCACTGATACATGTTACAGCTTGGGACCCCCTGTGACCTGTTACAGCTTGCTGCCCATTGATACATGTTACAGCTTGGGACCCCCTGTGACCTGTTACAGCCTGCTTCTCATTGATTCATGTTGCCAGAATGCTGGGTCTGGTGCCTCAGTGGACTAATGCGTCCACTTCAGGGTCCTGTGTTCGACCTCATGGTCACAGGTTCAAATCCTGGCGGGTCCACTCAGCCTTTCATCCATCTGAGGTCGATAAAATGAGTACCATTGACTTGTGTAACAATAAACATCTGTTATTCAGTGCCAAGATACCTCTGGGTGAACATGCGCTTTACAAATACACATGTTATGTTACCTCTTGGAACCCACGGAGACCTGTTACAGCTCACTGCCCATTTATACATACTACAACTTGGGCCCACTGCGGCCTGTTACAGCTCACTGCCCATTGCTACATGATACATCTTGAGACCCACTGAGACGTTATAGGTCGCTGCCCATTGATACGTATTACAGCTTGGGACCCACTGAGACCTGCTACAGCTCGCTGCCCATTGGTACATGTTACAACTTGCTATCCAATGAGACACTGAGATTGAGAGGCCACACACAGATTAACACAAAACATGCAACATCAAATCCACTAACAAGAACAATTCCATAATTAAAGACAAATAATCTTAAAGAGATCTTTTGTTACTTGTTTTTTCTTTTTTCCGATCTTGGGATTGTTACAAATGGATGCAACCAACGTGTTTCACCCTAAACAAGGGCTTCTTTAGGGCTTTAAAAATTCAAATGTTGAGGTGAAGCTGAAACTGTGTAGCGGGAGTCCTACCAAGGTTCCAGGTCTTTCACGACCCGCTGTATGTTTTCAGCCTGAAATTTGGGAAGTCCACCAAGATACTCAAACCGGATATTTTAAGATCAGTACATTCAAGTGTCTGTGTTCCAGAAATATGAATCCCAGCGCTACAAGTGCTCTGTTTGGCAGCGCCGTCTAGCCTGCCGCATCTGTGTCTACTTGCTACCCATTGATACATATTATAGCTTGGGATCCACTGAGACCTGTTACAGCTCGCTGGCTGTTGATACATGTTACAGCTCGGGACCCACTGAGACCTGTTACAGCGGGCAGGCGCGGCACGAGGCAGCCAGTACGAGGCGTACGGCCGGGCTCTCTTAGTGCGGCGCGGCCCCGGTGATCAGGAGTGCGATGCGAGGCAGCTGGTACGCTTCGTGCGTACGGCCGTCCTTGGCTTCGTGAGGCACTCCGTTCGGCTTCCAGCAGTGGCGGCATCGAGGCGAGCAGTGCGGATCGAAAAGGGAGGAAGAGTGAGGCAGAGTGCGGGCTGCCCAGCGGGACGGTACAAGGAACGGCTCGAAGTAGAGCGGGCTCACACGGTGCGGGGGCAGCCAGGCACAAGCGTCACGGCAAAGGAGGGGACGAGGTGCACTGGGGATCGCCGCTCCAGTGATAAGGAAGGGAAAAGTTCCGCAGATTTGTCAGCGAAGGCAGGAGGAGTCCAGGATTATCCTGGACTCCGTTCAAGGGGCAAGCTCACCCACAAGCCCTTGGAGATTGTTTGAAGCACAAGTAGCAAAAGTCTCTTTGAGTCCTTTTCCTCTCCTTTCTCAGCAAGGCACCCACTGCGGGCCAGTCCCCCAGGTCAGGGACAGTACTCCTCCTCACAGCTTCTTCCAGGTCCTTCTCGTCGGTCAGAGGTTCTTCTTGGTCAAACAGGATCTGATTTCTTAGGAGCAGGGCTCCTATACTTATACTGCATTTCTTTTGTTCTTTCAGGCCAGGGGGCCTTTTCCTAGCTAAGTTCAGTTTCTGAGCACTTTGTTGATAGGATGCAGGCTTCTGCTTTCAGTGTGCAGGGCAGAGACATCAGACGCTCCACAGGAGGTGGAGCCAGCATTGGGGTGACAAGTACAGTCCAGGAGTACTCTGTTGACAGTCTTCCCTCTCTCTTTACAAGGTGAAGGGCAGAGACCTCAGACACTCCACAGGGGGTGGAGCCAGCATTGTGGTGGCAGAGCACAGCCCTATTCAGAACCTAGGTGCACTCCTCCCACCCATCTGACTGTCATCTTTCTATTCACCACCTGTCAGCCCCAGCCTGTCTCCTGGAATTCCCCAGCCCTGTCACACACAGAAACCAGACAGCAGATACACATCAGAGCAGAGGCGGCCTGAAATGGTTAGGCAAGCAAATACCAACTTTCTAAAAGTGGTATTTGCAAACACAGAACATTAAAATAAACTTTACTAAAAAATGTATTTTATCATTCTGAGTTCAGGCATATTAAACACGTATTTCTACCATGTACCCGGAGTCTGTTCGGAATGTAGAATGTAACAATTCCAACAGCCCATTCTGGCCTATGAGAACAGGTAGCCTTACAATAGGGAAAAACGAAAATGGCTGTAATTCACTATTAGGACATGCCACACACATCAGGGCTTATCCTACCTTATGCTTACAATTCACCCTGCCCTTGGGCCTACCACAGGGGTAACTAATATAAAGTTAAGGGAAGGTTTAGGGACTGGCAAGTAGGTGCTGTTAGAAATGGGATCCCTGGCTGGCCAGGGCTTGCGCCAAAATCAGTCAGAGACCACCACTTCCACGTCAGGGCAAGGGAGTTACACGCCAAGATAACCCCTGCTCACCCCCTTGGTAACGTAGCACGAGCTGTAAGGCTAAACTTGGAGGCAATGTGAGTTAAGTGTTTGCGCATGCACCCCCAGCAACAACACCCAAGGCCCACCACAAAGGAAACACCACACAAGGTTATATGTAAAAATAGCCTTTGTATTACACCAAAACACATTAGTTAAAAACACACACTTTACAATGTGCCAACAGGCACGGGCAGAATTTACAGGGGATATGTAGAAGACAGGGCCACCTGGACCACTGTCAGGAATCAGCACTTTTAGAACTTAGCACTTAGAACATAGAATACAAATCGCTGTAGCACACAACCAGTAACTACTGGTACCAGGTAAGTACCACCTACGCAACCCTAACCAACTTAGGAAAATGTCACGCAGGGAACTAGGACCTCACTAGCACCACCTGTACTAGCAAGAACAACCACCTAAGTATCACAAAAACTGTAGGGGTATAAGCACAATACACATGATACATCACAACACATTCAGAGGTGTAAGAACAATTGCGCATTAATCACATTAGCCACAACCTGTGGCAGTCCCTAGGCCAACAGGCCTCTCTAGGGCTAGGGCGCCCTGTGTCCCAAAGTCAGGGGCCTAAACGTGGCAGCTGCCCACAAAGTGCTGGGCAGCTGTCAAGACAAGGATGGGCCAACGCTAGAGCCTCGCAGGCTCTGGGCTTGAAGAACAAATGGGGCGCTGTGAGCCTCTCTGGGCTCCTAAACAAATACAATGCCCCCTGAGCCTCTCAGGCTCTGAATACAAAATGCCCCCCTGAGCCCTCGTGGGCTCTACAGGCAAAGTGGCCCCCACCGTTGGAGTCCCCCTCCTGGGGACTCGAAGTAAAATTGGGGCACCTAGAGCCTCTCGTGGGCTTTGCAGAGCAACTCAAACTGCCCCCTGAGCCTCTCGGGCTCTGAGGAAATGCCCTGCAACTGTGGGAGTGGCCCGCTTAAAAGTTTAGGGGTGAACCTGCCAGAAGGGCCACTTCCAACACAACCCCCTTCCAGCCAAAACGCAGGGGAGACCAATCACCACCGTGATGGACTTCCCTGCTTGCGGCGATAGAACACGGACGCGGGCCCGCAACTGCAGGGACACCCTCCGGTTCTACGCCACGGTGAACCCATGGGGTTCCCTCTAAAACCACTGTCTGGACCAACTGGGCTACCCCACTGGTACTCCCGAGCTGTCCGCGGCCAGGACCAAGCCCTAGGCCACCCAGGTGCCACTGGTCCTTGCCTATTCGCAGAGCGGGGGGTAGTAACCCCTGGCACATAGTAGCCATTCTCCACTCTTCCTGTCAGCAAGACAGGACTAGACTGCCACTGGTTCTCCAGCCTAGGGGCAACACCCTGAGGTGGACCAGGAGTCTCAGGGAAGGCTCTCCTCCCCCTACCTCTTCTCCTAGGGTTCCTCCTTCTCCGGCGAGGGGTACACCTAGAACGCCATTCCAACCCAAGGTTTAACCCCTCAGGTTGCACCGGGGTCAGAGGTGGGCTCTCCCACCCTCTGCACCCCCTTCCAGAGGTCTGCCCTCTCCCAACTGGAGAGGTTCCTCTGGAAGAAGAACCGGTCAGGACACTGGTTACAGTCGTCCTACCCTTCAGGTCAGGATGATCCTGAACCTGGCCTCCCTATCCCAGAGAACTCACCCTCACTTGTCCAGTGCAACACACCATTCATCCACACACAACCCTCCCCTCAGACTGGTAAGGCAGTTTCTACCACCCCTGATTCCTCAACCTGACCACACGTGACACCGGTCCCAACTCTGGGCGCAGGGCGGGGGAACAAATGTACTGGACACATTTATACAATGATACCTTTAGGAGAAGAAATATGGAACTTCCAAAAAAACAATAATCCCCAAAATGTGGTCATCTAAAATGCAGAGTTTTGTAGTGTGGCCAGTTGCCACTGTGGTACAACGCAAAAACAAATCCTTATCCTTTCCGCTGCCGCCAATGTTAGAAATGGGATCCCTCGCTGGCCAGGGCTTGCGCCAAAGTCAGTCAGAGACCACCACTTCCACGTCAGGGCAAGGGAGTTACACGCCAAGATAACCCCTGCTCACCCCCTTGGTAACGTAGCACGAGCAGTAAGGCTAAACTTGGAGGCAATGTGAGTTAAGTGTTTACGCATGCACCCCCAGCAACAACACCCAAGGCCCACCACAAAGGAAACTCCACACAAGGTTATATGTAAAAATAGCCTTTGTATTACACCAAAACACATTAGATAAAAACACACACTTTACAATGTGCCATTAGGCACGGGCAGAATTTACAGGGGATATGTACAAGACAGGGCCACCTGGACCACTGTCAGGAATCAGCACTTTTAGAACTTAGCACTTAGAACATAGAATACAAATCACTGTAGCACACAACCAGTAACTACTGGTACCAGGTAAGTACCACCTACGCAACCATAACCACCTTAGGAATATGTCACGCAGGGAACTAGGACCTCACTAGCACCACCTGTACTTGCAAGAACAACCTGTAGGTGTATAAGCACATTACACATGATGCATCACAACACATTCAGAGGTGTAAGAACAATTGCGCATTAATCACATTAGCCACAACCTGTGGCAGTTCCTAGGCCAACTGGCCTCTCTAGGGCTAGGCCACCCTGTGTCCCAAAGTCAGGGGTCTAAACGTGGCAGCTGCCCACGAAGTGCTGGGCAGCTGTGAAGGCAAGGATGGGCCAACGCTAGAGCCTCGCAGGCTGTGGGCTTGAAGAACAAATGGGGCATTGTGAGCCTCTCTGGGCTCCTAAACAAATACAATGCCCCCTGAGCCTCTCAGGCTCTGAATACAAAATGGCCCCCTGAGCCCTCGGGGGCTCTACACACAAAAGGGCCCCCACCGTTGGAGTCCCCCTCCTGGGGACTCAAAGTAAAATTGGGGCACCTAGAGCCTCTCGTGGGCTTTGCAGAGCAACTCAAACTGCCCCCTGAGCCTCTCCGGCTCTGAGGAAATGCCCTGCAACTGTGGGAGTGGCCCACTATTAAGTGGGGCCGCTCGGGGTGAAGGCACCGGCAGAGTGCCACGTCACTCCTTCTCCCCCCCCCCAACCGACTTCGACTCACCGGCTTTCTTGGGGGGGATCTTCTCTCCTTGCTCCGGTCCCATTGGGCAGCGGCTGTAGAAGGAGAGCTCCCGCTCCTCTGGACTCTCCGGGGCCGCGGCTGGACTGGTCTCTTTCCCCGGGGCTCCTCCTTCGCTCAGGAGCCTCGGGACGGACAACGCAGGCTGCTTCCTGCTTCTCCCCCGATGACGCGGCGGGAGGCTCAGCCGGCTGGGCCCATCCCAGCACGGCCCTCGACGGAGGTCCGCGGCTTCCCTCGGGAACTCGAAATGCAGGGTGGGCACCGGCGAAAGGGGTTAATGCGCTCCCGGGCACTACAGACCAAAAGCAAGGTCCAAAAATAGCAGTAAAGCATTCCCAAGCGCTTAGGGCGGAACTAAAGCGCTCTTGAGTGCTGCAAGTACAATAAAGCACTAAAGGTGAAGGAAAAGCACTCCTAGGCGCTAAAAGTAAAGCGCTCTCAGCGCTAGAAAGCAAATACAGCGCTCCCAGGCGCTATAAGCCCAATAAAGTTCCAGCAAAGTTCTTCAGGTAAGCAGCGGGCAAGGCTGGGCCCAGAGCGAGCTCACTGGGCCTCCAGGCAGGGAGGCAATTCAAGTGGCGGTCCTCCTGCCCAGCAACAGCAGCAGCCCCCTCAGACAGGATCCTGGAAGAGAACCAATTGTAAGGGGACACAGCCCCTTCTTATACTGTAAATTCCTTTTTCTGTAGCTGCAGGGTGAGGGAGAAACCAGTCGCAGCTGGTTTTGGAGCACTCTTGATGTGCTCAGCCCCTCACTCTATTCACTGGCAGGGCTAGGGTCATTAGACGCACCACAGGGGGCGGAGCCAGCATTGTGTGGGGAAAGCCCAGCCCTATTCAGGACCCAGGTGCACTCCTCCCCAGCCATCAGCATGCTAATATCCACACTCACCACCGGGAAGACCCATCATGACTCATGGAGCCTGGCATCCCAGCCAGCTCCAGCCAATCACACTCCAGTACCTTTACAGCACACACACAGCCATGTCTAGAAGTGGCACTTCCACACTAGACACATACACGCCGCATGCATCATTTTGCAGCATTCAACCACACGAGTCCGCACATACCAGTCTCGAACCTGTACACCCCACGCATCAGGAACTACCAGGGACACATGCATTCCCCATGCATTCCAATGGGAGGGCAGGCCAACCTTACTCCACGCACTCAGAGTGCGCACGCACTTTCCACTGGGACACAGTGAAAGTGCGCAGAACCCAAAAATCACCAGGTCACCATTAAAAGCAAAAAGTTTAGGGGTGAACCTGCCAGAAGGGCCAAGTCAACAGGTGCACTTGCCCAATCGGCATGACAGTACCAGACTGGATGCACGTTCTGCATCGGCAGACCTTAGACACATTTTACAGGGCTGCTACTGTGGGTGGCACAACCAGTGCTGCAGGCCCACTAGCAGCATTTGGATGTACACGCCCTGGGCACTCCTGGTGCACTTTACTGGAGTCTGACAGTAAACCAAATAAGTCAATCATGGAAACCAATCAACATATACACTTTATACAGGGAACACTTGTACTGTGGCACTGATTGGCAGTGGCACAGTGCTCTGAGCAGCTAACATCAGCAAAACACATGAGACAACAGTAACAAAAATGGAAGGGAGACCCACGCCAATGGTGCCAGGTCTAACAAGTGTCCCCTCCAGCTGAAATGTGGGGAGAACTACCCTACCCCAGGGAGTTCTCATCACTAAGGCGGAAAAATCTGGACAGACCGTCAGCATTGGCGTGATCTGTACCAGGGTGATGTTCCACTGTAAAATCCATACCCTGTAGGGAAAGGGACCACCTCAACAACTTTGGATTCTCACCCCTCATTTGCATCAACCATCTGAGGGGCCTGTGGTCTGTCTGAACCCGGAAGTGAGTCCCAAACAGGTAGGGTCTTAGCTTCTTCAGTGCCCAGACCACAGCAAAAGCCTCACGCTCAATTGCACTCCACCTCTGTTCCCTTGGAAGTAACCTCCTACTGATGAAGGTTACGGGTTGGTCAAAGCCCTCCTCAGTCATCTGTGAGAGAACAGCCCCTACACCATGCTCTGAAGCGTCTGTCTGCACAAGGAACTCTTTGGAGAAGTTGGATGCCAGGAGCATGGGCGCCGTGCACCTGGCAGTTTTCAGGGTCTCAAACGCTTTCTGACAGATGTCAGTCCAAATCACTTTCTTGGGCTGCTTCTTGGAAGTCAGCTCTGTCAAGGGTGCAACAATGTTGCCATAATCCCTGACAAACCTCCTGTAGTACCCTGTGAGTCCTAAAAAGGCCCTCACCTCTGTCTGGGTCTTTGGGGGTTCCCAAACCAGGATGGTTTTAATCTTGGGTTGGAAGGGCGCCACCTGGCCACTCCCCCTTGGGGTCCCATGTACACCACGGAACCCTGCCTGATCTGGCACTTACTCGCCTTGATCGTGAGGCCTGCCTTGCGCAGGGCCATCAGCACTTCCCAGAGGTGGCACAGATGTTCTTCCCTTGTGACACTGAACACTGCAATGTCATCCAGGTAGGCGGCACGGAACTCATCCAGCCCAACCAACACCTGGTTGGTTGGGCTGAAGTGGACGCATTAGTCCACTGAGCCACCAGACCCAGCATTCTGGCAACATGAATCAATGAGAAGCAGGCTGTAACAGGTCACAGGGGGTCCCAGGCTGTAACATCTATCAGTGGGCAGCGAGCTGTAGCAGGCTGAAGTGGGTCCCAAGTTGTAACATGTATCTATCAATGGGCAGTGAGTTGTGGCAGGCCTCAGTGGGCCGGAAGCTTTAATATGAATCAAATGGGCAGAGATCTGTAACCTCTGAAAGGTGGCAGGGGCATTCTTCATCCCAAATGGCATAACCCGGAACTGGAAATGCCCATCTGGTGTGGAGAATGCTGACCTCTCTTTGGCCCCATCAGTCAGGGTGATCTGCCAGTACCCAGATGCCAAGTAAAACATGCTGAGGTACTGTGCAGCCCCTAACCGATCGATGAGCTCATCAGCTCTGGAGATGGGGTGAGCGTCAGTCTTCGTGACTGAATTGAGTCCTCTGTAGTCCGCACAGAACCGGAGTTTGGGTGTGGCACCCGGCGCTGCAGCCTTCGGGACCAAGACCACTGGGCTGGCCCAAGGACTGCTCGAGGACTCAATCACCCCAAGAGCAAGCATCTTTGAGACCTCCTCTTTGATGCAGACCCTGACCCTGTCAGTCACCCTGTAAGCCTTGTGCTTCATAGGTAAACTGTCTCCTATATACATGTTGGATTTGGCCTTTCTAGCAGGTTCACCCCTGAACTTTTTGCCTTTTAATGTTACATCATTATAGTGATTTCTGGTCTTTGCGCACTTTAGCACTGTGGTGCAGTGTAAAGTCCGTGCGCTCTCTGAGTGCGTGTGTGAGAATGGCCTACCCTCCCATAGGAATGCATGGGGGATATGTGTGTCCATGGTAATTCCTGATGCGTGGGGAGTGAAAGGTTGAGTTTGTTATGTGCGGACTCGTGTGATTAAATGCTGCACGATGATGCATGTGGATTTAATGTGTCTAGTGTGGTGGTGCCACTTCTAGAAGTTGGCCTGCCTGTGCAGTAAATATGAATTGACTGGCTGGCTTGTGATTGGCTGGAGCTGGCTGGTGTGCCTGGCTCCAGAAGTCAGGCTGGATCTGCCCCGGTGGTGAATGGGGAGATCTGCAGGTTGATGGCAGAGAGGGGCTGCACCTGGGACCTGAATGGGGCTCGGCTTTCCCTCCACAATGCTGGCTCTGCCCCCTGTGGTGCGACTGATGACCCTAGCCTGTCCTGTGAATGGGAAGAGGGGCTGAGCAAAACAAAGTGCTCCAGAACCAGCTGTGTCTGGTTTTCCCCCACCCTGCACCCTAGAGACAAGGGATGTTGTGTATAAAATGAGGCTGTGACCTCATGTTCAATGTTCTTGTTTTCCTGACTAGAATCTACCAGGGGGCGTGCTGCTGCTGGGGCCCAGGGGAAGGCTTGCCTCCCGGGATACTGCCCAGCCCCTGGATTGCTGATGGGCTTCTTGTGGACCCTTCTTCCTGGCCCTGGAAGCCTTGTCCTGTGATGTCCTGCCTGTTGCTGGGCCCTTTTCTTTCCTGGGGAGGTCATTCCTTGGGGGCCTGGTGGTCTCTGTGCCCCCCAGCACATGGTGAGTGCTTTATTCTGCATTCATAGGCAGAGCGCTGTTGTATTCCCTCTGGGGGAAGCGCTCCTGCCCTTGTGTACCTCGTAGGTGCCCACCCTGCGTTTTGCCCGTATTTAGATTTAACTAAGCCCGGGTTCCACCCCGCTTATTTTTTTTATTATTACCTTATTATCTTAATATTTTTTTATTTTTTTTTCTACCGAGGGAGCCTACCCCTCATTATAGCCCCTGACACGAGAAGCCGCCGCTGCGGCAAAACCGGAAGTCAGGCCCGCGCCCGGGGGCCTGGATTGACTCACTTCCGCTTCCCCCCTGCCTAGGGGAAGCCATGCCCTCTTTGCCGGTCTCCCATAGGGAGAGGGAGACCGGGGATGCTGCCCGTGAAGGAAAAGCTGCCCGGAGCCTCGAGGGCTCTACACGAAGTCCCGGCCCATGAGGAAAGAGGACCGGGTAAGACATGGCGCCTTTGCGAATGCGGGGCTCCCAGAAGCTAGGGAGAGCCCCGCAGGCATCACAGAGGGTTGCAGAGAAGCAGAGGGGCTCGAGGCACATTGCCGGTGCCTGCCCCGCCGCCCAATGAAGAGAGCCTTCACCCGTGCCGAGAGCCAGTAAGTTGAGACGGCTGGGGCAGGGGGGGGGAAGGCCACATGTGCTCCCCAGGCGCCACAGTGGTGCCCTTCTTCAGAGCGGCCCCAGATGGCAGCGGGCCGCTCCACCAATGGCTCTGTGGTAGTTTCAAGGGCCCCGTGGGGGTCCGGAGGCCCGGGTCCCCCAGAGCCATGCGTGGCTCCAACAATGGCCCAATAATCCCAAAAGCCCCAGTGGGGGTCCCGAGGGCCAGAGGGGCCAGTGTTCTTGCCCCTGAAGGCCCCCAATTTCCTAGAGCCAAAGGGCTCCACGGTTGGGGGCCAGTTCTTTTTCTGGATTGCGCATAATTAGTTTAGGAGCCAGAGTGCTCCAAGGGGCATAGCTGATTTCAGAGCCTAGAGGGCTTCACTGTATGCGCAACATGTATTTCTACAGCCAGAGGGCTCCAACAGTTGGCGCAGTTTTGTTCTGAAGGGCTAGGGAGGGCCCCTGTCGCAGTTTTGAGATCCAGCTGCCCAGCAAGTAGTGGGCAGCTGCACCGTTTAGGTTTTCCTTCCTAGGGACATGTACTTTGGACTCAGGAGTGAGTCAAACTCCTTCATCCCTACTTTGGCCTTCCCCAGCTGAGCAGCACTTAGTGCCAGCTGCAGCGTTTAGGCCCTGTTCTTGTCCTCAGCTGCCCAGCAAGTAGTGGGCAGCTGCTACGTTTAGGTTTTGGCGCAGTGGCGCAACCTGGACTTTAATGTGCTTTCTGTGCTAAATGTGATTTATGTGCTTCTTAGGGTGCTAGGAAATGTACTCTGTGTAGAATGTTTTGCGCACCCTGTTCTGATACCTCTAGACATATGTTCATGCTTAGGAGGTTGTTTTTCCTAGTATAGGTTCTACTAGGGAGTTCATGGTTCCCTGCGTGATATTTGCCCAAAGTGTTCAGGATTGCGTAGGTGGTACTTACCTTTTACCAGTGGTTACTGGTTGTGTGCTACATTTGTTATTTGGTGCTACAGTTTTTATATGTGCTAAGTGTTATTCCTACAAAGTGCTAATTCTACCAAGTGCTAGTTCTAAAAGTGTTTATTCCTGACAGTGGCCCACGTGGCCCTGTCCCATGTACATAATCCCCTGTAAATTCTGCCCGTGCCTATCGCACATTGTAAAGTGTGTGTTTCTTATCTAATGTGTTTGGTATAATACAAAGGCTATTTTTACATATACCCTTGTGTGGAGTTTCTTTTGTGGGGAACCTAGGATGTTGTTGCTGGTGGGTGCGTGCGCAAATACTTAACTTACATTGCCTCAGGGATAAGCCTTACTGCTCGTGTCACGGTACCTAGAGGATGAGCAGGGGTTATCTTTGGCGTGTAACTCCCTTGCCCTGACTAGAGTGGTGGTTTCTGCCTGGCTTTGCCGCAAGCCTTAGCCAACCAGAAATCCCATTTCTAACGATCCACATCATGGACGCACCAGTCAGTGATACTAGGAACCAGGGAGAACAGGTCAGAGAACTGCCCCAGCAACTGGCGGCAGTCATTCTGTTGCTCAGGGGTCAGGGTGGGAGAGAGGTTAACTCCATCCACTGACCCATCTTGCTCTCTGGCTACCAGGAGGTCAGGAAGAGGCTCAGTCTCCTCCTCCATTCCATCATGTGTTGCCAAGAGCATGCCCACTTCGGACCTCTCCAAGTGGGGCTTAAGGCGGTTGACATGCAGGACCCTCAAGGGGTTCCTGGGAGATTGCAATTCCACCGAATAGGTAACTGGACTCTTGCGCTAAACAACCTCAAAGGGGCCTGTCCACTTATCCTGGAGCGCAAAAGGCTCCATGGGGGCCAAGACCCACACCTTCTGTCCAGGCTGAAGCTCTACCAGAGTGGCATTCTGGTCATACCACCGCTTCATCTCCTCCTGGCTGGCCTCCAGATTTGCCTCAGCAAGTGCTCTGAAACGCCTAGTCTGGTTCCTGAAGGCCAGCATGTAGCTATATACATTCTGGGAAGGTTTCCTGGGAGATTGCTCTCAGCCTTCCTTGACCAGACTTAGAGGCCCTCTCACTGGGTGGCCATACAGAAGCTCAAAGGGGCTGGACCCTAGAGACTTCTGTGGCACCTCATGGTAAGCAAAGAGCAGGCATGGCAAGAGGACGTCCCACTTATGCCTCATGGGTTCTTCCAGACCCATAGTCATGCCCTTCAGAGTTTGGTTGAATCTCTCAACCAGCCAGTTTCCTTGGGGGAGGTAGGGCGTGGTGAATTTGTAGGTTACACCACACTCTTGCCAAAGGGATTTCATATACTTGGAGATAAAATTAGTACCCCGGTCAGACACCACCTCTAGAGGGAATCCCACTCTGGAGAAAATTCCCATCAGCGCATGTCCCACCATGGGGGCCGTCACTGTCCTCAGAGGGATGGTTTCCGGGTACCGGGTGGCATGGTCCATCAGGACTAGGATGAACCTGTTGCCCATGGCTGTCCTGGTGTCCAGTGGCCCCACAATGTCAATTCCCACTCGCTGGAATAGGGTACTGACTACAGGGAATGGCTGGAGAGGAGCCTTCTGGTTCCTCCCACTCTTTCCACGTGCCTGGCAAGTCTGGCAGGTCCTACAGTGCGGATCTGAGTTCTTGGGTATTTAAGGCCCATAAAAGTGGGTGACAAGCCTTTCATAGGTCTTGTCCTGCCCCAAATGCCCTGCCAATGGCACATCGTGAGCCAGCCCCAGTAGGAAGGCCCTGAATCTCTGGGGTAACACCAGCGCACGGGCTGACCCAGGTTCAGCAACCTTAGGCTCTGAATACAGGAGGTCATTCTCCCAATAAATTAAATGTGTTCCAGACTGATCACCGTTGACCTGGTCTGCAGCCTGCTGCCGCAGACCTATGAGAGAAGGACACTCTTTCTGCGCCCTGTAGAATTCCTCCCTCGAGGGGCCTCCGTCCTGCTGCCAGTCGGTCAGCTCAGGCAGGTCCCCCAGTTCAGCTATCTGTTCCCCGGTAGGCTCCAGGGCATCCCCCTCAAGGTCTGCTTCCTCCTGGGCCGTAGGAACTTCAGGGGCCGGTTTCCCGTGCCTCCTGCGCCTTCTCTCTAAGGCCGGTTCCTGGGCCTCTCCCTCAGGCTCCAGGACCTCTTGAGCACCCCTACTGGCTGCCATTGACCGGGTGGTCACGCACGCCCAGTCAGGCAGACCCACCATTCTTAGGTGAGTACTTTTCTCCACCTTTTCCCAAGGTGAACTTTCCAAGTCGTTCCCTAACAAACAGTCTACAGGCATGGCAGTTCTCACAGCTACTTGAAGAGTACCAGACCCCCCCACTCAAAGGGAACCTGAGCCATTAGACAACAACTCTGTGTGATGTCAGCGTTGACAACACAGCAGTTTGCATGGGGGACAACCTGCTCTTGAGACACCAGGTGCTCCTTGACAGCAGTCACACTGGCTCCTTTATCTCTAAGAGCCTCCACCCTTTGGCCATTGACCGTCACCCACTGCCCATAGTTCTTAGTGTTAGAGGGCAGTTGGTTCTCAGGGACCATCTCACTGTCTCCTAATGAGACCAGGGTCATCTGAACAGGATCCCCACCTTGGACTTCTACCTCCCCCTCGAAGGCTACACTAGCCATCTGCCGGGATCATTGGCAAAATGCCCCAGTTCACCACATTTGTAACACTTTAGGGGCCCTCTTTGAACAGGGGTGCCTGTTGGGGCCCCGGTCGGTTTCTGGGGTGGGGGAGGCTGAGACCCTTTCCCTTGGTTCCCTTGGGGATTACTTTGGGGCCTCTTCTGAAACTCCCTCCGTTTGCCCTTGTTCCCCCCACTCCTCTGCTGGGGACCCTGCCCACCCTTGGCGGAGTCTCCCACTTGACCCTTGTGGACCCTGGTGCTAACCCGGCAGTCTGCCTCCTCAGCGAGCTTCCCAGGGTTAGTCAGCTTGCTATCAATCAGGTGCTGGCTTAGTAAAAACCACGATGAGAGCACACTGCTAGACTCTCCTCCGGATCGCCCCTCTGCATTCTGGAATATGCAGTGCGTACTTTTTCCTAACTTTTCAAATAATATACTATCCCGAACCACGAGCCATGTCTCGTGTCTAGAGATACTGGAAATATCAAGCACTTGCTTCCACCAACTTGGGTGAAACACTCACAAACTTTTTCCTAACTTTTCAAATTATACGCACTGCATATACCAGAAGGCAGAGGGGCGATCCGGCGGAGAGGCTAGCAGTGTGCTCCCATCGTTGATTCCTGTTAAAGGGCTCCTGTGAGCCCCCAAACTGACAAGCTTTTGGAGATGAACCTGTGCGCCTGAGATCCAACGAAGCCTGTGACGGTTGTTTGGCGGCCTTCTCAAGCACCCAGAACTTTTCTCCACTGATGAGGGATACTATTCCGAAACACGAGCCATGTCTCGTGTCTAGAGATACTGGAAATATCAAGCACTTGCTTGCACCAACTTGGGTGAAACACTCACAAACTTTTTCCTAACTTTTCAATTTATACGCACTGCATATACCAGAATGCAGAGGGGCAATCCGGCGGAGAGGCTAGCAGTGTGCTCCCATCATTGATTCCTGTTAAAGGGCTCCCGTGAGTCCTCAAGCTAACGAGCTTTTGGAGATGCACCTGTGCGCCTGAGAGGCAACGAAGCCTGTTGAGGACCAATGAGAACCGTTACGATGCTAGCGAGTGTGGTATCTATGAACCGTAAATGACGAGATTAATAGGTGTACGCATTTTTGCTACGCTACTTAGAAGGGTTCGTCTTATTTACAGGTTCTTCATTTGAACCCTCGGGTTCCATTTTAGATACGGCATCCATTTTTGTTTCTTGCCCTCACGTAGTCAGCGAACAGGCAAATGTCCACCTCATGACCCTGTGATTCCCAAGACTGGGGGATGACACGGCAGAGACAGATGGCTCCGCAGCTGGGTAATCTTCCCACGTTGGCCTATTGTTTCAGCTTCGCATGCGCTCGGCTCGAATCCTTTGATCCTGGGATTGCGCTTCCGATATTACCTCCACACTCCTTCTTCTTCTGTTGTCTGACTTCCTTGCACCTGTTCCTGTCTCTTACTCTCGTCCTTTTACAACTAGAGTGGAATGTGCATAGCAGCAGGATAATGTGCTTTTACAGTTGGGAACCGACAAATGTCACTGTGATTATGTTCCGGGTTTCCGACACCATGAATGAAGCCCTTTTAAGTTTATTGTGGGAAGTGAGTTGTAACCTTTTTTTCGTTACGTTATTGAATGCTGAAAATGTGTATAAAAGGAGCGATCCACATTTGCAATTTGAAGCAGACTCTGGGAACCTACACTCTGTTGTACTTCCCATGACTTTTGCATCCCTGCAGTAATAAACGCTGATCTTTGACGCCGAAGGAAGTGTCCCGTGTCTCTGTCACTTGTGCGCCGAACAGGTATCCTACGAAGGTTTCAGGTGTTGTTCCCTGGCACCGCTGGTTCTTAAAAGTCCAGTCCTTCAGTTGGCGCCCAACGTGGGTCGACATCAGCGGTACTGGTCCAAAACCTGACGATTGCGAGGAACTTCGTGTGAAATCTCCGAGGAAAAGGTGCACCCCGCTTCATCGATCCTGTTGTCGAAATAAGAGGTCCAAAGATTTTTCCCGCGAAGATTCCCGCCTCCTGACGGCTGCAACGGATCGATGCTCTGACTGTCGACCTGTTTTGGTGCCTGGCGTAGTCCTTTGTATGGCGAGACGATAGACGGGCCTTCCTGGTGACGCCATCGAGCTCTCAGTTAAGTATTTGTGGGTCGCTCCCAGTCCTTAGTTGTTGGTGCTTAGTTGTTTGCATGGTTCCATTGCATTTGTGGTGCTTAGTTGTTGGTCCTTAGTTGTTATTTGACAGTTGCAATTGCCAAAAACCGAGGGTTTTGTCTTTCACGAAGATTTAGTACTTTGGTAACCCTTGAAGTTTGATACTTGGTTAGTGTGCATGATGCCTAGCCGTAGTGGTTTCATTGGTTTCTTCAAATGTTGCAACAAGGATTCCCGGTTGGAGGACTCGTGTCCGATACCTCCAGTTGGAACTCCGATATATGAGCTCTATAGTCGACATGGTGTGGGCCCTATTATATATAATGACTGTTGGGTCCGTTATACGAGAAAGGATGGTGTCCTTAGTTGTACAAAAGGGGGTGGTGATGGACGGAGCATCTGAATCAATCAAACACTCACACCCAGTCAAAAGATCTGGGTTTAATCCATCACCGTTCTTTAGCCCACTCCGCCACCCCAGTTCAGACATGGCTATATGCAAATCAGTCTGACCCTGTGCCTCATGGGAACAGTCCAGCCCGAACTGCCAAGCCATGTCTTCCCTGGACCGGAAACAAGCTTCCGAGGACCGGTTTCTGGCATTCCAGCTGTCTTCGGCCTGTTTTGGTGCCTGGCGTAGTCCTTTGTATGGCGAGACGATAGACGGGCCTTCCTGGTGACGCCATCGAGCTCTCAGTTAAGTATTTGTGGGTCGCTCCCAGTCCTTAGTTGTTGGTGCTTAGTTGTTTGCATGGTTCCATTGCATTTGTGGTTCTTAGTTGTTGGTCCCTAGTTGTTATTTGACAGTTGCAATTGCCAAAAACCGAGGGTTTTGTCTTTCACGAAGATTTAGTACTTTGGTAACCCTTGAAGTTTGATACTTGGTTAGTGTGCATGATGCCTAGCCGTAGTGGTTTCATTGGTGTCTTCAAATGTTGCAACAAGGATTCCCGGTTGGAGGACTCGTGTCCGATACCTCCAGTTGGAACTCCGATATATGAGCTCTATAGTCGACATGGTGTGGGCCCTATTATATATAATGACTGTTGGGTCCGTTATACGAGAAAGGATGGTGTCCTTAGTTGGCCACCACACGGAAGTTTTGAAATGGAGATTTTAGATAATCTAGAAACTAAATTATTTAAGAAGAAAGCTAGGCCAGCTATGTTTGATTCCCTTCGGTTGTGGCGTAAAGAGGCCAAACAGAAAGAAATCAAACAGCTTAAAAAGAATCGTAAAGAAGGTATCGTCCCGATAATGCAAGTTGTACAACAATGTCAGCGAGATAAAGAAGAAAAAGAAATAGAAGTTTCTACTAGACTACATCACATGAGGATAGACAAATGTTATCCGGTATTATCAACTAGTCTTGATAAGACAGAAGAAGATTCGAAGGAGGATCCTCTGTTAGCGTATTTGATGAAATCGCCACCTCCTTATGCACAGGGTGCTACAGCCCCTGTAGTTCCTCCTGTAGTTCCAGCGGCTGCTGGTCAGCCTGTTGTTGGTCCTGCGTTTGTCCTACCACCTGGTCCTATTCCTACTGCTCCTTTGCCTGTACCTACTCAGTCAATTGTTCCTGTTACCTCAGCCGTCCCGGCTACCTCTGCTGTCCCTACGTTCACTTCTAATGTTGTTGCTCCTGTTCTTTTTTCTCCTTCTGTTCGTAATCGTATCCCTAATACTGTCGCTACTCTTTACTCCCCACTTTCTGGATCGGTATTTCGATCCGATGTCTCTGAAACTCCTCAGAGGCGCAGTCAAATCCCTGGTGGAAGGGAGAGTGCCACGTTGGTAACTATGGCGCGTAGATGGATAAGACACCCTGCTAACTACCCGCCGCGCGTGGTCTTTGATACGTTTTCTCTGTTTAATGAGCCCACTCAGAGATTTGTGTTTGAAGAAATGTGTAACTTTTTGAGAGAAGAATGGTATAATGATGATTTAGATAAGGTACCGCCCGATATGACTGAACTTCAGAGTCAATTTTTGAACGCCATGATTGTAGGTGGAGATGTACGACGTGCATTAGAGCGATTATTAGCCTTACGGTGCACAGTGTTTTCTCGAGTGTCGTTTGATGACGATTCCGATACTCAGAAAACGAACTCTGGTCAGTATCCTATGAGAGAGGTTCCGCCAGTATACATGCCAGGTGATCCGCAAGCTAATCCTGTGATTCTGCCATACTTTCAAAGAGTTTGGATACACCTCCCATGGAAGCGATCAGAAGTTTTGCAGGTGAAACAATCTTTACCTGATCCACGCAAGAATCCGGCAGGTTATTATAAGGAGTTGTCTCAACTGGTAGACGCTACTATTATGAATCTTGCGGACATCGACATGCTGTTTGGCAATGTCGTACCACATCCGATTTGGGCGAAAATTCGCCAAGAGAATCATTTAGTTGAGTTGGGTGGTGACTGGGCTACACTAGTAGCGGCAGATGGACGACAAGTTGGTGGGGCTAAGCCTGAGTAGTTAATTACGGATCTGCCTCAGAAAATTATTACACTTATGAAAACGCTCATGCCAGCGATGAAGGTAAATTGGGATAAATTATCGGCTTGTAAGCAAAAGAAAGACGAGAGTGTCTCCGATTTCTTTACTAGATTTGAGGAGGCAATTGTCGATCATAGTGGTCAGGACATGAGCACCGAAGGTGGTCAACGGTTATTTGTTGATAAGTTTGTGTTAAATTTGTTGCCTGAGCTATGCAACAAATTGAAGAATTCAGAAAGTGCATGGGCTGTTTCAACCACTGCACAGATATTAGCTACGGCTCAATATTATGAGAATAGGGAAAAGGAAGAAAGTGATCGTTCAGATAAGAAAACGAAGGAGCTCAAAACAAAGGTTTTGTTGCAGCAGGCATATCCTCCACGTTCGAATCAAAATGATTCGCAACAGCAGTATCGACCACGAGACCAGTCCACTAGAATGCAGTCACGATCTGACTTCTCCGACTTTAGATCTACGCTTGGGTATAATCAGTGTGCATATTGTAGAAGAGAGGGCCATATAAAATATGATTGTCCAGCTTTGCGTGACCGGCTTAACGGTGTGTCGGCACGAGGGGGTCGTGGTGGTCCTCAACAAGCACCCCGAGGTAGAGGCCGCGGTGCCCCTCAAAATCAAAATCATGAGCGCCCTCATACCCCATCAGAAGCAAATAATTATTTTGACCAACGAAATGTGAGGTCCGATAAATCAGCACAGTATCATGTGGACGATTATTACGTCGAACATGAGATTGATGCAGGTAACCACTACTAGGACAGCCACCGACAGAGAGAGGGAGTAGTATCAGTTCCGGTTGATCAGAGTGGGCCTTACGTCGCAGTTGCTACATCTGGCGTAGTTGAGCCTTTTCTGTTAGACACTGGTGCGACGAAAAGTTCCATCATGCATTCGAAACTCCCTGGCGCACCTTTGTCCGGCTTAACAAATGTTTCCATTGGATTCTCTGGCTCCCCTGTTAGCAATCCTGTCTCTAGCCCTTTGTCCCTTACGATTGGTCCTCATGAGCTAGAGGCCCCATTGATTTTATCTACTGGTTGTGGTGAGAATCTTTTGGGCTTGGATTTGTTAAAACGGTTATATGCGACTTTGTACTGCTCTCTTGCGGGAGTGGAGCTTACATTAGGTCAGAGAGCGATCTCTCCTATGTACTTATCAATTGATAAGTTGCCACCGGAATTGAGTTCCCTTCCTGCGTCGTTATGGGCTACGGGTCCCAATGATGTAGGCTTATTGAACATCCCACCTTATGTGGTTCAGTTGAAATCGAATGTGCGTTTCCCACGTATACCACAGTATCGTATCTCTTTTGATGGTGAGCGAGCACTATTAGCGATCATTTATGACCTGATCGAAAAGGATGTCATTGAAGAAACTCGAGGCAATGTGTGTAATAGTCCTGTGTTACCGATTTTGAAACGCACAGATCCAACTAAACCTACTGTGTACCGCTTTGTAATTGATTTACGAGAAGTAAATAAAATCGTGATTCCCCAGTTTCCTGTGGTGCCTGACATCACGGCTTTGTTGTCCCTGATTCCGGCTTCTGCCTCCTGGTTCACGGTAATTGATCTAAAGAATGCTTTCTTTAGTATTCCGATCACTGAGGAAAGCAGAGACCTATTCGGATTTTCACTGGGTGGTCGCAGTTTTAGATTTAAACGCGCACCACAGGGCTACTGTGAGAGTCCATCGATCTATAGCCAAGCACTTAAAAGTCTGCTTGATGCATTTGTGTTGCCGACAGGCGCAGCCTTAGTTCAATACGTAGATGACCTATTAGTGGCAGCTGATACAGAGGCTATTTGCAAAACCGCTACAGTATCATTGTTACAGCACCTATGTGACTTACATCACAAGGTGTCACCTTCTAAGCTACAATATTGTTGTCAAGAAGTAACCTACTTAGGTCACTTACTGTCAAAGGATGGGAGAAGGTTGACCCCAGAGAGAATTGCAGCGATTGCTCGAATGACTGTGCCAAAGACTCAGAGAGATGTACGTGCCTTTCTAGGTATTACGTCTTACTGCAGACAATGGATTCCAAATTTTTCATTGTCGGCGAAACCATTGATAGCCCTTACGTGCAAGGATGTTTCATCTCCTTTGCCATGGACTGAAGAGTGTCGGAAAAGTTTTTCTGAATTGCGTGATGCGTTGTGTTCGGCTCCTGTGTTGGGTACTCCTGATTACAATAAGCCGTTCACACTTTATGTTCACGAGAGGGACGGTTGTGCGTTGAGTGTTCTGACACAACAATTTGGCGACAAACAGCGTCCATGCGCATATTTTTCTTCGACCTTAGACCCAGTAGCTAGAGCTTTGCCGAGTTGTTTGAGAGCAACAGCGGCAGCTGCGGCGTCCATTCGACAGTCCGCAGGTCTGGTCATGGATAATATGCTCACGGTGATGGTCCCGCATGCAGTCGACACTCTCTTGAACCGAACGAAAACTCAACATTTGACGAGCGCAAGGTTGTCTGGATATGAGTTGACGTTATTGGCAAGTCACATACGGATAAAACGGTGTAATGTGTTGAATCCAGCAACGTTGTTGCCGATCGACATGGAACTAAGTGATGTAACACCACATGATTGCTTTTTGAGAACTGAAGAGGAGACGAAGGGTCGTATTGACCTGAAAAACACTCCATTGGTAGATCCCGATGGTACTTTGTATGTGGATGGTTCATGTTTTAAGTTACCAAATGGTGATGTGACGACTGCGTATGCTGTAGTAACATTGAGTACGGTTGTGGAATCTGCGAGATTGAGTCAGAATTCGGCCCAAGCGGCTGAGTTGATCGCCTTGACGAGAGCGTGTGTGTTGTCCAGAGGGAAGCGGGTGAATGTGTTTTCAGACAGCCAGTATGCTTTTGGTGTGGCGCATAGTTTTGGTCGATTGTGGAGAGAAAGAGGATTTTTGACGTCGCATGGTACGAAGATTCAGCACGGACAGCTTGTGAATGACCTTTTGGACGCACTTACATTGCCTAAAGAGGTGGCAATAATCAAATGTAGTGCGCATCGGAAGGTGACGGATGATGTTGGTCGCGGTAATGCGTTTGCGGATGAGATTGCGAAGGAGACGGCTAGAGATCTGACAAATCGAATGTACGTTGCGAGTTCAGTAAGATGGCCAGCGGAGACTAGTATGTGTGAGGACACAGTTGAGAGTGTGAAGAAGATACAGAATGAAGCTACTGAGATGGAAAAGACTCAGTGGAAAGAAAGTACGGGAAAGTTAGACGAGAATGGATGTTGGGTTGATTTGTCGGAAAAGCAGAGATGGATGTTACCAGATGCATACGTGCTTGCTGTTGTTACTATGGCTCATTGTATATCACACATTAATACGAAAGGCATATGTAAGTTGCTGTCGCCCGTATGGAAGAATGATGGAATTACTAAATGTGCGGAGAGAGTGGTTAAAAATTGCATGGTATGTTTGATGTATAATCCTGGCAAGGGCACCCCCACTCCACGTGGTCATTTTGCTCCTCCCACATGTCCCTTTGAAATTATTCAGTTAGACTTTATCCACATGGAGAGATGCAATAATTTGAAGTTCGTCTTGGTTGTAGTTTGTGCGTTCTCCAGATGGATTGAGGCTTACCCCCTAAAGGATAATACTGCCCTGTCCACAGCAAAGGTTCTACTCAAAGAATATTTCCCCAGGTATGGAATGCCGCGGATTGTATGGTCAGATAACGGAAGTGAGTTTGTGGGAAGTGCAATGAAGAGTGTATGTCGTGGTCTTGGCATAAATCAGAAGTTTCATAGTGCTAATCATCCTCAGTCTGCGGGTTTAGTGGAAAGATATAATGGCACTCTGAAACTGAAACTTGCCAAAATCCAGGCAACGACTGGTCTATCATGGCCCGACGCTTTGCCTTTAGCTCTCTTATCGACCAGGGCGACTGTGCACTCTCGAGTAGGGCTCAGCCCATATGAGATTGTGTTCGGCCGTCCTGCGAACATTTGGGGAGTTCCGAGGCCTAAAGAATTTGACAGACTTGAATATCCAATGTTAATTGACTATCTCTATGATCTGACTGCTAAATTGAGTTTGATTTATCAACAGGTCTTTGAGGCTCTACCGGCACAAACAGAGGGTCCTGGTCATCGGCTCCAACCAGGTGATTGGGTTCTTACCCGCAACTTTGGACGAAAACGAAATCTTGAGCCAAGGTTCGTGGGACCTTACCAGGTGTTGCTGGCAACGAGGACTGCGGTTCGGCTGGAAGGGAGAAAACATTGGGTGCATGCCACCCACACCAAGAAAGTTCCGCTCCCATTGCCAGCAGATAGTTGGATCAGAAAAGGATTCGGCTCGTCTGAAACTTACGTCCCTCTAAGTTACGTGCCGTTTAGTGACGCGCAGCTTGTAGGAGATAACACAGTAAGACCCGACACCCCTGTTGAACCATCCGGAGTTAACCCTCTTTCAGCAGCATTGGAGAATTCAAGTTCTGAACAATTGCGTGGACAATCGAACACTCTTTTGCCGTCTGATCCACTGTTTGAAGAGCAGACTCGCCCCGGAAGAAGTCGATACTTTCTTCGACCGCGCTAACAGACTAATAAATTCAGTTTTTAAAAAAAATTTTTTAATCTACATCACCTCTATTGTTGCCATAAAAATCGGGGACATTACATATATATATATATATATATATATATATATATATATATATATATATATATATATATTGTGTACCTTTTTCCTTACAGCTAGGAGGCGTATATTGAATTCAATGAACTCTTGATTAAAAACCTTTTCATCTGGGTTAACCGTAAGGCCGTGCGGGTACTTCCTCCTGTTTTGCAGGTATCTGACACTAGGTCGATTACTTTTGTCGATTTCTGGGAACTCCTGGGGATTGATAATCGCTACTCAGAACGAAGTGCGTCAAGAACGTCACGGACGTTTTTTAGAAGATGGAGTCTTCTAAGCTGTTGGAAATTGAGAAAATGGTGGCGCAAAGATCCAAATTGCAGAAGACATTTCGAAAAAAAAGTTTTTTGTTACAGGTTTTTATGTTGTTCCTAACTGTTTCTATGCTGCTGGTGGGTGGAGTATATTTTGGTTTTCAATCATTGCTGCCTTCTACTTTACCTACTCCTCCTTCTCATGATTTAAATTCTGTTTCCACTATGTCCCCACATTCCTTTCATCTTCTGCCCCAACATGAAAAGGTCAGACGTGCGGAATTTATGAACAATTCTTTTGTTCAACTTCTACATCAGCATCAGTTGGTGATGAACACTACCAATTGTTGGGTATGTGGGTTAATGCCACATACCATGGATAAGGGTATTCCGTATTTTGTTCTTCCTTATAGCCCCCAGGGGTCAGCTCGAGCATTCCAGACCATGTTCCGTAGTGCACTAGATTCCTACCCCCATCGAGAGCCTCGCTCTGCAGACCTTGGTCCTGGCCCGTACCACAAGTCTTTGGCGATAGCAATTGCAGATTTAAATAGAGATATTTTTGACGCAACACTTATCCCAGAGGAAGAGGTGCGAGCCTATAAGGATCTGAGTGAGGTCGAGTATAGTACATCAGTGAATGATAGGCAGTTTAAAAGCTCATCTCCAATCTGGATCGTACCTCATCTCGGTCATTTCTGTCTGCAAGGTCTTGGTCGCAATCCGAGAGCTCAGCTTGGGAAGAGTGCTTGTGTTGATACTTACGTTTTACCAATGCTCTCTTCCCCTGTCTTTCTGACTGCCAAGGGTACCTATTTTGTATGTTATGATCGCGCATATACGTGGTTACCTCATGACTTCTCGGGTACCTGCTATATCGCGAATCTTTTGCCTCCGACTTTCACTGTTGCCTCAGATTATCACAAAAGTAGAGTTGTGAGAGGTGTCATTAGTAAAGAAGATACTGCCGGTCAAGAAGCAGGAGATTTCTTTAAGGGTTTCCTACCGTTTGGGGCCCTATGGTCAATAGCAGGAATCAGAGACAGTTAACTCGTGTAGTGGAAGCAACTGCTAACATAACTGCCAGCGCCCTTGGTAATCTGACAGCAGAGCTTCAAGCGGATAGGCTTATGACGCTACAGAACCGTATGGTTCTAGACGTAGTACTAGCAGACAGAGGTGGTGTGTGTAAGGTCATCCATTCGAGCTGCTGCATTTTCGTACCTGATAACGCTCCAACGGTTTATCAAGCCATCTCGAAGTTGCATAAAATCTCAGAGTCCATACACGTGGACGAGGGAGATTGGACGCGTCTAGGATGGTGTTGGGGTCTGATGTCAACTTGGGGTTGGAAAATTCTGATGATTATAGGGGTTGTTGTGACGTTTCTGTTCGCGTGTTGTCTTTGTGTGCAGTGTGGTCCTGCCTTATGTGGCCTTTGTGCTGCAAAGTGTATAAGAAGGCAATCTGTTACCGGCGAGACATTGATGAATAAGATGATGTTCCAGCAACACTTGAATGATCTGATGAATATCGACATTGATTATGATTCCGACTAGTGCTTGCCTACATGAGGGCAAAAGGAGCGTCTGAGGACCAATGAGAACCGTTACGATGCTAGCGAGTGTGGTATCTATGAACCGTAAATGACGAGATTAATAGGTGTACGCATTTTCGCTACGCTACTTAGAAGGGTTTGTCTTATTTACAGGTTCTTCATTTGAACCCTCGGGTTCCATTTTAGATACGGCATCCATTTTTGTTTCTTGCCCTCACGTAGTCAGCAAACAGGCAAATGTCTGCCTCGTGACCCTGTGATTCCCAAGACTGGGGGATGACACGGCAGAGACAGATGGCTCCGCAGCTGGGTAATCTTCCCACGTTGGCCTATTGTTTCAGCTTCGCATGCGCTCGGCTCGAATCCTTTGATCCTGGGATTGCGCTTCCGATATTACCTCCACACTCCTTTTTCTTCTGTTGTCTGACTTCCTTGCACCTGTTCCTGTCTCTTACTCTCGTCCTTTTACAACTAGAGTGGAATGTGCATAGCAGCAGGATAATGTGCTTTTACAGTTGGGAACCGACAAATGTCACTGTGATTATGTTCCGGGTTTCCGACACCATGAATGAAGCCCTTTTAAGTTTATTGTGGGAACTGAGTTGTAACCTTTTTTTCGTTACGTTATTGAATGCTGAAAATGTGTATAAAAGGAGCGATCCACATTTGCAATTTGAAGCAGACTCTTGGAACCTACACTCTGTTGTACTTCCCATGACTTTTGCATCCCTGCAGTAATAAACGCTGATCTTTGACGCCGAAGGAAGTGTCCCGTGTCTCTGTCACTTGTGCGCCGAACAGGTATCCGACAAAGGTTTCAGGTGTTGTTCCCTGGCACCGCTGGTTCTTAAAAGTCCAGTCCTTCACTGTGACAGTTGTTTGGCAGCCTTCTCAGCCATCCCAGAACTTTTCTCCACTGATGAGGGATACTATCCCGAAACACGAGCCATGTCTCGTGTCTAGAGATACTGGAAATATCAAGCACTTGCTTGCACCAACTTGGGTGAAACACAAACTTTTTCCTAACTTTTCAAATTATACGCACTGCATATACCAGAATGCAGAGGGGCGATCCGGCGGAGAGGCTAGCAGTGTGCTCCCATCGTTGATTCCTGTTAAAGGGCTCCCGTGAGGCTCCAAGCTGACGAGCTTTTGGAGATGCACCTGCGCGCCTGAGAGGCAACGAAGCCTGTGACGGTTGTTTGGCGGCCTTCTCAGCCACCCCAGAACTTTTCTCTACTGACGAGGGATACTAACCCGAAACATGAGCCATGTCTCGTTCCTAGAGATACTGGAAATATCAAGCACTTTCTTGCGCCAACTTGGGTGAAACACTCACAAACTTTTTCCTAACTTTTGAAATTATACGCACTGCATATACCAGAATGCAGAGGGGCGATCCGGCGGAGAGGCTAGCAGTGTGCTCCCATTGTTGATTCCTGTTAAAGAGCTCCTGTGAGCCCCCAAGCTGACGAGCTTTTGGAGATGCACCTGCGCGCCTGAGAGGCAACGAAGCCTGTGACGGTTGTTTGGCGGCCTTCTCAGCCACCCCAGAACTTTTCTCTACTGATGAGGGATACTATCCCGAAACACGAGCCATGTCTCGTGTCTAGAGATACTGGAAATATCAAGCACTTGCTTGCACCAACTTGGGTGAAACACTCACAAACTTTTTCCTAACTTTTCAAATTATACGCACTATACCAGAATGCCGAGGGGCGATCCGGCGGAGAGGCTAGCAGTGTGCTCCCATCGTTGATTCCTGTTAAAGGGGTCCAGTGAGCCCCCAAACTGACGAGCTTTTGGAGATGCACCTGCGCGCCTGAGAGGCAACGAAGCCTGTGACGGTTATTTGGCGGCCTTCTCAGCCACCCCAGAACTTTTCTCTACTGATGAGGGATACTATCCCGAAACACGAGCCATGTCTCGTGTCTAGAGATACTGGAAATATCAAGCACTTGCTTGCACCAACTTGGGTGAAACACTCACAAACTTTTTCTTAACTTTTCAAATTATACGCACTGCATATACTAGAATGCAGAGGCGCGATCCGGCGGAGAGGCTAGCAGTTTGCTCCCATCGTTGATTACTGTTAAAGGGCTCCTGTGAGCCCCCAAGCAGACGAGCTTTTGGAGATGCACCTGCGCGCCTGAGAGGCAACGAAGCCTGTGACGGTTGTTTGGCGGCCTTCTCAGCCACCCCAGAACTTTTCTCTACTGATGAGGGATACTATCCCGAAACACGAGCCATGTCTCGTGTCTAGAGATACTGGAAATATCAAGCACTTGCTTGCACCAACTTGGGTGAAACACTCACAAACTTTTTCCTAACTTTTCAAATTATACGCACTATACCAGAATGCCGAGGGGCGATCCGGCGGAGAGGCTAGCAGTGTGCTCCCATCGTTGATTCCTGTTAAAGGGGTCCCGTGAGCCCCCAAACTGACGAGCTTTTGGAGATGCACCTGCGCGCCTGAGAGGCAACGAAGCCTGTGACGGTTATTTGGCGGCCTTCTCAGCCACCCCAGAACTTTTCTCTACTGATGAGGGATACTATCCCGAAACACGAGCCATGTCTCGTGTCTAGAGATACTGGAAATATCAAGCACTTGCTTGCACCAACTTGGGTGAAACACTCACAAACTTTTTCTTAACTTTTCAAATTATACGCACTGTATATACTAGAATGCAGAGGCGCGATCCGGCGGAGAGGCTAGCAGTTTGCTCCCATCGTTGATAACTGTTCCAGGGCTCCTGTGAGCCCCCAAGCAGACGAGCTTTTGGAGATGCACCTGCGCGCCTGAGAGGCAACGAAGACTGTGACGGTTGTTTGGCGGCTTTCTCAGCCACCCCAGAACTCTTCTCTACTGATGAGGGATACTATCCCGAAACACAAGCCATGTCTCGTGTCTAGAGATACTGGAAATATCAAGCACTTGCTTGCACCAACTTGGGTGAAACACTTACAAACTTTTTCCTAACTTTTCAAATTATACGCACTGCATATACCAGAATGCAGAGGGGCGATCCGGCGGAGAGGTTAGCAGTGTGCTCCCATCGTTGATTCCTGTTAAAGGGCTCCCGTGAGCCCCCAAGCTGACGAGCTTTTGGAGATGCACCTGCGCACCTGAGAGGCAACGAAGACTGTGACGGTTGTTTGGCGGCCTTCTCAGCCACCCCAGAACTTTTCTCTACTGATGAGGGATACTATCCCGAAACACGAGCCATGTCTCGTGTCTAGAGATACTGGAAAAATCAAGCACTTGCTTGCATTAGCTTGGGTGAAACACTCACAAACTTTTCCCTAACTTTTCAAATTTTACACACTGCATATACCAGAATGCAGAGGGGCGATCCGGCGGAGAGGCTAGCAGTGTGCTCCCATCGTTGATTCCAGGTGCTGGCTTAGCTCAGGAAAACAATTACTAGACAAGTACTCCCATGCAATTAAATCAAAGAGACCTTGAAAATCATTAACTTTGCTATCCTTCGCACAACCATCCAGTGCTCTGCAGAAAAAAGTTACATACTCAACATACGTACTGTTAGGAATCTTTGCACAACCCCTGAACCACTGTCTGTACAATTCAGGAGTTAATCCATACCTGGTCATCAAAGCTTCCTTCATGTGTGGGTAAGAATTATAAACTTCAGAGGGCAAATCTAGCAGTGTGTCCCGCCCCTCACTAAGGAACCGCCCCCACAACCCCGCTCCCCAATCTCTCTCAGGGACCTGGTGGGAAGACATGGCTACCTCATAGGCCTTGAACCACTGCCCTATGTCATCATTCTTAACAAATTCTTTCAACACATCCTTTGGCATGTACAGCCTTGATTCTACCTGCACTGGTGATGCGCTGCCACCAGAGGGAGTAGTTTTCATACTTTTATCTTTCAGCTCCAGCTCCCTCAACTTCATTTCATGCTCCATTTGAATTTTTCTTTCTTCTATAGCCAGCCTTTTGCTTTCCATCTCCAGCTGACCATTTAGTTTTGCCATCTCCCTTGCATGTGCCCGGGTTTCCTTCCTGTCTGCTAACTCCTCTGGCGACAGGACTCTGCCAAAATCATAGATGTTTTCTGTTGGTTCAATTTCCACTCTATTCTCAGGTGCCCTTGACTCAATCCAGGCCCTCAGTGCCTTTTGGAAGTGAGCTTTGTTTTTACATCCAGACAGTGAAACTCTAAACTTTTTGCAGAAGCCCTTCAGCTGGGCTAAGGAGCAGCTCTCTAGTCTCTCTTCTTCCCATTCTATTCCTTCAATGTCAGAGACTACAGATGCTGCCTTTTCTCCATTGACTCAATCAGGCATGACTTTTCTTTAAAAAAAAAAAGGGAGATGTCTTGGCAAAAACAAAAATCAACAAGTATGTGGCTACGTTATTGGTCTGAGCTCACTACGTGGTGTTCACCAATTACTGTATATTAATCACAAATGCAAATTTGAAATCCTCCAATGTTAGATTTGGGGGTCTTTGGTTGGCACAGATGAGTACTTGTGACAAGCAGGGACCCTCTCCTCTACTCAGGGCAAGAGACTTATTCTTTAAAATAACTCCTGCTCACCCTCTAGGTTGCATGGCGTGAGCAGACAAGGCTAAACTTCAGAGCGTCATGGGTTAAGCATTTATGACCACATACAGTAATTTAATGACACACCAAAAATGGACACCATTCTAGTTTTGTATAAAAAAATAAGTATCTTTATATAAGGCTTAGCACAAGACTCAAATAACGTTTGTAAAATGAGGCCACAATACCATTTAGCAATAAAATGAGGATTCTGTTAAAAATGCGTAATTCTTGGTTCCTGTGTGCGTTGCGCACTCTTGTCCGACTCTTACCATTGAAAAACAATGTCAAAAAGGTATTAAACCAGCGAATGCGGCGTCCGGGACGTACAGGCAACACAAAGATGCTGGCGGCTCCTCTGCGAGGCGGGCCCAGGCTCTGGTAGGCGTCTCGGTGCGAGGCGTAGAGCATGGGGGCCTCGAGGAGCAGGGCGGGCGATGCGGGTTGCCTCCGGCGTTCACGGCGTTCGAGACGTACCTTAGGTTCGTAGCTGCTGATTCAATGCGGGCAGGCACGGCACGAGGCAGCCAGTACGAGGCGTACGGCCGGGCTCTCTTTGTGCGACGCGGCCCCGGTGATCACGAGTAAGATGTGAGGCAGCTGGTACAGTTCGTACGTACGGACCGTCCGTGGCTTCGTGAGGCACTCCGTTCATCTTCCAGCAGTGGGGGCGGCGAGGCGAGCAGTCCGGCTCAAAAAGGGAGCAAGAGTGAGGCAGAGTGTGGGCAGCCCACGTTGACGGTGCAAGGAACGGCTCGAAGCAGAGCGGGCTCACACGGTGCGGGGGGCGGCAAGGCACAAGCGTCACGGCAAAGGAGGGGACGAGGCGCACTGGGGATCGCGGCTCCAGCAATAAGGAAGGACAAAGTTACGCAGATTTGTCAGCGAAGGCAGGAGGAGTCCAATAATCCTGGGACTCCGTTCAGTGGGCAAGCTCACCCACAAGCCCTTGGAGATTGTTTGAAGCACAAGTCTCTTTCAGTCCTTTTTCTCTCCTTTCTCAGCAAGGCATCCACTGCAGGCCAGTCCCCCAGGTCAGGGACAGTACTCCTCCTCACAGATTCTTCCAGGTCCTTCTCGTCGGGCAGAGGTTCTTCGTGATCAAACAGGATCTGATTTCTTAGGAGCAGGGCTCCTATACTTATACTGCATTTCTTTTGTTCTTTCAGGCCAGGGGGCCTTTGCCTAGTTCAGTCCAGTTTCTGAGCACTTTGTTGATAGGATGCAGGCTTCTGCTTTCAGTGTGCAGGTCAGAGACATCAGACGCTCCGCAGGAGGTGGAGCCAGCATTGTGGTGACAAGTACAGTCCAGGAGTACTCTGTTGACAGTCTTCCCTCTCTCTTTACAAGGTGCAGGGCTGAGACCTCAGACTCTCTACAGGGGTGGAGCCAGCATTGTGGTGGCAGAGCACAGCCCTATTCAAAACCTAGGTGCACTCCTCCCACCCATCTGACTGTCATCTTCCTATTCACCACCTGGCAGCCCCAGCCTGTCTCCTGGAATTCCCCAGCCCTGTCACACATAGAAACCAGACAGCAGATACACATCAGAGCAGAGGTGGGTTGTAATGGTTAGGCAAGCAAATACCAACTTTTTAAAAGTGGTATTTGCAAACCCAGAACATTAAAATAAACTTTACTAAAAGATGTATTTTATTATTCTGAGTTCAGGCATACTAAACTCGAATTTCTACCATGTTCCCTGAGTCTGTTTGGAATATAGAATGTAACAATTCCAACAGCCCATTCTGGCCTATGAGAACAGGTAGCCTTACAATAGAGAACAACGAAAATGGCTCTAATTCACTATTAGGACATGCCACACATATCAGGGATTGTCCTACCTTATGCTTACAAGGCACCCTGCCCGCCCTTGGGCCTACCATAGGGGTGACTAATATGAAGTTAAGGGAAGGTTTAGGGACTGACAAGTGGGTGCACTTGCCCAGTCAGCATGACAGTACCAGACTGCACCCAGGTTCTGCAATGGCAGAGCTTAGACACATTTTACAGGGCTGCTTCTGTGGTGGCACAACCAGTGCTGCAGGCCCACTACCAGCATTTGGATTTACAAACCCTGGGCACTCCTGGTGCACTTTACTGTGGTCTGAGAGTAAACCAAATAAGTCAATCATGGAAACCAATCAACATATACACTTTATACAGGGAGCACTTGCACTGACTGGCAGTGGCACAGTGCTCTGAGCAGCTAACACCAGCAAAACACATGAGGCAACAGTAACAAAAATGGACGGGAGACCCACGCCAATGGTGCAAGGTCTAACTCTGCAGGACTATCGTTCATGGTGAAACACACTTCAATGCAATACCTTTGTGCGCACCCCTTTCTGAGAAACTTATATAGGTGTCCTTACCTTGCTCCCCATCGTCTTAAGGAATCTAAAACAGAGTTGTTGTCTATTTTCCTATTTTGCTATGACTCTACTTGTGAGGGAACTTTGTGTAGTGCTTCAGTGCTTCAGTGACTTCAGTGTTACACCTCAAATCGGTGTAGTTGTAGTTTACACAATATTTCCGTTGCTATACTATCTGTGGGGTTGTTTTGCTACTTACTTCAAGGACATTAGTACTACGTTACCGTCTGTGTGGATTTATTCCACTCAATATTACTCTTTCCAGGTAATGTTTCAAATTCTGTGTTCTAGATTTCTGGTAGTGCTGCCTTACATGCATATTTCATTACAGGGTATTTAAATTATAGCCCTATGTGGAACCCCCACCTCTTATGATTTAGTCCCTCATCTTCACCCCTTAAGTGCAGCTGGATTTTGTGTGACCATTTCTGACCTGTGACTCCTGCTGCAGCTTGCTAGTTCTGCCCCCCCCTCCACTATGGCTGGGCAAGCAATGAGCCAACCCACTTCATTCCTAAATTAAATCGGGGTACCGCAAATTAACTGGAAGGAATGGATACATTTATTCGCCTCATACCTCATAGCCATAGGCGGCAAAAGGTATTCTGCAGTTCGCAAACAACACATATTGTTGCATAATCTAGGCATACAAGGTAGGAAGATGTATGACACCTTACCCAAACCAGAACTAGAAGAGGATACTGATGAGTTTAAAGTCACCCCGTTAAAATTAGAGGCACATTTTGGTGACAGAGTAAACGTAGTTTTGGAGCGACATACGTTCTTTACCCGCATCCAAGGTAAACAGGAATCTTTCATTTTTTACTTTGCTGCACTTAGAGGCCTGACACAACTAAGTGGCTTTGGTGAATTCACCGATTCACTCATCAGGGACCAACTAGTCAGGTGCACAAACAATAGTCGTATACAAGAAAAGCTCCTGGCAAAATAAAACACCTTAAAAGAAGCGGTTAGCATAGCAGTCTCTGTGGAACACACTGCTAAGTGTATCAAAGAGATGAGAACTCCCAATGAGCTTGTTGCCAATGTTTGCAATAGCTGTGATGCACGAGCCAATTCCACTGATAATGAGGTATTTAAGATCAAACCTGGAGAAGACAAGGATAACCTTTCAGCCAGAGAAAAGGGAAAGTTGAAATGCTATAGATGTGGCAGCAGCAATCACCTTGCTAACGATGTGTGTTGTACTGCCCGCAATGTCACATCTGTTAAATGTAACAAGAAAGGGCACCCGGGTAGAGTGTGCAACAACAGTGAAAACCACCAAGTGAAAGCAGTACTCAGTGAAGCGGACTTGGCCCCTAAGTATGTGTTCCAAGTAAAAGTTAGAGACAATAAAGCTTCCCCAAGTTCTCAAGGGCAATTCAGTGACCTCAGGCCTATTGAACATCCTAAATCTACCATCTTGGTGAATTGTAAGCCCACAGACATGTTGGCTGACTCGTGTGCCCCTGTAACCTTATCCAACATTGATGTCATAAATGACATTTTTGATACCTCCAGTTTCAAGATGCTAGAACCAGACATTTCAGCAGTTGGGTATGCCGATGAGAACATTCCTTTAGTAGGGATGATGAGTGTGAGTATTACATTTAAAGGAAGAACTACATGGGGCAAAGTCTACATGGTAAGCAAAGGGTCTAATCTGTTGGGTTGGCATCATCAAAGAGAGCTGGGGATGGTACTCGACCCCAACAATAAAAATCAAGTTCTTGTAGCTGAGGAAGTGGAGGTAAACCGCAAGGATGTAAATGGTTGTTCTGAGTTGTTCACTGAATTAGGTCAGACTGTAAATAGTAATGCCTGTGACGTACCTCCCACGGGTATGTACATCATGCCAGAGATGGTTCGTGCTGTATCTAGCACTGATGTTCTTAAGAGTAGGCATGCTAGTTCCAATATGCTTAATTTCTCTTGTAAGACCACAGCAGTTCCCCAGACTCCAATGACTAAGTTGGCATTAGAGATAATCTGTCCCACTGGACAATCGGGAATCTCAAAGAGATTTTTGATTGTTCTCATGGACTACACATCTCACTGGATTAAATACAAATGTGTCCCACGTGTTTCGACAAAAGTCCTTATCGACTTCTTAAGAGACTCATTTGTATGTGAAGGTGTGCCAGCCTGCATAGTCACCAACAAGGATATCCAAATCTCATCTATGGAAATGAAGTCTTTCCCTTGTGAACTGGGAATCAAGCTTGAGGAATCCACCGAGAACTGCCATGGAGTCAAGGACCCCATTCTTATGTCAATGCTCTGGATAAAAAGTCTTACTCTGCTAGCTTGTATCAAAAATATGGATGTTGATAAAATGTTAAGACATGATAACGGGAGTCACCCATTTTGCGCCCATCAGGGGAAGAGATCCGTTTGCCAATCCCATACCCCATTGAATTGCCATGCACAATCTTCCTTGCATATTGTTTTTTCAGGTACCCGGCCGTCTTCCCCCCCCTGGGGGAGTTCTTGTTGCTCACTGTTCATGCTCTGTTTCTCCACAGGTTCCCCTGCTTTCCCTTTCCCCCCGAAGGGAGATGTGTTGTAATCTCTCTCCTTTTTTCCCTGGCTCTTTCCTCGCTGTTGTTTGTTTCCTCCCTGCCCCTTTTGGTATCTTCCCCCTCTCCCCGCCTCCTCCTACCTTTTGGAGTGTTCCCCTAGAGTTCTCTTTGGAATGTTGGACATGTGGTCAGTTACGGAAAGTGGATGACAGACTAAAGGTGCTTGAACGTACCTTGCTTCAGTCTCATCTTTAATTACAAAAGTAATATTCGAGTTCTAAGATTAACAGATCCGATTTGTAAAGGACATTCTAAGTTGGGAATGAGAGTTCTAATTTTGAATTGGAAGAATTCCTTTAGAATGTAGATTGGAACAACACTTCTAATTTGGAACGTCAGAACTATGTATGGAATGCAAATTCTACATTTGGAAGGCCTCTCGCACAAAAGAAATGTTTTTTAAGGTTGAAGCAGCAGCTATGTGTGAGATCTTAATTTTGGGAGTAGAAAACAGTAGCTTCCAAGACCACAGATTCCTTGGGCATCATGTCCCCCCAGGTTATCCAGTACTACCTTCTATTGAATGGATGTGTGCAATGCCCTTGAAGCTGTGTATAGTCACACAAGAAGGAGTCCATGGCAGTCTTACCACAGATGAAGACTCAGAGCCCAGGCATAAGACCGCCTCCAGGCTCTGATAGTCAGTGCAGAAGACAGATGTGAGATATCTTCTAAACCTTTGATCCACCCTGCTATTTGAATACCTGAATCACACCTGTGAAGTGGGTAGAGCAGATAGGAAGAAACAGAAGGAAAAGCTGTGCATTCCTGTGCACTAGCCCGTCTCACCAGCGCCTTTACAGATTCTGATAACATGGGTATGAAGGACGTTCATTTTGGCAGCAAGATTGAAAGGAGATGTCTATTGTGAATTATTGGCCATCGAGGCCACAACATCTGTAGAATAATCAAGAGAGGGAGAAATTCTGAAACAAATCCTCTGACCCATTCTGTCTTTATAGCAGTCTGTATGCAATAAAGAGAACACAGGAAACCTTAATAATACAATTATTGTAACTGACTTCCTTCCCTCAATCTTCTGGTTCTGTGATGTTATGTGTCAGATGGGCCCACACCTACCAACATAATGTATCACTGGTCTCTCCAGGCAGCCTTGAGTGTTATCAGTGTTTCCCATCAGTTGTTTGTGAAGTCATCAACTACATCACACCCTTGACCCTGGCAGTTTTGTGACATCATCTACTACATCACACCCCTGGCCCTGCAGGCTTGAGTCATCATCTACTACATCACACCCCTGGCCCTGCAGGCTTTATGACATCATTCACCTCTTAGCTATATATAGAGGTGTAGTCGGGGATGCCTGCATGAGTGCAGTCTGTGGACTGGGCTATGAATGGTGTGAAAGAGGTGTGAATGGGGGACTTGGGGGCACCGAGCTAACATCAGACTCACAGGATGGCCACGGTGCACAGTGAAAATATCGATTTTGAAATATCGACCTACAAAAATATCGTGTTGGAAATATCTAAGGTACATAATATCAAGGTCAAGGTTATATCGATATAGGTAATATTGAAGTTACTAATATCATATCTGTATTATTGTTATGTATTTTATTATGTATGTGTAATATTTTTTGTTAAGTACTTTACTTGTTTTAAATTATATGTGTATTATTTTTATATATTAATAATGTTATTTTTAAGTAAATTTTATGTTTTACTATCGGAGCGGGTTGAGGGTTTATGGGGGAATAGGGTGGGAAGTAATTTAAATATACTAAATTAATTATTAATTTTGAGGAATTATAAATTAATTTTAATTAATGTTTGTGTTTATTTCTGTAGCGGGTTGTGGGTTTATAGGGGAATTGGGTCGGAAGTAATTTAATGATAATTAATGATTTATTTTTATTTATTGGAATGGGTAAATATTTTATTTTTAATTATTAATTGGCAATTAAATATTGTATTTCATAATTATTTTTTTTTAATTGTTAATTAATGTTTTAATTGATAAATTATTGCTTTAATTGGTAATTAATTTTTTTGATTGGTAATTCATTTTTTTATTTATAATTAATGTTTTTAATTGGCAAATAATTGTTTTATTGGTAATTAATTATTTACATGGTAATTAATTTTGTTAATTGGCAATGAATGTTTTTAATTGGTAATTATTTTTTATTAATTGAAATTATTTTTAATTAATTGGTAATCAATGTTTCATAAAAAGTATTATTTGATATGAAAAATAATTGTATTTTTAAATAGTTTTTTAATTGTGAATTAATTTTAAATAATTAATTTTTTTTTAAATGAAATATATTTTATAGTTCAATATTTATTATTTGGTGACTAGTATTTATTAATTAATATGTATTGGTATTTATTGTTAATTTATTGTTTATTAATTATTCAATTGTAGTTATGTTTTTAATAATTATTAATGGGTATTCGTAAATGATGTAGAGTTATTAAAACATTTAATTATTTATTATTTTAAATACAATTTCTTTTTATAAATATGTTATATTTAAATTCTACGCTATCCAACGCTTTCCCTACTGTAGCACCCTCTGGAGTTGGAATAGTAATTTTTACCTCTATGCTATCCAACGCTTTCCCTACTTGCCCCTCTGGAGTTGGAATATTAATTTTTACCTCTACGCTATCCAACGCTTTCCCTACTGTTGCCCCCTCTGTAGTTGGAATAGTAATTTTTATCCCTACGCTATCCAACGCTTTCCCCACTGTTGCATTTTCTGAAGTTGGAATAGTAATTTTAAGTGTTACGCTATATATTGTTATCATTGCTGTAGTTTTTTGGAGACTTTGAATAGTAGTTTTATTTATTTAGCTATTTAATATTTTTATTATTATTTTTGATAATGTAGTATATTATTAATTTTAAAAATATTGAAAGTATATTTAATTTTTTTAATTTAATAAATGTATTAAATATAATTATTTACTTTTTTATTATGTTATTATGTTATTTTTTGATGTGTGTAGATGTACGTGTAATTTATAATACTTTTTAATAATTTATAAGTTTATATTATATTTTTTATGTATATGTTTAATTAATGTTGTAATATTGTATATGTATTATTTAATAATTTTAAACATTATTAAATATTTTTAACTATGTTTATTTGGTTTATAAGTATTATTTACTTTATTTTACACTTTTTTTATTTAAAAAAACGATATTTTTATTTACGATATTTTTAACTTCGATATTTTTGTTTTGATATTTTTGTACTTACCATGTTGTAGATAGGCTGTCTATATTCTTGCTTCCGATATTCCAACGTCGATTTTTGTGTAGGTCGATATTTTTTCCGTCGATATTGTGTTAGTGATCCGATGGCCGCGGCAGTTCTGCTTCTCGAGGCCTCTGCCATGTGTTGTTTGGTTGTTCAGTGGGAGAAAACAGGCAGCACCTTGCAGACCGCCAGAGAGATGCACTTTGGGGTTGGGGCGGAGCCTTCCATAAGGTGTGGTAAGGCCTTATGAGGTTCCTTGTTGTTGCGGCAAACAGCTTTTAATAGCAATTCCTGGGGTTCTCTTAGCAGGCTAATTTAATTTTGCCTCGAGCTCCTGGAACTCTGGCACCGCCCCTATCTGGAGCTGGGTGCGGAATGTCTGTGGGTCTGATGGGAAGCAAGGTAGTGTGAATGAAGGTGTGAATGGTGTGAATGCCCAGTAGCAAAGGTCAAAACCTTGGCGTGGTGCTACTGCTCACAAGTTTACCCATGAACTTGTGCTAATTTGACCTGTTTTGGATGAAAGGGGCTGTCACTGTCTTTGATTTCTTTTTCTTCCTTTTCTGTAGCTTGTTCTTAGCTGCTTTCATGCTGCCTGGAATGTTCTCAGCATTTTCCAACAATCCCTTGTGATCTACTACATCACACCCTTGGTCCTGGCGGTCTTTATGGCATCATTCACCTCTCAGCTGTGTATAGAGGCGTGGTCTGGGATGGCTGCAGGGTAAGTGCAGTGTCTGGCTAGGCTATGAATGGTGGGAAAAAGGTGTGAATGGGGGATTGGGGCCACTGAGCTAACATCAGACTCACAGGATGGCTGCGGCAGTTCTGCTTCTCGAGGCCTCTGCCATTTGCTTGTTTGATCGTTCAGTGGGAGAAACCAGGCAGCACCTCGCAGACCGCCAGAGAGATGCACTTTGAGGTGGGGGCGGAGCTTCCATAAGGTGTGGTAATGCCTCATGAGGTTCCTTGTCGTTGTACCAAACAGCTTTTAATAGCAATTTCTGGAGTTCTCCCTCGGGCAAATTGAATTTCGCCTTGAGCTCCAGGAACTCTGTCACCGCCACTATCTGGAGCTAGGTGCGGAATGTCTGTGGGTCTGATGGGTAGCAAGGTAGAATGAATGAAGGTGTGAATGGTGTGAATGTTCAGTAGCAAAGGTCAAAACCTTGGCGTGGTGCTACTGCTCACAAGTTTACCTATGAACTTGTGCTAATTTGACCTGTGTTGGATGAAAGGGGCTGGCACTGTCTTTGATTTCTTTTTTCTCTTACATATCTTGTTCCTAGCTGCTTTCTTCCTGCTTTTTTCTTTTCTCAGTTTTAACATCTACATCTCACCTCATTCTCCACAAACTTTCTTTCATTCCTTCCTTGTTTAATTCTTCTGTGGACTTTGTGTTTTAGTCTTAATTTTGTTCTTTTATCTCATTGCCTTCCCACGCACCTCATTGCTTTTCTTCTTTCTAAAGTTGATTCTTAGACTTTCTCTTGTCCAGCATATCTTTTCTCATTCCTTCGTCCATACTTTATCTTTCTCTTGTGTTTCATCGCCATTCTTTACACTGTCTTTATTTCATTTTTTAATGTCTTTATCATGCATTTTTACTTTCATCATGTTATTTTCCCTGCTCCTTATGTCATTTCTTTCCGACATCGATTTTTCATGTCTTTTCTTTTCTTCACTTTATTCGCTGCTGTTTTGTTTCTCATCTTACTCTGCCATTCTTTTATTTCTTACTTGATTTTTTTTTTTGGTGCAATTCCCAAGTTGTTTTATTTGTTCTCGATTTTAGTTTTTTACAAAATGCACAAAGATGATATGATAGGGCATCGGGCCATCCATAGTGACGCTGTAGCACCAGGAGGATGGGGGAAGTGGCGGCCAGACCGGCATGCGCAGGTAGCCTTTCTACAACCCTTAGCTGTGCTGTACAGCCGGGTGGAGAACCAACACAGGCTCCCAGTTCCTGTCTAGGGGCCGAACCAGGAAATAGTATTCCCAGCGTGAAAAAAGCCCTGGGATTGGCATCTGGGATCCTTTACAGTGGGCAGCAGTGTCTGACGTCACAAAGAAGAGGATCGGGACCAAGTGGGCAGCCGTCGGAGCAGGTAAGTGCAATTTTATATATTTTTAGTTCTGTCTTCCGTGATGTTTTTGGTTTGTATTCCCCCTCCCCCGCTTCACCACTTCGCAATGGGAGCAGCCGCTACTTCGATATTCGAGTGCCTAGAAGTCCTTCAGCGTGTCTCGTCAGTTCAATAGTTGTGCTATATAAACATTTATTTGATAGAAAAACACATTTCAGACAACCCTCACATCTCTCAGACCTACCACAAGCCCAGAACTCATGGTTGTTGCATGAGGGAGTGGGTAGTACACATTACCTGTCCACAATAAGGTTTACAGCGTATTTCTAAAGACTCCCCAAATGGTTAAAACTTTTAACAGAAATAGGCGATACATTGATATCGCTGCTGGCGAGGCTGATGCAAAGGCAAGTGAGGAAGCGACCCAGTGTTTGATGAGAAACCATCTGTTGCAGGCGCTTTAACATAAGCAAGGCACTATATTTAGTTGATACCGGAATCAAGCATATCTATAGGGTTATGCTTGAAATACTATTGGTGTTTACTAAAACTTTGCTGCTGAGACGTTTTTTGTATTTGTCTACAACTGGAGGGCTTTCCCTCTACACGTCATTCACCACACAAGCACACTTTAAGCTAGACACATAAAATACCTTACAAGCGTAACACAAACTGCTACCAAGCAACAACAGATATACATGGACGTCAATTCAGCAAAATGCCAGGGGTAGCAGAAGTGACATTACACCCTTTGACACCCACTTTCATTCACACACACATACTTACACATTGGTGTGATAAAGAATTGACAGAAAATAAAGAGTGGAGCCCAAGCTGTCCCTGTGTTCCTGGCACTGAATTTGCCACCTCTGAATTTGCCAGGGGTAGCAAAGGCAGTGCCAGGGGTCGCAGCTTCGACCCTTAAATGACGTCCATGATGATATACAGTTTAATGGTGCATTGTGGGTGATTTTGGTGGGAGAAACGTTCCCTCTTTCCTGGTACTTTCAGTGACTGTTGCCCCTGGAGTGAAGGCCTGGAGGCCTGCAGGATACACGCGGCCTGCTGGTGGGGCATGTGTAGTGCCTGCTCCAGCTGTCAAGGTGCATTATTACCCTGGCAACACATTTCATGTGTCTCTGAGTTCAGGAAATAGGAAAAAGAAACTGGGCAAAAGTAGCTAGGAAAGATCCTGTGCTCCAAAGGGGAGAAGCAGAAAGACACGGAAAGACAGGTTCCGCTTTCATAAGATCAAAAAAATGATGAAATCCCCGCACCTGTCCATAGAGATGACAATCTCTGGGCGGAGCTTCTCGGCACTGCAAGTACCTTAAATGTGAAACTCCTGTTTTTCATACCCTTCGTCAGGGATTATCTAAAATGCAAAATACATTATTTAGACTGTGTTTTACTGAATCCCACTTAACATCAAATGCAGATAACAACCCATAGCTGTCTCCTAAATCAACGTTTTCCCGCTAAAAGCGTAGCGTAATGCTACATTTTACAATTAATACCTCTACTCTCCTCCTCGGAACAACAGCGTGTGAAGGAGAAGACGGACTAATTGTGTACAGGTGAATCAGAAGGGCGACACAACTTGTGGTTTAAAAAGTTAGGCTCACAGTATGAAAAACAGGAGTTTAACACTGGTTCGTTGTGGAAGCAGATGAAAGAATGAGAACGCAGACATTTTTGAACAGGTATGCACAAGTCATAACGGTAAATGAGTGGGGGAGTGTGTATATTTGAAAGTACACCGTTGCATGGCAGGTGATGCACAGAGGAGGGTTTGTTTCAGAGGGGTGATGGGGGTAGAATAAATGTTAGAAAGGAAGGTGTTAGGGCACATGGGGGAGGAAGTATCGAGAGGATACACGAAGAGGGAAAGGCAGGGAGGAGAGTAGAGGTATTCATTGTAAAATGTAGCATTACGCTACGCTTTTAGCGGGAAAACGTTGATTTAGGAGACAGCTATGGGTTGTTATCTCAATTCAATTCGTTAATCTTTATTTCGGCAATTTTGCCATAAAAGATACAGCATAAAACCAATACAGATAAAAGGAAGACAGACATCACTGCTCCATCAATAACAGGGTAGCACACAGGTTAAGGCTAGTAGTTCTCAAGACAAGGCCCCAGTATACTAGAATCATACTGTTAAAATAGTCAAATGATTCAGAACTAGTTGAATATTTAAAAACAATCTATAATATTACGGAATGTGAAAAATAAAAACGATTTAACACTAACAACTAAGAATCTAACATAAAATGACATAGTACGTAAAAATGTATTATGTATGTATGTATGTATAGGCATTTATATAGCGCACTACTTACCCGTAGGGTCCCAAGGCGCTTCGACCGCTGCGAAACCCTTCCTGGCTTCCCTGAGAGATGGTCCCTTAATGGGTATCTCCAGGGTGAGACCAGGCATCCCCGGCGGTCTGGTGGGGCCGTTAGTGAAGATGAGGCAAGCTAATGCCCAGAGTTGCCGAGTGTGATCGCTGATCAGAGTGGGCACCGAGGCGAGAGAATTATCGAGTCCGCTGACCCTGGTCCAGAAACCTGCCGCGCCAGGAATCGAACCCTGGTCCCGGGCCGTCCTCTGCTCTCGGGTCTGCCGCCTCTAACCAGTGAGCCACACTACGTATTACACTAACTAGTGCATGGTCTGAATCAGGATTGGAGTGCCCTAGAAATTGAAGACAATCTCTTGTGCCACACTGCTTCGAGAAATTTAGCCACTGCAAAGACAGTTGCACTTGAGAGGTCAGTCTTAAGTATTCTAAAGGCCTCGGAGCAGTTAGCAAACCCTAGATTTTTACAAAGTGGAATTATCCAAAACCTTCTAGCAGCAATGTAGGCAGGGCAAAAGAAAACTAGATGCAATTCATCATCTAGCCTACAATTGCAGCCAGGACAGTTTTCCAAGGAGTGCTGTTTCCATTTGCTGGTGAAGGCTCTTAGCGGCAGGGTGCCATAGCGCCATTGCAGGTATAATTTCCTGACAAGATTCGGGGAAATGTCATCTAGAACAGTCTCCAACTTGTAGCAATCTTTGACCCCAAGAAAAGTGTTAGTTATGGAATCTGAGCATCTACCCTGTATGTGGGATGCAAGATTGCATGCATGGAAAGTTGCCACCAGATGTTTACGGGATAGTCCCTGGCACGCCCCTTCAGGATCGCTCCAGAGGGTCGGAAGACCCAGCCGGGCAAACTCAGTTTTTAGATATTTAAACCACGGGATGTTCTCTATTGTAGGAAGAGCAAGAATGTCCTGCAGTTCCTGCCTTTAGTTGGCTAACTCAGGAGTAGACCATAATCTTCGCCAAAAGGTTATAGGCTTTACACCCAGTACTTTGTCCAGAGGTTTCAAGCCCAGATCCAATCTGAGGGGCAAAAGGGGAGTGCTAGCCGGTAACTTTAGGAGTTGTCTGAGAAACTTATTTTCAACAATAACTAGATCTTTTTTGCAGACATGGCCCCAGAGTTCGCTACCATAGAGAATCGCACCTCTGGCCTGGAGTCTATAGATCTCCAGCAGGGGGCCTATCGGTCTAGCAGATGATTTATTAGAATTAACTAGCCCGATTATTCCCCCTACTATTTGAGCTAGTTTGAGCTGGGACTTAGCTTGATGATCACCCCATTCCAATTTATCATTCATGGTCACACCCAGATACTCAAACATATACACTCTTTCTAACCTGTTCAGGCCTATAGAAGGATTAGGGCGTGTTTTTTTTGGGGGGGTTAAAAATCATGTACTTGGTTTTGAGAGCATTAATTTCGAGACCATGCTCTCCACAAAATGCCTCAAAACCCTCGAAGATACGCTGGATCCCCATTGGGGATTTCGACAGCAGCAGGGTGTCATCCGCAAACATAATTGCGGGCACCCTGCTGCCGCCGAGCTTTGGTGCGTCTGTGTTGGGGACCTTATTAAGGTGATCAATTACCCCGTTGACAAAGAGGCAAAACAGGGTGGGTGCTAAGACACATCCCTGCCTTACCCCTCTGCCAACGGGGAATCTTTTTGAGAGGCTGCCCATCCTCCCACACCTAACCTGTGCATAGTTGTGTGCGTGAAAACGAACAATGATATCTAAAAGATCCGGGGGGATACCCAAGTTGGAGTGTGCCGTCCATAGTTTACTCCGCGGAACCAAATCAAAGGCTGCGCGGAGGTCAACAAAGACGGTGTAGAGCGTACCACCCTCCACCCGCATCGTCTTACAGAAGAGGAGGGCCAAACGAAAAATGTGGTCCGTTGGTGAAACCTTACTCCTAAACCCAGCCTGGAACGTACTTAGGATTGAGTGTTCTATCATCCACTCCTGCAGGCGGTCAAGTATCAGTCTCGCGAAGACTTTTTGTGAGACGTCAATGAGGCTGATCGGCCTGTAATTGGCTGGGAGCAGAGGAGAGCCCTTCTTGAATTTAGGGACAATCTCTGCCCCCAGCCAAGTACTAGGGATCGCCATTCCCCAAGGATTGCATTAAAAACTTCCAGTAGGTAGGGGGCCCAAACCCTGGGTTGATGCTTAAATAGATCTCTCGGGATTTTATCTAACCCGGGAGCTTTACCCGATGGCAACTTAGATATTACATTAAGAACCTCCCCCAATGGAAATTGCATTGGCTCGGCACCCTCCAAAATGTTAGAGTGCGCGGTTGGCCCGCCTGAAAGTGGGAGATAATCAATCGAAAGCCCATCATGGAGCTTAGCCAAACCAGGGATGACCTCTTCATAGAGGCTGCGAAAGTGGTCCTCCCACACCCCAGCCGCTAAATTGGCCTCCAAAGCTGGAGTCGGCTCGGTTGTTATCTGCATTTGATGTTAAGTGGGATTCAGTAAAACACAGTCTAAATAATGTATTTTGCATTTTAGATAATCCCTGACGAAGGGCCAGACAGAAGGCCCGAAATGCATTGGGTAAATGAGTTTTATGGATATGGACAAAACTTACATATGCTTTTGTGGCGCAGAATAAGGCTTGGATTAGCATTTCTGCTCCATTTAGAGTTAAGCGAAAATGTAAGCGTTCCCCCTTGTGACATGCGCAAAAGCAAGAAGAATGAAATATTTTGATGATTGTGATGAATAATAAAGAAGATGAGAACAAAGGATTGATTTGGTGGCATATTTGTAATGCCATGAACATTTAAGCTGTGCACCCAGTTAGGAGTGGAACTCGCTCCTTTTTCAGTGCACCCTCCTAATACCCTCCATACTCTTCTGCTGCATACGGTCTCCTATATGATATAAATGAATATTATATTTCCTATGAGCCGTATTCATAGCCTCTTTGTAACAAAATTCATTCATGAATTAAATTAAAATGTGATTATTATAATCAAGGGAACACATGTGTAATTAAATATAAACCATCTGGTCTTTTCTCGGTATATACTTACATACTGGAGCTGAAAAGAGCTCATTAATATTAACGAGGTGGCTTTGTGTGTTCCGTGTAGTGGTAACACACAGTCTCTATATCATTCATCCCCCAGGCACCATCCCATTCTCTCATCTCCTTCATGTGATCAGTTGAAAGGTCCGGACCTGTCCATCCTCTTCTTGCATGGAGCAGTTGACTGGGAGAACCTTGTGAATGTGTGATGGTTCATTGACTCGCTAATGCTATAATGTGCATCAACATGTGACAGCCGTGCTCTTGCACCTTGATGCTGATCCCATAATGGTCTGTGCTGGCACCGCATCAGAAATTCCATAACTTTAATCAACGATGCTGTAGGCTTTGAACATTCTATGATGTGGAATATTGCACTGCGAGGCATTTTCCTCTAAACACTGGAGAATTATAGCTGATGTCCACCTTTCTGCCCTGATTTTGTCAGGCTTTTCCCAAGTACAGGTCTCACTAAAGGTATACCAGAGACTTGCTGATTCCTCAGTTCTATTCGTTTGAATTCAGAGAAAGTTCTCTCAAGCTGCGAAGAAGTCTCAGCGTCTTCCTTTGAGATTTTTTCTCATCCCGGTGGATTCTCCGATTTTCTCCTATCTGTGACACCCTACTGGGCATCCGGGTTGCCTGCGCCTGCTGTTGCCTCAAGGCCGTGGGGTTGCCTGAAGGAAGCTGCTCTGCGGATCGCTCATAGCCCTGCTGTGTTGGCGTTAGCGGGTACCTCACGCGTGTCTGTTTTCTCTGAGGCGCTGTCACCATTCCACGCGGATAGCCTTTGTTGAGGACCCTGTTTTCGCTGTTCCTCCTATCCCGATGTCCGATTTGGTTGGCCGACCGGAGAGTGTTTCCTCAGGAGTGTACTACTTCTGCTGTTTTCCAGGACATCCTAGCGTGCGAATCAACATCCGTCGAAGTGTCTGGTAGGAGGAGTCCTCACCTCACTACTGTCCGGTGCACCAGCCCCTCAGAACCGTACTACTGTGAAGAGCCCTGTGGGGTTCTCCATTCCAGTGACGCACCAGCTTTTCCAGCTCATCTGCGTCACAGCAGGACGGCTGCCGGCGCACCAGCCTCTCAGAACCGTATTTCTGTCAAGAGTCCTGTGGTGTTCTCCACACCAGTGACGCACCAGTTTTCAGCACAGCTGCGTCACAGCATGATGGCTGCCGGCGCACCAGCCTTTTCAGCACCGTTCCTTTTGCTAGGGCTGTGGTGGTCGCCTGCATGTTCGCTTTGCCTCAGTTTGTCGTCTGCAGGAGGCACCTCTTGAAAGCTGTGGTGAGTTGAACAAGCTTTGGTACCAGCAACCTTTGTTGTAACAAGTAAGCTTTCCTCGCTTGGTGTTTCAAGGGTTTTGTCTTTTTCACGACTGCCTCTGACTTTTCTACAGTTTGCCTATAGTTCCAAGCCTCCAATTTTTCTCTTCTCACCAGACTGTTCCAGCCATCTTGTTCTTTTGCCTACGTTCCCTCCGGTTAAGGCACTCACTTACTCTGCCGCATCAAGTTTTTCCACGTTTCTTTTGACATTTGGCAGTCTATCTAGCACTCCATATCCTCTTGGTGGCCAAGGTCTCATGTCCGGCGTGTCCTCCACGGTGATACGCATACCTTAAATCTCTTTATGAACGTTTACCCCACGATGACGTGCACACCTGTCATTCTGCATTTAGATTTGGGGGTCTCTGGTTGGCACAGGTGAGTACTTGTGATAAGCAGGGACCATCTCCTCTAGTCAGGGCAAGGGACTTACTCTTTAAAATAACCCCTGCTCACCCTCAAGGTTGCGTGGCGCGAGCAGACAAGGCTAAACTTCAGAGCGTTACTGGTTAAGCATTTATGACCACATGCAGTAATTCAATGACACACCACAAATGGACACCATTCTAGTTTTGTATAAAAAAATAAGTATCTTTATATAAGGCTTAGCACAAGACTCAAATAACTTTTGTAAAATGAGGCCACAATACTATTTAGCAATAAAATGAGGATTCTGTTAAAAATGCGTATGCTTGGTTCCTGTGCACGTTGCGCACTCTTGTCCGACTCTTACCGTTGAAAAACAATGTCAAAAAGGTATTAAACCAGGAGGAGTCCAATAATCCTGGGACTCTGTTCAGGGGGCAAGCTCACCCACAAGTCCTTGGAGATTGTTTGAAGCACGAGTAGCAAAAGTCTCTTTCAGTCCTTTTTCTCTCCTTTCTCAGCAAGGCACCCACTGCAGGCCAGTCCCCCAGGTCAGGGACAGTACTCCTCCTCACAGCTTCTTCCAGCTCCTTCTCGTCGATCAGAGGTTCTTCTTGGTCAAACAGGATCTGATTTCTTAGGAGCAGGGCTCCTATACTTATACTGCATTTCTTTTGTTCTTTCAGGCCAGGGGGCCTTTTCCTAGTTAAGTCCAGTTTCTGAGCACTTTGTTGATAGGATGCAGGCTTCTGCTTTCAGTGTGCATGGCAGAGACATCAGACACTCCGCAGGAGGTTGAGCCAGCATTGTGGTGACATGTACAGTCCAGGAGTACTCTGTTGACAGTCTTCCCTCTCTCTTTACAAGGTGCAGGGTAGAGGCCTCAGACACTCCACAGGGGGTGGAGCCAGCATTGTGGTGGCAGAGCACAGCCCTATTCAGAACCTGGGTGCACTCCTCCCACCCATCTGGCTGTCATCTTCCTATTCACCACCTGGCAGCCCCAGCCTGTCTCCTGGAATTCCCCAGCCCTGTCACACACAGAAACCAGACAGCAGATAAACATCAGAGCAGAGGCGGGCTGAAATGGTTAGGCAAGCAAATACCAACTTTCTAAAAGTGATATTTGCAAACACAGAACATTAAAATAAACTTTACTAAAAGATGTATTTTATTATTCTGAGTTCAGGCATTCTAAACTCGAATTTCTACCATGTTCCCTGAGTCTGTTAGGAATGTAGAATGTAACAATTCCAACAGCCCATTCTGGCCTATGAGAACTGGTAGCCTTACAATAGTGAAAAACGAAAATGGCTGTAATTCACTATTAGGTCATGCCACACACATCAGGGCTTGTCCTACCTAATGCTTACAATGCACCCTGCCCTTGGGCCTACCATAGGGGTAACTAATATGAAGTTATGGGAAGGTTTAGGGACTGGCAAGTGGGTGCACTTGCCCAATCAGCATGACAGTACCAGACTGCATGCAGGTTCTACATCAGCAGATCTTAGACACATTTTACAGGGCTGCTTCTGTGGGTGGCACAACCAGTGCTGCAGGCCCACTAGCAGCATTTGGATTTACACGCCCTGGGCACTCCTGGTGCACTGTACTGGGGTCTGACAGTAAACCAAATAAGTCAATCATTGAAACCAATCAACATATACACTTTATACAGGGAGCACTAGCACTGTGGCAGTGATTGTCAGTGGCACAGTGCTCTGAGCAGCTAACATCAGCAAAACACATGAGGCAACAGTAACAAAAATGGAAGGGAGACCCACGCCAATGGTGCCAGGTCTAACAAGTGTCCCCTCCAGCTGAAATGTGGGGAGAACTACCCTACCCCAGAGAGTTCTCATCACTAAGGTAGGAAAATCTGGACAGACCGTCAACATTGGCGTGATCTGTACCAGGGCAATGTTCCACCGTGAAACCCATACACTGTAGGGAAATGGACCACCTCAACAGCTTTGGATTCTCACCCCTCATTTGCATCAACCATCTGAGGGGCCTGTGGTCTGTCCGAACCCGGGAGTGAGTCCCAAACAGGTGGGGTCTTAGCTTCTTCAGTGCCCAGACCACAGCAAAAGCCTCACGCTCAATTGCACTCCACCACTGTTCCCTTGGAAGTAACCTCCTACTGATGAAGGCTACGGGTTGGTCAAAGCCCTCCTCAGTCATCTGTGAGAGAACAGCCCCTACACCATGCTCTGAAGCGTCTGTCTGCACAAGGAACTCTTTGGAGAAGTTGGGTGCCAGGAGCACGGGCGCCATGCACATGGCAGTTTTCAGGGTCTCAAACGCTTTCTGACAGGTGTCAGTCCAAATCACTTTCTTGGGCTGCTTCTTGGAAGTCAGCTCTGTCAAGGGTGCAACAATGTTGCCATAACCCTGTGGTTCCCAAACTGTGCGCCGCGGCGCCCTGGTGCGCCGTTATGAGTTGCCAGGGGCGCCGCGGCACGATGTAGGCAACATGAGATGTTTGATGATGGCTGAATTCGATATCCTGCCCTTTTCATTCTTATCTCGGCTTATAGGCTGGTGTTAAGGGTCGGGCTCTGTTGTGCCCATCACTCTTTGTAAGTGCCAAATACTCCTCCTTTTATCCGTCTGCCTGCTGAGTTCACTGTGGACTTCTCCTTCGCTCTCCCTGAAGGACACCGAGAGGCCCGATGAGCAGCGGGGCGTGGGTGATGTTTAGAAATAGGAAGCGTCATTAACAAAATATTAGCATTCTAACTGGAATATTGAAATTGGCACAGGCCGTCAGAATACGTAGAATGTAACAATGGATCATCTAATATTATTTTCTGCATTACAAATAATTAATCGTTTTAAGCAGCAACCTGAAGCAGACAGAGTCTGTGTCTACCTTCGGTGTCTTACATCATTTTTGTAAAGCGCTCTGATATCCTTCGGGATCTTGTTCACGCTATATAAAACGTTACAAATAAATAAATAAATGCAGAGTGTAGCTGCAGGGGCTCTTAGAAGGTGTGAAACAACAGCAAGGCCTCATTAACATGCAAATGGTCTTTTAAAGACCTATGAAGTGCTCGGTATGGCTGTGTGTGCACCCAGGATGCTGTCTCATCCTGGGCTGCCACACACGACGGGGAGGGGGCTGAAGCCCTTTGAGTCCAATGGGTGTTGCATGCCTGAGTCTGAGGGCACAAAGAGAACAGGCATGGAATAATGGATAGAGGGGAGGAAGGGAGCAGACATGGAGGAAAGGGGCAGTCTCAGGGCACGAAGGGAGAAGGCATGGAGGAAAGGGGCAGTCTCTGGGCAAAAAAGGAGAATGGAGGAAAGGGGCAGTCTCAGGGCACGAAGGGAGCAGGCATGGAGGAAAGGGGCAGTCTCAGGGCATGAAGGGAGCAGGCATGGAGGACAGGGGCAGTCTCAGGGTACAAAGGTAGCAGGCATGGAGGAAAGGGGCAGTCTCAGGGCACGAAGAGAGCAGGCATGGAGGAAAGGGGCAGTCTCAGGGCACGAAGGGAGCAGGCATGGAGGAAAGGGGCAGTCTCAGGGCACGAAGGGAGCAGGCATGGAGGAAAGGGGCAGTCTCAGGGCACGAAGGGAGCAGGCATGGAGGAAAGGGGCAGTCTCAGGGCATGAAGGGAGAAGGCATGGAGGAAAGGGGCAGTCTCAGGGCATGAAGGGAGAAGGCATGTGTAATGATGCATGTTAACGTTCTAGTAGTTGGGGGTGGAGATGTGGGAGAGACAGGAAGGGCGAAGCGAGGGAAAACAGGAAAGGGGCAGAACAGAGTAGGGACAGAATAGGAAGGGTTGTATTGAATAAAGCTCCTTGAATGAAGCTTCTGCGTCTGTCTCATCATTGTGGGGACGATGTGACAGCATGGAGGAAAGGCATGGGCAGACGAGGTAGTCTGAGAGCACGAAGGGGGCTGGGATGGACAGAAGGGGAAGTCTGAAAGCACAGTGGGAGTAGGCATTGCCAGATGGGTCAATCAGGGGGCACAAATGGAGCAGTCATGGACACAAGGAACATACTGAGTGCACAAAGAAAGGAGGCATGCACAGAAGGTGCAGTCTGAGGGCGCGCGCAGGCAGGACAGAGGGGGCTGTCAGAGTGCACGGGGGCACGTATGGACAGAAGGTGTAGTCAGGGGTATGGGGCAGGCACGGACAAAAGGGTAGTCTGAGGACAAGACGGAAGCAGGCATGGACACTAGGAGCAGATTAAGTGCGGGAAGGGAGCAGGCATGGAGAGAAGGGTAGTCTGAGGACACAAAGGGAGCAGCATGGATAGAAGACACAGTCAGAGGACACGAAGGTAGCAGGCATGGAAAGTTACAAATATAATTAAATACCTTCTTTGCATCCCAATTAATTTAAGGAAAACAACAGGAAGTACTCCCGAGGTCGGGTTTACATCCCCACCCACCCGTCCACCGGTAAAAAAATGAGGGGGAGCCACGGCCAACTGCCAATTAGATCAAGGGAGCCACGGGTCAAAAAAGTTTGGGAACCACTGCCATAACCCTTGACAAACCCCTGTAGTACCCTGTGAGTCTTAAAAAGGCCCTCACCTCTGTCTGGGTCTTTGGGGGTTCCCAAGCCAGGATGGTTTTGATCTTGGGTTGGAGGGGCGCCACCTGGCCGCTCCCCACTTGGTGTCCCAAGTACACCACGGAACCCTGCCCGATCTGGCACTTACTCGCCTTGATCGTAAGGCCTGCCTTGCGCAGAGCCAACAACACTTCCCAGAGGTGGCGCAGATGCTCTTCCCACTGAACACTGTGATGTCATCCAGGTAAGCGACACTGAACTCACCCAGCCCAACCAACACCTGGTTGACCAACCTCTGAAAGGTGGCAGGGGCATTCTTCATCTCAAATGGCATAACCCGGAAATGGAAATGCCAATCTGGTGTGGCGAATGCTGACCTCTCTTTGACCCCATCAGTCAGGGCGATCTGCCAGTACCCAGCCGTCAAGTCAAACGTGCTGAGGTACCGTGCAGCCCCTAACCGATCGATGAGCTCATCAGCTCTGGAGATGGGGTGAGCATCAGTCTTCGTGACTGAATTGAGTCCTCTGTAGTCCACACAGAACCTGAGTTCGGGTGTGGCACCCGGCGCTGCAGCCTTCAGGACCAAGACCACTGGGCTGGCCCAAGGACTGCTGGAGGACTCAATCACCCCAAGAGCAAGCATCTTTGAGACCTCCTCTTTGATGCAGAGCCTGACCCTGTCAGTCACCCTGTAAGCCTTGTGCTTCATAGGTAAACTGTCTCCTGTATCCATGTTGGATTTGGCCTTTCTGGCAGGTTCACCCTTGAACTGTTTGCCTTTTAATGTTACATCATTATAGTGATTTCTGGTCTTTGCGCACTTTAGCACTGTGGCGCAGTGTAACGTGCGTGCGCTCTCTGAGTGCGTGTGTGAGATTGGCCTGCCCTCCCATACAAATGCATGGGGGATATGTGTGTCCATGGTAATTCCTGATGCGTGGGGAGTGCAAGGTTGAGTTTGGTATGTGCGGACTCGTGTGATTAAATACTGCGTGATGATGTGTGCGGCTCTAATGTGTCTAGTGTGGAAGGGCCACTTCTAGAAGTTGGCCTGCCTGTGCAGTAAATGTGAATTGACTGTCTGGCTTGTGATAGGCTGGAGCTGGCTGGTGGGCCTGGCTCCAGAAGTCAGGATGGGTCTGCCCCGGTGGTGAATGGGGGGATATGCATGTTGATGGCAGGGAGGGACTGCACCTCGGACCTGAATAGGGCTGGGCTTTCCCTCCACAATGCTGGCTCCGCCCCCTGTGGTGCGACTGATGACCCTAGCCTGGCCTGTGAATGGGAAGAGGGGCTGAGCAAAACAAAGTTCTCCAGAACCAGCTGCGTTTGGTTTTCCCCCACCCTAAACCCTAGAGACAAAGGGATTTTGTGTATAAAATGAGGCTCTGACCTCATGTTCAATGTTCTTGTTTTCCTGACTAGAATCTACCAGGGGCGTGCTGCTGCTGGGGCCAAGGGGAAGGCTTGCCTCCCTGGGCCCTGCCCAGCCCCTGGATTGCTGATGGACTTCTTGTGGACCCTTCTTCCTGGCCCTGGAATCCTTGTCCTGTAATGTCCTGCCTGTTGCTGGGTCCTTTTCTTTCCTGGGGGGTCATTCTTTGGGGGCCTGGTGGTCTCTGTGCCCCCCAGCGCCTGGTGATCGCTTTATTCTGCATTTATAGGCAGAGCGCTGTTGTATTCCCTCTGGGGAAGCGCTCCTGCCCTTGTGTACCTCGCAGGTGCCCACCTGGCGTTTTGCCTGTATTTAGATTTAACTAAGCGCCGGTGCCACCCATGTTATTTTTGTGGTTATCACCGCGGGTGTCCACCCCGCTATTTCCTTTCTCTACCGAGGGAGCCTACCCCTCATTATAGCCCCCGACACGAGAAGCCGCCGCCGTGGCAAAACCGGAAGTCAGGCTCCTACCCGCCTGACTGTGGGCGGGGCCTGGATTGACTCACTTCTGCTTCCCCCCTGCCTGGGGGAAGCCATGCCCGCTTTGCCGGTCTCCCGTAGGGAGGGGGATACCAGGGATGCTGCCCGCAAAGGAAAAGCTGTCCGGAGCCCCGAGGGCTCTACACAAAGTCCCGGCCCATGAGGAAAGAGGACCGGGTAAGGCATGGCGCCTTTGCGAAGGCGGGGCTCCCAGAAGCGAGGGAGAGCCGCGCAGGCGTCACCGAGGGTTCCAGAGTAGCATAGGGGTTCGAGGCACATTGCCCGATGAAGAGAGCCTCCCCCCGCGCCGAGAGCCGGTAAGTTCAGACAGCTGGGGCGGGGGGGAGGCCACATGTGCTCCCTAAGTATGGGCGAAATTTGCGAATTCGCGTTTCGCAAATTCGCACAAAATCGAATTAGCTATCCGCAAAATCTGCGAATTCATGCGAATTTGCGGATTTTTGTTTTTTTGCGTGTTCGCGGGGTTTTTTGCGTGTTTGCGGGGTTTTTTGCGTGTTCAGGGGGCTTTTTGCGTGTTCGCCGGCCGCTTGCATGGCGAAGTTACCCATGCGGTCGTGTATGGGCACAGCACCCTCTGGTTCACCACTGCCACCCTCTAGTTCATCACTGCCACCCTATGGTTCAGCACTGTCACCCTCTGGTTCACCACTGCCACCCTCTGGTTCATCACAGCAACTCTGGTTCACCACTGTCACCCTCTGGTTAACCACTGTCACCCTCTGGTTCAGCACTGCCACCCTCTGGTTCACCACTGACACCCTCTGGTTCACCCCTGCCACCCTCTGGTTAACCACTGCCACCCTCTGGTTCATCACAGCACCCTTTAGTTCACCCCTGCACCCTCTGGTTCAGCACTGTCACCCTCTGGTTCACCACTGCCACCCTCTGGTTCACCACTGCCACCCTCTGGTTCATCACAGCACCTCTGGTTCACCACTGCCACCCTCTGGTTAACCACTGTCACGCTCTGGTTCACCACTGCCACTCTCTGGTTCACCACTGCCACCCTCTGGTTCACCCATGCCACTCTCTGGTTCACCACTGCCACCCTCTGGTTCACCCCTGCCACCCTCTGGTTCAGCACTGCCACCCTCTGGTTCAGCACTGTCACCCTCTGGTTCACACCTGCCACCCTCTGGTTCACCACTGCCTCCCTCTGGTTCATCACAGCACCCTCTGGTTCACCCCTGCCACCCTCTGGTTCAGCACTGTCACCCTCTGGTTCACCACTGCCACCCTCTGGTTCACAACTGCCACCCTCTGGTTCATCACAGCACCTCTGGTTCACCACTGACACCCTCTGGTTAACCATTGTCACCCTCTGGTTCAGCACTGCCACCCTCTGGTTCACCACTGACACCCTCTGGTTCACCCCTGCCACCCTCTGGTTAACCACTGCCACCCTCTGGTTCATCACAGCACCCTTTAGTTCCTCCCTGCACCCTCTGGTTCAGCACTGTCACCCTCTGGTTCACCACTGCCACCCTCTGGTTCACCACTGCCACCCTCTGGTTCATCACAGCACCTCTGGTTCACCACTGCCACCCTCTGGTTAACCACTGTCACGCTCTGGTTCACCACTGCCACTCTCTGGTTCACCACTGCCACCCTCTGGTTCACCCATGCCACTCTCTGGTTCACCACTGCCACCCTCTGGTTCACCCCTGCCACCCTCTGGTTCAGCACTGCCACCCTCTGGTTCAGCACTGTCACCCTCTGGTTCACACCTGCCACCCTCTGGTTCACCACTGCCTCCCTCTGGTTCATCACAGCACCCTCTGGTTCACCCCTGCCACCCTCTGGTTCAGCACTGTCACCCTCTGGTTCACCACTGCCACCCTCTGGTTCACAACTGCCACCCTCTGGTTCATCACAGCACCTCTGGTTCACCACTGCCACCCTCTGGTTAACCACTGTCACCCTCTGGTTCAGCACTGCCACCCTCTGGTTCACCACTGCCACTCTCTGATTCACCACTGCCACCCTCTGGTTCACCCATGCCACCCTCTGGTTCACCACTGCCACCCTCTGGTTCACCCCTGCCACCATCTAGTTCATCACCACCACCCTCGGGTTCACCCCTGCCACCCTCTGGTTCACTCCTGCCACTCTCTGGTTCAGCAATGCCACCCTTTGGTTCACCACTGCCACTCTCTGATTCACCACTGCCACCCTCTGGTTCACCCATGCCACCCTCTGGTTCACCACTGCCACCCTCTGGTTCACCCCTGCCACCATCTAGTTCATCACCACCACCCTCGGGTTCACCCCTGCCACCCTCTGGTTCACCACTGCCACCCTCTACCGAGACCTTTTGTGACACAGCGGCAGCACAAAAGATGCGCCATGGTGCTGGGTATTAACAACGTGACACATCTGAGAGATGCGTCACGTTGTAAAGCCCAGCGCCATCAGAAGGCGTTCCGGCGCAGGGGAGGGCGTTCCTGCGCAGGAACGCCTCCTAAAAGTGGCTGAGTGAAATCTACAAGATTTCACTCAGTCACTTTTAGGCCAATGCTGAGACAGAACCCTGCGCCTGCTTGAAGCAGGCGCAAGGCTTGATGCAGCATTGGGGAGATAGGGCCCCCCAGAGCATTGCTGGAGCTGCGTCGCAAGCGTGACGCAGCTCCAGCAATGCGCTGCTTTTACGGCACAGATGTGTGACCCATCTGTGCCGTTTTTGCCACATGGTGCGCCGCATTGTAAATGCGGCGCACCATGGGTGGCGGAGCTGCGGCGCACAATAACTGGCGCATCCCGGGGGAAGCAGGCGCAAGGCTTGATGCAGCATTGGGGAGATAGGGCCCCCCAGAGCATTGCTGGAGCTGCGTCGCAAGCGTGACGCAGCTCCAGCAATGCGCTGCTTTTACGGCACAGATGCGTGACGCATCTGTGTCGTTTTTGCCACATGGTGCGCCGCATTGTAAATGCGGCGCACCATGGGTGGCGGAGCTGCGGCGCACAATAACTGGCGCATCCCTGGGGATGCGCCAGTTATTGTAAATCTGCCCCTATACATTTAGCCAACGAGGGAGCACTTACTGATTAGACAGTTGAAAGAACTCAGGTTGAGTATAGGTATTGCACAAAAAGGTGGCATCTTCGTGGACAAACACGCAGGGCGGGATTCATTCTGCCCCCTGTTAGACTCGTTTTTTGTGCCCTTCTGCCCTCTGTTAGACTCGTTTTTCCCTTGTTTTTCTGCCCTTCTGCCCTCTGTTAGACTTGGTTTTCCCTTGTTTTTCTGCCCTTCTGCTCCCTGTTAGACTCGTTTTTTGTGCCCTTGTGCCCTCTGTTAGACTCATTTTTCCCTTGTTTTTCTGCCCTTCTGCCCTCTGTTAGACTCGTTTTCTGTGCCCTTCTGCCCTCTGTTATTCCCTTGCTTTTGTGCCCTTCTGCCCTCTGTTAGACTCGTTTTTGTGCCCTTCTGCCCTCTGTTAGACTCGTTATTGTGCCTTTCTGCCCCGTTAGACTTGTTTTTTGTGCCCTTCTGCCCTCTGTTAGACTCGTTTTTCCCTTGTTTTTCTGCCCTTCTGTCCTCTGTTAGACTGGTTTTTTGTGCCCTATGGCCCTCTGTTAGACTAGTTTTTTCCCTTGTTTTTCTGCCCTTCTGCCCTTTGTTAGACTGCTTTTTGTGCCTTTCTGCCCTCTGCATCACCACATCATCACTCAGCACTACCCCAGCATCACTCAGCACCACCACATTATCACTCAGCACCACCACAGCCCCACTCAGCACCACAACAGCATCACTCAGCATCACCACAGTATCACTCAGCACCACCACAGCACCACTCAGCACCACCGCAGCATCACTCAACACCACCACAGCACCACTCAGCACCACCACAGCACCACTCAGCGCCACCACAGCATCACTCAGTGCCACCACAGCATCACTCAGCACCACCACAGCATCACTCAGCACCACCACATTATCACTCAGCACCACCACAGCCCCACTCAGCACCACAACAGCATCACTCAGCATCACCACAGTATCACTCAGCACCACCACAGCACCACTCAGCACCACCGCAGCATCACTCAACACCACCACAGCACCACTCAGCACCACCACAGCACCACTCAGCGCCACCACAGCATCACTCAGCACCACCACATTATCACTCAGCAGCACCACTCAGCACCACCACAGCATCACTCAGCACCACCACAGTATCACTCAGCACCACCACAGCACCAATCAGCACCACCACAGCACCACTCAGCACCACCACAGCATCACTCAGCACCACCACATTATCACTCAGCACCACTCAGCACCACCACAGCATCACTCGGCACCACCACAGCATCACTCAGCACCACCACAGCACCACTCAGCACCACCCCAGCATCACTCAGCACCATCCCAGTATCACTCAGCACCACCACAGCACCACTCAGCATCACCACAGCACCACTCAGCACCACCACTCAGCGCCACCCCAGCATCAATCTGCGCAACCATTCAACAACAACTGGTTCAAATATGTTCTCTCAATGTTTCAAACTTTATTACAAATGTCACAAAAAGATGTTAATATTTCACTTCTGTTCTTGGATTTTCGTCACAATAAAATACACTGAACATAATCTTCACAAAAGTTATTTACAAAAGGTTAAGCTATTGCCATTATAAATTAAAATCACTTTTATTTAGGTATTAATTATTTAAAAAAATTAAAAGCCATTGTTATTTGTAATATCAATACAGTTAAGTCACGTAAATACAAAACATGTTGCATTACAAATGCTATAGGTGTCACATTTGCGAAAGTTATAACTATTGGCATTGTAAATGACAAAGCTATTAATTTTGCTATTTTCAAAACCAACGCATAAATAAAAAGAAATTGTCATTTACAAGACCAATAGCTCAAACTTTCCTAATGCGAGACCTATTGCATTGCAAATGCTTGTTTTTATATCTGTCAGTGCTTCCTGTTGAGGTTTAATTTTCGTGACAGGCGCCTCATTGCCTACTTGTAACTATTCTCTGACCCTGCTTCAAGGGTCAGAGCAGGGTCAGAGAATAGTTGCAAGTAGGCAACGAGGCGCCAGGAAGCACTTACAGGCTTACAGCAGCAGGTGCCCAAGTTGAAGTTAATTTCTTTGTAACCCTTTTGTAAAAGGTTACAAAAAATTAGCTTCAACTTTTGCACCTGTTGCTGTAACCCTGTAAGTGCTTGGCTGAAAAGTCGTCCCCGCTGATTCACGGATTTTACCGCGATTTCGCGAGATTCGCAGATCGCGAAATCGCGGAAAATCCGCAAATTCCGCGAGCGGAACGAATTTTCAGCCCATGCTTAGTACTGCTCCCCAGGCGCCAGAGTGGTGCCCTTCTTCAGAGCGGCCCCAGATGGCAGCGGGCCGCTCCACCAATGGCTCTTTGGTAGTTTCAAGGGCCCCGTGGGGGTCCCGGGGGCGCGTGTCCCCGAGAGCCATACGTGGCTCCAACGATGGCCCCAATGATCCCAAAAGCCCCAGTGGGGGTCCCGAGGGCCAGAGGGGCCCGTGTTCTTGCCCCTGAGGTCCCCTGTTGTCCTAGAGCCAGAGGGCTCCACCGTTGGGGGACAGTTCTTTTTCTGGATTGCGCATAATTAGTTTAGGAGCCAGAGTGCTCCAAGGGGCATAGCTGATTTGAGAGCCTAGAGGGCTCCACTGTATGCGTAACATGTATTTCTAGAGCCAGAGGGCTCCAACAGTTGGCACAGTTTTGTTCTGAAGGGCTAAGGAAGGGCCCCTGTCGCAGTTTTGAGATCCCAGCTGCCCAGCAAGTAGTGGACAGCTGCACCGTTTAGGTTTTCCTTCCTATGGACATGTACTTTGGACTTAGGAGTGAGTCGCACTCCTTCACCCCCACTTTGGCCTTCACCAGCTGCGCAACACTTAGTGGCAGCTGCAGCGTTTAGGCCCTGTTCTTGTCCTCAGCTGCCTAGCAAGTAGTGGGCAGCTGCTACGTTTAGGTTTTGGCGCAGTGGCGCAACCTGGACTTTAATGTGATTTCTGCGCTAAATGTGATTTATGTGCTTCTTAGGGTGCTAGGAAATGTACTGTGTGTAGAATGTTTTGCGCACCCTGTTCTGATACCTCTAGACATATGTTTATGCTTAGGAGGTTGTTTTTCCTAGTATAGGTTCTACTAGGGACTTCATGGTTCCCTGCGTGATATTTGCCTAAAGTGTTTAGGATTGCGTAGGTGGTACTTACCTTTTACCAGTGGTTACTGGTTGTGTGCTACATTTGTTATTTGGTGCTACAGTTATTATATGTGTTAAGTGTTATTTCTACAAAGTGCTAATTCTACCAAGTGCTAGTTCTAAAAGTGCTTATTCCTGACAGTGGTCCACGTGGCCCTGTCCCATGTACATAATCCTCTGTATATTCTGCCCGTGCCTATGGCACATTGTAAAGAGTGTGTTTCTTATCTAATGGGTTTGGTATAATACAAAGGCTATTTTTACATATAACCTTGTGTGGAGTTCCTTTTGTGGGGGGCCTAGGATGTTGTTGCTAGTGGGTGCGCGCGCAAATACTTAACTTACATTGCCTCCGGGATAAGCCTTACTGCTCGTATCACGTTACCTAGAGGGTGAGCAGAAGTTATCTTTGGCGTGTAACTCCCTTGCCCTGACTGAGTGGTGGTTTCTGCATGGCTTTGGCGCAAGCCTTAGCCAACCGGAAATCCCATTTCTAACATTGGTGGCAGCGAAAGGGATCCGGATTTGTGTTCGCGCAGTACCACAGAAACAACTGGCTCCACTACAAAACTCCGCATTTTAGATAGTCACATGTAAGGGGATTATTGTTTTTAAGTTTTTTCTAAATGTCATTTCTTTGGAAATGTGTTTCTTGTGCACTGTGAGTTAGGTGTCCCTAACTCGGGAGGGTAGATCATCCCCTAAGCGCTGTATGAATTTTCTGGGTTCACCAGTAAGGGTGGGATCCAATGGTGGCAGCTGAAGTGTGTCCAGTGCATGTGTTCCCCGTCCCATTCCCGGAGTAATGGTACCTGTGTCACGTGTGGTCAGATTGAGAAATCAGGGGCGGTAGAAACTGTCTCACCAGTCTGGGGGGGTTGTGTGTGTGGATGAATGGTGTTTTGCACTGGGCGTTGGTGTGAGTTCTCTGAGATAGGGAACTTGCTGAATATTTGGGTGTGAGTTCTCTGAAATAAGGAGCTTGCTGAATAATTGGGTGTGAGTGCTCTGAGATAGGGAGCTTGCTGTATCTGGAGAATGTGGAACATCTGTAACCAGGGTTCCAGTAGCTCTGGTGTCTGGCAGTACCGCTTCAGTTAGGAGGGTACAGAAGTCCAGATGGAGGGGTGCGAGGGGGATAGGCTCCCCAGTGGAGGAACCAGTGGGTCAGGAGCCAGCCAGAAGGGTTGTGTCGCCAGGGAGTGACCATGGTGATGCCACTTCTGTCCTGGATAACAGGCAGACTTGTGACACGACACATTAGTTATGTGTCACCCTCAAGGAAGTCCTGGTGCACCAGGCATCTGACCAAAGGGTACGTCCCTCGGTTGGGGAGCCAGTGGCCGGTGGTTCCGGATCTAGACGTAAGGGCAACTTAAGTAGTGTCCTGAAGTTACGAGAAGAAACTTCTGCCTGAAGAGAAGGAACCGGGTAGCCCGTATGGAGGAGTACTGTCCCTGACCTGGGGGATTGGCCTGCAGTGGTTGCCTTGCTGCTGAAGGAGAAGAGAAAGCCTTAGACTTTGTTTTCAACTTGTAGAAGTCCTGGTGCGCCAGGCATCTAACCAAAGGGCAGCGTCCCTAGGTTGGGGAGCCAGGTTCAGGTGTTTGCCTGTCCTGGACGGCAGAGCGACTGTAGCCAGTGTCCTGGCCGGTTTGCCTTCTAGAGGTACCCCTGTGAACACAGGTGGGGCTCATCTTAAGTGAAGAGACCCTGTGTTTCCCAGAAAGGGTGGTACAGGCCTAGCAGGGACCTTTAGGGTTCTTGGCTGAGTGTTGTGGTACTACCCTGAGAGCAGGTGGGGCCTACCTTAAGTGGAGGGACCCTGTTCTACAGTGGAAGGGTGCAGAACTCCGGAAGGGGGTCAGAGGGAGTCTGACCCCTGTGTATCCGGTGAAGTTGGATCCCACGTGGTAGACCAGTGGAGGGAGACAGGTCCTGAAATGGTGGGATAGTTGTGTTCTGGAGGGTTCTTCTCCTGGGAGAGTGCGCAACCCCAGAAGTAGAGGTAGGGTGGGGCATTCTTGCCCGAGACCTCTGGTCAGCCTGAGGGTGCGGACCCTAGGTTGAAGGATCAGTGATAGTTTGGAACTACACTGAGAAAGGGAGTGGAGACTGGCTATTGTAGGCCAGGGGTTACCACCCCCCACTCTGTGGATGGGCAAGGACCAGTGGTATCTGAGTGGCCTAGGGCCTGGTCCTAGCCGTGGACAACTAAGGAGTACCGGTCGGGTAGACTAGTTGGGTCTGAATTTTTTTTGTGTGTGCTTGTTTTGTGGATCAACGTGGCGTAGAACTGGAGGGTGTCCGGCCCGAGTCCGTGTTCTATCGCCCAAAGCAGGGAAGTCCATCACAGTGATGATTGATCTGCCCTGCGTTTTGGCTGGAAGGGGGTTGTGTTGGATTTGGCCTTTCTGGAAGGTTCACCCCTGAACTTTTTGTCTTTTAATGTTACATCATTATAGTGATTTCCGATCTTTGTGCACTTTAGCACGGTGGTGCAGTGTAAAGTGTGTGCGCTCTCTGAGTGCGTGTGTGAGATTGGCCTGCCCTCCCATAGGAATGCACGGGGGATATGTGTGTCCATGGTAATTCCTGATGCGTGGGGAGTGCAAGGTTGAGTTTGGTATGTGCGGACTCATGTGATTAAATGCTGCGCAATGATGTGTGCGGCTTTAATGTGTCTAGTGTGGAAGTGCCACTTCTAGAAGTTGGCCTGCCTGTGCAGTAAATATGATTTGACTGTCTGGCTTGTGATTGGCTGGAGCTGGCTGGTGTGCCTGGCTCCAGGAGTCAGGATGGGTCTGCCCCCATGGTAAATGGGGAGATCTGCATGTTGATGGCAGGAAGGGGCTGCACCTGGGACCTGAATAGGGTTGGGCTTTTCCACCACAATGCTGGCTCCGCCCCCTGTGGTGCGACTGATCACCCTAGCCTGTCCTGTGAATGTGAAGAGGGGCTGAGCAAAACAAAGAGCTCCAGAACCAGCTGCGTATGGTTATCCCTCACCCTGCACCCTAGAGACAAAGGGATTTTGAGTATAAAATGAGGCTGTGACCTCATGTTCAATGTTCTTGTTTTCCTGACTAGAATCTACCAGGGGCGTGCTGCTGCTGGGGACCAGGGGAAGGCTTGCCTCCCTGGGCCCTGCCCAGCCCCTGGATTGCTGATGGACTTCTTGTGGACCCTTTTCCTGGCACTGGAAACCTTATCCTGTGATGTCCTGCCTGTTTCTGGGCCCTTTTCTTTCCTGGCGGTCATTCCTTGGGGGCCTGGTGGTCTCTGTGCCCCCAGCGCCTAGTGAGAGCTTTATTCTGCATTTATAGGCAGAGCGCTGTTGTGTAGAGCGCTTCTGCCCTTGTGTACGTCGCCGGTGCCCACCCTGCGTTTTGCCCTCATTTTGATTTAACTAAGCGCCGGTGCCACCCCACTTATTTTTGTGGTTATCACCGCGGGTGCCCACCCCGCTATTTACTTTTTCTACCGAGGGAGCCTACCCCTCATTATTGCCCCCGACACGTAGCCGCCGCCGTGGCAAAACCAACTGGGCGGGGCCTGGATTGACTCACTTCCACTTCCACCCTACCTGGGGAAAGCCATGCCCGCTTTGCCGGTCTTCCGTAGGGAGAGGGAGACCGGCGATGCTGCCCGCAAAAGAAAAGCTGGCCTGAGCCTCGAGGGCTCTACATGAAGTCCCGGCCCATGAGGAAAGAGGACCGGGTAAGGCATGGCGCCTTTGCGAAGGCGGGGCTCCCAGAAGCGAGGGAGAGCCCCGCAGGCGTCACGGAGGGTTCCACAGAAGCGGAGAGGCTCGAGGCACATTGCCGGTGCCTGCCCCGCCGCCCGATGAAGAGAGCCTCCCCCCGCGCCGAGAGCCAGTAAGTTGAGAAGGCTGGGGCGGGGGGGAGGCCAAATGTGTTCCCCAGGAGCCAGAGTGGTCCCCTTCTTCAGAGCGGCCCCAGATGGCAGTGGGCCGCTCCACCAATGGCTCTTTGGTAGTTTCAAGGGCCCCGTGGGGGTCCCGTCAGCCCGTGATCCCCCAGAGCCATGCGTGGCTCCAACGATGGCCCCAATGATCCCAAAAGCCTCAGTGGGGGTCCCGAGGGCCAGAGGGGCCCGTGTTCTTGTACCTGAGGGCCCCCGTTGTGCTAGAGCCAGAGGGCTCCACCGTTGGGGGCCAGTTCTTTTTCTGGATTGCGCATAATTAGTTTAGGAGCGCAAATACTTAACTTACATTGCCTCCGGGATAAGCCTTACTGCTCGTGTCACGTTACCTAGAGGGTGAGCAGGGGTTATCTTTGGCGTGTAACTCCCTTGCCCCGACTAGAGTGGTGGTTTCTGCCTGGCTTTGGCACAAGCCTAAACCAATCGGAAATCCCATTTCTAACAATCCACAACATGGACGCACCAGTCAGTGATACTAGGAAACAGGGAGAACAGGTCAGAGAACTGCCATTCTGTTGCTCAGGGGTCAGGGTGGAAGAGAGGTTAACTCCATCCACTGACCCATCTTGCTCTCTGGCTACCAGGAGGTCAGGAAGAGGCTCAGTCTCCTCCTCCATTCCATCATCTGTTGCCAAGAGCATGCCCACTTCGGACCACTCCAAGTGGGGCTTAAAGCGGTTGACATGCAGGACCCTCAAGGGGTTCCTGGGAGATTGCAAGTCCACCAAATAGGTAACTGGACTCTTGCACTCCACAACCTCAAAGGGGCCTGTCCACTTATCCTGGAGCGCACAAGGCTCCACGGGGGCCAAGACCCACACCTTCTGTCCAGGCTGAAGCTCTACCAGAGTGGCATTCTGGTCATACCACTGCTTCATCTCCTCCTGGCTGGCTTCCAGATTTGCCTCAGCAAGTGCTCTGAAACGCCTAGTCTGGTTCCTGAAGGCCAGCATGTAGCTATATACATTCTGGGGCGGTTTCCTGGGAGATTGTTCCCAGCCTTCCGTGATCAGACTTAGAATTCCTCTCACTGGGTGGCCATACAGGAGCTCAAAGGGGATGGACCCTAGAGACTTCTGTGGTACCTCACGGTAAGCAAAGAGCAGGCATGGAAAGAGGACCTAGCACTTATGCCTCATGGGTTCTTCCAGACCCATAACCATGCCCTTCAGAGTTCAGTTGAATCTCTCAACCAACCCGTTTCCTATGGGGTAATAAGGCGTGGTGAATTTGTAGGTTACACCACACTCTTGCCAAAGGGATTTCATATACTTAGAGATGAAATTAGTACCCCGGTCAGACACCACCTCTAGTGGGAATCCCACTCTAGAGAAAATTCCCATCAGGGCACGTCCCACCACGTGGGCCATCACTGTCCTCAGAGGGATGGCTTCCGGGTAAAGGGTGGCATGGTCCACCAGGAACAGGAAGAACCTGTGTCCCATGGCTGTCCTGGGGTCCAGTGGCCCCACAATGTCAATTCCCACTCGCTGGAATACGGTACTGACTACAGGGAATGGCTGGAGAGGAGCCTTCTGCTTCCTCCCACTCTTTCCACTTGCCTTGCAAGTCTGGCAGGTCCTACAGTGAGGATCTGAGTTCTTGGGGATTTAAGGCCAATAAAAGTGGGTGACAAGCCTTTCATAGGTTTTGTCCTGCCCCAAATGCCCTGCCAATGGCATATCGTGAGCCAGCCCCAGTAGGAAAGCCCTGAATCTCTGGGGTACCACCAGCGCACGGGCTGACCCAGGTTCAGCAACCTTAGGCTCTGAATACAGGAGGTCATTATCCCAATAAATGAAATGTGTTCCAGACTGATCACCGTTGGCCTGGTCTGCAGCCTGCTGCCGCAGACCTATGAGAGAAGGACACTCTATCTGCGCCCTGCAGAATTCCTCCCTGGAGGGGCCTCCTTCCTGTTTCCAAGGGGTCAGCTCAGGCAGGTCCCCCAGTTCAGCTAACACGACAGGGGTGTTCACATTCGCCCCTGCTGTTCGCATTGAAAATCGAGCCATTGGAGGCCAGCGCAAGGCTAGGGATAGCGTATAGGGGCCTCATATGTGGCGGTACCCCCCACTACATTTCGCTATATGCCGATGATCTGTTGTTGTTCTTGGAGGACACGACAGTGGCGTTACAGGGGGCAGTACAAATGCTGTCGGAATTTGGACAGAGGTCGGGCCTTAAAGTTAATTGGACCAAAACCTGCTTGTTTCCGCTGCGGGCAGATGTGCCCGAACCGCACCTGGCGGCTGATCTGGTGTGGGAACGTTCATGCTTTACCTATTTAGGAGTCCGGATTTATCATAGTGCCGATGACATACTAGAGGGGAACATAGGACGCTGTATTCGTGCTCTGAAGGGCTGTGTGGCGTTCTGGGCAACCCTCCCCCTCTCGGTGATGGGGAGAGTAGCGTTGCTCAAGATGGTGGCCTTGCCCCAACTGCTTTATTATTTTCGTACCCTACCAGTCTGGATCCCTCCCCGGTTTTTCAAGGAACTACGGACACTCACCATAGACTTTCTGTGGGGGCCTGGACGACGAAGGGTGGCTTTGGATACGTTGCTGAGGCCAAAGTCGGAGGGAGGACTAGCGGTCCCTAACGTCGAACTTTATTATTTGGCAGCGCAGCTGCAGATCCTGACGCAGAATGTAGAACGAGAATTTAGGAGCCCTGAGCAGAATCCAGGGACGGGTATGCAGAGACATGTTCTCTCGTACATCGTCATGCAGCAACGACTGGACCTCCGGGACTTAACGCTGGAGGAGAGGACCCTGAGGTTGTGCTGGAATAAGAGCCAAAAAGGGGCGGGAGTGGTGCATACATACGCACCGGAGATCCCGCTGGGCATGTTGACAGCATTGCCACATGGAGGGGACTGGTCCCCACTCATGGAGTGGGAAGAGAAGGGGCTGCATTCCATGTGATACATTTCAGTTCAGGTAACGTCCCCATAGTAACAATCGCTCAACGGTTCCTCTCCGGAACTTTGCCGGCCCACACCAGAGCCTTCTAACCCCAAACCCTCAACACCCCGGATAACTCCCACAACCCTCCCCCCCAGAACAGGACCTACAACACAACATCAAACCCCATCCAAACTTCCACAACCATTCACACAATACTATCCTGTAGTAGTTACCACAGGTTGCCTTAAGTGCAATGGAAGGGTGAACGAGCCCCGACAGGTAGCAGCCCTGGCCCCAGCCCCATAATCCCCCACTGCAATGTGACACAGCTACAACATTCGAACGTTCTACCATATGTTCCAGCTCTGCCATATTCAGTCCGCCGACAACGACCCTCCTGAAGGGTCATGCTATCTACAAGTCATCCCCGATCTCGGCGTCACCTCCGGGCCCCTGGTGCTGTCAACATCCGAAATTTCAGTTCCCGATAGCCTCTTTTCCTCATCAGTGTACGATCCCCTACGCGAGTCCTCCTTCTGCGATCCCGTGATTGCTGCCGTTGCCGCCAGAGCCCCCTGCTTATCAGCCGCTAGCTGTGGGAGCTTTAAGGCCTGTTGGGTTTTGTTCTGTTTGCGGATACGTTGTGATTGGCGCATCCGCTGTTGTTTAGGATGCCCTCGGTCTCCCCCGCTCTTACGGTCTGTGCCCTCCCTGTACGATTCAAGCCAGGACCAGGCATCTTCGGGCGTCAAGAAAAACTGTGTTGTACCATCAAGTATCACCCTCAGTTTGGCCGTGAAGAGCAGCGAATATTGGATCCCCTCGTCTCTGAGCTCCTTCTTGACAGACAAGTATATGGCCCTGCGCCGCTGTATCTCCTGAGTGTAGTCCGGGAAGATAGTGACCGAACTGTTCTCCACCTTAAAAGGCCCCACAGAGCGCACAGGTTGAATCAACAGGTCCCTCTCCTTATAATGGAGGCCTCTGGCCACCACAAGTCGGGGAGGACGGCCCAGCAACGGCGGTTTGGCGGGCACCCTGTGTGCCCTTTCGAGCGTAAAGAAGGAAGAAAGGCCCTCCGGGGCTACTTGCGTCCTAAACCAGTTCTCCAGATCATCATGTTCATACCCTCTATTTTTTCTGGCAGGCCTACCACCCGTACGTTGTTTCGCCGATTGCGACTTTCGGAATCTTCAGCCCTCTTCTCTAGGGTCGCCAGTTGCTACAGCGCGTCTTCTAGTTTGCGTTCCACTGTCACCACCGCAGGTTTCAACTCTTGGAGGGTCGTTTCGTTGTCTTTGACCCTGTCTGCTACCTTGGAATGGTCCGCCCTCAGAAGTCCCAGCCCCGTCGCCACTTGGGCGATGTCCTGATGCAGTGACCCTCTCGCCCCGCGAGTCGCGCGCGGGAACAGCCGGGAGAAGCCCGGGACAAGGGCGGGACAGTCTTTGGCAGTCGTTGGTAGGAGGAGGCAGGGCAGGGCCACATACCCTGCTCCTCGCAATGGGGAAACGCAAGCTGACTGTGAACGGTGGAGAAGGTAAGAAGGCCAAGGTCCCTAGGAAATCAGAGACTATCATATCTTACCTGACATCTGCTGTGGGGGCTCTTAATGACGAAATTGCAAATGCGGAAAAAGAACTGGGACTCGGCCAGCCCGCTCTTGAGTCCGGGGACCTAATCGACCTAGTTGTCCCCGAGTCTGCTTCTCATATTCCACTGGAACCCAATGTTGTTGTTAGGGCTCCTACTATTCCTCCCGCACCCAGGATTACCACCTCACCTCCTCAACCAAATAGTGAAACTGTATATCCTGAACTGGCTAATAACATACCACCTAAAGCTAAAAGCAAACGAGGCAAGACAATTCGTAAGGGTGACTCAGGCAGTGCGGAAAAACTGATTCCCGAGGATGTTCGAGCCAACCTGGCCGTAATGATCGAGGGCTTATTCGAATCGCGGTTGGAACCTTTGTTGGTAAACATAGCGAAAGACATTGTGGACACTCTGAAATCATGTGTGAATAACATTATGAGTAAATGCGACAAGATTGATAAATATTTATATGAGCGCAATGCACACAGTGAGACGCACTCTAAAAGTAACTTAACATCTGAGCAACAAGGGAGGGTCTCCATGACAACTAATGAGCCAGTCAGCTCGCATATGCAATCGCATAGCTCTAACTGTGCCCCTATGGTCATAGCACGTGATGATAGGATTGCATCTTTGCGAGGGGCACAAAAGGCTGATGGTGCGGGGGTTGGGGCACCAAGTGTGGCTGCGACCCCAATAGCGACCCCAATAGCACAGGGGCACCAACCCAACGATCCTCGTAAAAGACTGACCCGGGCAGTGGACCTTCCACCGGATGCTGCCCGTTTAGTCGTTATTTTGACCGGGATCCCGTGCCTTAAACCACACCAGAGTGAATCTGAGTCCGAGCTGCTACATAGAACTAGAAATTGGTGTTCACAGTTCAGTAGTGGGAGTGTGGATGTGGGCAAACACATTATAGCTGCTTGAAGGGTGGATTGGGTGGGAAGGAAGGTCAAATGCATTCCCGGAGACTGTGTAATTGTTAACTTTAACAGATGTAATATGGCAGATACTCTTCTCTGGGATGGTTCTGATCTAGTTGGTGCTGGTATTAGACCACTCCCACTAGGGTATTTTTACCCCCCTCCCACACACCCTCAGCCAAGATCACCCCACCCGCCTATCCCACACCTGATAGGAAAAGCAGGAGGGATAGGGGCTCCGCCACATATATCCTACCAAACCCACCAGGCTCTACTGCGGGTGAGACCAAATCCCGTAGTAGCTCCACCCACCCAGGAACATTATATTGGTAGTCAGGGGACAGGAATCTTACTCAGTAATAGGTTCTCTCCCCTTTCTACTGACTCTCCCCTAGATTCCAATGATTGACAACCATCCACCGTGACCTCTATCACGGAGGTCATCCCTGCACATAGGTATCGCCACATACCAGTGGTAAGCTGGAACATCGCAGGGCTAGGGAAGAAAGCCACAGACGCTAGATGGTTAAACTTTGTGTCCCAATACGAGATTTTGGGCTTCCAAGAAACATGGGATGCCAGTGATAACTTTTTCTTGGACGGGTTCTGGAGTTTTTCAGTCAAGGCAACCCCCGGGGAGGGTGGCAGGCACAAAGGAGGGCTGCACAAACTTTTCTCTTTAAAATTGGCGGGTGTCACTAGTAAGATTGATTGTACCTCTGATAACATCTTATGCATCGAGTGGGCCAGGCCAAATTCTCCGCTAACTCTGATAGTTAACCATTACAATGCCCCTACAAGGGATAGAAACTGTTCACACTTGAAGTCCCTATTTCTGTTTTTATCTTCATATAAGTCAAAGCAACATGCTTCATTCGATATCCTGTTAATGGGAGATTTTAACGTCCACCCATGTGGCTGGGGTTGTTTGGACAAAGAGGTACTGGGCCCCCCGGGAGCTGTCAGTACTCACTTTGAGCACACTGCACAGGGGGCGGACTTGGAAGATCTACTCGCAAAACTAAATTTATACGAGGCTGAAGGGTCATGGGGAGATGAGAGGGCACCGACTTTTGTAGGCAGGGATGCCAGTACGATTATCGATTACATTTTTATTACTCCCGGGCTAATCGATATGGTGGTATCCTATGAAGTGTGTACTTCCCCTTTCAGTGACCATAATCCTGTAGTCTTGACCCTGGACATGGGTAGCAACATTGTCACCCAGGTTGAGCGTCTGGGGAACCGTGGTGATACCCTTGTCCCTAGGGAGCAGGGCCGCAGATTAAATTGGGCAAAGGTCATCCCGGATAGCTTTATGGACAACCTTCTACAGAATAGACAAGCTGACATCACAATTTGCATGGACAGCACATCTGAAGGCACCGCCATCATTAGTTCTTTCACCTCTATATGTACACAAATTAGCCTTGACCTGACGACCATAAAGAAACGAGCGGATTCATCTAGCCCTAGATGGTTTGACAGGGAGTGCTCTAAAAAACATAATGTTCTCCTTCAGGCTCTTAAACAGCAGCCAAGAGATAGGGAGTTGGTGGGCCGGCTTAGAAAAGAATATAGGCAGGCTACCGAGATACGTAAAAAAGCAATAAAAAGTGAGGCCTGGGACAGCTTAACAACGGTTAGTGTACTGAGAGACAGTTCCCAATTCTGGATGATTTTAAATCACCCTTACTTTGCCGTCTCAAATAACACCGTTCTGGACTGTGTGATTCCCGAGGATGCCTGGGGGAACCACTTCAGTAAAATATATAATAGCGAAGATGGGCCGGCTACACTCCGTCCTCAACAGCCTTTGACTGAAGCATCTCCTCTGTCCTTTTCTGAATTTGAGGTCACTAGGGCAATCGATGAAATGACCAAACATAAGGCCCCGGGACCAGACGGTGTCCCTGCAGACCTATACAGCTCAAAGTCACCATTATGGGCCAAAATTCTTACCAATGTTTTTAATTCAACTGTTAATGAGGGATTTCCAAAAACCTGGTCCACCTCAACCATTATCCCTATATTTAAGAAGGGCTCCAGATCCGATCCGGCCTGTTATAGGCCGATCTCGCTTATCGATTCTGCCGTAAAGATTCTTGGCAGAGTCATTTTATACAGACTAGGCGATATCATTAAGGAGAAGGGGGTGCTCTCTGACCTACAATATGGTTTCAGAGAGAAACGAGGTACAATAGAGCAGTGTTTGAACCTCCACATGCTGGTCAGTAAATACACTATGGCAAAGGAGGGCCATTTATATTTGGCCTTTATGGACCTCTCCTCGGCCTTCGACCTGGTCAATAGGGCCAAGTTATGGGCCATATTGGCTGGCATTGGGATTGACCCCCCTCTGGTAGACTTCCTGGCCGCACTTCACGCAGACTTATCAGCCACCATTAGAACTAATCGTGAAGGCAGTACCACCAGACCTTTTAGTTCTAGAAGAGGTGTGAGGCAGGGCTGTATTTTAGCCCCACTTCTGTTTACACTTTATATTAACTCCCTAGATAAATCCTTGGAGGGGTCCACACCTGATATCCCCTACGTGGGGGGGTCCGCAGTACCCGTACTCCTCTACGCGGACGATGCGGTGCTCTTAGCCCGTACAGGGGTGGGGTTACAGAGGCTTCTCGACGCATTTGGCCACTTCATGACTTTGTTAGACCTTTTGGTCAATAACAAAAAATCACATATCATGCTGGTAGGGAAGCGACCTAGGCCAAAAAAGTTTAAATCTTTTAGCTGCTGCGAAGAGGGGATTTCGAGGGTACAAGTGTTTACCTACTTGGGTGTGATATTTGAAGAGAAGGGCTCGTGGACCCCACAGGTGGATGCGAAATCTCTAGCTGTCACTAGATCCACCTCCGCACTTTTGAGTTTCGCTAAGCGTCTTGGGTCTCGACCGATGGAGGCATTATTGAAGGTTTACAAAACCAAATGCTTATCTATAGCCTCCTATGGAGCCCCACTGTGGGGTTACTCTCACTGTGGTAAACTACAGACAGTAGAAAATCACTTTCTTAGGTCTTTATTGGGTGTTCCACAACCTACACCAGTCCTATCGATACACACTGAGTTAGGGTTGGGATATATCACTGACTTGCTCCAACTAGCGCCCCTAATATGTTGGACCAAAATCTGGCTGAACAAGGACATTACACTAAACCATACTATTCTTAGGGACTGCATGTCCTTGAATAATGCCTCAAAGATTCCGTGGCTGGAATACGTAAAGGGGGAGATGGGCAGACTTGGCAGGCCTGACCTTTTTAGTCACCCAAACACTATACTTAGGGAAGACCTGAAATGGATTAAAGAAAACTTTATGAGGAGGGCAATCCAAACACGGGAGGAGAAAGAACTAACTAAACCCAGAGCTAGAGCCAACTTCCTCCTTCTGACTACGCCCCAAATTGAACCTTATCTAAAAATCGTGATCAGACCATTCCATCGCCATTTGCTCATTAGATTTAGATTCAATATAATCCAATACTCCCTGGGTGATTTTCCTGTGTGGGGTGTTCCTGATGAGTCTACCCCATGTAGCTGCGATAATTTTTCTGAGCAGACCCTCATGCATTTCGTCATGTTTTGTAGCCACTATAAAGAGAGTAAGTAGAATGAGGATTTTGGCACCTATTTTAAGAGACGCAGGTTTTGTCCAGGTACGCCCTGCTCTACTTTACTTGCAGTTATTAGGTAGCACCAGGACAACCCTCGGGGTTGCTAGCTTCCTGGTCGCAGCCATGCGTACGAGGACCAGGATGCTATCCCCGAGGCAACTGGAAGGGTGACCTCACTATCTTGTATTCGCTGCTATTGTTTTTTAACTATATTTAACCTTTTTTATACTGTGTATAAATTATATTGGTGTGAACTTTTATATCTACGTACAGTGGACATTGTTACAGATTTTGACCCCTGAATGTCTTTTAACTTCATGAAATTTGTTACACTGCAATTAATTTCTAAATTTATGCTGTCATGCTGCTTTTATGATTTTAAATGTAATCGAATAAAGCTTGTTTTGACTTTGACTTTGATTCCTTTGTGGCTGCTATTGCTTCCAGATTTTGATCCAGGCGTTTGTTCATTCTGCGCTCGGATAGCGTGCCATCAGTTTCCGCACCGTCCTCTCGAGCGTCGTCCTAGTCCATCCCGCCCTCCTTCTTGTCCTTAGGCTTCATGATGAGCAATGGAGCAGTGCACCCCACCTCAGATGGGCGTCCCCTAGCGCACCTATTACACAGCCACTGTCGTTCCTGCTGGGTATGTGCACAGTATGGCAGTGGGCCGTTCCAGGGGTCTTCCGCTCATGTACTCCCAATGCCTATTGCGCTGTTGCGCTGCAGAGATGGTATGTGCAACACAGAACACCTGTTATGATCACCACTTATGTCAGTACCTGGCTCAAGGCTCCCTTATTTATGTGGCTCAGGCGTCCCTCCCTTCGGTATGGCCCTAGGGCCGGTGATCTTGTAGCCTGCACTCGCCTCGCTAGCTGATGGTCCGTGTCCGGTTCCCTCCCGTGGCAGCCCTCCGTAAGCACAGCGTCCACCAGGTTGTGCTCCATCAAAGGACTCACATCCCAATGTCCTCTATTATGCTCCTGTCCACTGCTGACCAAGGGCCCTCCATCAACTTCCGTGCCCGTGATCCACTTCTTCCCAACAAATGTTTCATGGCAGGTCCGCCTTAGTCCGTATTCCACCGCTACCTGCTGGTAGGCGACACCCAGTCTGCATCTGCCACTCAAGCGCTCCGTCGCTGGCCCCAGGTATCCCGGCCGTGCAGCGCCAGCGATCCGTCCTTGTTCCCACCTCTGAGGCACCCGGGTGAGCTCCGCAGCCCTTCCTTTGTAGGACCTCTGCTGTGGTCCCGCTGCTCACCCTGCAATCGGCGGCCGTTCCAGGCGGCCCGCAGCGCACACCCCCTCGTTCAGCGTCAGAGACTCCGCGGTGGGTCCCGGTGCATTCCGCTAGGTGTGTACCTCATCTGTCACTTGCACCGCGGCCCCTTAGCATCCCCCACACACAAGATTGGTCGTTATCCTGGCAGTAATGCGAAGCCTCCATCCACCGCACGAAGGAAGGCCGTGGCCTCCGGTGTTCTCCGGTCCTGCAGTCATGCTCCGTGGGCGTGCCTGCTCAGATCGCCCAGGATGCCGCAACTCAGTCCTGTCGGCCGATCTGCGCCGCCATCTTGCCTTCACCTCGGCAGCCCGGCCGGAGATTTTGCCCACAGTTTCAAGGCACTTCTAGGTCTTCGTCAACCATCATATTGAGCCAGCTGGCTGCCCTAGTCGTTCCGGCATTCGTTGCCGTAGCTATAACTGCACCAGCTGCGATTTATCAGGATTATTGATGGGACCGGGCACGGAGCTAGTTGCTCACGCCACCTCCTCTATCGGCGCCCAAGCCACGCCCCTCCAAACAGTCTACAGGCATGACAGTTCTCACAGCTACTCGAAGAGTACCAGAGACCCCCCCACTCAAAGGGAACCTGAGCCATTAGACAACAACTCTCTGTGTTGTCAGGGTTGACAACCCGGCAGTATGCATGGGGGACAACCTGCTCTTGAGACACCAGGTGCTGCTTGACAGCAGTCACACTGGCTCCTGTATCTCTAAGAGCCTCCACCCTTCGGCCATTGATGGTAACCCACTGCCCATATGTCTTAGTGTTAGAGGGCAGTTGGTTCTCAGGGACCATCTCACTCTCTCCTAACGAGACCAGGGTCATCTGAACAGGATCCCACCCACCTTGGACTTCTACCTCCCCCTCAAAGGCTACACTAGCCATCTGCCGGGGCGGAGCACCAGTGGGTGCTGGTTTACCAAACAGGCAACACTTGGGATCATTGGCAAAATGCCCCAGTTCACCACATTTGTAACACTTTAGGGGCCCTCTTTGAACAGGGGTACCTGTCGGGCCACGGTCAGTTTCTGGGGTGGGGGAGGCTGAGAACCTTTCTCTTGGTTCCCTTGAGAATTACTTTGGGGCCTCTTCTGAAACTCCCTCTGTTTGCCCTTGTCCCCCCACTCCTCTGCTGGGACCCTGCCCACCCTTGTAGGAGTCTCCCACTTGACCCTTGTGGACCCTGGAGCTGACCCAGCAGTCCACCTCCTCAGCGAGCTTCCTAGGGTTAGTCAGCTTGCTATAAATCAGGTGCTGGCTTAGCTCAGGAAAATAATTTCTAGACTTGTGCTTCCATGCAATTAAATCAAAGAGACCTTGAAAATCATTAACTTTGCTACCCTTCAACCAACCATCCAGTGCTCTGCAGAAAAAGTTACATAATCAACATATGTACTGTTAGGAATCTTTGCACAACCCCTGAACCTCTGTCTTTACAATTCAGGAGTTAACCCATACCTGGTCATCAAAGCTTCCTTCATGTGTGGCTAAGAATTATAAACTTCAGAGGGCAAATCTTGCAGTGTGTCCCGCCTCTCACTAAGGAACCGCCCCCACAACCCCGCTCCCCAATCTCTCTCAGGGACCCGGTGGGAAGACATGGCTACCTCATAGGCCTTGAACCACTGCCCTATGTCATCATTCTTAAAAAATTCTTTCACCAAATCCTTTGGCATGTACACCCTTGATTCTACCTGTACTTGCGATGCGCTGCCACTAGAGGGAGTAGTTTTCATACTTTTAGCTTTCAGCTCCAGCTCCCTCAACTTCATTTCATGCTCCATTTGAAAAATTTTCTTTCTTCCATAGCCAGCCTTTTGCTTTCCATCTCCAGCTGACCATTTAGTTTTGCCATCTCCATTGCATGTGTCCGGGTTTCCTTCCTGTCTGCCGACTCCTCTGGCGACAGGACTCTGCCAAAATCATGAATGTTTTCTGCTGGTTCAATATCCACTCTATTCTCAGGTGCCCTTGACTCAATCCAGGCCCTCAGTGCCTTTTGGAAGTGAGCTTTGTTTTTACATCCAGACTGTGAAACTCTAAACTTTTTGCAGAAGCCCTTCAGCTGGGCTAAGGAGTAGCTCTCTAGTCTCTCTTCTTCACATTCTATTCCTTCAATGTCAGAGACTACAGATGCTGCCTTTTCTCCATTGACTGAATCAGGCATGACTTTTCTTTAAGAAAAAATGGAGATCTCTTGGCAAAAAAAAAAAATCAACAAGTATGTGGCTGCGTTATTGGTCTGAACTCACTATGTAGTGTTCACCAATTACTGTATATTAATCACAAATGCAAATTCGAAATCCTCACTGCTGCCTCCAATGTTAGATTTGGGGGTCTCTGGTTATCACAGGTGAGTACTTGTGACAAGCAGGGACCCTCTCCTCTAGTCAGGGCAAGGGACTTAATCTTTAAAATAACCCCTACTCACCCTCTAGGTTGCGTGGCGCGAGCAGACAAGGCTAAACTTCAGAGCGTTATGGGTTAAGCATTTATGACCACATACAGTAATTCAATGACACACCACAAATGGACACTAGTCTAGTTTTGTATCAAAAAATAAGTATCTTTATATAAGGCTTAGCACAAGACTCAAATAACGTTTGTAAAATGGGGCCATAATACTATTTAGCAATAAAATGAGCATTCTGTTAAAAATGCGTAAATCTTGGTTCCTGTGCGCGTTGCGCACTCTTGTCTGACTCTTACCGTTGAAAAACAATGTCAAAAAGGTATTAAACCAGCGTTGCGGACTCCGTGGTCCGTGGCGTACACACTGTGGTACACGTTGAGTGACAGTACCTTTTCTGCGATGAGGAGTCCTGTTCGAATGCGGCGTCCGGGACGTGCAGGCAAAACAAAGATGCTGGCGGCTCCTCTGTGAGGCGGGCCCCGGCTCTGGTAGGCGTCTCATGAGAGGCGTAGAGCAGGAGGGCTTTGAGGAGCGGGGCGGGCGATGCGGTTTGCCTCCGGCGTTCACGGCGTAGCTGCTGATTCAATACGGGCAGGAGCGGCACAAGGCATCCAGTACGGGGCGTACGGCCGGGCTCTCTTAGTGCGGCACGGCCCCGGTGATCACGAGTGCGATGCGAGGTAGCTGGTTCGCTTCGTGCGTACGGGCCGTCCTTGGCTTCGTGAGGCACTCCGTTCGGCTTCCAGAGGAGGGGGCGGCCAGGCGAGCAGTGCGGCTCGAAAAGGGGGGAAGAGTGAGGCAGAGTGTGGGCGGCCCAGCGGGACGGTGCAAGGAACGGCTCGAAGCAGAGCGGGCTCACACAGTGCGGGGCAAGCTCACCCACAAGCCCTTGGAGATTGTTTGAAGCACAAGTAGCAAAAGTCTCTTTCAGTCCTTTTTCTCTCCTTTCTCAGCAAGGCACCCACTGCAGGCCAGTCCCCCAGGTCAGGGACAGTACTCCTCCTCACAGCTTCTTCCAGGTCCTTCTCGTCGGGCAGAGGTTATTGGTGGTCAAACAGGATCTGATTTCTTAGGAGCAGGGCTCCTATACTTATACTGCATTTCTTTTGTTCTTTCAGGCCAGGGAGCCTTTTCCTTGTTAAGTCCAGTTTCTGAGCACTTTGTTGATAGTATGCAGGCTTCTGCTTTCAGTGTGCAGGGCAGAGACATCAGACGCTCTGCAGGAGGTGGAGCTAGCACTGTGGTGACAAGTACAGTCCAGGAGTACTCTGTTGACAGTCTTCCCTCTCTCTTTACAAGGTGCAGGGCAGAGACCTCAGACACTCCACAGGGGGTGGATCCAGCATTGTGGTGGCAGAGGACAGCCCTATTCAGAACCTAAGTGCCTCACGGGAACAGTCCAGCCCAAACTGCAAAGCCATGTCTTCCTTGGACCAGAAACAAGCATCCTGGGACTGATTTTTGGCTAATCAGCTGTCATCAGCAAGGCTACCTTGAATCCAGAGGCAAAGTGAGCAAGGGACCCACATCTTGGCATCCCCTGCCAACTTAGGGCGAACAAAGAAAACCAAAGGGGATGATGGATGGAGTGTTGAGCATTGCAAGCACTCACCCCCAGTCAACTAATCTGGGTTTAATCCGTCTCTTTCTTAAGCTCACTCTGCCACCCCATTTCAGACATGGCCATACACAAATCAGTCTGACCCTGTGCCTCATGGGAACAGTCCAGCCCGAACTGCCAAGCCATGTCTTCCCTGGACTGGAAACAAGCATCCTGGTAACGGTTTCTGGCTAATCAGCCATCATCAGCCAGGCTAGCTTGAATCCAGTGGGAAAGTGAGCAAGGGACCCACGTCTGGGCATACCCTGCCAACTTATGGCGAACAAAGCAAAACCATAGGGGATGATGGACGGAGTTTTGAACATTGCAAGCACTCACCCCCAGTCAACTGATCTGGGTTTAATCCATCACCTTTCTTAAGCTCACTCCGCCACCCCAGTTCAAACATGGCCATATGCAAATCAGTCTGACCCTGTGCCTTATGGGAACAGTCCAGACCGAACTGCCAAGCCATATCTTCCATGGACCCGAAACAAGCATCCTGGCACCGGTTTCTGGCTAATCAACTACCATCAGCCAGGCTGTCTTGAATCCAGTGGCAAAGTGAGCAAGGGACCAACGTCTGGGCTTATCCTTCCAACTTAGGGTGAACAAAGCAAAACCAAAGGGAATGATGGACTGAGTGTTGAACATTGCAAGCACTCACCCCCAGTCAACTGATCTGGGATTCATCCATCATCTTTCTTGAGCTCACTCCGCCACCCTAGTTCAGACATGGCCATATGCAAATCAGTCTGATCCTGTGCCTCATGGGAACCGTCCAGCCCGAACTGCCAAGCCATGTCTTCCCTGAACCGGAAACAAGCATCCTGGGACCGGTTTCTGGCTAATCAGCCGTCATCAGCCAGGCTAGCTTGAATCCAGTGGCAAACTGAGCAAGGGAACCATGTTTGGACATACCCTGCAAACTTAGAGCGAACAAAGCAAAACCAAAGGGTATGATGGACTGAGTGTTGAACATTGCAAGCACTCACCCCCAGTCAACTGATCTGGGTTTAATCCATCATCCTTCTTAAGGTAACTCCACCACCCCAGTTCAGACATGGCCATATGCAAATCAGTCTGACCCTGTGCCTCATGGGAACAGTCCAGCCCGAACTGCCAAGCCATGTCTTCCCTGGACCGGAAACAAGCATCCTGGGACCGGTTTCTGGCTAATCAGCCGTCATCAGCCAGGCTAGCTTGAATCCAGTGGGAAAGTGAGCAAGGGTCCCACGTCTGGGCATACCCTGCCAACTTAGGGTGAACAAAGTAAAACAAAAGAGAATGATGGTCGGAGTGTTGAACATTGCAAGCACTCACCCCCAGTCAACTGATCTGGGTTCAATCCATCATCTTTCTTAAGCTCACTCCGCCTCCCCAGTTCAGACTTGGCCATATGCAAATCAGGCTCACTGTTAGACCTGGCACCATTGGCGTGGGTATCCCTTCCATTTTTGCTGTTGCCTCATGCTTTTTTGCTGATACTAGATGCTTTGGGCACTGTGCCACTGCTATTCAGTGCCACAGTGCAAGTGCTCCCTATTGTAAATTGATGTATGTATTAGAGATTCCATGTTTGGCTATTTTGGTTTACTTGTCAGACCCTAGTCTAGTGCACTGAGTGTGCCAGGGCGTGTAATCCAAATGCTGCTGGTGGGCTTGCAGCACTGGTTGTGCCACCCACAGAAGCAGCCTTGTAAAACGTGTCTAAGGTCTGCCATTGCAGGGCCTACGTGCAGTCTGGTACTGTCATGCTGACTGGGCAAGTGCACCCACTTCCCAGTCCCTAAACCTTCCCTTTTCTTCATATCAGTCACCCCTATGGTAGGCCCAAAGGCACGGTGCATTCTAAGTATAAGGTATGACAAGCCCTGATGTGTGTGGCTTGTCCTAATAGTGAATTACAGCCATTTTCGTTTTTCACTATTGCAAGGCTACCTGTTCTCCATAGTCCAGAATGGGCTGTTAGAATTGTTAAATTTTATAATCCTAACAGGCTCAGAGAACATGATTGAAATTAGAGTTTAGTATGCCTGAACTCAGATGAATAAAATACATATTTTAGTGAAGTTTATTTTAATATTCTGTGTTTGCAAATACCACTTTTAGAAAGTAGGTCTATGCTTGTCTAACCATTCAAACCTGCCTCTGCTAGTTTGTGTATTCCTATGTCTGGTTTCATGAAGTGACAGGGCTGGGGGATTCCAGGAGACAGGCTGAGTCAACCAGTGGTGAATAGAGAGATCAGCATCTAGATGGGAGGGAGGAGTTCACCTGAACTCTGAATAGGGCTGTGCCTGCCTTCCACAATGCTTGCTCCACCCCATGGGGAGCGGCTGATGTCTCTTCCCTGCACACTGAAAGAAGAGAAGGAGTCTTGTCTACAAAGTGCTCCAGGACTGTACTTGCCTTCCACAATGCTGGCTCCACCTCCTGTGGGGTGTCTGATGTTTCTGCCCTGCACTGTGAAAGGAAAGGAGAAGTCTGGTAAACAAAGTGCTCAGGAACTGGTTTGGACTAGGCACAGGCCCCTCTCCCCTCAGGTGACAAAGGATTTTGGGGTATAAATATTGGGACCCTGCTCCCATGAAATTAGATCACTTTTGGACTACAAGAAGAAACCTTTACTGAGGAGAGGAACCTGAAGAAACTGAGAAGAGACTATTACCAAGATGAAGTGCTGCTTGGGGGATTGGCCTGCAGTGGTTGCCTGACTGCCAAAAGAAGGAGAAAGGAACGCTGTGTACTTTGCTTTCAACTTGTGAAGGATCTCCAAGGGCTTGGAAAAGAGCTTGCCTCCTGCTAAAGTCTCAGGGACAACAGACTTCACTCCCCAGCTCCCCAGAGTTATTTTGCAAGTGACTGCTGCTGTTTTGGGCCTTCTGAGGAACTGCGTGTCGCAAGGAGCTGAAAGATTGACTCAACGAGAAGAAGCGTGTCGCCGTCGATGTGCCTGCCATCGCAACTCCGGAGAAAGAAGGGTGTCGCCGCTGGAACTGTCGCACTGCACCGCATCGAAGAGAAGCCTGCAGTAACAGAGAGGAAGCGTGTCGCCGTCGCTGCTGCCGTCGCAACTCCGAAGAAAGAGGGTGTCGCCGCTGTGGTTGTCGCACTGCACCGCATCAGGAGAAGAATCTCGCAACGAGGTCGGAGCATGTCACCGTCGCTGTGCCTGCCGTCGCAACTCTGAAGGAGGGTGTCGCCGCTGGAACTGTAGCATTGCATCGCATCGACCAAGAGCACCTCGCATCCCTGAGAAGCTCACCGCCGTCAGAGCTGCTGCCGTCGCATCTTGGGTGTCGCCGCTGTAGTTGTCGCATCGAGCGGAAGCTTCACGCATCATAGAGAAGTGCGTCGCCGCTGGAGCTGTTGCCGTCGCATCGTAAGGATGTCGTCGCTTCAGTCCACGCATCTAACCGAGAGCTTCTCGCGTCCCCGAGAAGCGTGTCGCATCTGGAAGATCTTCACGTCTTTATTTCTTTGCACCTGAACTTTGACGCATTTCCCATCGCTGCGACATTGCTTGTTTTGGAAGCGCAAACCAACTTAAGGTACATTGACGCAGAGTGTCGCATCTGAGAACTGTACTGAACAAAGCTTAAATCTACCATCTTAAAGTATTCATAGTGTGTATTTGTGTTGTTTATGCTCTTGTGGCAACTCTATATAAAGTCTACTTATTTTTTATATAAAACCTGTATGGTGTCCATTTGTAGTTTTGTCACTGGGTTACTGTATGTGGTCACAACTGCTTAACTTACAACGCCTCTGAAATAAAGCCTTGGCTGCTCTCACCACGATACCTTGAGGGTGAGCAGGGGTTATTTTAGGAGTGAAATCCCCCTTTCCCTGACTAGAGGAGAGGGTCCCTATTTGTCACAAGTACCAACCTGTGCCAACTAGAGCCCCCCAAACCTAACACTGACCCTATGCCTCATGGTAACAGTCCTGCCCGAACTGCCAAGCCATGTCTTCCCTGGACCGGAAACAAGCATCCTGGGACCGGTTTCTGGCTAATCAGCCGTCATCAGCCAGGCTAGCTTGAATCCAGTGGCAAAGTGAGCAAGGGACCCGCATCTGGGCATACCCTGTCTACTTAGAGAGAACAATGCAAAACCAAAGGGGATGATGGATGGAGTGTTGAACATTGCAAGCACTCACCCCCAGTCAACTGATCTGGGTTTAATCCATCATCTTTGTTAAGCTCACTCCGCCACCCCAGTTCAGACATGGCCATATGCAAATCAGTCTGACCCTGTGCCGTGTGGGAACAGTCTAGCCTGAACTGTCAAGCCATGTCTTCCCTGGACTGGAAACAAGCATCCTGAGACCGGTTTCTGGCTAATCAGCCGTCATCAGCCAGGCTATCTTGAATACAGTGGAAAAGTGAGCAAGGGAACCACGTCTGGGCATACCCTGCCAACTTAGGGCGAACAAAGCAAAACCAAAGGGGATGATGGACAGAGTGTTGAATATTGCAAGCACTCACCCCCAGTCAACTGACCTGGGTTTAATCCATCATCTTTCTTAAGCTCACTCCGCTACCCCGTTCAGACATGGCCGTATGCAAATCAGTCTGACCCTGTGTTTCATGGGAACATTCCAGCCCAAACTGCCAAGCCACGTGTTCCATGGACCGGAAACAAGCATCCTGGGACCGGTTTCTAGCTATTCACCCGTCATTCGCCAGGCTACCTTAAATCCAGTGGCAAAGTGAGCAAGGGACCCACGTCTGGGCATACCCTGCCAACTTAGGGCGAACAAAGCAAAACCAAAGGGGATGATGGACGAAGTGTTGAACATTGCAAGAACTCATCCCCAGTCAACTAATCTGGGTTTAATCCATCATCTTTCTTAAGCTCCCTCCGCCACCCCAGTTCAGACATGGCCATATGCAAATCAGTCTGACCCTGTGCCTCATGGGAACAGTCCAGCTCGAACTGCCAAGCCATATCTTCCCTGGCCCGGAAACAAGCATCCTGGGACACGTTTCTGGATAATCAGCTGTCATCAGCCAGGCTAGCTTGAATCCAGTGGCAAAGTGAGAAAGGGACCGGCAGCAGAGCACTGAACTGAGTGCTGCGGGAGCGGGGAAACATCTATGGTTTGTGGGGCTCCAGGCAGAAAGGGAATGTGTGTGGATCCTCTGATTTGCACACTGCATGACAACCCAGGAAATTACACCACATATAGTAGGCACCTGGACACCTGGCCTATCACTTGCCCGTGTCCTTCAGTTCCTGCTTGTTCCAGCTTGCTCCAGTTACACCGCTGCTACCCAGGTTTTCCTGCCCATGTTTTCCCACTCACCGTTCTTCCCGTCAACAGAAGCCCAGCCCACCCCAGGACCTACTTATTCCAGGTCACAGTGTGACCGCATCAGTATGCACTGAGACACCTATCCTGCCACTTGCATGTGGCCTCCAGTTCCTGCTTGTTCCGGCCTGATCCAGTGACAACACCACTATCCGGGTTTTCCGACCCGGGTTTTCCCACTCATCATTCTTCCTTCCAGCAGAAGCCCCACCCACCATAGGACCTACCTAATGTAGGACACCGCACCAAAGTGCCCAGAGCCCGTCTGCATCTGGCCCACACCCAGCTCCACGACCCCTGAACCTTCGGCCCCTTGAAGATACACCATCGCTGAGCTCTATACCCTCAACCCCAGACGCTGCAATAAACACAGCCACCACACATACCCACGCTCCACATAACACCTTTCACCTGCACCCACAGTTGCTTCACATGCCACAGCAAACACACAAGCCCACGACCAGCCCCACCCCGAACAAACCACAGTCACCACCTGTTGGAAATGGGATCCCTGGCTGGCCAGGGCTTTCGCCAAAGTCAGTCAGAGACCACCACTCCCAAGTCAGGGAAAGGGAGTTACACGCCAAGATAACCCCTGCTCACCCTCTAGGTAACATGGCGCGAGCAGCAAGGCTAAACTTGGAGGCGATGTAAGTTAAGTATTTGCGCACGCACCCCAGCAACAACACCCAGGACCCACCACAAAGGAAACTCCACACAAGGTTATATAAAAATAGCCTTTGTATTACACCAAAACACATTAGATAAAACACACACTTTACAATGTGCCAGAGGCACGGGCAGAATTTACAGGGGATATGTACAAGACAGGGCCACCTGGACCACTGTCAGGAATCAGAAGTAACACTTTCAGAAATAGCATTTAGAATGTAAAACATAGAATGTAAAATCACTTTTAGCACACAACCAGTAACTACTGGTAACCAGGATCTCACTAGCACCACCTGCACTAGGGAGAAAACAACCACCTCAGTATCACAATACAAGTAGGGGTGTAAGAACATAACACATGATGCAATGCATACATTCAGAGGTGTAAGGACAGAGGCACATGACGCATTATCAACACATTCAGAGGTGCAGAACACAGGGTGCGCAAAACATACTACACATTGTACATTTCCTAACACCCAAAAGCAATAGGACATAGATCATAACAGCATCTACCTCAGTTAGCGCATAAATCACCTTTAGCGCAGAACTCACAAAGTCCAGGTTGCGCCACTGCGCCAAGATCTAAACGTAGCAGCTGCCCACTACTTGCTGGGCAGCTGAGGGTAGGAACAGGGGGCCTAAACGCTGCAGCTGGCACTAAGTGCTGCGCAGCTGGGGAACAGCCAGGGATGAAGGAGTGCGCCTCACTCCTAAAGTCCAGAGTACACGTCCCTAGGAAAAGAAAGACCTACACGGTGCAGCTGCCCATTACTTGCTGGGCAGCTGGAAGACAAATCTGCGCCAGGGGCCCTCACTGGCCCCTCAGGAACCAAACTGCATCCAAACTGCGCAATAGGTTGGAGCCCTCTGGCTCTGAAAACAAATATGCCTCTGGCTGGAGCCATCTAGGCTCAAGAAACACTACTGCCCAGCGTGGGGGCCCTCAGGCTCGGCAGTAAATACAATGTCCCAACACGTTGGAGCCACGGGGCTCAGCACGGGCTCCTCGGGCCCTTTAAATCGATACCGTGCCCTGGGGAAACGTTGGGGCGGCCCTCTACCATCCGGGGCCGCCCTGAAGGCACCTCTCACATTGCGGGGCGCACGGACCCCGAAGAAAACGCTATGCCCCCAACGAGCCCTCTAGGCTCAAAGAACAACTACTGTGGGCCGTGGGAGCGGCCCTCTGCCAAGCGGGGCCGCTCAGCGTTGCGAGGGAAACCCTCGCGCACTCTCAGCACCCCCCCCCCCGCCCCCCGGGGCAGCTCTACTCACCGGCTGCTCTCCTAGAGGCGGCGGGGGACACAGTCTTCTGGCAGCAGTCTGCCGGGGCTCTCCTTCTCCGCCGGCCTCATTTCGCTCCCCGGGGCTCTCCCTCACTCTAGGGAGCCCCGGGGGGGGGGGGGGGGGGGTCGGCGGCATCTCGAGGCAACGCAGGAACGCGGAGTAGGCTCCCGCCGCTACCTGCTTCTTCGTACCTTCGGGGGCTGGACTTCAGAGTCCTCGGGCTGGCAGCCAATCACGGCGCGGCCCCGGGAAGGCATCATCAGGAGGCTCGGCCGGCTGGACCAATCCCAGCGCGGCCGGGTGGGGATGCCGGTGGCTATCTTTCTCCGGGTCTGGGGCCGCGGCGGTGATCACGGGGCCACGCCGGGTGGGCCCCGGCTCTTAAAATGCGAGGTGGGCTCTCGTAAATAAATACAGAGCGCAGCAGAACTCCGCAAATGCCGGGTGGGCATCGGTTTGACAAATAAAAGCGCTCTCAGCGCTGCAGGCAGAAAGGAAGCGCTCCCAAGCGCTTAGTGGACAATCCAGCGCTCCCCAGGCGCTAGAAGGGCAAGACACAGCGCTAGGGCAAAGAACAAGCGCTCCCAGGCGCTTTAGGGAAGTCCATAGTCCAGAAAGAGTCCTTCAGGAGTCCAGGGGCTGGGCAGGGCCCAGGGGAGGCAAGCCTTCCCCCCCCGGGCCCAAGCAGCAGCACGCTCCTGGCAGATTCAAGCAGCAAACAAGAACCTTTTCCAAGAGGTCACAGCCTCTTTTTATACAGACAAATCCTTTGTCTCAAGGTGCAGGGTGGGGGCGGAACCAGTCGCAGCTGGTTCTTGAGTACTCTGTTTACCTCAACCACCCTCTCTATTCACTGGCAGGGCTAGGGTCGTTAGACACACCACAGGGGGCGGAGCCAGCATTGTGTGGGGAAAACCCAGCCCATTCAGGACACAGGTACACTCCTCCCACACATCACTCATGCTAATCTCCCACTCACCACCGGGCAGACCCATCCAGACTTCCTGGAGCCTGGCATGCCAGCCAGCTCCAGCCAATCACGCTCCAGCACCCTCACTGCACACGTACAGCCATGTCTAGGAATGACACTTCGCCACTAGACACATACATGCCGCATACACCATCTTGCAGCATTCACTCTCACGAGTTCACACATACCAGACTCGAGCCTGTACACCCCACGCATCAGGAACTACCAGGGACACATACATTCCCCATGCATTCCTATGGGAGGGCAGGCCTATCTCACACACGCACTCAGGGAGCGCACGCACTTTACACTGCCCACAGTGTCAAAGTGTGCAAAGACCAGAAATCACTACACTTCAAGGCAAAAAGTTCAGGGGTGACCCTGCCAGAAGGCCCATGTCCAACACAACCCCCTTCCAGCCAAAACGGAGGGTAGGCCAATCACCACTGTGATGGACTTCCCTGCTTGGGGCGATAGAACACGGACGCGGGCCCGCACTGCAGGGACACCCTCCGGTTCTACGCCACGTTGATCCATAAGACAAGCACATACTTAAAAAAAAAAAACAGGCCCAACTAGGCGACCCCACTGGTACTCCTTAGCTGTCCACGGCTAGGACCAGGCCCTAGGCCACCCAGATACCACTGGTCCCTGCCAATCCACAGAGTGGGGGGTTGTAACCCTTGGCCTACACTAGCCATTCTCCACTCCGTTTCTCAGTGTAGTTCCAAACTACCACTGATCCTTCAACCTAGGGTCCGCACCCTCAGGCTGACCAGAGGTCACGGGCAAGACTGCCCCACCCTACCTCTACTTCTGAAGCACCCTCCAGAACACAACTCTCCCATCAGTTTAGGACCTTACTTCCTCAGCAGCAGTGACCACGGTCAGACCACCACAAGAACGGTGTAGCGAGGCGTTGCACGTTGCGGTGCCCCCCAGTTGTGGTGCAGCCTATGGCTCGTTGACGGCGTCGAGACGACGTCGGTGAGCGCAGAGGCGGCGTTGCTCGAGGGGGACGTTGCTCAGTGCGGTGCCTACAGGACACCAGGGTGGTCATGACTGAGTCACAGCTCCCTTAACTGGTTTACCACCTGGGATTCAAATTCACCGGATGGACAGGGGTCAGACTCCTTCTGACCCCCTTCCAGAGTTCTGCACCCTCCCACTGTAGAACAGGGTCCCTCCACTTAAGGTAGGCCCCACCTGCTCTCAGGGTAGTACCACAACACTCAGCCAAGAACCCTAAAGATCCCTGCTAGGCCTGTACCACCCCTTCTGGGAAACACAGGGTCTCTTCACTCAAGATGAGCCCCACCTGTGTTCACAGGGGTACCCCTAGAAGACAAACCGGCCAGGACACTGGCTACAGTCGCCCTGCCGTCCAGGACAGGCAACCACCTGAACCTGGCTCCCTAACCTAGGGACGCTACCCTTTGGTTAGATGCCTGGCGCACCAGGACTTCCACAAGTTGAAAACAAAAATCTAAGACTTTCTCTCCTCCTTCAGCAGCAAGGCAACCACTGCAGGTCAATACCCCATACAGCTTACCCGGTTCCTTCTCTTCAGGCAGAAGTTCCTTCTTGTAACTTCAGGACACTACGCACAGTTGCCCTTATGTCCAGATCCGGAAACACCGGCTACTGGCTCCCCAACCAAGGGACGTACCCCTTTGGTCAGATGCCTGGCGCACCAGGACTTCCTTGAGGGTGACACATAACTAATGTGTCGTGTACAAGTCTGACTGACACTCAGGACAGAAGTGGCACCACCATGGTCACTCACTGGCGACACAACCCTTCTGGCTGGCCCCTGACCCACTGGCTTTTCCACTGCGGAACCTATCACCCTCGCACCCCTCCATCTGGACTTCTGCACCCTCCCAACTGGAGCGGTACTGCCAGACACCAGAACTACTGGAACCCTGGTTACAGAGGTTCCACGTTCTCCAGACACTCTGGAAGATCCTCCTCAAATGACCTATTGGTACAGCCTAGGCCCCCGACCGGATGTTCCCTTCAGAAACAATCCAGGCCCTGACACTGGGTTTTGGGCACCTGGAGACATGCAGTCCCACCCACTCCTTCGCCTCTTGAGACAGGACGTGAGCCCCTACACCGAGACCTAGCTGGGCTACACGGAACCTCTTCCACCACGCTGGGCTGGAAGACACCTCAGACACTCCTTTTGGAATCACTCCATCCCCTATGCCTCTCTCATCCCAGAACATTACCAACTCCAAAATTCTGTCTCTCAACAGACCACAGAAATCAAAAAGCAGGCTCCACTGTCTGCAGACGTTCTTGGGAATAGTTCAACACACAGGACTTAGGTATCTGAACAAAACAAGAGTACACAAGCATTCAGCAAGCTCCCCATCCAGAGAACTCACAAACACGTCCAGTGCCACACACCATTCATCCACACACACACCCCTCCCCAGACTGGTAAGGCAGTTTCTACCACCCCTGACTTCTCAACCTGACCACACTTGACACAGGTACCATTACTCCAGGGCAGGGACGGGGGACACATGCACTGGACACACTTATGCTGCCACCACTGGATCCCACCCTTCTGTGAAATCCAGAAAACACACTGCACTTAGGAGGATGATCTACCCTCCCGAGCTAGGGACACCTAACTCAAAGTGCACAAGAAACACATTTCCACAGAAATGACATTTTTAGCAAACTTAAACAATAATCCCCAAAATGTTTTTATCTAAAATGCAGAGTTTTGTGGTGCAGCCAGCTGCTACTAAGGTACAACGCAAACACAAATCCTTATCCTCACCGCTTGCCGCCAATGTTGGAAATGGGATCCCTGGCTGGCCAGGGCTTTCGCCAAAGTCAGTCAGAGACCACCACTCCCAAGTCAGGGCAAGGGAGTTACACGCCAAGATAACCCCTACTCACCCTCTAGGTAACGTGGAGCGAGCAGCAAGGCTAAACTTGGAGGCGATGTAAGTTAAGTATTTGCGCATGCACCCCAACAACAACACCCAGGACCCACCACAAAGGAAACTCCACACAAGGTTTATATAAAAATAGCCTTTGTATTACACCAAAACACATTTAGATAAAACACACCCTTTACAATGTGCCAGAGGCACGGGCAGAATTTACAGGGGATATTTACAAGACAGGGCCACCTGGACCACTGTCAGGAATCAGAAGTAACACCTTCAGAAATAACAATACAATACTTGTAGGCCTAGAACTTAGAACATAGCCTATCAGATAGTACCTTCCGTCCTGGTTGCACGGGATAATGAGAGTGATCTCCTCAGTAGGCTTGAGCGGGCGGCACAGCGGAGCGGCGCGACTCAGGGGAGAGTGGCGCGGCTCGAGGCTTGAGCGGGCGGCCGGCAACGTACAAGCTTTTCTCTGGGGCGACCAATGTGTGCGGCTCAGAAGAGGAGGGGAAGGCAGGATGCGGGCGACCCAGCGAAGCGGCGCAGCTCAGGAGAGAGCGGCGCTGCTCGAGGCTTGGACGGGCTGCCGGCACGAGCTGCCGAGGGGAACAGAATCTATCAACATAGCTATCACCTATAGGCTATAAATTAAAAATCATCCAGGCCAAGAAAAGCTACTTATCCGAAGGGATTTGACCCTGTTGAAAGAATTATTCCATATTAGAACTACAATTTGCTTCAGCCTCTTAAGATACCTTACAACACTGCAAAAAATTATGTAATATTAAATAATGTAAAACCTTTCAGACTGATGGACGTGGCTGTTCTTGGTACCACTGTTACAAGCTGCCGACCTGCCAGTTTACGCCCAGTTCATGAAACCTCTCTTCCCTTTTCTTAAAACTCAGTTGCAGGCCTTCATTAAATCTAATTTAGTCTAATTTAATCTACGGGGGGTTTGTAGGCTCTGAGGTACGAGTCTAGGGCTGCCACATTTCCCCTCTGGCTGTGTGGTTTGCTGAGTGTTTCGCGGTGATGTTGTCGGCGCCTCTCAGGAAGGTTACCCAGTTAAACCACCTCTTGAATGTTGCTTCGCTAGTGTTCTTCCAGTTCGCTAGTATTGTCTTAACGGCCGCTGTGAGTAGGAGGTCCACTAGCTCCCTGTCCCCCCTATATTCTAGGTCTGAGGCTAAGAAAGCTGTGGCTTCATTAGGATCTTTGGGATCATTAGAGGCGGACAGAGAGTGAACTGAAGAGGCAGAGAGAGAGGCCGAAGGCGCTGTGGGGGGTCGCAACCCAGGTCAGCGGGGCAGGGCTGCGGCCGAAGCCGGAAGGGCTGGGAACACTTTCACTTCCTGGTGACATCACTGGCCTGGACCAGGGGTTTACAACCATTACAATGCAACTTTTACCACGCAGTGCTGTTACAACGCAGGTTTTACTACGCATACCATTACAACGCATTACACTGGGGGGCGCTCTAGGATAGGGAATAAGTTTAATTTACTATCCAACACCTTCCCTACTATCCACGGGGACTAGAGTTGGAATAGTAAATTAAACTATTCACTATCCAGCACCCCCAAGTGTAATGCGTTGTAATGGTATGCGTAGTAAAACCTGCGTTGTAACAGCATGCGTGGTAAAAGCATGCGTTGTAACGTCATACATTCGGACCAGGCCCCAGGAGAGGAAACAAGCGTGCATTCTGCAGCCTGGGAGCACGTGGGGCCCCAGAGGCTCATGGGATGAGTGACCAGCATCCCTGGGGCAGAGGCCTTCGAGACACAAGCATTGGCAAAGCCAATACAACTGGTGACATCACTGTCCTGGACCAGGCCCCAGGAGAGGAAACAAGCGCGCATTCTGCAGCCTGGGAGCACGTGGGGTCCCCCAGAGGCTCATGGGATGAGTGTGACCAGCATCCCCGGGCCAGAGGCTGCACCCCAGCCGGCAGGACAGAGGCCTTCGAGACACAAGCATTGGCAAAGCCAATATAACTGGTGACATCACTAGCCTGGATCAGGCCCCAAGAGAGGAAACAAGCGCGCATTCTGCAGCCTGGGAGCACGTGGGGTCCCCCAGAGGCTCATGGGATGTGTGAAAGCATCCCTGGGGCAGGGGCTGCACCCCAGCCGGTGGGGCAGAGGCCTTCGAGACACAAGCATTGGCAAAGCCAATACAACTGGTGACATCACTGGCCTGGACCAGGCCCCAGGAGAGGAAACAAGCGCGCATTCTGCAGCCTGGGAGCACGTGGAGCCTCAGAGGCTCATGGGATGTGTAACCAGCATCCCTGGGTCAGAGGCTGCACCCTAGACGGTGGGGCAGAGGCCTTCGAGACACAAGCATTGGCAAAGCCAATACAACTGGTTACATCAATGGCCTGGACGAGGCCCCAGGAGAGGAAACAAGCGCGCATTCTGCAGCATGGGAGCACGTGGAGCCCCAGAGGCTCATAGGATGTGTGACCAGCATCCCTGGGCCAGAGGCTGCACCCCAGCCGGTGGGACAGAGGCCTTTGAGACACAAGCATTGGCAAAGCCAATACAACTGGTGACATCACTGGCCTGGACCAGGCCCCAGGAGAGGAAACAAGCGCGCATTCTGCAGCCTGGGAGCACGTGGGGTCCCCCAGAGGCTCATGGGGTGTGTGACCAGCATCCCTGGGCCGGAGGCTGCATTCTGCTGCTGCACCCAGCCGGCGGGGCAGAGGCCTTCGAGACACAAGCATTTGCAAAGCCAATACAACTGGCTTGAGTGTGAGCGCTAACTAAAACAGAAATAAAACAGAAAAAAAACTAAAAAAAAAAAAAAGAAATCTAGGACAAGCCTTTTCCCGCTCATGTTGAAAAATTTCACATTGAAATCAATAAAAAAAGTATTCACTTCACACGATCAGCCACCTTTGGCCAATTTGCCTTCTTCTGTTCCATGGACACTAGTTTTAAACAACTCAAGCAATTTTTGGATACCTTTCAAGCCAGATTCTTAACAGGACACAGTACAGAACTGGTAATCCTATTATTTTTTAATGATCTTTGGCACAGGGTCGACCACTGGTGTTTTGGGACACTGGGGCGTTTAGACTTCTCAAAAGCCTCCCATACCATCAATCATTCCATCCTGAAAGAATCAGAGAAGAAGTGAGGCTGGACTGGGCTGCTGAGTCAAATAAATTACATCATTTCTCTCTGAGGATCCGCAGATCTCTAAGTTCCCACCTTTTTATTCCGGACCGAAGCCATTGACCTGTGGTGTTCCATAGGAGTCAATCATGTACTTTCCCCTTTTTCAATTCACTCTCCGACAACAGGGGTCAGTTTCTATGTGTTAATGAAGGACACTCATATCATATTTAGCGTGTTTAACCAGAGTGCAAATTTGAACCTTGCACGAGGTGTGCTGACAAAGGGGCTTATTTATGGTATTTTGGCAAAGGGCAGCGCAGCATGGCACCTTGCTGTGTTGCCCTACACCAAAGTCAAGGGGCAGGAATGCACTGTATTTAAGCAATCTGGTGCATTTGTGTCCTTTCTCCCTGCGCTGATTCCATTTTGGAAGCCTAGTGCCAACTTAGGCACCATTGCACCATGGTGCAAGGATGCCTCCGTCGCATGCAGGATTGTTTTTGTGCAGAAAGGGACAAGATTAGGGGCCTTGGCTTTAGCACAACAGTCAAAGGGAAGGGCGTTAATCAGGCCCTCAGCTCCTATGAGACAGAGAGATTAGAGAGTGAAGGCCAGACTTCAGGAGATGATCCTACAGAGGGGGGCTTAGCCCACACAAGCAATCGGGAGGGAGGTGATGACTAAAACTCTCTACCCTTCCAAAGACCCCCTTCGCGAGTGGGAAGTGACAGAAGCACCTCCAGTGTTCCCCCCAATGGTAAGGTGGTAGCACCCCTAGAAGTTGAGCTTGGCCTTGGCCTTGGCCTGGAGGAGAGAAAACTTGATCTGGATGAAAGGAGACTAGCCCTTGTTGAGCGAAGGGCGAAGATTGGTTTCAAGCCCAAAGATAATGTAGGCAGCAACTTAAATAGGGAAAAGGAGGAGTCTTTTGACCCCAAGGTCCCCAAAGGGATTGTCCCCAAGTTTAGTGATGATGATGTCATCGATAAATGACTTACCGCTTTTGAGAGGGCTTGAAAAATGAGGAAAGTAGGTCACCAACACTGGGGCTCTCTGCTGTGGGAGTTATTCTTGGTGAAGGGCAGAGATAGACTTCTGACCCATAATGAGAAAGTGGCTGAGTCCTATCAACACACGAAGGAGACCTCATAGAAGGGCTTGGACTTCCCACATAGGAGTACAGAGACTTTGTTGTCCCCTTAGTCAAAGCACTGGGGGCTTCATTAATGGCTATGAAGTGGATACATATGAAGGGCTGTATAGTTTACTTACCACAGAGAAATTGTGGCAGCATCTAGTAGATTCCAAATTGTCTTCTCGCAGAGAGCTGGTGAGGATAGCTGACAAATGGGTCAGAACCAGTGTCAGGAAGATTCAAGGTGGGGTTGACCCCAGAAGGGTGTTACGGCTTCCCAGCAAGGGAAGGAGGTGAGCACCAACAAAAGAGAACAGGAGGTAGAATTCTAAAGGCCCCCAAAAGTCGTCCAAGCAGGGTGGGCCGCGGCTCTTGCCAGTCCTCAGGAAAGGGGTATCAAGGTAAGAATTGAGATCAAGAAGGCTGGGACATGCTATGACTGTCAGCAGGCAGGGCACAAGAAGAGGGATGCAGTACACCCGAAGAAGTCTTCCACTGGAGGACAATCCAAGGGATGTGCTGGTGTTTAGATGGGAGTGTACTCTAGAGAGGCCAGAGGATGCACTGAGGCTCCCTTAGTTTCCCTGGGTGGGGTGGACATTGGAGCACTTACCTCCAAGTCTGGACAAGTTCAGGCAAAGACCAAGAAGCATTGGGCTGAGGTAGCGGCTCTGAGGGATACAAGTGCTAGTGTCACCAGGGTGGCAGCCAGACTGGTTTTCCAAGACCAAGTGATTCCTGGTATTAGTCACCAGATTAACAGTGCTGACCATGAGACAAAGCTCCATTCAATGGCCATGGTAAACTTAGAGTTACCAGGGCCAAAGAAGGTAACTGGCCTAAAGAAGGTGGTTGTGTCCCCTGTCATACCTGTTGAGTGTCTGTTAGGCAATGATCTGGAAACGTCTGCATTTATTGGGAGGGTGGGCTCCTGAATACTGAGGCCAGGGACCCCAAACCAGGAACTTCCAGGAGAGTGGTGGTCCCCCAGGTGTACTGAGAGTTCATCTTAACATTGCCCATGACACCCGCCTTGCTGGACATCTGACACAAACCAAGACCTGGGACAGATTGGTTGCCCATTTGTATTGGCCCCAGATGTCTCTGCGGTTTTGTCGCTCTTGTGTGACTTGTCAAGCCAGTGACAAGACAGGCACACAACCAAAGGCTCCCTTAATTCCACTACCCCGATTTTTTGGAGAGGGTAGGGAGTGACATTGTTGGTCCCTCTGACACTCCAACTGCATCTGGGAACAGACTTATCCTAGTGGTAGTGAACCATGCCAATAGATATCCAGAGGTAATTCCCCTCAGGACTGCAACTGCTCCTGCAGTAGGAAAGGCCCTTCTTGGAATCTTCATCAGGGTTGGGTTTCCCAAAGAGGTAATCTCTGATAGAAGTACATACTTCATGTTTGCATACGTAAACACTATGAGGAATTAATGTGGTGTAAGTTACAGATTAATCATCCCCAGACTAATGGCTTAGTTGAGAGACTCAACAAAACCATAAAGGGCATGATCATGGGCCTCCCTGAAACACTCAGAAGGAGCTTGGTTGTCCTATTAAGATGCCTGTTGTTTGCCTACAGAAAAGTGCGTCATAAAGAGGTTGGCTTAAGCCCTTTTCAACTTCTGTTTGGCTATCCTTTTAGAGGTCCTCTAGGTTTTGTGAGGGAAGGTTGGGGGAAGCTTCTCGAACAACCCAAGCAGGACATAGTGGACTATCTACCGAGCCTGCGTTCTTGCATCGCTTAGTACATGACGAAAGCAAACAAGAACCTAGAGGCCAGCCAGGAGCTTCTCAAGCTATGGCATGACCATAAGTCTGCTCTGTTAGAGTACTAACCAGGTCAATTGGTGTGGGTGTTGGACCCTGTGGCTCCCAGGGCTCTCCAGGAGAAATGGCCTTGACCCTACCGCATTTTGGTAAAGAAAGTGGTAGTTACCTATCTGATAGACTTAGGCACCCCTAGGACTCCTTGCAGAGCTCTCCAAAAAAATTGCCTAAAGCCACACCAAGACAGAACTGACATGACTATGCTAATTGTCACAGATGGAGGACAGGAGGAGTAAAGTGAGCCCCTCCCTGACCTACTGTCAACAAACCAACAAGATGGTACAGTGGACAGTGTAGCCCTGTCTGACACTCTCACTGTACAGCAACAGATGGACTGCAGGCAGGTCCTCAGCCAGTTTGCAGAGCTCTTTTCTTTGACCCTTGGTCACACAAACTGGTGTGTCCATGAGGTGGACACAGGTGACCGCTTTCCTGTCAAGAAAAACATATATTGACTGTCTGATCAAGTCAAAGCATGCATCAAAGCTGAAGTAATAAATATGCTAGAGCCGACTAAACCCTCTGACAGTCCCTGCACCAGCCCAGTGGTACTGGTCCTAAAAGCTCACTCAAAGGGTGGGACTCCTGAGATGAGATTTGGTGTGCATTACAGGGGGTTGATGAAGAAATAATAACTGATGCACACCCTATTCTCAGAGCAGATGAGCTTATTGAAGAGCTTGGGGCAGCCAATATTCTCAGTACCTTATATTTGACATAATGGTACTAGCAAATTGGCTTGACCCAACGACCAAAGGAGAGGTCTGCATTTTCAACTCCAGATGGACATTTTTAATTTAAAGTGAATCCCTTTGGTCTGAAGAATGCACCCAACACTTTGTAAAGGTTAGTGAATAGAGTTTTTTTCATAACATGATGATATTGCTGTCTTTACCTCCACCTGGGAGGATTGCCTGGTCCAGCTGAGAGAGGTTTTGCAGGCCCTGCAGAAAGTAGGCCTCACTATCAAGGTCAATAAGTGCCAGATAGGACAGAGTTCAGTTGTCTTCTTGTGCCACCTTGTAGGTAGAGGCCAAGTGAGACCTCTCCAACCCAAGATCTAGACCATTCTTGACTGGGTGGTTCCTAAAACCCGGATCCAGCTCAGGCCATTCCTTGACCTGACTGAATATTATAGGAGGTTTGTGTAGGTGTAGGGTACCATTGTGGCCCCTCTCACTGAGCTTACTTCTAAGAAGCAGAAAAAGAAGATCATTTGGACCACGGGTTGTCAAAATGCCTTTGACACCCTGAAAGCAGCCACGTACTCAGCACCTGTCCTAAAAGCACCAGAGTATGGGAAACAGTTCATTCTTCAAACAGAACATGGGTTAGGGGCAGTGTTGTCACAAACCCATGACGAGGGCCAGGATCAACCAGTTGCCTATTCCAGCAGGTGACTCCTCCTTGGGGAGGAGCGTTGGAGTGCCATTGAGAGGGAAGCCTCTGTTATGGTCTGGTCCCTGAAGAAGCTGAGAACCTCCTTGTTTGAGACTCACGTCAAGGTTCAAACCGACCACAGGCCTCTCCTGTGGCTGATGCTGATGAGTGTACCCCAAACTGTTGAGGCTGTCCACTTTCCTATAGGGCATGGGTACTCACAAACTTTCTCTCGGGGCCAAATTTACAGTGTGGTTTGTGTCCGAGGGCTGCACTGATGGGGGCGGGGTCAGTGGGGGAGGGGGCGGGGACGCCTCGTCCACTGAGCCACCAGACCCGGCATACACACATCTCTCTCTCTCTCTCTCATTATTTTTCAGTCTCTCTCTCTGTCTCCCTCCCTCTCTCTACCTCTCTCTCCCTCCCTCTGTCTCTCTGTCTCCCTCTGTCTCACTCACTCTGACAGTAACACTCCCTCTCACTCCCTCTCTACCTCTGTCTCACTCACTCTGACTGTCTCACTCACTCTCTGTCACCCTCTCTCTGTTGCCCTCTCCCTGTTACCCTCTCCCTCTCTTTGTTTCCCTCTCCCTCACTTTGTTTCCCTCTCCCTCACTCTATTTCCCTCTCCCTCTCTCTCCTTCCCTCTCTCTTTACTTCCCTCTCCCTCCATCCCTCTGTCTCCCTCTCTCTCCTTCCCCCTCCCTCACTCTGAGGTCTCCCTCACTCTGAGGTCTCCCTCCCTCACTCTGTCTCCCTCCCTCCCTCGCTCTGTCTCCCTCCCTTCGTCGCTCTGTCTCCCTCCCTCGTTCTGTCTCCCTCCCTCGCTCTGTCTCCCTCGCTCTCCCTCTGTCTCCCTCCCTTTCCCTCGCTCTTCTGTCTCCCTCCCCCTCCCTCACTCTCCCGCGCTCCTCTGTCTCCCTCCCTCTCCCTCGCTCTCCCTTGCTCTCCCTCTGTCTCCCTCCCGTGCTCTCCCTCGCTCTCCCTCTGTCTGCCTCTGTCTCTCTCCTTCGCTCTCCCTGGCTCTGCCTCGCTCTCTCTCGCTCTGCCTCACTCTCTCTCGCTCTGCCTCTGTCTGATTCCCTCACTCTCCCTTGCTCTCCCTTGCTCTCCCTCGCTTTCCCTTGCTCTCCCTCGCTCTCCCTCTGTCTGCCTCTGTCTCCCTCCCTCGCTCTCCCTCTGTATGCCTCTGTCTCCCTCGCTCTACCTCTGTCTCCCTCCCTCGCTCGCCCGCCCTCGCTCTCCCTCGCTCTCCCTGTCTGCCTCTCCCTCGCTCTCCCTCACTCTCTCTCTGCCTCCCTCCCTCCCCTGCTCTCCCTTGCCCTCCCGCATTCTCCTGCGCTCTCCCTCGCTCTCCCTCACTCTCCCTCTGTCTGCCTCTCCCTCGCTCTCCCTCTGTCTCCCTCCCTCGCTCTCCCTCTGCCTGCCTCTTTCTTCCTCCCTCGTGCTCTCCCTCGCTCTCCCTCTGTCTGCCTCTCCCTCGCTCTCCCTCTGTCTCCTTCCCTCACTCGCCCTCCCTCACTCTCTCTCTGTCTCCCTCCCTCCCCTGCTCTCCCTTGCCCTCCCGCATTCTCCTGCGCTCCCCAGCGCTCTCCCTCGCTCTCCCTCAGTCTGCCTCTCCCTCGCTCTCCCTCTGTCTCCCTCCCTCGCTCTCCTTCTGTCTCCCTCCCTCGCTCTCCTTCTGTCTACCTCTGTCTCCCTCCCTCGCTCTCTCGTGCTCTCCCTCTATCTGCCTCTCCTTAGCTCTCCCTCTGTCTCCCTCCCTCGCTCTCCCTCACTCTTCCGCGTTCTCCTGCGCTCTCCCTCGCTCTCCCTCACTCTCCCTATGTGTGCCTCTCCCTCCCTCTCCCTCTGTCTCCCTCCCTTGCTCTCCGTCGCTCTCCCTCTGTCTCCCTCCCTCGCTCTCCCTCTGTCTGCCTCTGTCTCCCTCCCTCCCTCCCTCGCTCTCTCGCGCTCTTCCTCGCTCTCCCTCTGTCTGCCTCTCCCTCGCTCTCCCTCGCTCTCTCTCTGTCTCCCTCACTCGCTCTCCCTCGCTCTCCCGCGTTCTTCCACGCTCTCCCTAGCTCTCCCTCTGTCTGCCTCCCCCACGCTCTCCCTCTGTCTCCCTCCCTTGCTCTCCCTCGCTCTCACTTTGTCTCCCTCCCTCACTCTCCCTATGTCTGCCTCTGTCTCCCTCCCTCGCTCTCTCGTGCTCTCCCTCGCTCTCCTTCTGTCTGCCTCTCCATCGCTCTCCCTCTGTCTCCCTCCCTCGCTCGCCCTCCCTCGCTGTCCCTTGCTCACCCTCTGTCTGCCTCTCCCTGGCTCTCCCTGGCTCTCTCTCTGTCTCCCTTCCTCGCTCTGCCCCGCTCTCCCACGTTCTCTCGCGCTCTCCCTCGCTCTCCCTCTGTCTCCCTCCCTCACTCTCCCTCTGTCTCCCTCCCCCACTCTCCCTCTGTCTCCCTCCCTCGCTCTCCCTTTGTCTGCCTCTGTCTCCCTCCCGTGCTCTCTCGTGCTCTCCCTCGCTCGCCCTCCCTTGCTCTCCCTTGCTCTCCCTCTGTCTGCCGCTCCCTCGCTCTCCCTCGCTCTCTCTGTGTCTCCCTCCCTCGCTCTCACTTGCTCTACCTCTGTCTCCCTCTGTCTCCCTCCCTCGCTCTCCCTCTGTCTGCCTCTGTCTCCCTCCCTCACTCTCCCTCGCTCTCCCTCTGTCTTCCTCCATCGCTCTCCCTCTGTATGCCTGTCTCCCTCCCTCGCTCTCCCTCTGTCTCTCTCCCCCTCTACCTCCTCCCTCTCCCTCTGTCACCCTCTTCATCTCACCCTGCCTGTGTGTGCCCTGGATGAGACAGCTTCCAGGCACACACACACACACAGCCGCACCCAAGCACTTAACAGGTCTTTAAAAGACCGCTGCCGCAGGGGTGTTTGCTGACACACTTTAAAAAATACATATAATAAAACACGGGTACGATGTTTGGACTGTCTCCCTCCCCTCCCTCGCTCTCCCTCGCTCCTCTGTCTCCCTCCCTCTCCCTCGCTCTCCCTTGCTCTCCCTCACTTTCCCTTGCTCTCCCTCTGTCTGCCTCTGTCTCCCTCCCTCGCTCTCCCTCTGTATGCCTCTGTCTCCCTCGCTCTACCTCTGTCTCCCTCCCTTCGTCGCTCTGTCTCCCTCCCTCGTTCTGTCTCCCTCCCTCGCTCTGTCTCCCTCGCTCTCCCTCGGTCTCCCTCCCTTTCCCTCGCTCTTCTCTCTCCCTCCCCCTTCCTCACTCTCCCTCGCTCCTCTGTCTCCCTCCCTCTCCCTCACTCTCCCTTGCTCTCCCTCCCTTGCTCTCCCTCGCTCTCCCTCTGTCTGCCTCTGTCTCTCTCCCTCGCTCTCCCTGGCTCTGCCTCGCTCTCCCTGGCTCTGCCTCGCTCTCCCTCGCTCTGCCTCTGTCTGCTTCCCTCACTCTCCCTTGCTCTCCCTTGCTCTCCCTCGCTTTCCCTTGCTCTCCCTCGCTCTCCCTCTGTCCGCCTCTGTCTCCCTCCCTCGCTCTCCCTCTGTATGCCTCTGTCTCCCTCGCTCTACTTCTGTCTCCCTCCCTCGCTCGCCCTCCCTCGCTCTCCCTCGCTCTCCCTGTCTGCCTCTCCCTCGCTCTCCCTCACTCTCTCTCTGTCTCCCTCCCTCCCCTGCTCTCCATTGCCCTCCCGCATTCTCCTGCGCTCTCCCTCGCTCTCCCTCACTCTCCCTCTGTCTGCCTCTCCCTCGCTCTCCCTCTGTCTCCCTCCCTCGCTCTCCCTCTGCCTGCCTCTTTCTTCCTCCCTCGTGCTCTCCCTCGCTCTCCCTCTGTCTGCCTCTCCCTCGCTCTCCCTCTATCTCCTTCCCTCACTCGCCCTCCCTCACTCTCTCTCTGTCTCCCTCCCTCCCCTGCTCTCCCTTGCCCTCCCGCATTCTCCTGCGCTCTCCCGCGCTCTCCCTCGCTCTCCCTCTGTCTGCCTCTCCCTCGCTCTCCCTCTGTCTCCCTCCCTCGCTCTCCCACTGTCTCCCTCCCTCGCTCTCCTTCTGTCTCCCTCTGTCTCCCTCCCTCGCTCTCCCTCACTCTTCCGCGTTCTCCTGCGCTCTCCCTCGCTCTCCCTCACTCTCCCTATGTGTGCCTCTCCCTCGCTCTCCCTCTGTCTCCCTCCTTCGCTCTCCGTCGCTCTCCCTCTGTCTCCCTCCCTCGCTCTCCCTCTGTCTGCCTCTGTCTCCCTCCCTCGCTCTCTCGCGCTCTCCCTCGCTCTCCCTCTGTCTGCCTCTCCCTCGCTCTCCCTCGCTCTCTCTCTGTCTCCCTCACTCGCTCTCCCTCGCTCTCCCGCATTCTTCCACGCTCTCCCTAGCTCTCCCTCTGTCTGCCTCCCCCACGCTCTCCCTCTGTCTCCCTCCCTTGCTCTCCCTCGCTCTCACTCTGTCTCCCTCCCTCACTCTCCCTCTGTCTGCCTCTGTCTCCCTCCCTCGCTCTCTCGTGCTCTCCATTGCTCTCCCTCTGTCTCCCTCCCTCGCTCGCCCTCCCTCGCTCTCCCTCACTCTCTCTCTGCCTCCCTCCCTCCCCTGCTCTCCCTTGCCCTCCCGCATTCTCCTGCGCTCTCCCTCGCTCTCCCTCACTCTCCCTCTGTCTGCCTCTCCCTCGCTCTCCCTCTGTCTCCCTCCCTCGCTCTCCCTCTGCCTGCCTCTTTCTTCCTCCCTCGTGCTCTCCCTCGCTCTCCCTCTGTCTGCCTCTCCCTCGCTCTCCCTCTGTCTCCTTTCCTCACTCGCCCTCCCTCACTCTCTCTCTGTCTCCCTCCCTCCCCTGCTCTCCCTTGCCCTCCCGCATTCTCCTGCGCTCTCCCGCGCTCTCCCTCGCTCTCCCTCAGTCTGCCTCTCCCTCGCTCTCCCTCTGTCTCCCTCCCTCGCTCTCCCTCTGTCTCCCTCCCTCGCTCTCCTTCTGTCTACCTCTGTCTCCCTCCCTCGCTCTCTCGTGCTCTCCCTCTATCTGCCTCTCCCTAGCTCTCCCTCTGTCTCCCTCCCTCGCTCTCCCTCACTCTTCCGCGTTCTCCTGCGCTCTCCCTCGCTCTCCCTCACTCTCCCTATGTGTGCCTCTCCCTCGCTCTCCCTCTGTCTCCCTCCCTTGCTCTCCGTCGCTCTCCCTCTGTCTCCCTCCCTCGCTCTCCCTCTGTCTGCCTCTGTCTCCCTCCCTCCCTCCCTCGCTCTCTCGCGCTCTCCCTCACTCTCCCTCTGTCTGCCTCTCCCTCGCTCTCCCTCGCTCTCTCTCTGTCTCCCTCACTCGCTCTCCCGCGTTCTTCCACGCTCTCCCTAGCTCTCCCTCTGTCTGCCTCCCCCACGCTCTCCCTCTGTCTCCCTCCCTTGCTCTCCCTCGCTCTCACTTTGTCTCCCTCCCTCACTCTCCCTATGTCTGCCTCTGTCTCCCTCCCTCGCTCTCTCGTGCTCTCCCTCGCTCTCCTTCTGTCTGCCTCTCCATCGCTCTCCCTCTGTCTCCCTCCCTCGCTCGCCCTCCCTCGCTGTCCCTTGCTCACCCTCTGTCTGCCTCTCCCTGGCTCTCCCTCGCTCTCTCTCTGTCTCCCTTCCTCGCTCTGCCCGCTCTCCCACGTTCTCTCGCGCTCTCCCTCGCTCTCCCTCTGTCTCCCTCCCTCGCTCTCCCTCTGTCTCCCTCCCCCACTCTCCCTCTGTCTCCCTCCCTCGCTCTCCCTTTGTCTGCCTCTGTCTCCCTCCCGTGCTCTCTCGTGCTATCCCTCGCTCGCCCTCCCTTGCTCTCCCTTGCTCTCCCTCTGTCTGCCGCTCCCTCGCTCTCCCTCGCTCTCTCTCTGTCTCCCTTCCTCGCTCTCACTTGCTCTACCTCTGTCTCCCTCTGTCTCCCTCCCTCGCTCTCCCTCTGTCTGCCTCTGTCTCCCTCCCTCACTCTCCCTCGCTCTCCCTCTGTCTGGCTCTCCCTCGCTCTCCCTCTGTCTCCCTCCCTCGCTCTCCCTCTGTCTGCCTCTGTCTCCCTCCCTCACTCTCCCTCGCTCTCCCTCTGTCTGCCTCTCCCTCGCTCTCCCTCTGTCTCCCTCCCACGCTCTCCCTCGCTCTCTCTCTGTCTGCCTCTCCCTCTGTCTCCCTCCCTCACTCCCCTCGCTCTCCCTCTGTCGGCCTCTCCCTCGCTCTCCCTCTGTCTTCCTCCCTCGCTCTCCATCGCTCTCCCTCTGTATGCCTGTCTCCCTCCCTCGCTCTCCCTCTGTCTCTCTCCCCCTCTACCTCCTCCCTCTCCCTCTGTCACGCTCTTCATCTCACCCTGCCTGTGTGTGCCCTGGCTGAGACAGCTTCCAGGCACACACACACACAGCCGCACCCAAGCACTTAACAGGTCTTTAAAAGACCGCTGCCGCAGGGGTGTTTGCTGACACACTTTAAAAAATACATATAATAAAACACGGGTACGATGTTTGGACTGTCTCCCTCCCCTCCCTCGCTCTCCCTCGCTCTTCTGTCTCCCTCCCTCTCCCTCGCTCTCCCTTGCTCTCCCTCACTTTCCCTTGCTCTCCCTCTGTCTGCCTCTGTCTCCCTCCCTCGCTCTCCCTCTGTATGCCTCTGTCTCCCTCGCTCTACCTCTGTCTCCCTCCCTTCGTCGCTCTGTCTCCCTCCCTCGTTCTGTCTCCCTCCCTCGCTCTGTCTCCCTCGCTCTCCCTCTGTCTCCCTCCCTTTCCCTCGCTCTTCTCTCTCCCTCCCCCTTCCTCACTCTCCCTCGCTCCTCTGTCTCCCTCCCTCTCCCTCGCTCTCCCTTGCTCTCCCTCCCTTGCTCTCCCTCGCTCTCCCTCTGTCTGCCTCTGTCTCTCTCCCTCGCTCTCCCTGGCTCTGCCTCGCTCTCCCTGGCTCTGCCTCGCTCTCCCTCGCTCTGCCTCTGTCTGCTTCCCTCACTCTCCCTTGCTCTCCCTTGCTCTCCCTCGCTTTCCCTTGCTCTCCCTCACTCTCCCTCTGTCCGCCTCTGTCTCCCTCCCTCGCTCTCCCTCTGTATGCCTCTGTCTCCCTCGCTCTACTTCTGTCTCCCTCCCTCGCTCGCCCTCCCTCACTCTCCCTCGCTCTCCCTGTCTGCCTCTCCCTCGCTCTCCCTCACTCTCTCTCTGTCTCCCTCCCTCCCCTGCTCTCCATTGCCCTCCCGCATTCTCCTGCGCTCTCCCTCGCTCTCCCTCACTCTCCCTCTGTCTGCCTCTCCCTCGCTCTCCCTCTGTCTCCCTCCCTCGCTCTCCCTCTGCCTGCCTCTTTCTTCCTCCCTCGTGCTCTCCCTCGCTCTCCCTCTGTCTGCCTCTCCCTCGCTCTCCCTCTGTCTCCTTCCCTCACTCACCCTCCCTCACTCTCTCTCTGTCTCCCTCCCTCCCCTGCTCTCCCTTGCCCTCCCGCATTCTCCTGCGCTCTCCCGCGCTCTCCCTCGCTCTCCCTCTGTCTGCCTCTCCCTCGCTCTTCCTCTGTCTCCCTCCCTCGCTCTCCCACTGTCTCCCTCCCTCGCTCTCCTTCTGTCTCCCTCTGTCTCCCTCCCTCGCTCTCCCTCACTCTTCCGCGTTCTCCTGCACTCTCCCTTGCTCTCCCTCACTCTCCCTATGTGTGCCTCTCCCTCGCTCTCCCTCTGTCTCCCTCCTTCGCTCTCCGTCGCTCTCCCTCTGTCTCCCTCCCTCGCTCTCCCTCTGTCTGCCTCTGTCTCCCTCCCTCGCTCTCTCGCGCTCTCCCTCGCTCTCCCTCTGTCTGCCTCTCCCTCGCTCTCCCTCGCTCTCTCTCTGTCTCCCTCACTCGCTCTCCCTCGCTCTCCCGCGTTCTTCCACGCTCTCCCTAGCTCTCCCTCTGTCTGCCTCCCCCACGCTCTCCCTCTGTCTCCCTCCCTTGCTCTCCCTCGCTCTCACTCTGTCTCCCTCCCTCACTCTCCCTCTGTCTGCCTCTGTCTCCCTCCCTCGCTCTCTCGTGCTCTCCATCGCTCTCCCTCTGTCTCCCTCCCTCGCTCGCCCTCCCTCGCTCTCCCTTGCTCACCCTCTGTCTGCCTCTCCCTGGCTCTCCCTTCGCTCTCTCTCTGTCTCCCTTCCTCGCTCTGCCCCGCTCTCCCGTGTTCTCTCGCGCTCTCCCTCGCTCTCCCTCTGTCTCCCTCCCTCGCTCTCCCTCTGTCTCCCTCCCTCGCTCTCCCTCGGTCTCCCTCCCTCGCTCTCCCTTTGTCTGCCTCTGTCTCCCTCCCGTGCTCTCTCGCGCTCTCCCTCGCTCGCCCTCCCTTGCTCTCCCTTGCTCTCCCTCTGTCTGCCGCTCCCTCGCTCTCCCTCACTCTCCCTCGCTCTCTCTCTGTCTCCCTCCCTCGCTCTCACTTGCTCTCCCTCTGTCTCCCTCTGTCTCCCTCCCTCGCTCTCCCTCTGTCTGCCTCTGTCTCCCTCCCTCACTCTCCCTTGCTCTCCCTCTGTCTGGCTCTCCCTTGGTCTCCCTCCCTTGCTCTCCCTCTGTCTGCCTCTGTCTCCTTCCCTCACTCTCCCTCGCTCTCCCTCTGTCTGCCTCTCCCTCGCTCTCCCTCTGTCTCCCTCCCTCGCTCTCCCTCGCTCTCTCTCTGTCTGCCTCTCCCTCTGTCTCCCTCCCTCGCTCCCCTCGCTCTCCCTCTGTCTGCCTCTCCCTCGCTCTCCCTGTCTCCCTCCCTCGCTCTCCATCGCTCTCCCTCTGTATGACTCTGTATCCCTCCCTCGCTCTCCCTCTGTCTCTCTCCCCCTCTACCTCCTCCCTCTCCCTCTGTCATCCTCTTCATCTCACCCAGCCTGTGTGTGCCCTGGCTGAGACAGCTTCCGGGCACACACACACACAGCCGCACCCAAGCACTTAACAGGTCTTTAAAAGACCGCTGCTGCAGGGGTGTTTGCTGACACACTTTAAAAAATACATATAATAAAACACGGGTACGATGTTTGGACTGTCTCCCTCCCCTCCCTCGCTCTCCCTCGCTCCTCTGTCTCCCTCCCTCTCCCTCCCTCTCCCTTGCTCTCCCTCTGTCTCCCTCCCTCGCTCTCCCTCGCTCTCCCTCTGTCTGCCTCTGTCTCTCTCCCTCGCTTTGCCTCCCTCTCCCTCGCTCTGCCTCTGTCTGCTTCCCTTGCTCTCCCTTGCTCTACTTTGCTCTCCCTCGCTTTCCCTTCCTCTCCCTCGCTCTCCCTGTCTGCCTCTCCCTCGCTCTCCCTTGCTCTCCCTCTGTCTCCCTCCCTCGCTCTCCCTCGCTCTCCCTCTGTCTGCCTCTGTCTCTCTCCCTCGCTCTCCCTCGCTCTGTCTCGCTCTCCCTCGCTCTGCCTCTGTCTGCTTCCCTTGCTCTCCCTTGCTCTCCCTTGCTCTCCCTCGCTTTCCCTTGCTCTCCCTCGCTCTCCCTCTGTCTGCCTCTGTCTCCCTCCCTTGCTCTCCCTCTGTATGCCTCTGTCTCCCTCGCTCTACCTCTGTCTCCCTCCCTCGCTCGCCCTCCCTCGCTCTCCCTGTATGCCTCTCCCTCGCTCTCCCTCACTATCTCTCTGTCTCCCTCCGTCCCCTGCTCTCCCTTGCCCTCCCGCATTCTCCAGCGCTCTCCCTCTGTCTGCCTCTCCCTCGCTCTCCCTCTGTCTCCCTCCCTCGCTCTCCCTCTATCTCCCTCCCTCGTTCTCCCTCTGCCTGCCTCTGTCTTCCTCCCTCGCTCTCCCTCTGTCTGCCTCTCCCTCGTTCTCCCTCCCTCACTCGCCCTCCCTCACTCTCTCTGTCTCCCTCCCTCCCCTGCTTTCCCTTGCCCTCCCGCATTCTCCTGCACTCTCCCACGCTCTCCCTCGCTCTCCCTCTGTCTGCTTCTACCTCGCTCTCCCTCTGTGTCCCTCCCTCGCTCTCCCTCTGTCTCCCTCCCTCGCTCTCCCTCTGTCTACCTCTGTCTCCCTCCCTCGCTCTCTCGTGCTCTCCCTCGCTCTCGCTCTGTCTGCCTCTCCCTAGCTCTCCCTCTGTCTCCCTCCCTCACTCGCCCTCACTCGCCCTCCCTCGCTCTCCCTCGTTCTCCCTCGCTCTCCCTCGTTCTGCCTCTCCCTCGTTCTCTCTCTGTCTCCCTCTCTCCCTCACTCTTCTGCGTTCTCCCGCGCTCTCCCTCGCGCTCCCTCCCTCTCCCTCTGTGTGCCTCTCCCTCGCTCTCCCTCTGTCTCCCTCCCTCGCTCTCCGTCACTCTCCCTCTGTCTCCCTCCCTTGCTCTCCCTCTGTCTGCTTCTGTCTCCCTCCCTCGCTCTCTCGCGCTCTCCCTCGCTCTCCCTCTGTCAGCCTCTCCCTCGCTCTCCCTCGCTCTCTCTCTGTCTCCCTCACTCGCTCTCCCTCGCTCTCCCGCGTTCTTCCACGCTCTCCCTCGCTCTCCCTCTGTCTGCCTCCCCCACGCTCTCCCTCTGTCTCCCTCCCTTGCTCTCCCTCGCTCTGCCTCTGTCTCCCTCCCTCACTCCCCCTCTGTCTGCCTCTGTCTCCCTCCCTTGCTCTCTCGTGCTCTCCCTCGCTCTCCCTCTGTCTGCCTCTCCCTAGCTCTCCCTCTGTCTCCCTCCCTCACTCGCCCTCACTCGCCCTCCCTCGCTCTCCCTCGCTCTCCCTCGCTCTCCCTCTTTCTGCCTCTCCCTCGTTCTCTCTCTGTCTCCCTCTCTCCCTCACTCTTCTGCGTTCTCCGGCGCTCTCCCTCGCTCTCCCTCACTCTCCCTCTGTGTGCCTCTCCCTCGCTCTCCCTCTGTCTCCCTCCCTCGCTCTCCGTCGCTCTCCCTCTGTCTCCCTCCCTTGCTCTCCCTCTGTCTGCTTCTGTCTCCCTCCCTCACTCTCTCGCGCTCTCCCTTGCTCTCCCTCTGTCTGCCTCTCCCTCGCTCTCCCTCGCTCTCTCTCTGTCTCCCTCACTCGCTCTCCCTCGCTCTCCCGCGTTCTTCCACGCTCTCCCTCGCTCTCCCTCTATCTGCCTCCCCCATGCTCTCCCTCTGTCTCCCTCCCTTGCTCTCCCTCGCTCTGCCTCTGTCTCCCTCCCTCACTCTCCCTCTGTCTGCCTCTGTCTCCCTCCCTCGCTCTGTCGTGCTCTCCCTCGCTCTCCCTCTGTCTGCCTCTCCATCGCTCTCCCTCTGTCTCCCTCCCTCGCTCGCCCTCCCTCGCTCTCCCTTGCTCTCCCTCTGTCTGCCTCTCCCTGGCTCTCCCTCGCTCTCTCTCTGTCTCCCTCCCTCGCTCTCCCTCGCTCTCCCGCGTTCTCTCGCGCACTCCCTCGCTCTCCCTCCGTCTCCCTCCCTCGCTCTCCCTCTGTTGAGGTTCCGTGGTTCGAGGGACCGGACTCCATTTTGTATTTTTTACGCTGTTCGAGGTGCCATTTTGTGTTGCCCTCACGTAGGCCTTGGTAGTAAACGAACGAAGTTGCATGGGCCTCGCTGTCCATGTAAAGTTTAACTTGGGCCTTTTCGACTTGCGAGTGAACTGCAAGATGCTGACCCCTTCACCTGGAATTGACCTGTCCACGAGGTTAATTTCGTTAGCTGATAATAATCTGGAAATGCAATCATTGTTCAGGATATCGTTAGTTTCGAGTTCCTTGCACATATTTTATCCTACTCTACATCTGAATTAATCTTTTCTTTATGTCTTTTCATTACATGGGTAGTGCTTTCAATTATGGGTTTGTCCGGCTCTTGGTAATCGAATTTGGGACAGTCCTAATAATTAACTTGTGGGTTGGTACAATGTAAAGTGAGCTTTTTGGAATGTGATAATGTATAGAAATGTGTTTCTATTGGTCAGAATTTGCCGCAATGTGTGTGCATTTGTAATGGGCTGAAATTGTACCATAAAAGAAGATGTCTTGCTCTACACAAATTGAGCAGGTTCCTGAGTTGTACACCGTGTTGTATTGCTTGGTTCACTGTTACTAGCTGCAGCTAATAAATTTGATCTCTGACGCAACCTAGAAGTATTCCGTGTCTCTCTAGTCTAAGGCAGGAGAACTCGAAGACATCGGATGTGTCCCTGGCACCGCCAGTTCTGAAAAAGACCTGGTTCTTCAGTTGGACCCCTACGTGGGGCGACATCAAGCAGTACCGGTCCAAGCCTGAGGTTCGTGAGGAGCCACGTGAGGAAATTCTGGAGGAAGGCCGCCACTTCATCGACCCCTGCATGTTGACGTGGACCGAAGGTGTTTTCTGCGAGGCTTCCCGCTTTCCGACGGCTACGAAGGACTGCTGCCCTGACTGTCGCCCTGTCTTGGGCCCTCGATAGATGCTTTGTAGAGCGAGACGATAGACAGTCTCCTGGTGACGTGACATATATTTTGGTTAAGTATAAGTCGGTCGCTCCCACAAATTTGTTTGGTTCTTTGATTGGTTCTTGGTATTGGCTTAATTTGATAACTGCAGTAATCAAAGCCGAGGGGCTCGTATATTTGCGAGTGTATCGATAGTTGATAACCCCTCGAAGTTGGACGCTAGATTAGTGAGCTATAAGATGCCTGGTCTTAGCAAACTTAGGAAATGGTTTAGTTGTGGTTGCAACAAGTATTCCCGACCAGAGGACTCGTGTCCGACACCTCCGGTTGGAACTCCGACTTATGAGCTCTATTCGAAACACGGAGTGGGTCCTATTACTTATAATGAAGTATGGGTCCTATATACTAAAAAGGATGGTGTCTTACGATGGCCCCAACATGGTAGCTTTGAATTAAATATTTTAGATAACCTGTAAGTTGCGCTATTCAAGAAGAAAGCCCGGCCGGCAATGTTTTACTCTTTCCGCCTTTGGCGAAAGGAAGCCAAACAGAGAGAAATTAAACAAGCTAAACGAGATAGGAAAGATAAGAATATGTCAGTACTACAAGCTGCCACGCAGTATAGGGATGATGGAGAGGAGCAAGCGAGTGAAGTTTCAGATAGGCAGCGTTGTATGGCCATAGATAAATGTTATCCGGCCTTGCCGTCTCCTCCTCCGAAAGCGATTGAAGATCTTGAAAAAGATCCTTTGATGTCTCATTTACTGAGATTACCACCTCCTTATGTGCAGGGTGCTACTGCACCTCTATTACCCCCGGTTGTTCAACCCTTTGTTGTTCAACCTCCTGCTGTTGTTCAGCCACCCGGTACTCCACAGATGGCTTTACCTCCTCCTGTGCAACCCGCTTTAGGGTCGCCAGCTTTGCTACCAGCTTTGCCTCAAACTCCTTTGCCTTCCGCTTCTGCATCTGCGACTCCTACTGTTCTTATTCCTACACCCTCTTTGCCTCAGAATACTTATTCTCCTGTTCTTATGTCTGCTTCTTCTCCTTCTGTTTGAAAACGAATGACAGAAACTGTTTCTAGTTTGTTGTCTCCATTGTTTGGGTCATTGAATATGACCACTGTTTCAGAACGTAAGCAGAGTCGTAGTCAGCTTCCTGGTTCCGAGGAACGGGCTGTGTTGGATTTGTTGGCTCGTAAATGGATTATAAATGCCTCAAGGTATAGTTTTACAGCGGTTATGGATGTTTTCTTTCAGTGGGAACCGCCTAAGCAAAGGTATGTTTTTAATGTGATGTGTATGTTTTTGCGTCAGGAATGGGAAGATAATGATTTGGGTTTGATACCCCAGGAACTACTTGATGTTCAGTCGGATTTTGCTAAAGGGATGATAGTGGAATCTGATATTACAGATGCCGTAGAGACGATACTGGCTTTTAGATCTAGCCTTCCGCCTCAGACATTGTACGAACCTGATTCCTCTGTTAGAAGAAAAGCGAGACAGTATCCCATGAGAGAAGTTCCTCCTGTATGGAAGGAAGCAGTTCAGGCTAATGTAAATCAGGGTATTGTTGCCGCTCCGGCTCATTTTCAGCGAGTATGGGTACATGTCCCTTGGAAGAGAGCAGAGGTCTTGGCTCTTAAGCAGACCTTACCTGATCCTCGTAAGAATCCTGCTGGTTACTACAAAGAATTGTCCCAGACAGTAGATGCGTGTATTATGAATTTAGCTGACATCGACATGTTGATGGGTAATGTAGTTCCGCAACCTTTGTGGGCGAAGATTCGTCATGAGAATCATGCGGCAGAATTAGGAGATACTTGGGCGAATATTATTGCTGCAGATGGTAGACAACAGGGAGGTGCTAAACCTGAACCTTTGGTTACGGAATTGCCTGGTAGAATTATTAATCTAATGAAAACTATTATGCCTGCTTTACGAGTGAATTGGGATAAGTTAGCAGCATGTAAGCAGAAGAAAGAAGAGAGTATGTCTGATTTCTTCACTAGGTTTGAAGAGACGTTTATTGATCATAGTGGTCAGGACATGAGTACGGAAGGTGGGGAAAGATTATTTGTGGACAAATTTGTCTTTAATTTACTCCCTGAACTTTCTAATAAGTTAAAGGATTCTGAGAGTTCGTGGGCTGTTTCTTCGTCGGCCCAGATATTGGCTACTGCCCAATATTATGAGAATAGGGATAAAGATGAGAAGGATAAAGCAGAGAAGAAAACGAAAGATTTAAAGACGAAAGTTCTTTTGCAGCAAGCTTATCCGCCTCGTCAGAATCAGCCTCAGCTTCAGCAACCTCCGCAATTTCAGAGACTGTTACAGAAGCCTGAGCCTTATGTTCAGCGATTCTTTCCTGGCCCTAACCAGTGTGTTTATTGTAGAGAGGAAGGTCATTTCAAGAATTGTTGTCCGACTTTGTTGCAACGTGCGAATGGTGTGTCTGGTCAAAGAGGTCTTGGTGGTTTTCAGCAAGCTCCTAGAGGTAGAGGCCGTGGTGTGATTCCTCAGAATGAGCGTTCTTCTTCTCTACAGAATTCTGCGAAATATTTTGACAGACAAAATGTTCCGAGTGGTCAGTATCCCCAGTACTATGTTGAGGATTACTGTGTTGAAGGTGAGTGTGTTGGTTATAATGATAACTAGGACAGCCATGGACAAAGTAAGGGAGTAGTGTCAGTTCCAGTAGATCAGAGTGGACCATATGTTGAAGTAATTACATCAGGTGTGGTAGAACCTTTTCTTTTGGATACTGGTGCGACAAAGAGTTCTATTATGCATTCTAAACTCCCTGGCGCACCTTTGTCTGGCTTGACCAATGTCTCCGTAGAATTTTCAGGCGCCCCAGTTCATAATCCGGTTTCTAGTCCTTTGTCCCTTTCCATTGGCCCTTGTGAATTGGAAGCTCCACTTATTGTAACGACTGGTTGTGGTGAGAATCAGTTGGGTTTGGACTTGCTGAAAAGATTGTATGCGACATTGCATTGTTCTCCTTCGGGAGTACAGCTTACCCTCGGTAAGAAAGTGATTTCTCCTATGTATTTGTCCAAGGATTGTTTGCCACTGGAATTGTGTTCGCTTCCTGATACACTTTGCGCTACGGGTCCAAATGATGTTGGCCTTTTGCAGATTCCACCGTATGTTGTTACGCTCAAATCGAATGCTAGACTGCCTCGTATTCCACAATATAAGATCTCGAGCGATGGTGAGAGAGCTCTTTTAGCGATTGTTTATGATCTGGTTGAGAAGGGTGTGGTTGAGGAAACGAGAGGAAATGTGTGTAATAGCCCGGTTTTGCCTGTCCTTAAGCGTACTGATGCTTGACCTGTGTATAGGTTTGTGATCGACCTTCGAGAGGTCAACAAGATTGCGGTGCAGTTTCCTGTGGTCCCTGATATCACTGCTTTGTTGACGTTGATTCCTGCTTCGGCAGCCTGGTTTTCTGTCATCGACTTGAAGAATGCTTTCTTTAGTATTCCTATTGCTGAGGAGAGAAGAGATATTTTTGGATTCTCTTTAGGAGGACGAAGCTTCCGGTTTAAGAGAGCTCCCCAAGGTTATTGTGAAAGTCCCTCGATCTATAGTCAAGTGTTGAAAACTCTGCTTGATGGTTTTGTGTTGCCTGTTGATGTGACTCTTATTCAGTATGTCGATGATTTGTTGATTACTGCTGATGACGAGAAGACTTGTAAAGAGGCTACTCTTTCGTTGTTACAGTATTTGTCTAACCTTCATCATAAAGTGTCACCTTCGAAGTTGCAATATTGCCGCCAAGAAGTAACCTACTTAGGTCATCTCTTGTCGAAGGAGGGAAGGCGATTGACCCCAGAACGAATTCAAGCGATTGCGCAAATGAGTGTGCCATCAACACAGAGAGAAGTTTGTGCTTTTTTGGGTATCACTTCGTATTGTAGACAGTGGATCCCCAATTTTTCATTGTTAGCGAAACCTCTGTTAGCATTGACTATGAAAGATACTCCGTATCCTCTTCCTTGGTCTGACGAATGTCAGAAGAGTTTTTCTGAATTACGTGATGCATTGTGTTCGTCTCCTGTGTTGGGTACTCCAGACTATAGCAAGCCTTTCACCTTGTATGTGCACGAGAGAGAAGGTTGTGCATTGTCAGTGTTGACACAGTGTTTTGGAGACAAGCTGCATCCATGTGCGTATTTTTCAGCGACGTTAGATCCAGTTGCTAAAGCGTTGCCGAGTTGTTTGAGAGTGACAGCGGCAGCTGCGGTTTCTATCCGACAGTCTGCTGGTTTGGTATTGGATAATACGTTGATTGTGATGGTTCCGCATGCAGTGGATACCTTATTAAACAGGACTATGACACAGCACCTTACTAGTGCACGTCTTTCAGGTTACGAGTTGACATTGTTGGCTAGCCATGTTCATATTAAAAGATGTAATGTGTTGACTCCAGCTACATTATTGCTGATCTCTAGAGAGACGGATGTGCAAGAACAGCATGATTGTTTTCTTCGTACAACGAAAGAAACGAAAGCTAGGATTGATCTTAAAGATATGCCTCTTGAGAATGTTGTTGGTACGCTGTGGGTTGATGGTCGTGTTTTAAGCTTCCGAATGGTGAGACGACTGCAGCGTATGCTATCACAACTTTACATACAGTTGTTGAGACGGCACGCATACTACAGTATTCTGCGCAAGCAGCAGAGTTGATTGCATTAACACGAGCGTGTGTGTTATCAGAAGGAAAATGAGTGAATGTCTATACCGATAGTCAGTATGCGTTTGGCGTTGCTCACAGTTTTGGGCGTTTCTGGAGAGAACGAGGGTTCCTTACTTCCCATGGTACTAAAATACAGCATGGGCAGTTGGTGAATGAACTTTTGGAATCTCTCACTCTCCCAAAGCAGATTGCAATTGTGAAGTGTAGTGCGCATAAGAAAGTTGTGGACGATGTTGGTCGAGGGAATGCGTTTGCAGATGAAGTTGCGAAGGAAACGGCGAAAGACATGTTGAGCCGTATGTATGTTGCAGGCCCTGCTAATTGGGTTATGGCTGGTGGAATGTGTGAAGACACAATAGAAAGTGTGAAGATGATTCAGGCTGAAGCTACAGAGAAAGAAGTGAGTGTTTGGAGAGAGACTACGGGTATGTTGGATCCTACAGGTTGTTGGATTGAGTTGTCGGAGCACCAGCGATGGTTGTTACCAGATGCGTATGTGCTCCCAGTGGTTATGATGGCTCATGGAATGGCTCATATTAGTTTGAAGGGAATTTGTAAGTTGTTGGCTCCAGTATGGCAGAATGCTGGAATTCCGAAATGTGCAGAGAATGTTGTGAAGCATTGCATGATTTGTCTGAAGTATAATCCTGGTAAGGGAACTCCAACTCCAGCTGGTCATTTTGCTCCTCCGACGTATCCATTTGAAGTGATACAGTTAGACTATATTCACATGGAGAGATGCAACAACCTGAAGTATGTCCTTGTGGTTGTTTGCACCTTTTCTAGATGGGTAGAGGCTTACCCCCTAAAGGATAATACTGCCTTGTCTACAGCCAAGGTTTTGTTGAGAGAGTATTTCCCTAGGTATGGATTGCCGAGAATTGTATGGTTGGACAATGGGAGTGAATTTGTGGGTCAAATCATGAAGAAAGTGTGTTCTGGTTTGGGCATAAATCAGAAGTTCCATGCAGCGAATCACCCCCAGTCTGCTGGACTTGTTGAATGTTACAATGGTACCTTGAAGCTGAAATTAGCTAAGGTACAAGCGAGCATTGGTCTTACATGGCCGGATGCCTTGCCGTTGGCTCTTTTGTCAACAAGGACGACTGTGCGTTCTCGAGTGGGACTTAGTCCGTATGAAATAGTGTTTGGTCGTCCAGCGAATGTTTGGGGTGTGCCTCGTCCGAAAGAATACAGCAGTATTGAGTACCCTATGTTGGTGGATTACTTACATGACTTGACTGCTAAATTACGTGTTCTCCACCAACAGGTCCATGACAGCTTACCGACAGCTACTACAGATCCTGGCCATTCCATTGAACCCGGACATTACGGGCTCGTCAAAAACTTCCAGCGCACAAAGAATTTGGAACCGAGATGGACTGGCCCCTATTTAGTTCTTTTAGTCACTAGAACTGCTGTTAGAGTAGCTGGTAAAAAGAATTGGGTGCATGCCACCCATACAAAAAAAGTTCCTTTGCCTTTACCGTATGATCAGTGGGTAAGGGATGGTATAGCTGATACCGAATGTGAGCGAGTCCCTAGATTCATTCCATTTAGTGATGCTCATTTGACATGGACTAGGTCAAAACGCGAGAATGATGATGTTCTGCAAGTTGCTGTGCCTTCTCATCTGAAGATTGACACCACCAATCCGGAGCTCCTATTCAAGGATCAGACTGTGCCTGATAAAAAACGCTACGATTTCCGGCCGAGAAAGACTGTACATATGGACAAATAAAATATGAGATTAAAATTTTTTATATAGTGAATTTACACTTTGTCAGATCAGGAAACTTTTTTTTTTGCTTTTCCCTTTTTCGAGCCACCATCCGGACTCTGCTGCAGGGTCACAGTAGGAAGTTCTTAAGGGGTGAACCACGTATTGACACAAGGTCTGTGGTCCAGGGTCGTTAGTGCGATCTTGGCGCACACTTAAGTGAAGAAGGTAACGACCGTGAGCAGCACGTTAGAGGATGGAGTTTTCTGAGCCTGACCAGAGTGTTAGGAAAGTGGATTCTAAAGTCCGAATATGTATATTGGTTCGTAGCAAATGTTTTTTAATAATGTGTTTTCTAATGCTTTTGAATATTACGTTAGTTTGTGTGGTTCTGATTTTCTATGCCACACAACAGAGCTTACATCTACCTCCCAGCCTACTCTTTCTTTTCCTACTGTTTCTCCACATGAGTTTCATACGTTGCCTGAACATGAACAAACACGAAGATCAGAATTTGTGAACAATTTGTTTATACAAATGTTGCATCAGCATCAGTTAGTCATAAATACCACGAATTGTTGGGTGTGTGGTCTTATGCCACATACTACAGATAAGGGAATGCCATATTTGGTTTTGCCTTTTTCACCTAATGGTTCAGTTTGGGCACTCCAATCAATGTTTATTTATGCGAATGAAGCCTCTCCAGTGCGTTCCGTTAATGATAATGTGAGTAAGAATGCTTTGGTACGGGGAATAGTCGATATGATTAGAGATATCGACGCGTATAATACTATTCCCAAAGATGAGATACGAGCATATGTCGGTTGGAATAAAACGACATATAGTGTTAGTCTGACGAAGAAAGAGAGACAGAAAAGGTCTCCTCCGATTTGGATTGTACCCCACCGTGGTCATCTTTGCTTACAGGGTAATGGTCAGAATCCGAGAGCTCAACTTGGTAGGAGTGTGTGTGTGTTCACACATACATTTATACGTCCCAGAAATCTCCTCCGTTTGTGCCAGCCAAAGGCACGTATTTTGTTTGTTATGACAGAGCGTATACATGGTTGCCGTCTGATTTTTCGGGCACATGTTATGTAGCGTTTTTGCTTCACCCTACATATACGGCTGCTTTTGACTACCATAAGACAAGATTTGGTAGAGGTATTATCGATGCAAAAGATACTGTTGCACAAGAAGTTGGAGAGTTCTTTAAGGGTTTCCTGCCCTTTTGGGGTCCTATGGCTAATAGTAGGAATATTCGTCAGCTTACGAGAGTGGTTGAGGCCACTATAAATGAGACTGCAGGTGCCCTTAGTAATATTACTGCTGAGCTTCAAGCGGAACGCCTTATGACATTACAGAACCGCTTTGTTCTAGATATTATACTGGCAGATAGAGGTGGGGTATGCAAATTGATCGGATCTAGTTGCTGCGTTTTCATACCAGATAATGCCCCGACGGTGTACCAAGCTATCCAGAGGTTGCATAAGTCTGCTGAGTCTATACATGTGGACGAAGGTAACTGGTCATTAATGGGATGGTTTTGGGAACTGCTGTCCAAATGGGGATGGAAGATTCTGATGTTTCTTGGTATGGCTTTAGCGATCCTTTTCTTGTGTTGCTTATGCATCCAGTGTGGTCCTGCCATTTGTGGCCTTTGTGCTACGATCTGTGTGAGAAGACCCATTTCGAGAGAAGCGAGAGAGAATAGGATGATGTTCTAGCAACACCTTGATGATCTGATGAGAATAGATATAGACCTGGATTCAGATTGACATGGGTTTGGGTTATTGCCTACGTAATGGCAAAAGGAGGGTCTGAGGTTCCGTGGTTCGCGGGACCGGACTCCATTTTGTTTTTTTACGCTGTTCGAGGCGCCATTTTGTGTTGCCCTCACGTAGGCCTTGGTAGTAAACGAACGAAGTTGTATGGGCCTCGCTGTCCATGTAAAGTTTAACGTGGGCCTTTTCGACTTGCGAGTGAACTGCAAGATGCTGACCCCTTCACCTGGAATTGACCTGTCCACAAGGTTAGTTTCGTTAGCTGATAATAATCTGGAAATGCAATCATTGTTCAGGATATCGTTAGTTTCGAGTTCCTTGCACATATCTTATCCTACTCTACATCTGAATTGCTCTTTTCTTTATGTCTTTTCATTACATGGGTAGTGCTTTCAATTATGGGTTTGTCCGGCTCTTGGTAATCGAATTTGGGACAGTCCTAATAATTAACTTGTGGGTTGGTACAATGTAAAGTGAGCTTTTTGGAATGTGATAATGTATAGAAATATGTTTCTATTGGTCAGAATTTCCCGCAATGGGTGTGCATTTGTAATGGGCTGAAATTGTACCATAAAAGAAGATGTCTTGCTCTACACAAATTGAGCAGGTTCCTGAGTTGTACACCGTGTTGTATTGCTTGGTTCACTGTTACTAGCTGCAGCTAATAAATTAGATCTCTGACGCCACCTAGAAGTATTTCGTGTCTCTGTAGTCTAAAGCAGGAGAACTCGAAGACATCGGGTGTGTCCCTGCCACTGCCGGTTCTGAAAAAGACCCGGTTCTTCACTGTCTCCTTCCCTCGCTCTCCCTCTGTCTCCCTCCCCTGCTCTCCCTTTGTCTGCCTCTGTCTCCCTCCCTCGCTCTCTCGTGCTCTCCCTCGCTCGCCCTCCCTCGCTCTCCCTTGCTCTCCCTCTGTCTGCCGCTCCCTCGCTCTCTCTGTCTCCCTCCCTCGCTCTCACTTGCTCTCCCTCTGTCTCCCTCCCTCGCTCTCCCTCTGTCTGCCTCTGTCTCCCTCCCTCCCTCATTCTCCCTCGCTCTCCCTCTGTCTCCCTTCCTCGCTCTCCCTCTGTCTGCCTCTGTCTCCCTCCCTCCCTCACTCTCCCTCGCTCTCCCTCTGTCTGCCTCTCCCTCGCTCTCCCTCTGTCTCCCTCTCTCGCTCTCCCTCTGTCTGCCTCTGTCTCCCTCCCTCCCTCTCCCTCTGTCTGCCTCTCCCTCGCTCTGTCTCCCTCCCTCGCTCTCCCTCGCTCTCCCTCTGTCTGCCTCTCCCTCTGTCTCCCTCCCTCGCTCCCCCTCGCTCTCCCTCTGTCTGCCTCTCCCTCGCTCTCCCTCTGTCTCCCTCCCTCGCTCTCCATCGCTCTCCCTCTGTATGCCTCTGTCTCCATCCCTCGCTCCCCCTCTGTCTCTCTCCCCCTCTACCTCCTCCCTCTCATTCTGTCACCCTCTTCATCTCACCCTGCCTGTGTGTGCCCTGGCTGAGACAGCTTCCGGGCACACACACACACACAGCCGCACCCGAGCACTTAACAGGTCTTTAAAAGACCGCTGCCGCAGGGGTGTTTGCTGACACACTTTAAAAAATACATATATTAAAACACGGGTACGATGTTTGGATGGTCCGCGGGCCGCCAGGGAAGGCTTGCCGGGCCGCTGTTGGCCTGCGGGCCGTACTATGAGTATCCGTGCTATAGGGTATGGACTTTATACTGGAACACTGACCAGAGGCTGACCATACCAGTGCAGATGGCCTTTCCAGGTTCTTCCTCTTAGATGATGAGAACTAGCAAGAGGGAGGTGGTCAGTGCTCATCACCTTACGCCTGGGGAGGGATGGTCATGTAGGAAAGTGCCTTTTTTGGGTGGTCACCCCTCCACACACCCTTTTTAGGTCTCGCCGAGTCAGCGCCCATGCACTGCTCGGAGAGACTTTAGAAGGTGAATTTTGAAGGCGCTGTTGGCTGGCGACCAGCTTGCTAAAACGCGCACACGCGCGCGAGACGTGCACAGCACTTTTTCACGTCGCGCGCGCACAACTTGCGTGCGCACAACTTGCGTCACCACCCGCGGGTTTTTTTTTATCGCGGCCGCGTGGCGTTACTTTTACGGACACGTGGCCAATGCTTGTTTTGTGTAAAGGCTGACGTGGTCTTTTAGACCAGCAGCCTCCCCCTGTCTTTGTAATTCTGTCCCACGCACACATTTTTTCAGCCGCTACACCTCTTTTTATCTCCACAATGATCGCAAAGTGGCATTTCACTTTTACAGCTCGTTAATAGCACTTCAATGACGCACGGAAAGCGGCGCTGTCACCCGCACAGTGCGCTTTGCCACGCTAGATCCACATTATGCCTCCACGTCACCTTCCGCCCCCTCGTCTCCCTCACCTAATTCACCGCAGCTCACACTGTTCAAGTCGCAAGGACACAGTGAGATTTTGGCAGTGTAAATCTGTCCGAAAAACACTAAACCATGGGGTGGCTGGAGGGGACATCTGAAAAGCGGCGCATTGCTGGAGTTGCGTCGCAAGTGCGACGCAGCTCCAGCAATGCTTTGGGGGCCCTATCTGGACAATACTGCGTCAAGCCTTAAGCCTGCTTCAAGCAGGGGCAGGGTTTTGACGCAGCATTGGCCTAAAAGTGACTGAGTGAAATCTTGTAGATTTCACTCAGCCACTTTTAGGAGGCGTTCCTGCGCAGGAACGCCCCCCCCCCCCGCAGGGCTTTACAACGTGACGCATCTCCCAGATGCGTCACGTTGTTAATACCCCGCACCATGGCGCATCTTTTGCACCGCCGCTGCGTCACTAAAGTGACGCAATGGCAGCGCAAAAGAGGCGCAAGGGGCTTGTAAATCTTCCCCTATATGTTTAGGTCTCGCCTACAGACAAAACAAGCATTGGCATAGCCAATAGGTCTCGCCTTTGGGACCTTATAAGTCTTTAGTTATGCAGCAAAATATCCTTGTTTTTAAGGCCCTTAGCATCACGCTGTTTGTTCATTTGCATCCCACAGATGCTGGGAACGAAGAGATTACAATCTTTACTGCAAGGCTTCAAGCACTTAATTAGCTTGTCCTGGTTTCCTTTCACAACTGGCAAAAACAAAGTAACATTTCACACCATACTAGACTTTCAGTCTGTCTTTTTTGTTTCCCTTTCCAGACATTATTTACAGTTGAGGGCTAATGCCGAGCTGGCTGTCTGCACCTTGTATGGATGCGGGTGGAAGACACTGGAGTCGATTCTTGTGGTTGTGAACATATGATCTGCTTCCCAAAGTGGGCCTAAGTCCACTGTGCTGCATCATTAGTACATGTGATATTGTTCTTCAGTCGTACTTTCTCGCATATTATACTAGCAGCATCAATATTTGTATTTTAAGTTATGCTCGTGTTATAGTGAACATGGGCTCAGCCCTTCAGGCTGTTTTATAGTTGTAACCTCTGCCTTTATGAATTCCCAACGAATGGTACGCCATGCACCGACTGCGTAAGGATAGCAGGGTGAGCTGATGTCAGCATTAAGTGTTTTTATTTTTTTTTTAAACAAACATAAAATACATTCTGATTAACATTGCAACATTTTAAGGTATTAGCATTATAAATGACAATGGCATTTCTTTATCTATTTTCAAAACTAACACATAGATAAAAACTTTACCATTTACAATGCCGATAGCTCTAACTTTTGCAAATGCGAGACTTATTGCATTGCCAAGGCTTGTTATAAATGGAGTAAAAAAAATTCTTGATGCTATTAATACTGACGCACCTGTCCTAGCTGGTAGAAAAATTCGAATTTTAATGTTCGTGAACGACATGCTGATAATCTCAAAAACGCCGGGGGGCTTTCAGCGTGCCCTCCAGCGCTTTGAAGAGTTTTGTCTTCTGAGGGGTCTTTAAATTAATTTCCTAAGACAAAGTTTATGGCATTCAATTAGCATAGATCGTTTAAAGGGAGAATGATGATGGATGGGCTACCCCTGGAGCGGGTTGGTGCTTTTATCTATCTTGGCATCAAACTGCAGAAGGATATGAGGTGGAACCCACACATTGAAGGCATGACACTAAAGCATAGGCAGCTCGCTGGAACCCTAAGAAAAGAATTTAAAACTACTTTTACTAAACCCCTAAGCCCGGTACTCCAAAGTTACAATACCAAAGTGGTGAGCTCAGTTCTCTACAGGGCCGAGCTGTGGAACTTTGGAAACCTGGCCCACCTTACAATAGCGGAACACACGTTCTTCAGCGCGATTACTAGTATGCCACAAAGTATACCGATGCTCCCTCTAAGGAACGACCTAGGAAGATAAGCTCTGAGGGACCTGGCCATACTACGCCCAATACTATTCTGGTGTAGAATCTGGTCTACAAAGGAATTGTCCGTGCTCACACAGGGCCTAAGGGATTAGTGGCCATATGTATCAAGCCGTTTTTTAATCGCAAAGGCCGAAATTCGCAGTTTTCGCCGTTTTAGATGTTTTGGAATGTATGAAACATTCCCAAAATAAGGAATTGCAAAGTTGTGCGATTCCTTATTTTTCCATCGCATTTAGGGAATCGCATTTTTGCGATTCCTTAAATGCTATGTATGTAGCATTTTTGGCTAGCGAATTGTGGTTAGGAATTTGCAAGTTACCACCAACTTGAAGTTGATGGTAACTTGCGAATTCTTCCAAAAATGCACAATTTGGCATTTTTAAAGGTGGCATGTGATGCACACACATGCCCATAGGGCATGTATGTGCGCCATATGCACACACATGTTCTTTTCAGGGGTGCAGCAGGGTGTCTTTGAAACACCCCTGTACCCTTGCAATAATTCTCAAATTGCGATTAGCAAATTGCGAATTCGCAATTTGAGAATTATTTTGCATTCATTCCTATGGGCCTCCTGCGAATTCGCAAAATGCGAATTCGCAAATAAGGAAGCTTAAGGAATCGCTAATAAAATGCAATTTTTTTCATACATACCATTTTGCATTTCGTAAATAGCGATTCCTTAAAATTCGCTATTTAGGAAATGCAAAATAGTTTGATGATACATATGGCCCATAGTAAACACGGACTGCTTCCATGAAATTAGTTGGCTGCGCAAACTGAGAAGTTTGTTAAATAAAATGTGCCTGCAACACCTGTGGGATTCACCCCCCACAAAAACATTCCCAACAAAAAATTGTCTTAAAGAAGTTCATTGGGAAACAGTGGTGCATGATGAGTTTAGGCGCCATGATACAACTTCTCTCTAGGGGCTTTTTCTTCAGACCAAGCTATGCCCTGGCCTTGAGCCGTATTGGGACATTATTGAGAACCCTCTGGATCGCAAACTCTATTTCCAATTTAGATCTGGATCTCTTCCATTGAAGTGTTATACATCTAAATGGTCCGTTATTAGGGGCAACAAATGTCACTTATGCACTACACAGGTAGAATCATTTGCACACGTGCTCTTTGTTTGTCCTGCATACGCTAGCCCACGTAAGGTTTGGCTGGTCCGGCTACGTAAGAACCTGGCTACAAGATCACATACCACAGCCCTGCGTATCCTTTTCACAGATCCATCTCCCAGGTATGCAGTTCCGGTGGCAAAATATTTGAGGTGGATGTGGATTATACGTACTAAACAAATCAAGGATGAATAAAGTGCAGGATGACGTCCCACTAGTGCGCTCATCTGGGGAAGAATCCTAAACAGCTCCTTACAAAGCGGTGTGGTCCCCGATTGTCTAAAAATGGGACAAGTCACTCCTCTACTGAAAAAACCCGGTCTCGACTCAACTGACTTGAACAATTTCAGACCGATATCCAACCTCCCTTTACTCTCGAAAACACTTGAACGCTGTGTACTCCTGCAACTGACGCAACATCTGGACAACATCAATCTCCTGAACCCCCTCCAATCCGGCTTCAGACAAGGCCACAGCACAGAAACCGCGATGCTGAACATCATAGACGACATCCATGGATCTCTTGACGCTGACAAGTGCTGCCTCCTCATACTCCTTGATCTCTCAGCAGCGTTCGACACGGTGGACCACAAGCTCCTCATCATGACTCTTCAAGAAAGAGCTGGCCTTGGCGAGGTAGTTCTCAAGGGGTTTTCCTCCTTTTTACAAAACCGTTCGCAAGTAATAAAAATCAAGAACTTCACCTCCGATACCCAGCAAGTCAACAAGGGTGTCCCTCAAGGATCAGTGCTCTCCCCCAGCTCTTTAACATCTACATGGAACCACTCGCCAAGCTACTTAGGAACGCCAACATCCACTTCCACCTCTACGCGGATGACACGCAGATTTACCTGGAAACCTCCTCTCTCAAAGACATCCACAGACTCAACGATGTCCTGAATGAAGTTCAAGACTGGCTGACAAAGAATCACCTGAAACTCAACCCCGACAAGACAGAAACACTCCTCATCTCAAACAAAGTAGATAACCCTCAAATCACAGAGTGGCTAAAGTCGATCGATGCTCTCAAATGTAACCTCACGCTAGCCGACTCCGTTAAATCCCTGGGCTTCACCCTAGACCCCAAACTAACCCTGACAAACCACATTAAGAACTCAGCGAAAAGCGCATTCTTCAACCTCAGACTTTTGAACAAAATTAAACCTTACATTCCCAACAAGGACCTCAAACTAGCCACGCAATCTCTAGTTCTATCAAGACTGGATTATGGGAACTCAATCCTAACAGGCATCCCCAAATCGCACCTGGCACCACTAAAAACAACACTTCACGCGGCAGCGAGAATGATCACAGGCTGCAAAAAATCTGACCACATCTCCCCGGCACTCAAAGAACTCGAATGGCTCCCTGCGGAAATGCGAAGTACCTTCAGAACGGCCTGCCTAACCCACAAGGCCCTCCACACCGGCAAACCGGAATACCTGGCTAACAAGCTCAAAAAAGCAGGCCAAGCCAGAAATTTGAGAAGCTCTAACTCCCTGCTGCTCATCCTACCAAAAACCAGAAGGAAGAGAACTGCGGACTGCTCTTTCTCAGGAAATGCCCCCAAAATATGGAACGCCATCCCCCGCACATCAGAACTCTACCATCCTATGCAGAATTCAAGAGCCAACTCAAATCCTTGTGCCTTATCCGCTCCCTCGGTTGTGGATAACTTGGAGCTGCAAACGTCCCAGAATCCATGCAGTAATGTTGATTCCTGTACCAAGAAGCCCTGTTGTCCGAACTTTTCTTCTTTCCAAATTGTCACTCGCTGATTGCTTTTATTGGGTTTGTTTCATGTTGTTCTCTTTGTCATTCCCTCTACTGTAAAGCGCTCTGATACCTTCGGGTCTTGTTAGCGCTATAGAAAACTTCTAAATAAATAAATAAATAAATAAATAATTGAGCTTACGTCGTCCTGCGGGCTCCTCTACCCTTGCTGATGGGCTAACGAATATTTTATGTGTGTTATTTTAACAATGTGTCTTTTTATTCTTCTTATTTTTTAACATAATGATGGTCCTGATTGCTTATTTGCATAATTGTTTAATTCAGATCTTAAATTTCTGTAATTATTGTTCTACTTCTTTTTAATTGCAATGCTTTTATGACTTGCATAGGCGAATAAAGCTTTCTTGACTTGTCTTGACATTTTACAGCTTTGGACTCACTGTGGTCTGTTACAGCTCGCTGCCCATTGAGACAAGTTACCGCTTGGGACCCCCTGTGACCTGTTACACCTCGCTGCGCATTGATACATTTTACAGCTTGGAACCCACTTCGGCCTGCTACAGCTCGCTGCCCATTGAGACAAGTTACCGCTTGGACCCCCTGTGACCTATTACACTTTGCTGCACATTGATACATATTACAGCTTGGAACCCACTTCGGCCTGTAGCAGCTCGTTGCTCATTGATACATATTACATTTTGGGACCCCCCTGAAACCTGGAACAACTGGGCACCCATTAATAAATGATACAGCTGTTACAGCTCTCTTCTCATTGATTCATTTTACCTCTCGGAACCCACTGAGACCTGTTACAGTTCACTTCCCTTTGGTACATGTTACAGCTTGTGATCCACTGAGATCTGTTACAGTTCACTGCCCATTGATTCATGTTACCGCTCAGGACATACTGAGACCTGTTACAGCTGGCTGCCCATTTATACACACTACAACTTGGGCCCACTGCAGCCTGTTACAGCATGCTACCCCTTGATATATGTTGCAGCTTTGGACCCATTGAGAACAGTTACAGCTCTCTTCCCATTGATACATGTTACAGCTTCAGACCCACTGAGACCTGGTACAGCTCGCTGCCCATTGATACATCTTACAGCGTGGGACCCACTGGGGCCTGTTACAGAACACTGCCCCTTTATACATACTACAATTTGAGAACTTGAGAACAGTTACAGCTCGCTGCCCATTGATACATAATAAAGTCTGGGACACGCTGAGAACAGCTACAGGTCGCTGCCCATTGATACATAATAAAGTCTGGGACACGCTGAGAAAAGTTACAGATCATTGCCCATTGGTACATAATAAAGTCTGGGACACGCTGAGAACAGCTACAGGTCGCTGCCCATTGATACATAATAAAGTCTGGGACACGCTGAGAACAGTTACAGATCGCTGCCCATTGATACATAATAAAGTCTGGGACACGCTGAGAACAGTTACAGATCGCTGCCCATTGATACATAATAAAGTCTGGGACACGCTGAGAACAGTTACAGATCGCTGCCCCTTCATACATAATAAAGTCTGGGACACGCTGAGAACAGTTACAGATCGCTGCCCATTGATACATAAAAAAGTCTGGGACACGCTGAGAACCGTTACAGATCGCTGCCCATTGATACATATTAAAGTCTGGGACACGCTGAGAACAGTTACAGATCGCTGCCCATTGATGCATGTTACAGCTTCGGACCCACAGTGAATCACAGAAGCCAAAAGGTTAAGGACCATTGCTCTAAAATATCTGCTAAAAAATCTTGAATGTGTTCCTTCTATATATTAGAACTTGGAATCTACATTTCAATGAACACTGTACCTTCACCGACACCTCCCGTTCTTGATGTCTAATCCTCACTTTTCCTTTCGATTAATAAAAGTACTTCTTTTCTTTTCCAACCCTTTCATTTTTTAATTGTACGTTTTGTTCCTAAATCTTCCCTTGCCAATCTTTCAGGGGGGCTCATTACCATTTTACTACATTAGTTTTCTTGTATTACCGTCAAATGTGTCCACAGTCATCCCCCTGAGCATATGGTCTCTCCTAGTACCCTCCATACTCTTCTGCTGCATACGTTCTCCTATATGATATAAATCATTATTCTTCTATTTCCTATAGGCCGTATTCATAGCTTCATTATAACAAAAGCCATTCATGAGTTAAATGAAAATGTGATTATTATAATCAACGGAACACATTTGTAATTAAATATGAATAAACTGGTCTTTTCTCGGTATATACTTACTTACTGGAGCTGAAAAGAGTTCATCTAATATTAATGAGGTGGCATTATGTGTTCCATGTAGAGGTAACACACAGTCCCTATATCATTCTGTGATGTATTCCTATAGGTTCTGAATCGATCCCCCTATTCCTGACCCTATTCTGGTTAAACAAACCAACAAGTTAACTAGCAGTCAGCCCATGAGGCAGAAAACCCCCATGATGCAGATACCGTTATCTGACGCAGTCACACTACGGCACAGGAACGTGTTATCTGATTAGGTCATAACGCTTGCGATCTAATTAGACAAGCGATATTCCTCCAGCCCCTGATAAGGCATACGGAGTTCTCATAACAAATCAAACCTATGACAACCTGGGTAAAACCCTGCGGCCATTGTTTTGATTTCACCGAGAACTTCAGCGAAAGAATGTGCTAACGAGCAAGTTGTATGACATCCTTATTGACGTATCTATGTCCATCCTTACGTCAATCTCGGCACCTTAAAGGTATAAATATTACCGATCTTGCCCTATGCAAACACACGCGTGGTGACGAGACGGAGCAGCCATACTTGCCGAAGCCCAGCAGCCCCGCCTTCCTGACGCGCTGAGAACGAGACGCGCTGCTTTCTCCTGCCGAGAATCCAGCCCCGGCGCATCTGGGTAGCCCTCGCAGGCAGCCTGGAATATCGAGACCAGAGAGAGAGATACCATTCCTCATTCATCCTAACCTCCAGGTACAGAACTGAATAACCCCTCACAGAGAATTCTTAAGTTAGTCACTTGGCAAAAACAAACTTAACTTAAACTGTAACTTTCTATTCCCGCCCACGTATTAGGCTTAGGTCAGGTACACGGGGTAGGCGTATTTAGAAACACCAGTTGAGTACGTTTAGTCAAATGTATATGTGTATGTAATATATTTTAATCATTTTAAAACATCTTATGGCTTAGAAACCATATCAATGTTTTTACAGTATTATTTTATACTATTGCTTTTAATGTATGCACTTTACTTAACTATAAGTATTGCAATAATATCGATCCATTTCTCTTGTATGAGAAAAGAGACTGATCAATAAATAATACCTTTTTATTGAACACGCCCGTCTCTTCCTTTTCTCTACACTCTGATGAGACTAAGAATGCACGTACTGACTGAGTAAAATAATTTGCCTTTTGTTCACACGACTCTCGAGATTTACTCTTGATTAGGGGAGAGCAAAGTTGTCATGTTCTATGGTTGTCAGAAACTAAATCCCTTCTTGTCTAATCAGGGAAGTTAAGTCCTCCTTGAACATTCAAGAAAGTTTCTAGTGAACTCTGAGCTAAGCTGGCAAACCCAAAACTTTAAGTCTAGTATCGACAGTAGTAGACCTAGTTAACGTCTGGTCTAGGCCTTTACTGCTGTAGGTATTATTCCAATGCGCAGAGCCTATTGGGATGATAGGAGCTACACTACATGGCGCCCAACGCGTTTGGAAAGGGCGATAAAACTAACGTAAGACATTTAGAGTAACTCAGTCGTGCTTTCTCACTCAGACCCCTTTTTCCACAATACTCCAAAGACGTCTGGAGTGGGTGAAAGGTAATATCCGCCAAACCTCGCAGGAGGAAACTCCTATGTATGGTACTTGGTTTAGTCAACGTTGAAGGATACACTGTTCCAAAATATTGTGCATCTAATCTTTGTTTCCATAAGAAACCTGATCTGCAAACAAACAAAATAACCATCCTGTCGGTAAAATGGCAGACAGTGATGAGGAAAGAGAGGCAGTTAAATTAGCAACTGAACTCGCAGCAGCTGATGCTACTATGCAGGCAGCAGACGGGGATATAATACTCATCCCGGTCATCAAAAGGAGATCTATAACTCTAAAACTTATAGAAAATGGACTGACACCTAGAGGTGGTACAGTCATATTCGTAATTGAGGCACACGAATATCGGCAGACAGAGGTATACTATTCATGGATACATTTTCCAGCAGCAAATGCTGTAACAAAGTACTTCCACTATTACAAAATAGAGGAACCTCCTAATGAGTACACTCCTTTCGAGGAGGTGGAAGTACCACTCAAATTTCAAGAGCATTTGCTCTTATTTGATGGCGCCCTAAAACATAATAATCACATCACCAGGCTCGGTCCTTTAGGTAGACCAGGAGCAACGTGGCCGGTCCTAGACGGATACACACCACATCCAGATATCGAAGGGATGTCTACAGCAGAGCTGTTAACACAGCTAAATCAATTAATAAAAATTCATAGACAATTAGTCCAGTATGTGATGCGGACTTCAACAATTCAGCCAGCGATTAAACTTCCACAGCTGACCCCTCACCAGGGGAACACAAATAAAATTACACCACAGAACATCCAGTCCTGTCTAGGTAAAGTACCAGCTAAACGGGAACAAATACCATTCTGGTTGGCACAAAAAATCACCCAAATAGAGGCGGTGTTTCCTGACACCACGCCATTAGAAAAACACAGGATTCTGACTATCTGTCTCCCAATGGAAATCGCACCACACATTGAGGACTGTGACACTTGGGGTACAGTCTTTGCTTCTATCTACACAAAAACGCACGGTGTTCCATCCATTTCGGTGATACCAGATGTGCTAAAACAAATTCAAGACGAATACGGTCCAGAACCCGCTTTAACTCTTGGTATGAAATTACTGAAAGACTTCAAGCAGGTCTCGGCTATATTATTAGCCAACATAAAGGGTGAAGCAGCAAACGTGGCGATCCGCCAGAGGTTAAAAGAGACAGATATAGCAGACCAACCAGCTGAAATTGCCAGAATCATAGAAAAATCCTATGAGGAACTAGGTAGAGATAGTTTAGGTGGAATATCAGTAAAACCGCAACTGACTGAAAGTCCTGAAAAAATATTTTTTAATAATAATTCACCAAAAAAGAACTGGGATGGAAACAAACAATCCAATCCCAAAGAAAAGAAATTCCAGTCCAGAGGAAGGTCTCCTAGGCGAAGAGAAAAATCTCCGAACCAAAGACACAGGTCACCCCAGAGTGACCCCTCTGGGAAAAAATATAACCTTGGAAATAGGGATAATATAAAAAAACCTGATAGATATCAAGACATTGATACACGTCCCTCTCAATCTTTTCAGAATTCCTCGCAGAAATCGGAAAGAAGAGGACGATCAGAACAAAGAGAAGAGCACGCCAAGTCCAAAGACAAGGAACCTGCTCAACTAAAAAAGAAATTACAATTTCCAAAAAAGAAGGTAGCCAGTATCAAGGTAGTTAACAATGCCGAGAATACTGAGGACACAACTGAAAAACGGAGAATGGGCTCAGACAATGCTAGACAGCGCAGCAGAAGTGAGCATAGCTCGCAAAGTCCTTATGAATCATCTGGAGACAGTGGACACGAATGAATATCTTCAAGTGGAAACTGCGGACACCAGAGTTAGCAAACCTCACAAAATATACGAAATAACATTGCGTATAGAGGGAGATAAGACTAGAAAAATAAGGGGTCTATTTTGGGATAATCTCTCCAAGGGCTATGATATCCTTCTAGCTGAAAAAGACTGGCCACCAGAGTTTGTCAGGGAGTGCCCTCATGGCGAAGAAATAATTATGCCTGCCTTCTCAAATCATATCCCAATTCATAAAAAATACACACTTGCTAGAAAGTGGGCAGTGGCTCTAGCTCCTGCTTTATATAAAAATCATGTAGGATGGGATGAGGAATCTCCTCCTCACAAAATCCAGTTAAAATCACAACCTGCTGCACAAAGGCAGTACCCAATTAAGCAAGAAGCTAAAAAACAGGTAAATGAAATACTAGATCAGCTAGAATACCAGGGGGTGATTGAAACTTGCACCTCACAAATGAACAACCCTTTGTTTCCGGTCTCCAAACCAGACAATTCATATCGTCTAGTTTTGGATTACCGACACCTTAACACATGTTGCAAAACTTTTGCAGTGCAAAACTCACACAGTGCTGCACTAATGAATAACATAGTGCGCAAAAAATACAAAACAACCTTAGACATCTCTAATGGATTCCTTTGTCAAAACATAGCACCAGAGAGCAGATATTTAACTGCATTCTCAATAAATGGCACTCAAAAACAATTCTGTCGGTTAGCCCAGGGGTACAAGAACAGCCCGGGAGTATTCTCAGCGAGAGTAACAGAATTGCTACAAATATATGATGATGAAGCATTATCTTATGTCGATGACATTTACTTAACAGATGATGACTTGGATACTCACTTGAAGAGAGTGAACACCATAATACTTGGGTTCGCTGCAGAGGGTTACAAATTCAACTTTAAAAAATCCAGAATTGCCCATCTGACAGTCCTGTTCTTAGGATATGAATTATCAAGTGAAGGCAAAAGCCTGACTGACAATTTCCTAGAGAAATGTGCCGTACTCCAAGCACCTAGAACACTGAAAAACCTACAGTCAATTCTAGGCTTCCTAAATTTCGGAAGAACATACATTGCAAACTACGCAGAAAGGGTCAAACCCCTTTATGATCTGATAAAACCAGATTTTAAAAGATGCAATTGGACTCAAATACACACAGAAATTTTGAGATCCTTACAAACAGACATGCTAATTAAAACAAAATTAGAAACACGTGATAACACACGCAATCTTTTGATTCGAGTCATCCCAGGAAGATGCGGATTCACATACCTGACCTCTAATGAGGGAGAAAAGGTACCAATTGCATTCAAATCACACTTGTACACAGAAGTTGAACAGAAATTCAGCAACAAAGAAAAAATTGTTCATGCAGTTCAAACCGCAATAGCTAGAGAAGAAGACATAGCTGACGGTAGACATATCACAGTCAGAACAGCTGAATCAGCCTTTGAGGCATTAACAACACCGTGTAATTTACCAACAACAACATTGAATCCGGAATGGATACAATGGGTGAATTCAATCACAACGGACAAAGTATACTACTACTTTGATCCAGAACTAGAGGAATTAAAAAATCTAGAATATGAAAAAACATATCCTCTGCCAACCGACATTCTGCCTTTACGACATTACGCCTGTGTAATCTATACAGACGGACATGCTCAACCCCCCGTTTGGGGAGAACAAGCATACAACCCCACATGTGAGATTACAAAAGAAGTGTGGCGCGGAGGTAAACTAAAACCTCTATTAACAAAAACACACTCAGTAGGAACTAATTCAGAACAACAGACTGAAATATTAGCATTGAAAATGGCGCTAGATAATGCGGATCGCGAATTCCCGACACTTAAAGTGTCAGATTCATATTACTGCGTCAAATCATATAACAAGGATTTGCAGAAATGGATTCAAAACGGTTACAAAGATGACACAGATGCACCAATAAAGCAGAAACTGCTCTGGGAACAAATAGCTCTTTTACAAAAAGAACTACCAAAGACTCACGTGACACACTCACTGAGTCATCAGCGTGATGGCGTTCACGTTGCAGGGAATTCATTGGCTGAGACAGCCACAGCGGCAGCCACTAAATCGGCTCCCGTAGTTCGAAAAAAGCGTACATTAAAATACATTGACGGTGAAACAGTGCTGGCGGTGAAACCGTCATCAAAAGGCGACTGCTCAGCGCTACCGATCAACTATCCACTCAATTATACATACATAATCGATGCAAACTCCGTCCCTTTTGCTCGAATCCCTGGAGTGGGGGATAGAGTGATTCCAAACATGGACAGGAGAAACTTGTTAATCGCAGACGCACATATGGGCGAGGGTCTTGGACACCTCAAACTGAAAGATTCTCTGGAAGAATTACAATCTAGGTACTGGTGGCCAGGCATGAGCCTGCAGCATCACATTTTTGTAAAAAGGTGCCAGAACTGCAATAGAGATCTCAGAGGTGAGAGAAACGGTAAACTACCGTGGAGTCTCACTGCAGATAATATCACCAGTAAAAAGAAAAGCGTCCGATTAACATATACAGGCTAGTTTCCACTTATAATGTAGATCACCAGCACTCGGCTGACGTCTGGACTGTTATACAAAGATTTGCGAGTCTAAATGGCATATACGCTAAGAGCATGCTACGTTTGACCATTGTTTTCTTTCTAGCCCTCCAGCCTGAGGGGAAAAAATGACCAAATGAGCATAGCCCAGCGGGAATCTTCTCACTTCCTTCCTGAGGGATACGGGATGGTGTAAAGAAAAAACCAAGGCATAAAGCAATCTATAACGGAAAGGATATTAGGTTCGGGAGCTGGGTGGGTCAAACATCTAATAAGTGTCCAACGTAGTCTCAATAACTTGCCAAGAAATTCTCTGAAGAGATTCAGTGCGTACGAATTATTATTTGGAACTAGGATGATGATCTCTGACATTGATAGTAAGACTTCAGTGGTGAAAGAAAAAAGCTTTGATATCAAAGACCGTTTGGCTATTTTGCAGGACTTAAACAAAACAAGAAAAGACCTGAGCAACATAAAGTTGAAACAACAGCCAACAACCACTGAAGAACCACCACCTGTCCCAGCAAGACCTGTCTGGATTCCAAAAGTCGGGGATCTAGTCAGGGAAAAGATCGCGGTAAAGAAGGAATTTGGGCCTTCTTACAGAAAAGCAGTTCCTGTCTTGTCTGTCAACGGAACAAGAACAGTTGTACTACCGCCACTTGCTGGTAAAAAGGAGAACCGAGTTGTATCCATCGACCTGGTAAAACCACAACATGTGGCCGATAACAAACAGTAGGCCAAGTGGACTCCCAATAAGTAGCAGAACACCAAGGTTTGCTACCAGTACAGAGGTCCTAACGAAGAGGCTCATCACATTCGAAACGCCTACAGAAGAACAACAAGGACTATGCAACAATGCAATAGAACTCAGACCTCTGAAAACCCAAATAAAAACATTTAGCAGAGACACACCAATCTATAATGAAGTACCAAGTGAAAATGCAAGAAACAAAAATCCTGAACCAATTGGGACAATTGATAGAACTGCATCCGGCTACTTCATAAACTTCGATGATTCCTCTGAAGGCTTCAGTGAATTAAAGACACAGCCATCATCAAAAACCTTTAAAGACAAAGCTAAAGAACTTTTGAAACAACTGAAAGAAACGTATCTGGTTTCTCCATGGATTGAATTTTGGGTGGGTTTTGGTGCATTTATCCTCATACTTTGGCTCATCATGGTACTTACTTTGGGACGCTTCATTGAGGGAAAATATGCTAAAATGGACACAGCAAGTCAGAAAATCAACTTGATCCCCAAACCACAAACATCTTCACACGTCGAGAAAAGAGAACTTTCTTCAGTCAACTTCACAGCCAATCCTATACCTGGTGGGGTAGCATGGGACAACACTGACTATGAAATCTACGGTCCGGTTGAGATCCTGAAATATCCACACCAAATTAAGATCTCATTGAGTGACTTTGTAAAACCAAACTCATTTGCTGATGATTGGGACTTCGAAAGCATTAATAATATGATGTCTGACTTAGTAATGTCTGCTAAATTTACCAAACATGATTATTTGCAGGGTTCTACAAATTATGATAGTATGTACTGTTATAACCACTATGGTAACCATTTTTTACATAGATCTGCACAACCTAGAAATGTTTTAAATTATAATCAATGGGAACATTGTGCAACACCTCCAAAAGGGAGCTCAAGAACCGTTTACGACAAATATTCATATTTTTTAGGTTTTAACACAAGTAATGCTGAAACATTTTATTTTAAATTGTCAAACAAAACAGGGACCAAGACCATGATAACAAACACAAAATTGATATATTCAGATTCCTTTTTTGAACAAATGAATACTTTTGGATTTGATTATTGGGACAAAAATGTTGAATTGAAAAGTGTTTGGGGTACAAAAGATTGGCAAGTACATGGTATAGAAGCTTTGTTTAGAGCCTGCATGATCCCAGAACAAATGATATTTTTAAATGACACTGTTCAACAAACCACCTGTCTTGGCCTAGCCAAAATCAAAGATTTAAATAAACCGTCTATTCCAGAGCCAGCAATGTTTAGCAACACTTCTACAGATGAAGAGATAGACGTAAACCATATATTAAACCAAAACAGAACACATCCTGATTGGAAACAGTGGTTGATCTGGCCCACAGATACTAATAACTGTCAAGACAGATTCCTGAACAAAACACAGGGGTTCAAAATGACCAGGCCAGACCCTAGATATCCTCAAAGACATCACCCAGGGATAATAACCACCTACAGTGTGGGCAAATTATGCCTTCAATGGCTACAAACTTCCACACTGGCAGAAATTAAGCAACACCTAACTTTACTTACTGATGGTGCTGACTTGCGTGATTTCACTATGGGACCACGCAAACAGCGTCAAAAGCGTTTCATAGCAGCCTCTGTATATGCAGCATACAATGAGGCCTGGAAGGTTACTCAAATTGAAACAGCAGAGAGAATACGGGAAATTGACCGTATTAATTTGGAAAAATCACTTTCTGTAGTGGACAATGGGTTAATGACTCTGTCCTCCAGAATTTTTTCTTTGGACAGCATTGTGTCTTCAGCAATCGACATATTATCGCAGGACTTACTGTTATTACAACACGGTCAGTCTCAATTGCGTTCTATTGTACAGCTTGGCTGGACGTTACAAAATCTGCGTACAGGCTATGTGCCTTGGCGTTTAATCAACACAACGTCACTATTCCAAATCTTTAACCTTACTGATAGACAAATCAGTATGGCACAAAAGGGTGCTGATTATACAATCTTGAGCATTGAAAAACTCGAAAGATTACCAGTGACAATGTCAGAACGACCTGTCAGTGAATGGATAATACATGGGATAATAAATATTCCAATCTCAACCTTCAGGTTTCAATACTGCCAAAAATATATACAGGCTGGCATGTACGAGAAATTGGGAAAGGGGTACCTTAAAACAACTTGCAACCTGCCCTATTCACATGCATGTGTCAGTAATAAAGGACAGAAAGTGTTTCTTAGTGGCAACAATTGTGCGATGTCACTAAGTGGCACACTTCTGTGTAACGGAATTAGTTTGCATGGAGCCTGTGAAGGGAATTCATACAACCTTTCATGTCACCAGCAAGGCGCACCTGCAACAGAGATAGAACCATTCTTTCAAAGACTCTATAATGGGAGTTACATTCTAATTGTAGACCGCAGATGTTGTAGTGTATGCCCGGGACTCCTTATCTAGTAACTACGACTGCGAAGGTCAAGTGCTGTGGACGCTCATTGTTCCCCAGCTCCTTTCCAGACAGGGAGGCAAGGGCATGGCCCAATTTGAAAATTACTTCTATTTGAATAGATACTTTAAGCAGAATGAAAACAGTGCTTCTTCAGACGCCTACAAGGCTCACGTCATCAAAAGAAACGTATGATCTACAAGTCGCAAGGACGACTGCAGAGATACATACATTATTATCAACTAATTCCCCCGTACATTTCGCGGAAATCCTGAACGAAATCTTAAATATTTCTGATACCAATGGGGTCTCAAAGGTATTTAAGACAGTATTTTCGATGGCATTAACACCATTCAAAGCCATACTGGGTATTTTTCCAGATTTCGTCCATTCGATTTTTGGCGGACTTCCCCTGATCTTGGGACTAATTGCAGGAATCCTATTCTTAGTCCTTATTTTTCGTTATGGCAACCCATGTCACAGACAAAACTCTTGCGACAAGGGAAGAAACAATCCTAGCCATTGGATACCGGGACCGGATATCAAAAATCCTGGGACTCTCCCGGCTTAGAGACCTGAACATGACTTGGTTTCTATCATTTCGACCTATGTGGCAAAGATGTGTTTTACCTGTATTAAGGTGTCTGCTATGCGGAGAAGAATGCGTGTTAGACACCTGTCTGACGCTACAATCGGATGCGCCAATGGATGCAGAAACATTGTTGAGCCCGATCAAGGTTCACGCTTTGTGCTGCCCTCAAAGGCTACCAATCCTGATGACGGCATTCGTGGAAGCTTCACCACTACGATTGATGGGTAGTGAAGTTCAAGATGAAAGCAGCATCGATCAGGTACGACCTTCTGTCAGCAATGCGAATCAGAATGTCAATGGAAACAATCATGCGCACGAATGCATGATTACACCTATTTCCGAGTTAGTGGAACTTTCCCAGGAAGCTGTTGACAGTTTTTTCGAAAGCCTAAATGATATGATGTTCTCGCCGGAACAGAAATAGAAACTTTTGAACAAGCTCGCACACGGCGTTCCCTGAATTCGGCCTTCAACTTTAAAAATAAAGTCACATGAACAATTTTCCCTCCAGTTCACGGACAGCAATTTTTCAGCAGCCCCAAAATATTTTTTCATATTTTCCGGGACACTATCTTCTGCTTAAAGTAAGAACTATTCTTAGAGAACTAAGGTTTCTAAAATTTTAGATGGCTTATAGACATTAGCTGCCCGCTGGTATGTTCATAAATATTTTATTCTGTGATGGAATGGTCTCGAACTTTTTTTCTGTATTTAGAGCCATTTCATGTGTAATTCTCATATACCAAATAAGCAATAATGTATACTAATGTGATTACTTTGGCGTTATTCTACAGCTTGAGTGCATACAATACATATGTCTGCAATTTTTCAGTATATTTGATAATTTCAAAATGCATTTATGTATTTTGGGGTGGTAAGGTATACTCAATACTCTATAGTATGTTGTACTATGTTATACTATGCATAGATTAGTAAATATGACCATAGTTAGCGTGGAGTGGGTGTGATGTATTCCTATAGGTTCTGAATCGATCCCCCTATTCCTGACCCTATTCTGGTTAAACAAACCAACAAGTTAACTAGCAGTCAGCCCATGAGGCAGAAAACCCCCATGATGCAGATACCGTTATCTGACGCAGTCACACTACGGCACAGGAACGTGTTATCTGATTAGGTCATAACGCTTGCGATCTAATTAGACAAGCGATATTCCTCCAGCCCCTGATAAGGCATACGGAGTTCTCATAACAAATCAAACCTATGACAACCTGGGCAAAACCCTGCGGCCATTGTTTTGATTTCACCGAGAACTTCAGCGAAAGAATGTGCTAACGAGCAAGTCGTATGACATCCTTATTGACGTATCTATGTCCATCCTTACGTCAATCTCGGCACCTTAAAGGTATAAATATTACCGATCTTGCCCTATGCAAACACACGCGTGGTGACGAGACGGAGCAGCCATACTTACCGAAGCCCAGAGCAGAGCAGACCCCGCTGGCAGCAGCCCCGCCTTCCTGACGCGCTGAGAACGAGACGCGCTGCTTTCTCCTGCCGAGAATCCAGCCCCGGCGCTTCTGGGTAACCCTCGCAGGCAGCCTGGAATATCGAGACCAGAGAGAGAGATACCATTCCTCATTCATCCTAACCTCCAGGTACAGAACTGAATAACCCCTCACAGAGAATTCTTAAGTTAGTCACTTGGCAAAAACAAACTTAACTTAAACTGTAACTTTCTATTCCCGCCCACGTATTAGGCTTAGGTCAGGTACATGGAGTAGGCGTATTTAGAAACACCAGTTGAGTACGTTTAGTCAAATGTATATGTGTATGTAATATATTTTAATCATTTTAAAACATCTTATGGCTTAGAAACCATATCAATGTTTTTACAGTATTATTTTATACTATTGCTTTTAATGTATGCACTTTACTTAACTATAAGTATTGCAATAATATCGATCCATTTCTCTTGTATGAGAAAAGAGACGGATCAATAAATAACACCTTTTTATTGAACACGCCCGTCTCTTCCTTTTCTCTACACTCTGATGAGACTAAGAATGCACGTACTGACTGAGTAAAATAATTTGCCTTTTGTTCACACGACTCTCGAGATTTACTCTTGATTAGGGGAGAGCAAAGTTGTCATGTTCTATGGTTGTCAGAAACTAAATCCCTTCTTGTCTAATCAGGGAAGTTAAGTCCTCCTTGAACATTCGAGAAAGTTTCTAGTGAACTCTGAGCTAAGCTGGCAAACCCAAAACTTTAAGTCTAGTATCGACAGTAGTAGACCTAGTTAACGTCTGGTCTAGGCCTTTACTGCTGTAGGTATTATTCCAATGCGCAGAGCCTATTGGGATGATAGGAGCTACACTACAATTCCATCCCCGCGGCACCATCCCATTCTCCCTTCCCCTCCATGTGATCAGTTGAACGGTCCGGACCTGTCCATCCTCTTCTTGGGTGGAGCAGTTGACTGGGAGAACCTTGTGAATGTGTGATGGTTCATTGACTGGCTAATGCTATAATGTGCATGAACATGTGACAGTCGTGCTCTTGCACCATGACGCTGATCCCATAATGACCAGTGTAGTGTAGTTCCTCTTTCCCTAATAGGCTCTGCGCATTGGAATAATATACCCTATAGTTTTTGCATAGGACTGAGGTCAGTATGCCCCTATCGAGCACATTAAACTCAATTACTTTGTGTGCCAGCTAGCTCAAAGGTCACTAGAAACTTTCTCAAATGAACAAGAAGGGAGTAGTTTCTGGCAACCACATAAACATGACAACTTTGATTTTCCCTTTGGAATCGGAATATGTCTGAGAATCGTGGAAAAAATAGATAACAGTTCCACTTAGTCAAGCGTGCATTCTTAGTTTCTTCAGAGTTACACAGAAAGAGATAGACGGGCTTTCCAATAAAAATGGATTTATTGAACAGTCTTGCTTCTTGTGTAAGAGATATGAGCTGTTATAATTGCAAGACAGTATGCGAGATATATTTCGTACAGCGTAAGCAGTAAGAAGAAATATTACTGCAATAGCATTGACTTTTAGTTATGACACATATTCATATACATTTGCATAAATAACAAAGGCTAAAAAGTGGATACTCGTCTGATGCTTCTAACAAGTTCTACCCCAGTGTACCTAACCTAAGTGTAGTACAAGGTAAGAAGTAGGTACTGTATTCTATAGTATGGTAAGCTATAGTTTTGTATGCCAAGAGTCCCTCTAGGTTCTAGTCTGCTCCATACCTTAGAATGAGAGAGGTGGGAATCTCTTTCCAGGTCTCAAACTCTAACACCCCGCGAAGGGAGTCAGAACACTGGAAGCTGGATTCTTTGCGAGCAGGGATGACAGCATCTAGTCAGTGCGTCAGGCTGGGACACAAATTCTCCTGGAGTCGTGGTTTCTTCCGAACATGCCGAGGCGAGCCAAGCCGAATAAAGCCGTGCAGACGTTGTTTCACTTGGTATGGGAAGGTATATTTATACCTGGTAGGTGCCTTGGAATGTTAGCTTTGACGTAAAGTCGGGCAGAGGAAGACATCGTGAATAAACGCTTAAGGCATAGCCGTTCATCTAAATAAATGAGTTATTGGAGAAATAAATAATCCTAGACTAGGGAAAGTCCCAATGGCTTAAGGGCCTGGTTTCTAAGAACTCGTGACAATGGGGTGGACCGATGTAGGTGACCATGCCATATTTGGAGAGCATGGCTAATGCCTAAATAAGGGCTGGGATCTTGTGCCTATATAAGGGTAATGCAAAGTGTGCCTATATAAGGACATGTTTCAGGAAAACCTATATACAGACATCTAAATCAAAACAACACCAGTGCTGTGCAGACACCATATCAGAAATTCCATAACTTCAATTGACGATAATGTAGGGTTTGAACATTCTATGATAAGGAATATTGCACTGCTTGGCATTTTCCTCCCAGCAAAGGTGAATTATAGTTGATGTCCACCTTTCTGCCCTGATTTTGTCAAGACTGTTCCAAAGTACAGAGCTGTTTTCCATGGACAAGTTCCACAAGGTTTTACCTGACCAAATCTGTCCATGAGTAACCCAGTGAGTGCAGTAGTGTTACTTTTTTCTCAAAATCCCTTAGATCGGAAACTCCAGTTTCAGCGCAAAATCGAATTTACAAACTTGTAATGAATGTGTTTGTGGTGTCACAATGAAGGCATGATGTAATGTTCAGGCCTTGCTCAAATGAGATTTGAGTTCTAAGATTGACAGTTCTATTTTGTAAAGGACATTCTAAGTTGGGAATGAGAGTTCTAATTTGGAATGGAAAGAATTCCTTTAGAATGTAGATTGGAACAACCCATCTAATTTGGAACGCAAGAGCTATGTATGGAATGCAAATTCTACATTTGGAACGCCTCTTGCACAAAACATAAATCTTTTTTAAGGTTGAAGCCGCAGCTATGTGTGATATCTAAATTTGTTTGAGTAGAAAACAGGAGATTCCAAGACCACAGATTCCTTGGGTACCTTGACCCCCCAGGGTATCCAGAACTACCTTTTATTTCATGAACTTGTGCATTGCTCTTGAAGCTGTGTATAGTCACACAAGAAGGAGTCTATGGCAGTCTTCACACAGATAAAGACTCAGAGCCCAGCCATAAGACCGCTGCCAGGCTCTGCCAGTCAGTGCAGAAGAAAGATGTAGGGTGTCTTCTAATCCTTAGATCCCACCCTGACATTTGAATACCTGATCACACCTGTGAAGTGGGCAGAGCAGATTGGAAGAAACAGAAGGAAAAGCTGTGCATTCCTGTGCAGTGCACTAGGCCCGTCTCACCAGCGCCTTTACAGATTCTGATAACATGGGTATGAAGGACATTCTTTTTGGCAGCAAAATTGATAGGAGATGACTTGTTAATTATTGACCATCGAGGCCACATCTGTAGAATAATCAATCAAGAGAGGGAGAAATTCTGAAACAAATCCTCTGACCCATTCTGTCTTTCTAGGCAGCTTAAAAATAGCAGTCTGTATGCAATAAAGAGAACACAGGAAACTGACTTCCTTCCCTCAATCTTCTGGTTCTGTGATGTTATGTGGCAGATGGGCCCACAGCTACCAACATAATGTATCCCTGGTCCCCCCCAGGCAGCCATGAGGGCTATCAGTATTTCCCATCAATCGCTTGTGATGTCATCAACTATATCTCACCCTTGACCCTGGCCGGTTTGTGACATCATGTACTACATCACACCCTGGCCCTGCAGGCTTTATGACATCATTCACCTCTTAGCTATATATAGAGGTGTAGTCTGGGATGCCTGCAGTGTGTGTGCAGTCTGTGGACTGGGCTATAAATGGTGTGAAAGAGGTGTGAATGGGGGACTTGGGGGCACCGAGCTAACATCAGACCCACAGAATGGCCGCGGCAGTTCTGCTTCTCGAGCCTCTGCCATTTGCGTGTCTGATCGGCCCACCGTCAGCATCTCGCAGACCGCCAGAGAGATGCATTATGAGGTGGGGACGGAGCCTTCCATAAGGTGTGGTAAGGCCTTATGAGGTTCCTTGTTGTTGCGGCAAACAGCTTTTAATAGCAATTCCTGGGGTTCTCTTAGCAGGCTAATTTAATTTTGCCTTGAGCTCCAGGAACTCTGGCACCGCCCCTATCTGGAGCTGGGTGCGGAATGTCTGTGGGTCTGATGGGAAGCAAGGTAGAATGAAGGTGTGAATGGTGTGAATGCCCAGTAGCAAAGGTCAAAACCTTGGCGTGGTGCTACTGCTCACAAGGTTACCCAGGAACTTGTGCTAATTTGACCTGTTTTGGATGAAAGGGGTGTGCACTGTCCTTGATTTATTTTTCTTCCTTTTCTGTAGCTTGTTCTTAGCTGCTTTCTTCCTGTGCTTTCATGCTTCCTGGAGTGTTATCAGCATTTCCCAACAATTGCTTGTGATGTCATCTACTACATCACACCCTTGGTCCTGGCGGGCTTTATGGCATCATTCACCTCTTGGATGTGTATAGAGGCGTGGTCTGGGATGGCTGCCGGGTAAGTGCAGTGTCTGGCTAGGCTATGAATGGTGGGAAAGAGGTGTGAATGGGGGACTTGTGGGCACCGAGCTAACATCAGACTCGCAGGATGGCTGCGGCAGTTCTGCTTCTCGTGGCCTCTGCCATGTGTTGTTTGGTTGTTCAGTGGGAGAAAACAGGCAGCACCTCGCAGACCGCCAGAGAGATGCACTTTGAGGTGGGGGCGGAGCTTCCATAAGGTGGGGTAATGCCTCATGAGGTTCCTTGTCGTTGTACCAAACAGCTTTTAATAGCAATTCCTGGGGTTCCCCCTCAGGCAAATTCAATTTTGCCTTGAGCTCCAGGAACTCTGGCACCGCCACTATCTGGAGCTAGGTGCGGAATGTCTGTGGGTCTGATGGGTAGCAAGGTAGTGCGAATGAAGGTGTGAATGGTGTGAATGTTCAGTAGCAAAGGTCAAAACCTTGGCGTGGTGCTACTGCTCACAAGTTTACCTATGAACTTGTGCTAATTTGACCTGTCTTGGATGAAAGGGGCGTGCACTGTCTTTGATTTCTTTTTTCTGGTACATATCTTGTTCCTAGCTGCTTTCTTGCTGCTTTTTTCTATTCTCAGTTTTAACATCTACATCTCACCTCATTCTCCACAAACTTTCTTTCATTCCTTCCTTGTTTAATTCTTCTGTGGACTTTGTGTTTCTTATTGTTTTAGTCTTAATTTTGTTCTTTTATCTCATTGACTTCCCACGCACCTCATTGCTTTTCTTCTTTCTAAAGTTGATTCTCGGACTTTCTCTTGTCCAGAATATCTTTTCTCATTCCTTCGTCCATACTTTATCTTTCTCTTTTGTTTCTTCTCCATTCTTTACAATGTCTTTATTTAATTTTTTAATTTCTTTACCATGCATTTTTACTTTCATCATGTTATTTTTCCTGCTCCTTATGTCATTTCTTTCTGACATCGATTTTTCATATCTTTTCTTTTCCTCACTATTCGCTGCTGTTTTGTTTCTCATCTTACTCTGCCATTCTTTTATTTCTTACTTGATTTTTTTTTTGGGTGCAATTTTCAAGTTGTTTTGTTTGTTCTCGATTTTAGTTTTTACAAAATGCACAAAGATGATATGATAGGGCATCGGGCCATCCATAGTGACGCTGAAGCACCGGGAGGATGGGGGAAGGGGAGGGCCAGACCGTCATGCGCAGGTAGCCTTTCTCCAACCCTTAGCTGTGTTGTACAGCCAGATGGAGAACCAACACAGACTCCCAGTTCCTCCAGAAATAGTATTCCCAGCATGAGAAAAGCCCTGGGATAGGCATATGGGATCCTGTACAGTGAGCAGCAGTGTCTGACGTCAGGAAGAAGAGTATCGGGAGCACGTGGGCAGCCATCGGAGCAGGTAAGTGCAATTTTATATATTTTTAGTTCTGTCTTCTGTGATGTTTTTGGTTTGTATTCCCCCTCCCGTCCACCACTTCGCAATGGGAGCAGCCGCTACTTTGATATTCGAGTGCCTAGAAGTCCCTCAGCGTGTCTCGTCAGTTATATAGTTGTGCTATATAAACATTTATTTGAAAGAAAAACACATTTCAGACAACCCTCACATCTCTCAGACCTACCACAAACCCAGAACTCATGGTTGTTGCGTGAGGGAGTGGGTAGTACACATTACCACTCCACAATAAGGTTTACAACGTATTTCTAAAGACTCTCAACTGGTTAAAACTTTTAACAGAAATAGGCGATACATTGATATCGCTGCTGGCGAGGCTGATGCAAAGGCAAGTGAGGAAGCGACCCAGTGTTTGATGAGAAACCATCTGTTGCAGGCGCTTTAACATAAGCAAGGCACTATATTTAGTTGATACCGGGATCAAGCAAATCTATAGGGTTATACTTGAAATACTATTGGTGTTTACTAAAACTTTGCTGCTGAGACGTTTTTTGTATTTTTCCACAACTGGAGGGCTTTCCCTCTACACGTCATTCACCTCAGAAGCACACCTTAAGCTAGACACATAAAATACCTTACAGGCGTAACACAACCTGCTACCAAGCAACAACAGATACACATGGACGTCAATTCACCAAAATGCCTGGGGTAGCGGAAGTGACATTACACGCCCTCTGACATCCACTTTCATTCACACACACATACTTACACATTAGTGTGATAAAGAATTGACAGAAAATAAAGAGTGGAGCCCAAGCTGTCCCTGTGTTTCTGCCACTGAATTTGCCACCTCTGAGGCCAGGGGTCGCAAAGGCAGTGCCAGGGGTAGCAAAGGACAAGCCATGAGTCGCAGCTTCGACCCTTAAATGACGTCCATGATGATATACAGTTTAATGGTGCATTGTGGGTGATTTTGGAGTGAGAAACGTTCCCTCTTTCCTGGTACATTCAGTGACTGTTGCCCCTGGAGTGAAGGCCTGGAGGCCTGCAGGATACACGCGGCTGCTGGTGGGGCATGTGTAGTGCCTGCTCCAGCTGTCAAGGTGCATTATTACCCTGGCAACACATTTCAGGTGTCTCTGAGTTCAGGAAATAGGAAAAAGAAACTGCCTGGGCAAAAGTAGCTAGATAAGATCCTGTGCTCAAAAGGGGAGAAGCAGAAAGACACAAAAGAAAGGTTTCACTTTCATAAGATCCCAAAAAATTTGAAATCCCCGCACCTGTCCATAGAAGTGACAATCTCTTGGAGGAGCTTCTCGGCACTACAAGTACCTTAAACGTAAAAAGAGGACTGGGCAGTAAACCGTGGAGCTACACCCCCACCCACAACCCTAATGCCTCCCCCACGGATCAAATTACCCACGTGGTCAATTAAGGTGATAAATGGGAGAAAAAATGTCCCTGGAACTATAGACATCCATTTGCAGTAAAGTGCCTGGTAATTTCGCGTCTAAGTCATCTTTCTCCATTCTGGAAACACAAGCTCGTCATTGCATGTTGCAGGGGTGCCAAAACCAGCTGGAATCAGTAATTTTACCAAGCAACTCGTACCCAGGCACATGGTCTACTGTGACGCTCATCTTGAGATCCACTGATGCCTATTCTAGCTTGGGGGGCCATTAATGCCTGTTAGAGCTTGTGGACCATTGATGCATATTATAGAATGAAGGCGATTGTTACCTGTTACACCTTGAGACCCATTGATGCTGATTACAGCTGGAATCACATTCATGTCTGTTACTACTTGGGGCTGATTGATGCCCAGAGCTTTTTGGGGCCAATAAGGCCTTTGAGCGTGTCACGGCTCTGAGCCTAATAATGGCAATAACAGCTTGGGACCTACTGTAACCTGTTACAGATCGCTGCCCATTTGATTCATATTAAAGCCACTGAGGCCTGCCACAACTCACTGCCCATTGATAGATACATGTTACATCTTGGGACCCACTCCGGCCTGGTACAGATCGTTGCCCTCAGATACATATTAAATGGTGGGACCCACTTCGGCCTGCTGCAGCTCGCTGCCCATTGATACATGTTACAGCTTGGGACCCCCTGTGACCTGTTACAGCCTGCTTCTCCTTGATTCATGTTGCCAGAATGCTGAGTCTGGTGGATCAGTGGACTAATGCGTCCACTTCACGGTCCTGTGTTCAACCTCATGGTCACAGGTTCAAATCCTGGCGGGTCCACTCAGCCTTTCATCCATCTGAGGTCGATAAAATGAGTACCATTGGGTTGGGTAACAATAAACATCTTTTATTCAGTGCCAAGATACCTCTGGGTGAACATGCGCTTTACAAATACTCATGTTATGTTATTACCTCTTGGAACCCACTGAGACCTGTTACAGCTCACTGCCCATTTATACATACTACAACTTGGGCCCACTGCGGCCTGTTACGACACGCTGACCATTGATACAAAATAGAGTCTGGGACACGCTGAGAACAGTTACAGATCGCTGCCCATTGATACATAATGAAGTCTGGGACACGCTGAGAACAGTTACAGATCGCTGCCCATTGATACATAATAAAGTCTGGGACACGCTGAGAACAGTTACAGATCGCTGCCCATTGATACATAATGAAGTCTGGGACACGCTGAGAACAGTTACAGATCGCTGCCCATTGATACATGATAAAGTCTGGGACACGCTGAGAACAGTTACAGATCGCTGCCCATTGATACATGATAAAGTCTGGGACACGCTGAGAACGGTTACAGATCACTGCCTATAGTGTTACAGCTTCGGACCCACAGTGAATCACAGAAGCCAAAAGGTTAAGAACCACTGCTCTAAAATATCTGCTCAAAAATCTTGAATGTGTTCTTTCTACATATTAGAACAACTTAGAAGCTCCATTTTCTTTGAACTCAGTGTACTTTCTCCGACACCTTCCGTTCTTGATGGCTAATCCTCACTTTTTCTTTCCATTAATAAAAGTACTTCTTTTCCATCACTTTCTTTTTTCAAATGTCACTTTTGGTCCTAAATCTCCCCTTGCCAATCTTTCAGGGGGGCTCATAACCCTTTTTCTACCTTAGTTTTCTTGTATTACTGTCAAATGTGTCCACAGCCATCGCCCTGAGCATATGCTCTCTCCTAGTACCCTCCATACTCTTCTGCTGCATACGTTCTATATGATATAAATGAATATTATTTTTCCTATGAGCTGCATTCAAAGCCTCTATGTAACAAAAGCGATTCATGAATTACATTAAAATGTGATTATTATAATCAAGGGCACACATGTGTAATTAAATATGAACCAACTGGTCTTTTCTCGGAATATACTTACATACTGGAGCTGAAAAGAACTCATTAACATTAATGAGGTGGCTTTGTATTGTATTGTATTGTATTGTAATTGCATTTATATATCGCTTACTACCCTTGACGAGGCGTCAAATCGCTTTTTCGGCGAGTAGGGCGCTACTCCGGGACCCATAGAGTATTAGTGTTGAATTAGTATAGTGAAACATGCAAGTACATTTTAAGTGGTGGATAGGTTCGTCAGTTATTTGGATTTGGAATGATAGTAGTTTGCATGCGAAACCTCTGTCGATGTGCTGGAGGGCGGGGCTCTTGATTTTCCCTTCACCCTATCGCCCCACTTCACGCTAGGAGGCACGTTGATTTATCCCCCCCCCCTGGCCAGCTTGGTGCCCTGGGGAAGACCATTGCCGTACGTGCTCTGCGCTTTCCCAAATTCCTCCTTCTGGTTGATTTCAACATCCACTTAGATACCCTGGAGGCTCCTGAATCCACGGCTCTGCTGGACCTTCTGGCCTTGACTCAGCTGACTCAGTGGGTCTCCACGCCCACACACTCAAGGGGCCATTTGATTGATCTGGTGTGTTCTAACTTCGAACTGCATGTCGAAGAACCACTGCCTGTTACCTGGTCTGATCATGCCCTGATTATATTCTCCTGAGACTTGGAGAAATCTTCCCGGCAGCCATCTTTGCCACTAGGGCCTGTCACCCGCAAGATTAATATTCCCGGGTTAATAGAGGCCCTGAACCACTCGCAGGTTGATCCTGCTGCCGACTTGGAGGGCTCGGTTGACAGGTTTAACGCTTGGGTTAGCCGGGTAGTGGAATCTTCATGCAAACCTTTGCCTAGCAAGGTCCACCGGCCGTCCCCCTCTCAGCCCTGGTATTCCCTTTCGTTAAAGGAGTTGAAAGTGGGCTGTAAGAAGTTGGAACACCTATGGAGGGTTGCTTACTGCCTAGCAGCTAAATCCGATCTGCGCTCGGCACAGAGAATCTACTACACAGCTGTCAGAAAAGCCAAAAGCGAGTACTATGCAGATAGAATAATGAAAGCCAATAACAACAGTAAAGAGATTTTCTCTATTGTCAAAAGTTTCATGTCGCCCTGCGCGGAGCATAAGGCCATCCCTGCCTCCCTTGGATGGTGTGAGGAGCTTTCAGCATTTTTTATCAATAACATTCAATTAATCCAAGAAAGCCTGGCCTTATCAGTGACACCACAGAGCCCTCCCCTAGTACCCCCTCTCCATACCCCTCCCAACTCACTACTCCCGCAGTTTGCCCCAGCGGAGAAGTCTGACATCATTACTATTCTTAAATCTCTCAAGTCAGGCTCTCCCTTGGATCCGTGCCCGGCCAGAGTCCTCGTGGGGGTGGCAGATATTGTGTGCACTGAAGTCACGTCCATTGTCAACTGGTCACTTCAGTCGGCGACCGTACCAAGACAATGGAAGCAAGCTAAGCTTCTCCCGCTTCTTAAAAAACCGACAGCGGACTCTTCTGTACCAGCCAACTATCGCCCTATATCCTTATTACCAGCACTGGCCTAAGTTTGCGAGAAGGTGGTTTTTCGCCAGCTAGATGCCTTTGTGGAAACCTCTGAGGCTCTGCATCCGGCTCAGTCAGGCTTCAGAACATCTTACAGCACTGAGACCGCGCTGGTGGAGATGGCGGAGGCAATCAGGGAATGCCTGGATGGGGGCGGCAGAGCGGCTCTGATTTTATTGGACCTCTCTGCCGCCTTTGACACGGTGCCTCACCAGCTTCTTCTCTCCCGCCTTTCTGCCATTGGTCTCTCCGGTGCAGTGTGGGCCTGGCTGAAATCTTTTTTGGATGCCCGTACTCAGCAGGTCTGGATGCCTCCCTTTTCATCCTCGCCCAGGGAGGCCTTGACTGGAGTCCCTCAGGGCTCGACTCTGAGCCGCTGCTTTTCAATATCTATCTGACTCCACTGATCTCCCTGGCTGAAGAGCTGGGTGCCAAAATCATGGCTTATGCTGATGACACCCAGCTTCTATTCACTTGGAATGGCCCGACCTGTGCACTGGGACGGCACAGAGGTGCCTGGCTGCCATGTTTACATGGCTCGCACAGGCCAAACTTAAGTGCAATGAGGGGAATTCTGAAATACTGCTCTATGGTCAATTTCCACCTCTCTTCACAGAAGCCTTGTGTCCCCCTGATTTCCCTCGCCCACTCTCTGAGGGTGGTCCGGCTAAGAACCTGGGAATCTGGTTTAGGGAGGATCTCAGGTTCTCGGAACACATCAAGAGACTAACGGGTGTCTGCTTTGGTACCCTAAAGTCACTGAGCAGATTCTTCCCTATGCTCCCTCAGCTGGTGAAGGAAATGGTGGCTCGGACACTCTTCCTGTCCCGCTTGGATTACGCCAATGCGCTTTTTTTAGGCATCCCCGGATACCTGGTGAACAAACTGCAATTGATCCAGAACGCGGTGGCCAGACTCTTTTTTAACATCTCTAAAAGATCAAGTATTAGGTCACACTTGTGCGACCTTCACTGGCTGCCCGTGGTACAGCGGGTGGAGTTCAAGGCCCTTACTTTAGCTCATAGAGCTCTGCACGATTCAGGACCCTCCTACCTTAGGAAACGGGTCGCCTTTTACATCCCTCATCGATCCTTACGATCTGCTTCCCACCGTCTGATGGCCACTCCCCGCTTTCGTCACTCTAGGATGGGGGGTCAGGCACTTTCAGTTAAGGTAGCCATTCTTTGGAACAGCGTTCCTGTCTCGCTGCGCCACATCCTGGACTTCCGCTGTTTTAAGAAACTTCTCAAAACTTATCTTTTCAAACAGGCTTTCTGAATCTTTTTCCATCCGCACGTCTGCAGTCCATATCGCGCCAGGATACTCATGAGTAATAGTGCGCGTTACAAATCCCATATAACATAACATAACATAACAGAGGTTTGTATTTATTTATCGCTTGTTGACCCACACTATTCAGGAAGCCTATAAAGGATTAGTGGTGAATTAATATGGTGAAATATGAAGTAATTTATTAGTCTGTTACTTGGAGTGAGAAGGATAGCGGAGGGATAAAAGGGGAAGAGAGATTCGCATTCATATAGCACTTGTTAACCCTGATGGGCTTTGAAGCTCCTTTCTGGCGAGTAGAACGCCACTCCGGAACCCATAAAGGATTAGTGTTGAAAATTAGTGTAGTATAAAAATGAAGTAATTTGAGTAGTAGAAATGTTATTCAGTTATTTGGGCAGTATATTAGTATAGTTGAATATGGAATTTGAGAAGTGAACATGTTAGTCTGTTAATTTTGATTGAAAAGGATAGTAGAGGGATAAAAGAGTGAAGGATTTTTAGTAGTAGGAAGAGGCTTTTGGATGATTAAAATTGAGTTTTGGAGGGGAGGAGTCAGAGGGAAGAGTTTAGAAAGGTTTCTTATTTAGCAATACCCAGCCCACACCATCCATGTCCACAAACAGAGCAACACACTCACACCAAATGAACACCCCGTACAACACTATGCACAGATTAATGTACCAGCATGCACCACAAACCCAACCAAACCACATCTACACACCCTACTATCCCAACTACCACACATATCCACCATAACCCACAAACAGTACACAACTCTATCCTATACCACTAACCAATACACTCATCACTAACACACCGCCAATCAACACCATACATAACTACATCCCATTCAGACACACTCTCCCTGCTGTAATTACACCTAACTGACCACCTTCTATCACTAACAAACATATAATGATCCTTCCATCAGTTGTACAACAAACACCCTCCTCTCCCTTCTACCATAATAACACTAACACACAACACACACACTGCACACCACCACACTTTGTAACTCTTGCAACAAACCAGTCTAAGATAAACACTCTCACCTCTACTTCATTCCCCCTACACACAACATACACTCTTCTCATAAACACATCACCACCCCTCTACGTCACAACCTCCCCTCACAAACAATACTACACAACCTAATCCAGTGCATGAAACATATACATCAGCACCCCTTTTCACTACTCCTAAAAAAAAACATATCACACACACCAGCACAACAAGATCTTCAGAGCACAACAACTCATAATACTTACCATCACAAAATACATACATATACCTACCTTTCAAACCACACAAGGAACAAACTCCAATGCCAAGCTTTCACTGTTCCACCACACCTAACACAGATACAGCAACACAGCACCTCTCTTCTAACCGCCTCTCATCCATTGGACAATGTAGAACATTAGTACATGACCCACATGCTGCACCACCTCCCCTGACTCATACACCTTCCGCCTTAAACACGTGCAAAAAATATAAGCAACATGCCACACTTGCTCCTAAAGATTGAGAACCTAGCTAAATGAGATAAAGGGCAACATTTCTGGCCCTAGTACCGACCAGTCTCGAACAGGCTCAAACAGGCAACTACCCTTGTCCTCTCCGCCCTTAACAGGCTCAAACAGGCAACTACCCTTGTCCTCTCCGCCCTTAACAGGCTCAAACAGGCAACTACCCTTGTCCTCTCCGCCCTTAACACGCTCAAACAGGCAACTACCCTTGCCCTCTCTGCCCTTAGCCTCGACGCCCAGGCTGAGACGCCCTAAGCCTGGCCTTTTTTATAGCCCTAGTAATCAGGTGACCCCTTCAGCCAATGAGAACCCTAGACCTAACATTATCCAATCAGAACACTAGGCCAACTCCTGTAAAGTTATCTTTAAAATAGTCAAAGACTTCATCTCCCCTCCCTGGGCCACCCCTAAACTGACTCATTCTGAGTCCTGGATCGCCGAACTGGCAAACTTCTTCACCAACAAAATTAGGACCATCCAGATCTCCCTCGGGACCACTACCCAGGATCCCCCTTCTTTCTCTAAATCTCCTGACCCTCCCCAGACCCCAACCACTCCCTCCCTTTGGAACTTTCCTCCATTATCTCTTCAGTCCTCCCTTGATCTGCTCTCCACATTAAAATCTGGTTCCCCTCTTGACCCGTGCCCTGCTAAATTTCTGGCACTCATGGCCCCTACCCTTAATCATCTCATTAACCCTATCCTCAATCTCTCGCTTAATACTGGTGTAGTGCCTCAAGCTTGGAAGCAGGCCTTCATTTTGCCTCTTCTGAAGAAAGCCAATCTGAACCCGGAACTACATCTTAATTATAGACCCATCTCCCTTTTACCAGCTCTGGCGAAAGTGACCGAAAAACATGTCCACTCCACCCTGTCTCACTTTTTAGAATCCAACGACATCTTGCATAAGTCCCAATCCGGCTTCCGCTCAAATTTGAGCACAGAAACAGCTTTGCTTGAGGTCACTGAAGTGATTAGAGAAACCATGGACAGGGGAGGAAAAGCTATGCTGGTGATGCTTGACCTATCTGCGGCATTCGACACCGTCCCTCATGACCGCCTCCTATCTAGACTCTGGGAGATAGGTCTAAGGGGGACGGTGTTCAGGTGGTTTAAGTCTTTCCTCACTGGCCATTAGCAAACAATCTGGGCTCCACCTTTTTCTGCCGCAATGCCGCCTCTGGAGGTCGGAGTGCCGCAGGGCTCAATTCTGAGCCCCTCACTCTTTAATATCTATATGACCCCTCTGGCGGCACTTGCGGAGGACTTTGGGGCTCAGATTGTGTCTTACGCTGACGACACTCAACTCCTGTTCACTTGTGACAGGGGACAGGACTTCGACGGGGCATCTATCAGGGGCTGCCTTGGGGCTGTGTTTGACTGGTTTAGTTGGCACAGCCTCAAGTGCAACTCCGATAAATCCGAGGTTCTTTTCTTCGGCTGCCCCGCTGACCCCAGATGGAAAGAATGGTGGCCGGAGGCCATGTTCCCTCCCACTGGTGACTCAGGGACCACGAAAAACCTGGGCATACAGGTTGACAACTGTCTCTCCTTTGGGGCCCAGGTGTCAGGATTAGTCGGCAAATACTTTGCCACATTAAAGATGCTGAGGAAGTTCCTGCCGCTTCTATCTTTGGAACACAGGAAGATCACTGTCCAGGCCCTGATCGGCTCCAGGCTGGACTATTCTAACATTCTCTACCTTGGCCTGCCTGACTACCTCCTATCGCGTCTTCAGGTGGTACAGAACTCGGCAGCTCGTGCCATCTTTGGCCTCCCTAGAAGAGCAAGGGCCAGTGAACTTCTTAAGACTCTCCACTGGCTTCCTATGAAGAAGCGTATCATCTTCAAGGCCCTGACCATTGCTTTTAAAGCTCTGCATGGCACTGGTGCCTGCTATCTTCAGAAATGGGTCTGTTTTTACTCTCCTTCCAGATCCTTGCGCTCCTCCTCCCCGGCCAAGGCAGTCACTCCCAGGATCCGTCGTGCTCGCTGTGGTGGGCGCTCTTTTAAATACCTCGCCCCGCAGCTATGGAATGATCTTCCTCTCTCTCTGAGGTCCAGCCCTAATCTTTTGGCTTTCAGAAAAGACTTGAAGACCTTCCTTTTCCTGCATTAACACCGCCTGTTGAGCTATGTTTCTGTCATCTGTCCGTCACTTCCCTTTCTGGACTTGCTGAGGCTCCGACAGCGCCGGGACACTTCTCGGAGTAGCCGTGCGCTATAGAAGCACCCCCTTAACATTAACATTAGAAGCAATTGGAGACCAGGACCTTACAGCCAATCTTAGCCCTAGTCCAAGCACCCAATCAGTTCAAAACCCCTGATCTCTACGTCCATTAAAGGCCTTAGCCCTACCAGTAGTCCAACCCAAGTCCAAGCAGCCAATGGTACAGGTAGGCCTAGTCCCTACTTCCAATAGAAAGCCTAACCCTACTCTTACTCCCACAGCTAGTCCAACAACCAATCACACCAGAAGCCCTAAATAGCTACTTCCAATTAAAGGTCTAACCCTAGCCCTAGTCCCACCCTACTCCCAACAACCAATAACAAAGGAAGCCCTAGTCCCTACTTCCAATAGAAATCCTAACCCTAGCCATAGCCCCAACCCTACAATAATTGAATCACAGACCCAGAAACCAATCAGATCCCTCAAATACCCAACCAATGAGGACATTAACCCTAACCCAATAGAAACACCAGATACAACCACGAATCAGTGTACACATGTGCCAACCACTAGCAGACCATATAAGGCCCCAGCGACCTCAGACAAGGTTTGCTGGCCAGGGAGTTGGAAGCTGCTTCTCCTGTTCAGAATCTCCTAGGAGACAGACAGGCTCAATCCACACTTTGGACTTCAGCAGGTAAAGGCTTCACTAACTCGAAATCTAACAATACTGTTTGAATAAAACTTTACTCCCCCGGCTGGCCACAAAAGGAAGTGCACAGGCCCCAGTAAATACAGTTTAAACAGCTCACAGAGGCACCCTCTGATGTAGAATATCCCTGTTGCTGGGGGGGGGGGGGCAGGGGGGCTGGCCTCACTGGCTTGTGAACACAAAATGGTGGCTGGGGTGCACTGTTTTAACACACAGGCCTTAGCACAGAGCAAAGGAGAAATTTGGAGGGAAAACAGATTTGTCACCAAGGAATGAGAGGGACAAACTACAGAGGTTGGACTGCAAATCCCACAATTCAACAGGTTAAATGCAAGTAATCATGGGCAGGGAAAAACACAAGTTTAAAACACAAAACAGGTGATAAAATATGCAATCACAGGCAGGTCAAAACGGCAATTTTAAACTGTAACAACCACATGCAAAGACAGTAATCCCAGAAAGGGAAAATCGTTTTTTAAACAACTTTTGTTTTGGGAAGAGACAGCACTAGTCTGTCTCCTTACCACTTCCTGGACTCTGCTCACTGCAATCTGGGACACAGGTAGGCTTTCACTTCCACTCCATGTGATCAGTTGAACGGTCCGGACCTGTCCATCCTCTTCTTGGGTGGAGCAGTTGATTGGGAGAACCTTGTGAATGTGTGATGGTTCATTGACTGGCTAATGCTATAATGTGCATGAACATGTGACAGCCGTGCTCATGCACCTTGACGCTGATCCCATGATGATCTGTGCTGTCACCTCATCAGAAATTCCATAACTTCAATCAACGATACTGTGGGCTTTGAACATTCTATGATGCGGAATATTGAACTGCGAGGCATTTTCCTCTAAACACTGGGGAATTATAGCTGATGTCCACCTTTCTGCCCTGATTTTGTCAGGCTTTTCCCAAGTACAGAGCTGTTTTCCATGGACAAGTTCCACAAAGTTTTACCTGACCAAAGGTGTCCATGAGAAGCCCAGTGAGTGAAGTACTGTTACTTTTTTTGCAACATCCCTTAGATCAGAAACTCCAGTTTTCGCACAAAATCGAATGTATAAACTTGTAACGAAGGTGTTTGTGGTGTCACAATGAAGGCATGATGTAATTGTTGTAATCTCCTTTTTCCCCTGGCTCTTTCCTCGCTGTTGTTTCTTTCCTCCCTGCCCCTTTTGGTATCTCCCCCCTCTCCCCGCCTCCTCCTACCTTTTGGAACGTTCCCCTAGAGTTCTCTTTGGAATGTTGGACATGTGGTCAGTTACGGAGAGTGGATGACAGAATAAAGGTGCTTGAACTTACCTTGCTTCAGTCTCACCTTTAATTTCAACACTGCCGACGAATTGGCGAAGGGGGCCATTCCTGTCATCTCCCCTTTCTTTACTCTCTCCTTCCTGCTGGTTCAACTTGATGATTCTTCAAAGATTCTTCAGTTCTGATGTATTGATTCCAGAGAAGCGTTCTCTTTAGCTATGAAGAATTTTCTCCCTTTCTGATGGAGTGGAGTTCTCACTGAAGGTATACCAGAGACTTGCTAATTCCTCAGTTCTATTCGTTTGAATTCAGAGAAGGTTCTCTCAAGCTGTGAAGAAGTCTCAGCGTCTTCCTTTGAGATTTTTTCTCATCCCAGTGGATTCTTCGATTTTTTCCTATCTGTGACACCTTACTGGGCATCCGGGTTGCCTGCGCCTGCTGTTGCCTCAAGGCTGTGGTGTTGCCTGAAGGAAGCTGCTCTGCGGATCACTCCTAGCCCTGCTGTGTTGGCGTTAGCAGGTGCCTCACGCATGTCTGTTTTCTCTGAGGCGCTGTCACAATTCCACGTGGATAGCCTTTGTTGAGGACCCTGTTTTTGCTGTTCCTCCAATCCTGATGTCCGATGTGGTTGGCCGACCAGGGAGTGTTTCCTCAGGAGTGTACTACTTCTGCTGTTTTCCAGGACATCCTAGCGTGTGAATCAACATCCGTCGAAGTGTCTGGTAGGAGGAGTCCTCACCTGAATACTGTCCGGCGCACCAGCCCCTCAGAACCGTACTACTGTGAAGAGCCCTGTGGGGTTCTCCATTCCAGCGAAGCATCAGCTTTTCCAGCTCAGCTGCATCACAGCAGGACGGCTGCCGTCTCACTAGCCTCTCAGAACCGTATTTCTGTCAAGAGCCCTGTGGTGTTCTCCACACCAGTGACGCACCAGTTTTCAGCACAGTTGCGTCACAGCATGACGGCTGCCGGCGCACCAGCCTTTTCAGCACCGTTCCTTTCTCTAGGGCTGTGGTGGTCGCCTGCATGTTCGCTTTGCCTCAGACTGTCGTCTCCAGGAGTCACCTCTTGAAAGCTGTGGTGAGTTGAACAAGCGTTGGTACCAGCAACCTTTGTTGTAACAAGTAAGCTTTCCTCGCTTGGTGTTTTAAAGGATTTGTCTTTTTCACGGCTGCCTCTGACTTTTCTGTAGTTTGCCTATACTTCCAAGTCTCCACTTTTTCTCTTCTCACCAGACTGTTCCAGCCATCTTGTTCTTTTGCCTATGTTCCCTCCGGTTGAAACGATTCAAAAGGGGGTGGTGATGGACAGAGTATCTGAATAAAGCAGAACACTCCTACCCAGTCAAAAGATCAGGGCTTGATCCATCACCGTTTTTTAGCTCACTGCACCATCCCAGTTCAGAACCTGGCTACATGCAAATTAGTCTGACCCTGGCCCAGTGCATCATGGGATCAGGGCAGACCAAACTACCAAGCCAATTCTTTACTGGTAGCTTGTCTCCTTTCTGGTGAAGAATTGGCTTGGTAGTTTGGCTGGGATGGGGCAGTGAGATAAATAACGGTGATGGATCAAGCCCTGATCTTTGGACTGGGTAAGAGTGGTCTGCTTAATTCAGACACTCTGTTCATCACCACCCCCTTTTCTGTATCGTTTTTGGCCACTATAGGTGTGGCAGGGTATACTCAGACATGAGTCCCTTTCTCACTGCTCCATCAGGATTCAAGCAAGCCGGGCCGAAGAGGCTGAAATGCCAGAAACCGGTCCCCGGTAGCTTGTCGCCTTTCTGGTGAAGAATTGGCTTGGTAGTTTGGTCTGCCCTGTTCCCATGATGCACTGGGCCAGGGACAGACTAATTTGCATATAGCCAGGTTCTGAGCTGGGATGGGGCAGTGAGATAAATAACGGTGATGGATCAAGCCCTGATCTTTGGACTGGGTAAGAGTGGTCTGCTTAATTCAGACACTCTGTTCATCACCACCCCCTTTTCTGTATCGTTTTTGGCCACTATAGGTGTGGCAGGGTATACTCAGACATGAGTCCCTTTCTCACTGCTCCATCAGGATTGAAGCAAGCCGGGCCGAAGAGGCTGAAATGCCAGAAACCGGTCCCCGGTAGCTTGTCTCCTTTCTGGTGAAGAATTGGCTTGGTAGTTTGGTCTGCCCTGTTCCCATGATGCACTGGGCCAGGGACAGACTAATTTGCATATAGCCAGGTTCTGAGCTGGGATGGGGCAGTGAGATAAATAACGGTGATGGATCAAGCCCTGATCTTTGGACTGGGTAAGAGTGGTCTGCTTAATTCAGACACTCTGTTCATCACCACCCCCTTTTCTGTATCGTTTTTGGCCACTATAGGTGTGGCAGGGTATACTCAGACATGAGTCCCTTTCTCACTGCTCCATCAGGATTCAAGCAAGCCGGGCCGAAGAGGCTGAAATGCCAGAAACCGGTCCCCGGTAGCTTGTCTCCTTTCTAGTGAAGAATTGGCTTGGTAGTTTGGTCTGCCCTGTTCCCATGATGCACTGGGCCAGGGACAGACTAATTTGCATATAGCCAGGTTCTGGGCTGGGATGGGGCAGTGAGATAAATAACGGTAATGGATCAAGCCCTGATCTTTGGACTGGGTAAGAGTGGTCTGCTTAATTCAGACACTCTGTTCATCACCACCCCCTTTTCTGTATCGTTTTTGGCCACTATAGGTGTGGCAGGGTATACTCAGACATGAGTCCCTTTCTCACTGCTCCATCAGGATTCAAGCAAGCCGGGCCGAAGAGGCTGAAATGCCAGAAACCGGTCCCCGGTAGCTTGTCTCCTTTCTGGTGAAGAATTGGCTTGGTAGTTTGGTCTGCCCTGTTCCCATGATGCACTGGGCCAGGGACAGACTAATTTGCATATAGCCAGGTTCTGAGCTGGGATGGGGCAGTGAGATAAATAACGGTGATGGATCAAGCCCTGATCTTTGCACTGGGTAAGAGTGGTCTGCTTAATTCAGACACTCTGTTCATCACCACCCCCTTCTCTGTATCGTTTTTGGCCACTATAGGTGTGGCAGGGTATACTCAGACATGAGTCCCTTTCTCACTGCTCCATCAGGATTCAAGCAAGCCGGGCCGAAGAGGCTGAAATGCCAGAAACCGGTCCCCGGTAGCTTGTCTCCTTTCTGGTGAAGAATTGGCTTGGTAGTTTGGTCTGCCCTGTTCCCATGATGCACTGGGCCAGGGACAGACTAATTTGCATATAGCCAGGTTCTGAGCTGGGATGGGGCAGTGAGATAAATAACGGTGATGGATCAAGCCCTGATCTTTGGACTGGGTAAGAGTGGTCTGCTTAATTCAGACACTCTGTTCATCACCACCCCCTTTTCTGTATCGTTTTTGGCCACTATAGGTGTGGCAGGGTATACTCAGACATGAGTCCCTTTCTCACTGCTCCATCAGGATTCAAGCAAGCCGGGCCGAAGAGGCTGAAATGCCAGAAACCGGTCCCCGGTAGCTTGTCTCCTTTCTGGTGAAGAATTGGCTTGGTAGTTTGGTCTGCCCTGTTCCCATGATGCACTGGGCCAGGGACAGACTAATTTGCATATAGCCAGGTTCTGAGCTGGGATGGGGCAGTGAGATAAATAACGGTGATGGATCAAGCCCTGATCTTTGGACTGGGTAAGAGTGGTCTGCTTAATTCAGACACTCTGTTCATCACCACCCCCTTTTCTGTATCGTTTTTGGCCACTATAGGTGTGGCAGGGTATACTCAGACATGAGTCCCTTTCTCACTGCTCCATCAGGATTCAAGCAAGCCGGGCCGAAGAGGCTGAAATGCCAGAAACCGGTCCCCGGTAGCTTGTCTCCTTTCTAGTGAAGAATTGGCTTGGTAGTTTGGTCTGCCCTGTTCCCATGATGCACTGGGCCAGGGACAGACTAATTTGCATATAGCCAGGTTCTGGGCTGGGATGGGGCAGTGAGATAAATAACGGTAATGGATCAAGCCCTGATCTTTGGACTGGGTAAGAGTGGTCTGCTTAATTCAGACACTGTTCATCACCACCCCCTTTTCTGTATCGTTTTTGGCCACTATAGGTGTGGCAGGGTATACTCAGACATGAGTCCCTTTCTCACTGCTCCATCAGGATTCAAGCAAGCCGGGCCGAAGAGGCTGAAATGCCAGAAACCGGTCCCCGGTAGCTTGTCTCCTTTCTGGTGAAGAATTGGCTTGGTAGTTTGGTCTGCCCTGTTCCCATGATGCACTGGGCCAGGGACAGACTAATTTGCATATAGCCAGGTTCTGAGCTGGGATGGGGCAGTGAGATAAATAACGGTGATGGATCAAGCCCTGATCTTTGCACTGGGTAAGAGTGGTCTGCTTAATTCAGACACTCTGTTCATCACCACCCCCTTCTCTGTATCGTTTTTGGCCACTATAGGTGTGGCAGGGTATACTCAGACATGAGTCCCTTTCTCACTGCTCCATCAGGATTCAAGCAAGCCGGGCCGAAGAGGCTGAAATGCCAGAAACCGGTCCCCGGTAGCTTGTCTCCTTTCTGGTGAAGAATTGGCTTGGTAGTTTGGTCTGCCCTGTTCCCATGATGCACTGGGCCAGGGACAGACTAATTTGCATATAGCCAGGTTCTGAGCTGGGATGGGGCAGTGAGATAAATAACGGTGATGGATCAAGCCCTGATCTTTGGACTGGGTAAGAGTGGTCTGCTTAATTCAGACACTCTGTTCATCACCACCCCCTTTTCTGTATCGTTTTTGGCCACTATAGGTGTGGCAGGGTATACTCAGACATGAGTCCCTTTCTCACTGCTCCATCAGGATTCAAGCAAGCCGGGCCGAAGAGGCTGAAATGCCAGAAACCGGTCCCCGGTAGCTTGTCTCCTTTCTGGTGAAGAATTGGCTTGGTAGTTTGGTCTGCCCTGTTCCCATGATGCACTGGGCCAGGGACAGACTAATTTGCATATAGCCAGGTTCTGAGCTGGGATGGGGCAGTGAGATAAATAACGGTGATGGATCAAGCCCTGATCTTTGGACTGGGTAAGAGTGGTCTGCTTAATTCAGACACTCTGTTCATCACCACCCCCTTTTCTGTATCGTTTTTGGCCACTATAGGTGTGGCAGGGTATACTCAGACATGAGTCCCTTTCTCACTGCTCCATCAGGATTCAAGCAAGCCGGGCCGAAGAGGCTGAAATGCCAGAAACCGGTCCCCGGTAGCTTGTCTCCTTTCTGGTGAAGAATTGGCTTGGTAGTTTGGTCTGCCCTGTTCCCATGATGCACTGGGCCAGGGACAGACTAATTTGCATATAGCCAGGTTCTGAGCTGGGATGGGGCAGTGAGATAAATAACGGTGATGGATCAAGCCCTGATCTTTGGACTGGGTAAGAGTGGTCTGCTTAATTCAGACACTCTGTTCATCACCACCCCCTTTTCTGTATCCCTCCGGTTGAGGCACTCACTTACTCTGCCGCATCAAGTTTTTACACGTTTCTTTTGACATTTGGCAGTCTATCTAGCATCCCACATCCTCTTGGTGGTAAAGGTCTCCTGTCGGCATGTCCTCCATGGTGATTCGCACATCTTAAATCTCTTTATGTACGTTTACCCCACGGTGACGTGCACACCTGACATTCTGCATGTTAGATTTGGGGGTCTCTGGTTGGCACAGGTGAGTACTTGTGACAAGCAGGAGGGACCCTCTCCTCTAGTCAGGGCAAGGGACTTGCTCTTTAAAATAACCCCTGCTCACCCTCAAGGTTGCGTGGCGCGAGCAGGCAAGGCTAAACTTCAGAGCGTTACGGGTTAAGCATTTATGACCACATACAGTAATTCAATGACACACCACAAATGGACACCCGTCTAGTTTTGTATAAAAAAATAGGTATCTTTATATAAGGCTTAGCACAAGACTCAAATAACGTTTGTAAAATGAGGTCACAATACTATTTAGCAATAAAATGAGGATTCTGTTAAAAATGCATAATTCTTGGTTCCTGTGCACGTTGCGCACTCTTGTCCAACTCTTACCGTTGAAAAACAATGTCATAAAGGTATTAAACCAGCGATGCTGACTCCGTGGTCCGTGGCGTACACCCTGTGGTACGCATTGAGTGACAGTACCTTTTCTGCGATGAGAAGTCCGGTTCGAATGCGGTGTCCAGGACGTGCAGAGAACACAAAGATGCTGGCGGCTCCTCTGCGAGGCGGGACCCGGCTCTGGTACGCATCCCGGTGTGAGGCGTAGAGCAGGGGGGCCTCGAGGAGCGGGGCAGTCGATGCGGGTTGCCTCCGGCGTTCACGGCATTCGAGCCGTACCTTCGGATCGTAGCTGCTGATTCAATGCGGGCAGGCGCGGCACGAGGCAGCCAGTACGAGGCGTACGGCTGGGCTCTCTTAGTGCGGCGCGGCCCCGGTGATCACGAGTGCGATGCGAGGCGGCTGGTACGCTTCGTGCGTACGGGCCGTCCATGGCTTCGTGAGGCACTCCGTTCGGCTTCCAGCGGTGGGGGCAGCGAGGTGAGCAGTGCGGCTCGAAAAGGGGGGAAGAGTGAGGCAGAGTGCGGGCGGCGTAGCGGGATGGTGCAAGGAACGGCTCAAAGCAGAGTGGGCTCACACGGTGCGGGGGCGGACAGGCACAATCGTCACGGCAAAGGAGGGGACGAGGCGCACTGGGGATCGCGGCTCCAGCGAAAAGGTAGGGCAAAGTTCAGCAGATTTGTCAGCGAAGGCAGGAGGAGTCCAATAATCCTGGGACTCCGTTCAGGGGCAAGCTCACCCACAAGCCCTTGGAAATTGGTTGAAGCACAAGTAGCAAAAGTCTCTACCAATCCTTATTCTCTCCTTTCTCAGCAAGGCACCCACTGCAGGCCAGTCCACCAGGTCAGGAACAGTACTCCTCCTCACAGCTTCTTCCAGGTCCTTCTCGTCGGTCAGAGGTTCTTCTTGGTCAAACAGGATCTGATTTCTTAGGAGCAGGGCTCCTATACTTATACTGCATTTCTTTTGTTCTTTCAGGCCAGGGGGACTTTTCCTAGTTAAGTCCGGTTTCTGAGTACTCTGTTGATAGGATGCAGGCTTCTGCTTTCAGTGTGCAGGGCAGAGACATCAGACACTCCGCAGGAGGTAGAGCCAGCTTTGTGGTGACAAGTACAGTCCAGGAGTACTCTGTTGACAGTCTTCCCTCTCTCTTTACAAGGTGCAGGGGAGAGACCTCAGACACTCCACAGGGGGTGGAGCCAGCATTGTGGTGGCAGAGCACAGCCCTATTCAGAACCTAGGTGCACTCCTCCCACCCATCTGGCTGTCATCTTCCTATTCACCACCTGGCAGCCCCAACCTGTCTCCTGTTATTCCCCAGCCCTGTCACACACAGAAACCAGACAGCAGATACACATCAGAGCATAGGAGGGCTGAAATGTTTAGGCAAGCAAATACCAACTTTCTAAAAGTGGTATTTGCAAACACACAACATTAAAATAAACTTTACTATAATATGTATTTTATTATGCTGAGTTCCGGCATACTTTTTTTTTTTTGTTCCGGCATACTAAACTCGAATTTCTACCATGTTCCCTGAGTCTGTTAGGAATGTAGAATATAACGATTCCAACAGCCCATTCTGGCCTATGAGAACAGGTAGCCTTACAATAGTGAAAAACGAAAATGGCTGTAATTCACTATTAGGACATGCCACACACATCAGGGCTTGTCCTACCTTATGCCTACTGTGCACCCTGTCCTTGGGCCTACCATAGGGGTAACTAATATGAAGTTAAGGGAAGGTTTAGGGACTGGCAAGTGGGTGCACTTGCCCAATCAGCATAACAGTACCAGACTGCATGCAGGTTCTGCATCGGCAGACCTGGCACAACCAGTGCTGCAGACCCACTAGCAGCATTTGGATTTACACGCCCTGGGCACTCCTGGTGCACTTTACTGGGGTGTGACAGCAAACCAAATAAGTCAATCTTGGAAACCAATCAACATATACACTTTATACAGGGAGCACTTGCACTGTGGCACTGATTGGCAGTGGCACAGTGCTCTGAGCAGTTAACATCAGTAAAACACATGAGGCAACAGTAACAGAAATGGAAGGGAGACTCACGCCAATGGTGCCAGGTCTAACAAGTGTCCCCTCCAGCTGAAATGAGGGGAGAACTATCCTACCCCAGGGAGTTCTCATCACTAAGGCTGAAAAATCTGGACAGACCGTCAGCATTGGCGTGATCTGCACCAGGGCGATGTTCCACCGTGAAATCCATACCCTGTAGGGAAATGGACAACCTCAACAGCTTTGGATTCTCACCCTTCATTTGCATCAACCATCTGAGGGGCCTGTGGTCTGTCTGAACCCGGAAGTGAGTCCCAAACAGGTAGGGTCTTAGCTTCTTCAGTGCCTAGACCACAGCAAAAGCCTCACGCTCAATTGCACTCCACTTCTGTTCCCTTGGAAGTAACCTCCTACTGATGAAGGCTACGGGTTGGTCAAAGCCCTCCTCAGTCATCTGTGAGTGAAACGCCCCTACACCATGCTCTGAAGTGTCTGTCTGCACAAGGAACTCTTTGGAGAAGTTGGGTGCCAGGAGCACGGGTGCCGTGCACAGGGCAGTTTTCAGGGTCTCAAACGCTTTCTGACAGGTGTCAGTCCAAATCACTTTCTTGGGCTGCTTCTTGGAAGTCAGCTCTGTCAAGGGTGCAACAATGTTGCCATAACCCTTGACAAACCTCCTGTAGTACCCTGTGAGTCCTAAAAAGGCCCTCACCTCTGTCTGGGTCTTTATGGGTTCCCAAGCCAGGATGGTTTCAATCTTGGGTTGGAGGGGCGCCACCTGGTCGCTCCTCACTTGGTGTCCCAAGTACACCACGGAACCCTGCCTGATCTGGCACTTATTGCCTTGATCGTGAGGCCTGCCTTGCGCAGGGCCATCAGCACTTCCCAGAGGTGGCACAGATGTTCTTCCCATGTGACACTGAACACTGCGATGTCATCCAGGTAGGCGGTACTGAACTCATCCAGCCCAACCAACACCTGGTTGACCAACCTCTGAAAGGTGGCAGGGGCATTCTTCATCCCAAATGGCATAACCCAGAATGGGAAATGCCCATCTGCTGTGGAGAATGCTGACCTCTCTTTGGCCCCATCAGTCAGGGCGAGCTGTCAGTACCCAGACGTCAAGTCAAACGTGCAGCCCCTAACCAATCGATGAGCTCATCAGCTCTGGAGATGGGTTGAGCATCAGTCTTCGTGACTGAATTGAGTCCTCTGTAGTCCACACAGAACCGGAGTTCGGGTGTGGCACCCGGCACTGCAGCCTTCGGGACCAAGACCACTGTGCTGGCCGAAGGACTGTTGGAGAACTCAATCACCCCAAGAGCAAGAATCTTTGAGACCTCCTCTTTGATGCAGACCTGGACCCTATCAGTCACCCTGTAAGCCTTGTGCTTCATAGGTAAACTGTCTCCTGTATCCATGTTGGATTTGGCCTTTCTGGCAGGTTCACCCCTGAACTTTTAGCTTTTTAATGTTACATCATTATAGTGATTTCTGGTCTTTGCGCACTTTAGCACTGTGACGCAGTGTAAAGTGCGTGCGCTCTCTGAGTGCGTGTGTGAGATTGGCCTGCCCTTCCAAAGGAATGCATGGGGGATATGTGTGTCCATGGTAATTCCTGATGCGTGGGGAGTGCAAGGTTGAGTTTGGTATGTGCGGACTCGTGTGATTAAATGCTGCGCGATGATGTGTGTGGCTTTATTGTGTCTAGTGTGGAAGTGCCACTTCTAGAAGTTGGCCTGCCTGTGCAGTAAATGTGAATTGACTGTCTGGCTTGTTATTGGCTGGAGCTGGCTGGAGTGCCTGGCTCCAGAAGTCAGGATGAGTCTGCCCCGGTGGTGAATGGGGAGATCTGCATGTTGATGGCAGGGAGGGGCTGCACCTGGGACCTGAATAGGGCTGGGCTTTCCCCCCACAATGCTGGCTCCGCCCCCTGTGGTGCGACTGATGACCCTAGCCTGTCCTGTGAATGGGACCCTTCTTCCTGGCCCTTGAAGCCTTGTCCTGTGATGTCCTGCTTGTTGCTGGGCCCTTTTCTTTCCTGGGGGGGGTCATTACTTGGGGGCCAGGTGGTCTCTGTGCCCCCCGCGCCTAGTGAGCGCTTTATTCTGCATTTATAGGCAGAGCGCTGTTGTATTCCCTCTGGGGGAGGCGCTCCTGCCCTTGTGTACTTCGCAGGTGCCCACCCTGCGTTTTGCCCATATTTAGATTTAACTAAGCGCGGGTGCCACCCCGCTTATTTTTGTGGTTATCACCGCGGGTGCCCACCCCGCTATTTACTTTTTCTACCGAGGGAGCCTCCCCTTCATTATAGCCCCCTACGCGAGAAGCCGCTGCCGCGGCAAAACCGGAAGTCAGGCTCGCGCCCGCCTGACTGTGGGTGTGGCCTGTATTGACTCACTTCCGCTTTCCCCCTGCCTGGGGGAAGCCATGCCCGGTTTGCCGGTCTCCCTTAGGGAGAGGGAGACCGGGGATGCTGCCCGCGAAGGAAAAGCTGCCTCGAGCCTCGAGGGCTCTAAACAAAGTCCTGGCCCATGAGGAAAAAGGACCGGGTAAGGGATGGCGCCTTTGCGAAGGCGGGGCTCCCAGAAGCGAGGGAGAGCCCCGCAGGCATCACCGAGGTTTCCAGAGAAGCGGAGGGGCTCGAGGCACATTGCGGGTGCCTGCCCCGCCGCCCGATGAAGAGAGCCTCCCCCCGTGCCGAGAGCCGGTAAGTTGAGACGGCTGGGGCAGGGGGGGAAGGCCACATGTGCTCCCCAGGCACCAGAGTGGTGCCCTTCTTCAGAGTGGCCCCAGATGGCAGCGGGCCGCTCCACCAATGGCTCTTTGGTAGTTTCAAGGACCCCGTGGGGGTCCCGGGGGCCCGTGTCCCCCAGAGCCATGCATGGCTCCAACGATAGCCCCAATGATTCCAAAAGCCCCAGTGGCGGTCCCGAGGGCTAGAGGGGCCCGTGTTCTTGCCCCTGAGGGCCTCCGTTGTCCTAGAGCCAGAGGGCTCCACTGTTGGGGGCCAGTTCTTTTTCTGGATTGCGCAAAATTAGTTTAGGATCCAGAGTGCTCCAAGGGGCATAGCTGATTTCAGAGCCTAGAGGGCTCCACCGTATGCGCAACATGTATTTCCAGAGCCAGAGGGCTCCAACAGTTGCTGCAGTTTTGTTCTGAAGGGCTAGGGAGGGCCCCTGTTGCAGTTTTGAGATCCCAGCTGCCCAGCAAGTAGTGGGAAGCTGCACCGTTTAGGTTTTCCTTCCTAGGGACATGTACTTTGGACTCAGGAGTGAGTTGCACTCCTTCATCCCTACTTTGGCCTTCCCCAGCTGCGCAGCACTTAGCGCCAGCTGCAGCGTTTAGGCCCTGTTCTTGTCCCGAGCTGCCCAGCAAGTAGTGGGCAGCTGCTATGTTTAGGCTTTGGCGCAGTGGCGCAACCTGGACTTTAATGTGATTTCTACGCTAAATGTGATTTATGTGCTTCTTAGGGTGCTAGGAAATGTACTATGTGTAGAATGTTTTGCGCACCCTGTTCTGATACCTCTAGACATATGTTTATGCTTAGGAGGTTGTTTTTCCTAGTATAGGTTCTATTAGGGAGTTCATGGTTCCGGGAGTGATATTTGCCTAAAGTGTTTAGGATTGCGTAGGTGGTACTTACCTTTTACCAGTGGTTACTGGTTGTGTGCTACATTTGTTATTTGGTGCTACAGTTATTATATGTTCTAAGTGTTATTCCTACAAAGTGCTAATTCTACCAAGTGCTAGTTCTAAAAGTGCTTATTCCTCACAGTGGCCCAAGTGGCCCTGTCCCATGTACATAATCCCCTGTAAATTCTGCCCGTGCCTATGGCACATTGTAAAGTGTGTGTTTCTTATCTAATGTGTTTGGTATAATACAAAGGATATTTTTACATATAACCTTGTGTGGAGTTCCTTTTGTGGGGGGCCTAGGATGTTGTTGCTGGTGGGTGCGTGCGCAAATACTTAACTTACATTGCCTCCGGGATAAGCCTCACTGCTTGTGTCATGTTACCTAGAGGTTGAGCAGGGGTTATCTTTGGCGTGTAACTCCCTTGCCCTGACTAGAGTGGTGGTTTATGCCTGGCTTTGGCACAAGCCTTAGCCAACCGGAAATCCCATTTCTAACATTGGTGGTAGAAAAAGGGATTCGAATTTGTGTTAGCGCAGTACCACAGCGACAACTGGCTCCACAACAAAACTCCACATTTTAGATAGTCACGTGTAAGGGGATTATTGTTTTTAAGTTTGTTCTAAATGTCATTTCTTTGGAAATGTGTTTCTTGTGCACTGTGAGTTAGGTGTCTCTAGCTCGGGAGGGTAGATCATCCCCTAAGTGCAGTATGAGTTTTCTGGGTTCACCTGTAAGGATGGGATCCAGTGGTGGCAGCTGAAGTGTGTCCAATGCATGTGTTCCCCGTCCCGTTACCGGAGTAATGGTACCTGTGTCACGTGTGGTCAGGTTGAGAAATCAGGGGCGGTAGAAACTGTCGCACCGGTCTGGGGGAGGGGGTGTGTGGATGAAGGATGTATGACGTTACAACGCAGGCTATTACAACGCCTGCCTTTACAACACGGTTTTTACATCGCAATCCAGTACAACGCATAGCGCTTTGGGGTGCTGGATAGTGTATAGTTTAATTTACTATTCCAACTCCAGTCCCGGTGGACACTAGGGAAGGTGTTGGATAGTAAATTAAACTTATTCCCTATCCTAGTGCGCCCCCCAGTGCAATGCGTTGTAATGGTTTGCGTTGTAATGACCGTGTTGTAATGGTAGTGCGTTGTAATAATTTCGTTGTAACGGTTGTTCACCGTGGATGAATGGTGTGTTGCACTGGACATGGGTGTGAGTTCTCTGAGATAGGGAACTTGCTGAATAATTGGGTGTGAGTTCTCTGAAATAAGGAGCTTGCCGAATAATTGGGTGTGAGTGCTCTGAGATAGGGAGCTTGCTGTGTCTAAAGAACGTGGAACATCTGTAACCAGGGTTCCAGTAGTTCTGGTGTCTGGCAGTACCGCTCCAGTTGGGAGGGTGCAGAAGTTCAGATGGAGGGGTGTGAGGGGGATAGGCTCCCCAGTGGAGGAACCAGTGGGTCAGGGGCCAGCCAGAAGGGTTGTATCGCTGGGGAGTGACCATGGTGATGCCACTTCTGTCCTGGATAACAGGCAGACTTGTGACATGACACATTAGTTATATGTCACCCTCAAGGAAGTCCTGGTGCGCCAGGCATCTGACCAAAGGGTACGTCCCTCGGTTAGGGAGCCAGTAGCCGGAGGTTCTGGATCTGGACGTAAGTAGTGTCCTGAAGTTACAAGAAGAAACTTTTGCCTGAAGAGAAGGAACCGGGTAAGCTGTATGGAGGAGTACTGTCCCTGACCTGGGGGATTGGCCTGCAGTGGTTTCCTTGCTGCTGAAAGAGAAGAGAAAGCCTTAGACTTTGTTTTCAACTTGTAGAAGTCCTGGTGCGCCAGGCATCTAACCAAAGGGTAGCGTCCCTAGGTTGGGGAGCCAAGTTCAGGTGTTTGCCTGTCCTGGACGGCAGGGCGACTGTAGCCAGTATCCTGGCCGGTTTGCCTTCTAGGGGTATCCCTGTGAACACAGGTGGGGCTCATCTTAAATGAAGAGACCCTGTGTTTCCCAGAAGGTGTGGTACAGGCCTAGCAGGGATCTTTAGGGTTCTTGGCTGAGCGTTGTGGTACTACCCTGAGAGCAGGTGGGGCTTACCTTAAGTGGAGGGACCCTGTTCTACAGTGGGAGGGTACGGAACTCTGGAAGGGGGTCAGAGGGAGTCTGACCCCTGTGCATCTGGTGAAGTTGGATCCCAGGTGGTAGACCAGTGGAGGGAGAAAGGTCCCGAACTGGTGGGAGATTTGTGTTCTGGAGCGTGCTTCTCCTGGGAGAGTGCACAACCCCAGAAGTAGAGGTAGGATGGGGCATTCTTGCAGTTACCTCTGGTCAGCCTGAGGGTGCGGACCCTAGGTGGAAGGATCAGTGATAGTTTGGAACTACACTGAGAAAGGGAGTGGAGAATGGCTATTGTAGACCAGGGGTTACCACCCCTCACTCTGTGGATGGGCAAGGACCAGTAGTATCTGGGTGGTCTAGGGCCTGGTCCTAGCCGTGGACAACTAAGGAGTACCGGTGGGGTAGCCTAGTTGGGTCTGATTTTTTTTTATTGTGTATGCCTGTTTTGTGGAACAACATGGCATAGAACAGGAGGGTGTCCCTGCAGTGCGGGCCCGCGTCCGTGTTCAATCGCCCAAAGCAGGGAAGTCCATCACAGTGATAATTGGTCTGTCCTGCGTTTTGGCTGGAAGGGGGTTGTGTTGGATTTGGCCTTTCTGGCATGTTCACCCCTGAACTTTTTGCCTTTTAATGTTACATCATTATAGTGATTTCTGGTCTTTGCGCACTTTAGCACTGTGGCGCAGTGTAAAGTGCGTGCGCTCTCTGAGTACATGTGTGAGATTGGCCTGCCCTCCCATAGGAATGCATGGGGGATATGTGTGTCCATGGTTATTCCTGATGCGTGGGGAGTGCAAGGTTGAGTTTGGTATGTGCCGACTCGTGTGATTAAATGCTGCGCGATGATCTGTGTGGCTTTATTGTGTCTAGTGTGGAAGTGCCACTTCTAGAAGTTGGCCTGCCTGTGCAGTAAATGTGAATTGACTGTCTGGCTTGTTATTGGCTGGAACTGGCTGGAGTGCCTGGCTCCAGAAGTCAGGATGGGTCTCTCCCGGTGGTGAATGGGGAGATCTGCATGTTGATGGCAGGGAGGGGCTGCACCTGGGACCTCAATAGGGCTGGGCTTTCCCCCCACAATGCTGGCTCTGCCCCCTGTGGTGCGACGGATGACCCTAGCCTGTCCTGTGAATGGGACCCTTCTTCCTGGCCCTGGAAGCCTTGTCCTGTGATGTCCTGCCTGTTGCTGGGCCCTTTTCTTTCCTGGGGGGGTCATTCCTTGGGGGCCGGGTGGTCTCTGTGCCCCCCGTGCCTAGTGAGCGCTTTATTCTGCATTTATAGGCAGAGCGCTGTTGTATTCCCTCTGGGAGAGGCGCTCCTGCCCTTGTGTACTTCGCAGGTGCCCACCCTGCGTTTTGCCCATATTTAGATTTAACTAAGCGCGGGTGCCACACCGCTTATTTTTGTGGTTATCACCGCGGGTGCCCACCCCGCTATTTACTTTTTCTACCGAGGGAGCCTCCCCGTCATTATAGCCCCCTACACGAGAAGCCGCTGCCGCGGCAAAACCGGAAGTCAGGCTCGCGCCCGCCTGACTGTGGGTGTGGCCTGTATTGACTCACTTCCGCTTTCCCCCTGCCTGGGGGAAGCCATGCCCGGTTTGCCGGTCTCCCGTAGGGAGAGGGAGACCGGGGATGCTGCCCGCGAAGGAAAAGCTGCCTGGAGCCTCGAGGGCTCTACACAAAGTCCTGGCCCATGAGGAAAAAGGAACGGGTAAGGGATGGCGCCTTTGCGAAGGCGGGGCTCCCAGAAGCGAGGGAGAGCCCCGCAGGCGTTACCGAGGTTTCCAGAGAAGTGGAGGGGCTCGAGGCACATTGCGGGTGCCTGCCCCGACGCCCGATGAAGAGAGAGCCTCCCCCCGTGCCGAGAGCCGTTAAGTTGAGACGGCTGGGGCGGGGGGGAAGGCCACATGTGCTCCCTAGGCACCAGAGTGGTGCCCTTCTTCAGAGTGGCCCCAGATGGCAGCGGGCCGCTCCACCAATGGCTCTTTGGTAGTTTCAAGGACCCCGTGGGGGTCCCGGGGGCCCGTGTCCCCCAGAGCCATGCATGGCTCCAACGATAGCCCCAATGATCCCAAATGCCCCAGTGGCGGTCCCGAGGGCCAGAGGGGCCCGTGTTCTTGCCCCTGAGGGCCTCCGTTGTCCTAGAGCCAGAGGGCTCCACTGTTGGGGGCCAGTTCTTTTTCTGGATTGCGCAAAATTAGTTTAGGATCCAGAGTGCTCCAAGGGGCATAGCTGATTTCAGAGCCTAGAGGGCTCCACCGTATGCGCAACATGTATTTCCAGAGCCAGAGGGCTCCAACAGTTGGTGCAGTTTTGTTCTGAAGGGCTAGGGAGGGCCCCTGTTGCAGTTTTGAGATCCCAGCTGCCCAGCAAGTAGTGGGAAGCTGCACCGTTTAGGTTTTCCTTCCTAGGGACATGTACTTTGGACTCAGGAGTGAGTTGCACTCCTTCATCCCTACTTTGGCCTTCCCCAGCTGCGCAGCACTTAGCGCCAGCTGCAGCGTTTAGGCCCTGTTCTTGTCCTGAGCTGCCCAGCAAGTAGTGGGCAGCTGCTATGTTTAGGTTTTGGCGCAGTGGCGCAACCTGGACTTTAATGTGATTTCTGCGCTAAATGTGATTTATGTGCTTCTTAGGGTGCTAGGAAATGTACTATGTGTAGAATGTTTTGCGCACCCTGTTCTGATACCTCTAGACATATGTTTATGCTTAGGAGGTTGTTTTTCCTAGCATAGGTTCTACTAGGGAGTTCATGGTTCTGGGAGTGACATTTGCCTAAAGTGTTTAGGATTGCATAGGTGGTACTTACCTTTTACCAGTGGTTAATGGTTGTGTGCTACATTTGTTATTTGGTGCTACAGTTATTATATGTGCTAAGTGTTATTCCTACAAAGTGCTAATTCTACCAAGTGCTAGTTCTAAAAGTGCTTATTCCTGACAGTGGCCCAAGTGGCCCCGTCCCATGTACATAATCCCCTGTAAATTCTGCCCGTGCCTATGGCACATTGTAAAGTGTGTGTTTCTTATCTAATGTGTTTGGTATAATACAAAGGATATTTTTACATATAACCTTGTGTGGAGTTCCTTTTGTGGGGGGCCTAGGATGTTGTTGCTGGTGGGTGCGTGTGCAAATACTTAACTTACATTGCCTCCGGGATAAGCCAACCTGCTTGTGTCACGTTACCTAGAGGTTGAGCAGGGGTTATCTTTGGGTGTAACTCCCTTGCCCTGACTAGAGTGGTGGTTTATGCCTGGCTTTGGCACAAGCCTTAGCCAACCGGAAATCCCATTTCTAACATTGGTGGCAGAAAAAGGGATCCGAATTTGTGTTAGCGCAGTACCACAGCGACAACTGGCTCCACAACAAAACTACGCATTTTAGATAGTCACGTGTAAGGGGATTATTGTTTTTAAGTTTGTTCTAAATGTCATTTCTTTGGAAATGTGTTTCTTGTGCACTGTGAGTTAGGTGTCCCTAGCTCGGGAGGGTAGATCATCCCCTAAGTGCAGTATGAGTTTTCTGGGTTCACCTGTAAGGATGGGATCCAGTGGTGGCAGCTGAATTGTGTCCAATGCATGTGTTCCCCGTCCCGTTACCGGAGTAATGGTACCTGTGTCACGTGTGGTCAGGTTGAGAAATCAGGGGCGGTAGAAACTGTCGCACCGGTCTGGGGCAGGGGGTGTGTGGATGAAGGATGTATGACGTTACAACGCAGGCTATTACAACGCCTGCCTTTACAACACAGTTTTTACATCGCAATCCAGTACAACGCATAGCGCTTTGGGGTGCTGGATAGTGAATAGTTTAATTTACTATTCCAACTCCAGTCCCCGTGGACACTAGGGAAGGTGTTGGATAGTAAATTAAACTTATTCCCTATCATAGAGCGCCCCCCAGTGCAATGCGTTGTAATGGTTTGCGTTGTAATGACCGTGTTGTAATGGTAGTGCGTTGTAATAATTTCGTTGTAACGGTTGTTCACCGTGGATGAATGGTGTGTTGCACTGGACATGGGTGTGAGTTCTCTGAGATAGGGAACTTGCTGAATAATTGGGTGTGAGTTCTCTGAAATAAGGAGCTTGCTGAATAATTTGGTGTGAGTTCTCTGAGATAGGGAGCTTGCTGTGTCTGAAGAACGTGGAACATCTGTAACCAGGGTTCCAGTAGTTCTGGTGTCTGGCAGTACCGCTCCAGTTGGGAGGGTGCAGAAGTTCAGATGGAGGGGTGTGAGGGGGATAGGCTCCCCAGTGGAGGAACCAGTGGGTCAGGGGCCAGCCAGAAGGGTTGTGTCGCCGGGGAGAGACCATGGTGATGCCACTTCTGTCCTGGATAACAGGCAGACTTGTGACATGACACATTAGTTATGTGTCACCCTCAAGGAAGTCCTGGTGCACCAGGCATCTGACCAAAGGGTACGTCCCTCGGTTGGGGAGCCAGTAGCCGGAGGTTCTGGATCTGGACGTAAGTAGTGTCCTGAAGTTACAAGAAGAAACTTTTGCCTGAAGAGAAGGAACCGGGTAAGCTGTATGGAGGAGTACTGTCCCTGACCTGGGGGATTGGCCTGCAGTGGTTTCCTTGCTGCTGAAAGAAAAGAGAAAGCCTTAGACTTTGTTTTCAACTTGTAGAAGTCCTGGTGCGCCAGGCATCTAACCAAAGGGTAGCGTCCCTAGGTTGGGGAGCCAAGTTCAGGTGTTTGCCTGTCCTGGACGGCAGGGCGACTGTAGCCAGTGTCCTGGCCGGTTTGCCTTCTAGGGGTATCCCTGTGAACACAGGTGGGGCACATCTTAAATGAAGAGACCTTGTGTTTTCCAGAAGGGGTGGTACAGGCCTAGCAGGGATCATTAGGGTTCTTGGCTGAGCGTTGTGGTACTACCCTGAGAGCAGGTGGGGCTTACCTTAAGTGGAGGGACCCTGTTCTACAGTGGGAGGGTACAGAACTCTGGAAGGGGGTCAGAGGGAGTCTGACCCCTATGCATCTGGTGAAGTTGGATCCCAGGTGGTAGACCAGTGGAGGGAGAAAGGTCCCGAACTGGTGGGAGATTTGTGTTCTGGAGCGTGCTTCTCCTGGGAGAGCGCGCAACCCCAGAAGTAGAGGTAGGATGGGGCATTCTTGCAGTTACCTCTGGTCAGCCTGAGGGTGCGGACCCTAGGTGGAAGGATCAGTGATAGTTTGGAACTACACTGAGAAAGGGAGTGGAGAATGGCTATTGTAGACCAGGGGTTACCACCCCTCACTCTGTGGATGGGCAAGGAACAGTGGTATCTGGGTGGTCTAGGGCCTGGTCCTAGCCGTGGACAACTAAGGAGTACCGGTGGGGTAGCCTAGTTGGGTCTGAATTTTTTTTATTGTGTATGCCTGTTTTGTGGAACAACATGGCATAGAACAGGAGGGTGTTCCTGCAGTGCGGGCCCGCGTCCGTGTTCAATCGCCCAAAGCAGGGAAGTCCATCACAGTGATAATTGGTCTGCCCTGCGTTTTGGCTGGAAGGGGGTTGTGTTGGATTTGGCCTTTCAGGCATGTTCACCCCTGAACTTTTTGCCTTTTAATGTTACATCATTATAGTGATTTCTGGTCTTTGCGCACTTTAGCACTGTGGCGCAGTGTAAAGTGCGTGCGCTCTCTGAGTACATGTGTGAGATTGGCCTGCCCTCCCATAGGAATGCATGGGGGATATGTGTGTCCATGGTAATTCCTGATGCGTGGGGAGTGCAAGGTTGAGTTTGGTATGTGCGGACTCGTGTGATTAAATGCTGCGCGATGATGTGTGTGGCTTTATTGTGTCTAGTGTGGAAGTGCTACTTCTAGAAGTTGGCCTGCCTGTGCAGTAAATGTGAATTGACTGTCTGGCTTGTTATTGGCTTGAGCTGGCTGGAGTGCCTGGCTCCAGAGGTCAGTATGGGTCTGCCCCGGTGGTGAATGGGGAGATCTGCATGTTGATGGCAGGGAGGGGCTGCACCTGGGACCTGAATAGGGCTGGGCTTTCCCTCCACAATGCTGGCTCCGCCCCCTGTGGTGCGACTGATGACCCTAGCCTGTCCTGTGAATGGGAAGAGGGGCTAAGCAAAACAAGTGCTCCAGAACCAGCTGCTTCTAGTTTTCCCCCACCCTGCACCCTAGAGACAAAGGGATTTTGTGAATAAAATGAGGCTGTGACCTCATTTTCAATGTTCTTGTTTTCCTGACTAGAATCTACCTGGGGCGTGCTTCTGCTGGGGCCCAGGGGAAGGCTTGCCTCCCTGGGCCCTGCCCAGCCCCTGGATTGCTGATGGACTTCTTGTGGACCCTTCTTCCTGGCCCGGGAAGCCTTGTCCTGTGATGTCCTGCCTGTTACTGGGCACTTTTCTTTCCTGGGGGGTCATTCCTTGGGGGCCTGGTGGTCTCTGTGCCCCCCAGCGCCTGGTGAGTGCTTTATTCTGCATTTATAGGCAGAGCGCTGTTGTATTCCCTCTGGGGGAGTCGCTCCTGCCCTTGTGTACCTCGCATGTGCCCACCCTGCGTTTTGCCCGTATTTAGATTTAACTAAGCACGGGTGCCCCCCCGCTTACTTTTGTGGTCATCACCGCCGGTGCCCACCCTGCTATTTACTTTTTCTACTGAGGGAGCCTACCCCTCATTATAGCCCCCGACACGAGAAGCCGTCCCGCGTCAAAACCGGAAGTCAGGCCCGCGACTAGGGGAAGCAATGCCCGCTTTGCCGGTCTCCCGTAGGGAGAGGGAGACCGGGGATGCTGCCCACGAAGGAAAAGCTGCCCGGAGCCTTGAGGGCTCTACACGAAGTCCCTGCCCTTTAGGAAAGAGGACCGGCAAGGCATGGCGCCTTTGCGAAGGCGTGGCGCCCAGAAGCGAGGGAGAGCCCCCAGGCGTCACCGAGGATTCCAGAGAAGCGGAGGGGCTCGAGTCACATTGCCGGTGCCTGCCCCGCCGCCCGATGAAGAGACCCTCGCCCAGCGCCGAGAGCCGGTAAATTGAGACGGCTGGGGCGGGGGGGGGGGCACATGTGCTCCCCAGGCGCCAGAGTGGTGCCCTTCTTCAGAGCAGCCCCAGATGGCAGCGGGCCGCTCCACCAATGGCTCTTTGGTAGTTTCAAGGGCCCCGTGGGGGTCCCGGGGGCCCGTGTTCCCCAGAGCCATGCATGGCTCCAACGATGGCCCCAATGATCCCAAAAGCACCAGTGGGGGTCCAGAGGGGCCTGTGTTCTTGCCCCTGAGGGCCTCCGTTGTCCTAGAGCCAGAGGGCTCCACTGTTGGGGGCCAGTTCTTTTTCTGGATTGCGCATAATTAGTTTAGGATCCAGAGTGCTCCAAGGGGCATAGCTGATTTCAGAGCCTAGAGGACTCCACCGTATGCGCGACATGTATTTCCAGAGCCAGAGGGCTCCAACAGTTAGTGCAGTTTTGTTCTGAAGGGCTAGGGAGGGCCCCTGTTGCAGTTTTGAGATCCCAGCTGCCCAGCAAGTAGTGGGAAGCTGCACCGTTTAGGTTTTCCTTCCTAGGGACATGTACTTTGGACTCAGGAGAGAGTCGCACTCCTTCATCCATACTTTGGCCTTCCCCAGCTGCGCAGCACTTAGTGCCAGCTGCAGCGTTTAGGCCCTGTTCTTGTCCTCAGCTGCCCAGCAAGTAGTGGGCAGCTGCTACGTTTAGGTTTTGGCGCAGTGGCGCAACCTGGACTTTAATGTGATTTCTGAGCTAAATGTGATTTATGTGCTTCTTAGGGTGCTAGGAAATGTACTGTGTGTAGAATGTTTTGCGCACCCTGTTCTGATACCTCTAGACATATGTTTATTCTTAGGAGGTTGTTTTTCCTAGTATAGATTCTACTAGGTAGTTCATGGTTCCCTGCGTGATATTTGCCTAAAGTGTTTAGGATTGCGTAGGTGGTATTTACCTTTTACCAGTGGTTACTGGTTGTGTGCTACATTTCTTATTTGGTGCTACAGTTATTATATGTGCTAAGTGTTATTCCTACAAAGTGCTAATTCTACCAAGTGCTAGTTCTAAAAGTGCTTATTCCTGACAGTGGCCCACGTGGCCCTGTCCCATGTACATAATCCCCTGTAAATTCTGCCTGTGCCTATGGCGCATTGTAAAGTGTGTGTTTCTTATCTAATGTGTTTGGTATAATACAAAGGCTAATTTTAGATATAACCTTGTGTGGAGTTCCTTTTGTGGGGGGCCTAGGATGTTGTTGCTGGTGGGTGTGTGCGCAAATACTTAACTTACATTTCATCCGGGACAAGCCTTACTGCTCGTGTCACGTTACCTAGAGGGTGAGCAGTGGTTATCTTTGGCTTGTAACTCCCTTGCCCTGACTAGAGTGGTGGTTTCTGCCTGGCTTTGGCACAAGCCTTAACCACCGGAAATCCCATTTCTAACAATACACATCATGGACGCACCAGTCAGTGATACTAGGAACCAGGGAGAACAGGTCAGAGAACTGCCCCAGCAACTGGCAGCAGTCATTCTGTTGCTCAGGGGTCAGGGTGGGAGAGAGGTCAACCCCATCCACTGACCCATCTTGCTCTCTGGCTAGCAGGAGATCAGGAAGAGGCTCGGTCTTCTCCTCCATTCCATCATCTGTTGCCAAGAGCATGCCCACTTCGGACCTCTCCAAGTGGGGCTTAAGGCGGTTGACATGCAGGACCCTCAAGGGGTTCCTGGGAGATTGCAAGTCCACCAAATAGGTAACTGGACTCTTGCGCTCCACAACCTCAAAGGGGCCTGTCCACTTATCATAGAGCGCACAAGGCTCCACGGGGGCCAAGACCCACACCTTCTGTCCAGGCTGAAGCTCTACCAGAGTGGCATTATGGTCATACCACCGCTTCATCTCCTCCTGGCTGGCTTCCAGATTTGCCTCAGCATGTGCTCTGAAACGCCTAGTCCGATTCCTGAAGGCCAGCATTTAGCTATATACATTCTGGGGAGGTTTCCTGGGAGATTGCTCCCAGCCTTCCTTGACGGACGTAGAGGTCCTCTCACTGGGAGGCCATACAGGGGCTTAAAGGGGCTGGACCCTGGAGACTTCTGTGGCACCTCACGGTAAGCAAAGAGCAGGCATGGCAAGAGGACGTCCCACTTACGCCTCATGGGTTCTTCCAGACCCATAATCATGCCCTTCAGAGTTCGGTTGAATCTCTCAACCAACCTGTTTCCTTGGGGGTGGTAAGGCGTGGTGAACTTGTAGGTTACACCACACTCTTGCCAAAGGGATTTCATATACTTCGAGATGAAATTAGTACCCCGGTCAGACACCACCTCTAGAGGGAATCTCACTGTGGAGAAAATTCCCATCAGCGCACGTCCCACCACGGGGCCGTCACTGTCCTCAGAGGGATGGTTTCCGGGTACCGGGTGGCTTGGTCCACCAGGACCAGGATGAACATGTTGCCCATGGCTGTCCTGGGGTCCAGTGGCCCCACAATGCCAATTCCCAATCGCTGGAATAGGGTACTGACTACAGGGAATGGCTGGAGAGGAGCCTTCTGCTTCCTCCCACTCTTTCCACTTGCCTGGCAAGTCTGGCAGGTCCTATAGTGCGGATCTGAGTTCTTGGGGATTTAAGGCCAATTAAAGTGGGTTACAAGCCTTTCGTAGGTCTTGTCCTGCCCCAAATGCCCTGCCAATGGCACATCGTGAGCCAGCCCCAGTAGGAAGGCCCTAAAACTCTGGGGTACCACCAGCGCAAGGGCTGACCCAGGTTCAGCAACCTTAGGCTCTGAATACAGGAGGTCATTCTCCCAATAAATTAAATGTGTTCCAGACTGATCACCGTTGGCCTGGTCTGCAGCCTGCTGCCTCAGACCTATGAGAGAAGGACACTCTTTCTGCGCCCTGCAGAATTCCTTCCTGGATGGGCCTCCTTCCTGCTGTCAATGGGTCAGCTCAGGCAGGTCCCCCAGTTCAGCTATCTGTTCCCCGGTAGGCTTCAGGGCATCCCCCTCAAGGTCTGCTTCCTCCTGGGACATGGGAACTTCAGGGGCCGGTTTCCCGCGCCTCCTGCGCCTTCTCTCTAAGGCAGGTTCCTGGGCCTCTCCCTCAGGCTCCAGGACCTCTTGAGCACCCCTACTGGCTGCCATTGACCGGGTGGTCACGCACGCCCAGTCAGGCGACCCACCATCCTTAGGTGAGTACTTTTCTCCACCTTTTCCCAAGGTGAACTTTCCAAGTCGTTCCCTAACAAACAGTCTACAGGCATGGCAGTTCTCACAGCTACTTGAAGAGTACCAGAGACCCCCCACTCAAAGGGAACCTGAGCCATTAGACAACAACACTCTGTGTTGTCAGCGTTGACAACCCGGCAGCATGCATGGGGCACAACCTGCTCTTGAGACACCAGGTGCTGCTTGACAGCAGTCACACTGGCTCCTGTATCTCTAAGAGCCTCCACCCTTTGGCCATTGACCGTCACCCACTGCCCATAGTTCTTAGTGTTAGAGGGCAGTTGGTTCTCAGGGACCATCTCACTGTCTCCTAACGAGACCAGGGTCATCTGAACAGGATCCCACCCACCTTGGACTTCTACCTCCCCCTCAAAGGCTACATTAGCCATCTGCCGGAGCGGAGCTTCAGTGGGTGCTGGTTTACCAAACAGGCGACACTTGGGATCATTGGCAAAGGCGGCGATGCAAGCAGTGCGGCCCAAAAAGGGGGGAAGAGTGAGGCAGAGTATGGGCGGCCCAGCGGGACGGTGCAAGGAACGGCTCGAATCAGAGCGGGCTCACACGGTGCGGGGCAAGCTCACCCACAAGGCCTTGGAGATTGTTTGAAGCACAAGTAGCAAAAGTCTCTTTCAATCCTTTTTCTCTCCTTTCTCAGCAAGGCACCCACTGCAGGCCAGTCCCCCAGGTCAGGGACAGTACTCCTCACAGCTTCTTCCAGGTCCTTCTCGTCGGGCAGAGGTTCTTCGTGGTCAAGCAGGATCTGATTTCTTAGGAGCAGGGCTCCTATACTTATACTGCATTTCTTTTGTTCTTTCAGGCCAGGAGGCCTTTGCCTAGTTCAGTCCAGTTTCTGAGCACTTTGTTGATAGGATGCGGGCTTCTGCTTTCAGTGTGCAGGGCAGAGACATCAGACACTCCTCAGGAGGTGGAGCCAGCATTGTGGTGACAAGTACAGTCCAGGAGTACTCTGTTGACAGTCTTCCCTCTCTCTTTACAAGATGCAGGGCTGAGACCTCAGACGCTCCACAGGGGGTGGACCCAGCATTTTGGTGGCAGAGCACAGCCCTATTCAGAACCTAGGTGCACTCCTCCCATCCATCTGGCTGTCGTCTTCCTATTCACCACCTGGCAGCCCCAGCCTGTCTCCTGGAATTCCCCAGCCCTGTCACACACAGAAACCAGATATCAGATACACATCAGAGCAGAGGCGGGCTGAAATGGTTAGGCAAGCAAATACCAACTTTCTAAAGGTGGTATTTGCAAACACAGAACATTAAAATAAACTTTACTAAAATATGTATTTTATTATTCTGAGTTCAGGCATACTAAACTTGAATTTCTACCATGTTCCCTGAGTCTGTTAGGAATGTAGAATGTAACAATTCCAATAGCCCATTCTGGCCTATGAGAACAGGTAGCCTTACAATAGTGAAAAACGAAAATGGCTGCAATTCACTATTAGGACATGCCACACACATCGGGCTTGTCCTACCTTATGCTTACAATGCACCCTGCCCTTGGGCCTACCATAGGAGTGACTAATATGAATTTAAGGGAAGGTTTAGGGACTGGCAAGTGGGTGCACTTGCCTAGTCAGCATGACAGTACCAGACTGCACGCAGGTTCTGCAATGGCAGACCTTAGACACATTTTACAGGGCTGCTTCTGTCGGTGGCACAACCAGTGCTGCAGGCCCACTAGCAGCATTTGGATTTACAAACCCTGGGCACTCCTGGTGCACTTTACTGTGGTCTGACAGTAAACCAAATAAGTCAATCATGGAAACCAATCAACATATACACTTTATACAGGGAGCACTTGCACTGTGGCACTGATTGGCAGTGGCACAGTGCTCTGAGCAGCTAACACCAGCAAAACACATGAGGCAACAGTAACAACAATGGAAGGGAGACCCACGCGAATGGTGCCAGGTCTAACACTGCAGGACTATCGTTGACGGTGAAACACACTTCACTGTCCTACCTTTGTGTGCACCCCTTTGTGAGAAACTTATGTAGTTGTCCTTAACTTGTTCTCCACCGTCTTATGGAATCTAAAACAGAGTTGTTGTCTATTTTCCTTTTTCTCCTAAGTTAACCACACACTTTATCATCTTGTGAACTGTATTTCTCCACTTGAGGCGTTTCTTATGATGATACGTACACCTTTCCTACAGAAGACAGCCCATTACGTAATTTATATATTTTGCTATGACTCTACTTGTGGGGGAAGTTTGTGTAGTGCTTCAGTGACTTCAGTGTTACACCTCAAATCGGTGTAGTTGTAATTTACACAATATTTCCGTTGCTGTACTATCTGTGGGGTTGTTTTGCTACTTACTTCAAGGACATTAGTACTACGTTACCGTCCGTATGGATTGTATTCCACTCAATATTACTCTTTCCAGGTAATGTTTCAAATTCTGTGTTCTAGATTTCTGGTAGTGCTGCCTTACATGCATATTTCATTACAGGATATTTAAATTATAGCCCTATGTGGAACCCCCACCTCTTATGATTTAGTCCCTTATCTTCACCCCCTAAGTGCAGCTGGATTTTGTGTGACCTTTTCTGACCTGTGATTCCTGCTGCAGCTTGCTAGTTCTGCCCCCCCCACTCCACTATGGCTGGGCAAGCTATGAGCCAACCCCCTCCATTCCTAAATTAAATCTGGGAACCGCAAATTCACTGGAAGGAATGGATAAATGTATTCGCCTCATACCACATAGCCATAGGCGGCAAAAGGTATTCAGCAGTTCGCAAACAACACATATTGTTACATAACCTAGGCATACAAGGTAGGAAGATTTATGACACCTTACCCAAACCAGAACTAGATGAGTATAAATCAAAGATCCACCATGAAAAGATCACTTAAGCATAGTCACTCCATTTCCTACAGCACCCACTGCTCAGTCCCATCCAATACATTTGTATAATTTGATATTACCCATACCTTCATTATCTTATGATCCAAATTCTATACGTGAATTATTCTAAAAAATGCGCTGTTCAATCTACCTAGAAAAAGAAAATATAAAGGTGTAGATACATCCCAGTATTCTGTGTTGAAGACCTTAATTTTATTGGCACATTTCTCCTTCCCCAGGCCCCGAATACTCACTATGGATTAGCTTCAGTCAATTCTCAAAAACGTATGTATCTTTCATAGCACTTCTGGTAATCAGTTGGGTTCCCAGCTTTACCCCAAGTCTAAAAAGAATATTTGATAGAGTATATCCTTACTGCCAAAAATATCACACAATGTTTAGTCTAAACAACAACTAATTCACTATCATGGTCACTATCACTTAATTTCACGAGGTCATAATACATCCAATATCGTGTTTCCTGGGGGCGTGGCTTGGACGCCGGAGAGAATGGCGGCGTAGCTCTGACCTCCTCCAGGCGACTGCTCCTTTAACGGTCACAGAGGGCTGCTATCTGACCCCCCAGCTTCTGGAAAGCGAAGGAATCAATTCACGGGGTCTTTCTACAACATGCCCTGAATTTTGAACTAATTTAGTGCACGGAATGCTGAAGCAGCAGAACCGCCCGCTCTGGCCGCTGTAGACTGTAAAGCGGGACGGAGACTGATGCCGGATACAGCAGCGCGGCACTCCGGGGCACCTGGTCCGCTCGCCGCAGTCAGCGACAGGAATCTAAATGAAATGGACCCCTAACCAGCGGTATGACCAGCGGCATGCCCAGCCCCCGGAACCGTGAGTAGAAAGAGTGCTTTTGGCCGCATCTTAGCCGACCAACACGGAAGGGAGGTAAAGGCGCGAAACACCGGCGCAATACACTGGCGGCTTAATGGCAGCTTAATGGCGGTCTGATCAAACACCCGACTGCGACTGCGACCTGAAAAAAGCCCAGCGACCCCATTATTACAATCTGCGCAGTCTGTGGGCAACTATACTAACTGTTGGGGTAAACTGTGCTAATGTCTCTAAAGATCCGTGAACGACAAGCGCTTCAACAAAATGGCGGCGGGCAGAGTACTGTATCTGGTTTAACGTGCAGCAACACAGGAGATTGCCCTCATAATGTCTATTTTCACTCATAAAACACAGCGCACATAAAACACAGCGCACGTGTGAATACTGTGAATACTGTGAATCTACACGGTCTCCTCCCCACGTTAAGGCACACTGACGAACTGTCTAAAAACGGAAGTACAGAATTTATAGCTTTATGTAGGCAGCCTGAAATGGTGGTTTCCCCGGCGCGTCTGTCGTTGCGCTGATATTGCAGCTAGGTCATCCTGCTACTGGCTTCATCTGTTGATCTGCTCAGTGTTTTGAGGCTGTATATATGGTTTGGTCATATGAAGTAGTGTAAAACGCCTGAAAATTCTACATGCCTGCAAATAAGCGAAGTGACAGTGAAGTGAAAGCTCCGTGCAGCATTGAATAGAGTGCAAGACTACATGACAACTAGAGGGGGGGAGTTTGCTACTGCTGCAATTACCCTCACGAATTGATATTTACAAGGATATTTACAAGGAGTGATATTTCCAATTATACAAATTAGTGACGCAAACCGAGTGCGTTAAAGGGAAAGCAGCACATAAGTTGGTAATGCATGCATAGCTCTCTACTGTAAAATCAACTTCAAAAACGGGAGAAGTGTATAATCTGCTGCCTTGCACGATCAAACAGAGATTGCTTTTCAGCTTTCCGGCGCTACATGCCTGGGAAACATCAAGGCACCTACACAACCCATCGCCTCACACATCTAAAGTATGGGAGACAAAGAAAATGGTACAGCTTCTAAACGCCTGAAATCTAACCCACCGACACCGATCAAAGGGAACAAAGGGAGCAAAAAAATGGAGGAAGCGATTGAAACAATCTTGAGCAGGCTAGAAGAAGTCAGGGACTTGGCCAAGTCCACCAAAGACGAGGTTGTTGCTGTGCGCCAGGATATCAAAGACATCAACTCAAGATTAGCGGAGACTGAAACCAGGATAAGCAAACTGGAAGACTTTGAAAATAAGACATGTGGAGCTATCAAGAATCTTTCCTTATGCTCTGACCATCTAGTGAGGAAGGTTGCGGAGTTGGAGGACAGAAACAGGAGGGGGAATCTAAGAATTTTTGGTATGCCGGAGAAGTCGGAGGAAAAACATGACTCATGCATACCCTTCCTTGAGGAGTGGTTCACACAGGCCACAAATCTAACCTTCACTCAACCCCTGGAGTTTGACAGAGCACACAGAGTGCCAGGACGAATCTCAAAAGACCAAAAAGGCCCAAGAGCAATTGTGTGCAAGCCACTGAGGTACCAACATACAGAGCAGATACTCACCTTCGCTCGCAAAAACAACCACGTGCTATGGAAGGGCCAGAAGATCTTCATCTCACAGGACTTCAGTAAGGAAACAATGGAGATCAGGAAAGCCTTCCTTGCATTGAGACCCCAACTAAAATCACTTGGTCACCTGTATGGCTTTATTGGTCCAACAAAGTTTAGAGTAACTATACAAGGCGTGTCTCATGTGTTCTCAGACCCGCGAAAACTGCGGCAGCTCCTGTTTGACCATGGAGATGGCAATATGGAAGTCTCCTCTCCAGCTCAACAAGGAGCCTCTGCTTCTGGTTCTGGCCTAGGATAAACTATGAGTTGGAGATCTTGTACTGCCACTCTCAGAATCCAGGATCCTTGTAACAGTGCCTAGCCGGACTGGATCTGCTAGGAGGGTCTCCTCCTTAGACTTGTTACCTAGTTGGTGAACGCAACTGGGTTGTGGCCGATAATGACATGATAATGTTCTCTGTACCCTTGGGCCAGTGAATCAACTGATTCCGGACCTATATTGGAACGATCCCTTGAACGATCCCCTGAACGATCGCATGAATCCTTAACTTGAATCCTTAACTTGAATGTTGAACTTGAATGCTCTTTCATTAAAACCCACATCATTATGATGCTATCCATGATACCATACCCACGATACCCACGATACCCACGATACCCACGATACCATACCTACATCACTATGATATGATGATGTCATACTGCCATGCTATATAGCTCGCGTCCCTCATGGACCTCGGATAGGCGCTATGCTGTACTGTTCTGTCCTACTATACTGTTGATGCTATGTTGACGCTATGCTGCACTGTTGACATGTTGACATGTAGTACTCCTACCTGTTATCGAATGCGCTTACGATGTTTCCGTTGCAGGTACTGATATATCTGACCACGATACTGAAGCCATTGCAGTGGCTTTCCGGTGTTTAACGCTCTGAAAACCATAGTTTGGTTATTGTTTATTGTTGCCTACACAATTGGGCTGTGTTTTTCTCTTAGAATTGGGTTGCAGCCCATATAATTGCTAGTTAGGAGTAAGTTGCTTGGAGGCGGCCGCTTGGTCGTCACTCCCAAGTCGCCATGTTCTGTTGTTTCTACTATTGGGGAGGGAGGGGTGGGCTGTGGGTGAGGGAGGAGGGAGGAGGGCGGTTGGCAGGGGTGATGGGGGGGTTGTTTTGATATTTTGCTTATGGTTTTGTTTAGTTATGTCCATCTTGCATACTAGCTTGCATCCAATGTACCACATTACGTTCCGAAGCTTACACTCTGTCCTTCTGTTTCCTGAATACTATGCTGGCCGCACATTGTACGTGTTAAAAGATGCTGCTGACTTTTTAAGGGGTTTGAGACTGCTTCCACGACCTAATACTTATGCATACACATGTACTGTGACACGATATTGCTGGCTGCATAATTGATGGCTCCTGTTATAGATACTCCTATAGGGACGACAACTATAGCTAACCTTAGAATACTATCACTGAACGTGAAAGGGCTTAACCAGCCAGTTAAACGCCAAAAGACACTTGACTATTTACGAAGACAGCGTGGTGATATAGCCCTACTGCAGGAAACAAAATTAGAAGCAAAGCAATTTCACACACTACGTAATAAGTATTATACTGAAGTGGTGGGCTCTGAGGCAGTCTCAAAGAAGAATGGTGTGGTGATACTAGTGGCCAAGAATGCAAATGTGGAAATAGTCTCTAGTGCAACAGATACGAAAGGCAGATGGGTCTCAGCGAGACTACTCAAGGATGACACTGAATTCTTTGTCACAAATATCTATGCCCCGAATACACATGATCCGTCCTTCTGGGTAGGCCTAACGAAACAGATAAACTCCATCCCCGACACGGCTGTCCATATTCTGGCGGGCGACTTCAATCTCCCATACGACCCAATACTGGATAGAGACTCTAAATGCGTCTTCCGCCCGGGAAGAGCCCATAAGGCGTTCATGAAACTATGCAATAGATTTCACATGGTGGACACGTGGCGTTTGATGCATCCTGATGACAGAGACTACTCATTCTATTCCCCACCACATGACTCGTTTTCGAGAATCGACTACATACTCATTTCCAACAACGCGGTGGCAAGAGTTGAGGACGCGGACATTGCCCCCAGATTAGTCTCTGATCACTCCTGCATCTCACTTACGTTGTCTAATATTAAACCGACCACCCGTCAATCTATGTGGCGATTCAATGACACCATTATTAATGACACAAAACACAAAGAAACCCTTGACACTGCCATTAAAGACTTTTTATTATTAAATAAGAGGGGAGACACTTCAGACACCACCCGTTGGGAGGCACTGAAATCCACCATAAGGGGACTTATTATAAAAATATCGTCTGCAATTAATAAGAACCGCACTGCAGCCCTATTGAAACTGGAGGAAGACATTTCAAAACTCCAACACACATACTTGAGGAGTAGAAACCCTGAAGTCCTAACTGAACTGTCCAATCAGAAATACACCTATAATAAACTTATTAGCGAAAAGGCGGGAGTTTGGCTAGACAGGAGGAAGCGTTTCAAAATTTGTGACTCGAACAAAGCGGGGAAAGGACTAGCGGCTTATCTTAAATTTAAAATTCAAAAAAATACCATAGCATCATTACTCGATGAAAAGGGGAATCCTAACTCTGATCCCACTAAGATTGCGAATATCTTCAAGGACTTTTACGAGAAACTCTATGCTAAGAACATGCAAGTGGACAACGAAAAAATGAAGAAATACCTCTCCAAATGCACACTCCCAACGCCTACGGCCGCAGAAAGAGACTCCTTGAATGAGCCGATCTCTGAGTCGGAGGTTATTAGCGCGATCAAATCCCTCAAAAAGGGAAAAGCCCCTGGACCTGACGGTTATACAGCCCAATTTTATAAAACCTTTGCCCATATTCTTTCAACCCCTCTCCTAGAGGTCTTCCACGAAATTAGCAATACAGGTAAAGTTACGGGGACTATGGCAGAGGCTGTAATTGCGGTAATACCCAAAGAAGGTAAAGACCACAAACTACCCAAAAACTACAGGCCTATCTCATTGATAAATTTAGATTGCAAGCTCCTAGCTTCAATTTTAGCAAATCGCATTCAAAAAGTCCTGCCGTCTCTAATACATCCCTCGCAAGCGGGTTTTCTGAAGAACAGGCTCTCGAGCGATAACACGAGAATCCTGGCTCATGTCATTGAAAAAGCGAAACTATTATCCACACCTACCGTCGCCATTACGCTAGACGCTGAAAAAGCGTTTGACAAAGTAGACTGGGCTTACTTAAATGCTGTACTACATAAATTTGACCTGGGCCCCGTATTTACCAAATTAGTCATGTCCCTATATGCCTGCCCCTCTGCTAGAGTACGAGCTGGCGGCGCTTTTTCCTCCCCATTTGGTCTAGAACAGGGCACTAGACAGGGATGTCCGCTATCCCCGTCCTTATTCCTCCTGGCTATTGAGCCTTTTCTATACTACATAAGGGAAAATTCTGACATCGCTGGAGTCCCGTTCGCTGATTGTACCATCAAACTCACGGCTTATGCAGATGACGTGCTGGTCATGAGTGAACAAGCTGACAAAGCTATCCCAGCGCTAATGTCCACAATAGATGAATTCTCAGTTGTCTCTGGATACTCCTTGAACAAGGATAAAACTGAGGTGAAGTCTTTGAATAACCTATGTGATAAAACAATCCTGGGCGACTCCGGGCTTACCTGGCAGTCGAAGAGTTTTAAATATTTAGGACTGGAATTTGAAAAGGACTTGATATCCACCTTAAAGATTAACGAAGAGCTGCTCTATAAAAAAATACAAAAGCTATTAGACGGCTGGTCTCCTAAATTCCTTTCGTGGTGGGGTAGGGCAGAAACACTAAAGATGATGATCAGTCCTATGGTTAACTACATGGCATGTATGCTCCCCATGACCTTCACGGAAGACTTTTTACATAAAATTGAGAAATTGATCTCGGGTTTCCTGTGGAAAGGGAAGAAACCGAGAATTGCCATGAAAAAACTGCAACTCCCAAAGCTTAAAGGGGGATTAGGATTACCAAATTTCAGAAACTACCAGTCCGCCTTTCTCTGCAAACAGGGAGCCTCCTGGTTTATCGAAGACCCTGTCTACACGCCCTTATGGGTCAATATTGAAAAATCCTTAATAGGCAAAGCCCCGCTCTACGCTGTCCTAACAATGGACCTCACACACCTCACGAACTCTAAATACATCATGCTCAATACCAAGAGAGCACTTCTGCGGATAGATCGCGTTCATGCCTCTGGTCAACAAATCCACAACTCCTCCTCTGCGTCTTTATGGCATAACCCGTCTATTAAAATTGGTGGATCACCCATCATATGGGACCATTGGTCTGATAAAGGTATTAACGTGGTCTCTGACCTATACGAAAATAATATGCCGCTGCCATTCTCGACTCTACAGGCTAGACACTCCCTGCTACCGATTGACTTTTATGCCTTCCTAAAGCTAAAATCAGCCTTATCCACTAGGGCATTCAAACTAGTGACGCCTTGGCTAAAAGCTATACTACCACACTATCAATCCTCTGGACATTTTGTCTCAAAAATATATAAACTACTCGCACCAACGGCCAACAAGTCTATGAGGCGAAATGAGGTAAAATGGGAATCAGAAACAAACAACACTGGAATAAGTATAGACTGGGTCAGGATACATGCATCAGCACTCACACACAAGGTGTCACCGATACTATCACAGACCAAATATATGATTATTAACAGGGCGTTTTGGACCCCACAGAGGCTATTTAAGGTTGGCCTGCGGGACACACCGAAGTGCTGGAACTGCTCCTCTGGGATTGGTGACCTTTCACACATGTTGTTCGATTGCCCCATGCTTCACACCTTTTGGACAAAAATCTTTGACTACATTGGACACACGTTTGATATACATCCCACAAGGGAATTCATCTATATTCTCCTAGGAGCCTTAGATCCATCACTAAAGGGGGACCATGACCGCCAGCTCTTGGACCTTCTACTTACATTAGCATGTAAGGTGATCCTATGCAATTGGAAATCAACAGGTGAGGTCTCCTTCAATGCATGGAAGGAGTGGTTGTCCTGCATTAGGGGCACTGACAATCCCGCTTTACACTCATCACCATGGCAGGTCACCAACAAAAAACTATGGTCTTCTTTAGACCAGGCCTCCTTCACCTTTGACCCACCATGAAGGTCTAAATGATGAGGTCTTTTCTCAGTAAACTTTAGGGTGCACGCTACATGAACTGTAATGATTATACCTTGTGCTCATAGACTTGACAATCCTATAACCATAAAACAGGAACAATGAAGTGTAAATGTACTATATGACTTGATTTAGACGGAGGGCTTTATGGAACTATATACAAATGTGAGTATGCAATGTTGGTACTTTATTTTTCGTTTATGTACACGTATTGTTTTATGTATAATCCATGTCTGATTGCGGTCTCTTTGTAACATGACGGTAACCCTTCAGATGCCTTCTTGCCGCTATCACTTCTGCTACCATTTATGTTATTTTTCAATAAAAATATGATTTGAACTAAAAAAAAATATCGTGTTTCCTTTTATTTTGACACCTTACCCAAACCAGAACTAGAAGAGGATGAGGAGGATACAGATGAGTTTAAAGTCACCCTGTTAAAATTAGAGGCACATTTTGGTGACAGAGTAAAAGTAGTTTTGGAGCGACATAAGTTCTTTACCCTCATCCAAGGTAAACAGGAATCTTTCATTAATTACATTGCTTCACTTAGAGGCCTGACACAACTATGTGACTTTGGTGAACTCACCGATTCACTCATCAGGGACCAACTTGTAAGGTGCACAAACAATAGTCGTATACAAGAAAAGCTCCTGGCAAAAACCCCCACCTTAAAAGAAGCGGTTAGCATAGCAGTCTCTGTGGAACACACTGCTAAGTGTATCAAAGAGATGAGAACTCCCAATGAGCTTGTTGCCAATGTTCGCAATAGCTGTGATGCACAGGCCAATTTTACTGATAACGAGGTACTTAAGATCAAACCTGGAGAAGACAAGGATAACCATTCAGCCAGAGAAAAGGGAAAGTTGAAATGCTATAGATGTGGCAGCAGCAATCACCTTGCTAACGATGTGTGTTGTACTGCCCGCAATGTCACATCTGTTAATGTAACAAGAAAGGGCACCCGGGTAGAGTGTGCAGCAACAGTGAAGACCACCAAGTGAAAGCAGTACACAGTGAAGGGGACTTGGCCCCTAAGTATGTGTTCCAAGTCAAAGTTAGAGACAATCAAGCTTCCCCAAGTTCTCATGGGCAATTCAATGACCTCTGGCCTATTGAACATCTTAAATCTACCATCTTGGTGAATAATAAGCCCATAGACGTGTTGGCTGACTCGTGTGCCCCTGTAACCTTATTCAACATTGAGGTCATAAATGACATTTTTGATACCTCCAGTTTCAAGATGCTAGAACCAGACATTTCAGCAGTTGGGTATGCCGATGAGAACATTCCTATAGTACGGATGATGAGTGTGAGTATTACATTTAAAGGAAAAACTACATGGGGCAAAGTCTACATGGTAAGCAAAGGGTATAATCTGTTGGGTTGGCATCATCAAAGAGAGCTGGGGATGGTACTCGACCCCAACAATAAAAATCAAGTTCTTGTAGCTGAGGAAGTGGAGGTAACCAGCAAGGAGGTAAACGGTTGTCCTGAGTTGTTCACTGAATTAGGTCAAACTGTAAATAGTAATGCCTGCAAAAACAACAGGTGATGGACAGAATGCAGAACATTGTCTAACATTCACCCCAGTACAGAGATCTGGGCCTAAATCCATAGTTTTTTTGCACTCCACACCACCCCAGGTCAGACATGGCCATATGCAAATCAGCCTTGACCCTGTGCCTCATGGGAACAGTCCAGCCCGAACTGCCAAGCCATGTCTTTCCTGGACTGGAATCAAGCATCCAAGGACCGGCTTCTGGCTATCAGCCGTCATCAGCCTGGATAGCTTGACTCCAGTGGTGTGGAGAGCATGGGACTCACGTCTGAGCATACCCATCCCACTCGGGGCGACAAAGGCAAAAACAACAGGTGATGGACAGAATGCAGAACATTGTCATACATTCACCCCAGAACAGAGATCTGGGCCTAAATCCATTGTTTTTTTGCACTCCACACCACCCCAGGTCAGACATGGCCATATGCAAATCAGTCTTGACCCTGTGCCTCATGGGAACAGTCCAGCCCGAACTGCCAAGCCATGTCTTTCCTGGACGGGAATCAAGCATCCAAGGACCAGTTTCTGGCTATCAGCCGTCATCAGCCTGGATAGCTTGACTCCAGTGGTGTGGAGAGCATGGGACTCACGTCTGAGCATACCCATCCCACTCGGGGCGACAAAGGCAAAAACAACAGGTGATGGACAGAATGCAGAACATTGTCATACATTCACCCCAGTACAGAGATCTGGGCCTACATCCATCGTTTTTTTGCACTCCACACCACCCCAGGTAAGACATGGCCATAATCAAATCAGCCTTGACCCTGTGCCTCATGGGAACAGTCCAGCCCGAACTGCCAAGCCATGTCTTTCCTGGACAGGAATAAGCATCCAAGGACCGGTTTCTGGCTATCAGCCATCATCAGCCTGGATAGCTTGACTCCAGTGGTGCGGAGAGCATGGGACTCACGTCTGAGCATACCCATCCCACTCAGGGCGACAAAGGCAAAAAAAACAGGCGATGGACAGAATGCAGAACATTGTCATACATTCACCCCAGTACAGAGATCTGGGCCTAAATCCATCGTTTTTTTGCACTCCACACCACCCCAGGTCAGACATGGCCATATGCAAATCAGCCTTGACCCTGTGCCTCATGGAAACAGTCCAGCCCGAACTGCCAAGCCATGTCTTTCCTGGACCGGAATCAAGCATCCAAGGACCGGTTTCTGGCTATCAGCCGTCATCAGCCTGGATGGCTTGACTCCAGTGGTGTGGAGAGTATGGGACTCACGTCTGAGCATACCCATCCCACTCGGGCGACAAAGGTAAAAACAACAGGTGATGGACAGAATGCAGAACATTGTCATACATTCACCCCAGTACAGAGATCTGGGCCTAAATCCATCGTTTTTTTGCACTCCACACCACCCCAGGTCAGACATGGCCATATGCAAATCAGCCTTGACCCTGTGCCTCATGTGAACAGTCCAGCCCGAACTGCCAAGCCATGTCTTTCCTGGACCGGAATCAAGCATCCAAGGACTGGTTTCTGGCTATCAGCCATCATCAGCCTGGATAGCTTGACTTCAGTGGTGTGGAGAGCATGGGACTCACGTCTGAGCATACCCATCCCACTCGGGGCGACAAAGGCAAAAACAACAGGTGATGAACAGAATGCAGAACATTGTCATACATTCACCTCAGTACAGAGATCTGGGCCTAAATCCATGTTTTTTTGCACTCCACACCACCCCAGGTCAGACATGGCCATATGCAAATCAGCCTTGACCCTGTGCCTCATGGGAACAGTCCAGCTCAAACTGCCAAGCCATGTCTTTCCTGGACGGGAATCAAGCATCCAAGGACCGGATTCTGGCTATCAGCCATCATCAATTGAAACAAAACAACCTAGGTACTTAAATGTAACACTTGTCAAACCTAATATTGCACAGAAAGAGAGGTTACAAAAGGTATATACTCAATATTTATTGAATTCTTCATGAAAAAACAAGTATCACATATTATCAGTCACAAGGTAAAATTTATCACAATTCATATTAAAAACTTAAAAAGCAAATAACACAACAATAAAAAGTGGCAAAATAAATCTCGACGCGCGTTTCGGCGACCAGCGCCTTCTTCTGGAGCAGCCAGGTATATCCTCTACAATAAAGAAAAAATATAAAACAGGAATAACCACATTAAAATCCTCATATACTAATCAAAAAATACATATACAATGTCTAAACAATTAATCTAAAACCTATTTATAGCCTCTCAATTTTGACAAGTTTACACATTTTATTATGCGCCCCTGTTACGGGCTTTCATTTCCTTGCACACTTTAGAGAACCATGGACCCACGAATTTTTGTTAGACCGATAGTTAATAATTCACAGAAAAGGCTAATTCGGGGAACAATTTTGCAAATATGCATTACGTGGGGGGGGGGGGAAGTACATGGGGTTCGAATGGAACTTTTGTTTGAATGACAAGGACCTCCTCCGGGGGCGTCAGTTTAGGTGAGTAGTATTAAATTATTTACGTCAGTTTGGTAAGATAATATTAAATTGCCTTAATAAATCGATCATGGCACTACAGTGATATTATATGTTCATAGACAGGTAAGAAGTCCCATAGATGCTGAATGATATAAAAAACTTCAACATGTATATCCTATGTCCAACCTCGTGCCGATCAATCTAGCAGAACTTTAAAACTAAGGCGTTACTTTTAAATACTCACGTATTGACTTCAGTGTAGTAATTATTGTATGCTATATCATCGCCACTGGTCAGTAGGTTATTCACAAAACTGCAAGGGCATGTCAGAATTACTTCACTATTGATTTATTACCAGTTGATAGGCGACATTCTAGCCAGAACCTTTAAGGTGATATATTTATTTACCTAATTTCGTATCAGAAAAGGAGGTAGGGTCCTTGTCGGTCTGTGTTTTATATAGGACAAAAGCGCCTCTACATAACATGCAAGTAATGCTTGTAACTCTAATTTGTTCAACCTGTGCCAAAGGAAGACCCGAATTTTCTCATATTAATAATTCAGTTTGAAAAGGCTATATTATTAGTGTGAATACATATTCATAGTTTAAAAATACCTACAACAGAAATGCAGCCCAGCAGATATACTTGGCTCAGATCAGCGAAATTGTAGACATCCGGTTTCTATTTAAGTTGATTCTACAGAGTGGGGAACAAAAAAAGCGATCAGTACTCTCCCATTAAGTGGTCGAGATACTATTCTTTTTGAAGGATAAACTACATATGTTACCTGTCGTCTCTTGTTACAAATTATTCACTCAGCTTGCACTTATTGCAGCTACGAACAATCGAGGTATTTAATTTCCATTTATAAGTAGATTCTATAAATAAAAACGATAATAAATGAACTAATTAAATGTTCGCATTTGGTACTTTCCAAATACAATCTTAAAGGCTATATTGAATTTAAGGCAGGGAGGCCACAATTACCTTTTTTGATCTGTAAAAACACAGTCACTTGCTCCCAGGACTTGCAGATGTATAATAGGTACGGACCATATCGTTATTAACCGACCTCCAAATGCAAACAGTGGTTTAATATAGATCGGCTCGTTTACATTGAAAACGATGAGTACCTTTAATAACTGCAACAGTCGCAGCAAAAGAAGGGAGTAAAAAAGGTTCTTCCTGATATGGATAATTCCCTATATCGAATATTTTGTTCTGTTAAAGAAAAAATTAGAAGACATTCTATTCTTCTTCACAATAAGAGCGTACAGGCACAGAGTTGCTGCATTATTCATCAATGAGTCAGTACACTCACCAGGTACGGATATGTCAGTAGCTCAAAAACGTCCGGGAGCAAGGCGTGGGGGTCAGACCCTGTTATTCCTGTTTTATATTTTTTCTTTATTGTAGAGGATATACGTGTCTGCTCCAGAAGAAGGCGCTGGTCGCCGAAACGCGCGTCGAGATTTATTTTGCCACTTTTTATTGTTGTGTTATTTGCTTTTTATGTTTTTAATATGAATTGTGATGAATTTTAACTTGTGACTGATAATATGTGATACTTGTTTTTTCATGAAGAAATCAATAAATATTGAGTATATACCTTTTGTAACCTCTCTTTCTGTGCAATATTAGGTTTGACAAGTGTTACATTTAAGTACCTAGGTTGTTTTGTTTCAATTGCTGTTTAATCCCTGACCTAGGATTTATAGCATTTAATTCCTCAGGGGGTCCTTGATACTTACTCATTATCAGCCGTCATCAGCCTGATTAGCTTGACTCCAGTGGTGTGGAGAGCATGGGACTCACGTCGGAGCATACCCATCCCACTCGGGGCGACAAAGGCAAAAACAACAGGTGATGGACAGAATGCAGAACATTGTCATACATTCACCCCAGTACAGAGATCTGGGTCTACATCCATCGTTTTTTTGCACTCCACACCACCCCAGGTCAGACATGGCCATATGCAAATCAGCCTTTACCTTGTGCCTCATGGGAACAGTCCAGCCCGAACTGCCAAGCCATGTCTTTCCTGGACCGGAATAAGCATCCAAGGACCGGTTACTGGCTATCAGCCGTCATCAGCCTGGATAGCTTGACTCCCGTGGTGTGGAGAGCATGGGACTCACGTCTGAGCATACCCATCCCACTCGGGGCAACAAAGGCAAAAACAACAGGTGATGGACAGAATGCAGAACATTGCCATACATTCACCCCAGTACAGAGATCTGGGCCTAAATCCATCGTTTTTTTGCACTCCACACCACCCCAGGTCAGACATGGCCATATGCAAATCAGCCTTGACCCTGTGCCTCATGGGAACAGTTCAGCCCGAACTGCCAAGCCATGTCTTTCCTGGACCCGAATCAAGCATCCAAGGACCGGTTTCTGGCTATCAGCCGTCATAAGCCTGGATAGCTTGACTCCAGTGGTGTGGAGAGCATGGGACTCACGTCGGAGCATACCCATCCCACTCGGGGCGACAAAGGCAAAAACAACAGGTGATGGACAGAATGCAGAACATTGTCATACATTCACCCCAGTACAGAGATCTGGGCCTACATCCATCGTTTTTTTGCACTCCACACCACCCCAGGTCAGACATGGCCATATGCAAATCAGCCTTGACCTTGTGCCTCATGGGAACAGTCCAGCCCGAACTGCCAAGCCATGTCTTTCCTGGACCGGAATAAGCATCCAAGGACTGGTTTCTGGCTATCAGCCGTCATCAGCCTGTATAGCTTGACTCCAGTGGTGTGGAGAGCATGGGACTCACGTCTGAGCATACCCATCCCACTCGGGGCGACGAAGGCAAAAACAACAGGTGAATGCCTGCGACATACCTCCCACGGGAATGTACGTCATCCCAGAGATGGTTCATGCTGTATCTAGTACTGATGTTGTTAAGAGTAGGCATGATAGTTCCAATATGCTTAATCTCTCTTGTAAGACCACAGCAGCTCCCCAGACTCCATGGACTAAGTTGGCATTGGTGATAATCTGTCCCACGGGACGATCGGGAATCTCAAAGAGATTTTTGATTGTTTTCATGGACTACACATCTCACTGGATTAAATAGAAATGTGTCCCACGTGTTTCGACAAAAGTCCTTATCGACTTCTTAAGAGACTCATTTGTATGTGAAGGTGTGCCAGCCTGCATAGTCACCAACAAGGATATCCAAATCTCATCTATAGAAATGAAGTCTTTCCCTTGTGAACTGGGCATCAAGCTTGAGGAATCCACGAGAACTGCCATGGAGTCAAGGACCCCATTCTTATGTCAATGCTCTGGATATAAAGTCTTACTCAGCTAGCTTGTATCAAAAATATGGATGTTGATAAAATGTTAAGAGAATACATTTGGGCGTATCACACCTCTCCTGACATGATAACAGGAGTCACCCATTTTGCGCCCATCAGGGGAAGATGTCCGTTTGCCAATCCCATACCCCATTGAATTGCCATGCACAGTCTTCCTTGCATATTGTCTTTTCAGGTACCCGGCCGTCTCCCCCCCCACAGGGGATTTTCTTGTTGCTCACTGTTCATGCTATGTTTCTCCACAGGTTCCCCTGCTTTCCCTTTCCCCCCGAAGGGAGATGTGTTGTAATCTCTCTCCTTTTTCCCTGGCTCTTTCCTCGCTGTTGTTTCTTTCCTCCCTGCCCGTTTTGGTATCTTCCCCCCTCCCCGCCTCCTCCTACCTTTTGGAGTGTTCCCCTAGAGTTCTCTTAGGAATGTTGGACATGTGGTCAGTTACGGAAAGTGGATGACAGACTAAAGGTGCTTGAACGTATCTTGCTTCAATTTTGAATTGAAAGAATTCCTTTAGAATGTAGATTGGAACAACACTTCTAATTTGGAACGTCAGAACTATGTATGGAATGCAAATTCTACATTTGGAAGGCCTCTCGCACAAAAGAAATGTTTTTTAAGGTTGAAGCAGCAGCTATGTGTGAGATCTTAATTTTGGGAGTAGAAAACAGTAGATTCCAAGACCACAGATTCCTTGGGCATCATGTCCCTCCAGGGTATCCAGAACTACCTTCTATTGAATGGATGTGTGCAATGCCCTTGAGGCTCTGTATAGTCACACAAGAAGGAGTCCATGGCAGTCTTACCACAGATGAAGACTCAGAGCCCAGGCATAAGACCGCCTTCAGGCTCTGCTAGTCAGTGCAGAAGACAGATGTGAGATATCTTCTAAACCTTTGATCTACCCTGATATTTGAATACCTGAATCACACCTGTGAAGTGGGTAGAGCAGACAGGAAGAAACAGAAGGAAAAGCTGTGCATTCCTGTGCATTGCACTAGGCCCGTCTCACCAGCGCCTTTACAGATTCTGTTATAATGGGTGTGAAGGACATTCATTTTGGCAGCAAGATTGAAAGGAGATGACTATTGTGAATTATTGACCATCGAGGCCACAACATCTGTAGTATAATCAAGAGAGGGAGAAATTCTGAAACAAATCCTCTGACCCATTCTGTCTTTATAGCAGTCTGTATGCAATAAAGAGAACACAGGAAACCTTAATAATACGATTATTGTAACTGACTTCCTTCCCTCAATCTTCGGGTTCTGTGATGTTATGTGTCAGATGGACCCACACCTACCAACATAATGTATCACTGGTCTCTCCAGGCAGCCTTGAGTGTTATCAGCATTTCCCATCAGTTGTTTGTGATGTCATCAACTTCTTCACACCCTTGACCCTGGCAGTTTTGTGACATCATCTATTACATCACACCCCTGGCCCTGCAGGCTTGAGTCATCATCTACTACATCACACCCCTGGCCCTGCAGGCTTTATGACATCATTCACCTCTTAGCTATATATAGAGGTGTAGTCGGGGATGCCTGCATGAGTGCAGTCTGTGGACTGGGCTATGAATGGTGTGAAAGAGGTGTGAATGGGGGACTTGGGGGCACCGAGCTAACATCAGACTCACAGGATGGCCGCGTTGCACAGTGAAAATATCGATTTTGAAATATCGACCTACAAAAATATTGTGTTGGAAATATCTAAGGTACATAATATCAAGGTCAAGGTTATATCGATGTAAGTAATATTGAAGTTACTAATATCGATATTTGTATTATTGTTATGTATTTTATTATGTATGTGTAATATTTTTTGTTGTTAAGTATTTTACTTGTTTTAAATTATATGTGTATTATTTTTATATATTAATAATGTTATTTTTAAGTAAATTTTATGTTTTAGTACCGGAGCGGGTAGTGGGTTTATAGGGGAATAGGGTGGGAAGTAATTTAAATATACTAAATTATTTTGAGGAATTATAAATTAATTTTAATTAATGTTTGTGTTTATTTCTGTAGCGGGTTGTGGGTTTATAGGGGAATTGGGTGGGAAGTAGTTTAATGATAATTAATGATTTATTTTTATTTATTGGAATGGGTAAATATTTTATTTTTAATTATTAATTGGCAATTAAATATTGTATTTGATCATTAATTTTTAATTGGTAATTAATGTTTTAATTGGTAAATTATTGCTTTAATTGGTAATTAATTTTTTTGATTGGTAATTAATTTTGTTATTTATAATTAAGGTTTTTAATTGGCAAATAATTGTTTTAATTGGTAATTAATTATTTACTTGGTAATTAATTTTGTTAATTGGCAATGAATGTTTTTAATTGGTAATTATTTTTTATTAATTGAAATTATTTTTAATTAATTGGTAATCAATGTTTCATAAAAAGTATTATTTGATATGAAAAATAATTTTATTGTTTAATATGTTTTTAATTGTGAATTAATTAAAAAAAATATTTTTTTTTGTAATGAAAAATATTTTATAGTTCAATATTTATTATTTGGTGACTAATATTAATTAATTAATATTTATTGGTATTTATTGTTAATTTATTGTTAATTAATTATTCAATTGTAGTTATATTTTTAATAATTATTAATGGGTATTCGCAAATGATGTAGAGTTATTAAAACTTTTAATTATTTATTATTTTAAATACAATTTTTTTTAATAAATATGTTATATTTAAATTCTACGCTATCCAACGCTTTCCCTACTGTAGCACCCTCTGGAGTTGGAATAGTAATGTTTACCTCTATGCTATCCAACGCTTTCCCTACTTGTCCCTCTGGAGTTGGAATAGTAATTTTTACCTCTACGCTATCCAACGCTTTCCCAACTGTTGACCCCTCTGTAGTTGGAATAGTAATTTGTATCCCTACGCTATCCAACGCTTTCCCTACTGTAGCACCCTCTGGAGTTGGAATAGTAATTTTTACCTCTATGCTATCAAAAGCTTTCCCTACTTGCCCCTCTGGAGTTGGAATAGTAATTTTTACCTCTACGCTATCCCACGCTTTCCCTACTGTTGCCCCCTCTGTAGTTGGAATAGTAATTTTTACCCCTACGCTATCCAACGCTTTCCCTACTGTAGCACCCTCTGGAGTTGGAATAGTAATTTTTACCTCTATGCTATCCAACGCTTTCCCTACTTGCCCCTCTGGAGTTGGAATAGTAATTTTTACCTCTACGCTATCCAACGCTTTCCCTACTGTTGCCCCCTCTGTAGTTGGAATAGTCATTTTTATCCCTACGCTATCCAACGCTTTCCCCACTATTGCATTTTCTGAAGTTGGAATAGTAATTTTAATTGTTACGCTATCTAATGTTATCATTGCTGTAGTTTTTTGGGGACTTTGAATAGTAGTTTTATTTATTTAGCTATTTAATATTTTTATTATTATTTTTGATAATGTAGTATATTATTAATTTAAAAAATATTGAACGTATATTTAATTTTTTTAATTTAATAAATGTATTAAATATAATTATTTACTTTTTTTATTATCTTATGTTATTATTTGATGTATGTAGATGTACTTGTAATTTATAATACTTTGTATTATTATGTTATTATTTGATGTGTGTAGATGTACTTGTAATTTATAATACTTTTTAATAATTTATAAGTTTATATTATATTTTTTATGTATGTTTAATTAATGTTGTATTATTGTATATGTATTATTTATTAATTTTAAACATTATTAAATATTTTTAACTATGTTTATTTGGTTTATAAGTATTATTTACTTTATTTTACACTTTTTTTATTTTTTTTAAAAACGATATTTTTAACTTCAATATTTTTGTTTTGATATTTTTGCACTTACCATGTTGTAGATAGGCTGTCGATATTCTTGCTTCCGATATTCCAACGTCGATTTTTGTGTAGGTCGATATTTTTTCCGTCGATATTGTGTTAGTGATCCGATGGCCGCGGCAGTTCTGCTTCTCGAGGCCTCTGCCATGTGTTGTTTGGTTGTTCAGTGGGAGAAAACAGGCAGCACCTCGCAGACCGCCAGAGAGATGCACTTTGAGGTGGGGCGGAGCCTTCCATAAGGTGTGGTAAGGCCTTATGAGGTTCCTTGTCGTTGCAGTAAACAGCTTTTAATAGCAATTTCTGGGTTTCTCTTAGCAGGCGAATTTAATTTTGCCTTGAGCTCCAGGAACTCTGACACCGCCCCTATCTGGAGCTGGGTGCGGAATGTCTGTGGGTCTGATGGGAAGCAAGGTAGTGTGAATGAAGGTGTGAATGGTGTGAATGCCCAGTAGCAAAGGTCAAAACCTTGGCGTGGTGCTACTGCTCACAAGTTTACCCATGAACTTGTGCTAATTTGACCTGTTTTGTATGAAAGGGGTGTGCACTGTCTTTGATTTCTTTTTCTTCCTTTTCTGTAGCTTGTTCTTAGCTGCTTTCATGCTGCCTGGAATGTTCTCAGCATTTCCCAACAATCCCTTGTGATCTACTACATCACACCCTTGGTCCTGGCGGGCTTTATGGCATCCTTCACCTCTCAGCTGTGTATAGAGGCGTGGTCTGGGATGGCTGCAGGGTAAGTGCAGTGTCTGGCTAGGCTATGAATGGTGGGAAAGAGGTGTGAATGGGGGACTTGGGGCCACTGAGCTAACATCAGACTCACAGGATGGCTGCGGCAGTTCTGCTTTTCGTGGCCTCTGCAATTTGCTTGTTTGATCGTTCAGTGGGAGAAACCAGGCAGCACCTCGCAGACCGCCAGAGAGATGCACTTTGAGGTGGGGCGGAGCTTTCATAAGGTGTGGTAATGCCTTATGAGGTTCCTTGTTGTTGTACCAAACAGCTTTTAATAGCAATTTCTGGGGTTCTCCCTCAGGCAAATTCAATTTTGCCTTGAGCTCCAGGAACTCTGTCACCGCCACTATCTGGAGCTGGGTGCGGAATGTCTGTGGGTCTGATGGGTAGCAAGGTAGAATGAATGAAGGTGTGAATGGTGTGAATGTTCAGTAGCAAAGGTCAAAACCTTGGCGTGGTGCTACTGCTCACAAGTTTACCTATGAACTTGTGCTAATTTGACCTGTCTTGGATGAAAGGGGCTGGCACTGTCTTTCATTTCTTTTTTCTCTTACATATCTTGTTCCTAGCTGCTTTCTTCCTGCTTTTTTCTTTTCTCAGTTTTAACATCTACATCTCACCTCATACTCCACAAACTTTTTTTCATTCCTTCCTTGTTTAATTCTTCTGTGGACTTTGTGTTTCTTATTCTTTTAGTCTTAATTTTGTTCTTTTATCTCATTGACTTCCAACGCACCTCATTGCTTTTCTTCTTTCTAAAGTTGATTCTCAGACTTTCTCTTGTGCAGAATATCTTTTCTCATTCCTTCGTCCATACTTTATCTTTCTCTTGTGTTTCTTCGCCATTCTTTACAATGTCTTTATTTCATTTTTAAATTTCTTTATCATGCATTTTTACTTTCATCATGTTATTTTCCCTGCTCCTTATGTCATTTCTTTCCGACATCGATTTTTCATGTCTTTTCTTTTCTTCACTTTATTCGCTGCTGTTTTGTTTCTCATCTTACTCTGCATTCTTTTATTTCTTACTTGATTTTCATTGGGTGCAATTCCCAAGTTGTTTTATTTGTTCTCGATTTTAGTTTTTACAAAATGCACAAAGATGATACGATAGGGCATCGGGCCATCCATAGTGAGGCTGCAGCCCCGGGGAGGATGGGGGAAGTGGCGGCCAGACCGGCATGCGCAGGTAGCCTTTCTCCAACCCTTAGATGTGCTGTACAGCCGGGTGGAGAACCAACACAGGCTCCCAGTTCCTGTCTGGGGGCCGAACCAGGAAATAGTATTCCCAGCGTGAAAAAAACCCTGGGATTGGCATCTTGGATCCTGTACAGTGTGCAGCAGTGTCTGACGTCAGGAAGAAGAGGATCGGGAGCATGTGGGCAGCCGTCGGACCAGGTAAGTGCAATTTTATATATTTTTAGTTCTGTCTTCCGTGATATTTTTGGTTTGTATTCCCCCTCCACCGCTTCACCACTTCGCAATGGGAGCAGCCGCTACTTTGATATTCGAGTGCCTAGAAGTCCTTCAGCGTGTCTCGTCAGTTCAATAGTTGTGCTATATAAACATTTATTTTATAGAAAAACACATATCAGACAACCCTCACATCTCTCAGACCTACCACAAACCCAGAACTCATGGTTGTTGCATGAGGGAGTGGGTAGTACACATTACCACTCCACAATAAGGTTTACAGCGTATTTCTAAAGACTCCCCAAATGGTTAAAATTTTTAACAGAAATAGGCGATACATTGATATCGCTGCTGGCGAGGCTGATGTAAAGGCAAGTGAGGAAGCGACCCAGTGTTTGGTGAGAAACCGTCTGTTGCAGGCGCTTTAACATAAGCTAGGCACTATATTTAGTTGATACTGGAATCAAGCATATCTATAGGGTTATGCTTGAAATACTATTGGTGTTTACTAAAACTTTGCTGCTGAGACGTTTTTTTGTATTTTTCTACAACTGGAGGGCTTTCCCTCTACACGTCATTCACCACACAAGCACACCTTAAGCTAGACACATAAAATACCTTACTGGCGTAACACAAACTGCTACCAAGCAACAACAGATATACATGGACGTCAATTCACCAAAATGCTAAGGGTAGCGGAAGTGACATTACACACCCTTTGACACCCACTTTCATTCACACACACATACTTACACATTAGTGTGATAAAGAATTGACAGAAAATAAAGAGTGGAGCCCAAGCTGTCCCTGTGTTCCTGTCACTGAATTTGCCACCTCTGAGGCCAGGGGTCACAAAGGCAGTGCCAGGGGTAGCAAAGGACAAGCCATGGGTCGCAGATTCGACCCTTAAATGACGTCCATGATGATATACAGTTTAATGGTGCATTGTGAGTGATTTTGGTGTGAGAAACGTTCCCTCTTTCCTGGTACTTTCAGTGACTGTTGCCCCTGGAGTGAAGGCCTGGAGGCCTGCAGGATACACGCGGCTGCTGGTGGGGCATGTGTAGTGCCTGCTCCAGCTGTCAAGGTGCATTATTACCCTGGCAACACATTTCATGTGTCTCTGAGTTGAGGAAATAGGAAAAAGAAACTGGGCAAAAGTAGCTAGGAAAAATTCTGTGCTCAAAAGGGGAGAAGCAGAGAGACACGGAAAGAAAGGTTCCAATTTCATAAGATCAAAAAAATGATGAAATCCTCGCACCTGTCCATAGAGGTGACAATCTCTGGGCGGAGCTTCTCGGCACTGCAAGTACCTTAAATGTGAAACTCCTGTTTTTCATACTGTGAGCCTAACTTTTTAAACCACAAGTTGTGTCCGCCCTTCTGATTCACCTGTACACAATTAGTCCGTCTTCTCCTTCACACGCTGTTGTTCCGAGGAGGAGAGTAGAGGTATTCATTGTAAAATGTAGCATTACGCTACGCTTTTAGCGGGAAAACGTTGATTTAGGAGACAGCTATGGGTTGTTATCTGCATTTGATGTTAAGTGGGATTCAGTAAAACACAGTCTAAATAATGTATTTTGCATTTTAGATAATCCCTGACGAAGGGCCGGACAGAAGGCCCGAAATGCATTGGGTAAATGAGTTTTATGGATATGAACAAAACTTACATATGCTTTTGTGGCGCAGAATAAGCCTTGGATTAGCATTTCTGCTCCATTTAGACTTAAGCTAAATTGTAAGCGTTCCCCCTTGTGACATGCGCAAAAGCAAGAAGAATGAAATATTTTGATGATTGTGATGAATAATAAAGAAGATGAGAACAAAGGATTGATTTGGCGGCATATTTGTAATGCCATGAACATTTAAGCTGTGCACCCGGTTAGTGGAACTCGCTCCTTTTTCAGTGCATTTTCATTCAGCAACGTGGCGGGCTGTACGCGTTTTCCGGGGTATGCACGCGACAGAAGAGAACAAAGGGATTACCACAAAACAATTGGAGGAAAGGAAGGTGTGCACCGAGTCATCTTTTCAGTGCAGTTTGAACATTTTTTCAGCCCACCGACCAAGGAGCACCCATCGTAGAAAATTGATAACATTTGATAAAGGACAAATAATGTCACAAGAGGGACAATGGTTAAATCACTTGTTCATAATAGTTTTCATAAGATTTATTAATTATGTATGATACACAGAGGACGATATATGTTTTATTGTTGGTAACATAACGAGAACACGTAAACATTTAGGACATATAACAATGCCTCGCATATCGAGGCAAATGATCAATGTGATCCTGACGTTTAGAAAGGAGCTAAAGACGTGGCTCTTTTCTGCGTGATCGCCATGACCCCCTGAGCTGCTGTCCGGATATACTGGTCTCTGATCTCTTTGCAAAAGCGCCGGGACACCCGTTTGGGTAGCCGTGCGCTATAAAAGAGTACGCACATAACATAACATGTGGGTTTAACATCTGCGGGAGGGCGGGGCGTTAATGATGAGTACTCAGTGAGATGATGAAGATCGGAATGTGAGTTCAGTAATAATGGTGCCTGAAATTTAGGAGAGAGGTTGGCACATGGTGTGCATTGTGGGTTTTGTAGGCGGTGATGAAGTGGGGAGGGCGGAACAACAGCGTGTGAAGGAGAAGACGGACTAATTGTGTACAGGTGAATCAGAAGGGCGGACACAACTTGTGCTTTAAAAAGTTCGGCTCACAGTATGAAAAGCAGGAGTTTAACACTGGTTCGTTGTGGAAGCAGATGGAAGAATGAGAACGCAGACATTTTTGAACAGGTATGCACAAGTTATAACGGTAAATGAGTGGGGGAGTGTGTATATTTGAAAGTACACCGTTGCATGGCAGGTGATGCACAGAGGAGGGTTTGTTTCAGAGGGGTGATGGGGGTAGAATAAATGTTAGAAAAGAAGGTGTAAGGGCACATGGGGGAGGAAGTATCGAGAGGATACACGAAGAGGGAAAGGCAGGAAGGAGAGTGGAGGTATTCATTGTAAAATGTAGCATTACGCTACGCTTTTAGCGGGAAAACGTTGATTTAGGAGACAGCTATGGGTTGTTATCTCAATTCAATTCGTTAATCTTTATTTCGGCAATTTTGCCATAAAAGATACAGCATAAAACCAATACAGATAAAAAGAAGACAGACATCACTGCTCCATCAATATTAGGGTAGCACACAGGTTAAGGCTAGTAGTTCTCAAGACAAGGCCCCAGTATACCAGAAACATACTGTTAAAATAGTCAAATGATTCAGAACTAGTTGAATATTTAAAAACAATCTATAATATTACGGAATGTGAAAAATAAAAACGATTTAACACTAACAACTAAGAATCTAACATAAAATGACATAGTACGTAAAAATGTATTACACTAACTAGTGCATGGTCTGAATCAGGATTGGAGTGCCCTAGAAATTGAAGACAATCTCTTGTGCCACACTGCTTCGAGAAATTTAGCCACTGCAAAGACAGTTGCACTTGAGAGGTCAGTCTTAAGTATTCTAAAGGCCTCGGAGCAGTTAGCAAACCCTAGATTTTTACAAAGTGGAATTATCCAAAACCTTCTAGCAGCAATGTAGGCAGGGCAAAAGAAAACTAGATGCAATTCATCTTCTAACCTACAATTGCAGCCAGGACAGTTTTCCAAGGAGTGCTGTTTCCATTTGCTGGTGAAGGCTCTTAGCGGCAGGGTGCCATAGCGCCATTGCAGGTATAATTTCCTGGCAAGATTCGGGGAAATGTCATCTAGAACAGTCTCCAACTTGTAGCAATCTTTGACCCCAAGAAAAGTGTTAGTTATGGAATCTGAGCATCTACCCTGTATGTGGGATGCCAGATTGCATGCATGGAAAGTTGCCACCAGATGTTTACGGGATAGTCCCTGGCACGCCGCTTCAGGATCGCTCCAGAGGGTCGGAAGACCCAGCCGGGCAAACTCAGTTTTTAGATATTTAAACCACGGGATGTTCTCTATAGTAGGAAGAGCAAGAATTTCCTGCAGTTCCTGCCTTTAGTTGGCTAACTCAGGAGTAGACCATAATCTTCGCCAAAAGGTTATAGGCTTTACACCCAGTACTTTGTCCAGAGGTTTCAAGCCCAGATCCAATCTGAGGGGCAAAAGGGGAGTGCTAGCCGGTAACTTTAGGAGTTGTCTGAGAAACTTATTTTCAACAATAACTAGATCTTTTTTGCAGACATGGCTCCAGAGTTCGCTACCATAGAGAATCGCACCTCTGGCCTGGAGTCTATAGATCTCCAGCAGGGGGCCTATCGGTCTAGCAGATGATTTATTAGAATTAACTAGCCCGATTATTCCCCCTACTATTTGAGCTAGTTGGAGCAGGGACTTAGCTTGATGATCACCCTATTCCAATTTATCATTCATGGTCACACCCAGATACTCAAACATATACACTCTTTCTAACCTGTTCAGGCCTATAGAAGAATTAGGGCGTGTTTTTTTGGGGGGGTTAAAAATCATGTACTTGGTTTTGAGAGCATTAATTTCGAGACCATGCTCTCCACAAAATGCCTCAAAACCCTCGATGATACGCTGGATCCCCATTGGGGATTTCGACAGCAGCAGGGTGTCATCCGCAAACATAATTGCGGGCACCCTGCTGCCGCCGAGCTTTGGTGCGTCTGAGTTGGGGACCTTATTAAGGTGATCGATTAACCCGTTGACAAAGAGGCAAAACAGGGTGGGTGCTAAGACACATCCCTGCCTTACCCCTCTGCCAACGGGGAATCTTTTTGAGAGGCTGCCCATCCTCCCACACCTAACCTGTGCATAGTTGTGTGTGTGCAAACGAACAATGATATCTAAAAGATCCGGGGGCATACCCAAGTTGGAGAGTACCGTCCATAGTCTACTCCGCGGAACCAAATCAAAGGCTGCGCGGAGGTCAACAAAGACGGTGTAGAGCGTACCGCCCTCCACCTGCACCGTCTTCCAGAAGAGGAGGGCCAAACGAAAAATGTGGTCCGTGGTTGAAACCTTACTCCTAAACCCAGCCTGGAACGTATTTAGGATTGAGTGGTCTATCATCCACTCCTGCAGGCGGTCAAGTATCAGTCTCGCGAAGACTTTTTGTGAGACGTCAATGAGGCTGATCGGCCTGTAATTGGCTGGGAGCAGAGGAGAGCCCTTCTTGAATATAGGGACAATCTCTGCCCCCAGCCAAGTACTAGGGATCGCCATTCCCCCAAGGATTGCATTAAAAACTTACAGTAGGTAGGGGGCCCAAACCCTGGGTTGATGCTTAAATAGATCTCTCGGGATTTTATCTAACCCGGGAGCTTTACCCGATGGCAACTTAGATATTACATTAAGAACCTCCCCCAATGGAAATTGCATTGGCTCGGCACCCTCCAAAATGTTAGAGTGCGCGGTTGGCCCGCCTGAAAGTGGGAGATAATCAATCGAAAGCCCATCATGGAGCTTAGCCAAACCAGGGATGACCTCTTCATAGAGGCTGCGAAAGTGGTCCTCCCACACCCCAGCCGCTAAATTGGCCTCCAAAGCTGGAGTCGGCTCGGTTGTTATCTGCATTTGATGTTAAGTGGGATTCAGTAAAACACAGTCTAAATAATGTATTTTGCATTTTAGATAATCCCTGACGAAGGGCCAGACAGAAGGCCCGAAATGCATTGGGTAAATGAGTTTTATGGATATGGACAAAACTTACATATGCTTTTGTGGCGCAGAATAAGGCTTGGATTAGCATTTCTGCTCCATTTAGAGTTAAGCGAAAATGTAAGCGTTCCCCCTTGTGACATGCGCAAAAGCAAGAAGAATGAAATATTTTGATGATTGTGATGAATAATAAAGAAGATGAGAACAAAGGATTGATTTGGCGGCATATTTGTAATGCCATGAACATTTAAGCTGTGCACCCGGTTAGGAGTGGAACTCGCTCCTTTTTCAGTGCACCCTCCTAATACCCTCCATACTCTTCTGCTGCATACGTTCTCCTATATGATATAAATGAATATTATATTTCCTATGAGCCGTATTCATAGCCTCTTTGTAACAAAATTCATTCATGAATTAAATTAAAATGTGATTATTATAATCAAGGGAACACATGTGTAATTAAATATAAACCAACTGGTCTTTTCTCTGTATATACTTACATACTGGAGCTGAAAGAGCTCATTAATATTAACGAGGTGGCTTTGTGTGTTCCGTGTAGTGGTAACACACAGTCTCTATATCATTCATCCCCCAGGCACCATCCCATTCTCTCATCCCCTTCATGTGATCAGTTGAAAGGTCCGGACCTGTCCATCCTCTTCTTGCATGGAGCAGTTGACTGGGAGAACCTTGTGAATGTGTGATGGTTCATTGACTCGCTAATGCTATAATGTGCATCAACATGTGACAGCCGTGCTCTTGCACCTTGATGCTGATCCCATAATGGTCTGTGCTGGCACCGCATCAGAAATTCCATAACTTTAATCAACGATGCTGTAGGCTTTGAACATTCTATGATGTGGAATATTGCACTGCGAGGCATTTTCCTCTAAACACTGGAGAATTATAGCTGATGTCCACCTTTCTGCCCTGATTTTGTCAGGCTTTTCCCAAGTACAGGTCTCACTAAAGGTATACCAGAGACTTGCTGATTCCTCAGTTCTATTCGTTTGAATTCAGAGAAAGTTCTCTCAAGCTGCGAAGAAGTCTCAGCGTCTTCCTTTGAGATTTTTTCTCATCCCGGTGGATTCTCCGATATTCTCCTATCTGTGACACCCTACTGGGCATCCGGGTTGCCTGCGCCTGCTGTTGCCTCAAGGCCGTGGGGTTGCCTGAAGGAAGCTGCTCTGCGGATCGCTCATAGCCCTGCTGTGTTGGCGTTAGCGGGTACCTCACGCGTGTCTGTTTTCTCTGAGGCGCTGTCACCATTCCACGCGGATAGCCTTTGTTGAGGACCCTGTTTTCGCTGTTCCTCCTATCCCGATGTCCGATTTGGTTGGCCGACCGGAGAGTGTTTCCTCAGGAGTGTACTACTTCTGCTGTTTTCCAGGACATCCTAGCGTGCGAATCAACATCCGTCGAAGTGTCTGGTAGGAGGAGTCCTCACCTCACTACTGTCCGGTGCACCAGCCCCTCAGAACCGTACTACTGTGAAGAGCCCTGTGGGGTTCTCCATTCCAGCGACGCACCAGCTTTTCCAGCTCAGCTGCGTCACAGCAGGACGGCTGCCGGCGCACCAGCCTCTCAGAACCGTATTTCTGTCAAGAGTCCTGTGGTGTTCTCCACACCAGTGACGCACCAGTTTTCAGCACAGCTGCGTCACAGCATGATGGCTGCCGGCGCACCAGCCTTTTCAGCACCGTTCCTTTTGCTAGGGCTGTGGTGGTCGCCTGCATGTTCGCTTTGCCTCAGTTTGTCGTCTGCAGGAGGCACCTCTTGAAAGCTGTGGTGAATTGAACAAGCTTTGGTACCAGCAACCTTTGTTGTAACAAGTAAGCTTTCCTCGCTTGGTGTTTCAAGGGTTTTGTCTTTTTCACGACTGCCTCTGACTTTTCTGCAGTTTGCCTATAGTTCCAAGCCTCCAATTTTTCTCTTCTCACCAGACTGTTCCAGCCATCTTGTTCTTTTGCCTACGTTCCCTCCGGTTAAGGCACTCACTTACTCTGCCGCATCAAGTTTTTCCACGTTTCTTTTGACATTTGGCAGTCTATCTAGCACTCCATATCCTCTTGGTGGCCAAGGTCTCATGTCCGGCGTGTCCTCCACGGTGATACGCATACCTTAAATCTCTTTATGAACGTTTACCCCACGATGACGTGCACACCTGTCATTCTGCATTTAGATTTGGGGGTCTCTGGTTGGCACAGGTGAGTACTTGTGATAAGCAGGGACCATCTCCTCTAGTCAGGGCAAGGGACTTACTCTTTAAAATAACCCCTGCTCACCCTCAAGGTTGCGTGGCGCGAGCAGACAAGGCTAAACTTCAGAGCGTTACTGGTTAAGCATTTATGACCACATGCAGTAATTCAATGACACACCACAAATGGACACCAGTCTAGTTTTGTATAAAAAAATAGGTATCTTTATATAAGGCTTAGCACAAGACTCAAATAACTTTTGTAAAATGAGGCCACAATACTATTTAGCAATAAAATGAGGATTCTGTTAAAAATGCGTATGCTTGGTTCCTGTGCACGTTGCGCACTCTTGTCCGACTCTTACCGTTGAAAAACAATGTCAAAAAGGTATTAAACCAGGAGGAGTCCAATAATCCTGGGACTCCGTTCAGGGGGCAAGCTCACCCACAAGTCCTTGGAGATTGTTTGAAGCACGAGTAGCAAAAGTCTCTTTCAGTCCTTTTTCTCTCCTTTCTCAGCAAGGCACCCACTGCAGGCCAGTCCCCCAGGTCAGGGACAGTACTCCTCCTCACAGCTTCTTCCAGCTCCTTCTCGTCGATCAGAGGTTCTTCTTGGTCAAACAGGATCTGATTTCTTAGGAGCAGGGCTCCTATACTTATACTGCATTTCTTTTGTTCTTTCAGGCCAGGGGGCCTTTTCCTAGTTAAGTCCAGTTTCTGAGCACTTTGTTGATAGAATGCAGGCTTCTGCTTTCAGTGTGCAGGGCAGAGATATCAGACACTCTGCAGGAGGTTGAGCCAGCATTGTGGTGACAAGTACAGTCCAGGAGTACTCTGTTGACAGTCTTCCCTTTCTCTTTACAAGGTGCAGGGTAGAGGCCTCAGACACTCCACAGGGGGTGGAGCCAGCATTGTGGTGGCAGAGCACAACCCTATTCAGAACCTGGGTGCACTCCTCCCACCCATCTGGCTGTCATCTTCCTATTCACCACCTGGCAGCCCCAGCCTGTCTCCTGGAATTCCCCAGCCCTGTCACACACAGAAACCAGACAGCAGATAAACATCAGAGCAGAGGCGGGCTGAAATGGTTAGGCAAGCAAATACCAACTTTCTAAAAGTGATATTTGCAAACACAGAACATTAAAATAAACTTTACTAAAAGATGTATTTTATTATTCTGAGTTCAGGCATACTAAACTCGAATTTCTACCATGTTCCCTGAGTCTGTTAGGAATGTAGAATGTAACAATTCCAACAGCCCATTTTGGCCTATGAGAACTGGTAGCCTTACAATAGTGAAAAACGAAAATGGCTGTAATTCACTATTAGGTCATGCCACACACATCAGGGCTTGTCCTACCTAATGCTTACAATGCACCCTGCCCTTGGGCCTACCATAGGGGTAACTAATATGAAGTTATGGGAAGGTTTAGGGACTGGCAAGTGGGTGCACTTGCCCAATCAGCATGACAGTACCAGACTGCATGCAGGTTCTACATCGGCAGATCTTAGACACATTTTACAGGGCTGCTTCTGTGGGTGGCACAACCAGTGCTGCAGGCCCACTAGCAGCATTTGGATTTACACGCCCTGGGCACTCCTGGTGCACTGTACTGGGGTCTGACAGTAAACCAAATAAGTCAATCATTGAAACCAATCAACATATACACTTTATACAGGGAGCACTTGCACTGTGGCAGTGATTGTCAGTGGCACAGTGCTCTGAGCAGCTAACATCAGCAAAACACATGAGGCAACAGTAACAAAAATGGAAGGGAGATCCACGCCAATGGTGCCAGGTCTAACAAGTGTCCCCTCCAGCTGAAATGTGGGGAGAACTACCCTACCCCAGAGAGTTCTCATCACTAAGGTAGGAAAATCTGGACAGACCGTCAACATTGGCGTGATCTGTACCAGGGCAATGTTCCACCGTGAAACCCATACACTGTAGGGAAGTGGACCACATCAACAGCTTTGGATTCTCACCCCTCATTTGCATCAACCATCTGAGGGGCCTGTGGTCTGTCCGAACCCGGGAGTGAGTCCCAAACAGGTAGGGTCTTAGCTTCTTCAGTGCCCAGACCACAGCAAAAGCCTCACGCTCAATTGCACTCCACCACTGTTCCCTTGGAAGTAACCTCCTACTGATGAAGGCTACGGGTTGGTCAAAGCCCTCCTCAGTCATCTGTGAGAGAACAGCCCCTACACCATGCTCTGAAGCGTCTGTCTGCACAAGGAACTCTTTGGAGAAGTTGGGTGCCAGGAGCACGGGCGCCATGCACATGGCAGTTTTCAGGGTCTCAAACGCTTCTGACAGGTGTCAGTCCAAATCACTTTCTTGGGCTGCTTCTTGGAAGTCAGCTCTGTCAAGGGTGCAACAATGTTGCCATAACCCTGTGGTTCCCAAACTGTGCGCCGCGGCGCCCTGGTGTGCCGTTATGAGTTGCCAGGGGCGCCGCGGCACGATGTAGGCAACATGAGATGTTTGATGATGGCTGAATTCGATATCCTGCCCTTTTCATTCTTATCTCGGCTTATAGGCTGGTGTTAAGGGTCGGGCTCTGTTGTGCCCATCACTCTTTGTAAGTGCCAAATACTCCTCCTTTTATCCGTCTGCCTGCTGAGTTCACTGTGGACTTCTCCTTGGCTCTCCCTGAAGGACACCGAGAGGCCCGATGAGCAGCGGGGCGTGGGTGATGTTGTGGAAATAGGAAGCGTCATTAACAAAATATTAGCATTCTAACTGGAATATTGAAATTGGCACAGGCCGTCAGAATACGTAGAATGTAACAATGGATCATCTAATATTATTTTCTGCATTACAAATAATTAATCGTTTTAAGCAGCAACCTGAAGCAGACAGAGTCTGTGTCTACCTTCGGTGTCTTACATCATTTTTGTAAAGCGCTCTGATATCCTTCGGGATCTTGTTCACGCTATATAAAACGTTACAAATAAATAAATAAATGCAGTGTGTAGCTGCAGGGGCTCTTAGAAGGTGTGAAACAACAGCAAGGCCTCATTAACATGCAAATGGTCTTTTAAAGACCTATGAAGTGCTCGGTATGGCTGTGTGTGCACCCAGGATGCTGTCTCATCCTGGGCTGCCACACACGACGGGGAGGGGGCTGAAGCCCTTTGAGTCCAATGGGTGTTGCATGCCTGAGTCTGAGGGCACAAAGAGAACAGGCATGGAATAATGGATAGAGGGGACGAAGGGAGCAGACATGGAGGAAAGGGGCAGTCTCAGGGCACGAAGGGAGAAGGCATGGAGGAAAGGGGCAGTCTCTGGGCAAAAAAGGAGAATGGAGGAAAGGGGCAGTCTCAGGGCACGAAGGGAGCAGGCATGGAGGAAAGGGGCAGTCTCAGGGCATGAAGGGAGCAGGCATGGAGGACAGGGGCAGTCTCAGGGTACGAAGGTAGCAGGCATGGAGGAAAGGGGCAGTCTCAGGGCATGAAGGGAGCAGGCATGGAGGAAAGGGGCAGTCTCAGGGCATGAAGGGAGCAGGCATTGAGGACAGGGGCAGTCTCTGGGCAAAAAAGGAGAATGGAGGAAAGGGGCAGTCTCAGGGCACGAAGGGAGCAGGCATGGAGGAAAGGGGCAGTCTCAGGGCCTGAAGGGAGCAGGCATGGAGGACAGGGGCAGTCTCAGGGTACGAAGGTAGCAGGCATGGAGGAAAGGGGCAGTCTCGGGGCACGAAGAGAGCAGGCATGGAGGAAAGGGGCAGTCTCAGGGCACGAAGGGAGCAGGCATGGAGGAAAGGGGCAGTCTCAGGGCACGAAGGGAGCAGGCATGGAGGAAAGGGGCAGTCTCAGGGCACGAAGGGAGCAGGCATGGAGGAAAGGGGCAGTCTCAGGGCATGAAGGGAGAAGGCATGGAGGAAAGGGGCAGTCTCAGGGCATGAAGGGAGAAGGCATGTGTAATGATGCATGTTAACGTTCTAGTAGTTGGGGGTGGAGATGTGGGAGAGACAGGAAGGGCGGAGCGAGGGAAAACAGGAAAGGGGCAGAACAGAGTAGGGACAGAATAGGAAGGGTTGTATTGAATAAAGCTCCTTGAATGAAGCTTCTGCGTCTGTCTCATCATTGTGGGGACGATGTGACAGCATGGAGGAAAGGCATGGGCAGACGAGGTAGTCTGAGAGCACGAAGGGGGCTGGGATGGACAGAAGGGGAAGTCTGAAAGCACAGTGGGAGCAGGCATTGCCAGATGGGTCAATCAGGGGGCACAAATGGAGCAGTCATGGACACAAGGAACATACTGAGTGCACAAAGAAAGGAGGCATGCACAGAAGGTGCAGTCTGAGGGCGCGCGCAGGCAGGACAGAGGGGGCTGTCAGAGTGCACGGGGGCACGTCTGGACAGAAGGTGTAGTCAGGGGTATGGGGCAGGCACGGACAAAAGGGTAGTCTGAGGACAAGACGGAAGCAGGCATGGACACTAGGAGCAGACTAAGTGCGGGAAGGGAGCAGGCATGGAGAGAAGGGTAGTCTGAGGACACAAAGGGAGCAGCATGGATAGAAGACACAGTCAGAGGACACGAAGGTAGCAGGCATGGAAAGTTACAAATATAATTAAATACCTTCTTTGCATCCCAATTAATTTAAGGAAAACAACAGGAAGTACTCCCGAGGTCGGGTTTACATCCCCACCCACCCGTCCACCGGTAAAAAAATGGGGGGGAGCCACGGCCAACTGCCAATTAGATCAAGGGAGCCACGGGTCAAAAAAGTTTGGGAACCACTGCCATAACCCTTGACAAACCCCTGTAGTACCCTGTGAGTCTTAAAAAGGCCCTCACCTCTGTCTGGGTCTTTGGGGGTTCCCAAGCCAGGATGGTTTTGATCTTGGGTTGGAGGGGCGCCACCTGGCCGCTCCCCACTTGGTGTCCTAAGTACACCACGGAACCCTGCCCGATCTGGCACTTACTCGCCTTGATCGTAAGGCCTGCCTTGCGCAGGGCCATCAACACTTCCCAGAGGTGGCGCAGATGTTCTTCCCACTGAACACTGTGATGTCATCCAGGTAGGCGACACTGAACTCGCCCAGCCCAACCAACACCTGGTTGACCAACCTCTGAAAGGTGGCAGGGGCATTATTCATCTCAAATGGCATAACCCGGAAATGGAAATGCCCATCTGGTGTGGCGAATGCTGACCTCTCTTTGACCCCATCAGTCAGGGCGATCTGCCAGTACCCAGCCGTCAAGTCAAACGTGCTGAGGTACCGTGCAGCCCCTAACCAATCGATGAGCTCATCAGCTCTGGAGATGGGGTGAGCATCAGTCTTCGTGACTGAATTGAGTCCTCTGTAGTCCACACAGAACCTGAGTTCGGGTGTGGCACCCGGCGCTGCAGCCTTCAGGACCAAGACCACTGGGCTGGCCCAAGGACTGCTGGAGGACTCAATCACCCCAAGAGCAAGCATCTTTGAGACCTCCTCTTTGATGCAGAGCCTGACCCTGTCAGTCACCCTGTAAGCCTTGTGCTTCATAGGTAAACTGTCTCCTGTATCCATGTTGGATTTGGCCTTTCTGGCAGGTTCACCCTTGAACTGTTTGCCTTTTAATGTTACATCATTATAGTGATTTCTGGTCTTTGCGCACTTTAGCACTGTGGCGCAGTGTAACGTGCGTGCGCTCTCTGAGTGCGTGTGTGAGATTGGCCTGCCCTCCCATACAAATGCATGGGGGATATGTGTGTCCATGGTAATTCCTGATGCGTGGGGAGTGCAAGGTTGAGTTTGGTATGTGCGGACTCGTGTGATTAAATACTGCGTGATGATGTGTGCGGCTCTAATGTGTCTAGTGTGGAAGTGCCACTTCTAGAAGTTGGCCTGCCTGTGCAGTAAATGTGAATTGACTGTCTGGCTTGTGATAGGCTGGAGCTGGCTGGTGGGCCTGGCTCCAGAAGTCAGGATGGGTCTGCCCCGGTGGTGAATGGGGAGATATGCATGTTGATGGCAGGGAGGGACTGCACCTCGGACCTGAATAGGGCTGGGCTTTCCCTCCACAATGCTGGCTCCGCCCCCTGTGGTGCGACTGATGACCCTAGCCTGGCCTGTGAATGGGAAGAGGGTCTGAGCAAAACAAAGTTCTCCAGAACCAGCTGCGTTTGGTTTTCCCCCACCCTACACCCTAGAGACAAAGGGATTTTGTGTATAAAATGAGGCTCTGACCTCATGTTCAATGTTCTTGTTTTCCTGACTAGAATCTACCAGGGGCGTGCTGCTGCTGGGGCCAAGGGGAAGGCTTGCCTCCCTGGGCCCTGCCCAGCCCCTGGATTGCTGATGGACTTCTTGTGGACCCTTCTTCCTGGCCCTGGAATCCTTGTCCTGTAATGTCCTGCCTGTTGCTGGGTCCTTTTCTTTCCTGGGGGGTCATTCTTTGGGGGCCTGGTGGTCTCTGTGCCACCCAGCGCCTGGTGATCGCTTTATTCTGCATTTATAGGCAGAGCGCTGTTGTATTCCCTCTGGGGAAGCGCTCCTGCCCTTGTGTACCTCGCAGGTGCCCACCTGGCGTTTTGCCTGTATTTAGATTTAACTAAGCGCGGGTGCCACCCATGTTATTTTTGTGGTTATCACCGCGGGTGTCCACCCCGCTATTTCCTTTCTCTACCGAGGGAGCCTACCCCTCATTATAGCCCCCGACACGAGAAGCCGCCGCCGTGGCAAAACCGGAAGTCAGGCTCCTACCCGCCTGACTGTGGGCGGGGCCTGGATTGACTCACTTCTGCTTCCCCCCTGCCTGGGGGAAGCCTTGCCCGCTTTGCCGGTCTCCCGTAGGGAGGGGGATACCAGGGATGCTGCCCGCAAAGGAAAAGCTGTCCGGAGCCCCGAGGGCTCTACACAAAGTCCCGGCCCATGAGGAAAGAGGACCGGGTAAGGCATGGCGCCTTTGCGAAGGCGGGGCTCCCAGAAGCGAGGGAGAGCCGCGCAGGCGTCACCGAGGGTTCCAGAGTAGCGTAGGGGTTCGAGGCACATTGCCCGATGAAGAGAGCCTCCCCCCGCGCCGAGAGCCGGTAAGTTCAGACAGCTGGGGAGGGGGGGAGGCCACATGTGCTCCCTAAGTATGGGCGAAATTTGCGAATTCGCGTTTCGCAAATTCGCACAAAATCGAATTAGCTATCCGCAAAATCTGCGAATTCATGCGAATTTGCGGATTTTTGGTTTTTTGCGTGTTCGTGGGGTTTTTTGTGTGTTTGCAGGGTTTTTTGCGTGTTCAGGGGGCTTTTTGCGTGTTCGCCGGCCGCTTGCATGGCGAAGTTACCCATGCGGTCGTGTATGGGCACAGCACCCTCTGGTTCACCACTGCCTCCCTCTAGTTCATCACTGCCACCCTATGGTTCAGCACTGTCACCCTCTGGTTCACCACTGCCACCCTCTGGTTCATCACAGCAACTCTGGTTCACCACTGTCACCCTCTGGTTAACCAACCACTGTCACCCTCTGGTTCAGCACTGCCACCCTCTGGTTCACCACTGACACCCTCTGGTTCACCCCTGCCACCCTCTGGTTAACCACTGCCACCCTCTGGTTCATCACAGCACCCTTTAGTTCACCCCTGCACCCTCTGGTTCAGCACTGTCACCCTCTGGTTCACCACTGCCACCCTCTGGTTCACGACTGCCACCCTCTGGTTCATCACAGCACCTCTGGTTCACCACTGCCACCCTCTGGTTAACCACTGTCACGCTCTGGTTCACCACTGCCACTCTCTGGTTCACCACTGCCACCCTCTGGTTCACCCATGCCACTCTCTGGTTCACCACTGCCACCCTCTGGTTCACCCCTGCCACCCTCTGGTTCAGCACTGCCACCCTCTGATTCAGCACTGTCACCCTGTGGTTCACACCTGCCACCCTCTGGTTCACCACTGCCTCCCTCTGGTTCATCACAGCACCCTCTGGTTCACCCCTGCCACCCTCTGGTTCAGCACTGTCACCCTCTGGTTCACCACTGCCACCCTCTGGTTCACGACTGTCACCCTCTGGTTCATCACAGCACCTCTGGTTCACCACTGCCACCCTCTGGTTAACCACTGTCACCCTCTGGTTCAGCACTGCCACCCTCTGGTTCACCACTGCCACTCTCTGATTCACCACTGCCACCCTCTGGTTCACCCATGCCACCCTCTGGTTCACCACTGCCACCCTCTGGTTCACCCCTGCCACCATCTGGTTCATCACCACCACCCTCGGATTCACCCCTGCCACCCTCTGGTTCACTCCTGCCACCCTCTGGTTCAGCACTGCCACCCTTTGGTTCACCACTGCCACCCTCTGGTTCACCACTGCCACCCTCTGGTTCACCCCTGCCACCATCTGGTTCACCCCTGCCACCCTCTGGTTCACCCCTGCCACCCTCTGGTTCAGCACTGCCACCCTCTGGTTCATCACTGTCACCCTCTGATTCATCACTGCCACCCTCTGGTTCACCACTGCCACCCTCTACCGAGACCTTTGTGACACAGCGGCAGCACAAAAGATGCGCCATGGTGCTGGGTATTAACAACGTGACACATCTGAGAGATGCGTCGCGTTGTAAAGCCCAGCGCCATCAGAAGGCGTTCCGGCGCAGGGGAGGGCGTTCCTGCGCAGGAACGCCTCCTAAAAGTGGCTGAGTGAAATCTACAAGATTTCACTCAGTCACTTTTAGGCCAATGCTGAGACAGAACCCTGCGCCTGCTTGAAGCAGGCGCAAGGCTTGATGCCGCATTGGGGAGATAGGGCCCCCCAGAGCATTGCTGGAGCTGCGTCGCAAGCGTGACGCAGCTCCAGCAATGCGCTGCTTTTACGGCACAGATGCGTGACCCATCTGTGCCGTTTTTGCCACATGGTGCGCCGCATTGTAAATGCGGCGCACCATGGGTGGCGGAGCTGCGGCTCACAATAACTGGCGCATCCCTGGGGAAGCAGGCGCAAGGCTTGATGCAGCATTGGGGAGATAGGGCCCCCCAGAGCATTGCTGGAGCTGCGTCGCAAGCGTGACGCAGCTCCAGCAATGCGCTGCTTTTACGGCACAGATGCGTGACGCATCTGTGTCGTTTTTGCCACATGGTGCGCCGCATTGTAAATGCGGCGCACCATGGGTGGCGGAGCTGCGGCGCACAATAACTGGCGCATCCCTGGGGATACGCCAGTTATTGTAAATCTGCCCCTATACATTTAGCCAACGAGGGAGCACTTACTGATTAGACAGTTGAAAGAACTCAGGTTGAGTATAGGTATTGCACAAAAAGGTGGCATCTTCGTGGACAAACACGCAGGGCGGGATTCATTCTGCCCCCTGTTAGACTCGTTTTTTGTGCCCTTCTGCCCTCTGTTAGACTCGTTTTTCCCTTGTTTTTCTGCCCTTCTGCCCTCTGTTAGACTTGGTTTTCCCTTGTTTTTCTGCCCTTCTGCTCCCTGTTAGACTCGTTTTTTGTGCCCTTGGGCCCTCTGTTAGACTCATTTTTCCCTTGTTTTTCTGCCCTTCTGCCCTCTGTTAGACTCGTTTTTTGTGCCCTTCTGCCCTCTGTTATTCCCTTGCTTTTGTGCCCTTCTGCCCTCTGTTAGACTCGTTTTTGTGCCCTTCTGCCCTCTGTTAGACTCGTTATTGTGCCTTTCTGCCCCGTTAGACTTGTTTTTTGTGCCCTTCTGCCCTCTGTTAGACTCGTTTTTCCCTTGTTTTTCTGCCCTTCTGTCCTCTGTTAGACTGGTTTTTTGTGCCCTTTGGCCCTCTGTTAGACTCGTTTTTTTCCCTTGTTTTTCTGCCCTTCTGCCCTTTGTTAGACTGCTTTTTGTGCCTTTCTGCCCTCTGCATCACCACATCATCACTCAGCACTACCCCAGCATCACTCAGCACCACCACATTATCACTCAGCACCACCACATTATCACTCAGCACCACCACAGCACCACTCAGCACCACCACAGCATCACTCAGCACCACCACAGCATCACTCAGCACCACCACAGCACCACTCAGCACCACCACAGCACCACTCAGTGCCACCACAGCACCACTCAGTGCCACCACAGCATCACTCAGCACCACCACAGCATCACTCAGCACCACCACATTATCACTCAGCACCACCACAGCCCCACTCAGCAACCACAACAGCATCACTCAGCATCACCACAGTATCACTCAGCACCACCACAGCATCACTCAGCACCACCGCAGCACCACTCAGCACCACCACAGCACCACTCAGCGCCACCACAGCATCACTCAGCACCACCACATTATCACTCAGCAGCACCACTCAGCACCACCACAGCATCACTCAGCACCACCACAGTATCAATCAGCACCACCACAGCACCAATCAGCACCACCACAGCACCACTCAGCACCACCACAGCATCACTCAGCACCACCACATTATCATTCAGCACCACTCAGCACCACCACAGCATCACTCAGCACCACCACAGCATCACTCAGCACCACCACAGCACCACTCAGCACCACCCCAGCATCACTCAGCACCATCCCAGTATCACTCAGCACCACCACAGCACCACTCAGCATCACCACAGCACCACTCAGCACCACCACATTATCACTCAGCAGCACCACTCAGCACCACCACAGCATCACTCAGCACCACCACAGTATCAATCAGCACCACCACAGCACCAATCAGCACCACCACAGCACCACTCAGCACCACCACAGCATCACTCAGCACCACCACATTATCATTCAGCACCACTCAGCACCACCACAGCATCACTCAGCACCACCACAGCATCACTCAGCACCACCACAGCACCACTCAGCACCACCCCAGCATCACTCAGCACCATCCCAGTATCACTCAGCACCACCACAGCACCACTCAGCATCACCACAGCACCACTCAGCACCACCACTCAGCGCCACCCCAGCATCAATCTGCGCAACCATTCAACAACAACTGGTTCAAATATGTTCTCTCAATGTTTCAAACTTTATTACAAATGTCACAAAAAGATGTTAATATTTCACTTCTGTTCTTGGATTTTCGCCACAATAAAATACACTGAACATAATCTTCACAAAAGTTATTTACAAAAGGTTAAGCTATTGCCATTATAAATTAAAATCACTTTTATTTAGGTATTAATTATTTAAAAAAATTAAAAGCCATTGTTATTTGTAATATCAATACAGTTAAGTCACGTAAATACAAAACATGTTGCATTACAAATGCTATAGGTGTCACATTTGCGAAAGTTATAACTATTGGCATTGTAAATGACAAAGCTATTAATTTTGCTATTTTCAAAACCAACGCATAAATAAAAAGAAATGGTCATTTACAAGACCAATAGCTCAAACTTTCCTAATGCGAGACCTATTGCATTGCAAATGCTTGTTTTTATATCTGTCAGTGCTTCCTGTTGAGGTTTAATTTTCGTGACAGGCGCCTCATTGCCTACTTGTAACTATTCTCTGACCCTGCTTCAAGGGTCAGAGCAGGGTCAGAGAATAGTTGCAAGTAGGCAACGAGGCGCCAGGAAGCACTTACAGGCTTACAGCAGCAGGTGCCCAAGTTGAAGTTAATTTCTTTGTAACCCTTTTGTAAAAGGTTACAAAAAATTAGCTTCAACTTTTGCACCTGTTGCTGTAACCCTGTAAGTGCTTGGCTGAAAAGTCGTCCCCGCTGATTCACGGATTTTACCGCGATTTCGCGAGATTCGCAGATCGCGAAATCGCGGAAAATCCGCAAATTCCGCGAGCGGAACGAATTTTCAGCCCATGCTTAGTACTGCTCCCCAGGCGCCAGAGTGGTGCCCTTCTTCAGAGCGGCCCCAGATGGCAGCGGGCCGCTCCAATGGCTCTTTGGTAGTTTCAAGGGCCCCGTGGGGGTCCTGGGGGCGCGTGTCCCCGAGAGCCATACGTGGCTCCAACGATGGCCGCAATGATCCCAAAAGCCCCAGTGGGGGTCCCGAGGGCCAGAGGGGCCCGTGTTCTTGCCCCTGAGGTCCCCCGTTGTCCTAGAGCCAGAGGGCTCCACCGTTGGGGGACAGTTCTTTTTCTGGATTGCGCATAATTAGTTTAGGAGCCAGAGTGCTCCAAGGGGCATAGCTGATTTGAGAGCCTAGAGGGCTCCACTGTATGCGTAACATGTATTTCTAGAGCCAGAGGGCTCCAACAGTTGGCACAGTTTTGTTCTGAAGGGCTAAGGAAGGGCCCCTGTCGCAGTTTTGAGATCCCAGCTGCCCAGCAAGTAGTGGACAGCTGCACCGTTTAGGTTTTCCTTCCTATGGACATGTACTTTGGACTTAGGAGTGAGTCGCACTCCTACACCCCCACTTTGGCCTTCACCAGCTGCGCAACACTTAGTGCCGGCTGCAGCGTTTAGGCCCTGTTCTTGTCCTCAGCTGCCTAGCAAGTAGTGGGCAGCTGCTACGTTTAGGTTTTGGCGCAGTGGCGCAACCTGGACTTTAATGTGATTTCTGCGCTAAATGTGATTTATGTGCTTCTTAGGGTGCTAGGAAATGTACTGTGTGTAGAATGTTTTGCGCACCCTGTTCTGATACCTCTAGACATATGTTTATGCTTAGGAGGTTGTTTTTCCTAGTATAGGTTCTACTAGGGACTTCATGGTTCCCTGCGTGATATTTGCCTAAAGTGTTTAGGATTGCGTAGGTGGTACTTACCTTTTACCAGTGGTTACTGGTTGTGTGCTACATTTGTTATTTGGTGCTACAGTTATTATATGTGCTAAGTGTTATTTCTACAAAGTGCTAATTCTACCAAGTGCTAGTTCTAAAAGTGCTTATTCCTGACAGTGGCCCACGTGGCCCTGTCCCATGTACATAATCCCCTGTATATTCTGCCCGTGCCTATGGCACATGGTAAAGTGTGTGTTTCTTATCTAATGGGTTTGGTATAATACAAAGGCTATTTTTACATATAACCTTGTGTGGAGTTCCTTTTGTGGGGGGCCTAGGATGTTGTTGCTAGTGGGTGCGCGCGCAAATACTTAACTTACATTGCCTCCGGGATAAGCCTTACTGCTCGTATCACGTTACCTAGAGGGTGAGCAGAAGTTATCTTTGGCGTGTAACTCCCTTGCCCTGACTGAGTGGTGGTTTCTGCATGGCTTTGGCGCAAGCCTTAGCCAACCGAAAATCCCATTTCTAACATTGGTGGCAGCGAAAGGGATCCGGATTTGTGTTCGCGCAGTACCACAGAAACAACTGGCTCCACTACAAAACTCCGCATTTTAGATAGTCACATGTAAGGGGATTATTGTTTTTAAGTTTTTTCTAAATGTCATTTCTTTGGAAATGTTTTTCTTGTGCACTGTGAGTTAGGTGTCCCTAACTCGGGAGGGTAGATCATCCCCTAAGCGCTGTATGAATTTTCTGGGTTCACCAGTAAGGGTGGGATCCAATGGTGGCAGCTGAAGTGTGTCCAGTGCATGTGTTCCCCGTCCCATTCCCGGAGTAATGGTACCTGTGTCACGTGTGGTCAGATTGAGAAATCAGGGGCGGTAGAAACTGTCTCACCAGTCTGGGGGGGTTGTGTGTGTGGATGAATGGTGTTTTGCACTGGACGTGGGTGTGAGTTCTCTGAGATAGGGAACTTGCTGAATATTTGGGTGTGAGTTCTCTGAAATAAGGAGCTTGCTGAATAATTGGGTGTGAGTGCTCTGAGATAGGGAGCTTGCTGTATCTGGAGAATGTGGAACATCTGTAACCAGGGTTCCAGTAGTTCTGGTGTCTGGCAGTACCGCTTCAGTTAGGAGGGTACAGAAGTCCAGATGGAGGGGTGCGAGGGGGATAGGCTCCCCAGTGGAGGAACCAGTGGGTCAGGAGCCAGCCAGAAGGGTTGTGTCGCCAGGGAGTGACCATGGTGATGCCACTTCTGTCCTGGATAACAGGCAGACTTGTGACACGACACATTAGTTATGTGTCACCCTCAAGGAAGTCCTGGTGCACCAGGCATCTGACCAAAGGGTACGTCCCTCGGTTGGGGAGCCAGTGGCCGGTGGTTCCGGATCTAGACGTAAGGGCAACTTAAGTAGTGTCCTGAAGTTACGAGAAGAAACTTCTGCCTGAAGAGAAGGAACCGGGTAGCCCGTATGGAGGAGTACTGTCCCTGACCTGGGGATTGGCCTGCAGTGGTTGCCTTGCTGCTGAAGGAGAAGAGAAAGCCTTAGACTTTGTTTTCAACTTGTAGAAGTCCTGGTGCGCCAGGCATCTAACCAAGGGGCAGCGTCCCTAGGTTGGGGAGCCAGGTTCAGGTGTTTGCCTGTCCTGGACGGCAGAGCGACTGTAGCCAGTGTCCTGGCCGGTTTGCCTTCTAGAGGTACCCCTGTGAACACAGGTGGGGCTCATCTTAAGTGAAGAGACCCTGTGTTTCCCAGAAAGGGTGGTACAGGCCTAGCAGGGACCTTTAGGGTTCTTGGCTGAGTGTTGTGGTACTACCCTGAGAGCAGGTGGGGCCTACCTTAAGTGGAGGGACCCTGTTCTACAGTGGAAGGGTGCAGAACTCTGGAAGGGGGTCAGAGGGAGTCTGACCCCTGTGTATCCGGTGAAGTTGGATCCCACGTGGTAGACCAGTGGAGGGAGAAAGGTCCCGAACTGGTGGGATAGTTGTGTTCTGGAGGGTTCTTCTCCTGGGAGAGTGCGCAACCCCAGAAGTAGAGGTAGGGTGGGGCATTCTTGCCCGAGACCTCTGGTCAGCCTGAGGGTGCGGACCCTAGGTTGAAGGATCAGTGATAGTTTGGAACTACACTGAGAAAGGGAGTGGAGAATGGCTATTGTAGGCCAGGGGTTACCAGCCCCCACTCTGTGGATGGGCAAGGACCAGTGGTATCTGAGTGGCCTAGGGCCTGGTCCTAGCCGTGGACAACTAAGGAGTACCGGTCGGGTAGCCTAGTTGGGTCTGAATTTTTTTTTGTGTGTGTGCTTGTTTTGTGGATCAACGTGGCGTAGAACTGGAGAGTGTCCGGCCCGCGTCCGTGTTCTATCGCCCAAAGCAGGGAAGTCCATCACAGTGGTGATTGATCTGCCCTGCGTTTTGGCTGGAAGGGGGATGTGTTGGATTTGGCCTTTCTGGAAGGTTCACCCCTGAACTTTTTGTCTTTTAATGTTACATCATTATAGTGATTTCCGATCTTTGTGCACTTTAGCACGGTGGTGCAGTGTAAAGTGTGTGCGCTCTCTGAGTGCGTGTGTGAGATTGGCCTGCCATCCCATAGGAATGCACGGGGGATATGTGTGTCCATGGTAATTCCTGATGCGTGGGGAGTGCAAGGTTGAGTTTGGTATGTGCGGACTCATGTGATTAAGTGCTGCGCAATGATGTGTGCGGCTTTAATGTGTCTAGTGTGGAAGTGCCACTTCTAGAAGTTGGCCTGCCTGTGCAGTAAATATGATTTGACTGTCTGGCTTGTGATTGGCTGGAGCTGGCTGGTGTGCCTGGCTCCAGGAGTCAGGATGGGTCTGCCCCCATGGTGAATGGGGAGATCTGCATGTTGATGGCAGGAAGGGGCTGCACCTGGGACCTGAATAGGGTTGGGCTTTTCCACCACAATGCTGGCTCCGCCCCCTGTGGTGCGACTTATCACCCTAGCCTGTCCTGTGAATGTGAAGAGGGGCTGAGCAAAACAAAGAGCTCCAGAACCAGCTGCGTATGGTTATCCCTCACCCTGCACCCTAGAGACAAAGGGATTTTGAGTATAAAATGAGGCTGTGACCTCATGTTCAATGTTCTTGTTTTCCTGACTAGAATCTACCAGGGGCGTGCTGCTGCTGGGGACCAGGGGAAGGCTTGCCTCCCTGGGCCCTGCCCAGCCCCTGGATTGCTGATTGACTTCTTGTGGACCCTTTTCCTGGCACTGGAAACCTTATCCTGTGATGTCCTGCCTGTTTCTGGGCCCTTTTCTTTCCTGGCGGTCATTCCTTGGGGGCCTGGTGGTCTCTGTGCCCCCAGCGCCTAGTGAGAGCTTTATTCTGCATTTATAGGCAGAGCGCTGTTGTGTAGAGCGCTTCTGCCCTTGTGTACGTCGCCGGTGCCCACCCTGCGTTTTGCCCTCATTTAGATTTAACTAAGCGCGGGTGCCACCCCACTTATTTTTGTGGTTATCATCGCGGGTGCCCACCCCGCTATTTACTTTTTCTACAGAGGGAGCCTACCCCTCATTATTGCCCCCGACACGTAGCCGCCGCCGTGGCAAAACCAACTGGGCGGGGCCTGGATTGACTCACTTCCACTTCCACCCTGCCTGGGGGAAGCCATGCCCGCTTTGCCGGTCTTCCGTAGGGAGAGGGAGACCGGCGATGCTGCCCGTAAAGGAAAAGCTGGCCTGAGCCTCGAGGGCTCTACATGAAGTCCCGGCCCATGAGGAAAGAGGACCGGGTAAGGCATGGCGCCTTTGCGAAGGCGGGGCTCCCAGAAGCGAGGGAGAGCCCCGCAGGCGTCACGGAGGGTTCCACAGAAGCGGAGAGGCTCGAGGCACATTGCCGGTGCCTGCCCCGCCGCCCGATGAAGAGAGCCTCCCCCCGCGCCGAGAGCCAGTAAGTTGAGAAGGCTGGGGCGGGGGGGAGGCCAAATGTGTTCCCCAGGAGCCAGAGTGGTCCCCTTCTTCAGAGCGGCCCCAGATGGCAGTGGGCCGCTCCACCAATGGCTCTTTCGTAGTTTCAAGGGCCCCGTAGGGGTCCCGTCAGCCCGTGTCCCCCAGAGCCATGCGTGGCTCCAACAATGGCCCCAATGATCCCAAAAGCCTCAGTGGGGGTCCCGAGGGCCAGAGGGACCCGTGTTCTTGCACCTGAGGGCCCCCGTTGTCCTAGAGCCAGAGGGCTCCACCGTTGGGGGCCAGTTCTTTTTCTGGATTGCGCATAATTAGTTTAGGAGCCAGAGTGCTCCAAGGGGCATAGCTAATTTCAGAGCCTAGAGGGCTCCACCGTATGCGCAACATGTATTTCTAGAGCCAGAGGGCTCCAACAGTTGGCGCAGTTTTGTTCTGAAGGGCTAGGGAGGGCCCCTGTTGCAGTTTTGAGATCCCAGCTGCGCAGCAAGTGGTGGGCAGCTGCGCCGTTTAGGTTTTCCTTCCTAGGGACATGTACTTTGGACTCAGGAGTGAGTCGCACTCCTTCATCCCTACTTTGGCCTTCCCCAGCTGCGCAGCACTTAGTGCCAGCTGCAGTGTTTACGCCCTGTTCTTGTCCTCAGCTTCCCAGCAAGTAGTGGGCAGCTGCTACGTTTAGGTTTTGGCGCAGTGGCGCAACCTGGACTTTAATGTGATTTCTGCGCTAAATGTTATTTAAGTGCTTCTTAGGGTGCTAGGAAATGTACTGTGTGTAGAATGTTTTCCGCACCCTGTTCTGATACCTCTAGACATATGTTTATGCTTAGGAGGTTGTTTTTCCTAGTATAGGTTCTACTAGGGAGTTCATGGTTCCCTGCGTGATATTTGCCTAAAGTGTTTAGGATTGCGTAGGTGGTACTTATCTTTTACCAGTGGTTACTGGTTGTGTGCTACATTTGTTATTTGATGCTACAGTTATTATATGTGCTAAGTGTTATTCTTACAAAGTGCTAATTCTACCAAGTGCTATTTCTAAAAGTTCTCATTCCTGACAGTGGCCCACGTGGCCCTGTCCCATATACATAATCCCCTGTAAATTCTGCCCGTGCCTATGGCACATTGTAAAGTGTGTGTTTCTTATCTAATGTGTTTGGTATAATACAAAGGCTATTTTTACATATAACCTTGTGTGGAGTTCCTTTTGTGGGGGGCCTAGGATGTTGTTGCTGGTGGGTGCGTGCGCAAATACATAACTTACATTGCCTCCGGGATAAGCCTTACTGCTCGTGTCACGTTACCTAGAGGGTGAGCAGGGGTTATCTTTGGCATGTAACTCCCTTGCCCTGACTAGAGTGGTGGTTTCTGCCTGGCTTTAGAGCAAGCCTTAGCCAACCGGAAATCCCATTTCTAACAACCCACATCATGGGCGCACCAGTCAGTGATACTAGGAACCAAGGAGAACAGGTCAGAGAACTGCCCCAGCAACTGGCGGCAGTCATACTGTTGCTCAGGGGTCAGGGTGGGAGAGAGGTTAACTCCATCCACTGACCCATCTTGCTCTCTGGCTACCAGGAGGTCAGGAAGAGGCTCAGTATCCTCCTCCATTCCATCATCTGTTGCTAAGAGCATTCCCACTTCGGACCTCTCCAAGTGGGGCTTAAGGCGGTTGACATGCAGGACCCTCAAGGGGTTCCTGGGAGATTGCAAGTCCACCAAATAGGTAACTGGACTCTTGCACTCCATAACCTCAAAGGGGCCTGTCCACTTATCCTGGAGCGCACAAGGCTCCACGGGGGCCAAGACCCACACCTTCTGTCCAGGCTGAAGCTCTACCAGAGTGGCATTCTGATCATACCACTGCTTCATCTCCTCCTGGCTGGCTTCCAGATTTGCCTCAGCAAGTGCTCTGAAATGCCTAGTCTGGTTCCTGAAGGCCAGCATGTAGCTATATACATTCTGGGGAGGTTTCCTGGGAGATTGCTCCCAGCCTTCCTTGACCAGACTTAGAGGTCCTCTCACTGGGTGGCCATACAGGAGCTCAAAGGGGATGGACCCTAGAGACTTCTGTGGTACCTCACGGTAAGCAAAGAGCAGGCATGGAAAGAGGACCTCCCACTTATGCCTCATGGGTTCTTCCAGACCCATAATGATGCCCTTCAGAGTTCGGTTGAATCTCTCAACCAACCCGTTTCCTTGTGGGTAATTAGGCGTGGTGTATTTGTAGGTTACACCACACTCTTGCCAAAGGAATTTCATACACTTGGAGATGAAATTAGTACCCCAGTAAGGCACCACCTCTAGAGGGAATCCCACTCTGGAGAAAATTCCCATCAGCGCACGTCCCACCATGTGGGCCGTCACTGTCCTCAGAGGGATGGATTCCGGGTAAAGGGTGGCATGGTCCACCAGGAACAGGAACTGTTGCCCATGGCTGTCCTGGGGTCCAGTGGCCCCACAATGTCAATTCCCACTCGCTGGAATACGGTACTGACTACAGGGAATGGCTGGAGAGGAGCCTTCTGCTTCCTCCCACTCTTTCCACTTGCCTTGCAAGTCTGGCAGGTCCTACAGTGAGGATCTGAGTTCTTGGGGATTTAAGGCCAATAAAAGTGGGTGACAAGCCTTTCATAGGTTTTGTCCTGCCCCAAGTGCCCTGCCAATGGCATATCGTGAGCCAGCCACAGTAGGAAGGCCCTGAATCTCTGGGGTACCACCAGCGCACGGGCTGACCCAGGTTCAGCAACCTTAGGCTCTGAATACAGGAGGTAATTCTCCCAATAAATGAAATGTGTTCCAGACTGATCACCGTTGGCCTGGTCTGCAGCCTGCTGCCGCAGACCTATGAGAGAAGGACAGTCTTTCTGCGCCCTGCAGAATTCCTCCCTGGAGGGGCAATGGGTCAGCTCAGGCAGGTCCCCCAGTTCAGCTATCTGTTCCCCGGTAGGCTCCAGGGCATCCCCCTCAAGGTCTGCTTCCTCCAGAGCCGTGGGAACTTCAGGGGCCGGTTTCCTGCACCTCCTGCGCCTTCTCTCTAAGGCCGGTTCCTGGGCCTCTCCCTCAGACTGGGTGGTCACGCACGCCCAGTCAGGCAGACCCACCATCCCTAGGTGAGCACATTTCTTCACCTTTTCCCAAGGTGAACTTTCCAAGTCGTTCCCTAACAAACAGTCTACAGGCATGACAGTTCTCACAGCTACTCGAAGAGTACCAGAGACCCCCCCCACTCAAAGGGAACCTGAGCCATTAGACAACAACTCTCTGTGTTGTCAGCGTTGACAACCCGGCAGTATGCATGGGGGACAACCTGCTCTTGAGACACAGGTGCTGCTTGACAGCAGCACCTGGGGCTCCTGTATCTCTAAGAGCCTCCACCCTTTGGCCATTGACGGTCCCCACTGCCCATATATCTTTGTGTTAGAGGACAGTTGGTTCTCAGGGCCCATCTCACTGTCTCCTAACAAGACCAGGGCCATCTGAACAGGATCCCACCCACCTTGGACTTCTACCTCCCCCTCAAAGGCTACACTAGCCATCTGCCGGGGCTGAGCACCAGTGGGTGCTGGTTTACCAAACAGGCGACACTTGGGATCATTGGCAAAATGCCCCAGTTAACCACATTTGTAACACTTTAGGGGCCCTCTTGGAACTGGGGTACCTGTCGGGGCCCCGGTCATTTTCTGGTGTGGGGGAGGCAGAGAAACTTTCCCTTGGTTCCCTTGGGGATTACTTTGGGGCCTCTTCTGAAACTACCTCTGTTTGCCCTTGTCCCCCCACTCCTCTGCTGGGGACCCTGCCCACCCTTGGAGGAGTCTCCCACTTGACCCTTGTGGACCCTGGTGCTGACCCAGCGGTCCGCCTCCTCAGCGAGCTTCCTAGGGTTAGTAAGCTTGCTATCAATCAGGTGCTGGCTTAGCTCAGGAAAACAATTACGAGACAAGTGCTCCCATGCAATTAAATCAAAGAGACCTTGAAAATCAATAATTTGCTACCCTTCAACCAACCATCCAGTGCTCCCCAATCTCTCTCAGGGACCCGGTGGAAAGACATGGCTACCTCATAGGCCTTGAACCACTGCCCTATGTCATCATTCTTAAAAAATTCTTTCACCACATCCTTTGGCATGTACACCCTTGATTCTACCTGCACTGGCGATGCGCTGCCACCAGAGGGAGTAGTTTCCATACTTTTAGCTTTCAGCTCCAGCTCCCTCAACTTCATTTCATGCTCCATTTGAATTTTTCTTTCTTCCATAGCCAGCCTTTTGCTTTCCATCTCCAGCTGACCGTTTAGTTTTGCCATCTCCATTGCATGTGCCCGGGTTTCCTTCCTGTCTGCCGACTCCTCTGGCGACAGGACTCTGCCAAAATCATGGATGTTTTATGCTGGTTCAATTTCCACTCTATTCTCAGGTGCCCTTGACTCAATCCAGGCCCTCAGCGCCTTTTGGAAGTGAGCTTGTTTTTACATCCAGACTGTGAAACTCTAAACTTTTTGCAGAAGCCCTTCAGCTGGGCTAAGGAGTAGCTCTCTAGTCTCTCTTCTTCCCATTCTATTCCTTCAATGTCAGAGACTACAGATGCTGCCTTTTCTCCATTGACTGAATCAGGCATGACTTTTCTTGAAAAAAAATGGAGATCTCTTGGCAAAAACAAAAATCAACAAGTATGTGGCTGCGTTATTGGTCTGAACTCACTACGTGGTGTTCACCAATTACTGTATATTAATCACAAATGCAAATTCGGAATCCTCACTGCTGCCTCCAATGTTAGATTTGGGGGTCTCTGGTTGGCACAGGTGAGTACTTGTGACAAGCAGGGACCCTCTCCTCTAGTCAGGGCAAGGGACTTAATCTTTAAAATAACCCTTACTCACCCTCTAGGTTGCGTGACGCGAGCAGACAAGGCTAAACTTCAGAGCGTTATGGGTTAAGCATTAATGACCACATACAGTAATTCAATGACACACCACAAATGGACACCAGTCTAGTTTTGTATAAAAAAAAGTATCTTTATATAAGGCTTAGCACAAGACCAAATAACGTTTGTAAAATGGGGCCATAATACTATTTAGCAATAAAATGAGGATTCTGTTAAAAATGTGTAAATCTTGGTTCCTGTGAGCGTTGCGCACTCTTGTCTGACTCTTACCATTGAAAAACAATGTCAAAAAGGATTTAAACCAGCGTTTCGGACTCCGTGGTCCGTGGCATACACACTGTGATACACGTTGAGTGACAGTACCTTTTCTGCGATGAGGAGTCCCGTTCGAATGCGGCGTCCGGGATGTGCAGGCAACACAAAGATGCTGGCGGCTCCTCTGTGAGGCGGGCCCCGGCTCTGGTAGGCGTCTCATACGAGGCATAGAGCAGGAGGGCTTTGAGCAGCGGGGCGGGCGATGCGGGTTGCCTCCGGCGTTCACGGCGTTTGAGCCGTACCTTCGATTCGTAGCTGCTGATTCAATGCGGGCAGGCGTGGCACAAGGCAGCCAGTACGAAGCGTACGTCCGGGCTCTCTTAGTGCGGCACGGCCCTGGTGATCACGAGTGCGATGCGAGGTGGCTGGTTCGCTTCGTGCCTACGGGCCGTCCTTGGCTTCGTGAGGCACTCCGTTCGGCTTTCAGAGGTGGGGGCGGCGAGGCGAGCAGTGCGGCTCAAAAAGGGGGGAGGAGTGAGGCAGAGTGCGGGCTGCCCAGCGGGACGGTGCAAGGAACGGCTTGAAGCAAAGTGGGCTCACACGGTGCGGGGCAAGCTCACCCACAAGCCCTTGGAGATTGTTTGAAGCACAAGTAGCAAAAGTCACTTTCAGTCCTTTTTCTCTCCTTTCTCAGCAAGGCACCCACTGCAGGCCAGTCCCCCAGGTCAGGGACAGTACTCCTCCTCACAGCTTCTTCCAGGTCCTTCTCGTCGGGCAGAGGTTATTCGTGGTCAAACAGGATCTGATTTCTTAGGAGCAGGGCTCCTATACTTATACTGCATTTCTTTTGTTCTTTCAGGCCAGGGGGCCTTTTCCTTGTTAAGTCCAGTTTCTGAGCACTTTGTTGATAGCATGCAGGCTTCTGCTTTCTGTGTGCAGGGCAGAGACATCAGATGCTCGGCAGGAGGTGGAGCCAGCATTGTGGTGACAAGTACAGTCCAGGAGTACTCTGTTGACAGTCTTCCCTCTCTCTTTACAAGGTGCAGGGCAGAGACCTCAGACACTCCACAGGGAGTGGATCCAGCATTGTGGTGGCAGAGGACAGCCCTATTCAGAACCTATGTGCCTCACGGGAACAGTTCAGCCCGAACTGCCAAGCCATGTCTTCCTTGGACCGGAAACAAGCATCCTGGGACTGATTTTTGGCTAATCAGCCGTCATCAGCAAGGCTACCTTGAATCCAGTGGCAAAGGGAGCAAGTGGGCCCACGTCTGGGCATCCCCTGCCAACTTAGGGCGAACAAAGCAAACCAAAGGGGATGATGGATGGAGTGTTGAGCATTGCAAGCACTCACCCCCAGTAAACTGATCTGGGTTTAATCCATCTCTTTCTTAAGCTCACTCCGCCACCCCATTTCAGACATGGCCATACACAAATCAGTCTGACCCTGTGCCTCATGGGAACAGTCCAGCCCGAACTGCCAAGCCATGTCTTCCCTGGACTGGAAACAATCATCCTGGTAACGGTTTCTGGCTAATCAGCCGTCATCAGCCAGGCTGGCTTGAATCCAGTGGCAAAGTGAGCAAGGGACCAACGTCTGGGCTTATCCTTCCAACTTAGGGTGAACAAAGCAAAACCAAAGGGAATGATGGACTGAGTGTTGAACATTGCAAGCACTCACCCCCAGTCAACTGATCTGGGATTCATCCATCATCTTTTTGAGCTCACTCCGCCACCCTAGTTCAGACATGGCTATATGCAAATCAGTCTGATCCTGTGCCTCATGGGAACAGTCCAGCCGGAACTGCCAAGCCATGTCTTCCCTGGACCGGAAACAAGCATCCTGGGACCGGTTTCTGCCTAATCAGCCATCATCAGCCAGGCTATCTTGAATCCAGTGGCAAACTGAGAAAGGGAACCATGTTTGGACATACCCTGCCAACTTAGGGCGAACAAAGCAAAACCAAAGGGGATGATGGACTGAGTGTTGAACATTGCAAGCACTCACCCCCAGTCAATTGATCTGGGTTTAATCCATCATCCTTCTTAAGGTAACTCCGCCACCCCAGTTCAGACATGGCCATATGCAAGTCAGTCTGACCCTGTGCCTCATGGGAACAGTCCAGCCCGAACTGCCAAGCCATGTCTTCCCTGAACCAGAAACAAGCATCCTGGGACCGGTTTCTGGCTTATCAGCCGTCATCAGCCAGGCTAGCTTGAATCCAGTGTCAAAGTGAGCAAGGGACCCACGTCTGGGCATACCCTGACAACTTAGGGCGAACAAAGCAAAACCAAAGGGAATGATGGACGGAGTGTTGAACATTGCAAGCACTCACCCCCAGTCAACTGATCTGGGTTCAATCCATCATCTTTCTTAAGCTCACTCCGCCACCCCAGTTCAGACATGGCCATATGCAAATCAGGCTCTCTGTTAGACCTGGCACCATTGGCGTGGGTATCCCTTCCATTTTTGCTGTTGCCTCATGAGTTTTTGCTGGTTCTAGATGCTTTGGGCACTGTGCCACTGCTATTCAGTGCCACAGTGCAAGTGCTCCCTATTGTAAATTTATGTATGTGCACTGTGAAAGAAAAGGAGAAGCCTGGTAAACAAAGTGCTCAGGAACTGGTTTTGACTAGGCACAGGCCCCTCTCCCCTCAGATGACAAAGGATTTTGGGGTATAAATATTGGGACCCTGCTCCCATGAAATTAGATCACTTTTGCACTACAAGAAGAAACCTTTACTGAGGAGAAGAACCTGAAGAAACTGAGGAGAGACTATTACCAAGATGAAGTGCGGCTTGGGGGATTGGCCTGCAGTGGTTGCCTGACCGCCGTCGCTGTGCCTGCTGTCGCAACTCCGAAGAAGGAGGGTGCCGCCGCTGGAACTGTCGCATTACACGGCATTGTCCAAAAGCACCTCGCATCCCCGAGAAGCGCGCCGCCGTCGGAGCTGCTGCCGGCGCATCTTGGATGTCGCCGTTGTAGTTGTCGCATCGAGCGGAAGCTTCACGCATCGTGGAGAAGAGTGTTGCCGCAGGAGCTGTTGCTGTCACATCGTAAGGGTGTCGTCGCTTCAGTCCACGCATCGAACCAAGAGCTTCTCGCATCCCCGAGAAGCGTGCCGCATCTGGAAGATCTTCATGTCTTTATTTCTTTGCACCTGAACTTTGCCGCATTTCCCATCGCTGCGACATTGCTTGTCGTGGAAGCGGAACGCAACTTAAGGTACATTGACGCAGAGTGTCACATCTAAGAACTGAACTGAACTAAGCTTAAATCTACCATCTTAAAGTAATCATAGTGTGTATTTTTGTCGTTCATGGTCTTGTGGTAACTCTATATAAAGTCTACTTATTTTTTATATAACACCTGTGTGGTGTCCATTTGTATTGTTGTCACTGGGTTACTGTATGTGGTCACAACTGCTTAACTTACAACGCCTCTGAAATAAAGCCTTGGCTGCTCTTGCCACGCTACCTTGAGGGTGAACAGGGGTTATTTTAGGAGTGTAATCCCCTTTCCCCTGACTAGAGCAGAGGGTCCCTATTTGTCACAAGTACCTACCTGTGCCAACTAGAGCCCCCCAAATCTAACATTGGTGGCAGCGGAGGGATTTTGAATTTGCATTTGTGACTCATGTACAGTGACTGGTGAACACTACTTAGTGAGTGCAGACCAGGCGCTTCAGTGAACTCGCTCAGGTGAATCTGGAGGCCATCCAGGAGGAGATGAAGCGCTGGTATGACCAGAATGCCACTCTGGTAGAGCTTCAGCCCGGACAGAAGGTGTAGGTCATGGCCCCAGTGGAGCCCTGCGCGCTCCAAGATGAGTGGACTGGACCTTTTGAGGTTGTGGAGCGCAAGAGTCCTGTCACCTGTTTGGTGGACTTGCGGTCTCCTAGGAACCCCTAGAGGGTCCTACATGTCAACCGCTTTAAGCCCCACTTAAGAGGTCTGAAGTGGGCATGCTCTTGCCAACAGATGCGGGGATGGAGGAGGAGACTGAGCCTCTTCCTGACCTCCTGTCAGCCTCAGAGCAAGATGGGACAGCGGATCGGTACTGAGCCCCCTGCTTTTCAATTTATATGTTACCCCGCTTGCCAAGATTGCCGAAGGAGCAGGCCTCAACATGTTCACTTATGCCGACGATTCTCAAATCGTATTTTCCCTTTCCGACGGAGTTCATGATTCCTCCTCCCTCCTGCAGTCTGGCCTTAGGAGCATTGCCACCTGGATGAGTGAAAACATGCTCAAGCTAAACGGCAGTAAAACGGAGGTGTTAATATTGGGCCCCAATCAAAATCTCTGGAATCCTAGACATTGGCCAACTGAAATGGGCTCCCTACCCATCCCATCACAAAAAGTACGTAACCTAGGCATCATCATCGACAACGGCCTTACTATGGAAACCCAAATCATTAATCTGACATCCACCTGTTTCACCATCCTGAGGTGGCTCAGGAAAATTATATGGATGCTCCCAGACAATACTCAAAAGTCAGTGGTCAACGCATTAATCACCTCCCGCTTGGACTACGGTAATGTCCTCTACCTTGGGGCTTCTAAAGCAGTCATGCGACGCCTCCAACTGGTGCAAAACGCCACAGCCAGACTGCTTTGCAGATGCCACAGAAGGGAACACATGTCTGGCCACCTTAAAACGCTCCACTGGCTACGAATTGAAAATAGGGTCAAATTCAAAACCCTTAGCCTAATGCATCAAGTGGGGCAATGCACCCAGATACCTGCAAACCCTCGTTCATGCCTACACACGAGCCCGCTGCCTGCGATCCTCATCTCAAGGCCTGTTTTCAGTTCCCAGAACACGCCTAGCAAGGATGGGGGGCAGATCTTTCTCTTTACTGGGCCCCAAGCTCTGGAATTCCCTTCCTCAACATCTACGCCGGGAAACCCGCCACACTCACTTCCGCAAAGCCATCAAGACCTGGCTTTTCAACCAGTAACTTGCTCCTGCCTTACCCTTGAGTCTCTCGCTCCTGCTTCTGTGGTTTGTATTTTTTTTTAGCGCCGGGCAACCCTTTCGGGTAGCTGTCGCGCTCTACAAACCCAACAAATAAATAAAAATAAAACCTCTCTTCCACCCTGACCCCTGAGCAATAGAATGACTGCCGCAAGTTGCTGGGAGAGTTTTCTGACCTGTTCTCCCTGGTTCCTGGTGTCACAGATTGGTGCGTCCATGATGTGGACACAGGAGACAGCTTACCTGTGAAGCACAAGTCTTACAGGGTAAGGGCTTGCATTAAAGAGCAAGATGGGACAGTGGATGGTGTTAACCTCTCTTCCACCCTGACCCCTGAGCAATAGAATGACTGCCGCCAGTTGCTGGGAGAGTTTTCTGACCTGTTCTCCCTGGTTCCTGGTGTCACAGATTGGTGCGTCCATGATGTGGACACAGGAGACAGCTTACCTGTGAAGCACAAGTCTTACAGGGTAAGGGCTTGCATTAAAGAGGAGGTCTGAAAGATGCTTGCACTTGGGGTGATTGAGTCATCTAGCAGTCCTTGGGCCAGCGAAGGCTGCAGCGCCGGGTGCCACACCGAACTCCGGTTCTGTGTGAACTACAGAGGGCTCAATTCAGTCACGAAGACTGACGCGCACCCCATCCCCAGAGCTGATGAACTCATTGATCGGCTAGGGGCTGAGCGATACCTCAGCACGTTTGATTTAACGTCTGGGAACTGACAGATCGCCTTGACTGATGAGGCAAAGGAGAGGTCAGCATTCTCCACCCCAGATGGGCATTTCCAGTTCCGTGTTATGCCTTTTGGGATGAAGAATGCCCCTGCCACCTTTCAGAGGTTGGTCAACCAGGTGTTGGTTGGACTGGAGGAATTCAGTGCCGCCTACTTGGATGACATCGCAGTGTTCAGTGTCAGTTGGGAGGAACATCTGCGCCACCTCTGGGAACTGTTGTTGGCTCTGCGCAAGGCAGGCCTCACGATCATGGCGAGTAAGTGCCAGATCGGGCAGAGTTCTGTGGTGTACTTGGGACATCAAGTTGGGAGCGGCCAGGTGGCGCCCCTACAACCCAAGATTGAAATCATCCTGGCTTGGGAGCCACCCAAAACCCAGACAGAGGTGAGAGCCTTTTTAGGACTCACAGGGTATTACAGGAGGTTTGTCAAGGGGTATGGCAACATTGTTGCACCCTCGACAGAGCTGACTTCCAGGAAGCAGCCCAAGAAAGTGATTTGGACTGACATCTGTCAGAAAGCCTTTGAGGCCCTGAAAGCTGCCATGTGCACGGCGCCCGTGCTCCTGGCACCCAACTTCTCAAGAGAGTTCATTGTCCAGACAGACGCTTCTGAGCATGGTGTGGGGGCTGTTTTGTCACAGATCAATGAGGAGGGCCTAGATCAACCTGTAGCTTTTATCAGTAGAAGGTTATTTCCACGGAAACAGAGGTGGAGTGCTATTGAGCGTGAGGCATTTGCTGTGGTCTGGGCACTGAAGAAGCTGAGACTATACCTGTTTGGGACTCACTTCCGGGTTCAGACAGACAACAGACCCCTCAGATGGTTGATGCAGATGAGGGGTGAGAATCTGAAGCTGTTGAGGTGGTCCATCTCCCTACAGGGTATGGACTTCACAGTGGAACACCGTCCTGGTACAGAACACGCCAACGCTGATGGTCTGTCCAGATTTTTCCGCCTTAGTGAAGAGAACTCCCAGGAGTTAGGGTAGTTCTCCCCACTTTTCAGCTGGAGGGGACACGTGTTAGACCTTACACCATTGGCGTGGGTCTCCCTTCTAGTTTTGCTGTTGCCTCATGTGTTTTTGCTGGTGCTAGATGCTTTGGGCACTGTGCCACAGCTATTAAGTGCCAGGGTGCAAGTGCTCCCTGTAGGAAGGTGGATATCTAACTATATGGTTACCCCAACTTTTTGCCTAGTGTTTTCCTGGTTTTTGACTTAGTTGGTCTGGGATCCTGCTATTCAGGGCCCCAGGCTATCTGCTCTCAATGTAAAATGGACTCCATGTACATTAGGGATATAACAGATTGGGTATTGGTTCACCTCTGTGAGCCCCTGTATAGTGTACCATAGGTACCCAGGGCATTGGTGCATCCAAGGCCTACCAGGGGCTGCAGCATGTATTATGCCACCCCTGGCTGGCCATCCAAAACTGACACCACAGGCTGTTCACCCAGCCTGGGTAAGGTGGTGTAATCACCCCTTACTTAGATATAGTATACCTATATCTACCTTATATATAGACACATAGTAACCTATAAGCCACTCTTATGGTAGGCCTCGACAATCCTGGAGACAGAGTGCTTGGTTTTATGTGAGAGGGTGCCCTAGCATGAGCCTAGCCCCTCTGCAGCTTTCGAAACCATCTCCTTATAGCTGTTCTATGATATTGCCATACAATATACTTTTAAGTGCATTATAATCCTCGCGGTTAATGCTAACTTTGGTTTGGCTTTATCGAAACATGTCGTGTAAGGTGTCAAACACTTTGCAATGCTACCCCTCCACCACTCCTTGTGGCGGGGGTAGCATTCCACCCTTCTAGAGGGAGAAGACATGTAGTCACTGCTTTACCCGGGTAAAGTTAAACAGAGCCTCAGCATCACAAAATGGATGCTGATACCACAGACATGAGTCTGACCTCCTGTTGCTAGGGGAAACTCCAGCAAGGGCGGCCTGGACAATAGGTTTCCTATCCAGGGAGGTGCCAGCACCTCCCCAGACAGGGTTTTGTGTATTGGGGCAGGGAGGGCTGCATCAGCAGATGCGTTTTGAGACACTGCCTGGGGTACTCAAGGTGCTTCATGCATAGCCCGGATCAAACCAGTTGCTGGGGCACTCCAGCCCTGCGCTGGCGCAAAACTGGACAAAGGGAAAGGGGTGTAACCCCCCCTTCTCAGGTCCACCCATGGGAGGGACCTAGCTGGTAATCCAGCCCCTTAACTGAGTATAAGTATAGGAGCTATGTCCCCAGTACTTTAGGTTATCCTGGATCAAAACTTTGATACAGAACTCTTGGACCTTCGACATTCTATTCTGACTAGAAGACAGAAGACATCTCCCTTGTGGTCAAGGAGTGACCACCCTGTGCAAACAGGCACCACCAGTAACTTTCCGATCTGCTTGGTCGACGCTCCCGCCGGAACCCGAAGACTTAGCGACACAGGAACTGGACTCTCAGACTTCTATTACTCCGGCCCAGATCCACAGCAAAGCTGAGACCCGTGGGGGACAAGAGAGACGTGGGACTGGAGACCCTGGACATCCTGAATTTTGCTAACGGCATCTACTCCTAAGGTAACTAGCAGTTGTGCATTGGGGTATGAGAATCCCCATCCCGAGCACCATTTGCACCAAAGCTCAGCCCTCCACACTCCACGAGTGCCGCGCGGGGCCTGCTCTTGCATTTCAGCTCAACGCATCTTCCCGGTTCCTAGTCCGTTGGCTAGTGAGCCCCCCAAAGACTTTTCTTTCAAACTATTCTGATTTCCTGGTTTCCCCAGGCTTGCACCAGCTTCCCTGCAAAGGAGAAGCACCACAGACCTTGCTGGTCTGCACCGAAGCCAATCTTCACTTCCTGCGTGGGTTGCGGTTGCTAAGGCTTGTTGGGTCCAATCCGGATACCAACACTGCAGTCATCTAGATCTTTTCTGAGACAGCTTGAATCCAGCTACTGGTTGTCGTCGACACCTCCTGGACCTTGTGGCTGCATAGACAAGCTTCACCTCTTTACCTGAGATCATCGCGACATCGCCTGGTTCCTTCCTGGTACCTTCCTGGTCACTGGTTAGTGACCTAGACTCTGTCCTCTCTGCTTTCAGGTACTTCAGATCTTCGATCCACCCTTAGATCCACCCGGACACTTTTCCTCTGGTCGCCTGGAGCACTTCTTTGCAGATCTCCATAGAAAACATCGACGAAACCCGACACCAAAAGGCACCTATGCACCGGGCTTCCCTGGGTAAGGTAACACGAGTACTCCGGCGCTCCCGTGGGTATTGACTCTCCAAGTGTCCAAGTCTAAAGGAGTGTTGCTGTCTTCCATCCGGAAGTGCCCTTAAACAAAAACTTTGTAACTTCTTCGTTTCCCATTATAAGTCAATGGTAACTCACGACTGTGTTTAGACACTGCACACGTCTCACGTGGGCCTCCTACTTCCTAACCTTTGGTTGTTTAGTGTAGCCCCAGTAATTCCCCAGGCCCTTGGCCTACGCTCTATTTCAGACGTGGTTCATATACCACTTTCTTAGTATATGGTTTGTGAGGCCCCTATGGCATTACCATATATTGCGCAACTTATCGTATGCTAATTGAGTAACTTGTGATGTACTTTTTCCTCTGACCACAAAACGAGTGCAGAGGGGTTGTATTTAGAATAAATACATATATATTTGATATATACCTTGTGTGGTGTCCTTTCATTTGGCATCAAGAGATTATAAGTGGTAAAACAAACAGCTTCACATGCTCTCTGAAGTCTTAGCCTATTGACTGCTGGTCCATGCTACCACTAGGATAGCTTTCTATAAGGTTGACTTTACAACCACCAAATGAGGGTCGATTAGACTGGTGCAAGGTGCCCACTAGAACTAGTGGACATCATATGCCAGGCTAACTTCTCACACTCCCTATTGTAAATTGATGTATGGATTAGTGATTCCATGTTTGGCTATTTTGGTTTACTTGTCAGACCCTAGTCTAGTGCACTGAGTGTGCCAGGGCGTGTAATCCAAACGCTGCTGGTGGGCCTGCAGCACTGGTTGTGCCACCCACAGAAGCAGCCTTGTAAAATGTGTCTAAGGTCTGCCATTGCAGGGCCTGCGTGCAGTCTGGTACTGTCATGCTGACTGGGCAAGTGCACCCACTTCCCAGTCCCTAAACCTTCCCTTTTCTTCATATCAGTCATCCCTATGGTGGGCCCAAGGGCAGGGTGCATTATAAGTATAAGGTACGACAAGCCCTGATGTGTGTGGCTTGTCCTAATAGTGAATTACAGCCATTTTCGTTTTTCACTATTGCAAGGCTACCTGTTCTCCATAGGCCAGAATGGGCTGTTAGAATTGTTACATTTTATAATCCTAACAGGCTCAGAGAACATGATTGAAATTAGAGTTTAGTATGCCTGAACTCAGATGAATAAAATACATCTTTTAGTGAAGTTTATTTTAATATTCTGTGATTGCAAATACCACTTTTAGAAAGTAAGTCTTTGCTTGTCTAACCATTCAAATCTGCCTCTGCTAGTTTGTGTATTCCTATGTCTGGTTTCATGAAGTGACAGGGCTGGGGGATTCCAGGAGACAGGCTGAGTCACCCAGTGGTGAATAGAGAGATCTGCATCTAGATGGGAGAGAGGAGTTCACCTGAACTCTGAATAGGGCTGTGCCTGCCTTCCACAATGCTGGCTCCACCCCATGGGGAGCGGCTGAAGTCTCTGCCCTGCACACTGAAAGAAGAGAAGGAGTCTTGTCTACAAAGTGCTCCAGGACTGTACTTGCCTTCCACAATGCTGGCTCCACCTCCTGTGGGGCGTCTGATGTTTCTGCCCTGCACTGTGAAAGGAAAGGAGAAGTCTGGTAAACAAAGTGCTCAGGAACTGGTTTGGACTAGGCACAGGCCCCTCTCCCCTCAGAGAACAAAGGATTTTGGGGTATAATTATTGGGACCCTGCTCCCATGAAATTAGATCACTTTTGGTTTACAAGAAGAAACCTTTACTTTGGAGAGGAACCTGAAGAAACTGAGGAGAGACTATTCCCAAGCTGAAGTGCTGCTTGCGGGATTGACCTGCAGTGGTTGCCTGACTGCCAAAAGAAGGAGAAAGGAATGCTGTGTACTGTGCTTTTAACTTGTGAAGGATCTCCAAGGGCTTGGAAAAGAGCTTGCCTCCTGCTAAAGTCTCAGGGACAACAGACTTCACCCCCCAGCTCCCCAGAGTTATTTTGGAAGTGCCTGCTGCTGTTTTGGGCCTTCTGAGGAAATGCGTGTCGCAAGGAGCTGGAAGAACGACTCAACGAGAAGAAGCGAGTCGCCGTCGCTGTGCCTGCCATCGCAACTCCAGAGAAAGAAGGGTGTCGCCGCTGGAACTGTCGCACTGCACCACATCGAATAGAAGTCTGCCGTAACAGAGAGGAAGCGTGTCGCCGTCGCAACTCCGAAGAAAGAGGGTGTCGCCGCTGTGGTTGTCGCACTGAACAGCATCAGGAGAATAATCTCGCAACGAGGTCGGAGCATGTCGCCGTTGCTGTGCCTGCCGTCGCAACTCTGAAGGAGTGTGTCGCCGCTGGAACTGTAGCATTGCATCGCATCGACCAAGAGCACCTCGCATCCCCGAGAAGCTCACGGCCGTCAGAGCTGCTGCCGTCGCATCTTGGGTGTCGCCGCTGTAGTTGTCGCTTCGAGCGGAAGCTTCACGCATCGTAGAGAAGAGTGTAGCCGCTGGAGCTGTTGCCGTCGCATCGTAAGGATGTCGTCGCTTCAGTCCACGCATCTAATCGAGAGCTTCTCGCATCCCCGAGAAGCGTGCCACATCTGGAAGATCTTCACGTCTTTATTTCTTTGCACCTGAACTTTGACGCATTTCCCATCGCTGCAACATTGCTTGTTTTGGAAGCGCAAACCAACTTAAAGGTACATTGACTCAGAGTGTTGCATCTGAACTGAACTGAACTAAGCTTAAATCTACCATCTTAAAGTAATCATAGTGTGTATTTGTGTTGTTTATGCTCTTGTGGTAACTCTATATAAAGTCTACTTATTTTTTATATAAAACCTGTATGGTGTCCATTTGTAGTGTTGTCACTGGGTTACTATATGTGGTCACAACTGCTTAACTTACAACGCCTCTGAAATAAAGCCTTGGCTGCTCTCACCACGATACATTGAGGGTGAGCAGGGGTTATTTTAGGAGTGAAATCCCCCTTTCCCAGACTAGAGGAGAGGGTCCCTATTTGTCACAAGTACCAACCTGTGCCAACTAGAGCCCCCCAAATCTAACACTGACCCTGTGTCTCATGGTAACAGTCCTTGCCCGAACTGCTAAGCCATGTCTTCCCTGGACTGGAAACAAGCATCCTGGGACCGGTTTCTGGCTAATCAGCAGTCATCAGCCAGGCTAGCTTGAATCCAGTGGCAAAGTGAGCAAGGGACCCGCGTCTGGGCATACCCTGTCTACTTAGAGCGAACAATGCAAAACCAAAGGGGATGATGGATGGAGTGTTGAACATTGCAAGCACTCTCCCCCAGTCAACTGATCTGGGTTTAATCCATCATCTTTGTTAAGCTCACTCCGGTATACTAAACCTCTAGATGAGCAGGGTGTGGGGAGGGGGTGAGTGAAAAGGTGAAAGTGATTAGAACTACTCCATGATATGCTGGACGCTTTTAATGTTGCATTCGTAGGCCAGGATTAAAAGATACAACTATGACAGAGGGATATTCAATCTGTCAAAGCATTAGAAAGGTCGACATTTTTCAGCCTGACGCTCCCCATAGGGATGCAGCGGCTTTCATCAGGACCAACAGAGTATGCCTAATATGAAGTGCCAGTGACCACTTTGATTGGCTTGAAACAGTGGAAAAAATGTGTATGTCACTCAGACTTGGATTTTACTGGTCAGCAAACTACCTAGAAAGAGAAACAGAATATGTGCTTTTAACAAGAGTTAACAAAACATACAACCCCTAATATGCATGCCTCTAATTGAAGTGCACGCAATGATCTAGTTTAATATAAGAGTAGTATAAATCACCTACCCAAAATGTTGGGTGAGCACATAGATACCTAGAACCTCGGTATAACAGAATCAATGCGGCAGACAGCACCTCCCCCACGAGCAACTGGAAAACTGCTGCCCTCGTGGACACGGGGATTTACCCGCTTGTGGACATTGTGAAGTAGTAGGCCCGCATACTTAGGAAATAAGGCATGCAGACATGGTGTGTATGGTTCTGGAACTGGGCCTAGGGCACGTACGCCCGGCCCCTTTATTAGCAGGGTCACTTGTGATGGGTGGGTGTACAGTGTATAACATCACACTCCTGAACACTAGAATGTGTCCAGCAGGACACTACATGACCCTACTGTGACTGCTCCCCTTCACCCACCCGTGCTTTCCTCACCGAGTGGGCTGAAGTGCTTGTGGGATTCTTGGAGTGGCACCCTTCCAACACTGGAGCAGCACAGTACACTGCACTGTGCTACGCAGTCCTTAAATGCATCCTGCTGTCTTCTCCACATTTTTAGAAAAAAATAGTGCTGACCATACAAAAATTATAATAACTCCGTATTTAGAGTAACAAATCAACCTTAATTAAAGATTTGTTTGGTATTATTTATTTATACCCTTTTAATTCATTTGTTTTTTCGTTAGAAAATAGTTCAGACAAAAAGACATACCTTGTACATACAATTATTCAAAAAAAGAGAAGGGGGAAAAAAGAAGAACAAACTTCAAATGACTGTACTTAATCACAATAACATTTACATAAAACATAGATCCACAACTATGTACATTTGCACAATTATTTGTGTACCAACACAAATACTTGTGCAAATGTACATAGTTGTGGATCTATGTTTTATGTAAATGTTATTGTGATTAAGTACAGTCATTTGAAGTTTGTTCTTCTTTTTTCCCCCCTTCTCTTTTTTTGAATAATTGTATGTACAAGGTATGTCTTTTTGTCTGAACTATTTTCTAACGAAAAAACAAATGAATTAAAAGGGTATAAATAAATAATACCAAACAAATCTTTAATTAGGGTTGATTTGTTACTCTAAATACGGAGTTATTATAATTTTTGTATGGTCAGCACTATTTTTCTCTAAAAATGTACATAGGGTCCAGCTGTCCTTACTCCCCAGGACCTATCTCCCTGTTTACAAAAGTCTTCTCCACATGGCACCCTCCTCACGGACAGGGCTGCGATGTTTGGGCGGGTATATCTTCACCCACTATCCTGTAAGAAGCAGGGCAATTAACTTCATGATCGCAAAGCTGGGGCAGATGAGGTCCAGTCGACCTCGTCACCAATGTAAAGTTGTGGGCCCTCGGTCCACATGCTAAGTGATAAACGACACAGACACATGCTTTTGGTGGGTATAACTGTCCCTGAGCACGTGCACCTGGGCCCTTTTATTAACAGGGTCACCTGACCAGTGACGCCTGTGTTGGATGGCTGTGGCGTGTGGTAGGAGTGCCCTTAGGGAGGGGCTGCTGCATGTCTTTTTCTGCAGGACACTACAAAGTTGTAGGCCTAATCTGCCCTCATTCCCCTTGTGTGGGGTCCACATAATATGGTTGGATGCTGGCTGTAAGCGCAAACTTTAAAAGTACTAGCCAGCCTCTTTTCCAAGATGCTTTCTGCTGGCTTAGCCTGTCCTGTAGTCACTTCTGGGTGGGACAGGCAAGTCCGGCAGCAGAGCACTGAACTGAGTGTTGTGGAGCAGGGACAAATCTAGGACTTGTGGGGCTCCAGGCAGAAAGGGAATATGTGCAGACCCTCTGATTTGCACACTGCATGATGACCCAGGAAATTACATCACAGATGGTAGGCACCTGCACACCTGGCCTGTCACTTGCCCGTGGCCTCTAGTTTCTGCTTGTTCTAGCTTGCTCCAGTTACACCGCTTCTACCAAGGTTTTCCTGCCCGTGTTTTCCCACTCACGTTCTTCCCGTCAACAGAAGCCCAGCCCACCTCACCCCCTACTTAACCCCTTCGACGCTCATGACGAGCTGGGCTCGTCATGCAGTAGCCTCCTGCTACGCTGATGACGAGCCCAGCTCGTCATGAATAGTGGTATCTGTAGAATCCCAGCACAGGAGAAAAATCCCCATAGCGTTCAAGGTGTTAATGCAGGTCACAGTGTGACCGCATCAGTACGCACCGAGACACCTAGCCTGCAACTTGCCTGTGGCCTCCAGTTCCTGCTTGTTCTGGCCTGATCCAGTGACAACACCACTATCCGTGAATTCCTGCCTGGGTTTTCCCACTCATCATTATTCCTTCCAGCAGAAGCCCCACCCACCACAGGACCTACCTAATGTAGGACGCCGCACCAAAGGGCTCAAATCCCATCTGCACCTGGACCACACCCAGCTCCACGACCCCTGGCCCGTCCGCCCCCCTGAAGATACACCATCGCTGAGCTCTACACCCTCAACCCTAGACGTTGCAACAAACAGTGGCATCACACATACCCATGCTCCACATAAGACCTTTCACCTGCACCCACTGTTGCGTCGCATGTCACAGGACACACACGAGCCCACGACCAGTCCCACCCCGAACAAACCACAGTCACCACCTGAACAAAAACGCTGTCATGAGCCCTTCTCAATACATGCTCACTATGCAAACACGACTGAGATTTGGGACCTCATCTCCACCCTCACACCTGATGTCTTCTTCCTCACTAAGACCTGGCTCAGCCCCACTTTACCGCCCAAAATCCCCACCGCAATACCTGAAGGGTACAAGATCACCCACTGCGATCGCATCAACATGCCTGGTGGAGAGATTGTCATCATACACAAGGAATCCATTCAATGCACCACCAAAAATGAGACATCATCCCAGCCATCGAACACCTCGACCTTCGACTTCAAACAGACAGCAAAACCACCATCAGGGGTCCTCTCACCTACCGGCCTCCAGGACCACGTCCAGCCTTCTGTAACTCAATTCCCGACTTCATCGCCCCCCTCACCATAGACCACAGCTACATTTTCCTCTGTGACCTCAACTTCCATATCGATGACCATAATGACATTAACACTACCAACCTACTTGACAGCATGAACAACGGGCTCACCTAACTTGTCCATGACCCCATGCATACCGCAGGCCACACGCTAGACTCCCATCTTCACCTCCAGTGACCTCATCAGGTATAGCCACACCACGGAACTCACCTGGACCGATCACTCCATTGCCCACTTCAACTTCAGCAGCTCACAGACCTCTTCCCACAGTCTGCTCAATGCCCCCTACTGCAACTGGAGCAAAATCTCAAAAGACACATGGATCAATGCCCTCAACACCACCCACCCCATCTCCCCCATCACACTAGACCAGAACGTCGGAAATGTAAAAAACTGGATCACCAACTGCACTGAGAGCGTTGCTCCTGTCTACCACAGCACCCACAGTAGGTCCAATAAGCTGGCTAGCTGATGGACTGAAGACCTCAGAATCGCTAAATGACACTGTAAACATCTGGAAAGGAGATGCAGCACCAGCGAGGACACAACCAACAAAACCGCCTTCAAGGCAGCCCTTAACCTCTACCACAGACAGTTGAGAGAATCGAAGAAAAAGACCCTAGCCTCATGCATTGAATCAAGCTCCAATAACAGTAAAGAACCCTTCAACATCATCAAAGAATCCTCCAATCCCTCAGCTGCAACAAACAACATTACCTCCTAACAGAAACTCTGCAACAACCTTGCAAACGTCTTCCATGACGAGATCACTAGCATCTACAGAAACTTCAAACCCCAGCTCAAGGCCACCGACTTCTTCAAGCAACACAATGACCCCGCGCCCACCACAGGCATCCGACTAACAGAATGGAGCCAGCTCGCCCCACAAAACACCAACTCCATCATGAGCTTGGCCCACTCAGGGCCGCAACCAATCAATGCCCTCACCACTTCTTCAAATTAGGCGAAGCTAGAGTCAGCCACATACTCCCCACCTTGTTCAGCACCTCAATTGCCACCTTCCCCGAGAACTGGAAACATGCAGAAGTGAATGCCCTTCTAAAGAAACCATCAGCAGAACCCAGTGAACTCAACAACTAATGACCGATCTCCCTGCTCCTGTTCCGTGCCAAAGTATTAGAAAAAGTCATCAACCAACAACTTCCTCACATCTGGAACGAAACCTCCTACTCAACTCTTCCCAATCCAGATTCCGCAGCAGCCACAGCTCTGAGACGGCCTTCAATGAGGATTCACAGTGTTGCACTATGTCTGCAGGGTGCAGGGGAGGGAGATCAGACCGGCCTGTTTCCTTGGCCCTCGCAGTGTTGCAGTACGGCTGCAAGATGCAGGGGAGGGAGACCAGACTTCTACGGTTGTCACCTGGCTAGCATTCTACCAACATGGCAAGTATTTTCATGTCTAGACAGAAGAAACATTGGATAAAAGAACAAAAGCTAGTATGTATTTGAACAAAAATTAACAGAATCTATCAACATAGCTATCACCTATAGGCTATAAATTAAAAATCATCCAGGCCAAGAAAAGCTACTTCTCTGAAGGGATTTGACCCTGTTGAAAGAATACTTCCATATTAGAACTACAATTTGCTTCAGCCTCTTAAGATACCTTACAACACTCCAAAAAATGATGTAATATTAAATAATGTAAAACCTTTCAGTGGCTACTCACACTATCTAAAATAAGATTACTTTAAACTCTTTCAGACTGATGGACGTGGCTGTTCTTGGTACCACTGTTACAAGCTGCCGACCTGCCAGTTTATGCCCAGTTCATGAAACCTCTTTTCCCTTTTCTTAAAACTCAGTTGCAGGCCTTCAATATCTCTAATTTAGGACAAGGTATTTTCCGATCATGTTGAAAAATTTCACATTGAAATCAATAAAAGAAATTTCTCTTGACTCACACGATCAGCCACCTTTGACCAATTTGCCTTCTTCTGTTCCATGGACACTAGTTTTAAACAACTCAATCAATTTTTGGATACCTTTCAAGCCAGATTCTAAACAGGACACAGTACAGAACTGGTGAGCCTAATAGTTTTGAATGATCTTTGGCACAGGGTCGACCATCGGTGTTTTGGGACCCTGGTGCTTTTAGACTTCTCAAAAGCATCCCATACCATCAATAATTCCACCCTGAAAGAATCAGAGAAGAAGTGAGGCTGGACTGGGCTGCTGAGTCAAATAAATTACATAATTTCTCTCTGAGGATCTGCAGATCACTAAGGGGCATATGTAGGTAATCCTGATTTTGCGATTCAGAAAATGCGATTTTTCGCAAATCGCACTTTCCGAATCGCAAAATCGGATGTAGGTAAAAAATCGCTCTTTTTTTGCGATTTGCTAATAAGGAATCGCGAAAACGGGAAAGAGCAATTCAGGTGCAGAATGATGACATCACAACCAGGAAGTGTGAGTCTCCATGCTGCACCTAATTGCCTGCACCTGTCCCAGAGTCAGTTGCTGGCTGAGAGACAGAGTGGAGGATGTGTGGATTTGGCTCTGAGCTCAAACAGTGCACAATGGATTCACAGGCTGCAGAAAAGGAAGGTGGAGAGAAGCAGGCAGAAGAACAATCCAGAAAAAGGAAGCAGAAATTTTCTGAGTGGGAGTTGGAGGTATTAACAGAGGAGGTGGTGAGGCACCATGATCTTCTTTTTGGAAAAGCCTCACTTAGTGTGCCTGAAGCCAGAAAGAGGAACATTTGGGGAGAAATCCAGGAAAAAGTCAATGCGATTGGCGTTACCCATCGAACCACCGATGTCCTCCGAAAGTGGTGGTATGACATGAGGCAAAGGTCCAAGGAGAGGGTGGCCACGAGATTGGCAGAAGCCAAAGCAACTTGAGGTGGGAGCTCCACTACACCTGAGCCGACGCCCATGGAGGAGTTGGTGGAGACAACCCTAAGGCCAGAGGCAGTGATGGGCGTGGCTGACCTGGACAGCTCTGAAGCCAGAGACACAACTGAAGGTAAGATGCATGCCAAAAACACACAATGCATTGCCATCCCTCCCAAACTCTAAAACTCGCATGCATGAATAGGAATCCGGTCCATGTTTTTAGTTATACCCAGTGAAGCATTTTGGGAAATGTAGTCATATGTTATGTACATAGTGGCAGATACACATGCAACGGTTATGTAGGGAACAGGTCCAAAGGCAAAATGTAAAGTACACAAAATAGACAAGCAGGCATGTAAATAGTGTTATCATAAATCTTTATATAAAAAAAAGAAAAAAAATTACACACAACTCATGTGTGATTTTTTTTTACAGATGGACCAACAACACAGTACACTGTTGCACCAGTGGGTTAGGCAGCTTCATCAGAGGACCAGGCAGGGCAGGAGAGTCAGGGTGCCACACGTGACACACCTTCTGTACCAACAAAACGGCGCAAAACTGTACCTGCATTAATCCAAATGCAATCAGGATCCACAGATGCTGAAGATGAGCCACAGGCTGATGTATCACCTAGCGCAGCTCAGGGCACATTGCAAACACCCATTTCCAACATGATTGGCAGTGGAGCCAGACAGAGGGCACGGAACAACACCTGCAGTGCCACCACAGGTTATGAGTCTGTTTTTGCTGGGCTGTAGGGCCAACTGTTACAAGTGCAGCGCCTGCAAAGTAAAGGCATAGCGTCAATTCAACGTCAGCTGGCACAACACAATAGGCACATGTCTGAGGTGAGAGTCGGCATCAGACAAATTGCAACATCAACAGAGGCACATTTAAATGAAGCTAGAGTTTCTACCCAGGCCCAGCGCAGGGAGCAACGATGCCTAACAACACGGCTTGACCAATTTGCAAGGGCTGTGAGACGACAATCTACAGCCATAGCCATGCTTTGCAGAAGAACAGTGAGCATACACTGCTGCCAGGATGTTGCCAGGAGCCTGGTGCAGGTGACACATTCACTTGATCAGCTGCGTGCTGCTGTAACTGGGGGCATTGTTACACCAGGTAGCATTGACACAGATGGGCAATCAAGCAGAAGCACACCTACACCACCAATACCAGCTGAAAGGCGTAGGAGTGGCCGTCAGGGAAGAGGTGTGGAGCACAACACCGAAAATACAGACCAGGCTGACGGTGGTGCATCAGGGCGTTCACGCCGTAGGTGAAGGAGCAGAATGCACAATGTAATGTTGTGAAGCAACACATCCCATGAGGACTTAAGTTAATGACATATTGGCACTGTGTGGACATGAACACGTGCAATTTTCTGACTTACAGTCACATTGTGTGACATTACATATCCTGCATTTAAGGAAGTAACATTTTTTCTGATTAACAACATTAAGCATTGTGGTGTATTCTCTTACCTAGAAGTAGTTTTGTGTGATGTCATCACGTCGCATGTGCCCAGCAGCTGCCCCAGCTCCTCCTGCACATCTGCGTTGGGGGGCTGGTTCCTCCTCATCGGATGTGTCAGAGTCAGTCAGATCCACTGGGGTGCCCTTCTTGATGGCAATATTGTGTAGCATAGCTCAGGCCACCACTATCTTGTAACATGTCTCAGGGCTGTACTGTAGGGTGCCTCCACTCTTGTGGAGGCAGCAGAAACGGCTTTTCAAGATTCCAAAAGTTCTCTCTAAGGTGGCTCTTGTGGCTCTGTGGGCAGTGTTGTATCTACGCTCAGCAGCAGTGGTTGGAGTCAGGTAGGGTGTGAGAATGTAGTCACGCACAGCATATGCACTGTCTCCTGCATGGAAGAAGAATGGATGACTTTAGTGAGATGTTTACAATCGTAACATATCTTACTACTGGTTGTTTGTGCCATGTATTTACCTAGCAGGTATCCCTCTCCGAAATCACCATTTGTAAGTCTACGATGTAAAGCACAGTGTCTGAAAATGAAGGAATCATGAGTGCTCCCTGGAAATTTAGATACGATATCGGTGATGAGATTTTTTGCATTACAGACTACCTGGATGTTAAGTGAATGGTATGATTTTCTGTTTCTAAAAACATACTCATTGTGTGAGGGGGTGACAGTGCAATATGTGTTCCATCTACACATCCAATTAAGTGGGGAAATTGGGCAATTTGATAAAAATCCTGTCTGGTTTGGTCAAGTTCCTGCTGTGTGTCTGGGAATTTTATGTGGTTATGCATTCTGTGCATCATAGCATTAAGGAAAGCATGGAAGAAACGCGAAAGAGCTCTCTGGGACACCCCTCCCACTGCGGCAATTACCCCTGGAAACTCCCTGAAGCTAGGAGGTGCAGTGAGCACAACACCTGTATGTGTGTGGGGATGGTGTGAGCCCTGTATGTGGGGTGCTCAAGCATGGGTGTCAGCTCCTCTATCAGTTCAAGAATACTGTCTGGATGCAGCCTGTAGTGCACATGGATGTCCTCCTCAGTGCATTGGAAGAGGGCGATGCGTGTCCTGTAGATCCTCTCCTGGCGTCTCCTTCTCTGTCTGCCTCTCAGATGCGCAGCCTCCTGGCTATTACGTAGAGCCCAGCCATTGTGAGAAATCACTGATGCATCATGGGCCACTTTATATAGGTTACACCTGGTTACCACCTGGCCTGAGTTGGTGGTAATTGCGAGGTGCTAATTTGCTAATTTTGGAAATTCGCTATTTGCAATTTTTACCTACATTGGAAATTGCGAATTCGCTTTTTGTGTGACGGTATTTGCGATTTTCGCGATTACTCATCCGCAGCTTGCGAATTCGAATAAATATTTGCAGAACCCTATACTCGCTAAATTGCTAATCGCAAAATTTGCGATTAGCAATTTTGCATGGCATATTTTTTACCTACATAGCATTTCACACTTTTGCGACTCTCAATTGCATACATTTGCAGAATTTGTGCATTTGCGATTTGCAAACGCCTACCTACATATGCCCCTAAGGTACCACCTTTTTATGCTGGACCGAAGCCATTGAGCTGTGGTGTTCCATAGGAGTCAATCATGTATTTCTCTCTCTTTCAATCCACTCTGCGACAACAGGGGTCAATTTCTATATGTTAATGAAGGACACTCCTATCATATTTAGCCTGTTTAACCAGAGTGCATATTTGAACCTTGCACAAGGTGTACAGACAAAGGGGCTTATTTATGGTATTTTGGTGAAGGGCAGCGCAGCAAGGCACCTTGCTGTGTTGCCCTACACCAAAGTGAAGGGGCAGGAATGTACTGTATTTAAGAAATACGGTGCATTTGTGTCCTTTCTCCCTGCGCTGACTCCATTTTGGAAGCCTAGTGCCAACTTAGGCACCCTTGCACCATGGTGCAAGGGTGCCTCCGTCGCATGCAGGATTGTTTTTGCGCAGAAAGGGACAAGATTAGGGGACTTGGCTTTAGCACAACAGTCAAAAGTAAGGCCGTTAATCAGGCCCTCAGCTCCTATGAGACAGAGAGATTAGAGAGTGAAGGCCAGACTTCAGGAGATGATCCTGCAGAGCGGGGCTTAGTCCAAACAAGCAATCGGGAGGAAGGTGACGACTAAAACTCTCTACCCTTCGAAAGACCCCCTTCGCGAGTGGGAAGTGACAGAGGCATCACCAGTGTTCCCCCCAATGGTAAGGTGGTAGCACCCCTAGAAGTTGAGCTTGGCCTACTCTCCCTGGAGGAGAGAAAACTTGATCTGGATGAAAGGAGACTAGCCCTTGTTAAGCGAAGGGCGAATATTAGTTTCAAGCCCAAAGATAATGTAGGCAGCAACTTAAATAGGGAAAAGGAGGAGTCTTTTGACCCCAAGGACCCCAAAGGAATTGTCTCCAAGTTTAGTGATGATGATGTCATCGATAAATGACTTACCGCTTTTAAGAGGGCTTGAAAAATGAGGAAAGTAGGTCACCAACACTGGGGCTCTCTACTGTGGGAGTTATTCTTGGTGAAGGGCAGAGATAGACTTCTGACCCATAATGAGAAAGTGGCTGAGTCCTATCAGCACACGAAGGAGACCTCATAGAAGGGCTTGGACTCCCCACATAGGAGTACAGAGACTTTGTTGTCTCCTTAGTCAAAGCACTGGGGGCTTCATTAATGGCTGTGAAGTGGATACATATGATGGGCTGTATAGTTTACTTACCACAGAGAAATTGTGGCAGCATCTAGTAGATTCCAAACTGTCTTCTCGCAGAGAGCTGGTGAGGATAGCTGTCAAATGGGTCAGGACCAGTGTCCAGGAAGATTCAAGGTGGGGGTGACCCCAGAAGGGTGTTACGGCTTCCCAGCAAGGGAAGGAGGTGAGCACCAACAAAGAGAAAAGGAGGTAGCACTCTAAAGGCCCCCAAAAGTCTTCCAAGCATGGTGGGCCCGCGACTCTTGCCAGTCCTCAGGAAATGGGTATCAAGGTAAGAATTGAGATAAAGAAGGCTGGGACATGCTATGACTGTCAGCAGGCAGGGCACAAGAAGAGGGATGCAGTACACCCGAAGAAGTCTTCCACTGGAGGACAATTCAAGGGTTGTGCTCGTGTTTAGATGGGAGTGTACTCTGGAGAGGCCAGAGGATGCACTGAGGCTCCCTTAGTTTCCCTGGGTGGGGTGGACATTGGAGCACTTACCTCCAAGTCTGGACAAGTACAGACAAAGACCAAGAAGCATTGGAACTGAGGTAGCGGCTCTGAGGGATACAAGAGCTAGTGTCACCATGGTGGCAGCCAGACTGGTTTTCCCAAAGCCAAGTGATTCCTGGTGTTAGTCACCAGATTAACAGTGCTGACTATGAGACAAAGCTCCATTCAATGGCCCTGGTAAACTTAGAGTTACCAGGGCCAAAGAAGGTAACTGGCCTAAAGAAGGTGGTTGTGTCCCCTGGCATACCTGTTGAGTATCTGTTAGGCAATGATCTGGAAACGTCTGCATTTATTGGGCGGATGGGCTCCTGAATACTGAGGCCAGGGACCCCAAACCAGGAACTTCCAGGAGAGTGGTGGTCCCCCAGGTGTACGGAGAGTTCATCTTAACATTGCCCATGACACCCGCCTTGCTGGACATCTGACACAAACCAAGACCTGGGACAGATTGGTTGCCCATTTGTATTGGCCCCAGATGTCTCTGAGGTTTTGTCGCTCTTGTGTGACTTGTCAAGCCAGTGACAAGACAGGCACACAACCAAAGGCTCCCTTAATTCCACTACCCGGGTTTTTTGGAGAGGGTAGGGAGTGACATTGTTGGTCCCTCTGACACTCCAACTGCATCTGGGAACAGACTTATCCTGGTGGTAGTGAACCATGCCAATAGATATCCAGAGGTAATTCCCCTCAGGACTGCAACTGCTCCTGCAGTAGCAAAGGCCCTTCTTGGAAGCTTCATCAGGGTTGGGTTTCCCGAAGAGGTAATCTCTGATAGAAGTACATACTTCATGTTTGCATACCTAAACACTATGAGGAATTAATGTGGTGTAAGTTACAGATTAATCATTCCCAGACTAATGGCTTAGTTGAGAGACTCAACAAAACCATAAAGGGCATGATTATGGGCCTCCCTGAAACACTCAGAAGGAGCTGGGTTGTCCTATTAAGATGCCTGTTGTTTGCCTACAGAAAAGTGCCTCATAAAGAGGTTGACTTAAGCCCTTTTCAATTTCTGTTTGGCTATCCTTTAAGGGGTCCTCTAAGTTTTGTGAGGGAAGGTTGGGGGAAGCTTCTCAAACAACCCAAGCAGGACATAGTGGACTATCTACGGAGCCTGCGTTCTTGCATCGCTGAGTACATGACGAAAGCAAACAAGAACCTAGAGGCCAGCCAGGAGCTTCTCAAGTTATGGCATGACCATAAGTCTGCTCTGTTAGAGTACTAACCAGGTCAATTGGTGTGGGTGTTGGAGCCTGTGGCTCTCAGGGCTCTCCAGGACAAATGGCCTCGACCCTACCGCATTTTGGAAAAGAAAGTGGTAGTCACCTATCTGATAGACTTAGGCACCCCTAGGACTCCTTGCAGAGCTCTCCAAGAAAATCGGCTAAAGCCACACCAAGACAGAACTGACATGACTATGCTAATGGTCACAAATGGAGGACAGGAGGAGTAAAGTGAGCCCCTCCCTGACCTACTGTCAACAAACCAACAAGGTGGTACAGTGGACAGTGTAGCCCTGGCTGACACTCCCACTGTACAGCAACAGGTCCAGTTTGAGAGCTCTTTTCTTTGACCCTTGGTCACACAAACTGGTGTGTCGATGAGGTGGACACAGGTGACAGCTTTCCTGTCAAGAAAAACATATATTGACTGTCTGATCAAGTCAAAGCATGCATCACAGCTGAAGTAATAAATATGCTAGAGCCGACTGAACCCTCTGACAGTCCCTGCACCAGCCCAGTGGTACTGGTCCCAAAAGCTCACTCAAAGGGTGGGAATCCTGAGATGAGATTTGGGGTGCATTACAGGGGGTTGAATGCAGAAAGAATGACTGATGCACACCCCATTCCCAGAGCAGAGTGAGCTTATTGAAGAGCTTGGGGCAGCCAATATTCTCAGTACCTTATATTTGACATCATGGTACTAGCAAATTGGCTTGACCCAACGACCAAAGGAGAGGTCTGCATTTTCAACTCCAGATGGACATTTTTAATTTGAAGTGAATCCTTTTGGTCCGAGAATGCACCCAACACTTTGTAAAGGTTAGTGAATAGAGTTTTTTCAGGCCTGGATGGCTTTAGAGCAGCATATCTAGATGATATTGCTGTCTTTACCTCCACCTGGGAGGATTGTCTGGTCGTCTTGAGAGAGGTTTTGCAGGCCCTGCAGAAGGTAGGCCTCATTATCAAGACCAAAAAGTGCCAGATAGGACAGAGTTCAGTTGTCTACTTGTGCCACCTTGTAGGTAGAGGCCAAGTGAGACCTCTCCAACCCAAGACCTAGACCATTCTTGACTGGGTGGTTCCTAAAACCCAGATCCAGCTCAGGCCATTCCTTGACCTGATTGAATATTATAGAAGGTTTGTGTCGGTGTAGGGTACCATTGTGGCCCCTCTCACTGAGCTTACTTCTAAGAAGCAGACAAAGAAGATCATTTGGACCACGGGCTGTCAAAATGCCTTTGACACCCTGAAAGCAGCCACGTACTCAGCTCCTAAAAGCACCAGATTATGGGAAACAGTTCATTCTTCAAACAGAACATGGGTTGGGGCAGTGTTGTCACAAACCCATGATGAGGGCCAGGATCAACCAGTTGCCTATTCCAGCAGGTGACTCCTCCTTGGGGAGCAGCGTTGGAGTGCCATTGAGAGGGAAGCCTCTGTTATGGTCTGGTCCCTGAAGAAGCTGAGAACCTACTTGTTTGAGACTCACTTCAAGGTTCAAACTGACCACAGACATCAAAAGCATAATTCAGAAACATCAGTGCAACATTCATGCACATAGAGCAATATGGGGACGTATGCGCCCCACAACTGAACACAGGCTCTGTGATGGGGCTGATGCATAGGTTACTTTGGTACTGAAGAGTCCCCGCCTCAATATGCAGGAGGCAGGATGCACAAATATCCTAAATGTTTAGGTCTCGCTTACAGACAAAACAAGCATTGGCATAGCCAATAGGTCTCGCCTTTGGGACCTTATAAGTGTTTAGTTATGCAGCACAATATCCTTGTTTTTAAGGCCCTTAGCATCACGCTGTTTGTTCATTTGCATCTCACAGATGCTGGGAATGAAGAGATTACAATCTTTACTGCAAGGCTCAAAGCACTTAATTAGCTTGTCCTGGTTTCCTTTCACAACTGGCGAAAACAAGTTAACATTTCACACTATGCTAGACTTTCAGGAGCATATTTACAATAACTGGCGCATCCCTGCAAATCAGCAGGGATGCGCCAGTTATTGTGCGCCACAGCTCCGCCATCATGGATGCGCTGCATTTCCAATGGAGAAGCGTGGCTCAATGGTTAGAGCGGCAGACCCTGATGCAGAGATCTAGCCCGGGACCAGGGTTCAATTCCCCACCTCGGTGGGTCTTGGGCGCAAAATTCCACGGACCTGAAAATTGTCGCCTCAGTGCCTCATGGAGTCCCACTCTGCAACTCCGGGCAATAGCTTGCTTAATCTCCACAACGGCCCTCACAACGCTAAGGATGCCTGGCCTCCACCTTGGGGGTGCCCAGGAGTGGACACCTCACAGGGAAAGCCAGGATGGGTTCCACAGCGGTATTCGTACAAGCGCCTTGAGACCCTTGCGGGTGAGTAGTGCGCTATACAAGTATCAATTTACATTTACATTTTACATTTACAATGCGGCGCACCATGGGGCAAAAACGGCACAGATGCGTGACGCATCTGTGCCGTAAAAGTGATGCATTGCTGGAGTTGCGTCGCAAGCGCGATGCAGCTCCAGCAAAGCTATGAGGGCCCTATCTAGATAATGCTGCGTCAATCCTTACGCCTGCTTCAGGCAGGCGCAGGGTTTTGACGCAGCATGGGCCTAAAAGTGACTGAGTGAAATCTTGTAGATTTCACTCAGCCACTTTTAGGAGGCGTTCCTGCGGCAGAACGCCCCTCCCCCCCTGCACAGGAATGCCTACATGTGGGGCAGGGCATTACAACGTGACGCATCTCCCAGATGCGTCACGTTGTAAGTACCCCGCACCATGGAGAAGGATTTGCGCCACCGCTGCGTCACAAAAGTGACGCAACAGCTGCGTAAATGAGGTGCAAGGGGCTTGTAAATCTGCCCCTCAGTCTGTCTTTTTTGTTGCACTTTTCCGACATTATTTACAGTTAAGGGCTAATGCCGAGCTGGCTGCGTGCACCTTGTATGGATGCGGGTGGAAGACACTGAAGCCGATTCTTCGTGGTTGTGAACATATGATCTGCTTCCCAAAGTGGGCCTAAGTCCACTGTGCTGCATCATTAGCATATGTGAAATTGTTCTTCAATCGTACTTTCTCGCATATTATACTAGCAGCATCAATATTTGTATTTTAAGTTATGCTCGTGTTATAATGTACAATGGCGCAGCGCTTCAGGCGGTGATATAGTTGTAACCTCTGCCTTTATGAATTCTCAACGAATGGCACGCCATGTACCGTCTGCGTAAGGATAGCAGGGTGAGTTCATGTCAGCATTACGGGCCTGATGTAGGTGGCCATTAACGGTCGGTAACGGCCGAATTCGGCTGTTACCGACCGGTAAATGGGTCATTGAGATGTAGGGGCCATTATTACACTGATTCGGTAAATTTACCGAATCGGTAAAATTACCGATTCTGTAAAATACCGAATCGGTAATTTTACCGATTCGGTAAATCCCAGATGTAGGTAGCACTGTTCACAGTGCTACAGGCCTTCAGAATTCGGTATTTTACCACCCAATCCAATTGGGTGGTGAAATACCGAATCCAGGTGTGCATGCACATGTGTGCATGCACACCTATGCCATGTGACAGACAGACATGCCCTTAGGGCATGTCTGTGTGCCACATGGCACACATGCCTGTAAATAGGGTGCCAGAGGGTGTCAAAGTGACACCCCCTGCACCCTTGCAAAATTCGGTATTTACCGATTTGGTAAATACCGAATCGGTAATGCCCATTGATTCCTATGGGCTTCATACACGCCATGTATCAACTTCGTAAGGATAGCAGGGTGAGTTGATGTTAGCATTAAGGGCCATATGTATCATCAAACTATTTTGCATTTCCTAAATAGCGAATTTTAAGGAATCGCTAATTAGGAAATGCAAAACCGTATGTATGTACAAAATCGCTTTTTTATAGCGATTCCTTACCATTCCTAATTTGCGATTAGCAAATTGCTAATCACAAATTACCCATTCATTTCTATGGGCCAGGAGGCCCATAGGAATGAAGGGGCAATTTGCGATTAGCAAATTGCTAATCGCTAATTAGGAATTTTTTCAAGGGTGCAGGGGTGTCTCAAGAACACCCTGCTGCACCCCTGAAAATGAAATTTGGGGGCATATGGCGCACATACATGCCCTAAGGGCATGTATGAGCGTCATATGGCACCTTTGGTTTTTTGGAAAAAAGCTTTTTTAATAGAATTCGCAACTTACCACCAACTAAAGTAAAGTAAAGTCCACATTTGTAAAGCGCACAATCACCCGTAAGGGTCTCTAGGCGCTGGGGGGCCGTCGGGAAGATTAAGCGAGCTATTGCCCAGAGTCACATGGTGCTGGGCTAACCTGCCACCGGAGCCGGGGATCGAACTGTGGTCCCCAGATTCCAGCGTCAGTCGCCCTGGCCGCGGCGCCACACCTCTTCCTCCAACTAGAAGTTGGTGGTAATTTGCGAATCCTTATGGGCATTTTTTGATTATTTTTTCTTTGATACATTGCATTTAAGGAATCGCATAATTTGCGATTCCTTAAGTTCAATCGCAAAATAAGGAATAGCAATTTTTGCGATTCCTTATTTTGCATCAAAAATGTTACATACATACCATTTTGCTAATTAGCATTCGCAAAGGCCGAAATTCGCAGCATTTCGGCCTTTGCGAATGCTAATTAGCTTGATATATATGTAAATGTAAATGTAAATGTAGTATACTTGTAAAGCGCACGGCTGCCCCAGCAACGGAGCGTCCCGGCGCTGTATAACTCTGGGGAACCCGTCCTGGCTTTCCCTGTGGGATGGTCCCTTGCTGGGAGTCCCCAAGGTGGAGCCAGGCATCCCCGGAATTGGTGAGGCCGTTGTGGAGATTAGGCAAGCTAGTGCACAGAGTTGCCGAGTGGAACCCCTGATTAGAGTAAGCACCGAAGCGAGAATTATCGAGTCCGCTGACCAAGGTCCACGACCCTGCCGCGTCGGGAATTGAACCCTGGTCCCGGGCTGACTTCTGCTCTCAGGCCTGCCGCCTCTAACCAGTGAGCCACACTACTCCACGGCCCTATGTGTTTTATTATTATTTTTTAAACATACAAACAAACAACACATTCTCATTCACAATGCAACATTTTAGGGTATTAGCATTATAAATGACAATGGCATTTCTTTATCTATTTTCAAAACTAACACATAGATAAAAACGTTACCATTACCATTTAGATAGCTCTAACTTTTGCAAATGCGAGACCTATTGCATTGCCAAGGCTTGTTATAAATGGAGTTGCACATTTTCTTGATGCTATTAATACTGACGCATTCCAATTTTAATGTTCGTGGACGACATGCTGATAATCTCAAAAACGCCAGGGGGATTGCAGCGTGCCCTCCAGCGCTTTGAAGAGTTTTGTCTTCTGAGGGGTCTTCAAATTAATTTCCTAAGACAACGTTTATGGCATTCAATTAGCATAGATCGTTTAAAGGGAGAATGATGATGGGCGGGCTACCCCTGGAGCAGGTTGGTGCTTTTATTTATCTTGGCATCAAACTGCAGAAGGATATGAGGTGGAAGCCACACATTGAAGGCATGACACTAAAGCATCGGCAGCTCGCTGGAACCCTAAGAAAAGAATTTAAAACTACTTTTACTAAACCCCTAAGCCCGGTACTCCAAAGTTACAATATCAAAGTGGTGAGCTCAGTTCTGTACAGGGCCGAGCCGTGGAACTTTGGAAACCTGGCCCACCTTACAATAGCGGAACACACGTTCTTCAGCGCGATTACTAGTATGCCACAAAGTATACCGATGCTCCCTCTAAGGAACGACCTAGGAAGATAAGCTCTGAGGGGCCTGGCCATACTACACCCAATACGATTCTGGTGTAGAATCTGGTCTACAAAGGAATTGGCCGTGTTCACACAGGGCCTAAGGAATTAGTGGCCATATGTATCAAGCCGTTTTTTAATCGCAAAGGCTGAAATTCGCAAACGGCCGTTTTAGATGTTTTGGAATGTATGAAACATTCCCAAAATAAGGAATTGCAAAGTTGTGCGATTCCTTATTTTTCCATAGCATTTAGGGAATCGCATTTTTGCGATTCCTTAAATGCTATGTATGTAGCATTTTTGGCTAGCGAATTGTGGTTAAGAATTTGCAAATTACCACCAACTTGAAGTTGATGGTAACTTGCGAATTCTTCCAAAAATGCACAATTTGGCATTTTTAAAGGTGGCATGTAATGCACACACATGCCCATAGGGCATGTATGTGCGCCATATGCACACACATGTTCTTTTCAGGGGTGCAGCAGGGTGTCTTTGAGACACCCCTGTACCCTTGCAATAATTCTCAAATTGCGATTAGCAAATTGCGAATTCGCAATTTGAGAATTATTTTGCATTCATTCCTATGGGCCTCCTGGCCCATAGGAATGCATTGGAAATTATTGCTTCATTGCGAATTCGCAAAATGCGAATTCGCAAATAAGGAAGCTTAAGGAATCGCTAATAAAATGCAATTTTTTTCATACATACCATTTTGCATTTCGTAAATAGCGATTCCTTAAAATTCGCTATTTAGGAAATGCAAAATAGTTTGATGATACATATGGCCCATAGTAAACACGGACTGCTTCCATGAAATTAGTTGGCTGCGCAAACTGAGAAGTTTGTTAAATAAAATGAGCCTGCAACACCTGTGGGATTCACCCCCCACCAAAACATTCCCAACAAAAAATTGTCTTAAAGAAGTTCATTGGGAAACAGTGGTGCATGATGAGTTTAGGCGCCATGATACAACTTCTCTCTCGGGGCTTTTTCTTCAGACCAAGCCATGCCCTGGCCTTGAGCCGTATTGGGACATTATTGAGAACCCTCTGGATCGCAAACTCTATTTCCAATTTAGATCTGGATCTCTTCCATTGAAGTGTTATACATCTAAATGGTCCGTTATTAGGGGCAACAAATGTCACTTATGCACTACACAGGTAGAATCATTTGCACACGTGCTCTTTGTTTGTCCTGCGTACGCTAGCCCACGTAAGGTTTGGCTGGTCCGGCTACGTAAGAACCTGGCTACAAGATCACATACCACAGCCCTGCGTATCCTTTTCACAGATCCATCTCCCAGGTATGCAGTTCCGGTGGCAAAATATTTGAGGTGGATGTGGATTATACGTACTAAACAAATCAAGGATGAATAAAGTGCAGGATGACGTCCCACTAGTGCGCCCATCTGGGGAAGAATCATAAACAGCTCCTTACAAAGCGGTGTGGTCCCCGATTGTCTAAAAATGGGACAAGTCACTCCTCTACTGAAAAAACCCGGTCTCGACTCAACTGACTTGAACAATTTCAGACCGATATCCAACCTCCCTTTACTCTCTTAAACACTTGAACGCTGTGTACTCCTGCAACTGACGCAACATCTGGACAACATCAATCTCCTGGACCCCCTCCAATCCGGCTTCAGACAAGGCCGCAGCACAGAAACCGCGATGCTGAACATCATAGACGACATCCATGGATCTCTTGACGCTGACAAGTGCTGCCTCCTCATACTCCTTGATCTCTCAGCAGCGTTCGACACGGTGGACCACAAGCTCCTCATCATGACTCTTCAAGAAAGAGCTGGCCTTGGCGAGGTAGTTCTCAAGTGGTTTTCCTCCTTTTTACAAAACCGTTCGCAAGTAATAAAAATCAAGAACTTCACCTCCGATACCCAGCAAGTCAACAAGGGTGTCCCTTAAGGATCAGTGCTCTCCCCCCAGCTCTTTAACATCTACATGGAACCACTCGCCAAGCTACTCAGGAACGCCAACATCCACTTCCACCTCTACGCGGATGACACGCAGATTTACCTGGAAACCTCCTCTCTCAAAGACATCCACAGACTCAACGATGTCCTAAATGAAGTTTAAGACTGGCTGACAAAGAATCACCTGAAACTCAACCCCGACAAGACAGAAACACTCCTCATCTCAAACAAAGTAGATAACCCTCAAATCACAGAGTGGCTAAAGTCGAACGATGCTCTCAAAGGTAACCTCACGCTAGCCGACTGCGTTAAATCCCTGGGCTTCACCCTAGACCCCAAACTAACCCTGACAAACCACATTAAGAACTCAGCGAAAAGCGCATTCTTCAACCTCAGACTTTTGAACAAAATTAAACCTTACATTCCCAACAAGGACCTCAAACTAGCCACGCAATCTCTAGTTCTATCAAGACTGGATTATGGGAACTCAATCCTAACAGGCATCCCCAAATCGCACCTGGCACCACTAAAAACAACACTTCACGCGGCAGCGAGAATGATCACAGGCTGCAAAAAATCTGACCACATCTCCCCGGCACTCAAAGAACTCGAATGGCTCCCTGTGGAAATGCGAAGTACCTTCAGAACGGCCTGCCTAACCCACAAGGCCCTCCACACCGGCAAACCGGAATACCTGGCTAACAAGCTCAAAAAAGCAGGCCAAGCCAGAAATTTGAGAAGCTCTAACTCCCTGCTGCTCATCCTACCAAAAACCAGAAGGAAGAGAACTGCGGACTGCTCTTTCTCAGGAAATGCCCCCAAAATATGGAACGCCATCCCCCGCACATCAGAACTCTACCATCCTATGCAGAATTCAAGAGCCAACTCAAATCCTTGTGCCTTATCCGCTCCCTCGGTTGTGGATAACTTGGAGCTGCAAACGTCCCAGAATCCATGCGGTAATGTTGATTCCTGTACCAAGAAGCCCTGTTGTCCGAACTTTTCTTCTTTCCAAATTGTCACTCGCTGATTGCTTTTATTGAGTTTGTTTCATGTTGTTCTCTTTGTCATTCCCTCTACTGTAAAGCGCTCTGATACCTTCGGGTCTTGTTAGCGCTATAGAAAACTTCTAAATAAATAAATAAATAAATAAATAATTGAGCTTACGTCGTCCTGCGGGCTCCTCTACCCTTGCTGATGGGCTAACGATTATTTTATGTGTGTTATTTTAACAATGTGTCTTTTTAATCTTCTTATTTTTTAACATAATGATGGTCCTGATTGCTTATTTGCCTAATTGTTTAATTCAGATCTTAAATTTCTGTAATTATTGTTCTACTTCTTTTTAATTGCAATGCTTTTATGACTTGCATAGGCGAATAAAGCTTTCTTGACTTGTCTTGACATTTTACAGCTTTGGACTCACTGTGGTCTGTTACACCACGCTGCACATTGATACATATTACAGCTTGGAACCCACTTCAACCTGTAGCAGCTCGCTGCCCATTGAGACAAGTTACCGCTTGGGACCCCCTGTGACCTGTTACACCTCGCTGCGCATTGATACATATTACAGCTTGGAACCCACTTCGGCCTGCTACAGCTCGCTGCCCATTGAGACAAGTTACCGCTTGGACCCCCTGTGACCTATTACACTTTGCTGCGCATTGATACATATTACAGCTTGGAACCCACTTCGGCCTGTAGCAGCTCGTTGCTCATTGATACATATTACATTTTGGGACCCCCCTGAAACCTGGAACAACTGGGCACCCATTAATAAATGATACAGCTGTTACAGCTCTCTTCTCATTGATTCATTTTACCTCTCGGAACCCACTGAGACCTGTTACAGTTCACTTCCCTTTGGTACATGTTACAGCTTGTGATCCACTGAGATCTGTTACAGTTCACTGCCCATTGATTCATGTTACCGCTCAGGACATACTGAGACCTGTTACAGCTGGCTGCCCATTTATACACACTACACCTTGGGCCCACTGCAGCCTGTTACAGCATGCTACCCCTTGATATATGTTGCAGCTTTGGACCCATTGAGAACAGTTACAGCTCTCTTCCCATTGATACATGTTACAGCTTCAGACCCACTGAGACCTGGTACAGCTCGCTGCCCATTGATACATCTTACAGCGTGGGACCCACTGGGGCCTGTTACAGAACACTGCCCCTTTATACATACTACAATTTGAGAACTTGAGAACAGTTACAGCTCGCTGCCCATTGATACATAATAAAGTCTGGGACACGCTGAGAAAAGTTACAGATCGCTGCCCATTGATACATAATAAAGTCTGGGACACGCTGAGAACAGTTACAGCTCGCTGCCCATTGATACATAATAAAGTCTGGGACACGCTGAGAACAGTTACAGATTGTTGCCTATTGATACATAATAAAGTCTGGGACACGCTGAGAAAAGTTACAGATCGCTGCCCATTGATACATAATAAAGTCTGGGACACGCTGAGAAAAGTTACAGATCGCTGCCCATTGATACATAATAAAGTCTGGGACACGCTGATAAAAGTTACAGATCGCTGCCCATTGATACATAATAAAGTCTGGGACACGCTGAGAACAGCTACAGGTCGCTGCCCATTGATACATAATAAAGTCTGGGATACGCTGAGAACAGTTACAGATCGCTGCCCATTGATACATAATAAAGTCTGGGACACGCTGAGAACAGTTACAGATCGCTGCCCATTGATACATAATAAAGTCTGGGACACGCTGAGAACAGTTACAGATCGCTGCCCCTTCATACATAATAAAGTCTGGGACACGCTGAGAACAGTTACAGATCGCTGCCCATTGATACATAATAAAGTCTGGGACACGCTGAGAACCGTTACAGATCGCTGCCCATTGATACATATTAAAGTCTGGGACACGCTGAGAACAGTTACAGATCGCTGCCCATTGATGCATGTTACAGCTTCGGACCCACAGTGAACCACAGAAGCCAAAAGGTTAAGGACCATTGCTCTAAAATATCTGCTAAAAAATCTTGAATGTGTTCCTTCTATATATTAGAACTTGGAATCTACATTTCAATGAACACTGTACCTTCACCGACACCTTCCGTTCTTGATGTCTAATCCTCACTTTTCCTTTCGATTAATAAAAGTACTTCTTTTCTTTTCCAACCCTTTCTTTTTTTAAATGTACGTTTTGTTCCTAAATCTTCCCTTGCCAATCTTTCAGGGGGGCTCATTACCATTTTACTACATTAGTTTTCTTGTATTACCGTCAAATGTGTCCACAGTCATCCCCCTGAGCATATGGTCTCTCCTAGTACCCTCCATACTCTTCTGCTGCATACGTTCTCCTATATGATATAAATGAATATTCTTCTATTTCCTATAGGCCGTATTCATAGCTTCATTATAACAAAAGCCAATCATGAGTTAAATGAAAATGTGATTATTATAATCAACGGAACACATTTGTTTTTTTTTGTTTTATATTTTTTTTATTGATGCACGAAAACAAATGACAATACACATTGCAGAATTGATATTAAACCAAGAAAAAAACCAAAAAGAAAAAGCTTTGCAAGAAAGTAACATTACACATCCCTATAAACATTCTAATGAAGGCGCTTATGTAGCGGTTGGCAAAGTGAAGGTCAACTTCAACAGCAGTGACTAAAAAATACAAAGCAATCAATGCCCCTCTTTAGCCAGCCCAATCTACCACAGGGGCCCAAATCCTAGTTGCTAGTAGCCGGCTTCTTCTCCCTTTGCATGAAAATACAGAGAATTCTAACTTATGCAGGGCTAATAATCTTGCTCGCCATTGTGTAAACGTTGGAGCTTCCACAGACAGCCACTGAGATGTAATACATAGACGTGCCTGGGACATAGCTATAAACAAAAAAGCAGATTCATTAAAAGAATGATGAATACCAGCTGAGCTATTGCCCATATCAACCCCGAATATTACTAATGCTGAAGTCAGTAAGCAGTTTATCTTAAGTTCTGAGTTGATAAAATGTTCGATATCATAAAAAAATCCTGCTAATACTGGACAAGCATAAAACATATGTACTATGTCCGCGGTCAATGAATTACACCGAGCGCAAATATTACCCTTTCTAGCTCCCCATTTTGCAATTTTCATTGGCGTATAGTAGAGATCTAACATAGCCATATAACTTTGCGTCTTCAATGAACCTGATATAATGACCTTACTCGCAAATTCAATTACTGGAGCTAAATTAATACCTGTCTGCCCTAGCTTAATTTCCCACTTAGCGTTTTGTGCTGCTACATCGTCGGGAAAAGTTGATACTATATATTGATACAGTACCCCTATTCTACTCCGTTTCTTAATTATATCAATAATTGGTAACTTATTAAGTATAGCTGGTAAGGTCTTCAATTGTTTATGGACAAAACTTTGTATTTGTAGGTATTTAAAAAAGTCGCGCTGGGGTATATTATATTTGTTCCTAATGTCGCTATATGTTAAGAGTTGCCCATCCTCGACTAGATCCCCTAGAGTACAGACATCCTTCCTTTGCCACCTAAGCATTACATGATCTTGAAAGATGCTAGGAAACACTCTACTATTTTTAAAAGGGGTGTAGAGGTTCAGATTTGGAATATCTACGTTTTTCCTAATTTTCCGCCAAATTAAGCATGCAGCAATCAAAACTTTGAACCGTGTCCTTTTATAATAGCTAGGCTCCAGAACTTCCAGCAAAATACCCTTGGCCGCTTCACCAAGCCCTAGCTCATATATAGTAGGTTGGATAGCCACTGGAACAATCGCCTTATCACCAGAAATCAGCACTCCCATAGTTTGCAACATTGCTGCCCAATAATATATAACAAGACTGGGGACCGCCCAACCCCCCCTATCCCTGGGAAGATACATCCACTTAGCGGCACGCCGCGATCGCCTATATCCCCACAAGAACCTGTTGCACACCCTCTCTGCCTTAATTAAACTATTTTGAGCAAATATTAACGGTACAGTTCTGAACAAATATAAAAATTTCGGGAGGACTATCATTTTAAGAACACTACAGCGTCCATATAGGGATAGATGTAAATTATCTAGTCTCTCAAGTTTGGTGTTAACTGCTTCTATCATTGGGAGAATATTTAGGTCCGGGATTCTGTCAACTCTCGAGCTTATCCGAACCCCTAAGTACATAGCTTCAGATACAACTGGGGCATCAGATAAAGACATGTCGGAAGTCTGAATCACCTGCGTTTTTGAGACATTGAGCTTATAGCCCGAAACTTCTCCAAACTTATAAGATAATTCTTTCAAAGCCATAAATGCAGATGATACATCAGATGTTATCACAACTATATCATCTGCATATGCTAACAGATTATAGCAGGTGCCGCCAGCCCTGATTGGAACTATAGCCTGATTGCCCATAATTTTGGAAAGAAACGGATCTATATATAGGGCAAACAGCAGAGGTGAGCAGGGACACCCCTGCCGTGTGCCCCTAGAAATAGGAAAAAAGCTAGTCTGCTGCCCTGAAATACGCAACTGGGCCCTTGGGGAATGATACATAGCAGAAACTGCCTGTATAAATCCATCTGGAAAGCCCTTCCATCTTAAAACTGCCCATAAGAACTCCCAGGAGACCCTGTCGAACGCCTTCTCGGCGTCCAACAGGATCAAACCAAGGGGAGACTTCGTGACATGTGCCCAGTCTAGCAATGCGATGGAGCGTCTAACATGGTCCGCTGTGTCCCTACCTGGAATAAATCCGTGCTGATATATAGAGACCAGTGGGGTTATTACTTGCGCTAGTCGACGAGCCAAAATTTTGGAATAAACTTTCGAATCTCCATTAATTAATGATATCGGCCTAAATGATGACGGCAGCAGCTCTGGTTTCCCTTTTTTCCTGAACAAAACTATAGTTGCATTTTGCCATGATTCTGGCACTATGCCCCTCTGTGCTGCCCTCAAAACCCCAAGAAAAAAAACCTTAATCTCGTCTAAAAAGAATTTATAAAATTCCAGGGGAACCACATCTGGACCACAAGCCTTGCCATTAGCTAAAGATTTAACGGCAATTTCCAATTCCTCCATTTGAATAGGAGAGCCCAAAAATTCAGCCTGTTCTAGAGAGATTTTAATTGTCTCCACATCCATTAGATACTCCTCCATGACCCTATCAATATCCGATCTAGGGATATCCTCCCTGCCTTCCGTATACAAAGAAGAGTAAAAATCCAAAAAAACTCTATTAATTGCCTCCTGAGTATCATGAATTATTCCATATTGATCTTGGATTTTCACTACCTGATTCTGTATACTACGCTGGCGAAGTCTCTTAGCTAAAACCCTGCCAGAGTTCTCCCCAAACTCAAACATCTCAGTGCGATATTGTAAGTACTTTGATGCAAGATCTTTTCCAAGTGGTTCCAATAGTTGGGCTTTCAAGATAGATACTTTTTGTTGACTCGGCTGAATTTCATAGCCATTCTTAATATTCAGAGTCAATTCGATTTCTGCCTCTCTTAGCTCCTCAACACGCCTGCGTAATTGTTCTTGCTCATACTTCCATCTGTACGAAGTGAAGCTCTTAGTTTCCCCCCGTATACCTGCTTTCAACGTATCCCATACCACCTGATCCGATGCTGATCCAGTATTTATTTTTAAAAACTGACCTATCCACTTTTTAATGTGGGTCCGATACTCATCTTCGTGGAGCAGCTTCCTTTCAAACGTCCACTCCCTAGGGGGTCCCCTAATTCGAGGCCAATCAAACTCTGCTATCAATGGGTTATGGTCTGAAATAAGCCGAGGAAAGCAAGAAATAGAAGAACCAATTGCCACCTGTACTGTAAGAAAAACATAGTCTAATCTGACGTTTTTATTATGGGGGATAGAATGGTAAGTGAACCCATCTTCGGCTTTATTGTGAAGAAACCAGAGATCAGCCAAACCATGCTCCTGAAGAAGAGTCTGAAGTGCTTTAAATACTTTTAGCTTTCTGCCCACATAATTTAAGTCACTAGTTAGATCAAAATTACTTAGAGTATTAATGTTCATATCCCCGCATAATAAAAGGGGGGAAGGCCAAGCTGCCAATTCAACATTTAACTGTTGCATCACCTCTGGATCGTCTAAATTCGACCCATACACATTACAAATCGTTAATTGTTTACCCCCTATAAAGACTTCGACTATGGCCCACCGACCCATTTTATCCCCTAATGTCCTTTTACAAGATCCCACACCCCGCTTCATGAATATAGCCACCCCTCTAATCATAGAGGACTGTTTAGAACATATAAGGAGCTCGTAGCCAGCCATCCTAAGGAGATCGCGCTTCCCCCAGGGTACATGAGTTTCCTGTATGCAAAGGAAGTCTACCCGCATCAGATGGACAATTTTAGAAAAGAGAGCCCGTTTTTTGCCATCATTAAGACCGCATACATTCCATGTAGATAGAGTCAGTTTATCCTGCCCCATCAGAATAAAGAAAAAAAGAAAACACAGACCAAAACAGGATGTGCATGTACTCAAACTGTAATACCATTACTGCAATGCAAACAAATACTCTTTTTATTTTTTCCCCCCCATCCCCTCCCCTCCCCTTGCTCCCGTCCACCCACCCCCCATCCCTCCCCTCCCTACCCCCCCACCCCCACCACCCATTGTGAGGCTTAAGGACTAAGTCCTCAGTGATGTTGAGATGCTATTACCGTGCCCCCCCCGTCAGCTCCCCTACCAATACCTGTGTCACCCCTTTTCCCCTCTTCTCCTTATACCTTATTTACTTCCTCCAGCATCTAAGTATTTACATTCTACCACATTTACCACATTTTACCATACTGAAAAGTGTCCAAGACAGTTATAGACTATTAACTTTCATAGCCTAATCATCACATCGTAATCCACTTCTATACCATAGCTAGTGTCATAGTCATAAAAATAGAGATAGTTGAATACTCGATTATACCAATTATGACAAACATAAGCATTTGAATAGCCAAATTTGTAGCAATCAAGTTCGCAGGAAAAAAAGATTTAGACACCCATTGTCGAAAAATGAACAAACGGTGAGTTAAACTGGTGATCCACACCTAGTACATACTATGATCCGAAAAAAATAAATAATAATTATTAAGCCAGTAAACAATATAAAATTATCTTTTGGTGTGCTCAACCACCTCCTTTAGATAGTCCTGTGCTGATTTGCACGATGTAAAAAAACGTGCTTTCCCGTTGACAATTACTTTTAACTTGGAAGGATTAAGCAGGAACACCTGGGCTCCCACTTCTTGAAAAGGAACGATTAATTTTCGCATTTGCCATCGTTCTTTCACAGTCGTAGAGCAAAAGTCTGGACGGACAAAGAACTCGCATCCCATAGCGGTTCTTTTCTTATCCGGCCGTGCTAAATCATATAATGCCTCACGTAGCAAGTAGTTGTTGAGACAGATTAGGATTGCCCTTGGATAGAGATTCTGACTGTTTTGGCCTTCCTTGGTCCGATTTCTTACCACAAAAGGAAATCTGTGAGCACGAATTACTTCAACTTCCCAATCCCAAGTATTTAGTTCAGGAAAAGCTTGCTTAAACAGCTGGATAATAAATTTGCGAGGGTCCGCACCCTCCTTCGATTCAGCTATTCCCAGCACGCGTAAATTATTGCGGCGTGCCCGGTTCTCTAAATCAGTGAGCTTCCATTCAACGTCAGACTCCGTTCTTTGCAAGGACTCCACAACCTTCCGTTGTTTCACTAAAGTATCTTCAACTGAGGAGACTCTCTCCTCGACTTCAACCACCCTCGTAGTTACCTCGGCGCAAGTTTTAACCAGTCGTCTCACGGTATTCTGTAATTTCTTTACTGCTCCTTGCGTACGTAAGCCCTCCACTTTCGTCTCAGACCGATGAGCCATGATAGTCTTGTATATTAAGCCGAGGGTTATTGAGCTCTCCTCAAGCTCCTCTTCCACTTCTAAGTTTAACTGCGTTACATGCGTAACCTCCCGGGTTTGACCCTGCTGCACTCCATCCAAAAGATCAGTCGTTTTCCTAACTGTAGACAGGGAGACAGATTGATCAAACTCCTCACCTTCCATATCATCTGGCAAGTCGCCCCAGTCGCCCAGATTGCTGGAGCTATCTAACTCATGCTCCTTGTCTGACAAAGTTGTTAGATCTGACATAGAATAGAACTTCCCGTCGGCTTCCATTTCAATAATTTTATCGACTGTATCGACTGTATCAACTGTTTCCACCATAGTTCCTGGGCTTAGCTGTGCAGATTCATTAACTACACTTGGCAACGTGTTAGCAGCCAATATAGGCTCTTTGTTCTTGACAGTACGTTTTTTATCAAATATCGCTGGAACAGTTTTCTGCCTCATAGGTGTCTCTTGTACCTGAGGCTGGTGGGCCGCAGAGTCTCGATACTGGCACTGTATATCACCTAACGCACCCTGTGCTGACGACACCCGGTTAGGTGAGGTGATCGAAATATCCTCTGACACCACGCTCTGAATTTGCTTGTTAATGGCCCCACCAGGCTTGCTCTTATTAACATTCCCTTTAGCCTTAGGTTCAGTGTCATTAGTGCCTGCAGCAGACGGATTCGGCTCTCCGATGGCTGAAGCCCCCACTGAGATTTCAGCCGCTGCGCCTCCCTTGTTACTAGCAGTGCCCCTGCCCTTCGGTGCCATCCTCTGAACTAAGGGCTGAATCTCGGCACAGTGTCCACTCCTTAATACCAGCAGTGTCAAACTCAAAACAGAAAACAGGAAACAGAACAAGAAAAAGAGTCTTTTAAAAAAAAAAGAAAAAAAATATATATATCCAGAGACTACTGGTCCCAGAATCCACCAGAAAGGCTTACTTGTTGTTTGCTGTTCGTTGTTTGCACTGATTTTCAAAGCGCTGCCTGTCTCAGAATAGTACTGGGTCCTTCACTCCTTCCAATCTTTTCCTGCTGCACCTTACAGAGCCACACGCCGCATCAATACCAGCGCCTTCTCCTAGGCGCTATGGAAGAGATTGATTTCAGTCGAGCCCCCAGCCAACGATACAGAATGCCATCGAGGGCATCACCACCAACTCCCGCTCCAGCGCCGGTGTACAGGCTGCAGTGCAAGGCAGCGGTAAACGGGCCAGGTTAGTGAAGCGGCGACGGGAAAGAAAATTGTCCTGAAGCTCCGCTGAGTGCAGCGCGCTGTCTGCGAGTGAGGATAGCCTGTAGTTAGACAAGGGGTCGAGTGCAAACCACCTTGTTTTCCGGGATGCAAAAGAACCAGCAGCTCTCAGAGAACTGAGCGTGGGACACCATCCGACGCAAGCGAGAATGCACGGAGCCTTGAGACACACCAGACCCAGTTCAACCGACGCGTGGTCACCGCAGGTAGGAAAGCGGACGGAGCAACGGGATAGCACCTCACACGGCCACAGCTGCGGCCGCCATCTTGCCCAACGGAACACATTTGTAATTAAATATGAATAAACTGGTCTTTTCTCGGTATATACTTACTTACTGGAGCTGAAAAGAGTTCATTTAATATTAATGAGGTGGCATTATGTGTTCCATGTAGAGGTAAAACACAGTCCCTATATCATTCCATCCCCGCGGCACCATCCCATTCTCCCTTCCCCTCCATGTGATCAGTTGAACGGTCCGGACCTGTCCATCCTCTTCTTGGGTGGAGCAGTTGACTGGGAGAACATGGTGAATGTGTGATGGTTCATTGACTGGCTAATGCTATAATGTGCATGAACATGTGACAGTCGTGCTCTTGCACCATGACGCTGATCCCATAATGACCAGTGTAGTGTAGTTCCTCTTTCCCTAATAGGCTCTGCGCATTGGAATAATATACCCTATAGTTTTTGCATAGGACTGAGGTCAGTATGCCCCTATCGAGCACATTAAACTCAATTACTTTGTGTGCCAGCTAGCTCAAAGGTCACTAGAAACTTTCTCAAATGAACAAGAAGGGAGTAGTTTCTGGCAACCACATAAACATGACAACTTTGATTTTCCCTTTGGAATCGGAATATGTCTGAGAATCGTGGAAAAAATAGATAACAGTTTCACTTAGTCAAGCGTGCATTCTTAGTTTCTTCAGAGTTACACAGAAAGAGATAGACGGGCTTTCCAATAAAAATGGATTTATTGAACAGTCTTGCTTCTTGTGTAAGAGATATGAGCTGTTATAATTGCAAGACAGTATGCGAGATATATTTCGTACAGCGTAAGCAGTAAGAAGAAATATTACTGCAATAGCATTGACTTTTAGTTATGACACATATTCATATACATATGCATAAATAACAAAGGCTAAAAAGTGGATACTCGTCTGATGCTTCTAACTAGTTCTACCCCAGTGTACCTAACCTAAGTGTAGTACAAGGTAAGACGTAGGTGCTGTATTCTATAGTATGGTAAGCTATAGTTTTGTATGCCAAGAGTCCCTCTAGGTTCTAGTCTGCTCCACACCTTAGAATGAGAGAGGTGGGAATCTCTTTCCAGGTCTCAAACTCTAACACCCCGCGAAGGGAGTCAGAACACTGGAAGCTGGATTCTTTGCGAGCAGGGATGACAGCATCTAGTCAGTGCGTCAGGCTGGGACACAAATTCTCCTGGAGTCGTGGTTTCTTCCGAACTTGCAGAGGCGAGCCAAGCCGAATAAAGCCGTGCAGACGTCGTTTCTCTTGGTATGGGAAGGTATATTTATACCTGGTAGGTGCCTTGGAATGTTAGCTTTGACGTAATGTCGGGCAGAGGAAGACATCGTGAATAAACGCTTAAGGCATAGCCGTTCATCTAAATAAATGAGTTATTGGAGAAATAAATAATCCTAGACTAGGGAAAGTCCCAATGGCTTAAGGGTCTGGTTTCTAAGAACTCGTGACAATGGGGTGGACCGATGTAGGTGACCATGCCATATTTGGAGAGCATGGCTAATGCCTAAATAAGGGCTGGGATCTTGTGCCTATATAAGGGTAATGCAAAGTGTGCCTATATAAGGACATGTTTCAGGAAAACCTATATACAGACATCTAAATCAAAACAACACCAGTGCTGTGCAGACACCATATCAGAAATTCCATAACTTCAATTGACGATAATGTAGGGTTTGAACATTCTATGATAAGGAATATTGCAATGCTTGGCATTTTCCTCCCAGCAAAGGTGAATTATAGCTGATGTCCACCTTTCTGCCCTGATTTTGTCAAGACTGTTCCAAAGTACAGAGCTGTTTTCCATGGACAAGTTCCACAAGGTTTTACCTGACCAAATCTGTCCATGAGTAACCCAGTGAGTGCAGTAGTGTTACTTTTTTCTCAAAATCCCTTAGATCGGAAACTCCAGTTTCAGCGCAAAAATCGAATTTACAAACTTGTAATGAATGTGTTTGTGGTGTCACAAGGAAGGCATGATGTAATGTTCAGGCCTTGCTCAAATGAAATTTGAGTTCTAAGATTGACAGTTCTATTTTGTAAAGGACATTCTAAGTTGGGAATGAGAGTTCTAATTTGGAATGGAAAGAATTCCTTTAGAATGTAGATTGGAACAAACCATCTAATTTGGAACGCAAGAGCTATGTATGGAATGCAAATTCTACATTTGGAACGCCTCTTGCACAAAACATAAATCTTTTTTACGGTTGAAGCCGCAGCTATGTGTGATATCTAAATTTGTTTGAGTAGAAAACAGGAGATTCCAAGACCACAGATTCCTTGGGTACCTTGACCCCCCAGGGTATCCAGAACTACCTTTTATTTCATGAACTTGTGCATTGCTCTTGAAGCTGTGTATAGTCACATAAGAAGGAGTCTATGGCAGTCTTCACACAGATAAAGACTCAGAGCCCAGCCATAAGACCGCTGCCAGGCTCTGCCAGTCAGTGCAGAAGAAAGATGTAGGATGTCTTCTAATCCTTAGATCCCACCCTGACATTTGAATACCTGATCACACCTGTGAAGTGGGCAGAGCAGATTGGAAGAAACAGAAGGAAAAGCTGTGCATTCCTGTGCAGTGCACTAGGCCCGTCTCACCAGCGCCTTTACAGATTCTGTTAACATGGGTATGAAGGACATTCTTTTCGGCAGCAAAATTGATAGGAGATGACTTGTTAATTATTGACCATCGAGGCCACATCTGTAGAATAATCAATCAGAGAGGGAGAAATTCTGAAACAAATCCTCTGACCCATTCTGTCTTTCTAGGCAGCTTAAAAATAGCAGTCTGTATGCAATAAAGAGAACACAGGAAACTGACTTCCTTCCCTCAATCTTCTGGTTCTGTGATGTTATGTGGCAGATGGGCCCACAGCTACCAACATAATGTATCACTGGTCCCCCCAGGCAGCCATGAGGGCTATCAGTATTTCCAATCAATCGCTTGTGATGTCATCAACTATATCACACCCTTGACCCTGGCCGGTTTGTGACATCATGTACTACATCACACCCTGGCCCTGCAGGCTTTATGACATCATTCACCTCTTAGCTATATATAGAGGTGTAGTCTGGGATGCCTGCAGTGTGTGTGCAGTCTGTGGACTGGGCTATGAATGGTGTGAAAGAGGTGTGAATGGGGGACTTGGGGGCACCGAGCTAACATCAGACCCACAGAATGGCCGCGGCAGTTCTGCTTCTCGAGCCTCTGCCATTTGCGTGTCTGATCGGCCCACCGTCAGCATCTCGCAGACCGCCAGAGAGATGCATTATGAGGTGGGGACGGAGCCTTCCATAAGGTGTGGTAAGGCCTTATGAGGTTCCTTGTTGTTGCGGCAAACAGCTTTTAATAGCAATTCCTGGGGTTCTCTTAGCAGGCTAATTTAATTTTGCCTTGAGCTCCAGGAACTCTGGCACCGCCCCTATCTGGAGCTGGGTGCGGAATGTCTGTGGGTCTGATGGGAAGCAAGGTAGAATGAAGGTGTGAATGGTGTGAATGCCCAGTAGCAAAGGTCAAAACCTTGGCGTGGTGCTACTGCTCACAAGTTTACCCATGAACTTGTGCTAATTTGACCTGTTTTGGATGAAAGGGGTGAGCACTGTCCTTGATTTATTTTTCTTCCTTTTCTGTAGCTTGTTCTTAGCTGCTTTCATGCTTCCTGAAATGTTATCAGCATTTCCCAACAATTGCTTGTGATGTCATCTACTACATCACACCCTTGGTCCTGGCGGGCTTTATGGCATCATTCACCTCTCGGATGTGTATAGAGGCGTGGTCTGGGATGGCTGCAGGGTAAGTGCAGTCTGTGGACTGGGCTATGAATGGTGTGAAAGAGGTGTGAATGGGGGACTTGGGGGCACCGAGCTAACATCAGACTCACAGGATGGCTGCGGCAGTTCTGCTTCTCGAGGCCTCTGCCATGTGTTGTTTGGTTGTTCAGTGGGAGAAAACAGGCAGCACCTCGCAGACCACCAGAGAGATGCACTTTGAGGTGGTGGCGGAGCTTCCATAAGGTGTGGTAAGGCCTTATGAGGTTCCTTGTTGCAGTAAACAGCTTTTAATAGCAATTCCTGGGGTTCTCTTAGCAGGTGAATTGAATTTTGCCTTGAGCTCCAGGAACTCTGGCACCGCCCCTATCTGGAGTTGGGTGCGGAATGTCTGTGGGTCTAATGGGAAGCAAGGTAGTATGAATGAAGGTGTGAATGTTCAGTAGCAAAGGTCAAAACCTTGGCGTGGTGCTACTGCTCACAAGTTTACCTATGAACTTGTGCTAATTTGACCTGTCTTGGATGAAAGGGGCTGGCACTGTCTTTGATTTCTTTTTTCTGTTACATATCTTGTTCCTAGCTGCTTTCTTCCTGCTTTTTTCTTTTCTCAGTTGTAACATCTACATCTCACCTCATTCTCCACAAACTTTCTTTCATTCCTTCCTTGTTTAATTCTTCTGTGGCATTTGTGTTTCTTATTGTTTTAGTCTTAATTTTGTTCTTTTATCTCATTGCCTTCCCAGGCTCCTCATTGCTTTTCTTCTTTCTAAAGTTGATTCTCGGACTTTCTCTTGTCCAGAATATCTTTTCTCATTCCTTCGTCCATACTTTATCTTTCTCTTTTGTTTCTTCGCCATTCTTTACAATGTCTTTATTTCATTTTTTCATTTCTTCATCATGCATTTTTACTTTCATCATGTTATTTTCCCTGCTCCTTATGTCATTTCTTTCCCACATCGATTTTTCATGTCTTTTCTTTTCATCACTTTATTCGCTGCTGTTTTGTTTCTCATCTTACTCTTCCATTCTTTTATTTCTTACTTGATTTTTTTTTGGGTGCAATTCCCAAGTTGTTTTATTTGTTCTCGATTTTAGTTTTTACAAAATGCACAAAGATGATACGATAGGGCATCGGGCCATCCATAGTGACGCTGCAGCACCAGGGGGGATGGGGTAAGGGGTGGGCCAGACCGTCATGCGCAGGTAGCCTTTCTCCAACCCTTAGCTCTGCTGTACAGCCGGGTGGAGAACCAACACAGACTCCCAGTTCCTGTCTGGGGGCCGAACCAGGAAATAGTATTCCCAGCATGAGAAAAGCCCTGGGATAGGCATATGGGATCCTGTACAATGAGCAGCAGTGTCTGACGTCAGGAAGAAGAGGAGCGGGAGCATGTGGGCAGCCGTCGGAGCAGGTAAGTGCAATTTTATTTAATTTTAGTTCTGTCTTCCGTGATGTTTTTGGTTAGTATTCCCTCTCCCGTCCACCACTTTGCAATGGGAGCAGCCGCTACTTTGATATTCAAGTGCCTAGAAGTCCTTCAGCGTGTCTCATCAGTTCAATAGTTGTGCTATATAAACATTTATTTTATAGAAAAACACATTACAGACAACCCTCACATCTCTCAGACCTACCACAAACCCAGAACTCATGGTTGTTGCATGAGGGAGTGGGTAGTACACATTACCTGTCCACAATAAGGTTTACAACGTATTTCTAAAGACTCCCAAATGGTTAAAACTTTTAACAGAAATAGGCAATACATTGATATCGCTGCTGGTGAGGCTGATGTAAAGGCAAGTGAGGAAGCGACCCAGTGTTTGATGAGAAACCGTCTGTTGCAGGTGCTTTAACATAAGCTAGGCAGTATATTTAGTTGATACTGGAATCAAGCTTATCTATAGGGTTCTGCTTGAAATACTATTGGTGTTTACTAAAACTGCTGCTGAGACATTTTTTGTATTTTTCTACAACTAGAGGGCTTTCCCTGTACATGTCATTCACCACAGAAGCACACCTTAAGCTAGACCAGGCGTCTCCAACCAGTAGCTCCGGAGCTACTGGTAGCTCACCAGCACCCTCAAAGTAGCTCTCAGAGGTGAAGCCAAACCAATCTGATCTCAGGGATTCTGTGTATATTAAAGAAGGCAGCACTGCTCGTTTCATTACCCGTAAGAGTTACAGACAGCCAAAACAATGGCAGGACCTCTTGATAACACTCAAACACACACTCTGTTGGCCTATCAATCAATCAGGGATTTATAGAGTGTACTACTCACCCGTGAGAGTCTCAAGCACTGGGGGGGTGGGGGGGGGGGGGCATTTGTGCAGCTCTGGTCATTCGAAAAGCCAGGTCAGCAGAGCGAAGGTTTCTCTTGGAGGCGTAGAAGAAGATTCTTTTGTTGAGGTATTGTGGTCCGGTATTGTGGAGGGCTTTGTAGGTGTGTGTGAGCAGCATGAAGGTCACTTTTTTTCCGAAGGGGAGCCAGTGGAGGTCTCGTAGGTGCTGGGTGATGTGGTCTTGTCGTGGGATGCTGAGGATGAGTCTGGCTGTTGCGTTCTGGACGGTCTGGGGTTTGTGGAGCAGAGATTGGTTGATTCCGGCATAGAGAGCATTCCGGTAGTCCAGCCTGCTGGTGATGAGTGCGTGGGTGACGGTCTTCCTGGATTTGGGGGGGATCTATTTAAAGGTCTTGCAAAGTATGCGGAGGATGTTGAAGCATGTTTAGGCCTATGGGTCTGTCACATGAACCATCTTTATCCACTTTAAATCTACCTAAGAAGGAGATTGGCCATGTTATAATTGATGGAGCAGATTTCATCTGCAGTCATGCATTGTTTTATTTTTTGTGCTTCAGACAGGCTGCATTTAAATTGCCACGCACATTTTGGTGCAGGTTAAAACCATGGCACATGAAAAACATGAAAGTGAGGCCTATTTAGTCTGAAATGCTTGTGCTGAATTAAACATGTGTTTTTACAGTGTAGAGAAAAGTGGCCTTTTTAGCTTTGAAGATGAATAGAATGTGTTTCTCTCTTCCCAGCTCATCCCATGTAATCTCTGTCTTAATAGACTTTGACTTGTTGCATATTTTGATAAACATTTTCAGTTAATAACACCTCTTTTTATAATGTGTGTGAATTAATAATGCACTTGGGAAACATAATGGGCTGATTTACATGAAATTAATATTATCTTTTTGTTTGTTTTATTTTTGGGGCCTACACAAAACATGGCTGCCTGTGAATCCATCAAGTCTATGGCTTGCAATTTAATGAGAAGGGAGCATGCGCAGACTGTGGCAGCTTTCCTCATGACAAGAAGTCAAGGACATCTTAAACTATACATTCTTGTGATTCTGCCAATGTACCAGTGTTAGTTAAAAGTGTCCATCTACTGCGCTGAGAAGGGAAGGAAGAGAACTAGAATGAAACATTTTTCCTAGTAAATGTTGCAAATGTTTATAAATGTAGTTATTCATGTATGCTTCCTTTGTTAAAAACTGTTGAAGTCAGGTTTTTAGAATGAGTCAGGGGAGTGAGAACTCATGCCATCATGACTGACCAATCACGTAAAGGTTCTCCTGAAAGATGCTACATCTTTGTGTAGTCTGCCAATAATTTTAGTATAAAATAATGTCCTCTCTGGATGGGGGCTGACTTCTTTTTTCTCAGCTCAGCTGGCTTCTATGGGTTAGGTACGAGAAACGTCCCGGGAGATTGCTGAAGGGCAGGTTTGCGTCCGAGGAGATTCAGGGGGAGGTTTCTTGCTTCCACGTCATATCTTGGCACATCAGGCCGCATTCCTTTGAGGTCTGGTGAAGGGCGGGCTGTCTCCCTCCTTTTTGCTCTTTAGACACAGAGATGCACGGAGAAGCAACAGATAGAAAGGCTCTCTAGATTTAGATGCTAAACTTTGAGTTCATGCTTAGACTAATTAATTAGGTCTGAAAAGATTTATTTGATTTATGCATTTATTTCTCTTAATGGGAGATTTTTGCAAACTATTTAATTACTGATTAGCTTTGCAAGACTATTTTTCTTAGAAACTCTTTAAGAATTGTGACTGAAATTTTGCGCCACATTTTCATAACTACATGTAATGCTTATATGCAGACTGTAATGTGTTCTGTATTATTTATATTTTTCCTGTTCTCCAAATTCTGTAACCTGATTGATATTTTACTAATGAATAAAGGGTCAGAGAAAAAAGTAACTTTTTGACTAGAAAATAAAACCCTTTAAAATAATCAACAACTCTCTTTTTTGGCTTCCAATAATAATTGTCTTTTGACTGTTCATCTTTATTTAAAGTCTCCTGAAGGTAATACATGGTGTGAAGGGCCCAACACCTTTTGAGCGGTAAATTAGAGGCAGCATGAGGGTTTTGCATTGAGAAACTACCAGAAGAAATTGCTGCTCCATCAGTTTTTGGTAAGCAGAGGATGGCTATTATTGATTAGTTTGGTGATTAATGATTATTGATTTCACCATCAACTATTCAACTAATGGATCATTGACCTTAGAAGGGAAATTAAATAATTGTCCAAGTCAGATAAATGACCAAGTCCTGATTCCTGACTCCAATGCTCAGAACCTGAAGACTGGCAAAGCAGTACTGGCAGGTGATGCAAGAAGTGGTGTGAGTATCAATAGGGTTGTGAAATGTTGTTAATATGCTAGCATGTATTTTTGAAGTGTTGAAAATATTAAGTTTTTTTGCTATTGGTGAAATTTTGCTCATTTTGAATTGATGGTGTTATTGATTATATTGGTAATTTCATAGGACATAATTTTTTGGTTATTGATTACATGTTTTAACTCTTCATGTTAAGTTAGTGTCTTGTTCTATGTTGTCTGGAACACGCAGGTATGCACACCTGTGGAATCCCGGGAAGGAATAGCGGGTGGTAAATGGAAGCCACACTGCACTAAGGTTACTCGTCTGTTGGAATAACACTGAGAAGCTAGGTAGGGCTGGCAGTGTTAAATTAGGGACTATTTTCTGTGTGAGTGATTGATAGCAAAGAGTTCGCTGGTGAAACTTTGGTCTGATATCACCTAGAAAGGGTCACACTAAAGGAGTAGCAGGTTCTTCTGAGCTTGATTGATAGCAAAAGGGTTCGCTGATGAAACTTTGGACTAGGATATATCCTGAAGGATAAGTCCAAAGGAGTAGCAGGTTCTTCTGAGCTTGAGTGAAAGGTAAGCGGAAGGGATTTACCTGTAGTGTTTGAAGAGTAAACGGAAGGTCTTACTTTGTGAAAGGTAAGCGGAATGTGTTACTCGCAGTGAATATAAATCTATCGTTTATTTAGCACAACAGACAGAGTAGCGAATGTATTTATGTTGTTACTAACAGACTTATTGATTAAGAAAATATTGCAGTAAGATTTTGTGGAGGGTCAGTGGTAGGAGTAAAACTGACTAAAATTGAGACTGACAGCTTTGGAGAAAAGAAATTGCATTGAACTATTGCAAAAATGAAAATGTTTGAAGGTTTAAAGAAGCTGTTAGGAGGTAAAGTAAAAAAATTCATTTTTTATTGGTGATGCTCCTGAAGGAACACCTGTGCATTTTATGTCTACCAGTTTGGGACAAAATACATGTATGTGGGTTCACAAATGGTGCAAGATTACTGAAAAAGAAGGTGCTTTGAGGTTTCCAAAAGATGGTACTTTTGAATTGCAAATTATTGACAAATTAAGGGAAGTGTTATGTGAAATAAAGACACAATCTAAAGCTGCAAAATTTGAGGCCTTAAGCATGTGGGAAAAAGCAGCAAGAGAGAAAGCAAATGAGGATAAAAAGGTAAAGCACCAAATTCAGGAGAAGGGAATTCATGCTGATAAAGAGCTTCAAATAAATAATGATTATGGGGATGAAATAATGGATGAATTGTTAACTGAGTGTCCACCACTTTATGTGGTTCCCATGAAAAAGACTGAAAATAATGAACCAGTAAATACTACAGGGGCTACTGCTTCTGTTGAACAGAGAGAAATACAGACTGAGAGAACTGTGCAGACATTTTATATTGACCCATTACCTGTTGATTCAGTACTGACAGTGATACCTCCAGGTGTTACTGCTTCAAATATGACTGATTCAGTCCAAGAATTACAAACTGCAGATGCACAGATAATGCCTAGAAAAATTATGACTGTCCCAATTAATATGGTCCCTACTGAAAAAGTTCAAAGAGCTGCAGAATCAGTGATTTTGCCAGGGTTTATTTCACAAACTCAGAATTCACAGATTATTGAACAGAAATTACCCCAAGCACTAAAAGGTGAGAGAAAAATTGTATTTACAACATCTGCAGCCCAGAATAAAATAAATTTAATTGAAAATGGGATTTTTCAAACCTGCTCTGAGGAAGCAGCAGTGATTAAAAATATAGAGAACATGGGAGAACATATTAACACAGGCCCTGAAAAAGAGAGACAGCTTAATGTTTTAAATTCAACATGTGAACATGAAGAAATTAACAGTCCTTGCTGTTTAAATCATGAAAATGTGAACCAGTGTCAGGAAAAAGAATTAATTTCCCCGAGTAAGGAAACAGCTGTATGTGCATTAACTACACATACTGGACTGACAGATTTGGCTCAAAAATATGAAACTGATGTTTCAGGAAGTTTTCCATTTCAGAAAAGTGTCAGGGTACATATGGATAATGAAGCAAATGACAAAATGTGTTCTTCAGGAATGCAATTGCACCTTGCAGAAATAAAATATATTTTCAAATGCAATGGGTTTGAGAAATTAGGAGACAAATGGGCACGAAAACATGAGAAGAAAAAGAAACCACCAGACCTAGCAAGGAAACTGGATAAGGAAAAGAAGCCACCAGATTTAGTTGAGAAAAATAATAAGGAGAATGAGGGAGAATCGTTTGCTTACTCATTGAGAGAAAAGGTGGGAGAAATGTATGTGCATATGCCACAGAATAAAAGTGAACTTGCAGCATTTCTGAACACATTCCCACAATTGAGAGACAAATTTATGCTGTGGTACCCACAAGTTGATGGATTTGATGAAATATTGAAACTGTTGTGCATTAATTTGGAAATGTTCTTTTACATTGCCTTGCAGACTAAATTGTGGTTTGAATCTAATGTTGTTAAAAAGCCAGGTGAAGAGACAATAGAAAGGGTTTGCATGAATGCACCATCATTTTCTGTTGTTGTGGAGGAAAATATAGCAGTGATTATTTTCCTGAAGGGCAGAGTGCCAGCGAAGGATGTTGATTGGGTACAGATTAAAAGAGCACAGGATGGAAGTAAAGGTGTTTTGGTTAGTGCAAATTCAGGTATGGATGTTGTACTGCTGGAAAATGTGTCCTTTTGCCATCTTTATAACAGATTTGAGCATTGGAAGAAGAAATATAAATTTAAACATGATGCACAAAAACATGGAGAAATGCAGGTGCAAAATGTGCCAGTTAAGCAAATGCAAATGTCAGTTCAGAAACAGGTACCTATGGCAGGAATATTCCAAGCACAGATGGTCCCACAAAATATGGAAAATGCTAACATTAATTTAAATAAGTTGTCCAGAGCAAATGGGAATTATTTCCAGAGACAAAATCAGAATCCAGTCCAACAGGTTGCTCTGTTTGCAAATGAGAGTTTTGACACTCACAATTCTGAATTTACCTATTCCATTGTGAAGGCAGTGGAAAGTCCAGATTTAGTTGCAGGGGTTTTAAAGAAAGAAATTACAACCCCAGTATTAGAAAAGTGTGCACCAAAATTAGGCCCATTTGAGGAAAATTACAAAACTGTTGTCTGTGACTCAGGCCTAGCAAGAAAACAATTATTTTTCAAATTAGGCAGCACAGATTACTGTACACCAAATAATGTTCATTTTCAGATTCCTGATGAGGATGTACATTTTAAAATGGCCCAACAAGAGACAGCTGTAGCATTATTTTCAGAAAAGACAGTTGAAAAATTACCTTCTGCTTTTGAAAAAATAATAAACACAGAAATAAGAGAGTTCACAGAGAAGGATGCTAGATTAATAAAATGTGCAGAACATGTCTTATTAAAATTTGAACCAGATGACATGTATTCAGGAACACAATCAGTTGCAGGAATTTTACCAATAAAAGGATTTTTGATGGAATTGATTAGAAGTTTGTGTAACTTTCTGATCATAGGTTCACAGAAAATAAATGAAAAGAACAGACTAGTGCAGGAGATTAAAAGCATATTTTTTTCATGTTGTCCTGTGGTACCGAATCCAGCCAATATATTTTTTCACATTCCTTGTGCTGAAGAATGGCTTACTTTTATTGATTTTTGCCAAGTTCATGTTACAGTACCATTGCATGAGAATAGTCAGGAGTACTGTCAAAAAGAAGATGAATGTCTGGGACACCAAATTGGAAAGGGAGGTAGAAAGATATCACCAGAGAAGGTGGAAATAAATTCCAAGATAAATCCACCTCAAATTCAGAAAGAAGTCAGGACATTTTTGGGAATGGTTAGCTGCTGTAGAGAGTGGTTAATAAACAGTTCCCTAGTGGCTAAGCCTTTACTGAGGCTGACACACTCAGGTGTGTCTGATCCGCTTCCATTGGACAACAACTGCACAAAAGCATTCCTAGAGTTGAAAGAGAAAGAATGTCGCGCCCCAGCACTAGGAATGAAAGTTTATTTGAAAGAAAATACACTAATTTGCAGTGAGAGGGAGGGCTGCGCTCTCTCATTGCCTATTGAAAAAGAGGACTGTGTTCAAAGGTCTGTGATGTATTGCCCAATGACCTTTGACCCTAACTTCACAGAAATGTCAGCAAATGAATTGGATTATGATGAAACTGAATATGAGTGTCTAAATATCATGAAAATATGCATAAAGCCAAATTCAGACTTTAAAGATGAACGTCCGAGTCAGCCCAACAATGTCAATTTTTTAGATGGCCCATGTTTGAAAGATGACACATTAAAAGCAGCACATGCTGTGCTCCTTATACATTATGTTGTCAAAGCTTTATGGCTTTCAGTAGTTACCTCAGCCCAAAATTCGAAATTGATTGCCCTTACCATCACATGCAGTTTATCTGCTCAAATGAGAGTCACTGTGGTCATGGAAGAGAGAAATGCTAATTCAGTTGCACAAAATTGTGTTCTGTTAGCATGTACATTCTATGGAATCTTCACAGATTAATTAAATGAGGCTCAAGAAAATGTTTTTGAAGCAGCACAACAGGGTTGTATCAGAACTGATTTTGAGAGAAATGACAACTGCATAGTGGCAAATGTGTTATTGCAAAGACTGATGCCCAGGTATAGATTGCCAGTTTCTCTGAAATCAGATCATAATGTGGGCTTAAAGATAATAAGTGCAGAACAACAGATTGGACAAGGAATGGATTGTAGCTATCTGCCTGAAGTGTCAAGCATAATAAAGCAACACAATGGCAGCACTGAGTTACCTTTTGTAAAAGACTGTTTTTCAGCATCACCAAAGTGGCTTGAAAATGCATATGCAAATGCACTTGTGGAAAACACTGAGGAGAACACTAGCCATTGCTGTGTAGGTCTGGTTGATGTACAGTGTGCAGTTTCTCACCAGATTGCAGCTGCTACACAAGATCTGCATAATGGATGGTGCAACGGCTTTGATCTGAGAGATGCTGTGGTGAAACATCTGAATCTGATCAAAGTGAAAATAAGAGTGAAAGGCCTTGGTTGAAAAAAGTGCAAAGGATTGATGGTGCTCTGTCAGAGTTTCACAGCACCTAAGTAGTCCAATTTGCATGGAAAGTATGAGCCATTCTGATGGCAAGCTGATGACACAGAGCAAAGAAATGCTGAAACTGTCATGTTGAATTCCTTTTTTATTATTTTAGTTACTTATTTTAAAGAAGACTGTTCCAAGAAGCTACTTACAGAACTCTGCACTAAAACAATTGAGCGTGGCTATATATGATCTGATTACAGACCAGACTTGTGTTTGCCTTAGAAATAGAAGTAACATTCTTATATGCTCAGCTTTTGCAATTTAAAAAAAAAAAAAAAAAAATACTGTCACTTGTGAAATTAAATATGTGTGATGAATTATAAATCATTTTATTATGATTTGAATTATCAGAAGGGTGGATTGATGGAGCAGATTTCATCTGCAGTCAGGCATTGTTTTATTTTTGTGCTACAGACAGACTGCATTTAAATTGCCACGCACATTTTGGTGCAGGTTAAAAACATGGCACATGAAAAACATGAAAGTGAGGCCTGAAAATGCTTTTGCTGAATTAACATGTGTTTTTTTTTGCAATGTAGAGAAAAAGTGGCCTTTTTACCTTTGAGGATTAATAGAATGTGTTTCTCTTTTCCCAGCTCATCCATGTAATCTAAATTTATTATTCCTGTCTTAATAGACTTTGACTTGTTGCATATTTTGATAAACATTTTCAGTTAATAACACCTCTTTTTATAATGTGTGTGAATTAATAATGCACTTGGGAAACATAATGGACTGATTTACATGAAATTAATATTATCTTTGTGTTTGTTTTATTTTTGGGGCCTACACAAAACATGGCTGCCTGTGAATCCATCAAGGCTATGGCTTGCAATTTAATGAGAAGGGAGCATGCGCAGACTGTGGCAGCTTTCCTCATGACAAGAAGTCAAGGACATCTTAAACTATACATTCTTGTGATTCTGCCAATGTACCAGTGTTAGTTAAAAGTGTCCATCTGACTACGCTGTGGAAGGAAGGATGAATTAGAATGAAACATTTTTCCTAGTAAATGTTGCAAACATATAAAATGTATTAAGTCATTTGCGCTTCTTTTGTTAAAACTGGTGAAGTCAGGATTTTAGAATGAGTCAGGGCAGTGTGACCTCATGCCATCATGACTGACCAATCACGTGAAGGTTCTCCTGAAAGATGCTACATCTTTGTGTACTCTGCCAATAATTAGGGTATAAATACTGTCCTCTCTGGATGGGGGCTGGCTTTTCTTTTTTTCTCAGCTCAGCTGGCTTCTATGGGTTAGGTACGAGAAACGTCCCGGGAGATTGCTGAAGGGGAGGTGCGTCCGAGGAGATTCAGGGGGAGGTTTCTTGCTTCCACGTAATATCTTGGCACATCAGGCCACATTCCTTTGAGGTCTTGTGAAGGGCGGGCTGTCTCCCTCCTTTTTGCTCTTTAGACACAGAGATGCACATGAGCAGCAACAGATAGAAAGGCTCTTTAGAATTAGATGCTAAACTTTAAGTTTATGCTTTGACTAATTAATTAGGTCTCAAAAGATTTATTTGATTTATGCATTTATTTCTCTTCATGGGAGATTTTTTGCAAACTATTTAATTATTGATTAGCTTTGCAAGACTATTTTTCTTAGAAACTCTTTAAGACTTTTGCGCCACATTTTCATAAGTACATGTAATGTTTATATGCAGACTGTAATGTGTTCTGTATTATTGATATTTTTCCTGTTTTCCAAATTCTGTAACCTGATTGATATTTTACTAATGAATAAAGGGTCAGAGAAAAATTAACTTTTGACTAGAAAATAAAACCCTTTAAAATAATCAACAACTCTCTTTTTTGGCTTACAATAATAATTGTATTTTGACTGTTCATCTTTATTTAAAGTCTCCTGAAGGTAATACATGGTGTGAAGGGCCCAACACCTTTTGAGCGGTAAATTAGAGGCAGCATGAGGGTTTTGCATTGAGAAACTACCAGAAGTAATTACCGCTCCATCATAGGCACCCGAAAGCTTATGTGTTAAGTGACTACACAGCACACACTCCCTGAGACCATAAAAAAGGCACGCAATGACTGACGCCACTCCAGTGTGTTTGATTAAAAATCAAATAACTTTTATGTAAGATTAAGGTTCAGGAGTGGAAAATCACAATATCACTTAGTCATTAAAGCATTTCATTGGAGGGGGGAAAAGGGAGCAGTTCAATAATCAGTATAGCATGTCGCAGTAAACCTTTCATAGAAGACTTAGCTTGGACAACCAGCTCATCAGGCAGGATGAGCATGTCAGGTAAGTAACCTGTTCCGTAGGCAAAACAATTAACTCTTCACCAAGCAAGGGTGAACAGTACCTAAAACTCCTTGACAGGATTAACTCGTATCCTTCAGCAGGAATAAGCAGTGCATTAAAGGATAAAACATTTCATTAAATGTAGGACATTTCCTTAGCCGCTGCCTTAGGCTCGGCTAACTCTTTCCCTGTGTCAGGAGAAAAACATTTAACAGATAGGAAGAACCACCTCCTAGGCATAGGTACCACAGTCTCTAAATCAAGAATAAACGTCTCCTCAATCAGCATGAAACATTCCAGTAGGTATAAACCAGTTTGTCATCAGGTACATTGACACATTGCCTCCAGCATGGGTAAAATGTTTAATTAATAAACAACACCGGCAGTATAGCACTTTAGGACTCTGGGCAACTGTTCCTTGGATAAGATAAACATTTCATGAAGCCCGCCCCTGTAAGGAATGCATTACAACGACAGTCAATTAACCGTCCTGTTAGCAGGAATAAAACATTTCCTTGTGTCACTGTAGGCATTCCGGAACCCCTACCCTAGACAGGAGTAAAATATTTAATTAGCTGGAGTGAATGGCTTCAGTAGCCAGTTTAAGCCATGCCTAAGGCTAGGATTTAAACATTTGTTTACGCAAGGGTAAAACATTCCATTGACCTTAGGTAGAGCATTTCAGGAGACATATAAAATTGGCTCATGCATATGAAACTTTTCCTCGGCATAAGCAAAACATTTCTTTAAGTTAGATAGGCAGGCCAATGCAAACAGACCGGCATGAACATTTCATCAGGTCAGGCATCAGCATGGTCATAACCAGGAATAAAACCTTTCCTGAGGTAAAGATAAACATTACATCCACTAGGAATAAAACCTTTCATCTGGTAAGCACCAGCAGATCACTGCAGTGGCAGGGGATGAAACCATTTCTCGGAGCAGGGATAAACATTTCATCCAAGATAAACCCTGTTATCCACAGAAGTAAAACATTTTAACAGGCACCTATAAAACCTGTCCTTATGTATATAGAAACATCTCCTTTGCAAGAGTAAACCATTTCATGGATCAGGACCACACATTTAATTAAATGGGAACACCCAACTTATAGAGCAGGAATGAACATCTCGTTTCCAACCCAGTGCAGGTCCTGACCTGGAAGCACAGGATCCTATAACGGTACTGGCCCAGCTCAAGGGCCCGGCAGGCTGGTCCTGGCCCTGTTCAGGTTCTCTTAGGCTAATTAGGGCCAACGGGGCCCACAACAGTGTTTCTCAGGGGTGGGGCCAGTCTCAGGCCTTCCGCCCGCCACCCGGGGTTTTACCTCAGTCTTCGGCTCCTCGGGGAGCCCTTGCGGTGGTTCCGGGTGAAGAAAGGACTCCGGTCCTCCCGGAGGCCCCACGCGGCCTGGAGAATCTCCTTTGGCCCCTTCGGGGCTTGCGCCGGCTGGTGGGGGGGCCTTGGCACTCTCGCGGGCCCTCCGGCGTCTCAGTCGGATGTTCCCGGGCCTTCCTGGCTTCCAGGCCCGGGAACCAATCAGAAGGAAGCTGGGGTTTCTCTCGGACTGGGAGCCAATCCAGACGCGGCTCCCGGTCGGTGTGGTGCCGGCCGCCAATCCCAGCGCGGCCGGGTAGGGGGTGCGACCAAGTTGGCCAATCGCTGTGGGGCACGGGCGGGGGCGCGGCCGATGACACGGCGCACCCGTCACGTGGTTGAGAGGCCGGCTTCAAGGCCTCGTCAGGCCTACTGCTGCCTGACGGGAATTTCGCGGCGCCCCTCTCCTGGTCCCGGGGGCCGCCAAGGGGGTACTGAGGACGGTGCTGATCTGCGGGAGATCGCGGCAGCCACTCCAAGGCTCCGGGGGCCGCTGCGAGGACGGCACTCGATCGGGCCGGACGCGGCCCACCACGACACGGCGGCGGCCCTCTCCTGACACCCAGGGCCGCCTGGGGCAATTCACAACACCGGACAGGGCAGCCCCGGCTGCACTAACGACCTGGGCTGTGGCGGTGAGTTCAGCAGCACCCTCGGGGCAGTTTCAGTCAGCGCTTCACAGGGGCACGATGGTGCTTGGAGCGGGTGACACCTCGGGGGCAGTTCCACAGCGCTTACAGCGATCAGGCCAGCAGCTGGGTTCAGAGGCCCCACGCTTCTTATGAGGGCACAGCAGTTCTGGGTTGACAGCGCTGCACAGTGATAGCGCTCAGCAGTCACTTGGGTGGGCACTTTTCCTCAGGACAGGCCACACAACAGTGGCAGAATAGCACAGGGACCCAGGTGAAGGCAGGGGGGCGCAGGTGCAGCACATTCCAGTACCTGGTTGATCCCCAGCAGTCCTGTGGTAACTTTAAGGTCTTCTGTTTCTTGGCGCTTGAAGGTTTCTGCGCCCTTGTAAATATCAGCCCCTTGTTACTTGAAGGGGGGTTGAGTTGGGGACTGCAGGCAGGCTTCCTCTGCAGGTCACTGTAGATGGACCCTGGGGTTCCCTCTCGCCGGGCCAGATCAGTGGGTAGTTCACGGCACCTCACCCAGCTTAAGAGGCAGCACCTAAATCCTGTCACTCCCAGTAGCATAGGTCCCTGACTAGGCCCTACCGCCTAAAACTCCTGCGTGGGTTCCCCAGGTCAGTAATGCCCAACTGACTGGAAAGTTTCCCTCCCTTTCCTTATATAGGCCCAGGTCAGGTGACCACCCTCTAAGGCGGCAAAACTAAGCTCCGCCCTTATTCTAGAAGGTGCCAGGAGCTTCCCTACTCTAACTGTGGGCAGGCAAGGCAGGCTGGAATGGCAACAATGTTGGGAGTCCCTGCCAGCTCCTGGCAACTAGAATGCGCCTTAACAAGACCACACTGCAGTAACAGGGGCCTATGGCAGCCATGTTGAAGGTAGAGCACCTGTACCTAACATTTGTTTAAATAATACACAGGGCATTACAACCTCGCAGGGCCTATACAAATACATTATAAAGGGGGTCTTCCTAAATAAGGGGAAGCAAAAAGCGAAAAAATTCAGTGAAAAGGGCCAATTCCAACACAGCCCAATAGGGAAATTCAGGCTATGGAAGTTTAGCTGCAGATGGTCCTGCCTCATGCGTGATACCACTGTTGAGAGGGGGGGGGAGGGGGGGACGGTCTTGGGTGCCTTGTGTTTTTAAGTCACCAGGAGGTGCTTTTGAGCCCCTATTCAGTTAAGGATGGGTGCTTAGGTCACTGCGCCCCTACTCATGATTATTTGAGCCAATGTGGATGTGTGCTCTGCCATTCTTATGAGCACCATGATTCCAGCCCTGCCTGACGCCCAAAGGTCCCTCTACTGAGGTTGTAGGCCCGATGTCAATGTTATGCACCCATTGTTTCTTTTCTTGCAGGAGGTGCTAAGGCCAGGCCGGCTGTGTTATACCTAGTATTATGCCCACTGTTGATATGTTCTGTGCCAAAGGTATGTGCCGCAGGGTGGGCGTGATTATGCCAGCCCAGGCCTGATATTACATTTGCATGCCTATGCCAGGTGCCGCCTGTTTCTTTCCACAGGAGATGCAGATGCAGGCCCTGCCGGGTATTTATGCTTAATGATGTATTGTACCCTTACAGCTGTTTTCTAGGCGAGGCCAAGGATGAAGGCCTGAGTTTGCCCTGTGAGATCGCCCTTGGGCTTCACTAGTATTTCTTTCTTTCCCTCACGTAGTCTACCTAGGATTCATGCTCCTGACCACACATTCTTGTTATTTCAGCCGTGGACTCATGGACTTAACCATTTTTCCCATTGTTCCCCTGTAAATAATCCCCCTGATTTACTTTGCTCTGGTGCCGGTTGGCGCCCTGTTACGATTACCACTGTTTTTGTGCTTTACCTTCGCAGGTTGGAGATAATACAGATCTTACTCTTTTTCCAACTCGAACTGGTGTCATATCTCTTTTGTGGTGTGCCTGGTGTGTCGTATGTGGGTACTGCGTGGATGCTTCACATGTCCTCTGAAGTTTGGCCTGCCCGCTAGGTTCCTTGCTACCCCCGGTAGAAGTGGCAACCCCATTTCTAACAGTTATGCAGCACAATATGCTTGTTTTTAAGGCCCTTAGCATTACGCTGTTTGTTCATTTGCATCTCACAGATGCTGGGAACGAAGAGATTACAATCTTTACTGCAAGGCTTCAAGCACTTAATTAGCTTGTCCTAGTTTCCTTTCACAACTGGCGAAAACAAGTTAACATTTCACACTATACCTGACTTTCAGTCTGTCTTTTTTGTTTCCCTTTTCAGACATTATTTACAGTTGCGAAATAATGCCGAACTGGCTGCGTGCACCTTGTATGGATGCGGGTGGAAGACACTGGAGCCGATTCTTTTTGGTTGTGAACATATGATCTGCTTCCCAAAGGGGGCCTGAGTCCACTGTGCTGCATCATTAGCATATGTGAAATTGTTCTTCAGTCGTACTTTCTCGCATATTATACTAGCAGCATCAATATTTGTATTTTATGTTATGCTCGTGTTATGGTGTACAATAGCGCAGCGCTTCAGGCTGTTATGTAGTAGTAACCTCTGCCTTTCTGAATTCCCAACGAATGGCACGCCATGTACCGACTGCGTAAGGATAGCAGGGTGAGTTCATGTCTTAAGTAAGTGCAGTAAATATACCATCACATCAAATGTCAGCAGTGAACATGAAACTCGCTGATCTTTTACATTTGTTGTGTCCACCTGCATACAACAAAACATTCTTATTATAAGCTATGCTCATGTTATAATGAACATCGGTTCAGCGCTCCTGGCTGTTTTATAGTTGTAACCTCAGTCCTCAACAATTTCCTATCAATGGCATATATATATAGGGAAGCTTGTAAAGCGCTTGGTTCGCAGAAGCGTGTCCCCGCGCTGCAACTAAGGAGGAACTCAGAGTAGAAGCAAGAAGAGAGCATGATTATTTTGAGAATAGGTGTGTTTTTAAGTTCTTCCGAAAGCTGGATTCGGAAGAATCCAGGCGGAGATTGGGTGACAGGGCATTCCAGCTCTTTGCTGCCAAGTGGCGAAAAGAGCGTCCTCCCATTCGGGCCCTTTTAACCCTAGGGACTTTTAGTAGGCCTCTGTGAGAAGAGCGCAGAGCGCGTGATGGTACATACCTAGAGATTAGGTTCTGAAGTGGTATTGGCGAGGATGCGGTGACAAGTACAGAGGGCTTTAAATTCCACTCTGCTTCTCACTGGCAACCAATGGAGGGTCTGGAGGGCCTGGAGGGCAGCTTTGGAATCCGATCTTTTGGGGATTTTTAAGACGAGGCGGGCTGCCGCGTTCTGTAATACTTGGAGGCGGTTTATTGCCTTAGCGGTCGCTCCAAGGTACAGTAGGTTGCCGTAGTCCAGGCGCGATGTAACGAGGGCATGAACCAGCGTTCTCCGGGCGGACATAGGAAGGAGGGCAAGAACCTTCCGTAAGGTTTTTAAAACGCTGAAACAGACACCCGCCACCCGATCTATTTGGGGTCCAAAAGACAGGTCAGCATCGAGCCAGACACCTAGGTTTTTGACTTCCTGACGTAGCACGGGAGCCTCCCCTAGGCATGGGGGCCACCACGCCGACGACCAGACAGATGGGCTCCTCCCCACCACGAGCACCTCGGTCTTATTGCCATTTAACTTAAGGCAATTGATGGACATCCAGGTTGCAAGGTCTTGCATGCACGCCCTGAAGCTGTCCATGGCAAGTCCGGGTGCACGTGAGAGGGAGATAACCAGCTGCGTGTCATCGGCGTATGACACTATGTTCAGTCCATGGCCCATAGCAATAGGGGCCACTGGAGAGACATAAAGATTGAATAGAGTTGGGCTCAGGGACGATCCCTGGGGAACGCCCTGGCCCAATTCTATGTCTTTGGAATAGTAGTCAACCTGGCGGACTTGAAAACTTCTTTCAGTCAGGAAGGATTGGATCCATTGGAGTGCAGCTTCAGATATTCCTTCATTGTTCAGACACTGTAGCAGAGTGGCATGGGCTACAGTGTCGAATGCTGCACTCAGGTCCAATAGGATGAGGGCCATGGTGTGACCCTCATCCACCCCCTGGCGAAGAGTCTCCACCGCCGTTAGGAGCGCTGACTCCGTTGAGTGGCGGGGACGGAAGCCAAATTGGGTGTCATGTAGTAGAGCAGCCTTTTCCACGAAGTCCATCAGCTGCATATTGACCGTTTTTTCAGTGACTTTAGCCAGGTAAGGTAAAAGTGAGATTGGACGGACGTTCTCTAGTTTCTTGAAGCTGATAGTGGGTTTCTTCCTTAAGGTGTTGGCTGCGGGGGTCTATTTCCAGGGATTCGTATAGAAAAAGGGACTAAGTGATGATCCAACCAGGGGATGGGTATAGGGGTCATGGCTGTTACTTCCCCCCAGTTGACAAAGATGGGATCTAATAGGTGACCCAACTGGTGAGTCGGGCCGTTGACAATTTGGTTCAATTGGAGGGCTCCTAATGCCTGACTGAAATTCTTGCTAACACTATCTAAAGGGTTGTTCAGATGTAAGTTAAGGTCTCCAAGAAGCAAGAATTTATCTGTGCACAGTGCGATCTCTATAATGCCTTCCACGCATAGTGAGTTGACGTCAGAATTAAGTGCCGTAAATATACGATCACACTTGATGTCAGCAGCGAGCGTGAAACTTGCTTATGTTTAAAATTGCACCTGCATCTGCACAAAACAAAACATTCTTATTTTCAGCTATGCTTGTGTTATAGTGAACACGGGCTCAGCCCTTCAGGCTGTTTTATAGTTGTAACCTCTGGCCTTACGAATTCCCAAGGAATAGCATTACATGTACCAAATGCGTAAGGATAGCAGGGTGAGTTGGTCAGTATTAAGGGGCATATTAACAACAAATAGCGATATTTATAGCTAAGTAGGACTAGCAGCAATTTTTTTATTGCCGCGCATCACCGGATTTTATCGCTGAGATAACGTGCTATTAGCAACGTTTATCTCAAAAGCGATAAAATTTCCGGCGATAGCGGCGAAATGCGTGAATATCGCTGAGAATACAGCGATATTCAGGCATTTACGCCAATAGGGTCTTAGCCATAATATCCACCTCCCATTGGATATAATGGCTAAGAACTGGTCTGAGCAGGCATTAGGTTTTGGAGATATTTGAGCTTAGCGCAAATATTTCCATCGCGACACCAGTGTTGGTAATAGTCGATAGCGAGGTTAGCGACTGCTTTCAGTCGCTAACAGGTTGCGTAAACCACTTTCCATGTCATTAGCGATAAATATCGCTGACATGCAAAGCGGGCCCCAAACCGCTCGCTATCGCCTACAAGCTGTCGCTAACTGCTGTTAGCGACAGCTTGCTAATAGGGCAATAGAATTATCGCCGCTTAGCGGCTGAAAACGGCCGCTTAAGCAGCTATAATTTCCTATCGCCCCCTTGATAATATGCCACTAAGTGCCGTAAATATACGATCACACTTGATGTCAGCAGCGAGCGTGAAACTTGCTGATCTTTTACAATTGCACATGCACCTGAATAAAGTAAAACATTCTTATATTAAGTTATGCTCGTGTTATAGTGTACATGGGCTCAGCGCTTCAGGCTGTTTTATGATTCTGACCTCTGGTCTTACTAATTCTTAACCAATTGCACGCCATGTATCAACTGCGTAAGGATAGCAGGGTGAGTTGATGTCAGCATTAAGAGTTGTTTTTTTTTAAACATACATAAAATACATTCTCATTTACAATGCAACGTTTTAAGGTATTAGCGTTATAAATGACAATGGCATTTCTTTATCTATTTTCAAAACTAACACATCGATAAAAACTTAACCATTTACAATGCCGATAGCTCTAACTTTTCCAAATGCGAGACCTATTGCATTGCCAAGGCTTGTTATAAATGGAGTTGCACATTTTCTTGATGCTATTAATACTGACGCACCTGTCCTAGCTGGTAGAAAAATTCCAATTTTAATTTTCGTGGACGACATGCTGATAATCTCAAAAACGCCAGGGGGATTGAAGCGTGCCCTCCAGCGCTTTGAAGAGTTTTGTCTTCTGAGGGGTCTTAAAATGTATTTCCTAAGACAACGTTTATGGCATTCAATTAGCATAGATCGTTTAAAGGGAGAATGATGATGGATGGGCTACCCCTGGAGCGGGTTGGTGCTTTTATCTATCTTGGCATCAAACTGCAGAAGGATATGAGGTGGAAGCCACACATTGAAGGCATGACACTAAAGCATAGGCAGCTCGCTGGAACCCTAAGAAAAGAATTTAAAACTACTTTTACTAAACCCCTAAGCCCGGTACTCCAAAGTTACAATACCAAAGTGGTGAGCTCAGTTCTCAGGGCCGAGCTGTGGAACTTTGGAAACCTGGCCCACCGTACAATAGCGGAACACACGTTCTTCAGCGCAATTAGTAGTATGCCACAAAGTATACCGATGCTCCCTCTAAGGAACGACCTAGGAAGATAAGCTGTGACGGGCCTGGCCATACTACGCCCAATACTATTCTGGCGTAGAATCTGGTCTACAAAGGAATTGGCCGTGTTCACACAGGGCCTAAGGGATATCGTAAACACGGACCGCTTCCATGAAATTAGTTGGCTGCGCAAACTGAGAAGTTTATTAAATAAAATGGGCCTGCAACACCTGTGGGATTCACCCCCCACCGAAACATTCCCAACAAAAAATTGTCTTAAAGAAGTTCATTGGGAAACAGTGGTGCATGATGAGTTTAGGCGCCATGATACAACGTCTCTCTCGGGGCTTTTTCTTCAGACCAAGCAATGCCCTGGCCTTGAGCCGTATGGGACATTATTGAGAACCCGCTGGATCGCAAACTCTATTTCCAATTTATATCTGGATCTCTTCCATTGAAGTGTTTTACATCTAAATGGTCCGTTATTAGGGGCAACAAATGTCACTTATGCACTACACAGGTAGAATCATTTGCACACGTGCTCTTTGTTTGTCCTGCGTACACTAGCCCACGTAAGGTTTGTCTGGTCCAGCTACGTAAGAACCTGGCTACAATATCACATACCACAGCCCTGCGTATCCTTTTCACTGATCCATCTCCCAGGTATGCAGTTCCGGTGGCAAAATATTTGAGGTGGATGTGGAGTATACGTACGAAACAAATCAAGGATGAATAAAGTGCAGGATGAGGTCCCACTCGTGCGCAGGATTGAGCTTACGTCGTCCTGCGGGCTCTTCTACCCTTGCTATGGGCTAACGATTGTTTTATGTGTGTTATTTTAACAATGTGTCTTTTTAATCTTCTTATTATTTTTTAACATAATGATGGTCCTGATTGCTTATTTGCACAATTGTTTAATTCAGATCTTAAATGTCTGTAATTATTGTTCTACTTCTTTTTAATTACAATGTTTTTATGACTTGCATAGTTGAATAAAGTTTTCTTGACTTGACTTGACATTTTACAACTTTGGACTCACTGTGGCCTGTTACAGCTCGCTGCCAATTGAGACAAGTTACCGCTTGGGACCCCCTTGTGACCTATTACACCTCGCTGCACATTGATACATATTACACCTTGGAACCCACTTCGGCCTGTAGCAGCTCGCTGCCCATTGATACATATTACATTTTGGGACCCACTGAAACCTGGAACAGCTGGGCACCCATTAATAAATGATACAGCGGTCACAGCTTTCTTATCATTGATTTATGTTACCTCTCGGAACCCACTGAGACCTGTTACAGTTCACTTCCCATTGATTCATGTTACCGCTCTGGACATACTGAGACCTGTTACAGCTCGCTGCCCATTTATACATACTTCACCTTGGGCCCACTGTGGCCTGTTACAGCATGCTACCCCTTGATATATGTTGCAGCTTCGGACCCACTGAGACCTGTTACAGCTCTCTTCCCATTGATAAATCTTACAGCGTGGGACCCACTGGGGCCTGTTACATCTCGCTGCCCATTGAAACATGTTACATCTTAAGACCAACTATGGCCGGTTACAGCACACTGCCCATTTATACATACTACAATTTGAGAACTTGAGAACAGTTACAGCTCGCTGTCCATTGATACATAATAAAGTCTGGGACACGCTGAGAACAGTTACAGCTCGCTGCCCATTGATACATAATAAAGTCTGGGACACGCTGAGAACAGTTACAGATCGCTGCCCATTGATTATATACTAAAGTCTGGGACACGCTGAGAACAGCTACAGATCACTGCCCATTGATACATACTAAAGTCTGGGACAGGCTGAGAACAGTTACAGATCGCTGCCCATTTATACATAATAAAATCGGGGACACGCTGAGAACAGTTACAGATCGCTGCCCATTGATACATAATAAAGTCTGGGACACGCTGAGAACAGTTACAGATCGCTGCCCATTGATACATAATAAAGTCTGGGACACGCTGAGAACAGTTACAGATCGCTGCCCTTTGATACATAATAAAGTCTGGGACACGCTGAGAATAGTTACAGATCGCTGCCCATTGATACATAATAAAGTCTGGGACACGCTGAGAACAGTTACAGATCGCTGCCCATTGATACATAATAAAGTCTGGGACACGCTGAGAACAGTTACAGATCGCTGCCCTTTGATACATAATAAAGTCTGGGACACGCTGAGAATAGTTACAGATCGCTGCCCATTGATACATAATAAAGTCTGGGACACGCTGCGAATAGTTACAGATCGCTGCCCATTGATACATAATAAAGTCTGGGACACGCTGCGAATAGTTACAGATCGCTGCCCATTTATACATAATAAAGTCGGGCACACACTGAGAACAGTTACAGATCGCTGCCCATTGATACATAATAAAGTCTGGGACACGCTGAGAACAGTTACAGATCGCTGCCCATTGATACATAATAAAGTCTGGGACACGCTGAGAACAGTTACAGATCGCTGCCCTTTGATACATAATAAAGTCTGGGACACGCTGAGAATAGTTACAGATCGCTGCCCATTGATACATAATAAAGTCTGGGACACGCTGCGAATAGTTACAGATCGCTGCCCATTGATACATAATAAAGTCCGGGACACGCTGCGAATAGTTACAGATCGCTGCCCATTGATCAATGTTACAGCTTCGGACCCACAGTGAATCACAGAAGCCAAAAGATTAAGGACCACTGCTCTAAAATATCTGCTAAAACCTTCACCGACACCTCCCGTTCTTCATGTCTAATCCTCACTTTTCCTTATGATTCATAAAAGTACTTCTTTTCTTTTCCATCCCTTTCTTTTTTCAAATGTAGCTTTTGTTACTAAATCTCCCCTTGCCAATCTTTCAGGGGGGCTTATTACCCTTTTACTACATTAGTTTTCTTTTATTACTGTCAAATGTGTCCACAGTCATCCCCCTGAGCATATGCTCTCTCCTAGTACCCTCCATACTCTTCTGCTGCATACGTTCTCCTATATGATGTAAATAAATATTCTTCTATTTCCTATGGGCCGTATTCATGGCTTCATTATAACAAAAGCCATTCATGAGTTATATTAAAATATTATTATTATTATCAAGGGAACACATGTGTAATTAAATATGAATACACTGGTCTTTTCTCAGTATATACTTACATACTGCTGATGATACGCAGATCATCATCCAAATTGGCAACTCTCCAACAACATATCAGAGAATGCAAAACATCTTAAAATTTACCGTTAATTGGATGACGGCCAACTCATTAAAAATAAATCCCGACAAGACCGAGGTGCTTGCAATTACGACGGCATCTAGCCCTTGGAGTGATCTCTTGTGGCCCACTGAATTAGGGAGCTCCCCAGTACCAGCAGTAACAGTGAAAAGCCTAGGCCTACTCTTAGATGCCAATCTCACTATGTCAGCCCAGGTCTCAGCTGTAGTGGGCATATGTGTGGGCCTAATGAGACAACTGCGTAAACTGTCCCACATCTTGACGGTGGACACGCTCAGGAGAGCAGTATCAGCTCTGATCCTGGCACGTCTGGATTACGGCAACGTTCTGTATGTCGGTACCCCACAAAAAATGATGAACAGACTTCGGATAGTCATGAACGATGCTGCCAGACTTATCTTCAACAAACCAAGAAGGACCCATGCCACCCCTCTCCTTCACAAACTCCATTGGCTGCCGGTGAAACAGCGGGCCAAGTTCAAGGGCTTATGCATTACGCATAAAGCCTTGTACGGGCAAGCCCCAAAATACATTAAGGAACGTTTTGTTCCGTACGCTCCTAGCAGGAATTTACGATCGGCAGATGCTGCACTGTTGGTCTGCCCACGGTTAAAACTATCTTCTCTAGGAGGGCGTACTTTCTCCTATACAATTCCCAGTGCATGGAATAAACTGCCAGAGAGCCTGCGCAAAGAAACAAGTCTGCTGCCCTTCAGGAAAAATACTGGAGCTGAAAAGAGCTCATTAATATTAATGAGGTGGCTTTGTGTGTTCCATGTAGGGGTAACACACAGTCTCTATATCCTTCCATCCCCCAGGCACCATCCCATTCTCTCTTCCCCTCCATGTGATCAGTTGAACGGTCCGGACCTGTCCATCCTCTTCTTGGGTGGAGCAGTTGACTGGGAGAACCTTGTGAATGTGTGATGGTTCATTGACTGGCTAATGCTATAATGTGCGTGAACATGTGACAGCCGTGCTCTTGCACCATGACGCTGATCCCATAATGACCAGTGTAGTGTAGTTCCTCTTTCCCTAATAGGCTCTGCGCATTGGAATAATATACCCTATAGTTTTGGCATAGGACTGAGGTCAGTATGGCTCTATCGAGTACATTAAACTCAATTACTGTGTGTGCCAGCTAACTCAGAGGCCACTAGAAACTCCTTGAAAAACAAGAAAGGAGTAGTTTCTGGCAACTGCATAAACATGACAACTTCGTTTTTCCCTTTGGAATCGGAATATGTCTGAGAATCGTGGAAAAAATAGATAACAGTTTCACTCAGTCAATCGTGCATGCTTGGTTTCTTCAGAGTTACACAGAAAGAGATAGACGGGCTTTCCAATAAAATGGATTTATTGAACAGTCTTGCTTCTCGTGGAAAAGATATGAGCTGTTACAATCGCAAGACAGTATGCAAGATATATTTCGTACAGCGTAAGCAGTAAGAAGAAATAATACTGCAATAACATTGTCTTTTAGCTATGACACATATTCATATATATATGCATAAATAGCACAGGCTAAAAAGTGGATACTCATCTGATGCTTCTAACTAGTTCTACCCCAGTGTACCTAACCTAAGTGTAGTACAAGGTAAGAAGTAGGTGCTGTATTCTATAGTATGGTAAGCTATAGTTTTGTATGACAAGAGTCCCTCTAGGTTCTAGTCTGCTCCATACCTTAGAATGAGAGAGGCGGGAATCTCTTTCCAGGTCTCAAACTCTAACACCCCGCGAAGGGAGTCAGAACACTGGAAGCTGGATTCTCTGCGAGCAGGGATGACAGCATCTAGTCAGTGCGTCAGGCTGGGACATAAATTCTCCTGGAGTCATGGTTTCTTCCAAACTTGTCGAGGCGAGCCAAGCCGTATCAAGCCGTGCAGCCATCGTTTCACTTGGTATGGGAAGGTATATTTAAACCTGGGAGGTGCCTTGGAATGTTAGCATTGACGTAAAGTCGGGCAGAGGAAGACATCATGAATGAACCCTTAAGGCATAGCCGTTCATGCATAATAAATGAGTTATTGGAGAAATCAATAATCCTAGACAAGGGAAAGTCCCAATGGCTTAAGGGTCTGGTTTCTAAAAACTTGTGACGTTGGGGTGGACGGATGTAGGTGACCATGCCATATTTGGAGAGCATGGCTAATGCCTAAATAAAGGCTGGGATCTTGTGCCTAAATAAGGGTAATGCAAAGTGTGCCTATATAAGGGCATGTTTTAGGAAAACCTATATACAGACATCTAAATCGAAACAACATCAGTGCAATACGGACACCGTATCAGACATTCCATAACTTCAATCGACGATACTGTAGGGTTTGAACATTCTATGATGCGGAATATTGCACTGCTTGGCATTTTCCTCCCAGCAAAGGTGAATTATAGCTGATGTCCACCTTTCTGCCCTGATTTTGTCAAGACTTTTCTGAAGTACAGAGCTGTTTTCCAACGACAAGTTCCACAAGGTTTTACCTGACCAAATCTGTCCATGAGTAACCCAGTTAGTGCAGTAGTGTTACTTTTTTTTTGCAACATCCCTTAGAACGGAAACTCCAGTTTCAGCGCAAAAATCGAATGTACAAACTTGTAATGAAGGTGTTTGTGGTGTCACAATGAAGGCATGATGTAATGTTCAGGCCTTGCTCAAATTAAATTTGAGTTCTAAGCTTGACAGTTCTATTTTGTAAAGGACGTTCTAAGTTTGGAATGAGAGTTCTAATTTGGAATGGAAAGAATTCCTTTAGAATGTAGATTGGAACAACGCTTCTAATTTGGAACGCAAGAGCTATGTATGGAATGCAAATTCTACATTTGGAACGCCTCTTGAACAGAACATAAATCTTTTTTAAGGTTGAAGTCGCAGCTATGTGTGATATCTTGATTTTTTGAGTAGAAAACAGGAGATTCCAAGACTACAGATTCCTTGGGCACCTTGACCCCCCAGGGTATCCAGAACCACCTTCTATTTCATGAACTTGTGCATTGCTCTTAAAGCTGTTATTGTTATTGTTATTGTTATTGTTAGTGAGGTTTTGTATCGCGCCTAATCACCTGCAGGTCTCTAAGCGCCCGGAAAGATGGTAACAGACAATAACTTAGCAAAGTGGAAGCTGAGGTCATAGCTGGATTATACAGAGCTCATGCTTTTGCTGAACAGAAATGTTTTTAGGCTCTTCCTGAATCGTAATAGGTTCCCTTCCCGGCGCAGCCCCTCCGGCAGCCTGTTCCATAGCTGGGGAACTAGCACTGAAAAGGCTCTCCCTCCCTTGGTCACCAACCTATAGCGAGGACAGACCAGTAATTGGGAGTCTGAAGATCGGAGTGTTCTCAAAGGGCAATAGAGTTGCAGACGATCTTTGATGTAGGCTGGGGCTTTGCCATAGATTGCCCTATGGGCCGTGCATAAGTTCTTAAATTCCACTCTATCTTTAATGGGGAGCCAGTGCAAACTTTGTAGTAGGGGAGTGGCTTTAGATCTCCTCGGTAGCCTGAAGATCAACCGGGCAGCGTCATTCATTATGACCTGAAGTCTACTGGTCAGAGTTTTAGGTAAGCCAAGGTAAAGGGCGTTACCGTAATCAATTCTGGAGATGATGGTGGCCGCTACTATCGATCGCATCATGGATTGTGAGAGGACAGGAATTAACTTCCGTAGTTGCCGAATGATGTTTGTGCAATTTCCCACCACCGCAGAGATCTGAGGGGCCATTGACAGATCATCATCCAGCTTGATCCCCAGGCTCTTTACAAACGGGCTTGGTCTTGGAGCAGGGCCTAACTCTGTGGGCCAATAGAGATCACACCAAGGTGAGGCAGTGGATGGAATCACTAGTACCTCGGTCTTGTCAGGGTTAATCTTTAACAGGTTATCCGTCATCCATTGCACTGTAAACCGCAAGATGTTCTGGGCTTGGAGTTGTGCGGCCATAGTGTCATCGACACTTATCAGCAATTGCGTGTCGTCCGCGTAGTTAAAGAATTTACAGCCCATGGTGGCCAAAGAAGAAATCAATGGTTGCAGGTAGAGATTAAATAGAAGCGGGGACAGGGCGGACCCCTGTGGCACCCCGCACTCTAAAATCCCTATCTCGGATGTTTCGTCCCCCAGTTGTATCTTTTGGGTCCTTCCTGTAAGGAATGATTGCAACCACTGAAAGGCCAGGCCCTTAATCCCAAAGTCCTTCAGTCTTTCCAAAAGCAAGGCATGGCTGACAGTATCGAATGCCGCTGATAAGTTCAGCTGTGCGTAGTCACACAAGAAGGAGTCTGTGGCAGTCTTCACACAGATAAAGACTCGGAGCCCAGGCATACGACTGCTTCCAGGCTCTGATAGTCAGTGAAGAAGAAAGATGTAGGGTGTCTTCTAATCCTTAGATCCCGCCTTGACATTTGAATACCCGAATCACACCTGTGAAGTGGGCAGAGCAGATAGGAAGAAACAGAAGGAAAAGCTGTGCATTCCTGTGCAGTGCACTAGGCCCGTCTCACCAGCGCCTTTACAGATTCTGTTAACATAGTTTTGAAGGACATTCTTTTTGGCAGCAAAATTGATAGGAGATGACTTGTTAATTATTGACCATCGAGGCCACATCTGTAGAATAATCAATCAAGAGAGGGAGAAATTCTGAAACAAATCCTCTGACCCATTCTGTCTTTCTAGGCAGCTTAAAAATAGCAGTCTGTATGCAATAAAGAGAACACAGGAAACTGACTTCCTTCCCTCAATCTTCTGGTTCTGTGATGTTATGTGGCAGATGGGCCCACAGCTACCAACATAATGTATCACTGGTCCCCCCAGGCAGCCATGAGGGCTATCAGTATTTCCCATCAATCGCTTGTGATGTCATCAACTACATCACACCCTTGACCCTGGCCGGTTTGTGACATCATGTACTACATCACACCCTGGCCCTGCAGGCTTTATGACATCATTCACCTCTTAGCTATATATAGAGGTGTAGTCTGGGATGCCTGCAGTGTGTGTGCAGTCTGTGGACTGGGCTATGAATGGTGTGAAAGAGGTGTGAATGGGGGACTTGGGGGCACCGAGCTAACATCAGACCCACAGAATGGCCGCGGCAGTTCTGCTTCTCGAGCCTCTGCCATTTGCGTGTCTGATCCGCCCACCGTCAGCATCTCGCAGACCGCCAGAGAGATGCATTATGAGGTGGGGACGGAGCCTTCCATAAGGTGTGGTAAGGCCTTATGAGGTTCCTTGTTGTTGCGGCAAACAGCTTTTAATAGCAATTCCTGGGGTTCTCTTAGCAGGCTAATTTAATTTTGCCTTGAGCTCCAGGAACTCTGGCACCGCCCCTATCTGGAGCTGGGTGCGGAATGTCTGTGGGTCTGATGGGAAGCAAGGTAGAATGAAGGTGTGAATGGTGTGAATGCCCAGTAGCAAAGGTCAAAACCTTGGCGTGGTGCTACTGCTCACAAGTTTACCCATGAACTTGTGCTAATTTGACCTGTTTTGGATGAAAGGGGTGTGCACTGTCCTTGATTTATTTTTCTTCCTTTTCTGTAGCTTGTTCTTAGCTGCTTTCTTCCTGTGCTTTCATGCTTCCTGGAGTGTTACCAGCATTTCCCAACAATTGCTTGTGATGTCATCTACTACATCACACCCTTGGTCCTGGCGGGCTTTATGGCATCATTCACCTCTCAGCTGTGTATAGAGGCGTGGTCTGGGATGGCTGCAGGGTAAGTGCAGTGTCTGGCTAGGCTATGAATGGTGGGAAAGAGGTGTGAATGGGGGACTTGTGGGCACCGAGCTAACATCAGACTCACAGGATGGCTGCGGAAGTTCTGCTTCTCGAGGCCTCTGCCATTTGCTTGTTTGATCGTTCAGTGGGAGAAACCAGGCAGCACCTCGCAGACCGCCAGAGAGATGCACTTTGAGGTGGGGGCGGAGCTTCCATAAGGTGGGGTAATGCCTCGTGAGGTTCCTTGTCGTTGTACCAAACAGCTTTTAATAGCAATTCCTGGGGTTCTCCCTCAGGCAAATTCAATTTTGCCTTGAGCTCCAGGAACTCTGGCACCGCCCCTATCTGGAGCTGGGTGCGGAATGTCTGTGGGTCTAATGTGAAGCACGGTAGTATGAATGAAGGTGTGAATGGTGTGAATGTTCAGTAGCAAAGGTCAAAACCTTGGCGTGGTGCTACTGCTCACAAGTTTACCTATGAACTTGTGCTAATTTGACCTGTCTTGGATGAAAGGGGCGTGCACTGTCTTTGATTTCTTTTTTCTGGTACATATCTTGTTCCTAGCTGCTTTCTTGCTGCTTTTTTCTATTCTCAGTTTTAACATCTACATCTCACCTCATTCTCCACTAACTTTCTTTCATTCCTTCCTTGTTTAATTCTTCTGTGGACTTTGTGTTTCTTATTGTTTTAGTCTTAATTTTGTTCTTTTATCTCATTGACTTCCCACGCACCTCATTGCTTTTCTTCTTTCTAAAGTTGATTCTCGGACTTTCTCTTGTCCAGAATATCTTTTCTCATTCCTTCGTCCATACTTTATCTTTCTCTTTTGTTTCTTCTCCATTCTTTACAATGTCTTTATTTCATTTTTTTATTTCTTTACCATGCATTTTTACTTTCATCATGTTATTTTCCCTGCTCCTTATGTCATTTCTTTCTGACATCGATTTTTCATATCTTTTCTTTCCCTCACTATTCGCTGCTGTTTTGTTTCTCATCTTACTCTGCCATTCTTTTATTTCTTGATTTTTTTTTGGGTGCAATTTCCAAGTTGTTTTGTTTGTTCTCGATTTTAGTTTTTACAAAATGCACAAAGATGATATGATAGGGCATCGGGCCATCCATAGTGACGCTGTAGCAGCAGGAGGATGGGGTAAGGCGAGGGCCAGACCGTCATGCGCAGGTAGCCTTTCTCCAACCCTTAGCTGTGTTGTACAGCCAGATGGAGAACCAACACAGACTCCCAGTTCCTCCAGAAATAATATCCCCAGCATGAGAAAAGCCCTGGGATAGGCATCTGGGATCCTGTACAGTGAGCAGCAGTGTCTGACGTCAGGAAGAAGAGGATCGGGAGCACGTGGGCAGCCGTGGGAGCAGGTAAGTGCAATTTTATATAATTTTAGTTCTGTCTTCCGTGATGTTTTTGGTTTGTATTCCCCCTCCCGTCCACCACTTCGCAATGGTTGCAGCCGCTACTTCGATATTCAAGTGCCTAGAAGTCCTTCAGCGTGTCTCATCAGTTCAATAGTTGTGCTATATAAACATTTATTTGAAAGAAATACACATTTCAGACAACCCTCACATCTCCCAGACCTACCACAAACCCAGAACTCATGGTTGTTGCATGAGGGAGTGGGTAGTACACATTACCACTCCACAATAAGGTTTACAACGTATTTCTAAAGACTCCCAACTGGTTAAAACTTTTAACAGAAATAGGCGATACATTGATATCGCTGCTGGTGAGGCTGATGCAAAGGCAAGTGAGGAAGCGACCCAGTGTTTGATGAGAAACCATCTGTTGCAGGCGCTTTAACATAAGCAAGGCACTATATTTAGTTGATACCGGGATCAAGCTTATCTATAGGGTTATACTTGAAATACTATTGGTGTTTACTAAAACTTTGCTGCTGAGACGTTTTTTGTATTTTTCCACAACTGGAGGGCTTTCCCTCTACACGTCATTCACCACAGAAGCACACCTTAAGCTAGACACATAAAATACCTTACAGGCGTAACACAAACTGCTACCAAGCAACAACAGATATACATGGACGTCAATTCACCAAAATGCCTGGGGTAGCGGAAGTGACATTACACGCCCTCTGACATCCACTTTCATTCACACACACTTACTTACACATTAGTGTGATAAAGAATTGACAGAAAATAAAGAGTGGAGCCCAAGCTGTCCCTGTGTTTCTGCCACTGAATTTGCCACCTCTGAGGACAGGGGTCGCAAAGGCAGTGCCAGGGGTAGCAAAGGACAAGCCATGGGTCGCAGCTTCGACCCTTAAATGACGTCCATGATGATATACAGTTTAATGGTGCATTGTGGGTGATTTTGGAGTGAGAAACGTTCCCTCTTTCCTGGTACATTCAGTGACTGTTGCCCCTGGAGTGAAGGCCTGGAGGCCTGCAGGATACACGCGGCTGCTGGTGGGGCATGTGTAGTGCCTGCTCCAGCTGTCAAGGTGCATTATTACCCTGGCAACACATTTCAGGTGTCTCTGAGTTCAGGAAATAGGAAAAAGAAACTGCCTGGGCAAAAGTAGCTAGATAAGATCCTGTGCTGAAAAGGGGAGAAGCAGAAAGACACAAAAGAAAGGTTTCACTTTCATAAGATCCCCAAAAATTTGAAATCCCCGCACCTGTCCATAGGAGTGACAATCTCTTGGAGGAGCTTCTCGGCACTACAAGTACCTTAAACGTAAAAAGAGGACTGGGCAGTAAACCGTGGAGCTACACCCCCACCCACAACCCCAATGCCTCCCCCACGGATCAAATTACCCACGTGGTCAATTAAGGTGATAAATGGGAGAAAAAATGTCCCTGGAACTATAGACATCCATTTGCAGTAAAGTGCCTGGTAATTTCGCGTCTAAGTCATCTTTCTCCATTCTGGAAACACAAGCTCGTCATTGCATGTTGCAGGGGTGCCATAACCAGCTGGAATCAGTAATTTTACCAAGCAATTCGTACCCAGGCACATGGTCTACTGTGACGCTCATCTTGAGATCCACTGATGCCTATTCTAGCTTGGGGGGCCATTAATGCCTGTTAGAGCTTGTGGACCATTGATGCATATTATAGAATGAAGGCGATTGTTACCTGTTACACCTTGAGACCCATTGATGCTGATTACAGCTGGAATCACATTCATGTCTGTTACTACTTGGGGCTGATTGATGCCCAGAGCTGTTTGGGGCCAATGAGGCCTTTGAGCGTGTCAGAGCTCGGGGCCTAATAATGGCAATTACAGCTTAGGACCTACTGTAACGCTGCCTTCATGTGATCAGTTGAAAGGTCCGGACCTGTCCATCCTCTTCTTGGGTGGAGCAGTTGACTGGGAGAACCTTGTGAATGTGTGATGGTTCATTGACTCGTTAATGCTATAATGTGCATGAACATGTGACATCCGTGCTCTTGCACCTTGATGCTGATCCCATAATGGTCTGTGCTGGCACCGCATCAGAAATTCCATAACTTTAATCAACGATGCTGTAGGCTTTGAACATTCTATGATGTGGAATATTGCACTGCGAGGCATTTTCCTCTAAACACTGGAGAATTATAGCTGATGTCCACCTTTCTGCCCTGATTTTGTCAGGCTTTTCCCAAGTACAGGTCTCACTAAAGGTATACCAGAGACTTGCTGATTCCTCAGTTCTATTCGTTTGAACTCAGAGAAAGTTCTCTCAAGCTGCGAAGAAGTCTCAGCGTCTTCCTTTGAGATTTTTTCTCATCCCGGTGGATTCTCCGATATTCTCCTATCTGTGACACCCTACTGGGCATCCGGGTTGCCTGCGCCTGCTGTTGCCTCAAGGCCGTGGGGTTGCCTGAAGGAAGCTGCTCTGCGGATCGCTCATAGCCCTGCTGTGTTGGCGTTAGCGGGTCCCTCACGCGTGTCTGTTTTCTCTGAGGCGCTGTCACCATTCCACGCGGATAGCCTTTGTTGAGGACCCTGTTTTCGCTGTTCCTCCTATCCCGATGTCCGATTTGGTTGGCCGACCGGAGAGTGTTTCCTCAGGAGTGTACTACTTCTGCTGTTTTCCAGGACATCCTAGCGTGCGAATCAACATCCGTCGAAGTGTCTGGTAGGAGGAGTCCTCACCTCACTAATGTCCGGTGCACCAGCCCCTCAGAACCGTACTACTGTGAAGAGCCCTGTGGGGTTCTCCATTCCAGCGACGCACCAGCTTTTCCAGCTCAGCTGCGTCACGGCAGGACGGCTGCCGGCGCACCAGCCTCTCAGAACCGTATTTCTGTCAAGAGCCCTGTGGTGTTCTCCACATGAGTGACGCACCAGTTTTCAGCACAGCTGCGTCACAGCATGATGGCTGCCGGCGCACCAGCCTTTTCAGCACCGTTACTTTCTCTAGGGCTGTGGTGGTCGCCTGCATGTTCGCTTTGCCTCAGTCTGTCGTCTCCAGAAGGCACCTCTTGAAAGAAGTGGTGAGTTGAACAAGCGTTGGTACCAGCAACCTTTGTTGTAACGAGTAAGCTTTCCACGCTTGGTGTTTCAAGGGTTTTGTCTTTTTCACGGCTGCCTCTGACTTTTCTGCAGTTTGCCTATACTTCCAAGCCTCCACTTTTTCACTTCTCATCAGACTGTTCCAGCCATCTTGTTCTTTTGCCTATGTTCCCTCCGGTTGAGGCACGCACTTACTCTGCCGCATCAAGTTTTTCCACGTTTCTTTTGACATTTGGCAGTCTATCTAGCACTCCATATCCTCTTGGTGGTCAAGGTCTCATGTCGGCATGTCCTCTACAGTGATACGCACACCTTAAATCTCTTTATGTACGTTTATCCCACGGTGATGTGCAGACCTGACATTCTGCATGTTAGATTTGGGGGTCTCTGGTTGGCACAGGTGAGTAATTGTGATAAGCAGGGACCCTCTCCTCTAGTCTGGGCAAGGGACTTACTCTTTAAAATAACCCCTGCTCACCCTCAAGGTTGCGTGGCGCAAGCAGACAAGGCTAAACTTCAGAGCGTTATGGGTTAAGCATTTATGACCACATACAGTAATTCAATGACACACCACAAATGGACACCAGTTTAGTTTTGTATCAAAAAAGAAGTATCTTTATATAAGGCTTAGCACAAGACTCAAATGACGTTTGTAAAATGAGGCCACAATACTATTTAGCAATAAAATGAGAATTCTGTTAAAAATGCGTAATTCTTGGTTCCGGAGCGTGTTGCGCTCTCTTGTCCAACTCTTACCGTTGAAAAACAATGTCAAAAAGGTATTAAACCAGCGTTGCGGACTCCGTGGTCCGTGGCGTACACCCTGTGGTACGCGTTGAGTTACCGTACCTTTTCTGCGATGAGGAGTCGGGTTCGAATGCGGCGTCCGGGACATGCAGGCAACACAAAGATGCTGGCGGCTCCTCTGCGAGGTCGGCCCAGCTCTGGTAGGCCTCTCGGTGCGAGGCATAGAGCAGGGGGGCCTTGAGGAGCGGGGCGGTCTATGCGGGTTGCCTCCGGCGTTCACGGCATTCGAGCTGTATTTTCAGTTCATAGCTGCTGATTCGATGCTGGCAGGCACTGCACAAGGCAGCCAGTACGAGGCGTATGGCCAGGCTCTCTTAGTGCGGTGCAGCACCGGTGATCATGAGTGCGATGCGAGGCGGCTGGTACGCTTCGTGCGTACGGGCAGTCCTTGGCTTCGTGAGGCACTTCGTTCGGTTTCCAGCGGTGGGGGCGGCAAGGCGAGCAGTGCGGCTCGAAAAAGGGGGAAGAGTGAGGCAGAGTGCGGGCAGCCCAGCGGGATGGTGCCAGGAACGGCTCAAAGCAGAGCGGGCTCACACGATGCGGGGCGGCCAGGCATAAGCGTCACGGAAAAGGAGGGGACGAGGCGCACTGGGGATCGCGGCTCCTACGATAAGGAAGGGCAAAGTTCAGCAGATTTGTCAGCAAAGGCAGGAGGAGTCCAATAATCCTGGGACTCAATTCAGGGGGCAAGCTCACCCACAAGCCCTTGGAGATGGTTTGAAGCACAAGTAGCAAAAGTCTCTTTCAGTCCTTTTTCTCTCCTTTTTCAGCAAGGCACCCACTGCAGTCCAGTCCCCCAGGTCAGGGACAGTACTCCTCCTCACAGCTTCTTCCAGGTCCTTCTCGTCGGTCAGAGGTTCTTCTTGGTCAAACAGGATCTGATTTATTAGGAGCAGGGCTCCTATACTTATACTGCATTTCTTTTGTTCTTTCAGGCCAGGGGCCTTTTCCTAGTTAAGTCCAGTTTCTGAGCACTTTGTTGATAGGATGCAGGCTTCTGCTTTCAGTGTGCAGGGCAGAGACATCAGACGGTCCGCAGGAGATGGAGCCAGCATTGTGGTGACAAGTACCATCTGGCTGTCATCTTCCTATTCACCACCTGGCAGCCCCAGCCTGTCTCCTGGAATTCCCCAGCCCTGTCACACACAGAAACCAGACAGCAGAAACACATCAGAGCAGAGGCGGGCTGAAATGGTTAGGCAAGCAAATACCAACTTTCTAAAAGTCGTAATTGCAAACACAGAACATTCAAATAAACTTTACTAAAAGATGTATTTTATTATTCTGAGTTCAGGCATACTAAACTCGAATTTCTACCATGTTGCCTGAGTCTGTTAGGAATGTAGAATGTAACAATTCCAACAGCCCATTCTGGCCTATGAGAACAGGTAGCCTTACAATAGTGAAAAACGAAAATGGCTGTAATTCACTATTAGGACATGCCACACACATCAGGGCTTGTCCTACCTTATGCTTACAATGCACCCTGCCCTTGGGCCTACCATAGGGGTAACTAATATAAGGTTAAGGGAAGGTTTAGGGACTGGCAAGTGCGTTCACTTGCCCAATCAGCATGACAGTACCAGACTGCATGCAGGTTCTACATGGGCAGACCTTAGACACATTTTACAGGGCTGCTTCTGTGGGTGGCACAACCAGTGCTGCAAGCCCACTAGCAGCATTTAGATTTACACGCCCTGGGCACTCCTGGTGCACTTTACTGGGGTCTGACAGTAAACCAAATAAGTAAATCATGGAAATCAATCAACATATACACTTTATACAGGGAGCACTTGCACTGTGGCACTGATTGGCAGTGGCACAGTGCTCTGAGCAGCTAACATCAGCAAAACACATGAGGCAACAGTAACAAAAATGGAAGGGAGACCCACGCCAATGGTGACAGGTGTAACAAGTGTCCCCTCTAGCTGAAATGTGGGGAGAACTACCCAACCCCAGAGAGTTCTCATCACTAAGGCGGAAAAATCAAGACAGACCGTCAGCATTGGCGTGATCTGTACCAGGGCGATGTTCCACCGTGAAATCTATACCATGTAGGGAAATGGACCACCTCAAGAGCTTTGGATTCTGACCCCTCATTTGCATCAACCATCTGAGGGGCCTGTGGTCTGTCTGAACCCGGAAGTGAGTCCCAAACAGGTAGGGTCTTAGCTTCTTCAGTGCCCAGACCACAGCAGAAGCCTCACACTCAATTGCACTCCACCTCTGTTCCCTTGGAAGTAACCTCCTACTGATGAAGGCTATGGGTTGGTCAAAGCCCTCCTCAGTCATCTGTGAGAGAACAGCCCCTACACCATGCTCTGAAGCGTCTGTCTGCACAAGGAAGTCTTTGGAGAAGTTGGGTGCCAGGAGCACGGGCGTCGCCATGCACATGGCAGTTTTCAGGGTCTCAAACGCTTTCTGACAGGTGTCAGTCCAAATCACTTGATTAGGCTGCTTCTTGGAAGTCAGCTCTGTCAAGGGTGTAACAATGTTGCCATAACCCTTGACAAACTTCCTGTAGTACCCTGTGAGTCCTAAAAAGGCCCTCAACTCTGTCTGGGTCTTTGGGGGTTCCCAAACTAGGATGGTTTCAATCTTGGGTTGTAAGGGCGCCACCTGGCCGCTCCCCACTTGGTGTCCCAAGTACACCACAGAACCCTGCCCGATCTGGCACTTACTCGCCTTGATCGTGAGGCCTGCCTTGCGCAGGGTCATCAACACTTCCCAGAGGTGGTGCAGATGTTCTTCCCATGTGACACTGAACACTGCGATGTCATCCAGGTAGGCGGCACTGAACTCATCCAGCCCAACCAACACCAGGTTGACCAACCTCTGAAAGGTGGCAGGGGCATTCTTTATCCCAAATGGCATAACCCGGAACAGGAAATGCCCATCTGGTGTGGAGAATGCTGACCTCTCTTTCGCCCCAACAGTCAGGGCGATCTGCCAGTACCCAGACATCAAGTCAAACGTGCTTAGGTACTGTGCAGCCCCTAACCGATCGATGAGCTCATCAGCTCTGGAGATGGGGTGAGAGTCAGTCTTCGTGACTTAATTGAGTCCTCTATAGTCCACACAGAACAGTAGTTCGGGTGTGGCACCCGGCACTGCAGCCTTTGGGACCAAGACCACTGGGCTGGCCCAAGGACTGCTGGAGGACTCAATCACCCCAAGAGCAAGCATCTTTGAGACCTCCTCTTTCATGCAGACCCTGACCCTGTCAGTCACCATGTAAGCCTTGTGCTTCATAGGTAAACTGTCTCCTGTATCCATGTTGGATTTGGCCTTTCTGGCAGGTTCACCCCTGAACTTTTTGCCTTTTAATGTTACATCATTATAGTGATTTCTGGTCTTTGCGCACTTTAGCACTGTGGCGCAGTGTAACGTGCATGCGCTCTCTGAGTGCGTGTGTGAGATTGGCCTGCCCTCCCATAGGAATGCATAGGGGATATGTGTGTCAATGGTAATTCCTGATTCGTGGGGAGTGCAAGGTTGAGTTTGGTATGTGCGGACTCGTGTGATTAAATGCTGCGCGATGATGTGTGCGGCTCTAATGTGTCTAGTGTGGAAGTGCCACTTCTAGAAGTTGTCCTGCCTGTGCAGTAAATGTGATTTGACTGTCTGGCTTGTGATTGGCTGGAGCTGGCTGGTGTGCCTGGCTCCAGGAGTCAGGATGGGTCTGCCCCGGTGGTGAATGGGGAGATCTTGCATGTTGATGGCAGGGAGGGGCTGCACCTGGGACTTGAATAAGGCTGGGCTTTCCCTCCACAATGCTGGCTCCACCCCCTGTGGTGCGACTGATGACCCTAGCCTGTCCTGTGAATGGGAAGAGGGGCTGAGCAAAACAGCCCCTCTTCCGATTCACAGGAAGGTTTGGTTTTCCCCCACCCTGCACCCTATAAACAAAGGGATTTTGTGTATAAAATGAGGCTGTGACCTCATGTTCAATGTTCTTGTTTTCCTGACTAGAATCTACCAGGGGCGTGCTGCTGCTGGGGCCCAGGGGAAGGCTTGCCTCCCTGGGCCCTGCCCAGCCCCTGGATTGCTGATGGACTTCTTATGGACCCTTCTTCCTGGACCTGGAAGCCTTGTCCTGTGATGTCCTGCCTGTTGCTGGCCCGTTTTCTTTCCTGAGGGGTCATTCCTTGGGGGCCTGGTGGTCTCTGTGCCGCCCAGCTCCTGGTGAGCAGTTTATTGTGCATTTATAGGCAGAGCGCTCTTGTATTCCTTCTGGGGAAAGCGCTCATGCCCTTGTGTACCTCGCAGGTGCCCATCCTGCGTTTTGCCCGTATTTAGATTTAACTAAGCACGGGTGCCACCCCGCTTATTTTTGTGGTTATCACTGCGGGTGCCCACCCCGCTATTTACCTTTTCTACCGAGGGAGCCTACCCCTCATTAAAGCCCCCGACACGAGAAGCCGCCGCCGCGGCAAAACCAGAAGTGAGGCCCGTACCCGCCTGACTGTGGGCGGGGCCTAGATTGACTCACTTCCGCTTCCCCCGTGCCTGAGGGAAGCCATGCCCGCTTTGCCGGTCTCCCGTAGGGAGAGGGAGACCGGGGATGCTGCCCGCGAAGGAAAAGCTGTCCGGAGGCTCGAGGGCTCTACACGAAGTCCCGGCCCATGAGGAAAGAGGAGCGGGTAAGGCATGGCGCCTTTGCGAAGGCGGGGCTCCCAGAAGCGAGGGAGAGCCCCACAGGCGTCACCGAGGGTTCCAGAGAAGTGGAGGGGCGCGAGGCACATTGCCGGTGCCTGCCCCGCCGCCCGATGAAAAGAGCCTCCCCCCGCGCCGACAGCCGGTAAGTTGAGACGACTAGGGCGGGGGGGGGGCCACATGTGCTCCCCAGGCGCCAGAGTGGTGCCTTTCTTCAGAGCTGCCCCAGATGGCACCGGGTTGCTCCACCAATGGCTCTTTGGTAGTTTCAAGGGCCCCGTGGGGGTCCCGGGGGCCCGTGTCCCCTAGAGCCATGTGTGGCTCGAACGATGGCCCCAATGATCCCAAAAGCCCCAGTGGGGGTCCCGAGTGCCAGAGGGGCCCGCGTTCTTGCCCCGGAGGGCCCCCGTTGTCCTAGTGCCAGAGGGCTCCACCGTTGGGGGCCAGTTCTTTTTCTGGATTGCGCATAATTAGTTTAAGAGCCAGAGTGCTCCAAGCGGCATAACTGAATTCAGAGCCTAGAGGGCTCCACCGTATGCGCAACATGTATTTCTAGAGCCAGAGGGCTCCATCAGTTGGTGCAGTTTTGTTATGAAGGGCTAGGGAGGGCCCCTGTCGCAGATTTGAAATCCCAGCTGCCCAGCAAGTAGTGGGCAGCTGTACCGTTTGTGTTTTCCATCCTATGGATATGTACTTTGGAATCAGGAGCAAGTAGAGGGCAGCTGCTACGTTTAGGTTTTGGCACAGTGGCGCAACATGGACTTTAATGTGATTTCTGCGCTAAATGTGATTTTTGTGCTTCTTAGGGTGCTAGGAAATGTACTGTGTGTAGAATGTTTTGCGCACCCTGTTCTGATACCTCTAGACATATGTTTATGCTTGGGAGCACCGTTCCCTCCAGGGCGCGAGCCGCTCCTGACCTCATCGCGCACCACCTCGTGTGGAGCGCGCACACTGTCAGACGTCGCGCGACCGGCCGCTTTGAAATAAGCGAGCAGCACGAATGCGGCGGAGCGGTCGTGAGGCGTGCAGGTACGGAGGCGGGGGTAGGGCTTGTGGCGCTTGAGGCTATGAGGGAGGGCGGTGCAGACTCTGGCCTTTTGTTTAAGTATTGATGTTAATCAGAGCCTCTTTACGGGCTCCGATTAACAGTAATACTTAAACTAAAGGCCAGAGTCTTCCCCGCGCTTTCCTAACAAAAGAGTAGACAGTTTCCAAACACAGCGTGTGTTTGGAAACTGCCTACGCTTTTGTTAGGAAAGCGCGGTGCAGACTCTGGCCTTTTGTTTAAGTATTACTGTTAATCGGAGCCCGTGAAGAGGCTCTGATTAACATCAATACTTAAACAAAAGGCCAGAGTGGCTGGGGAAATGAGCGGAACAGGAGGCAAAAGGGGCACGAAAACAGGGAAAAGCGAAGTGGGACAGAGGGCAGAAGGGCACCAAAACGAGTGGGACAGAGGGCAGAAAGGCAAAAAAACTAGTGGGACAGAGGGCAAAAGGGCACCAAAAACGAGTGGGACAGAGGGCAAAAGGGTACCAAAAACGAGTGGGACAGAGGGCAGAAAGGCAAAAAAACGAGTGGGACAGAGAGCAAAAGGAAACCAAAAACGAGTGGGACAGAGGGCAGAAGGGTACCAAAACAAGTGGGACAGAGGGCAGAAAGGCAAAAAAACGAGTGGGACAGAGGGCAGAATTGCACGAAAACGAGTGGGACAGAGGGCAGAAGGGCACCAAAACAAGTGGGACAGAGGGCAGAAGGGCACCAAAAATGAGTGGCACAGAGGGCAGAAAGGCAAAAAAACGAGTGGGACAGAGTGCAAAAGGGCACCAAAAACGAGTGGGACAGAGGGCAGAATGGCAAAAAACTAGTGGGACCGAGGGCAAAAGGGCACCAAAAACGAGTGGGACAGAGGGCAAAAGGGCACTTAAAACGAGTGGGACAGAGGGCAGAAAGGCAAAAAAACGAGTGGGACAGAGGGCAAAACGGCACCAAAAACGAGTGGGACAGAGGGCAGAAGGGTACCAAAACGAGTGGGACAGAGGGCAGAAAGGCAAAAAAATGAGTGGGACAGAGAACAAAAGGGCACCAAAAATGAGTGGGACAGACGGCAGAAGGGTACCAAAAAAAAGGGGAAAACAAGTGGAACACAGGACAGAAAGGGACAAAACGAGTGGGACAGAGGGCAGAAGGGCAACAAAAATGAGTGCGACAGAGGTCAGAATGGCACTAAAAACGAGTGGGACAGAGGGCAGAAGGGCACCAAAAATGAGTGGGACAGAGGGCAGAAGGGCACCAAAAATTAGTGGGACAGAGGGCAGAAGGGCACCAAAAACGAATGGGACAGAGGGCAGAAGGACACCAAAAAACGAGTGGGACAGAGGGCAGAAACGCACAAAAAACGAGTGGGACAGAGGGCAGAAGGGCACCAAAAATGAGTGACATTTGGCGCCGCAGACACGCGCAGTTTGGTTCCTGGCACACATAGCCATGGTTGCAGCACACAGAGACCCTCCACTGCCGCACACAGAGGAAAAAAATTAGAGGGAACATTGTTTAGGAGGTTGTTTTTCCTAGTATAGGTTGTACTAGGGAGTTCATGGTTCCCTGCGTGATATTTTCCTAAAGTGTTTAGGATTGCGTAGGTGGTACTTAACTTTTACCAGTGGTTACTGGTTGTGTGCTACATTTGTTATTTGGTGCTACAGTTATTATATGTGCAAAGTGTTATTCCTACAAAGTGCTAATTCTACCAAGTGCTAGTTCTAAAAGTGCTTATTCCTGACAGTGGCCCACGTGGCCCTGTCCGATGTACATACTCCCCTGTAACTTCTGCCCGTGCCTATGGAACATTGTAAAGTGTGAGTTTCATATCTAATGTGTTTGGTATAATATAAAGGCTATTTTTACATATAACCTTGTGTGGAGTTCCTTTTGTGGGGGGCCTTGGATGTTGTTGCTGGTGGGAGCGTGCGCGAAATAGTTGACTTACATTGCCTCCAGGATAAGCCTTCCTGCTCCTGTCACGTTACCTAGAACTCCTAAACATACTTATTGAGTAAAATTACAGGCAATGAGGTATCATAACCATGAAATTGACCAAATGTTCTGCATCATCACATTTAAGCATTTTCCTTATGGAGTGGAATGGCGATTGCCATTGGAAAGTAGCCAGCACTCAGTAAAGTTTGTGGCTATTCTCACATATTTTCCATGATTTTTCCTCCACAATTTGAGCACCTACACTTGATGCCAAAAATGGCTGATGTAAGTGTGCACATTGGGTGTGAAAAAGAAGGTGGAGATCAAAAACATTTCACGGTCTAATTCACGTTTGCTTCACAGTCTCTACGACAGACAATCCATGGAAGAAAGTCAGGGACAATTGAAACAGTCACCATAATCTACACATTTCATTCACTCATACACTCATACACCCTGTTTCTTTAAGTGAATCCCGCAAACAATCGGAAATGATATGGAACAGGCTGCCCTTCAAACTGTAAGTGCACAGGCCTCCATTTACCTTCTTTGTATTTTTTTTTATGAAAGTTTCTTGAAACACAAATGCACATTTTCAAGCTATACAAGCACTATTCAAACATTGTCCACACCTCGAAGTTAAAGGCCCATGTTGATAAACAGAGTCAGATTCTGAAAGAGGAGATTATAACAGGACTTTGAATAACTAGTGTCTTAAAGACAGCAGCCTTTCCATGCATACTTCTAATCACAGGTGTTGAAGGAAGAGCACGAGGTAAGAACACAGAATAGTATGGATTTTGCATAAGTCATATAAAGTACTACGTACTACGTCAAAACTATTTCCAATCTAGTAGAACCTGCGGTACAAAGGTGGAAATCCCGGGCACCTCCGATCAGCCACTGATGTAATCGTCACAGGTCACATATGAACCAATTGACGGGAATGCAGCTGATCGCAGTTGTATCCACACTGCATTGTATGTTCAGCGGTAACATTGAAAAAAACGTCACAATTGCACCACAACCGTTTATAAAATAAAAGGTTGACAGAGTTTTGTAGAACTGGTTTCAGTGCATCAGAAAGAAAAAACAATGACGTCAAAAGCATCATTCACAAACCGCAGTGCAACATTCATACACATAGAGCAATATGGGGACGTATGCGCTCCACAACTGAACACAGGCTCTGTGATGGGGCTGATGCATAGGTTACTTTGGTACTGAAGATTCCTTGCCTGAATATGCAGGAGTCAGGATGCGCAAATATCCTAAATGTTTAGGTCTCGCCTACAGACAAAACAAGCATTGGCATAGCCAATAGGTCTCGCCTTTGGGACCTTATAAGTCTTTAGTTATTGTTGGACTTGGCCCTTTTCCCCCCAAATTTTCCCTTTCCGCCCGCCTAATTTGAGATGTCTCCCCCTTGGGGAAGGTTACCGAATAGGCCATGTGTGGTGTGAGACGCCATGTTAATGTTAAATGCAATGCAATGGTGTGTACATTTATTTTCCTCCATTGTAAACATGTACCCTGGTGAAATGCTGCATTTGTGTTTTGCATTTAAAATGGCTGCCAAGGCTATGTGTTGTGCCACCTGACTGCAGGAGGTTAGCAGGCTAGTTGTTAGGTACCCAGCCACCCTTGCATTTGGAGGGAAAGCCTGGCACCCAGGGTGCTCTACTCCTCCCCCTGAGCCAGTTAGAACTAGTTCGCCTGTCTGAGGTGGGTTAGCGGTCTAGTTGTCTGGTACCCAGCAATCCCAGCATTTGGAGGGACCTTCTAGAAGCTTCCAGCCTTTCTGGTATAGGGAGAGCAGTAGAGATGTGATGGGCAGAGATAGAGCTGGGACAGGAATGTGAGGGGACCTGCTGCCAGGGGATACCGCCACTTGGGCCTGTGTGCTGGACACTGCACCAATCTAGGACCTCCCTTCTCTCCCCAGGGCTAGTGGAGCCCCTCTTCAGGAGTTCAGGCTGCTGTGTAGGAGGAGGGCCACGCTGCAGTGGGGACGGTGAAAGCCTAAAACCCTGCTTTGATGATGCCCCCACTAACTGCTGACCTGACCCAGTAGTGCCTACTGCTCTGTCCCCCGGGCCCCTGAAGAAGGAGGGCCCTCCAGGGTCCCTGAAGCTGCCAGGACCTTGCGCCACGCAAGCACTGCGCAAAGAAGCGCCTAGAAGGGAAGGAGCCTCGTGGACTGGACCCCCCCAGGAGGTGAGAAGAGTTACCCTGTGACCCCTGGGCCTGCTGCTGGGACTGTCCGCCCCTCTGCGCTGTGCTGCTGGCCTGAGCGCTGTGAGCGCTGTTGTGACTGCCCCCAAATCGCCGCTGTGTACTCTAAGTGCTGGAATCTAGAAGCGCTGTATTGGGAGGACTGTGTCCCCAAGGAGCTGTGCTGCCTCTCCAGCGCTCCCCTGCTGTGCCCCTGGAGAAGCGCTGGACCCCTGCACTCTGTTGCTTGCTGAAGTGCTGGGCCTGGAGGAGGCGCTGCGTGCGAAAGCGCTATAATCCTGGAAGCGCTGTGCTGCAGAAGCCCTAGGTAGTCCTGAAGTGCCTGAACTGTACTGCCTGCTGTGTGTGCCTGCAAAGCGCAGCTTCAACCAAGAACTGGACTGTTGGAAGGGCTGCCTGGCCCTGGATAAGTGCTGCCTGCTAAGCGCTGTGATCTAAAAGCGCTGTATGAGGAGCTGGACTGAGGAGAAGCGCTGTGTGGTGGCTAGCGCTGCGCAGCTGGAAGAGGCTGCTTTTGTGTTCCTAAGCGCTACCGCGCCAGATCCTGCCGCCTCTCAGCCTTGTAAATAGGGCAGGAGCCTACCCCACCACCGCTCGGGGAGCAGTGTCTGCGTCTGTCTGGTGAGGCCTCGAGGCACATCATTGTCGGTGCCTGCCTCCCACCCTACTGCCCAGGAAGCCCGGAGCGAGGAGCAGAAGCGTGGAGACCTTGCCAAGAGCCCGGTGAGTGTGGGGCTGAAACAGACTGTGTTGGGGGGTATATCGGGGCATACTGTTGGTGCCAGTATTCCATGGTGAACTGCCGCCCCCTGGAACAGTATTGTTCTCCAGGTGCCCCTCCTGGCAGAGGGCACCTGCAACGTTGGGCCAGTAGACCCAGGACAGAGACTCGGAGGTGTGGGCCCCGGGTGGTTCAGGGACCTGGGTTGTGCCTGCAGTAGTGAGTTGCCTGATTCCAGGCCCGTAGGGGAAGTCAGGCTATGGAAGTTTAGCTGCAGATGGTCCTGCCTCATGCGTGATACCACTGTTGAGGTCGGGGGGAGGGACGGTCTTGGGTGCCTAGTGTTTTTATGTCACCGGAGGTGCTTTTGAGCCCCTATTCGGTTAAGGCTGGGTGCTTAGGTCACTGCGCCCCTACTCATGATTAATTGAGCCAATGTGGATGTGTGCTCTGCCATTCTTATGAGCACCGTGATTCCAGCCCAAGGATAAGGCTCCTGCCTGACGCCCAGAGGTCCCTCTACTGAGGTTGTAGGCCCGATGTCAATGTGATGCACCCATTGTTTCTTTTCTTGCAGGAGGTGCTAAGGCCAGGCCGGCTGTGTTATACCTAGTATTATGCCCACTGTTGATATGTTCTGTGCCAAAGGTATGTGCCCCAGGGTGGGCGTGATTATGCCAGCCAAGGCCTGATATTACATTTGCATGCCTATGCCAGATGTTAAGACCAGGTGCCGCCTGTTTCTTTCCACAGGAGATGCGGATGCAGGCCCTGCTGGGTATTTATGATTAATGATGTATTGTACCCTTACAGCTGATTTCTAGGCGAGGCCAAGGATGAAGGCCTGAGTTTGCCCTGAGAGATCGCCCTTGGGCTTCATTAGTATTTCTTTCTTTCCCTCACGTAGTCTACCTAGGATTCATGCTCCTGACCACACATTCTTGTTATTTCAGCCGTGGACTCATGGACTTAACCATTTTTCCCATTGTTCCCCTGTAAATAATCCCCCTGATTTACTTTGCTCTGGTGCCGGTTGGCGCCCTGTTGTGATTACCACTGTTTTTGTGCTTTACCTTCACAGGTTGGAGATAATACAGATCTTACTCTTTTTCCAACTCGAACTGGTGTCCTGTCTCTTTTGTGGTGTGCCTGGTGTGTCGTATGTGGGTACTGCGTGGATGCTTCACATTTCCTCGGAAGTTTGGCCTGCCCGCTCAGTTCCTTGCTACCCCCGGTAGAAGTGGCAACCCCATTTCTAACAGTTATGCAGCACAATATCCTTGTTTTTAAGGCCCTTAGCATCACGCTGTTTGTTCATTTGCATCTCTCAGATGCTGGGAACGAAGAGATTACAATCTTTACTGCAAGGCTCAAAGCACTTAATTAGCTTGTCCTGGTTTCCTTTCACAACTGGCGAAAACAAGTTAACATTTCACACTACACTAGACTTTCAGTCTGTCTTTTTTGTTTCCCTTTTCAGACATTATTTTCAGTTGCGGGATAATGCCGAGCTGGCTGCGTGCACCTTGTATGGATGCGGGTGGAAGACACTGGAGTCGATACTTCGTGGTTGTGAACATATGATCTGCTTCCCAAAGTGGGCCTAAGTCCACTGTGCTGCATCATTAGCATACGTGAAATTGTTATTCAATGGTACTTTCTCGCATATTATACTAGCAGCATCAATATTTTGTATTTTAAGTCATGCTCGTGTTATAGCGTACATTGGCGCAGCGCTTCAGGCTGTTTTATAGTTGTAACCTCTGGCCTTACGAATTCCCAACGAATAGCATTACATGTACCAACTGCGTAAGGATAGCAGGGTGAGTTGGTCAGTATTAAGTGCCGTAAATATACAATCACACTTGATGTCAGCAGCGAGCGTGAAACTTGCTGATCTTTTCCACCTGCATAAAGTAAAACATTCTTATATTAAGTTATGCTCGTGTTATAGTGAAAATGGGCTCAGCGCTTCAGGCTGTTTTATGGTTCTGACCTCTGGCCTTACTAATTCCTAACCATTTGCACGCCATGTATCAACTGCGTAAGGATAGCAGGGTGAGTTGATGTCAGCATTAAGTGTTTTTTTTAAAACATACATAAAATACATTCTCATTTACAATGCAACATTTTAAGGTATTAGCATTATAAATGACAATGACATTTCTTTATCTATTTTCAAAACTAACACATAGATAAAAACTTTACCATTTACAATGCTGATAGCTCTAACTTTTGCAAATGCGAGACCTATTGAATTGCCAAGGCTTGTTATAAATGGAGTTGCACATTTTCTTGATGCTATTAATACTGACGCACCTGTCCTAGCTGTTAGAAAAATTCCAATTTTAATGTTCGTGGATGACATGCTGATAATCTCAAAAACGCCAGGGGGCTTGTAGCGTGCCCTCCAGCGCTTTGAAGAGTTTTGTCTTCTGAGGGGTCTTAAAATTAATTTCCTAAGACAAAGTTTATGGCATTCAATTAGCATAGATCGTTTAAAGGGAGAATGATGATGGATGGGCTACCCCTGGAGCAGGTTGGTGGTTTTATTTATCTTGGCATCAAACTGCAGAAGGATATGAGGTGGAAGCCACACATTGAAGGCATGACACTAAAGCATCGGCAGCTCGCTGGAACCCTAAGAAAAGAATGTAAAACTACTTTCACTAAACCCCTAAGCCCGGTACTCCAAAGTTACAATACCAAAGTGGTGAGCTCAGTTCTCTACAGGGCCGAGCTGTGGAACTTTGGAAACCTGGCCCACCTTACAATAGCGGAACACACGTTCTTCAGCGCAATTAATAGTATGCCACAAAGTATACCGATGCTCCCTCTAAGGAACGACCTAGGAAGATAAGCTCTGAGGGACCTGGCCATCCTACGCCCAATACTATTCTGGCGTAGAATCTGGTGTACAAAGGAATTGGCCATGTTCACACAGGGCCTAATGGATATCGTAAACACGGTCCGCTTCCATGAAATTAGTTGGCTGAGCAACCTGAGAAGTTTGTTAAATAAAATGGGCCTGCAACACCTGTGGGAGTCACCCCCACCGAAACATTCACAACAAAAAATTGTCTTAAAGAAGTTCATTGGGAAACAGTGGTGCACGATGAGTTTAGGCGCCATGATACAACTTCTCTCTCGGGGCTTTTTCTTCAGACCAAGCCATGCCCTGGCCTTGAGCCGTATTGGGATATTATTGAGAACCCTCTGGATCGCAAACTCTATTTCCAATTTAGATCTGGATCTCTTCCATTGAAGTGTTTTACATCTAAATGGTCCGTTATTAGGGGCAACAAATGTCACTTATGCACTACACAGGTAGAATCATTTGCACACATGCTCTTTGTTTGTCCTGCGTGCGCTGCCCACGTAAGGTTTGGCTGGTCCAGCTACGTAAGAACCTGGCTACAAGATCACATACCACAGCCCTGCGTATCCTTTTCACTGATCCATCTCCCAGGTATGCAGTTCCGGTGGCAAAATATTTGAGGTGGATGTGGATTATACGCACTAAACAAATCAAGTATGAATAAAGTGCAGGATGAGGTCCCACTAGTGCGCAGGATTGAGCTTACGTCGTCCTGCGGGCTCCTCTACCCTTGCTGATGGGCTAACGATTGTTTTATGTGTGTTATTTTAACAATGTGTCTTTTTAATCTTCTTCTTATTTTTTAACAAAATGATGGTCCTGATTGCTTATTTGCACAATTGTTTAATTCAGATCTTAAATGTCTGTAATTATTGTTCTACTTCTTTTTAATTACAATGCTTTTATGACTTGCATAGGCGGATAAAGCTTTCTTGACTTGACATTTTACAGTTTTGTACTCACCTTGGCCTGTTACAGCTCGCTGCCAATTAATACATCTTACAGTATTACAGGTTGCCGCCCATTGAAACATGTTACATCTTAAGACCCACTATGGCCGGTTACAGCCCACTGCCCATTTATACATACAATTTGAGAACTTGAGAACAGTTACAGCTTGCTGTCCATTGATACATAATAAAGTCTGGGACACGCTGAGAACCGTTTTAGCTCGCTGCCCATTGATACATAATAAAGTCTGGGACACGCTGAGAACAGTTACAGCTCGCTGCCCATTGATACATAATAAAGTCTGGGACACGCTGAGAACAGTTAGAGCTCGCTGCCCATTGATACATAATAAAGTCTGGGACACGCTGAGAACAGTTACAGATCGCTGGCCATTGATACATAATATGGTCTAAGACACCCTGAGAACAGTTACAGATCGCTGCCCATTGATACATAATGAAGTCTGGGACACGCTGAGAACAGTTACAGATCACTGCCCATTGATACATAATAAAGTCTGGGTCACGCTGAGAACAGTTACAGATCGCTGCCCATTGATACATAATAAAGTCTGGTACACCCTGAGAACCGTTACAGCTCGCTGCCCATTGATACATAATAAAGTCTGGGACACGCTGAGAACCGTTACAGCTCGCTGCCCATTGATACATAATAAAGTCTGGGACACGCTGAAAACCATTACAGCTCGCTGCCCATTGATACATATTAAAGTCTGGGACACGCTGAGAACCGTTACAATTCGCTACCCATTGATACATAATAAAGTCAGGGACACGCTGAGAACAGTTACAGATCACTGCCTATTGTGTTACAGCTTCGGACCACAGTGAATCACAGAAGCCAAAAGGTTAAGGACCATTGCTCTAAAATATCTGCTAAAAAATCTTGAATGTGTTCCTTCTATATATTAGAACTTGGAATCTACATTTTCAATGAACACTGTACCTTCACCGACACCTCCTGTACTTGATGTCTAATCCTCACTTTTCCTTATGATTCATAAAAGTACTTCTTTTCTTTTCCATCCCTTTCTTTTTTTAAATGTAGCTTTTGGTCCTAAATCTTCCCTTGCCAATCTTTCAGGGCGGCTAATTACCCTTTTACTACATTAGTTTTCTTTTATTACTGTCAAATTTGTCCACAGTCATCCCCCGGAGCATATGGTCTCTCCTAATACCCTCCATACTCTTCTGCTGCAAACGTTCTCCTATATGATGTAAATGAATATTCATCTATTTCCTATGGGCCGTATTCACAGCTTCATTATAAGAAAAGCCATTCATGAGTTAAATTAAAATATGATTATTACAATCAAGGGAACACATGTGTAATTAAATATGAATACACTGGTCTTTTCTCGGTATATACTTACATACTGGAGCTGCAAAGAGCTCATTAATATTAATGAGGTGGCTTTGTGTGTTCTGTGTAGCGGTAACACACAGTCTCTATATCATTCCATCCCCCAGGCACCATTCCATTCTCTCTTCCCCTCCATGTGATCAGTTGAACGTTCCGGACCTGTCCATCCCCTTCTTGGGTGGAGCAGTTGACTGGGAGAACCGCTATACAACCTTTACCACGCATATTTTACCACGCATTACCATTACCACGCATTTTTTACCACGCAAAAACTTTTACCACGCATACTTTTACAATGCATACTATAACAACGCAAGTACTTTTACAACGCATATACTTTTAGAACGCATTATATATATATAAATATGTTTAATGTTAAATAATGAATTAAAATTTTTTATTTATAATGTCATTTATAATTTAATTTAATTATATTATTAATAGAGTGTTATCTATGTGTGTTTTAAAATTTATATTAGAGTATTTTTTATGATATTTATTTTTTATTATTATTAATAATGTAATTTGTTAATATTAAATAATTATTAATTATTAATTAATATTTATTATAATTATTAAATATTTAAAACATTTTAAGAATATATTAAAATATATAAATATATTTAAAATAAATATATTTGTAAACTTATTTATTAAATGTAAAAATTAATTAAAATGATTTATAAAATATTATTATTTAGTATTAATACTAATAGTAGAGAAATACCAAATTTTTTTATTATTTTGATGATATTTATATTTTTATTATTAAAAATAATACTAGAGTATTAATTGTTAATATTATTTTTTTTATTTTTTTTTACATTTTTTATTTTATTTATATTTTTTTATATATTTATATTTATATATAATAATTTATATTAAATATTTATTTTAAAAAATATAATAGATACTTTATTTATAATTTTTTTATGTAAATTATTAATTATTTTATTTGGTATTAATAATAATAAAAGAGAATTACTTAATTTTTTTAATTTAAAAAAAAAAGTAAATACAACTCATTATTTATTAAAATATTACTAAAGTATTATTTAAAAATTAAAATAAATAATTCAATAATAATTTATTAGATTATTTTTGATGTATTGATAAATATTTAGATATATTATTATTATTTGTTATTTTAACAAATAATAAACAATTAAAAATATTTTCTATTAATATTGGAGTATTAATAATAAGGACATTATTGTAATAGTAATATTTAAAAAAAATTGAATTATTATATATATTAAATTATTTTTTATAACACTAAATAATTATAACTTTGATATCTATAATACAAGTTTTTAAATAATAATGCAATTAATTTAAATTAATATTAAAGTTACAAAAATTATTATTAGAGATTTTGTTTGAATTATAATCTATAATACTTATGAAAACAAGGATATAATATATGATATAAATATTTAAAATAGATTTAACATTGGGTTCCCACGGTTTTACATTGAATCCAATGGTACCGTTTGTCCTTCTTTTATTATCATGATATGTCCTATGTGTCCCGCGGTACATAGAAAAGATGAGAAAAGGAGGATGAAAGAAGATGAAAAAAAGAGAAAAGGAAAAATAAAACAGGTAAGAAGTAAAAAAGATTAATTAAACATATAAGAAAAATACTTTAAAAGTATTGCAAGTAAATTTGAAATAAAGAAAGTTACGATAAGTTTTTAAACATTATTTTATTTCTCAAAATAAAAACTTTAGAAAATAGCTTTATTTCACATATATTTAATACATTTTTGGGAGAAAAACATTTCGATAGGGAAACATTTTTAAATAATTATATTCATTTTATTATTAAATAAATTAAATAGTCCTTTTTTTATTGTTGCAGCTTTCTATTACGTATTGACGTAAACGTTCAGCGTAAGTGGCCATTTTGAACAGGATCCAAGGAGGAAGCAGCTGGAAGCTGATCTGCGTCCAGGTAAAAACAATTAAAACTTTATTATATGTATATATTTACAAAAAAGTATAGATATATTGTAAGGAAAGGATAAAGAGAGGTTGCATAATACGTAAATGATGTTATCCACGTTAAAAAAAATGGCGCCGATCTTATAGCTAGAATATGCCTAAGTCGGGTGTCGGAGGATAAAAATAGACTAATTTATATTGTATTTAATAAAATGTATTCGAAAATGTAATACAGATAAGATGTGTATGTTTTGAAATTATTACATATGTAATGTATAAATGAAAAATAAATGCATTTTTGAAAGCTTTGATTGTTTTATGAAAAACTTAGGACAGAGGTAAAAGAGGTTATTTTATTGTTGAAAAAAGCTTCGTCGAAAACAAATAGATGTATTTCTAAGTTTGTAACATAGGGAATTTATTTTTTGGAAGTGATGTTTTGGTGTTTATTAATATGAATCCATACGTGGTTTAAAATGTTTTGGTTTATTTCTTCAGATTATGGTAATTAAACTAAAAAGTGCTTATTTGGCGGAATATATTTTGATGATTTACGAGACATGGTTGAAGAAAAATAAAAACTAAATTGTTTCTTTGTTTTTAAACAATAAAGTTTTGACAATACAAAAACGTTGATAATTTTAAAAAGATATATATGGGATTGTGTGTATGAATTAATATCTATAATGAAAATGAAAATATTTTTTATATCTAATTCTGGAAAAAAGTATTTTTTTAGAAAAAATTATACCAGAAGATAGTAATGGAACGTCTTTTCAAAATTTAACAAAATGTTGAACTTTGGAGCTTTTAGAATATATAAAAAAGGGATGATTGCATTTAAATATTCACCAAATACAAAAATAATGGGTCAATATTTAAAAACAAAAATAAATCATTTAGAATAAAAATTTTGATAAATTTCGTGAATGTTTTCATGAAGCTTTTTGTTCACAATTTTTAGAAAAGAGCAGTAAAGATTATTTAAGAAATTTTTCAAAAATGCTTTTTTTTTTTTTTTACCTAATCCTTGAAAATGGAAAAGTATAAAAAACCTTTCAAAAAAATGTTAATTTTATCTAGTTAGAAAAAATTGAAATTTTGGATTGTTTAGAAAATAAAGAATTTATAAACAATCACAATTTCTCTCTAAAAAAAATACATTTCAAAATACACCCGACTTTATTTAATTTTATGTTTAAATTTAGAAAAATGTTTTAGCCAATTTAATTAAAAAAATGGAAAAAATTTAGAGCAAAGCAGGAAAGTAATGTGAAGATGATGTTTAAAAAGTTAAAATGTTAGCTAGATTTTCCAGGTAATCTAAAGCCACACACAACGAAAACTGTTGTAAATGTGCCAATAGTCTCTCCGACATTTCCTTTGTTTTATGGGTTATTCGTGGGTTTAGACTACCTGTAAGAGTTTGAGAAATTCTCATTTCCTGAAAACTTTGCTCCTTCTTCAAAGTTTCAAGAAAAGAGTAGAAATTAGGGTGGGGTTTTCCAATTGTATGATTGAAGGTGTTATGCCATCCCTCAATGGCATTATTTGTTTTAGCCTCTCCCTGTAAGCAAGTCGAATAACAGTTCCACCACTCCACATGTAAACGTGGCTTCCTCCTGCGACCCGATCTGCTTAGGTGTCCAATCCATGTGTCTTCCATATAATTTAGAATGGGTGCCAATTTTTCTTCATTTGTTATGTAACAATCAGACTCTGTAATGGCAGTGAAGTACTCGTCTACACTTTCGGGAGGGACAAAACAAAGAGCTGTTAGGGGTATATTATCAAGGGGTTTATCTCCGCTTTTTTGGCTTTAAAAGCCAAGAAAGCGGAGATAAAATTATCTCCCTATTACCAAGCTGTCGCTAACACCAGTTAGTGACAGCTAATAGGAGATAGCGACCATCTTGGGCCCCGCTTTGCATGTCAGTGATATTTATCACTAATGACATGCAAAGTGGGCGTGCCAAGATGTTAGCGACTGGAAACAGTCGCTAACATCGCTATCTCCTATTACCAACTTTTAAAGATATTCGCGCTAAGTGCAAATATCTCCAAAAGCTAACACCTGCCCTGAGCAGTTCTTCACCATGTTATCCAATGGGAGGTGGATAACATGGCTAAGAGCATTTGCTCGATAATGCATGAATATCGCTGACTTTTCAGCGATATTCATGCATTGCGGCCGTTTTTTATCGCATTTGCGATAAACCTTGCTAATAGCAAGGTTTATCTGCGATAAAAATCGCCGATGTGCGGCGATAATTTTTGTCTCTAAACAAGTTAGAGACAAAAAGTATTGCTAGTTGTTGGTAATATGCCCCTTAGTTTTTTTAATTCTACCTGTAATTTGCTGTCTGAGGAGTATTCTGTAACTAGGGTTTTTTTTTTGTAACTTACGCCAGAATGCCTGGGAAAAAAGGAAAAAACACCCCTGAATTTGGGTATCCGTGTACGTTTTTGTGATTACATTAATCATGCTCAATTCAAAATCAATGATAGTTTTCCTAGGGCTTTTGTTTGTGGTTGATTTTATAACTGATAAAAGTTCCGTGTAGGTTGCAGAAGTCTTATCAGGCAGCAAACTATAAACTAGGGGAATAACATTATTATTAATTTTTGCGTGTATAGTATAAATTTGGGTGAATGGATGGGGTGTACTTTTAAACGTCCCACCCATCATGCAAATTTCACTATTTTCAAGTTTAACAAGATTTCTAGGTGTACTAAAAATTAATATACGTTTCAGAGGGTTTTCATTATCATGCAGAAGAAAAGGTTCATCAGAAAAAGAAACAGTGAGTTCGTGAGGAATAACTATATCAGAAAAGGCATGGGGTGTATTTATTTGTGTATTACTTGCCTGCTTTTGACGTTGAATAATTCTTCTCAAATTATGTATGGTAGGCATATTACTAGCTATATGATCTGGGACATGCTGAGCAACCTCTCGTAAAATACTTCCTGTGGAATCATTGGAGATGCTTGCAAGTTCCTTCATTTCATTCACAGTTTCTCTGACATCAACATCCATTGCAGAGGCAGAGTGGTTATGGTCAGTTGTTTTTACAATAATATCATCCACCCTAACCGCTCTGCCGCTGCAACGGGTTGTGAAGTATTGCACGCATCTCCAATGATTTCCTGGGAAACTTATCCTTTCCTTACAATATATGTAACCCATATGATTTAAACAATTGTTTCCTTTTCTGGATTTGATGTACTTTGCTGTTGGTTGAGTAGACATTATCTGAAAAAGAAAAGAAAAAAAGTAAATTTGTGTTAATTTATTCTTTAAGTTTTACATAATACCCCTACAATATCCAATTTTTTCCTATTGCAGCACTTACCTGGAGTTGAAATATTAATTGATACCCCTACACTATCCTGCATTTTCAATTCTGCAGCAGTTAACTGGAGTTAGAATAGAAATAGATAACCATATACTATACTGCACTTTCCCTATTGCAGCACTTAAGTAGAGTTGAAATACTAATTGATAGCCATACAATATTCAGCACTCTACCTACTGCAGCACTTAATAGATGTTAGATTAATAATTGATACCCTAACATATCCATCACTTTATCTAATGCAGCACTTACCTTGAGTAGGATTAGTAATTGATACCTCTACACTATTCAGCACTTTCCCTAATGTGGCACTTACCTGGAGTTACATTAATAATTGGTGGCCCTACACTTTCCAGCATTTTCCCTAATGCAGCACTTACCTGGAGTTAGAATAGTAATTAATACCCATACACTATCCAGCACTTTCTCTACTGCAGCACTTTCTGAGAGTAAAAATAAAAAAATTGATCACTATCATTGTACTTTTTATTCTATTTACCTTCTTAGTTTGATGAGTTTTCCTTGTGTGGTTGTTAGATTGGCTTAGATTTGAACTTCTTTGGGTATTTGAAGAGTTGGTTGGAAATCTATGAACAGAAAACAAATATGATTTTGTATGTTTTTGGTTTTAAATGTTTTATGAAAAATAGAAAATGTCAAAATTTTAAATGAAAAGTTTAATGTTTCAAAAATTGTGCCTTTACACCAACCCACACTTTCACTACTACAGCATTTTCCAAGAGTTACATTAGAAACTAATAACCCTACACTGTCCAGCACTTTCCCTAATGCAGCACTTACCTGGAGTTAGATTAGTAATTGATAACACTACACTATCCAGCACTTTACCTAATGCAGCAGTTAACTAGAGTTACATTAGTAATTGAAACCCCTACACTGTCCAACACTTTCCCTAATGCAGCACTTATCTGGAGATAAAATAGTAAATGAAACCCCTCCACTATCCAGCACTTTCAATACTGCAGCACTTAACTGGAGTTAGAATAGTAACTGAAACCTCTACACTATCCAGCACTTTCTCTAACGCAGCACTTATCTGAAGCTAGATTAGTAATTGATACCCCTACACTACTCAACACTTTCCCTAATGTGGCACTTACCTGGAGTTATATTAATAATTGGTAGCCCTACACTATCCAGCATTTTCTCTAATGCAGCACTTACCTGGAGTTAGAATAGTCATTAATACCCATACACTATCCAGCACTTTCTCTACTGCAGCACTTACCTGGAGTTAGAATAGTATTTGTTACCCCTACACTATCCATCACTTTCACTGATACAGCACTTACCTGGAGTTAGAATACTAAATAATACCCATACACTATCCAGCACTTTCTATACTGCAGCACTTTCTAAGAGTAACAAAAAAAAATGGATCCCTGTCATTGTACTTTTTATTCGATTTACCTTCTTAGTTTGGTGAGTTTTCCTTGTTTGGTTGTTAGATTAGCTTGGATTTGATTTTCTTTGGGTATTTGAAGAGTTGCTTGGTAATGTATGAACAGAAAAAAATATGATTTTGTATGTTTTTGGTTTTAAATGTTTTCTTAAAAATGAAAAATGTCTAAATTTTAATTGAAAAATTTAATGTTTCAAAAATTGTGCCTTTACACCAACCCACACTTTCACTACTACAGCACTTTCTGAGAGTTAGATTAGTAACTGATACCCCTACACTATCCAGCATTTTCCCTAATGCAGCACTTACCTGGAGTTAGATTAGTAATTGATAACACTACACTATCCAGCACTTTACCTAATGCAGCAGTTAACTAGAGTTACATTAGTAATTGAAACCCCTACACTGTCCAACACTTTCCCTAATGCGGCACTTAACTGGAGATAAAATAGTAATTGAAACCCCTCCACTATCCAGCACTTTCAATACTGCAGCACTTAACTGGAGTTACAATAGTAACTGAAACATCTACACTATCCAGCACTTTCTGTAATGCAGCACTTATCCGAAGCTAGATTAGTAATTGATACCTCTACACTATTCAGCACTTTCCCTAATGTGGCACTTACCTGGAGTTACATTAATAATTGGTGGCCCTCCACTTTCCAGCATTTTCCCTAATGCAGCACTTACCTGGAGTTAGAATAGTAATTAATACCCATACACTATCCAGCACTTTCTCTACTGCAGCACTTACCTGGAGTTAGAATAGTATTTGTTACCCCTACATTATCCAACACTTTCACTGATACAGCACTTACCTGGAGTTAGAATAGTAAATAATACCCATACACTATCCAGCACTTTCTATACTGCAGCACTTTCTAAGAGTAACAAAACAAATTGATCACTGTCATTGTACTTTTTATTCGATTAACCTTCTTAGTTTAGTGAGTTTTCCTTGTTTGGTTGTTAGATTAGCTTGGATTTGATTTTCTTTGGGTATTTGAAGAGTTGCTTGGTAATCTATGAACAGAAAAAAATATGATTTTGTATGTTTTTGGTTTTAAATGTTTTCTTAAAAATGAAAAATGTCTAAATTTTAATTGAAAAATTTAATGTTTCAAAAATTGTGCCTTTACACCAACCCACACTTTCACTACTACAGCACTTTCTAAGAGTTAGATTAGTAACTGATACCCCTACACTATCCAGCATTTTCCCTAAAGCAGAACTTACTTGGAGTTAGATTAATAATTGATAACACTACACTATCCAGCACTTTACCTAATGTAGCAGTTAACTAGAGTTACATTAGTTATTGAAACCCCTACACTGTCCAACACTTTCCCTAATGCAGCACTTATCTGGAGATAAAATAGTAATTGAAACCCCTCCACTATCCAGCACTTTCAATACTGCAGCACTTAACTGGAGTTAGAATAGTAACTGAAACCTCTACACTATCCAGCACTTTCTCTAACGCAGCACTTATCTGAAGCTAGATTAGTAATTGATACCCCTACACTACTCAACACTTTCCCTAATGTGGCACTTACCTGGAGTTATATTAATAATTGGTAGCCCTACACTATCCAGCATTTTCTCTAATGCAGCACTTACCTGGAGTTAGAATAGTCATTAATACCCATACACTATCCAGCACTTTCTCTACTGCAGCACTTACCTGGAGTTAGAATAGTATTTGTTACCCCTACACTATCCAACACTTTCACTGATACAGCACTTACCTGGACTTAGAATAGTAAATAATACCCATACACTATCCAGCACTTTCTATACTGCAGCACTTTCTAAGAGTAACAAAAAAAAATTGATCCCTGTCATTGTACTTTTTATTCGATTTACCTTCTTAGTTTGGTGAGTTTTCCTTGTTTGGTTGTTAGATTAGCTTGGATTTGATTTTCTTTGGGTATTTGAAGGGTTGCTTGGTAATCTATGAACAGAAAAAAATATGATTTTGTATGGTTTTGGTTTTAAATGTTTTCTTAAAAATGAAAAATGTCTAAATTGTAATTGAAAAATGTAATGTTTCAAAAATTGTGCCTTTACACCAACCCACACTTTCACTACTACAGCACTTTCTAAGAGTTAGATTAGTAACTGATACCCCTACACTATCCAGCATGTTCCCAAATTCAGCACTTACCTGGAGTTAGATTAGTAATTGATAACACTACACTATCCAGCACTTTACCTAATGCAGCAGTTAACTAGAGTTAGATTAGTAATTGAAACCCCTACACTGTCCAACACTTTCCCTAATGCAACACTTAACTGGAGATAAAATAGTAATTGAAACCCCTCCACTATCCAGCACTTTCAATACTGCAGCACTTAACTGGAGTTAGAATAGTAACTGAAACATCTACACTATCCAGCACTTTCTCTAATGCAGCACTTATCTGAAGCTAGATTAGTAATTGATACCTCTACACTATTCAGCACTTTCCCTAATGTGGCACTTACCTGGAGTTACATTAATAATTGGTAGCCCTACACTATCCAGCATTTTCCCTAATGCAGCACTTACCTGGAGTTAGAATAGTAATTAATACCCATACACTATCCAGCACTTTCTCTACTGCAGCACTTACCTGGAGTTAGAATAGTATTTGTTACCCCTACACTATCCAACACTTTCACTGACACAGCACTTACCTGGAGTTAGAATAGTAAATAATACCCATACACTATCCAGCACTTTCTCTACTGCAGCACTTTCTAAGAGTAAAAATAAAAAAAATGATCACTGTCATTGTACTTTTTATTTGATTTACCTTCTTAGTTTGGTGAGTTTTCCTTGTTTGATTGTTAGATTGGCTTGGATTTGATCTTCTTTGGGTATTTGAAGAGATGCTTGGTAATCTATGAACAGAAAAAAATATGATTTTGTATGTTTTTGATTTTAAATGTTTTATGAAAAATGAAAAATGTCATATTTTCAAATTATAATTTTAATGTTTCAAAAATTGTGCCTTTACAGCAACCCACACTTTCAATACTACAGCACTTTCCAAGAGTTAGATTAGTAACTGATACCCCTACACTATCCAGCATTTTCCCTAATGCAGCACTTACCTGGAGTTAGATTAGTAATTGATAACACTACACTATCCAGCTCTTTACCTAATGCAGCAGTTAACTAGAGTAACATTAGTAATTGAAACCCCTACACTGTCCAACACTTTCCCTAATGCAGCACTTATCTGGAGATAAAATAGTAATTGAAACCTCTCCACTATCCAGCACTTTCAATACTGCAGCACTTAACTGGAGTTAGAATAGTAACTGAAACATCTACACTATCCAGCACTTTCTCTAATGCAGCACTTATCTGAAGCTAGATTAGTAATTGATACCCCTACACTATAGAGAACTTTATATTCGCAAAAAATTTAAAATCAAATGCACATTTGCAACAGATTAATAAGGTATGTTTTTTAGGATTTTCTTTATTTTTATTTACCTTTTATTGTTGATGTATTCTTTTTAGTTTTGATTCAAGACGATTTTCTGGTTTGTAGATGGTTTTCTTTGTTGTTAGCTAACTTGCAATTTATCTTTTTGACAAAGGGCAGAAAATTTCATTTAAAAATGTATAATGTCATTATTTAAAACAAGATTTGTGAAGACAAAACATGCCATAATAATATGATATTTTTGTAATATTTAATTTACGTGTTTGCACATATTTCGATTTCTGAGTACTGCATTAAAAAAAAAATAATATAATCATCATTTTTTCTTAAGCACCACCTTTCTGAAGTAAGGCTAATATAAAAAAATATAAAATTTGCTTGATCTGCATTTTCTTGCTGTTACAAATATATTTGATATTTTATTATCGTTTCACATTTTACCAACTGCAGAAAAATGATAGGGTTATTATAGTAGGTGATTAATATTATTAAAAAATTGGATTGACTTCTTACTAGTACAAATCTTTAAAAAAATAAAATTTTTACGTTTTTAATAAAACGTTGGTTTTTAAATATTGATAATTTTCAATCTCCCTTTAATTCTATTGATAAACACAAATTAAAACGTATGCATTATTCATCTTGATCTTTTAAATATTATCATAATATTATTTAACAAAATTAAAAAAATACCTGTAGATATGTGTTGAAAAAGACTGTGGTTCTTGTAACAAAATATTTTATGTGGAAACGTTGTATTTTCCTCAGATTTTGTAGGAGTTGATCTTTAAATAAATAAATAAATTGCTTTATTTTAACGAACATTAGAATAAAAAGATTATTCAGATTTTATTTTAACTGTTAAGTAGAGTAGAAATGTGGTTGGCATTATTACTGATATATGTTCCTTTCTCGTTACAAATGTAATTTATTTATTTGCAAATCTTCAAAAATAAATTCAGTAATTATTTGCGTTACTCGTGTCACAAACTTACTTGTAAATATGTCAAAAAAGCTCCAAAGTACTCTGCTGCTATTATATTTGAGAGGTCAGAGGGTCAGGTTTTCACGTCTGAATACTCTGGGAGTTGTCAAACAACTGATTTTAAAATGGTGTCTGGCTTGTATTTATAAGTTTTTCTCAGATACATCTTTTTTTAATAAGAAATACATCGTTAGTAATCAATTTTAAATACCATTTTACTAATGTGGAAACTAATAATTTTATTTTCGTGTCAAAAAATGTAGTTTAATAATGTGGAGTGAATATCGTTCCGTTTTGGCATCCATTTTGAGAGTATTATTGTGGTTTGATTTCATGGAAACAGTTGAAGGACTAAAAAAATCCGAAAAGATTGAGATGGTTTAAAATGGCAGCTGTTTGTTGGTATCATGTTTATTTTATCAAGAAAATATTGAGAAAATATTGTTTTATATATAACAATTATTTAACTGATTCGTCAACTCCATGAAATATGTAATTTGTTTTACTGATTTCGATAGTTATTTAAATACGCGAGTACTAATTTTAATACTCGAGTACTAATTTTAATACTCGAGTATTAATTTTAAAAAACTGTAATATTTCATAATTTTACGTTTAGTTATTCACTATATTTTAAGACACTTCCCCACCCAAAACCCCTATTTTCCCTGCATCCCGTGCCAGATTTTATTTGACAAAAAAAAAAAATTATTTCATAATTTTACGTTTAGTTATTCACTATATTTTAAAACACTACCCCACCCAAAACCCCTATTTTCCCTGCATCCCGTGCCAGATTTTATTTGACAATTTTTTTTTATATATATTGCGTTGTAATTAATACTCGAGTACTAATTTTAATACTCGAGTATTAATTTAAAAAAACAGTAATATTTCATACGTTTATGTTTAGTTATTCACTATATTTTAAAACACTTCCCGTTGTAATAGTACGCGTTATAAAAGATTTCGTGGTAATGGTATTTTTTGATTAAATACAGGATATTGCGTTGTAATAGTATTCGTTGTAAAATACTGCGTTGTAATAGTATTTGCGTTGTAAAAAATACGTTGTAAAAGTATGCGTGCTAAAAGTGTGCGTTGTAACGTCATACATCCGGGAGAACCTTGTGAATGTGTGATTGTTCATTGACTGGCTAATGCTATAATGTGCATTTTTTGCCAAATGTGCATGACGCTGATCCCATAATAACCAGTGTAGTGTAGTTCCTCTTTCCCTAATAGGCTCTGCACATTGGAATAATATACACTATAGTTTTGACATAGGACTGAGGTCAGTATGCCTCTATCGAGTACATTAAACTCAATTACTTTGTGTGCCAGCTAACTCAAAGGCCACTAGAAACTCCTTGAAAAACAAGAAGGGAGTAGTTTCTGGCAACCGCATAAACATGACAACTTTGTTTTTCCCTTTGGAATCAGAATATGTCTGAGAATCGTGGAAAAAATAGATAACAGTTTCACTCAGTCAATCGTGCATGCTTAGTTTCTTCAGAGTTACACAGAAAGAGATAGACGGGCTTTCCAATAAAATGGATTTATTGAACAGTCTTGCTTCTCGTGTAAAAGATATGAGCTGTTACAATCGCAAGACAGTATGCAAGATTTATTTCGTACAGCGTAAGCAGTAGGAAGAAATAATACTGCAATAGCATTGTCTTTTAGCTATGACACATATTCATATACATATACATAAATAAGACAGGCTAAAAAGTGGATACTCATCTGATGCTTCTAACTAGTTCTACCCCAGTGTACCTAACCTAAGTGTAGTACAAGGTAAGAAGTAGGTGCTGTATTCTATAGTATGGTAAGCTATAGTTTTGTATGCCAAGAGTCCCACTAGGTTCTAGTCTGCTCCATACCTTAGAATGAGAGAGGTGGGAATCTCTTTCCAGGTCTCAAACTCTAACACCCCGCGAAGGGAGTAAGAACACTAGAAGCTGGATTCTCTGCGAGCAGGGATGACAGCATCTAGTCAGTGCGTCAGGCTGGGACATAAATTCTCCTGGAGTCGTGGTTTCTTCCGAACTTGCCGAGGCGAGCCAAGCCCTATCAAGCCGCGCAGCCGTCGTTTCGCTAAGTATGGGAAGGTATATTTATACCTGGGAGGTGCCTTGGAATGTTAGCATTGACGTAAAGTCGGGCGTTGGAAGACATCATGAATGAACCCTTAAGGCATAGCCGTTCATGCATAATCAATGAGTTATTGGAGAAATCAATAATCCTAGACAAGGGAAAGTCCCAATGGCTTACGGGTCTGGTTTCTAAGAACTCGTGACGTTGGGGTGGACGGATGTAGGTGACCATGCCATATTTGGAGAGCATGGCTAATGCCTAAATAAGGGCTGGGATCTTGTCACTAAATAAGGGTAATGCAAAGTGTGCCTATATAAGGGCATGTTTTAGGAAAACCTATACACGGACATTTAAATGGAAACAACATCAGTGCTGTGCGGACACCGTATCAGAAATTCCATAACTTCAATCGACGATACTGTAGGGTTTGAACATTCTATGATGCGGAATATTGCACTGCTTGGCATTTTCCTACCAGCAAAGGTGAATTATAGCTGATGTCCACCTTTCTGCCATGATTTTGTCAAGACGTTTCTGAAGTACAGAGCTGTTTCCCATGGACAAGTTCCACAAGATTTTACCTGACCAAACCTGTCCATGAGTAACCCAGTGAGTGCAGTAGTGTTACTTTTTTTTTGCAATATCCCTTAGATCGGAAACTCCAGTTTCAGCACAAAAATCGAATGTACAAACTTGTGATGAAGGTGTTTGTGGTGTCACAATGAAGGCATGATGTAATGTTCAGGCCTTGCTCAAATGAAATTTGAGTTCTAAGATTAACAGTTCTGATTTGTAAAGGACATTCTAAGTTGGGAATGAGAGTTCTAATTTGGAATGGAAAGAATTCCTTTAGAATGTAGATTGGAACAACGCTTCTAATTTGGAACGCAAGAGCTATGTATGGAATGCAAATTCTACATTTGGAACGCCTCTTGCACAAAACATAAATCTTTTTTAAGGTTGAAGCCGCAGCTACGTGTGATATCTAAATTTTTTGAGTAGAAAACAGGAGATTCCAAGCCTACAGATTCCTTGGGCATCTTGTCCCCCCAGGGTATCCATAACTACTTTTTATTTCATGAACTTGTGCATTGCTCTTGAAGCTGTGTATAGTCACACAAGAAGGAGTCTGTGGCAGTCTTCACACAGATAAAGACTCAGAGCCCAGCCATAAGACCGCTGCCAGGCTCTGCTAGTCAATGCAGAAGAAAGATGTAGGGTGTCTTCTAATCCTTAGATCCACCCTGACATTTGAATACCTGATCACACCTGTGAAGTGGGCAGAGCAGATAGGAAGAAGCAGAATGAAAAGCTAAGCTATGCATTCCTGTGCAGTGCACTAGGCCCATCTCTCCAGCGCCTTTACAGATTCTGTAAACATAGGTTTGAAGGACATTCTTTTCGGCAGCAAAATTGATAGGAGATGACTATTGTGAATTATTCACCATCGAGGCAACATCTGTAGAATAATCAATCAAGAGAGTGAGAAATTCTGAAACAAATCCTCTGACCCATTCTGTCTTTGTAGGCAGCTTAAAAATAGCAGTCTGTATGCAATAAAGAGAACGCAGGAAACTTACTTCCTTCCCTCAATCTTCTGGTTCTGTGATGTTATGTGGCAGATGGGCCCACAGCTACCCACATAATGTATCACTGGTCCTCCCAGGCAGCCATGAGTGCTATCAGTATTTCCCATCAATCGCTTGTGATGTCATCAACTAAATCACACCCTTGACCCTGGCCGGTTTGTGACATCATGTACTACATCACACCCTGGCCATGCAGGCTTTATGACATCATTCACCTCTTAGCGATATATAGAGGTGTAGACGGGGATGCCTGCAGGGTAAGTGCTGTCTGTGGACTGGGCTATGAATGGTGTGAAAGAGGTGTGAATGGGGGACTTGGGAGCACCGAGCTAACATCAGACCCACAGAATGGCCGCGGCAGTTCTGCTTCTCGAGCCTCTGCCATTTGCGTGTCTGATTCTACCACCGTCAGCATCTCGCAGACCGCCAGAGAGATGCATTATGAGGTGGGGACGGAGCCTTCCATAAGGTGTGGTAAGGCCTTATGAGGTTCCTTGTTGTTGCGGTAAACAGCTTTTAATAGCATTTCCTGGGGTTCTCTTAGCAGGCTAATTTAATTTTGCCTTGAGCTCCAGGAACTCTGGCACCGCCACTATCTGGAGCTGGGTGCGGAATGTCTGTGGGTCTGATGGGAAGCAAGGTAGAATGAAGGTGTGAATGGTGTGAATGCCCAGTAGCAAAGGTCAAAACCTTGGCGTGGTGCTACTGCTCACAAGTTTACCCATGAACTTGTGCTAATTTGACCTGTTTTGGATGAAAGGGGTGTGCATTGTCCTTCATTTATTTTTCTTCCTTTTCTGTAGCTTGTTCTTAGCTGCTTTCTTCCTGTGCTTTCATGCTTCCTGGAGTGTTATCAGCATTTCCCAACAATTGCTTGTGATGTCATCTACTACATCACACCCTCATTCACCTCTCAGCTGTATATAGAGGCGTGGTCTGGGATGGCTGCAGGGTAAGTGCAGTGTCTGGCTAGGCTATGAATGGTGGGAAAGAGGTGTGAATGGGGGACTTGGGAGCACCGAGCTAACATCAGACCCACAGAATGGCCGCGGCAGTTCTGCTTCTCGAGGCCTCTGCCATTTGCTTGTTTGACCGTTCAGTGGGAGAAACCAGGCAGCACCTCGCAGACCGCCAGAGAGATGCACTTTGAGGTGGGGGCGGAACTTCCATAAGGTGTGGTAATGCCTTGTGAGGTTCCTTGTCGTTGTACCAAACAGCTTTTAATAGCAATTCCTGGGGTTCTCCCTCAGGCAAATTCAATTTTGCCTTGAGCTCCAGGAACTCTGGCACCGCCCCTATCTGGACCTCGGTGCGGAATGTCTGTGGGTCTGATGGGAAGCAAGGTAGTATGAATGAAGGTGTGAATGGTGTGAATGTTCAGTAGCAAAGGTCAAAACCTTGGCGTGCTGCTACTGCTCACAAGTTTACCCATGAACTTGTGCTAATTTGACCTGTCTTGGATGAAAGGGGCTGGCACTGCCTTTGATTTCTTTTTTCTCTTACATATCTTGTTCCTAGCTGCTTTCTTGCTGCTTTTTTCTATTTTCAGTTTTAACATCTACATCTCACCTCATTCTTCACAAACTTTCTTTCATTCCTTGCTTAATTCTTCTGTGGACTTTGTGTTTCTTATTGTTTTAGTCTTAATTTTGTTCTTTTATCTCATTGCCTTCCCACGCACCTCATTGCTTTTCTTCTTTCTAAAGTTGATTCTCAGACTTTCTCTTGTCCAGAATATCTTTTCTCATTCCTTCGTCCATACTTTATCTTTCTCTTTTGTTTCTTCGCCATTCTTTACAATGTCTTTATTTCATTTTTTAATTTCTTTACCATGCATTTTTACTTTCATCATGTTATTTTCCCTGCTCCTTATGTCATTTCTTTCTGACATCGATTTTTCATATCTTTTCTTTTCCTCACTTTATTCGCTGCTGTTTTGTTTCTCATCTTACTCTGCCATCCTTTTATTTCTTACTTGATTTTTTTTCTGGGTGCAATTCCCAAGTTGTTTTATTTGTTCTCGATTTTAGTTTTAACAAAATGCACAAAGATGATATGATAGGGCATCGGGCCATCCATAGTGACGCTGTAGCACCAGGAGGATGGGGGAAGTGGCGGCCAGACCGGCATGCGCAGGTAGCCTTTCTCCAACCCTTAGCTGTGCTGTACTGCCGGGTGGAGAACCAACACAGACTCCCAGTTCCTGTCTGGGGACCGAACCAGGAAATAGTATTCCCAGCATGAGAAAAGCCCTGGGATAGGCATCTGGGATCCTGTACAATGAGCAGCAGTGTCTGACGTCAGGAAGAAGAGGAGCGGGAGCACGTGGGCAGCCATCAGAGCAGGTAAGTGCAATTTTATATAATTTTAGTTGTGTCTTCCGTGATGTTTTTGATTTGTATTCCCCCTCCCGTCCACCACTTCGCAATGGTTGCAGCCGCTACTTTGATATTCGAGTGCCTAGAAGTCCTTCAGCGTGTCTCGTCAGTTATATAGTTGTGCTATATAAACATTTATTTGAAAGAAATACACATTTCAGACAACTCTCGCATCTCTTAGACCTACCACAAACCCAGAAGTCATGGTTGTTGCATGAGAGAGTGGGTAGTACACATTACCTGTCCACAATAAGGTTTACAACGTATTTCTAAAGACTCACAACTGGTTAAAACTTTTAACAGAAATAGGCGATACATTGATATCGCTGCTGGCGAGGCTGATGTAAAGGCAAGTGAGGAAGCGACCCAGTGTTTGGTGAGAAACGGTCTGTTGCAGGCGCTTTAACATAAGCTAGGCACTATATTTAGTTGATACCGGATTTAAGCTTATCTATAGGGTTATACTTGAAATACTATTGGTGTTTACTAAAACTTTGCTGCTGAGACGTTTTTTGTATTTTTCCACAACTGGAGGGCTTTCCCTCTACACGTCATTCACCACAGAAGCACACCTTAAGCTAGACACATAAAATACCTTACAGGCGTAACACAACCTGCTACCAAGCAACAACAGATATACATGGACGTCAATTCAGCAAAATGCCTGGGGTAGCGGAAGTGACATTACACGCCCTTTGACATCCACTTTCATTCACACACACATACTTACACATTAGTGTGATAAAGAATTGACAGAAAATAAAGAGTGGAGCCCAAGCTGTCCCTGTGTTCCTGCCACTGAATTTGCCACCTCTGAGGCCAGGGGTCGCAAAGGCAGTGCCAGGGGTAGCAAAGGACAAGCCATGGGTCGCAGCTTCAACCCTTAAATGACGTCCATGATGATATACAGTTTAATGGTGCATTGTGGGTGATTTTGGAGTGAGAAACGTTCCCTCTTTCCTGGTACTTTCAGTGACTGTTGCCCCTGGAGTGAAGGCCTGGAGGCCTGCAGGATACACCCGGCTGCTGGTGGGGCATGTGTAGTGCCTGCTCCAGCTGTCAAGGTGCATTATTACCCTGGCAACACATTTCAGGTGTCTCTGAGTTCAGGAAATAGGAAAAAGAAACTGGGCAAAAGTAGCTAGATAAGATCCTGTGCTCAAAAGGGGAGAAGCAGAAAGACACGAAAGAAAGGTTCCACTTTCATAAGATCCAAAAAAATGTGAAATCCCCGCACCTGTCCATAGAAGTGACAATCTCTTGGAGGAGCTTCTCGGCACTACAAGTACCTTAAACGTAAAAAGAGGACTGGGCAGTAAACCGTGGAGCTACACCCCCACCCACAACTCTAATGCCTCCCCCACGGATCAAATTACCCACGTGGTCAATTAAGGTGATAAATGGGAGAATAAATGTCCCTGGAACTATAGACATCCATTTGCAGTAAAGTGCCTGGTAATTTCGTGTCTACGTCATCTTTCTCCATTCTGCAAACACAAGCTCATCATTGCATCTTGCAGGGGTGCCATAACCAGCTGGAATCAGTAATTTTACCAAGCAACTGGTACCCAGGCACATGGTCTACTGTGACGCTCATCTTGAGATCCACTGATGCCTATTCTCGCTTGGGGTCCATTAATGCCTGTTAGAGCTGGTGGACCATTGATGCATATTATAGAATGAAGGCAATTGTTACCTGTTACACCTTTAGGCCCATTGATGCTGATTACAGCTGGAATCACATTAATGTCTGTTTCTACTTGGGGCTGATTGATGCCCAGAGCTGCTTGGGGCCAATGAGGCCTTTGAGCCTGTCACAGCTCGGGGCCTAATAACGGCAATAACAGCTTGGGACCTACTGCAACCTGTTACAGATCACTGCCCATTTGATTCATATTAAAGCTTGGAACCCACTGAGGCCTGCCACAACTCACTGCCCACTGATAGATACATGTTTCATCTTGGGACCCACTCCGGCCTGTTACAGATCGTTGCCCTCGGATACATATTAAATCTTGGGACCCACTTCGGCCTGCTGCAGCTCGCTGCCCATTGATACATATTACAGCTTGGGACCCCCTGTGACCTGTTACAGCCTGCTTCTCATTGATTCATGTTACCAGAAAGCTGGGTCTGGTGGCTCAGTGGACTAATGCGTCCACTTCAGGGTACTGTGTTCGACCTCATGGCCACAGGTTCAAATCCTGGCGGGTCCACTCAGCCTTTCATCCATCTGAGGTCGATAAAATGAGTACCATTGAGTTGTGTAACAATAAACATCTGATATTCAGTGCCAAGATACCTCTGGGTGAACATGTGCTTTACAAATACTCATGTTATGTTATGTTACCTCTTGGAACCCACTGCGGCCTGTTACAGCTCGCTGCCCATTGGTACATGTTACAGCTTGGGACCCACTGAGACGTTATAGGTCGCTGCCCATTGATACGTATTACAGCTTGGGACCCACTGAGACCTGCTACAGCTCGCTGCCCATTGGTACATGTTACAGCTTGCTATCCAATGAGACACTGAGATTGAGAGGCCACACACAGATTAACACAAAACATGCAACATCAAGTCCACTAACAAGAACAATTCCATAATTATAGACAAATATTCTTAAAGAGATCTTTTGTTATTTCTTTTTTCTTTTTCCGATCTTGGGATTGTTACAAATGGATGCAACCAACGTGTTTCACCTTAAACAAGGGCTTCTTTAGGGCTTTAAAAATTCAAATGTTGAGGTGAAGCTGTAACTGTGTAGCGGGAGTCCTAACAAGGTTCCAGGTCTTTCACTACCCACTGTATGATTTCAGCCTGAAATTTGGGAAGTCCACCAAGATACTCAAACCGGATATTTTAAGATCAGTACATTCAAGTGTCTGTGTTCCAGAAATATGAATCCCAGCGCTACAAGTGCTCTGTTTGGCAGCGCCGTCTAGCCTGCCGCATCTGTGTGTACTTGCTACCCATTGATACATGTTATAGCTTGGGATCCACTGAGACCTGTTACAGCTCGCTGGCTGTTGATACATGTTACAGCACGGGACCCACTGAGACCTGTTACAGCGGGCAGGCGCTGCACGAGGCAGCCAGTACGAGGCGTACGGCGGGCTCTCTTAGTGCGGCGCGGCCCCGGTGATCACGAGTGCGATGCGAGGCAACTGGTACGCTTTGTGCGTACGGGCCATCCCTGACTTCGTTAGGCACTCCGTTCGGCTTCCAGCGGTGGGGACGGCGAGGCAAGCAGTGCGGCTCGATAAGGGGGGAAGAGTGAGGCAGAGTGCGGGCGGCCCAGCAGGACAGTGCAAGGAACGGCTCAAAGCAGAGCGGGCTCACTTGCTGCGGGGTCGGCCAGGCACAGGCGTCACGGCAATGCAGGGGACGAGGCGAACTGGGGATCGCCGCTGCAGCGATAAGGAAGGGCAAAGTTCAGCAGATTTGTCAGCGAAGGCAGGAGGAGTCCAATAATCCTGGAACTCCGTTCAGGGGGCAAGCTCACCCACAAGCCCTTGGAGATTGTTAGAAGCACAAGCAGCAAAAGTCTCTTTCAGTCCTTTTCCTCTCCTTTCTCAGCAAAGCACCCACTGCGGGCCAGTCCCCCAGGTCAGGGACTGTACATCTCCTCACAGCTTCTTCCAGGTCCTTCTCGTCGGTCAGAGGTTCTTCTTGGTCAAACAGGATCTGATTTCTTAGGAGCAGGGCTCCTATACTTATACTGCTTTTCTTTTGTTATTTAAGGCCAGGGGGCCTTTTCCTAGTTAAGTTCAGTTTCTGAGCACTTTGTTGATAGGATGCAGGCTTCTGCTTTCAGTGTGCATGATAGAGACATCAGACGCTCCGCAGGAGGTGGAGCCAGCATTGTGGTGACAAGTACAGTCCAGGAGTACTCTGTTGACAGTCTTCCCTCTCTCTTTACAAGGTGCAGGGCAGAGACTTCAGACACTCCACAGGGGGTGGAGCCAGCATTGTGGTGGCAGAGCACACCCCTATTCAGAACCTAGGTGCTCTCCTCCCACCCATCTGGCTGTCATCTTCCTATACACCCCCTTTCAGCCTGTCTCCTGGAATTCCCCAGCCCTGTCACACACAAAAACCAGACAGCAGATACACATCAGAGCAGAGGCGGGCTGAAATGGTTAGGCAAGCAAATACCAACTTGCCCAGTCAGCATGACAGTACCAGACTGCACGCAGGTTCTGCATTGGCAGACCTTAGACACATTTTACAGGGCTGCTACTGTGAGCGGCACAACCAGTACTGCAGGCCCACTAGCAGCATTTGGATTTACAAGCCCTGGGCACTCCTGGTGCACTGTACTGGGGTCTGACAGTAATCCAAATAAGTCCATCATGGAAACCAATCAACATATACACTTTATACAGGGAGCACTTGTACTGTGGCACTGATTGGCAGTGGCACAGTGCTCTGAGCAGCTAACATCAGCAAAACACATGAGACGACAGTAACAAAAATGGAAGGGAGACCCACGCCAATGGTGCCAGGTCTAACAAGTGTCCCCTCCATCTGAAATGTGGGGAGAACTACCCTACCCCAGGGAGTTATCATCACTAAGGCGGAAAAATCTGGACAGACCGTCAGCATTGGCGTGATCTGTACCTGAGCAATGTTCCACTGTAAAATCCATACCCTGTAGGGAAATGGACCACCTCAACAACCATCTGAGGGGCCTGTGGTCTGTCTGAACCCGGAAGTGAGTCCCAAACAGGTAGGGTCTTAGCTTCTTCAGTGCCCAGACCACAGCAAAAGCCTCACACTCAATTGCACTCCACCTCTGTTCCCTTGGAAGTAACCTCCTACTGATGAAGGCTACGGGTTGGTCAAAGCCCAACCTCAGTTATCTGTGAGAGAACAGCCCCTACACCATAATCTGAAGCGTCTGTCTGCACAAGGAACTCTTTGGAGAAGTTGGGTGCCAGGAGCACGGGCGCCGTGCACATGGCAGTTTTCAGGGTCTCAAACGCTTTCTGACAGGTGTCAGTCCAAATCACTTTCTTGGGCTGCTTCTTGGAAGTCAGCTCTGTCAAGGGTGCAACAATGTTGCCATACCCCTTGACAAACCCCCTGTAGTACCCCGTGAGTCCTAAAAAGGCTCTCACCTGTGTCTAGGTCTTTGGGGGTTCCCAAGCCAGGATGGTTTCAATCTTGGGTTGGAGGGGCGCCACCTGGCCGCTCTCCACTTGGTGTCCCAAGTACACCACAGAACCCTGACTGATCTGGCATTTACTCGCCTTGATCGCGAGGCCTGTCTTGCGCAGGGCCATCAACACTTCCCAGAGGTGCCGCAGATGTTCTTCCCATGTGACACTGAACACTGCGATGTCATCCAGGTAGGCGGCACTGAAGTCATCCAGCCCAACCAACACCTGGTTGACCAACCTCTGAAAGGTGGCAGGGGCATTCTTCATCCCAAATGGCATAACCCGGAACTGGAAATGCCCAGCTGGTGTGGAGAATGCTGACCTCTCTATGGCCCCATCAGTCAGGGCGATCTGCCAGTACCCAGACGTCAAGTAAAACGTGCTGAGGTACCGTGCAGCCCCTAACCGATCGATGAGCTCATCAGCTCTGGAGATGGGGTGAGCGTCAGTCTTCGTGACTGAATTGAGTCCTCTGTAGTCCGCACAGAACCGGAGTTCGGGTGTGGCACCCGGCACTGCAGCCTTCGGGAACAAGACTACTGGGCTGGCCCAAGGACTGCTGGAGGACTCAATCACCCCAAGAGCAAGCATCTTTGAGACCTCCTCTTTGATGCAGACCCTGACCCTGTCAGTCACCCTGTAAGACTTGTGCTTCATAGGTAAACTGTCTCCTGTATCCATGTTGGATTTGGCCTTTCTGGCAGGTTCACCCCTGAACTTTTTGCCTTTTAATGTTACATCATTATAGTGATTCTGGTCTTTGCGCACTTTAGCATTGTGGCGCAGTGTAAAGTGCGTGCGCTCTCTGAGTGCGTGTGTGAGATTGGCCTGCCCTCCCATAGGAATGCATGGGGGATATGTGTGTCCATGGTAATTCCTGATGCGTGGGGAGTGCAAGGTTGAGTTTGGTATGTGCGGACTCGTGTGATTAAATGCTGCAGGATGCTGTGTGTGGCTTTAATGTGTTTAGTGTGGAAGTGCCACTTCTAGAAGTTGGCCTGCCTGTACAGTAAATGTGAATTGACTGTCTGGCTTGTGATTGGCTGGAGCTGGCTGATGTGCCTGGCTCCAGAAGTCAGGCTGGATCTGCCCCGGTGGTGAATTGGGAGATCTGCATATTGATGGCAGGGAGGGGCTGCACCTGGGACCTGAATAGGGCTGGGTTTTCCATCCATAATGCTGGCTCCACCCCCTGTGGTGCGACTGATGACCCTAGCCTGTCCTGTGAATGGGAAGAGGGGCTGAGGGGCTGAGGGGCTGAGCAAAACAAAGTGCTCCAGAACCAGCTGTGTCTGGTTTTCCCCCACCCTGCACCCTAGAGACAAGGGATTTTGTGTATAAAATGAGGCTGTGACCTCATGTTCAATTTTCTTTTTTTCCTGACTAGAATCTACCAGGGGCGTGGTGCTGCTGGGGTCCAGGGGAAGGCTTGCCTCCCTGGGTCCTGCCCAGCCCCTGGATTGCTGATGAACTTCTTGTGGACCCTTCTTCCTGGCCCTGGAAGCCTTGTCCTGTGATGTCCTGCCTGTTGCTGGGCCCTTTTCTTTCCTGGGGGGTCATTCCTTGGGGGCCTGGTGGTCTCTTTGCCCCCCAGCCCATGGTGAGCACTTTATTCTGCATTCATAGGCAGAGCGCTGTTGTATTCCCTCTGGGGGAAGCGCTCCTGCCCTTGTGTACCTCGCAGGTGCCCACCCTGCGTTTTACCCGTATTTAGATTTAACTAAGCCCGGGTTCCACCCCGCTTATTTTTGTGGTTATCACCGCGGGTGCCCACCCCGCTATTTACTTTTTCTACCGAGGGAGCCTACCCCTCATTATCGCCCCCGACACGAGAAGCCGCCACCGCGGCAAAACCGGAAGTCAGGCCCGCGCCTGCCTGACTGTGGGCGGGTCCTGGATTGACTCACTTCCGCTTAGCCCATGCCTGGGGGAAGCCATGTCCGCTTTGCCGGTCTCCCTTAGGGAGAGGGAGACCGGGGATGCTGCCCATGAAGGAAAAGCTTCCTGGAGCCTCGAGGGCTCTACACGAAGTCCCGGCCCAGGAGGAAAGAGGACCGGGTAAGGCATGGCGCCTTTGCAAAGGCGGGGCTTCCAGAAGCGAGGGAGAGCCCCGCAGGCGTCACCGAGGGTTCCAGAGAAGCAGAGGGGCTCGAGGCACATTGCCGGGGCCTGCCCCGCCACCCGATGAAGAGAGCCTCCCCCCGTGCCGAGAGCCAGTAAGCTGAGACGGCTGGGGCAGGGGGGAAGGCCACATGTGCTCCCCAGGTGCCAGAGTGGTGCCCTTCTTCAGAGCAGCCCCAGATGGCAGCGGGCCGCTCCACCGATGGCTCTTTGGTAGTTTCAAGGGCCCGGTGGGGGTCCGGGGGCCCGTGCCCTCAGAGCCATGCGTGGCTCCAACAATAGCCCAATCATCCCAAAAGCCCCAGTTGGGGACCCGAGGGCCAGAGGGGCCTGTTTTCTTGCCCCTGAAGGCCCCCGTTGTCCTAGAGCCAGAGGGCTCCACCGTTGGGGGGCAGTTCTTTTTCTGGATTGCGCATAATTAGTTTAGGAGCCAGAGTGCTCCAAGGGGCATAGCTGATTTCAAAGCCTAGAGGGCTCCACCGTATGCGCAACATGTATTTCTAGAGCCAGAGGGCTCCAACAGTTGGCGCAGTTTTGTTCTGAAGGGCTAGGGAGGGCCCCTGTCGCAGTTTTGAGATCCCAGCTGCCCAGCAAGTAGTGGGCAGCTGCACCGTTTAGGTTTTCCTTCCTATGGACATGTACTTTGGACTCAGGAGTGAGTCGCACTCATTCACCTCTACTTTGGCCTTCACCAGCTGTGCAGCACTTAGTGCCAGCTGCAGCGTTTAGGCCCTGTTCTTGTCCTCAGCTGCCCAGCAAGTAGTGGGCAGTTGCTACGTTTAGGTTTTGGCGCAGTGGCGCAACCTGGACTTTAATGTGCTTTCTGCGCTAAATGTGATTTATGTGTTTCTTAGGGTGCTAGGAAATGTACTCTGTGTAGAATGTTTTGCGCACCCTGTTTTGATACCTCTAGACATATGTTTATGCTTAGGAGGTTGTTTTTCCTAGTATAGGTTCTACTAGGGAGTTCATGGTTCCCTGCGTGATATTTGCCTAAAGTGTTTAGGATTGCGTAGGTAGCTCTTACCTTTTACAAGTGGTTACTGGTTGTGTGCTACATTTGTTATTTGGTGCTATAGTTATTATATGTGCTAAGTGTTATTCCTACAAAGCGCTAATTCTACCAAGTGCTAGTTCTAAAAGTGCTTATTCCTGACAGTGGCCCACGTGGCCCTGTCCCATGTACATAATCCCCTGTAAATTCTGCCCGTGCCTATGGCACATTGTAAAGTGTGTGTTTCTTATCTAATGTGTTTGGTATAATGCAAAGGCTATTTTTACATATAACCTTGTGTGGAGTTCCTTTTGTGGGGAACCTAGGATGTTGTTGCTGGTGGGTGCGTGCGCAAATACATAACTTACATTGCCTCGGGGATAAGCCTTACTGCTCGTGTCACGGTACCTAGAGGGTGAGCAGGGGTTATCTTTGGAGTGGAACTCCCTTGCCCTGACTAGAGTGGTGGTTTCTGCCTGGCTTTGGCGCAAGCCTTAGCGAACCATAAATCCCATTTCTAACAATCCACATCATGGACGCACCAGTCAGTGATACTAGGAACCAGGGAGAACAGGTCAGAGAACTGCCCCAGCAACTGGCGGCAGTCATTCTGTTGCTCAGGGGTCAGGGTGGGAGAGAGGTTAACTCCATCCACTGACCCATCTTGCTCTCTGTCTACCAGGAGGTCAGGAAGAGGCTCTGTCTCCTCCTCCATTCCATCATCTGTTGCCAAGAGCATGCCCACTTCGGACCTCTCCAAGTGGGGCTTAAGGCGATTGACATGCAGGACCCTCAAGGGGTTCCTGGGAGATTGCAATTCCACCAAATAGGTAACTGGACTCTTGCGCTAAACAACCTCAAAGGGGCCTGCCCACTTATCCTGGAGCGCACAAGGCTCCACGGGGGCCAAGACCCACACCTTCTGTCCAGGCTGAAGCTCTACCAGAGTGGCATTCTTGTCATACCACCGCTTCATCTCCTCCTGGCTGGCCTCCAGATTTGCCTCAGCAAGTGCTCTGAAATGCCTAGTCTGGTTCCTGAAGGCCAGCATGTAGCTATATACATTCTGGGGAGGTTTCCTGGGAGATTGCTCCCAGCCTTCCTTGACCAGACTTAGAGGTCCTCTCACTGGGTGGCCATACAGGAGCTTAAAGGGGCTGGACCTCAGAGACTTCTGTGGCACCTCACGGTAAGCAAAGAGCAGGCATGGCAAGAGGACGTCCCACTTACGCCTCATGGGTTCTTCCAGACCCATAATCATGCCCTTCAGAGTACGGTTGAATCTCTCAACCAACTTGTTTCCTTGGGGGTGGTAAGGCGTGGTGAATTTGTAGGTTACACCACACTCTTGCCAAAGGGATTTCATACTTGGAGATGAAATTAGTACCCCGGTCAGACACTACCTCTAGAGGGAATCCCACTCTGGAGAAAACTCCCATCAGCGCACGTCCCACCACGGGGGCCGTCACTGTCCTCAGAGGGATGGCTTCCGGGTACTGGGTGGCATGGTCCACCAGGACCAGGATGAACCTGTTGCCCATGGCTGGCCTGAGGTCCAGTGGCCCCACAATGTCAATTCCCACTCGCTGGAATAGGGTACTGACTACAGGGAATGGCTGGAGAGGAGCCTTCTGCTTCCTCCCACTCTTTCCACTTGCCTGGCAAGTCTGGCAGGTCCCACAGTGAGGATCTGAGTTCTTGGGGATTTAAGGCCAATAAAAGTGGGTGACAAGCCTTTCATGGGTCTTGTCCTGCCCCAAATGCCCTACCAATGGCACATCGTGAGCCAGCCCCAGTAGGAAGGCCCTGAATCTCTGGGGTAATACCAGCGCACGGGCTGACGCAGGTTCAGCAACCTTAGGCTCTGAATACAGGAGGTCATTCTCCCAATAAATGAAATGTGTTCCAGTTTGATCACCGTTGGCCTGGTCTGCAGCCTGCTGCCGTAGACCTATGAGAGAAGGACACTCTTTCTGCGCCCTGAAGAATTCCTCCCTGGAGGGGCCTCCTTCCTGCTGCCAATGGGTCAGCTCTGAAGAACCGGGATAACCCACTCACGGGGTCTCAGCGATGGGGGAACCGCCCTAGTCTTCCATACCTTGCATACTTAATAAAAAGGAGACACAGGAGCCTTCGTCTGCAGGAGGAACCCAGATTTATTTCAATAGCCCGGGCTATGGAACAGAGTCCCAAGTGAGTCAAAGGACAGTGCAAAGGAGGCTGCTACTTCACTCGGTAGCTTGCATGCCTTTTATATGTTTCTTAGTACATTCATTTGGCTGTTAGTCCATTATTCACTCAGGGCAGTGTTTGTTGTTGATTAGCTGGACCCAGGTGGTGTTTGTAGTTAGTGACCTGGTCAAGGCTCGGTACACAGCGCATTGTCCACTCTGCTTCGATCAGGGCTCTTTCTTTCAGGTGATTGTTCAACTGCCTGATCAAAGCCGGGTCTTTCAAGTCATTATTTACCCACCCTGATTAGGAGCCAGCAGTCAGACCATTGTCCAGATAACCTGATCAGGATGTCAAGGATGTGTTATCAGGCTGGGAGCAGGAGAGGAAAGATGAGTCCTTAACTTAGGGTGAGGGCCAAGTGACTTTCTGATGAACTGCAGAGAATAGGGGGTTGGGCGGGTGACAGTTCCTGGGCAGAAATGCAGGCCTACAAAAATGGATTTTTGTCGTGCTGATAGAATTTTCCTTGTACATAAGAAAAACGACCAGGTGGGGCAGTATCTTTCTTGTGCGGAACCTTGAAAATGTTTGTCGAGTGGTGGAATTGAATACTACCATCTCACAGAGTTCATCTGGTGTGGAATGTGGAAGAGCTGGTCGGGCAAAAAGGAACACTGGTATTGCCAGATCTGTTCCGCCTGAAGTCATCACAGAATGTTCCAAGGACAGGATGGGCAGTGCCATTGACAGTGAAGGCCTCCTGCATCAACATCCACCATGCAAGGCAAGACCCAGAGATGGAAAATGGATAAGTAAAGAAAGGGACGGGATGCAGCATGGAATGTGGCATCAGTCCACACACCCAGCAGTTGGAAGTGTTCATGATCAGTTTGTGGTGATGCAACATTTGGATGAAGGTATTATTTCAAAAATCGATTTTATCCACACTATGTGTGGGAGGGTATACTCAGACGTGAGTCCCTTGCTCATTGCACCATCAGGATTCAAGCAAGCCGGGCCGACGAAGGCTGTGATGCCAGAAACCGGTCCCCGGAAGCTTGTCTCCTTCCCAGTATAAGAATTGGCTTGGTAGTTTGGTTTGCCCTGTTCCCATCATGCACTGGGCCAGGAACAGACTAATTTGCATATAGCCAGGTTCTGAGCTGGGATGGTGCAATGAGCTAAAAACAGGTGATGGATTAAAACCATGATCTCTTGACTTGGTAAGAGTATTCTGCATCATTCAGAAACTCTGTCCATCACCACCCCCTTTTTCCAAAATCGATTTTATCCACACTATGTGTGGGAGGGTATACTCAGACGTGAGTCCCTTGCTCATTGCACCATCAGGATTCAAGCAAGCGGGGCCGACGAAGGCTGTGATGCCAGAAACCGGTCCCCGGAAGCTTGTCTCCTTCCCAGTATAAGAATTGGCTTGGTAGTTTGGTTTGCCCTGTTCCCATCATGCACTGGGACAGGAACAGACTAATTTGCATATAGCCAGGTTCTGAGCTAGGATGGTGCAATGAGCTAAAAAACAGGTGATGGATTAAAACCATGATCTCTTGACTTGGTAAGAGTAATCTGCATCATTCAGAAACTCTGTCCATCACCACCCCCTTTTTCCAAAATCGATTTTATCCACACTATGTGTGGGAGGGTATACTCAGACGTGAGTCCCTTGCTCATTGCACCATCAGGATTCAAGCAAGCGGGGCCGACGAAGGCTGTGATGCCAGAAACCGGTCCCCGGAAGCTTGTCTCCTTCCCAGTATAAGAATTGGCTTGGTAGTTTGGTTTGCCCTGTTCCCATCATGCACTGGGACAGGAACAGACTAATTTGCATATAGCCAGGTTCTGAGCTGGGATGGTGCAATGAGCTAAAAAACAGGTGATGGATTAAAACCATGATCTCTTGACTTGGTAAGAGTATTCTGCATCATTCAGAAACTCTGTCCATCACCACCCCCTTTTTCCAAAATCGATTATTGAAAAATTCTGCACGGCGGGGTAATTCGTGGGCTGGTAAGGAATAAGATTGATGTTCTGCAGAAGTCGAGATAGGAGTCGGTGATGTAGCAGGATGGAAGATCAGTAAGAGCCAACCAATGAAAGATAGGAGGAGGGAGATAAACAGCGTTACCACGGTGGCCAGGAAGCATCTGCTATGCCGGAGACTGGCATCTCATTTCCGGATACAGCTGTTTGGGAAGGCGGCCATTGTGCTAAGCCAGGGACCCCTAGTGGCTGTCTGTGATTTGTGTTTGCTTCACCAGAATGCTGAGGGCCCTTGTGGTTTACCTCAGTCTTACAAACAGCATTACTCTCAGCCTGGGAGGATCAAAGCCCTACAGTCTTTGGCACCTGGCTAAGTCAAGGGCAAGCCTTCCCTCCGGAACGTAGATTATACCTGTCGGAAGCAGGGACAGTATGATCAGGAAACAGTAGTTCTTGATGCTGAGCAGTGTTAAGGGAGGGTTCCACCCTTCCTCCTAGGATGTTGTCACTCTCCGCTTCAGTGGACGTGGAATGCAGCCTGGCGTCACTGAATGAGACAAAGGTTGGAACTGTCTCTGTCTCTGTGTCTCCCAGTCCTTCCCTCACCCACTGATCATAGGAGAGAGGCAGAGGGACACGCCGGCAGTGGGTAGAGTGGACCCAGTTTTTCCAGCCATCCACTTTTACAGCAGTGTGGGTGGCCAATAGGACTTGGCGTGGTTGTGTCCAGTGGGGCTCGAGGCTCTTGGTCCGCTGGAAGTTCCTCACCAGGACCCAGTCACCAGGTTGGATGACGTGTCCTGGGCCCTCGCTTTTGTCTGGTATGGCCTCGTGCACCTGGTGATAAAGAGTACGAAAGTTGTGGGTTAGATTGTACAGGTAATCAGTCATTACAGGGTATTCAACATCGGACAGTTTCTTAGGTCTAGGGACACCCCAGACATTGGTAGGCCTCCCGAACACAATCTCATGGGGTGATAATCCTATCCTGGTGTGGGCCGTTGTTCTAGTCGACAGTAGGGCCAAGGGCAGAGCATGAACCCAAGTGACACCAGTCTCAGCTACTATTTTGGCCATTTTAGTTTTTAGGATGCCATTGTATACCTCCACTAGACCTGCTGACTGGGGGTGGTTAGCTGCGTGAAATTTCTGCTTTATGCCTAGTGCTGTACAGACATGGTCCATGATTTGAGCTGTAAAGTGTGTCCTGTTGTCGCTCCAGACCAAACGGGGCAAACCAAAGTTTGGGAAGTATTCCTTGAGTAGTACTTTGGCGGTAGTGATGGCAGTGCAGTCTTTGACGGGGTAGGCTTCCACCCATCGACTGAATGCACAGACCACTACCAGGACATATTTTAAGTCAGAGGTATTCAAACTGTGGGGCGCGCCCCCCTGGGGGGCGCGCCGCCATCTCAGCGGGGGCGCGTACTCCACCATAAAATTTCACCTTTCATTGTTTCACACGGGGGAGAGGCAGAGTGGAGCTGCAGGGGCCCTAAGAAGGGGTGAAGACCATCAAAGCCTCATTAGCTAGCAAAAGGTCTTTAAAAGACCCGTGAAGAGACGGCAAAACAGCGTGAGGAGGTGAGGAGGGCAGACTATTCAGAAGTAAAGTTGAAATATCCCGCCTTCATTTGGTGACGTAAACATCCATTTAGCAGGGAGTATAGGAGTTTCAAAGACCTTTCCGATTTTTTATATAGGCGCAATAAAATACATTTGTAGGCATGAAAATTTTGTGCTTGAGGAGGAGCGGAGACTAGCGAAACCGGAGATGGAGCGCGAAAACAAAGAGGGGCCCAAGTTCAAAAAGGAGACCGTGAATAAGATACTACAGCTCAATTTCAAAGATGATAAAATTCGAGTCAGTAATGACGCACTGCTTCTGATGTCTGAGATACTGAAAGTTTTCGTCCGAGAGGCAGCCGCTCGGACAGCAAGACAGGCTGAAGCAGAGGAGGTGCCAATTTTTGACATTGAACATCTGGAGAAGGTGCTACCGCAGCTGCTTCTGGAGAAGGTGCTACCACAGCTGCTTCTGGAGAAGGTGCTACCGCAGCTGCTTCTGGATTTTTAAGGATACAGCACTTCTTTATTCTATGGAAGTGCTTCACTTTCACCTTGTTCTCCAGGGTTCAGCCTTCGCAGTGTTCCAGAGTGCCTTTTGTGTCCAGAAGGGCTGCCGCTACAGGAAGAGTGAGCCAGAATGATAACTCCCCTCCCCGCCCTATACCACATCAGGTAGAACCACCCATTGGTTCATATCCCTTTCACATTGGCAAGAGGCTCACGTGGGTGTTGTTTTGCTGCCTGATCCATACTGCACTGCAAGTTCCAGCTCAGCGCCTCTCGGACACACTTAAACCAGCTGAATACTCCTCTTTTATCCACACTGCCCTGCATTGGGGCCACCAGCGGACCCTTCTATTCCCTCTGCCCACTCAGCGCAGAGCGCCCCTTACTTGCTTTCTGTGCCACTTGCTGCTTCACTCAAAACTGCCCTCTTTTAAGTTAGCTCACCGTCAATTCCCAATTTGGGCCAGTCAAGACCTCCCCTCCCCTCTTCTGGTCGCATACTGCCCTGCTTTTTTTCCGCACAAAGCCACAGACTTCCTCTTTGTCCTTTTAAGCTTGCAGCCATGCTTGTTCTTCAGCACAGTATTTCTTAATAAACGTCCTATGTCCTCAAAAAAAAAAAATGACCTGTGAAGGACTCGGGTGCGGCTGTGTGTGCGCCTGCGAAGCTGTCTCATCTCGGGCTGCCACCCACAGACGCAGGAGGGGGGGGAAGAGGGGAAGCCCTTTAAGTCCAATGGGCGTTGCGCGCCTGTTCTTCACCCATTTCAAATGGGGCTTTTGGAATAGAGAACAGCAGCCAATTAGCACATAGGAATGTCACCACTGACATGCCACCAATGAAGTGGACAGCACCATAGATTTATTTTGGTTTATTTTGGAGATTTATAGAGCGCATGGCTGCCCGAAAGCGTCCCAGCGCTATCTGAATCCACTATGATCTCCAAAGGAGGGGTCAGGCGGGGAGAAGAAGAGGTCAGGGGAACAGCCATGTCTTCAAGGATTTGCGGAATGACAGGAGATTGGGTTGGGCCCGAAGGTCTAGTGGAAGAGTATTCCACATCTTGGACGCCTGAAATGAGAACTGCCGACCTCCAAAGCGTGTTTTCTTGATCTTGGGTATTTTGGTCAGGTGGGCGTTGGTTGAGCGTAGGGTTCTGTTTGTCGTATAGGGAGTCACGAGATCTTTCAGGACCGGGGGGGCTTTTCCATTCAGGATTTTATGGGTTAGGCACATGGCCTTAAAATGCACCCTTTGTTCCACCGGGAGCCAATGGAGTTCTTTGAGTGCAGGATGGCAGGAAGTGCCGCAAAATGTGCGTGCACAAAGCTCCTGCATACTACTACCTTTTGGTAGTGTGGCACTACTTCACTCCTGCTGTTTGCCCTGCGTGCTGCCTCGCTGTGAAGGATTATGCCTCTGAGCATTTTAAAATCACCAACAGGTAAGTCAGATCTGAAGAGAAAGCGAACAGACAGTCCTTCATAGGGCATTTGCTTGCCTGAAAGTAGGATGTTCACTTTCGGTTTCAGAGCCTAGTGAACATCGCATACTCCCTGTATCCTATTTTTGACCGTCTCACTTAATGTCTGCCTCTTTCTTTAGTTCCATTGTTTATTTATTTGGGAGTTTTATAACCCGAAGCCAGTAAAGGTTTGGTTACTTCACTGGGCAGTTTTGATTTAAGCCTGGCACCCTCAGGCATAAAACACCCTAATTAAAGCCCCTTACAACATCCATTGCACAATAGGCAGAGGCTTTGCATCTTCAGGTTTAGCACCCTACTCTAACCTCGGCATCCTAGTCCCTCACCTAGATACGGTGCAGGGTGGTCCTTTTCAGAGGGGCATCTCCAAATACAGCCCCTTTCTCCAATCTTCACACTCCTGGGACTGACTTAGCATCTTGCGCAAGAGCAGTCATAAATACAGCAACTTACTAAAATGTACCCCCCAGGGCACCCTTCTACATGTGGTATACACCTGACATTTTTAGGCACAGCAGCTGGGATATTAACCTCCTAGGTCACACATCCCAGACACTGGGTATCCTTTGGCCTATTGTTCTATTTTCAAACTTGCACCCGTCAGAAGCAAATAACTAGCATTATGATAAAAATGCAGGGTCTAGAGCACTACAGAAGTAGGAAGTTCCTTTTCATCGGCTGTGAAGGAGAAAGCCTTCAGCCTCAAAGTCTATCCCAGGGATGGACTTGTACCAATCACTACCCCAGAGGAGCGACCTGCTTCACCTGATCCCAGAAATCCTGGCCACTACCATTGTCCCAAAGAAGACACCTGCCTCATTCCCAGGTCCAGGGAACAGGGACATCTTAAGGATTTTGGAGGGGCCATATTCAGAACAGCTTTGAATTTATGATCCAGTTTCAGCTCTTTCATGCCCTCTTCGGTCTGGTCACTGACTGTGCACTGGCACACTGGTCCAAATTCTAAATGTGTTGACATTTCATATTCAGGGATAGTGACATGTGTATGCAATATTGTAACACAGCGGCAGCTCACTAATGTTACTGCAAATAATCTCTGTGACACCCTCCCATTTCTTGTGTGTGCAGTGCTGTTTTGTTCTAAAATAAACTTTTTTTATGGGTGTTGCATGAAACTTAAACACATTTGTCGGCAAAATGTCTTTAGTAGACTCTCACACATCACCACAGTAAAATTAAATTAAAGGAAAATGCTATTTAAAACAATCTGTTTAAGAATGATTCAAGATAGTCAGGGTAAGACTCTCCAGAACAGAGCTGGCTCAATCAGGGGTCCCCCTTAAAGGCTGGGGCCCTGAGCCAGAGCCCACGTTGCCTATGTCTTAAAACGTCTCTGCTAGGGAAGACACCTGCTAAAACCTGTGTATCAAATAAACTGCTTACCTCAATGCCTGGCAGAGGGAGTCAACCGCTTTTTTTCATGAAAAGAGAAGCTGTGATAGGATGGCCAGTGAAGGGATGGGGAATTTTTTCTGGGAGGTGAGAATGGGACAGTGCTGCTTAGGCTGGCCAGAGTTGAAATTGTTTTATTTAATGCCATTGGACAGTGCTCAGTGGAGAGCATGGTCTTTGAATGGTACTCATTTTATTGACCACAGAAGTTTCTTTGAGGAGGATTTGCAAGAATTAAGTGGAGAACCAGTAACAATTTGCACACATTTTATCTTGAAAAATGTAGTTTTGGACTGTGTAATAAGCCTCTGTCATTTCACCGCACCAACTCGCAAACCTGCAGTTTTCTAAACACTCTTACTGTGTTTAACATTATTAGCCAGATATGGACTGGGAATTGTGGATGACGGTCGATTATGTAGAATACCAGGTTCCAGAATTTTTTGTCAAGTGGTGTGGGGGCCCGACATCTAAATAAATTCAGCATAGGGGGCTCAACCTAAAAAAAATTGAAGACCTCTGTTTTAAGTTAATACACCTGTCCATCTGGATGTAGTCCATTTGGAGGACTTCAAACGGGAAGGTAGGATGAGAGAATCCTCCCTTAGGAGTAACGGTGCCTTTTCCGGGGTTGTACATTAGGCAGACCATACATGTTCTAACCAGCTTTTCAGCATATGCAGGTATTTTGGAGTTGTACCATGGTAGGTTCCAACGGTTTGAAAATTCCTTTCGCGCTAATGTGGGCAGGACCATGGGCCATTGTAACTACTGCCAGCACGTGACTGTCAGGCAACATCCATTGTCTCTCCGTGGTTGTACGGACCCAACAACCATCACTTCCCTCCTTTGCTAAGTGATCTTCCCACACTCTTAGTTCTTCAGGAGTAGTATGGGACTGAATGTCAAGCACACTCTGTACTGTATTTTCAACCATGCCCCCTTCTGTCACCCACCTAGCGGGACCTCCTACCATAGGCCTATTTCGCTTTTACCATTTGCGATAAAAATCATCGAGAAGTTGGTCACGAGAGCCTTATCCAACTTCCTGGAAACCAACTCCTGCCTGGATGCAGTCCAATTCGGCTTCAGGCCAGCCCATGGTACTGAGACCGCATTGGTTACCGTGTTGGATGATCTACGAACGCGTGTCGACAGGGGTAAGTCAGCATTTTTAGTGCTGCTTGACATGTCGGCCGCGTTCGACACGGTGGACCATGCGGTCCTACTGGGCCTTCGAAGCGTAGGAGTAACTGGCCTGGCTTTAAGATGATTAACATCTTATCTTTGCAACAGACAGCAAGCTGTGGCGTTACCACAATTTCGTTCAGCCACACGATCTGTGAATCAGGGTGTCCCCCAGGGGTCAGCGATCAGTCCGATCCTTTTCAATTTATATCTTCGACCCCTGGTAGACCTGATAAAGTCATTTGGCATATCAGTCATCAATTATGCCGATGACACTCAACTGATTTTTTCATTTGAGGGCACAGAGACAGTGTCGAGGGACACCTTTCACCGCTGTATGTCGGCAACAGCAGAATGGCTGCGAGCTAACTCGCTTCAATTCAATGGGTCAAAAACTGAGGTTCTCCATTGCTCCCTAGACCGACTCCCCCGCCCATTACCGGAAGATTTTTGCCCAACTTCCATCCCGGGCACGGTGGAGGCCGCAGAATCGGCCCGCAATTTGGGAGTTCTGTTTGAGCCTAACCTGCAGCTTGACGTTTCTGTTAATAGGACCGCGGCGACTTGTATGGGCTTGCTTCGTGCCCTACGCAAGATCTTGCTGTTACTTCCCTTGGGAGCCAGAGCAGAAGTAGTGCGTAGTTCTATCCTCAGTAGGTTAGACTACTGCAATGCACTACTGCTGGGAGCCCCTAAGACCTTGATCCTAAAGTTGCAGAGGATTCAAAACATGGCTGCCAAATTGGCTCTGTCCCGCTCACGTTCTGCCTTCATCTGCAGCACTGGCTGATCTTCATTGGCTACCTGTCCAGCAGAGGATTGCCTTTAAGGCCTTGTGCCTTGTTTTTAGGGCTCTACATGGACTGGGACCAATACCGCTTCAAAATCTTTTTTCTTGGTATCAAGCTGCTAGACCTTTGAGATCTTCCTCAGCGTTCCTGGTGACGGTTCCCAGGATTAACAGAGTGAGGATGGGCGGCCGTGGCTTTAGTTTCACGGCCGCCACGTTATGGAATACCCTACCTCTGGCGCTGAGGAGTAGACAAGATCTGATTTCCTTCAAGAGGGATCTTAAGACCCACCTGTTTCCTAGAGTAATGTAATGTGTTTCATCTGATGGAAAGATATGGTCTCAGTGCCAGGATACCCTTTGGGTGACAGTCGCGCTTAACAAGTATAAAATACATACATTCTTTCCCTCTTCCTCAGCGCTGTTTGTCTGGCCGTCTGATCAGCCAGAGCATTGCCTTTCCCGACATCGTCTGTCACTTTCTTATTGGCTTGACATTTCATAATGGCCACCTTCTTGGGGAGTGACAGAGAGTCTAACAGTAAACCGAAGCCCTGTGGCAGAGGGCAGAGGTGACTGCGCGCTGAGTGCCAATTGCTTACTTTTTAATCTTGAAGATCTCTGCTGCTGACTGCGAGCAGCTTTGTGCTTGGACCGTCCCGCTGAATACAAGCGGCGAGCGGTAACTTGTATATTTTAATCACTTTCCCCTATCCCGCCCTCCTGACTCCTCCCATCACTGGCGGCACCGCCTATATAGGCTCCGCCCTTTTTTTGCCTCGCGAGTAAACCGAAGCCCTGTGGCAGAGGGCAGAGGTGACTGCGCGCTGAGTGCCAATTGCTTACTTTTTAATCTTGAAGATCTCTGCTGCTGACTGCGAGCAGCTTTGTGCTTGGACCGTCCCGCTGAATACAAGCGGCGAGCGGTAACTTGTATATTTTAATCACTTTCCCCTATCCCGCCCTCCTGACTCCTCCCATCACTGGCGGCACCGCCTATATAGACGGCCCTAATGCGTCAGCGCAGCGGACGAGCGCAGCAGGCGCGACGTAGGCGCGCCGGAGTTGCGCCAGAGTCAAGCCCGTCTGCGCCTGCACGGGCCCAGGGCCTGGTCCCTCTGCTCATGATTATGTCACCTACTCCCGTGCTGCCTTACTGCAGCTGCGGGGGCCTTTTTGTTCCTCGAATGCTATTTTTAACTGTCACAATGCTCCCACTTTGTGCCCAAACTGCAGTCTCTCATTGGAATCTTCCGTTTCAAGCTTAGACTACATGTCTTCCACCTTTTGGAACATGTCATCTCAAAGTCACAATCCCTCCCTTACTTTGCCTAAATCCTGTCCAATTTGGAAGTTTATCAGTATCAACTGTCGCTCTCTCGCGAAACACAAGAGAAATTTTCGACCTTTTGGAGACAGCCAGCCCAGCTGCCATGTTTGTCACTGAAACCTGGTTAACTGATAGCTCTGGCCCTGACATCGCCATGGCTCTCCCCGATGGTTATACCTACATTGGGCGAAACCGGGTTCTTAAAGATGGAGGGGGAATAGCTATCATTTTCAAGAGAGAATTCTCTTGTAAATGGGAAGATCTTGATCTCCCAAATTGTGAGGCAGGTTTGTTCAAACTCTTACTCACTCCTCATTTCACCTTAACTGGCACGCTGATTTATCGTCCGCCGGGTTCTGCTAGTAATTGGGCTTCCTCCTTCCCTGAATTCATTGCCCCATTTCTGGCGCAATCAACCAATTTTCTTATTGTCGGCGACTTAAATATTCATTTTAATTCTGAGTTGTGTGCTATCTCTACGCGCCTCTTACAGGACCTTGCAGCCTTAGACCTCCACTTGCACAACTCTGACCCTACTCACAAAGCCGGCAATCTTTTAGACCCCATTATCTCCAATCTCACTGGCATCTCCTATCAATCCTCAACACCAGTCATTTGGTCGGATCACTTTATTGTTAATTTCTCAATTAAAACAGCAATGGTTAAACCCTCGAATCCCGCTCTTCCTCACAAAGCCAGTAGGAACTGGAAACGTTTAGATATTGATAAACTTAACTCCCTTCTTGTTAAGGAAAAACCTACGCTTTCCAGAATAACTACTAAAGAGCTACCTACCATCAGAGGATGGTTGACAACAGCTTTGGATTTTTGTCTTCCAATTCAAAAAAATAAACCTCAAATTCATCACCCACCAGCACCATGGTTTACTGATGCTCTTCGTCAGGAAAAATCCAACTATAAAAAATTGGAACGCATTTGGCGTTCCAAGTATAACTCTGACCAGAAACTAAAATATAAGGTAGCCCTTAAAGCCTATCATTCGTCCTGTGACACCGCCAGAGCCAACTTTGCCAATTCTACCATTCTTACGGCACAAAATAGACCTAAGGCCCTGTTTAAAATCGTTAAAGAGCTCTCAGGTGCATCTGCTATACCCAAAGACCCCTGTTTGCACACTGCCCAATGTGAGGCTCTAGCCAACTTTTTTGTTGAGAAAATTTGTAAAATTTATGATACTTTTAATTCTACCTCTGTTGTGTCAGCTAGTCCTGATCCAACCTTATGTACTCCCGCTCCGGACACTACTCTTGGTCCTACTTTCGTGTCTCCCATTCTGCATGTCTGGGACCCTATCTCTCCTTTGCTTTTAAAAAAGTATCTTCAAGATATTAAATCCGGCTCCCCTCTTGACCCAATGCCTCCACAAGTCCTGAGTTCCCTGGATCCAGTTCTACTTCATATTATTCTGAAGGTTCTGAACGCATCTTTAACTGAAGCTATTGTCCCCAATGAATGGAAACATGCTATGGTGGTTCCATTATTAAAAAAGGCCAACGCAGATCCCAACATCCCATCGAACTTCCGCCCTATCTCTTTGCTTTCTTGTTTTTCCAAAATCTTGGAGAAACATGTCAATTCTTTACTTACTTCTCACGTTGAATCTTTAAATCTTCTTCATGGCTCCCAATCCGGGTTCAGGGCGGGTTTTTCCACTGAAACCACTCTTCTTGGTGTATCGGAATCCATTAGACTAAAGGTGGACAATGGGGAGTCAGTGGCGCTCATATTACTTGATTTGAGTGCCGCATTTGACACCGTCTCCCACTCCATCCTGTTGTCCACCTTGAAATCTGTGGGTGTCGGTGGTTCTGCCCTGGCCTGGATTGCTAATTTTCTTTCTGATCGCACGTTTCAAGTGTTTTCTCCCACATCTGTTTCATCAATCTTCCCTTCTAAACACGGTGTTCCTCAAGGGTCTATCCTTAGCCCCCTCTTTTTTAATTTGTATGTGAGACCCCTGGCTTTTCTGGCGGAACAGGCAGGTCTCACGATTTATTCTTACGCCGATGACACTCAAGTCATCTACTCACTCTCCACCAATAAAAATTTTCCTTCTTCTTCTCTCCAAAATGGACTTCGAAAAATATCTGCATGGATGCTTGATCACAAATTAAAACTAAATGGGGACAAAACAGAACTGCTTCTGTTTGGCCAAGACATCTCGCTATGGGGCCCACAACATTGGCCACCGGAGATGGGTCCTCTCCCTACCCCGACTACGACTGCTCGTAATCTTGGGGTCCTCCTTGACAATCAATTGTCCTTCAAGCAGCACGTCGTGAAAGTCTCCGCCACCTGTACTACCATCATCAGGTGGCTGAGGAAAATCACGTGGATGCTGCCTGCTGACACCCTGAGGACGGTAGTCCAGGCTTTTGTCATCTCACGCCTGGACTACGGGAACATCTTACTCTTGGGTGCCTGTAAGGAGGTAACTAGGAAGTACCAGGTGGTACAAAATATGGCTGTTCGCCTTATTTGTAACCTTCCTGCTAGAACATCGACCTCGGCCCACATGCGTAAACTGCATTGGCTGCGTATTGAGAATAGGGTTAAATTCAAGGCTTTGTGTCTTATGCACAAAATCCTGACTGGAAAAGCCCCACACTACTTATCTGTTTTAGTGCAGCACTATGTCCCCTCTCGCACACTTAGGTCCTCCACCCAAAATAAAGTTAAAGTACCACGTGTCAAGAGAGCGAAAATGGGAGGTCGGTCATTATCCCTGTTAGCACCCTCTCTTTGGAACTCCCTTCCCTTATCGCTACGCTCTGAAATGTGTTTTCTGACTTTCCGTAAGGGAATCAAGACCTGGTTATTTAATATGTAAGCTGTTGATCCAATGCTCCCCTCACCTCGTATACTTCTGTTTGCTTTAGCGCCGGGAAACCTTCGGGTAGCTGTGCGCTTAATCAAGTGTAATTATAATAATAATAATAATAACAGTCTGTGTATTAGGAGGCCATGTTGGATCTTAGTCCCATGGGAAGTAAGGAAATTCCTTTCTTTCCATAACCTACCGAAGTTGTGGGCCACCCCGAAGGCATACTGGCTGTCGGTGTAGATATTTAACGTTATACCCTTGCTTAATTCGCAGGCTCTAGTGAGGGCTACTAGTTCTGCTGCCTGGGAAGAGCACTGTGGAATCTGAGCTGTTTCGACTACCTTTTCTAATGTTGTGAGTGCGTAGGCAGCTGAGGTGTTACCATCTGGCCTTCCGAGACATGATCCGTCCACATATAGTGTACCTTCTGGGTCCTCTATCGGGGTATTCTGTAAGTCAACCCGTCCCTTTGTCTCGTCCTCTGTCCTTAAAATGCAGTCATGTGGGTCTAAGCGGGCATCTGGAGTGTCCAGTGGGAGTAATGTGGCGGGGTTTAGTGCAGTGCATCTTTTGATGTTAATGTGGCTGGAAAAGAGTGTAAGTTCATACCCTGTAAGCCGTGCGCTAGTGAGGTACTGTGTCTTGGTGTTGTTAAGGAGGGTGTCTACAGAATAGGGGACCATCAGGGTTAGATTGGAGTTCATGACGATTCCTGCACTCTGACGGACCATGAGGGCGGCCGCAGCTGTCGCCCGTAGGCATCCTGGGAGAGCCCTCGCAACAGGATCGAAGGTGGCTGAAAATAGGCACCTGGCCGTTGGTGACCTCCAAACATCTGGGTCAGGACTGCGCATGCACAACCATCTGTCTCATGTACAAAAAGAAAAAATTGTTTGCTATAGTCAGGGGTACCGAGGACTGGAGAGGTGCACAGGGCCCTCTTCAAATCTTCGAAGGCCTGCGCATGCTATGTAGTCCATGGAAAGTAACTGTCTGATACATCCTTGGTGGTGAGAGCAAGAAGGGGTTTGACTATGGCCAAAAAACTGGAAATCCACTGTCTACAGTATGAGGTTAGGCCTATGAAAGCTCGTACCTGCATTTGTGTTCGTGGGGCCGTCATTGCATTGATAATGGCTACACGATCAGCGGTGAGTTGCCTTCCCTCCTTCGAGAGGAGATGACCTAAATAGGTCACCTTCTCTTGACAAAACTGAAGCTTTTTCAAAGAGACTTTATGTTTGTGAAGGGCAAGGTGGCGTAACAGACAGAGAGTAGCTTCTTTACATGTTGGGGCAGAATTTGCAGCTATGAGGAGGTCGTCTACATACTGCAATAGTGTTGAATTGTCAGGAAGTTCTAAGGAATCTAGTTGGCTTTTTAGGGCTTGGCTGTAGATACTGGGGCTCTCGGTAAATCCTTGAGGGGCGCGGCAGAATCTAAAACATTGCCCACCAAGGGAGAAACCACAAAATTGTCTGCTGTCAGGAGGATGTATAGGTATGCTGAAGAAGGCGTTCTTTAGGTCAATGACAGAGAAATGTGTGGCGTCAGAAGGAACCATCGTCAAGAGGGCAGTGATGTCGGGGACAACAGGATATTGAGATACTGTTATTTTGTTAAGGGCTCTCAGGTCAATCACAAATCTGTATATTTTAGGGGAGAGAGCATCTCCATTAGTCTTTTTAAGAACGGGAATAATGGGACTGTTACAGATATTGCCACGTGTCTCCTCCACTACGCCCTTGTCCATCAATTCGGATATTATTGTCAACAGGGCCATTTCTCCTTCCGCGGGCAGTCGATACTGCCGGAGGCGGGGGAGAAGTGCACCTGGTTGAATGCGTACCACATGAGGAAGTATTTTGAGACACCCTACATCAGTGTCTGATGATGCCCAGAGGGAGGAAGGTAGAGACTGCAACTGTGGTGGGAGAGGACCGGACAGATACATGTAGGAAGCTGCAGTCGGGAAGATTGTTAGTAATACACCTTGGGGACTACATGATATGGTCGCATACAGGGCTTTTAGTAAATCCAAACCTAGCAAGTTCTCACTGCAACCTGTAGTAAGGACTAAGGGAGCGTCAATATGTGCAGGGCCAATGTTGAGAGGGAGGGGTTCAGAGACAGGACTGGTCACGGGCGTCCCTGCAAAACCCACGGAGACACTCATATTGCCAGAAAGGGGTGCCTCCGGGACTGACAGACGTGCAATAGAAGACCTGGTGGTCCCAGTATCCAAAAGAAAATTCTTATCATTCCCCACAACCGACATTTTAACATACGGGCCCTTCTGATCTACTGGAATTTGCACTCTGGTAATACCCCTTTCCTGGCTATCCTATGCTTGGTAGGATCCTGTCTCATCAACTTCATCATAATCGTCATTATAATAAGTGCGTGTTGTCTTGTTCCCATCAAACCTGTTGGTCGGGTGCTGCCGGATGGGGGCATCATCCCTGGGCCTACGTTCTTTATCCTGTGGATGGGGCGGGCCATGATCCCGAGTCGGCCTCGCTTCCCTGGGAGCGCGAGGCCGAGTCCTCCCTGTTCTTATGTTTTCTGCTAAAACGGGACACTCATCTATCCAATGCCTGTACCCCTTACAATAAGCACACTGATCTGTTTGGAGGGCTCCCGTACTTTGAGGACTGGAGGGGGTGGACTGGCGAGCCCTTGGAGGGGGTTGGGGTTGCTGTCTAAAATTTCCGCGGGCATCGGGACCTCGGAGAGGATAAGCTTGCTGTAAAAGTGCCTTAGTTTTAAGATCCCTAAACTTCTTACTTTTTTATCTTTATCCTCGTTCTCCCTATTCTTGTGGTATTGAGCCATAGCCAAGAAACCGGTCATAGTTTGAGCAGACCATGTACTCTCAACCTTCTTAAGCCTGGCAGAGATCTCGGGAAGTAATTGCTGACAAATTTGTCGACAAACACTGGGCCAGAACCTGGGGTCTGGGGATCCAAACCACTATGCCCCTTGTATTCAGTCTCAAAACGGGTGAAGAAATCAGCCACCTTTTCATCTTTTCGCTGTCTACAGGCGTTTATTTTATCCCAATTGATGACAGTTTCCGGTAAAAGGGTCTTCATAAATGTCATTATTTTACCGGGCAAAGTCAGGATGGCAGCTTCTGGTTTAGCCCCTCCTACCCTTGCTTCTTCCATAGCCTCTAGGTCAGCCCATTTACCTCCCAATGCCATTTCATGATCGGTATGCCGAATCTCATCCCAAATTTCAGTGGGTACAACCGTACCAAAAAGTAAATCTATATCCTTCAGAACAAGAGTACCTGCGGATATTATCTGGCCTAACTCTCGGTAAAAGGCAGCCGGATTCTTCCGGGGATCTGGTAACTGACCTTTTAACTGCATTACTTCTGACCTTTTCCAAGGGACATGAACCCAAAGCCTGCGCCAGTGTGCTTCGACAGCTCCTCGGCCATTATTTTGGGTGTCAGTAAGTGCACTAACAAAGACAGGGGCCGCCTCTCTCATTGGCATAGCTGTTTCTAAAGGGGCATTTGAAAAGGTAGTCATGTCACGGTAAGCTACTAATATGAGAAGTAACAAGGACCCCCTGATATGGATAACACTCCTGGGTCAGGGCAAATAATGTGTGTAAGGTAACATACCCAGGCAGATGAACATATAAACTGGCACAATTCAGTAAATAAGCAAAGTCAAATTTAGATAACAACAGACTAAATTAGCATAAAAAGATATATTTTAATAGATTTTGATAAAAGATGTCGTATATTGGACCATTGATATATTGATAAAAATATGATAAAACAGATAACATTAATACATTGTTGTATACAGTAAGGTAGGTAGGATGGTTTCCTGTCTACGCGTTTCGACACGTTGGAGGTGTCTTCTTCAGGACAATACCATCATAATACTGAAAATAAAATAAACAATGTTTTAATAATTTTTCTTTATGCTAAATAGTCTAGATATAGGTTAATGACTTTATGTCTGCCAGTTATTCGATAAAATTTCATGATATACCGCATCATTTTGAATTGCATCTCTTTGATATACAACACATCAAAAAAAAAAATGTTTAAATAATAATATATACAGAATATGTACATTCATTTCCTCAACATACAAATTAGAACAGAGGGTTATATAGGTTCAATTCCAATGATGTTGTTATAACCTTCCATATTGACTCTGCATGGAAAAATTTGTACGTATGTCTACAGAGAGAGGTACATAACATCCGAATTTAAACATTTCATGTTGACTCAGTATTGAGGTTTTTTTTAACATTTGACTATGGACAGAGAAGTATTTTGCCCTTAATGCATAAATAATAAAGTCAAAAAAAGGAATAAAAAAAGAGAGAATTGAGGTTAGAGATAAAAGGTGGGAGAGTACTGGTGTTTACTTATAGCTTCAGATACATTGGGGTTAATAAAGCCCAAATTATAAAATTAATAACTGTGACATTGTGTTACCTGTATGGAGATTTTCCTGATGGTTAAGAGCCGCCTGTTTTTTAATATCTGTGTGCACGTGGATTATTTAAGTCACGTATAACATTGGGTAAATTTCTATCCAGGGCAAGCCGTCGATGGTCTGTAGTGAGATATGATATGACAACAGGGAGAGATCTTTAGGAACGTGCAGATAGAGACATCTTTTTAAACTCCCTAGGCTAGTTTTTCTCTTACCTATATGTGGTTTGGATCCGTTCATGTGGTTTTTGCGTAATGCCGTTAATGAAGCCGTTGATGTAGTTTAAAGTGAAGCCGCTAGTGGTTTATAAGATTGCAGTACACACAGTATCTGCAAATACAAATCATTGTATTTTAATGCGAATAGTGTGAACACCATGATGAGTCTAGTGGCATGATACTATGATCAAGCTATCACCTCACTTATTAAGAGCGATTAGAAATGTGCCGATTTAAAAAACGAAATGCTTTTCTAAATTGTTTACCTGTATTTAGATAGATTACATGCACGGATGATGTCACATTGCACAATGATCATGCGAAGAGATGTTGATTCACATCACCGTGTATCTACGAGTAGAGTACACGTGCAGCTATAATAATTAGTTTAAATTGCTTTGCAAGCTTTTAAATTGGTTAGCGTGGCGCGAATGTTGAGCTGCCTTCTTACCTGTTTGAGTGCTTTTTTAACGGCGGGCTGATGTCACGTGATACGCCCCAGCTGGCTATCTAAGATACAAAACAGCGGTATTTTGCAGCGATATTTTGCTAAGCTATCGGGAGTTACGATATAGCCAATAGATGAAGTATGGTCAAAAAGCTGTATTTAGATTCTTACCTATTTAGGCAGAGGTAACGGGCGGGCCGGATGTTCTAAGGCACGTCGGTAGTCAAGATAAGAACGATTACAGATCTCCGGCCGTCTGCAGATAGAACAGTTATGCAGAGGCATTAATGTTATGCGTAGGATGGCGGACTTGTGGCTACTCTCACGGATTACTACAGTCGTTCTTACCTGTGTATAGTGGGACGGTGCTGTGCAACGTTGTGCGGTCTCTCGTCTCTGTTCAAAATCGAAAAGTTTAGATGACTAATCCCGATTGGTTTATATACCAAGCCATATCTATGACAAGATCCATCGGTGTATCCTCCTTTTAAAGGTATACACTCAAGTTTCTTGATTTGTCTTCCTTTTTCTTAAAGTGATACACTCTGAAGCTATAGGGTCGATGTATTTGCACGGGAAGAGGATGTTTGTTGCTCATCCCCAGCAATGCGACTATATTTACATAATTTTATATGTTAGTCAGTTATTTTATGTGAATTTAATTTGGGAAGCTCCGTTCTAATATATATTCAAGGGCAATTATTTTTATGTGAGTATAATTTAGGGGGCTCTATTCTAGTATATAGTCAATGGGGCAATGACAGTTGTATGTTGATATCACAGAATGGCATTCTCCCACGGTAACTCACTGTTTAGGCCGTGTGTAAAAGTTCCCAAAGAAAAAATCCAAAAAACCTCTTTTTTCTTTCTGATTTTTGCGCCACCATTGTTGTTAGGCGTATGGATTTTTTCCAAAATCCACCATCTGATATCTTTAGGAGAATGTTTGAACTCAGTAAAGTGACTGACCAGTGGAGCTGTTAATTTGCATGTTTTGATAGCGGACCTATGTTCAGTGAGTCGTGTTTTAATTGTGCGGGAAGTCTCTCCCACATAGCCTAAGTTACAGGGGCATAGAATCAGATATATTAGATTGCTGGAGTTACACGTCCATAGTTCTTTTGCTTGGATGTTGAATTCATTAAAAATGAATGACTCTCCCGGTATGATGCCGTCACAAGATTGACAGGAACCACATCGGGAGGTTCCTAAAATTTTTTGGGATCCATTTATGGATTTCTGCAAGAATGGTGTTCTTGTAGTCACTGGTGTGTAGCGTGAATGTACTACAAGATCTTTTACGGTAAGCTACTAAAACAGATATAGCACTAAACATACCCTCTCCCTGAACCTTACCCCTTTTTACTTGTGACCTAAGGTCCATCAATCGGGTAGGTATCTGAACAGACACATTTTCAAATTTTTGCATGATCAAAACACACATGTATTCAGCCCAGGTGGTTTGTTCCATAATTGTCCATTGTGAAAAGGTGGACAATATTTCTTTAAAAGAATAAATATTTTTGTTATTCGTCCAACATTCACACTGTTGCCTCTGTAGGTCTTTCTCTTGAAGGGATGAAAAACTGACTGCTGAGCGTAAGGAGGCTAATCGGGGGGGAATTAAATAATTTATATAAGTCTTGTTTGACTGTAGACCATGGGGAAGCAGGAGAATGACGGGTAGGGGTAAAGCCGCTAGGGTTGGACTGATGGAGACTTGTTGTCATTCCCTCAGTGAGGACAGGGTTAACGTGTGTGGTCGAAGTTATGGGAAAAGTCGGGAGGGCTGGCGTGACAGGGGGAACAGTAGTAGGGGCAGTGGGGGCTGGAGCGGGTGGTGGTAGGGGGACATGCGGGTGTGAGATGTCAGGGCAGGGTACATTGGGACATATGCAGGAGGGCTTTCTAGTATGGTATCGAGCATGGAATCACTTTCTTCTCCCCCCGCTATATGGACCTTTACTTTTTCCTCACGGACTGGATAACATTTCTGTACCCGGGCCCCATGCTCTCTATTGGCTATTTCTACCGATTTGTTCATTCTATTTTGCAAATTTTCTCTGGCGTGGTCGGACATAGACATTCGTTCTTGTTTTCTTTCTTGCGCCTTCTGTTTCCTAGCTCTCTGTTTACCTCTTTCCTCCAAAATCGAACAGACTCAAACATGGACGGGCGCGTTTTTCTCTTAATTAATTGTTCCTCTAAGTTTGCGAGGACTTGGGATACAAAGGAGCCAAAAAATGGCCACTGTAACTCCGTGTTACTTTTCTTGGTGTATTTCACCCAAAACTAGGAAAACATTATGGTAGCAGGGCCATATTTAACCCCTTCGACGCTCATGACGAGCTGGGCTCGTCATGCAGTAGCCTCCTGCTACGCTCATGACGAGCCCAGCTCGTCATGAATAATGGTAATCATGATTTTCCAGCACAGGGGAAAAATCCCCATAGCATTCAAAAGGTTAATATACCTAGTATGGCCAGGAGTTCCTTCCGGAGGAAGCGAGCAGGCCTCCTCCAGCTGGGAGTCCTGCGTACACATACAACAACATAACCTCTTGAATTTACTACTGACCGGCATGCTTTTAAACAGATAATAGACACCAGCGGGTTCCTAAAACTCACCTCGCTTGCTTGTCGTTTGCAAAGGAAAATGATAACAGAATCATACAGAACAGACACCAGCGGGTAAAAATTCACCTTGTTTGCTTGGCTTTGGCAAAGTCAATAATTCATACAGATTTCATACAGAACAGACACCAGCGGGTTTTAAAAAATGTACCTCGCTTGCTTGGCTTTGGCAAAAGTCAATAACAAATTGGCTTTTGTGAAAGTCAATAACAGAATCATACAGACTTGGTGAATGATCAGTCCACCCTTACCTTACAGGGGTAGTTCTCTTCTGCAGACGTAGGGCTGTGTCCTGCTCCAGAAATTATTTGCTAGGGGACTCCAGCGAGAAGGCGGTCAAGTGGCCCAGACCGGGTGGGAAGGAACAGCAAGCGAGTCGTTCGGTCTACCGGAATACAAAAATCCCTCGGGTAGGGTACCTCCGTCGGAGTCTCTCCGTACACCTTCTCACATCCACCGGGCCTGACCTCCGTACTCGTGGAGTCCATATTCGGGTGCCATTTGCAGAACCGGGATAACCCACTCACGGGGTCTCGGCGACAGGGGAACCGCCCTAGTCTTCCATACCTTGCATACTTAATAAAAAAGAGACACAGGAGCCTTCGTCTGCAGGAGGAACCCAGATTTATTTCAATAGCCCGGGCTATGGAACAGAGTCCCAAGCGAGTCAAAGGACAGTGCAAAGGAGGCTGCTACTTCACTCGGTAGCTTACATGCCTTTTATATGTTTCTTAGTACATTCATTTAGCTGTTAGTCCATTATTCACTCAGGGCAGTGTTTGTTGTTGATTAGCTGGACCCAGGTGGTGTTTGTAGTTAGTGACTTGGTCAAGGCTTGGTACACAGAGCATTGTCCACTCTATGCTTGTAGTTGGTGACCTGGTCAAGGCTTGGTACACAGAGCATTGTCCACTCTGCTTTGATCTGGGCTCTTTCTTACAGGTGATTGTTCAACTGCCTGATCAAAGCCGGGTCTTTCAAGTCATTGTTTACCCACCCTGATTAAGAGCCAGCAGTCAGACCATTGTCCAGATAACCTGATCAGGATGTCAAGGATGTGTTATCAGGCTGGGAGCAGGAGAGGAAAGATGAGTCATTAACTTGGGGTGAGGGCCATGTGGCTTTCTGATGAACTGCAGAGAACAGGGGGTTGGGCGGGTGACAGTTCCTGGGCAGAATGGCAGGCCTACAAAAATGGATTTTTGTCGTGCTGATAGAATTTTCCTTGTACAAAAGAAAAACGACCATGTGGGTCCTGTGAAGGTGTTTGCCACGAGATGACAATGTAAAAATCAATGGAGTCCCATAAAAAATGATTGCCGTTCAAAAATACATTTCCTCAGCTCAGACAGATCCCCCAGTTCAGCTACCTGTTCCCCGGTATGCTCCAGGGCATCCCCCTCAAGGTCTGCTTCCTCCTGGGCCGTGGGAACTTCAAGGGCTGGTTTCCCACGCCTCCTGAGCCTTCTCTCTAAGGCCGGTTCCTGGGCCTCTCCCTCAGGCTCCAGGACCTCTTGAGCACCCCTACTGGCTGCCATTGACTGGGTGGTCACGCACGCCCAGTAAGGCAGACCCACAATCCTCTGGTGAGTACTTTTCTCCGCCTTTTCCCAAGGTGAACTTTCAAAGTCGTTCTCTAACAAACAGTCTACAGGCATGGCAGTTCTCACAGCTACTTGAAGAGTACGAGACCCCCCCCCCCCCCACTCAAAGGGAACCTGAGCCATTAGACAACAACTCTCTGTGTTGTCAGCGTTGACAACCCGGCAGTATGCATGGGGGACAACCTGCTCTTGAGACACCAGGTGCTGCTTGACAGCAGTCACACTGGCTCCTGTATCTCTAAGAGCCTCCACCCTTTGGCCATTGACGGTCACCCACTGCCCATATTTCTTAGTGTTAGAGGGCAGTTGGTTCTCAGGGACCATCTCACTGTCTCCTAACGAGACCAGGGTCATCTGAACAGGATCCCACCCACCTTGGACTTCTACCTCCCCCTCAAAGGCTAAACTAGCCATCTGCCGGGGCGGAGCACCAGTGGGTGCTGGTTTACCAAACAGGCGACACGTGGGATCATTGGCAAAATGCCCCCGTTCACCACATTTGTAACACTTTAGGGGCCCTCTTTGATCAGGGGTACCTGTCAGGGCCCCGGTCGGTTTCTGGGGTGGGGGAGGCTGAGAACCTTTCCCTTGGTTCCCTTGGGGATTACTTTGCGGCCTCTTCTGAAACTCCCTCTGATTGCCCTTGTTCCCCCCACTCCTCTGCTGGGGACCCTGCCCACCCTTGGCGGAGTCTCCCACTTGACCCTTGTGGACCTTGGTGCTGACCCAGCAGTCCGCCTCCTCAGCGAGCTTCCTAGGGCTAGTCAGCTTGCTATCAATCAGGTGCTGGCTTAGCTCAGGAAAATAATTACTAGACAAGTGCTCCCATGCAATTAAATAAATGAGACCTTGAAAATCATTAACTTTGCTACCCTTCACCCAACCAACCAGTGCTCTGCAGAAAAAAGTTACATACTCAACATACGTACTGGTAGGAATCTTTGCACAACCCCTGAACCTCTATCTGTACAATTCAGGAGTTAACCCATACCTGGTCATCAAAGCTTCCTTCATGTGTGGGTAAGAATTATAAACTTCAGAGGTCAAATCTAGCAGTGTGTCCCGCCCCTCACTAAGGAACCGCCCCCACTACCCCGATCCCCAATCTCTCTCAGGGACCCGGTGGGAAGACATGGCTACCTCATAGGCCTTGAACCACTGTCCTATGTCATCATTCTCAAAAAATTATTTCACCACATCCTTTGGCATGTGCACCCTTGATTCTACCTGCACTGGCGATGCGCTGCCGCCAGAGGGAGTAGTTTCCATACTTTTAGCTTTCAGCTCCAGCTCCCTCAACTTCATTTCATGCTCCATTTGAATTGTTCTTTCTTCCATAGCCAGCCTTTTGCTTTCCATCTCCAGCTGACCATTTAGTTTTGCCATCTCCATTGCATGTGCCCGGGTTTCCTTCCTGTCTGCCAACTCCTCTGGCGACAGGACTCTGCCAAAATCATGGATGTTTTCTGCTGGTTCAATTTCCACTCTATTCTCAGGTGCCCTTGATTCAATCCAGGCCCTCAGCGACTTTTGGAAGTGAGCTTTGTTTTTACATCCAGACTGTGAAACTCTAAACTTTTTGCAGAAGCCCTTCAGCTGGGCTAAGGAGTAGCTCTCTATTCTCTCTTCTTCCCATTCTATTCCTTCAATATCAGAGACTACAGATGCTGCCTTTTCTCCATTGACTGAATCAGGCATGACTTTTCTTTAAAAAAAAAAGGGAGATCTCTTGGCAAAAACAAAAATCAACAAGTATGTGGCTGCGTTATTGGTCTGAACTCACTACGTGGTGTTCACCAATTACTGTATATTAATCACAAATGCAAATTCGAAATCCTCACCGCTGCCTCCAATGTTAGATTTGGGGGTCTCTGGTTGGCACAGGTGAGTACTTGTGACAAGCAGGTCAGGGCAAGGGACTTACTGGCAGATGCATCAAGCGAAATACCTCCCGCTAAAATACCGAATCGGTAAAACAGGCCGATACCGAACGCAAAACCAGAAAATGCAATGCATCAACCCCAAATCGGTAAAAAATAAAGAATCGCTAAAAATATCCCCTCGGTAAATTACCGAATCGCAAATCAGACAATCGGAAATACCGAACACCAAAGCTGACCTCGGAAATACCGAATCGCTAATAAAGAATCGCAATGGAATGCATGAAAAATCGCTAATACTGAAAAATGCCAAAATCGCTATTTAGCATGAGCTAAATAAGGGGAATCTCAAACTGGAGGTAAAGTTATTTGAAGGATACAAAAAAAAAATCACTTTTTTGCAGGTCGTGTGCAATGCTAAGTACATCATTACGGACCTTGTAGCTCAATTCCCCGGGAGCACACATGATGCTTACATATTCCGTCACAGTGGCATCCACAGGTGCCTGATCAACGTGATTTTGGAGAGGGACAGCTACTAGGTACATATTGATGCATCATCGTTTACTCCATCCCCACATGTATCATTGCATTCATGCTGATGACCATTCTCTCCCCATCCTGCAGGTGACAGCGCTTACGCATTGCGCGAGTATCTACTCACTCCCTACCTCAACCCAGCAACACCTCAAGAGCAGCGCTACAACAGAGCACATATCAGCACAAGGAATGTGGTGGAGCGTACATTCGGCATCCTCAAGAGTCGCTTCCGAATACTGCACAAGACAGGAGGTGCCTTGCAGTACGATCCAGTGACCTGCTGCCAGATCATAGCTGTCTGTGCCATCCTGCACAACATCGCCACCCGCAGGGGGATACCCATAGAGGTGGACGGAGAGGATGAACTACGTGCAAGTTCAAGTTCAAGTTCAGGCATTTATAAAGCGCACTACTCACCCAGAGGGTCTCAAGGCGCTGGAGGGAGGGGTTTACTTTTTATCGAATAGCCATGTTTTCAGTTCTTTTCTGAAGGAGATGTGATTCTGAGTAAGGCGGAGGTGGGTGGGGAGTGAGTTCCAGGTCTTGGCAGCCAGGAAGGAGAAGGATCTGCCACCCATGGTGGTTTTTCGGATGCGCGGGACTGCGGCGAGGGCTTGATTGGATGATCTTAGTTGGCGGGTGGGATAGTAGAAGGACAGTCGGGTGTTGAGGCATTCTGGTCCTAGATTATAAAGGGACTTGTGTGCGTGGGTAAGAAGGCGGAAAGTAATTCTTTTGTTGACGGGAAGCCAGTGGAGGTTTTTTAAGTGACCGGTGATGTGCTCTTGGCGCCGAATGTCTAATATGAGTCTCGCTGATGCGTTTTGGATGCGCTGGAGTTTTTTCTGCAATTTTGTTGTGATTCCGGCGTAGAGTGTGTTGCCATAGTCCAGTCGACTCGTGACCAGTGCATGGGTGACAGTCTTTCTTGTTTCGAGGGGGATCCAGCGGAAGATCTTTTTGAGAATGCGAAGGACGTTGAAGCAGGAGGACGATACGGCGTTGACTTGTCTGGACATTGAGAGGGAGGAGTCTAGAATGAAGCCAAAGTTACGTGCATGGTCTGTGGGTGTGGGCGCAGATCCCAAAGTGGTAGGCCACCAGGAGTCGTCCCAAGCAGAGGGGGAGGATCCTAGGATGAGCACCTCCGTCTTGTCTGAGTTGAGTTTTAAGCGGCTCTGTTTCATCCATTCGGCTACTTCTTTCATACCTTCGTGAAGGTTGTTTTTGGCGGTGTTGGGGTCTTTGGTGAGGGAAAGGATTAGCTGGGTGTCATCGGCGTAGGAGATGATGTTGAGGTTGTGTTGACGTGCGATGGAGGCGAGGGGACTCATGTAGACGTTGAAGAGGGTGGGACTGAGTGAGGAGCCTTGAGGTACGCCGCAGATGACTTCGGTGGGCTCTGAGTAGAATGGGGGGAGTCGGACTCTCTGTGTTCTCCCGGCTAGGAATGAGATGATCCAGTCCAAGGCTTTTCCTTGTATGCCGATGTTGTTGAGGCGTTGTATGAGGGTGTTGTGACAGACAGTGTCGAAGGCGGCGGAGAGGTCGAGTAGAATGAGGGCCACTGTTTCACCGTTGTCCAGGAGTGCTCGGATGTCGTCGGTCGCTGCAATGAGGGCGGTTTCGGTGCTGTGTTTGGCTCGAAAGCCGTTCTGTGAGGGATCCAGGGAGTTGTTGGATTCAAGGAAGGCAGCTAGTTGGCTATTGACGGCTTTCTCGATGACTTTGGCCGGGAAAGGGAGTAGGGAAATGGGTCGGTAGTTTTTCAGATCTGAGGGGTCTGCTGTTTTTTTTTCAGAAGGGCGCTGAGTTCGGCGTGTTTCCATATTTCTGGAAAGGTGGCGGAGTCGAAGGAGCAGTTGATGACATCGCGGAGTTGGGGAGCGATGATGGAGTCAGCTTTGTTGAAGATAAAGTGGGGGCAGGGTTCAGAAGGTGAGCCAGAGTGAATTGAGTTCATGAGGCGAATGGTGTCTTCAATGGTGATTGGGTTCCAGGAGTTGAGGTAGTTAGTTGGAGGGGTGGGATCTGAAGTGGGTGGGGTGAGTTGGTCATTGGGAGTATTCTTGAAGCTGTTGTGGATGTCGGCAATTTTGTTGTAGAAGAAGGAGGATAGCGCATCGCAGAGGTCTTGGGAGTTAGTGATGTCGTTGGATGCTGCGGGAGGGTTGGTGAATTCTTTGACGATATTGAAGAGTTCCTTGCTGTTATGAGAATTGTTGTCGAGACGGTTCTTAAGTGCTGATTTCTTAGCGGATCGGATCAGTTGGTGGTGTTTGCGGGTGGCTGTCTTGAGGGAGTCCATGTTGTCTGAGGTTGGTTCTTTTCTCCAATTCTTCTCCAGGGTGCGGCATGTCTTCTTGGATTTTTTAAGGTCATCATTGAACCAGGGAGCTTTTTTGCTGGATGATTTCGACTGGTGTTTTTTCAGGGGTGCTAGTTCGTCCGCACTGTGGGTAATCCATTGCCTGAGGTTGGTGGCCGCTAGGTCTGGGTCCGTTGCCAGGGTGGGAATGTTTTGGCTGAGTGATGTGAGGAGTTGTTCGGTGGAGATTTTGTTCCATTTTCTTCGGGGAATGGGTTGTAGACGGTTGTGGGTCAGGGTTGTTTTGTATCTGAAGTAAACACAGCTATGATCGGTCCAGTGGAGGGCTGTAGTATGATCGAAGGAGATGTGCTTGCTGGAGGTGAAGATAGGGTCGAGCGTGTGTCCGGCTATGTGAGTGGGGGTGTCAACAAGTTGTTTGAGTCCGAGATTGGACAGGTTGTCCAGAAGGGTGGTGGTGTTGTTGTCGTGAATGTTGTCAAGGTGGTAGTTGAGGTCTCCTAGAAGAATGTAGTTCTCGGAGGCGAGGGCGTGCGGGCTGACGAAGTCGGTGATGTCGTCACTGAATTGGGATCGGGTGCCTGGGGGCCTGTAAATGAGTGTTCCTCTAAGTGTGGTCCTGGGGTCGGTGTGGATCTGAAAGTGGAGGTGTTCGGTGGTTGCAAGATTTACGTCAGAGCTGGTTGTAATTTTGATGGTGTTTCTATGGACGATGGCGATGCCTCCTCCAGTTTTTTTATTGGTGCGGTCTTTTCGAATGATCTTGTAAGTGTCCGGTATGGCTATGGCGATGTCGGGGGCAGAAGATGCATTCATCCATGTTTCAGTAAGGAAGGCGATGTCAGGTGACGCAGTGTCGATTAGGTCCCAGAGTTCGGTTGCATGTCTGTGGACCGAGCGGGTGTTCAGTAGGATGCATTTCAAGTCGTTGGGTTCGGAGCTGTGTGTGGAGGAAGTGTGTTTGGTGAGGGTCCTGACGCAGTTGAACTTACAGGAGAGGCAGGAGAATGGGCCGTGAGTACGTCCTGGGGTAGCTTCGCAGCAAAGTGGGGTGCGTCCGGCGTTGAGGGCGAGGAGAGTAGCGGCATCATAAGTTACTCTGGGGGGTTGGGAGCGGCATAGAGCAGGGGGACGGGCACTGGGCGCGGGCCAGGCGCGGACGGGCGTAGACGGGCTTACCTTTGGCGCACCTTCGGCGCGACTGGGGCGCGGTCGCTGCGCGTGAATGCTGCGCGCAAGAGCATCTGACATAAGTGGGTGGAAGGGGAGGGGCGAGGGAGGCTCAGCTGGGAGGCGGGGCGTGCTCTAAAGGACGGTCTTGCCGTGAAAACAACAACAACAACGAAATGGCGGCGGATGGTCAAGCACTATCAGCAAAGCGCCAGAGAAGAGTAAACGAAGGCACAATGAGAGTGAGTGCACAGCAGTTAATTGTAATATGAAGGTGTGAGGCAGACTTTAATATTTAACGTCCCAGCAGTCAAAGTGCAATAAACGCGCAGCAGGTTAAAATGCCAGATCTCAAGCGCAGCCCACCGAGAGAGTCACAGTGCAGATATAACGTTGCAAGATACAAATGCAGATCCCAAGCGCAACACAACGATACCAGTACACGCAGGGAGCCAGGGGAGCGACCTCTCACAGCAGCGATGAGATAGTCACAGCGCTTCCGGGGACGGGAGCGCTGTATGTAGTCAGTGGGAGGGAGGCTCAGCTGGGAGGCGGGGCGTGCTCTAAAGGACGGTCTTGCCGTGAAAACAACAACAACAACGAAATGGCGGCGGATGGTCAAGCACTATCAGCAAAGCGCCAGAGAAGAGTAAACGAAGGCACAATGAGAGTGAGTGCGCAGCAGTTATTTGTAATATGAAGGTGTGAGGCAGACTTTAATATTTAACGTCCCAGCAGTCAAAGTGCAATAAACGCGCAGCAGGTTAAAATGCCAGATCTCAAGCGCAGCCCACCGAGAGAGTCACAGTGCAGATATAACGTTACAAGATACGAATGCAGATCCCAAGCGCAACACAACGATACCAGTACACGCAGGGAGCCAGGGGAGCGACCTCTCACAGCAGCGATGAGATAGTCACCTGCACAGCAACCCCTCCCCCAACGCCAACAGGCGCATGTGCCCAACACAGCAGAAGGGCAATGGAGGCGGACATACATCACACAGCATCATTTCTGAGACAGGTAAGAGAGTGCCTTGACAACATGATCTGGTTTGCAAGGGTTTAATGGTCATGAACACCTGACTGGTGCAGAAATATGTAACTCAAACATGATGCAGCTGCAGTAAAAGTTCAACTAAAATAGTCCCTTGTCAACACGGGTGCTGCTGTGGCACTATAGTTGGCCCATGGTTACGTCACCATGGATAGTGAGACATTGCCACATGTCTACTTGCGTTTGCCACGTACCCCCAGTCTCCTGTCCCGTGACTCCTCAGCATACCCACGATGGGTGTCAGTGGCTGTTGCGCTGCGCACACTGCGCCTCCTCCCGCTAGTCTCCGGCAGGGAGACGCTGCTCACACTGGAGGCTGCCTCACTCCCCTCATCCACTCCCACACTGCTGACACTGGCTGTTCCAGACTGCAGATGCTCCACTGCAGTGGTCACTCTCTCGAGGGCCCTTGCCACATCCCCACAATAATGCCCTAGGTCCACTTGCAGGGACACAGACCTGCGGGATAGCACAGCTGTGCTGTTGCACAGCTTAGTGATGGCCCTATTGGTGGAATTTACAGCGAGCATGATCTGCCTGTGCCTCTGGCGCTCACTTTGTTGGCCTGTGAATACAGCACGTGTCAGTTCCTGCAGGCAAAGCTTGATGTCATTGTTGCCCGCAGCTACGCTGTGGTGTGCTCACGCACAGCGTCAGTCATGTTTCCTAATTTGTTACACAGTTTTGTCATGCAGAGTTTAATTGCACCCATGTGTCTCCCCTGCAGGCGCTGGACACGCAGCATCCGGGTCTCAACTACTCCGTACCCTTCGGCCGGATCCACTGGTCTTGCTGCTGCCCTACCCAGGGGCAAGGCCCTCTGTCTGACACGCAGACATGCTGCTGTTTGGGTGGTTGGAGTGTCGACAGCCTGGTGTGGGACATTTTGGGCTGCTGTACTCTGCTCCGACTCCATCTCGTGCAGGGAGGGAACAACTGCCCTGCGGCTCTGCGGAGTTGTCCGCACTGGTGGTGGTGGTGGTGGTGGAGGTGGTGTCTTTGTCAGCATGGATGGCGGTGGTGGTGGTGGTGGGGTCTTTGCCCACATGGATGGCGGTGGTGTTGGTGGTGGGGTCTTTGCCCGCATGGATGGCGGTGGTGGAGGTGGTGTCCGCAGTGGTGGTGAAGGGGAGGACATGGCTTCATGTTCCTGTGAGCACTCCGCATCGGTCATCACTGGTGTCTCAGATATGACGAGGCGGCCACTGTCGTCTGATTCCATGGGGGATGCATCTGTGTGTGAAACAGTGCATAGTTAATATTTAGTTTTTGTATGTGGATATTGCATTATTTTCTCTATATAAAGTACATTTTTGGACAGACATTTGGCCCTGTGCTGCTGTATTTATTTCATTCACCTCTGGGGTCAGACATGCACTCATTCATGTATTGACTACAACTCCCATGGTGCAACACTGGGATGAGGGTATGTGTTTTAGGCACGGCTACATGTGCACTGGGTCTGGCATGGGGGAGTGGGCAGGGATTGACTACACGCTGCATTCCTACGCTGCCATGCATCTTACCTTGTACTCCTTCCGCAGCACCAGAGGTGTCCAGTTGTGTGACCCCCACAACAGCTTCAGGTTTTATAGTAGACTCCACTAGGTCCTCCAGGGCTGTGTTCGGTGTCACATTGGCTGTGCCCCCACCTGTGCCTGCTGCATCCTTGACCCTCTGAGCGATCCTCTCCTTGGCCCTTTTACGCAGGTCCTACCAGCATTTTTTTAAATCGTCAATGCTGCGGTGGGTGACTCCGCAAGCATTGACCTTGTCCTTGATGCGCAGCCACATCTTCCTTTTTTCCGCCTCTGGCACCTTCAGGGACAGCTTCCCAAAAAGTTTATCATTATTGCTGGTCACACACTCAATCAAGATTTCAAGTTCCTTATCAGAGAACTTGAGCTTTCTCTTCCTGTGTGTATCCTTTCCCTGCTGGGGGGCCTCCTTCTCCATCTTAAACTGCTTGCCTTGTCCTGGTTGCTGCTGGTTCAGTCTGGCTCCTCAGCTCCTGTGCTCTGCCTCCTCCTCTGAGCTCCTCGGGCACTGAATGGAGCATGGGCTGTCCTACTTACTGGTTGTGATGTCATCAGCCTGCTTCCAATGCGTCGCGTCTTTTTACCAAAATCGCTATTACCGAAATCGCTAATACCGATTCGGTATTTGCTAATTCGGTATTTGCTAATGGTGTCTCGCTATCGTACTTTCGCTATATGATACCGATTTTTACCGATTCGGTAATTAATACCGATTTCAATGATGCATCGCGGTTTGCATGTCCTTATTAGCGATTCCTTAATTTTCGCTAAAAAGGACATGTAATACCGATTTTTGATGCATATGCCCCAAACTCTTTAAAATAACCCCTGCTCACCCTCTAGGTTGTGTGGCGCGAGCAGACAAGGCTAAACTTCAGAGCGTTAGGGGTTAAGGATTTATGACCACATACAGTAATTCAATGACACACCACAAATGGACACCAGTCTAGTTTTGTATAAAAAAATAAGTATCTTTATATAAGGCTTAGCACAAGACTCAAATAACGTTTGTAAAATGAGGCCACAATACTATTTAGCAATAAAATAAGGATTCTGTTAAAAATGCGTAATTCTTGGTTCCTGTGCGCGTTGCGCACTCTTGTCCGACTCTTACCATTGAAAAACAATGTCAAAAAGGTATTAAACCAGTGTTGCGGACTCCGTGGTCCGTGGCGTACACCCTGTGGTACGCGTTGAGTGACAGTACCTTTTCTGCGATGAGGAGTCCGGTTCGAATGCGGCGTCATGGACGTGCAGGCAACACAATGATGCTGGCGGCTCCTCTGCGAGGCGTTCCCAGGCTCTGGTAGGCGACTTGGAGCGAGACATAGAGCAGGGGGGCCTCGAGGAGCGGGGCGGGCTTTGCAGGTTTCCTCCGGCGTTCACGGCGTTCGAGCCGTACCTTCGGTTCATAGCTGATGATTCAATGCGGGCAGGCGCGTCATGAGGCAGCCAGTACGAGGCGTTCGGCCGGGCTCTCTTAGTGCGGCGCGGCCCCCCTGATCACGTGTGCGATGTGAGACGACTGGTACGCTTTGTGTGTACGGGCCGTCCTTGGCTTTGTGAGGCACTCCGTTTGGCTTCCAGCAGTGGGGGCGGCGAGGCGAGCAGTGCGGCTCGAAAAGGGAGGAAGAGTGAGGCAGAGTGCGGGCGGCCCAGCTGGACGGTGCAAGGAACGGCTCGAAGCAGAGCGAGCTCGCACTATGCGGGGGCGGCCAGGCACAAGCGTCATGGCAAAGGAGGGGACAAGGCACACTGGGGATCGCGGCTCCAGCGATAAGGAAGGGCAAAAATCAGCAGATTTGTCAGCGAAGGCAGGAGGAGTCCAATAATCCTGGGACTCCGTTCAGGGGGCAAGCTCACCCACAAGCCCTTGGAGATTGTTTGAAGCACAAGTAGCAAAAGTCTCTTTCAGTCATTTTTCTCTCCTTTCTCAGCAAGGCACCCTCTGCAGGCCAGTCCCCCAGGTCAGCGATAGTACTCCTCCTCACAGCTTCTTCCAGGTCCTTCTCGTCGGGCAGAGGTTCTTCGTGGTCAAACAGAATCTGATTTCTTAGGAGCAGGGCTCCTATACTTATACTGCATTTCTTTTGTTCTTTCAGGCCGGGGGGCCTTTGCCTGGTTGAGTCCAGTTTCTGAGCACTTTGTTGATAGGATGCAGGCTTCTGCTTTCAGTGTACAGGGCAGACACATCAGACACTCCGCAGGAGGTGGAGCCAGCATTGTGGTGACAAGTACAGTCCAGGAGTACTCTGTTGCCAGTCTTTCCTCTCTCTTTACAAGGTGCAGGGCAGAGACCTCAGACACTCCACAGGGGGTGGAGCCAGCATTGAGGTGGCAGAGCACAACCCTATTCAGAACCTAGGTGCACTCCTTCCACCCATCTGGCTGTCATCTTCCTATTCACCACCTGGCAGCCCCAGCATGTCTCCTGGAATTCCCCAGCCCTGTCACACACAGAAACCAGACAGCAGATACACATCAGAGCAGAGGCGGGCTGAAATGGTTAGGCAAGCAAATACCAACTTTCTAAAAGTGGTATTTGCAAACACAGAACATTAAAATAAACTTTACTAAAAGATATATTTTATTATTCTGAGTTCAGGCATACTAAACTCGAATTTCTACCATGTTCCCTGAGTCTGTTGGGAATATAGAATGTAACAATTCCAACAGCCCATTCTGGCCTATGAGAACAGGTAGCCTTACAATAGTGAAAAACGAAAATGGCTGTAATTCACTATTAGGACATGCCACACACATCAGGGCTTGTCCTACCTTATGCTTTCAATGCACCCTGCGCTTCGACCTACCATAGGGGTAACTAATATGAAGTTAAGGGAAGGTTTAGGGACTGGCAAGTGGGTGAACTTGCCCAGTCAGCATGACAGTACCAGACTGCACGCAGGTGCTGCATCGGCAGACCTTAGACCCATTTTACAGGGCTGCTTCTGTGGGTGGCACAACCAGTACTACAGGCCCACCAGCAGCATTTGGATTTACACGCCTTGGGCACTCCTGGTGCACTTTACTGGGGTCTGACAGTAAACGAAATAAGTCAATCATGGAAACCAATCAACATGTACACTTTATAAAGGGAGCACTTGTACTGTGGCACTGATTGGCAGTGGCACAGTGCTCTGAGCAGCTAACACCAGCAAAACACATGAGGCAACAGCAACAAAAATGGAAGGGAGACCCACGCCAATGGTGCCAGGTCTAACAAGTGTCCCCTCCAGCTGAAATGTGGGGAGAGCTACCCTACCCCAGGGAGTTATCATCACTAAGGTGGAAAAATGTGGACAGACCGTCAGCATTGGCGTGATCTGTCCCAAGGCGATGTTCCACCGTGAAATCCATACCCTGTAGGGAAATGGACCACCTCAACAGCTTTGGATACTCACCCCTCATTTGCATCAACCATCTGAGGGGCCTGTGGTCTGTCTGAACCCGGAAGTGAGTCCCAAACAGGTAGGGTATTAGCTTCTTCAGTGCCCAGACCACAGCAAAAGCCTCACGCTCAATTGCACTCCACCTCTGTTCCCGTGGAATTAACCTTCTACTGATGAAGGCTACAGGTTGGTCAAAGCCCTCTTAAGTCATCTGTGAGAGAACAGCCCCTACACCATGCTCTGAAGCGTCTGTCTGCACAAGGAACTCTTTGGAGAAGTTGGGTGCCAGGAGCACGGGCGACGTGCACATGGCAGTTTTCAGGGTATCAAACGCTTTCTGACAGGTTTCAGTCAAAATCACTTTCTTGGGGTGCTTCTTGGCAGTCAGCTTCGTCAAGGATGCAACAATGTTGCTGTAACCCTTGACAAACCTCCTGTAGTACCCTGTGAGTCCTAAAAAGGCCCTCACCTCTGTCTGGGTCGTTGGGGGTTCCCAAGCCAGGATGGTTTCAATCTTGGGTTGGAGGGGCACCACCTGGCCGCTCCCCACTTGGTGTCCCAAGTACACGACAGAACCCTGCCCGATCTGGCACTTACTCGCCTTGATCGTGAGGCCTGCCTTGTGAAGGGCCATCAACACTTCCCAGAGGTGGCGCAGATATTCTTCCCATGTGACACTGAACACTGCGATGTCATCCAGGTAGGCGGCACTGAACTCATCCAGCCCAACCAACACCTGGTTGACCAACCTCTGAAAGGTGGCAGGGGCATTCTTCATCCCAAATGGCAGAACCCGGAACTGGAAATGCCCATCTGGTGTGGAGAATGCTGACCTCTCTTTGGCCCCATCAGTCAGGGCGATCTGCCAGTACCAGCCCCTAACCGATCGATGATCTCATCATCTCTGGAGATGGGGGTGAGCGTCAGTCTTCGTGACTGAATTGGGTCATCTGTAGTCGACACAGAACCGGAGTTCGGGTGTGGCACCCGGCGCAGCAGCCTTCGGGACCAAGACCACTGGGCTGGCCCAAGGACTGCTGGAGGACTTAATCCCCCCAAGTGCAAGCATCTTTGAGACCTCCTCTTTCATGCAGGCCCTGACCCTGTCAGTCACCCTGTAAGCCTTGTGCATTATAGGTAAGCTGTCTCCTGTATCCACATCATGGACGCACCAGTCAGTGATACCAGGAACCAGGGAGAACAGGTCAGAGAACTGCCTCAGCAACTGGCGGCAGTCATTCTGTTGCTCAGGGGTCAGGGTGGGAGAGAGGTTAACTCCATCCACTGACCCATCTTGTTCTCTGGCTACCAGGAGGTCAGGAAGAGGCTCAGTCTCCTCCTCCATTCCATCATCTGTTGCCAAGAGCATGCCCACTTCCGTCCTCTCTAAGTGGGGCTTAAGGCGGTTGACATGCAGGACCCTCAAGGGGTTCCTGGGAGATTGCAAGTCCACCAAATAGGTAACTGGACTCTTTCGCTCCACAACCTCAAAGGGGCCTGTCCACTTATCCTGGAGCGCACAAGGCTCCACGGGGGCCAAGACCTACACCTTCTGTCCAAGCTGAAGCTCTACCAGAGTGGCATTCTGGTCATACCACCGCTTCATCTCCTCCTGGCTGGCTTCCAGATTTGCCTCAGCAAGTGCTCTGAAACGCCAAGTCTGGTTCCTGAAGGCCAGCATGTAGCTGTATACATTCTGGGGAGGTTTCCTGGGAGATTGCTCCCAGCCTTCCTTGACCAGACTTAGAGGTCCTCATCCTGGATGGCCATACAGGAGCTCAAAGGGGCTGGACCCCAGAGACTTCTGTGGCACCTCACGGTAAGCAAAGAGCAGGCATGGCAAGAGGACGTCCCACTCATGCCTCATGGGTTCTTCCAGACCCATAATCCTGCCCTTCAGAGTTCGGTTGAATCTCTCAACCAACCAGTTTCCTTGGGGGTGGTAAGGCGTGGTGAATTTGTAGGTTACACCACACTCTTGCCAAAAGGGATTTCATATACTTGGAGATGAAATTATTACCCCGGTCAGACACCACCTCTAGAGAGGATATCCCACTCTGGAGAAAATTCCCATCAGCGCTCGTCCCACCACTTGGGCCGTCACTGTCCTCAGAGGAATAGCTTCCGGGTACCTGTTGCCCATGGCTGTCCTGGGGTCCAGTGGCCCCACAATGTCAATTCCCACTCGCTAGAATGGGGTACTGACTACAGGGAATGGCTGGAGAGGAGCCTTCTGCTTCTTCCCACTCTTTCCACTTGCCTGGCAAGTCTGGCTGGCTCTACAGTGAGGATCTGAGTTCTTGTGCATTTGAGGCCAATAAAAGTGGGTGACAAGCCTTTCATAGGTCTTTTCCTCCCCAAATGACCTGCCAATGGCACATCGTGAGCCAGCCGCAGTAGGAAGGCCCTGAATCTTCCTGAGACCTCAGACGCTCCACATTGGGTAGAGACAGCATTGTGGTGGGAGAGCACAGCTCTATTCAGAACCTTGGTGCACTCCTCCCACCCATCTGGCTGTCATCTTTCTATTCACCACCTGGCAGCCCCAGCCTGTCTCCTGGAATACCCCAGCCCTGTCACACACAGAAACCAGACAGCACATACACATCAGAGCAGAGGCAGGCTGAAATGGTTAGGCACGCAAATACCAACTTTCTAAAAGTGGTATTTGCAAACACAGAACATTAAAATAAACTTTACTAAAAGATGTATTTTATTATTCTGAGTTCAGGCATACTAAACTCGAATTTCTACCATGTTCCCTGAGTCTGTTAGGAATGTAGAATTTAACAATTCCAACAGCCCATTCTGGCCTATGAGAACAGGTAGCTTTACAATAGTGAAAAACGAAAATGGCTGTAAATCACTATTAGGACATGCCACACACATCAGGGCTTGTCCTACCTTATGCTTACAATACAACCTGTCCTTGGGCCTACCATAGGGGTGACTAATATGAAGTTAAGGGAAGGTTTAGGGACTGGCAAGTGGGTGCACTTGCCCAGTCAGCATGACAGTACCAGACTGCGCGCAGGTTCTGCAATGGCAGACCTAAGACACATTTTACAGGGCTGCTTCTGTGGGTGGCACAACCAGTGCTGCAGGCCCACTAGCAGCATTTTGATTTAAAAACCCTAGGCACTCCTGGTGCACTTTACTGTGGTCTGACAGTAAACCAAATAAGTCAATCATGGAAACCAATCAACATATACACTTTATACAGGGAGCGCTTGCACTGTGGCACTGATTGGCAGTGGCACTGTGCTCTGAGCAGCTAACACCAGCAAAACACATGAGGCAACAGTAACAAAAATGGAAGGGAGACCCACGCCAATGGTGCCAGGTCTAACACTGCAGGACTATTGTTCATGGTGAAGTGCACTTCACTGTCCTACCTTTGTGCGCACCCCTTTGTGAGAAACTAACATTGGTTTCCTTACCTTTCTCCCCATCGTCCTAAGGAATCTAAAACCGAGTTGTTGTCTATTTTCCTATTTCTCCTAAGTTAACCACACACTTTATCATCTTGTGAACTGTATTTTTCCACTTGAGGCGTTTCTTATGATGATACGTACACCTTTCCTACAGAAGACAACCCATTACGTAATTTATATATTTTGCTATGACTCTACTTGTGGGGGAAGTTTGTGTAGTGCTTCAGTGACTTCAGTGTTACACCTCAAATCGGTGTAGTTGTAATTTACACAATATTTCCGTTGCTATACTATCTGTGGGGTTGTTTTGCTACTTACTTCAAGGACATTAGTACTACATTACCATCTGTGTGGATTGTATTCCACTCAATATTACTCTTTCCAGATAATGTTTAAATTTCTGTGTTCTAGATTTCTGGTAGTGCTGCCTTACATGCATATTGCATTACAGGTTATTTAAATTATAGCCCTATGTGGAACCCCCACCTCTTATGATTTAGTCCCTTATCTTAATCCCCTAATTGCAGCTGGATTTTGTGTGACCTTTTCTGACCTGTGACTCCTGCTGCAGCTTGCTAGTTCTGCCCCCCCCCCACCACTATGGCTGGGCAAGCTATGAGCCAACCCCCTCCATTCCTGAATTAAATCGGAGAATCGCAAAATCACTAGAAGGAATGGATTCATTTATTCGCCTCATACCTCATAGCCGTAGGCGGAAAAGGGTATTCAGCAGTTCGCAAACAACACATATTGTTGCATAACCTAGGCATACAAGGTAGGAAGATTTATGACACCTTACCCAAACCAGAACTAGAAGAGGATGAAGAGGATACTGATGAGTTTAAAGTCACCCTGTTAAAATTAGAGGCACATTTTGGTGACAGAGTAAACGTAGTTTTGGAGCAACATAAGTTCTTTACCCGCATCCAAGGTAAACAGGAATCTTTCATTAATTACATTGCTGCACTTAGAGGCCTGACACAACTATGTGACTTTGGTGAACTCACTGATTCACTCATCAGGGACCAACTTGTCAGGTGCACAAACAATAGTCATATACAAGAAAAGCTCCTGGCAAAAAACCCCACCTTAAAAGAAGCAGTTAGCATAGCAGTCTCTGTGGAACACACTGCTAAGTGTATCAAAGAGATGAGAACTCCCAATGACCTTGTTGCCAATGTTTGCAATAGCTGTAAAGCACAGGCCAATTCCACTGATAATGAGGTATTTAAGATCAAACCTGGAGAAGACAAGGATAACCATTCAGCCAGAGAAAAGGGAAAGTTGAAATGCTATAATGTGGCAGCAACAATTACCTTGCTAACGATGTGCGTTGTACTGCCCCCAATGTCACATCTGTTAAATGAAACAAGAAAGGGCACCTGGGTAGAGTGTGCAACAACAGTGGAAACCACCAAGTGAAAGCAGTACACAGTGAAGGGGGCTTGGCCCCCAAGTATGTGTTCCAACTAAAAGTTAGAAACAATCAAGCTTCCCCAAGTTCTCAAGGGCAATTCAGTGACCTAAGGCCTATAGAACATCCTAAATCTACCATCTGGGTGAATAGTAAGCCCATAGACGTGTTGGCTGACTCGTTTGCCCCTGTAACTTTATTCAACATTGATGTTATAAATGGCATTTTTGATACCTCCAGTTTCAAGATGCTAGAACCAGACATTTCAGCAGTAGGGCATGCCGATGAGAACATTCCTTTAGTAGGGATGATGAGTGTGAGTATTACATTTAAAAATAGAACTACACAGGGCAAAGTCTACATGGTAAGCAAAGGGTCTAATCTGTTGGGTTGGCATCATCAAAGAGAGCTGGGGATGGTACTCGACCCCAACAATAAAAATCAAGTTCTTCTAGCTGAGGAAGTGGAGGTAACCAGCAAGGATGTAAACGGTTGTTCTGAGTTGTTCACAGAATTAGGTCAAACTGTAAATAGTAATGCCTGCGACGTACCTCCCAAGGGTATGTACATCATGCCAGAGATGGTTCGTGCTGTATCTAGTACTGATGTTGTTAAGAGTAGGCATGCTAGTTCCAATATGCTTAATCTCTCTTGTAAGACCACAGCAGTTCCCCAGACTCCATGGACTAAGTTGGCATTGGAGATAATCTGTCCCACGGGACGATCGGGAATCTCGAAGAGATTTTTGATTGTTCTCATGGACTACACATCTCACTGGATTAAATACAAATGTGCCCCACGTGTTTCGACAAAAGTCCTTATCGACTTCTTAAGAGACTCATTTGTATGTGAAGGTGTGCCAGCCTGCATAGTCACCAACGAGGATATCCAATTCTCATCTATGGAAATGAAGTCATTCCCTTGTGAGCTGGGCATCAAGCTTGAGGAATCCACCGAGAACTGCCATGGAGTCAAGGACCCCATTCTTATGTCAATGCTCTGGATAAAAAGTCTTACTCAGCTAGCTCGTACCAAAAATATGGATGTTGATAACATGTTAAGAGAATACATTTGGGCGTATCACACCTCTCCTGACATGATAATGGGAGTCACCCATTTTGCGCCAATCAGGGGAAGAGATCCGTTTGCCAATCCCATACCCCATTGAATTGCCATGTACAGTCTTCCTTGCATATTGTCTTTTCAGGTACCCGGCCGTCTCCCCCCCCCCGGGGATTTTCTTGTTGCTCACTGTCCATGCTATGTTTCTCCACAGGTTCCCCTGCTTTCCCTTTCCCCCCGAAGGGAGATGTGTTGTAATCTCTCTCCTTTTTTCCCTGGCTCTTTCCTCGCTGTTGTTTCTTTCCTCCCTGCCCCTTTTGGTATGTTCCCCCTCCCCCTGCCTCCTCCTACCTTTTGGAGCGTTCCCCTAGAGTTCTCTTTGGAATGTTGGACATGTGGTCAGTTACGGAAAGTGGATGACAGAGTAAAGGTGCTTGAACGTACCTTGCTTCAGTCTCATCTTTAGTTACAAAAGTAATGTTTGAGTTCTAAGATTAGCAGTTCTGATTTGTAAAGGACATTCTAAGTTGGGAATGAGAGTTCTAATTTTGAATTGAAAGAATTCCTTTAGAATGTAGATTGGAACAACACTTCTAATTTGGAACGTCAGAACTATGTATGGAATGCAAATTCTACATTTGGAAGGCCTCTCGCACAAAAGAAATGTTTTTTAAGGTTGAAGCAGCAGCTATGTGTGAGATCTTAATTTTGGGAGTAGAAAACAGTAGATTCGAAGACCACAGATTCCTTGGGCATCATGTCCCTCCAGGGTATCCAGAACTACCTTCTATTGAATGGATGTGTGCAATGCCCTTGAAGCTGTGTATAGTCACACAAGAAGGAGTCCATGGCAGTCTTACCACAGATGAAGACTCAGAGCCCAGGCATAAGACCACCTCCAGGCTCTACTAGTCAGTGCAGAAGACAGATGTGAGATGTCTTCTAAACCTTTGATCCACCCTGCCATTTGAATACCTGAATCACACCTGTGAAGTGGGCAGAGCAGATAGGAAGAGACAGAAGGAAAAGCTGTGCATTCCTGTGCAGTGCACTTGGCCCGTCTCACCAGCGCCTTCACAGATTCTGTTAACATGGGTATGAAGGACATTCATTTTGGCAGCAAGATTGAAAGGAGATGACTATTGTGAATTATTGACCATCGAGGCCACAACATCTGTAGAATAATCAAGAGAGTGAGAAATTCTGAAACAAATCCTCTGGCACATTCTGTCTTTATAGCAGTCTGTATGCAATAAAGAGAACACAGGAAACCTTAATAATACGATTATTGTAACTGACATCCTTCCCTCAATCTTCTGGTTCTGTGATGTTATGTGTCAGATGGACCCACACCTACCAACATAATGTATCACTGGTCTCTCCACGCAGCCTTGAGTGTTATCAATGTTTCCCATCAGTCACTTGTGATGTCATCAACTACATCACACCCTTGGCCCTGGCAGGTTTGTGACATCATCTACTACATCATACCCCTGGCCCTGCAGGTTTGTGACATCATCTACTACATCACACCCCTGGCCCTGCAGGCTTTATGACATCATTCACCTCTTAGCTATATATAGAGGTGTAGTCGGGGATGCCTGCATGAGTGCAGTCTGTGGACTGGGCTATGAATGGTGTGAAAGAGGTGTGAATGGGGGACTTGGGGGCACAGAGCTAACATCAGACTCACAGGATGGCCGCGGTGCACAGTGAAAATATCGATTTTGAAATATCGACCTACAAAAATATCGTGTTGGAAATATCTAAGGTACATAATATGGTTATATCGATGTAAGTAATATTGAAGTTACTAATATCGATATTTGTATTATTGTTATGTATTTTATTATGTATGTGTAATATTTTTTGTTGTTAAGTATTTTACTTGTTTTAAATTATATGTGTCTTATTTTTATATATTAATAATGTTATTTTTAAGTAAATTTTATGTTTTAGTACCGGAGCGGGTTGTGGGTTTATAGGGGAATAGGGTGGGAAGTAATTTAAATATACTAAATTAATTATTAATTTTGAGGAATTATAAATTAATTTTAATTAATGTTTGTGTTTATTTCTGTAGCGGGTTGTGGGTTTATAGGGGAATTGGGTGGGAAGTAATTTAATGATAATTATTGATTTATTTTTATTTATTGGAATGGTAAATATTTTATTTTTAATTATAATTGGCAATTAAATATTTTATTTGATAATTAATTTTTTTTAAATTGGTAATTAATGTTTTAAATTGGTAAATAATTTCTTTAATTGGTAATTCATTTTTTATTGATTGGTAATTCATTTTTTTAATTATAATTAATGTTTTTAATTGGCAAATAATTGTTTTAATCGGTAATTAATTATTTATTTGGTAATTAATTTTGTTAATTGGCAATGGATGTTTTTAATTGCTAAATATTTTTTATTAATTGAAATTATTTTTAATTGATTGGTAATCAATGTTTCATAAAAAGTATTATTTGATATAAAAAATAATGTTATTGTTTAATATTTTTTAATTGTGAATTAATTTTAAATAATTAAAAACATTTTGTAATGAGAAATATTTTATAGTTCAATATTTATTATTTGTTGATTAATATTTATTAATTAATATTTATTGGTATTTATTGTTAATTTATTGTTCATTATTCAATTGTAGTTATGTTTTTAATAATTGTTAATTGGTATTCGTAAAAGATGTGGAGTTATAAAAATATTTAATTATTTATTATTTTAAATACAATTTCTCTTTATAACTATGTTATATTCAAATTCTACGCTATCCAATGTTTTCCCTACTGTTTCACTCTCTGGAGTTGGAGTAGTAATTTTTACCCCTACGCTATCCAACGCTTTCCGTACTGTAGCACCCTCTGGAGTTGGAATAGTAATTTTTACCCCTACGCTATCAAACGCTTTCCCTACTGTTGCTCCATCTGGAGTTGGAATAGTAATTCTTACCTCTATGCTATCCAACGCTTTCCGTACTTGCCCCCTCTGGAGTTGGAATAGTCATTTTTACCCCTACGCTATCCAACACTTTCCCTACTGTAGCACCCTCTGGAGTTGGAATAGTAATTTTTACCGCTACGCTATCCAACGCTTTCCCTACTGTTGCCCCCTCTGGAGTTGGAATAGTAATTTTTATCCCTAAACTATCCAGCGCTTTCCCCACTGTTGCATTTTCTGAAGTTGGAATAGTAATTTTAAATGTTACGCTATCTAATGTTATCATTGCTGTAGTTTTTTGGGGACTTTGAATAGTACTTTTATTTATTTAGCTATTTAATATTTTTATTTCGTTTTTGATAATGTAGTATATTGCTAATTTTAAAAATATTGAAAGTATATTTAATTTTTTTAATTTAATAAATTTGTTAAATATAATTATTTACTTTTTTTATTATGTTATTATGTTATTGTTTGATGTGTGTAGATGTATGTGTAATTTATAATACTTTTTAATAATTTATAAGTTTATATTATATTTTTTATGTATATGTTTAATTAATGTTTTATTATTGTATATGTATTATTTATTAATTTTAAACATTACATATTTTTAACTATTTTTATTTGGTTTTTAAATATTATTCACTTTATTTTACACTTTTTTTTATTTAAAAAATAAAACACGATATTTTTAATTACGATATTTTGAACTTCGATATTTTTGTTTTGATATTTTTATACTTACCATGTTGTAGATACGCTGTCGATATTCTTGCTTCTGATATTCCAACGTCGATTTTTGTGTAGGTCGATATTTTTTCCGTCTATATTATGTCAGTGATCCGATGGCCGCAGCAGTTCTGCTTCTCGAGGCCTCTGCCATGTGTTGTTTGGTTGTTCAGTGGGAGAAAACAGGCAGCACCTCGCAGACCGCCAGAGAGATGCACTTTGAGGTGGGGGCGGAGCCTTCCATAAGGTGTGGTAAGGCCTTATGAGGTTCCTTGTCGTTGCAGTAAACAGCTTTTAATAGCAATTCCTGGGTTTCTCTTAGCAGGCGAATTTAATTATGCCTTGAGCTCCAGGAATTCTGGTATCGCCCCTATCTGGAGCTGGGTGCGGAATGTCTGTGGGTCTGATGGGAAGCAAGGTAGTATGAATGAAGGTGTGAATGGTGTGAATGCCCAGTAGCAAAGGTCAAAACCTTGGCGTGGTGCTACTGCTCACAAGTTACCCATGAACTTGTGCTAATTTGACCTGATTTGGATGAAAGGGGTTTGCACTGTCTTTGATTTCTTTTCCTTCCTTTTATGTAGCTTGTTCTTAGCTGCTTTCATGCTGCCTGAAATGTTCTCAGCATTTCCCAACAATCCCTTATGATCTACTACATCACACCCTTGGTCCTGGCGGGCTTTATGGCATCATTCACCTCTCGGATGTGTATAGAGGCGTGGTCTGGGATGGCTGCAGGGTAAGTGCAGTGTCTGGCTAGGCTATGAATGGTGGGAAAGAGGTGTGAATGGGGGACTTGGGGCCACTGAGCTAACATCAGACTCACAGGATGGCTGCGGCAGTTCTGCTTCTCGCGGCCTCTGCCATTTGCTTGTTTGATCGTTCAGTGGGAGAAACCAGGCAGCACCTCGCAGACCACCAGTGAGATGCACTTTGAGGTGGGGGCGGAGCTTCCATAAGGTGTGGTAATGCCTCATGAGGTTCCTTGTCGTTGTACCAAACAGCTTTTAATAGCAATTTCTGGGGTTCTCCCTCCGGCGAATTCAATTTTGCCTTGAGCTCCAGGAACTCTGGCACCGCCCCTATCTGGAGCTGGGTGCGGATGTCTGTGGGTCTGATGTGAAGCAAGGTAGTATGAATGAAGGTGTGAATGATGTGAATGTTCAGTAGCAAAGGTCAAAACCTTGGCGTGGTGCTACTGCTCACAAGTTTACCCATGAACTTGTGCTAATTTGACCTGTCTTGAATGAAAGGGGCTGGCACTGTCTTTGATTTCTTTTTTCTGTTACTTATCTTGTTCCTAGATGCTTTCTTCCTGCTTTTTTCTTTTCTCAGTTTTAACATCTACATCTCACCTCATTCTCCACAAACTTTTTTTATTCCTTCCTTGTTTAATTCTTCTGTTTCTTATTGTTTTAATCTTAATTTTGTTCTTTTATCTCATTCACTTCCCACGCTCCTCATTGCTTTTCTTCTTTCTAAAGTTGATTCTCGGACTTTCTCTTGTCCAGAATATCTTTTCTCATTCCTTTGTCCACGCTTTATTTTTCTCTTTTGTTTCTTCACCATTCTTTGCAATGTCTTTATTTCATTTTTTTATTTCTTTATCATGCATTTTTACTTTCATCATGTTATTTTCCCTGCTCCTCATGTCTTTTCTTTTCCTCACTTTATTCGCTGCGGTTTTGTTTCTCATCTTACTCCGCCATTCTTTTATTTCTAACTTGATTTTTTTTTTTTGGTGCAATTCTCAAGTTGTTTTATTTGTTCTCGGTTTTTGTTTTTACAAAATGCACAAAGATGATATGATAGGGCATCGGGCCATCCCTAGTGACGCTGCAGCCCCAGGGAGGATGGGGGAAGGGTTGGGCCAGACCGGCATGCACAGGTAGCCTTTCTCCAACCCTTAGCTCTGCTGTACAGCCGGGTGGAGAACCAACACAGACTCCCAGTTCCTGTCTGGAGGCAAAACCAGGAAACAGTATTCCCAGCCTGAGAAAAGCCCTGGGATAGGCATCTGGCATCCTGCCCAGTGTGCAGCAGTGTCTGACGTCAGGAAGAAGAGGATCGGGAGCACGTGGGCAGCGTTAGAGCAGGTAAGTGCAATTTTATATATTTTTTATTCTGTCTTCCGTGATATTTTTGGTTTGTATTCCCCCTCCCCCGCTTCACCACTTTGCAATGGGAGCAGCCGCTACTTTGATATTCAAGTGCCTAGAAGTCCTTCAGCGTGTCTCTCAATAGTTGTGCTATGTAAACATTTATTTGAAAGAAACACACATTTCAGACAACCCTCGCATCTCACAGACCTACCACAAACCCAGAACTCATGTTGGTTGTACGAGGGAGTGGTAGTACAAATTACCTGTCCACAATAAAGTTTACAACTTATTTCTAAAGACTCCCACGAGGTAAAAACATTCAACAGAAATGGGCACTGCTGGTGAGGCTGATGTAAAGGCAAATGAGGTAGGGACCCAGTGTTTGGTGAGAAAGCATCTGTTGCAGGCACTGTGAACATAGGCTAGAGGCGCTATTTGTAGCTGATACCGGACACAGGCATATCTATAGGGTTATGCTTGAAATACTTCCAGCATTGGTGTTTACTAAAACTTTGCTGCTCAGACGTTTTTTGTATTTTTCTACAACTAGAGGGGTTTCCCTCTACAAGTCATTCACCACAGAAGCACACCTTAAGCTAGACCAGGGGCGTAGGAGACACTAAAATTCTGGGGGGGACAGGGACAACCTTGTGGACTTTCCAGTGACCCTATACAAATCACCGCCCGTTAAACAAATACAATCGCATACTTTCGAAGTGAAATATTAAGAAAAGCAGGCATGTTGTCACAATTTTCATTTATGCTTTATTGTTATTTACATTCATATAGTAATCAGACCAAATGTTAAAAAAACATGTATATGAATCATCTTGATGCACCAAGCAAACATAGGTGGCTCACTTAGGGTGGGGGCGTCATGTTTGCAAGTGCATTATGATTTGAAAAGTACCTGCTGCTGGATTCCTGGTCTCCAGCAATTTTCAGGCAACAATAAAAATGTGAAGATAACTTTGGTGATTAATGTTCTTTATTGAGAGAGATCGAAGGTTTGTCTAGTGGAAGTTTTGACTCTTGGTAAGGTAGACACAGTGGGGTAATGTGCCTGCTGCAAAGAACGTGTACCAGGCAGATCACAAAATACATATCATGTAAATTGGTCAGTGAGTTACTGCTTTTGTCTGAGAGATTCTGTTGGTATTTGCAGTTTATAAGTTAAAATCCTAACATTGAACAGTGAGCTATTAACCATCATCAAAGAGCTGCATGAAAACTTCAAGGTATAGATTAGAACATTATGATTTTTCCCCAGTATTTCCTTATCTTAATGTTGAAAAATGGGTTCATTAGGATAGAAATCAATTCTGATTAATAAAGAGAACCCCCCAACCTTGGTGTTATGTTTTAAATTCAGAGCGTGTCCTTCTTTAGTGTTGCAAAGCCCTCCTGTGCCCTGGGCACTCCCCAACGTTTTGCTGACTGGTACTGGTGGTACCTGACTCTGACTGACCCTGGCCTCTGCCTGAACAGGCACAGGGCCAGTGCTATTCAGAAAGAGACACTTAAAGATACTGTGAAAACACCTGCATACACAAGGGTGCACTATGGGTTAGGGTACCCCTATGATTGGCATGACCTCTCCTATAAGGCCCTAGTTCATAATAGGGCAGGGAGATTAGAACTACCTTTAAGTCCCTGGAATATATTAGGGCATGGCAGTTTAGAAGCCAGCAGCCCTTTCTCCGTTTGCATGTGTGCACTGCTGAAGCCTGAGGTCAGTTTAAAAGTAGCCTTGTGTTGTAGGACTGCTTTTAAAATGCAAATTGTGCCCAAACTCGACTTTTGGGTTTGGGGAACTTATACATTGATCAAATTGAGTTAAGTGGAAAATAAAATTCCACTTAACTATGGCTGTATCATATTTGCCACAGAATACATCATCTGCAGCATAATCTAACGATTTGACCCAAACGGTTCAAAAATTACTAAAAGAAATGTGACTTATGTTGCTGTGAAGTGTAGGGCCCTTTGCAAAGGTTGACTGGTCACCTTTCCCTGTGCTGCATTTGTTTGTTACACAGGTACTAATGAGGCAAGAGCTTTGCAGAGGCTGTTAGTATGTATAAATATGTTAAAATAATAAAGTATCATCAAATGCACCGCATTACGCTGCAGCCTTTTTATTGTTGCATCATTTAGTCAACACTGCAACATAATTTTGGCCTCCATTGCTGCAGAAGGCTGCACATGTTAAAAGTGTTTTTGCATGAAGCAGAGACCATGAAGTTTGCAAACTTAGGGGCTGATTACGAAGGCAGGCGGACTTCAGTCCGTCTGCCATCGAATCGGGGAATGGGACCGCTAGCCTTCAAGGTGGCGGCCCGACGATAGGCATTACAATGCAATCGCCACTATGGCGTTCCCAGTGCATATCTTTTCCATTGCAGCAGGTGCTGCTGGCTGCATCCTCTGCCGCAATGTAAAAACTATTACAAAAAACAGGGGTCCCTACTAGTTCAGGGATCTTTCGCAAAAATGATAGACATACGCTCAATAGTATGTATGACCTTTGTCCAGCCGGACAGGAATTTTAATTAAAGTGATAAGCAAGAATAAAGAGGATTTTTTACACAGTGGGTGCAGCCAGCAACCCACAGGGGACAAGACAAAACAAGGGGATGGGGTTAGAACGAACAAGGTGGTCTGTATACTAGTAGTTCAGTGAACAGACAAAAATACATTTTAGAAGCATCATTGTATACAATTTATACTTTTCATTTTACATATGACGCTAAAATGTCGACGACGTTTCGATGCCTATTGTGAAATGAGTGGCATTATCTTCAGGACAGAGAATAAAAAAGCTTGTCTTGAAAATCTTTAGGCAATTTTTGGCCAGATTTAGGTCCAAACATTGTTTATTTCCAGGGGGCGGTGCCCAATATCAAGGGACATATGGTGGGGTACTCAATTATCTGAGCATTTTCCAAACCAGGGCAAGAAAGCCTCTTCATAGGAGACCGGACCGATCGTGTCTCATTCCTGGTTGGGTTGCTCGATGGCAATTCTGGGCTCAGATGGGCCTTGATATTGGGCACCGCCCCCTGGAAATAAACAATGTTTGGTCTTGTCCCCTGTGGGTTGCTGGCTGCACCCACTGTGTAAAAAATCCTCTTTATTCTTGCTTATCACTTTAATTAAAATTCCTGTCCGGCTGGACAAAGGTCATACATACTATTGAGCGTATGTCTATCATTTTTGCGAAAGATCCCTGAACTACTAGGGACCCCTGTTTTTTGTAATACGTTACTGCCCAAGGTCCCTAGTGCTATGCCTTTGGGTTCCCTTGTTTTGTGTAAAGCAATGTAAAAACTGACATGTCAATCAATCAATCATAGCATTTGAAAAGCGCACTATGTACCTGTGAGGGTCTCAAGGCGCTGGGGGGGGGGGGGGGGACTGCTACTGTTTGAAGAGCCAGGTCTTGAGGAGTCTCTTGAAGTTAGAAGGTCTTCGGTTTGTCGTAGGCAGATGGGGAGGGTGTTCAATGTCTTGGTGGCGAGGTGGGAGAATGATCTGCCACCTGTGGTCACTCTTCGGGTGCGGGGGATGATGGCGAGGGCGTGGTCTGTGGAGCGGAGCTGGCGGGCAGGGGTGTAGAAGTCGAGTCGTCTGTTGAGGTACGCTGGTCCGGTGTCGTGGAGTGCCTTGTGTGCATGGGTGAGGAGCTTGAAGGTTATCCTCTTGTTGATGGGGAGCCAGTGCAGGTCTTTCAGGTGGGGTGTGATGTGGCTGCGGCGGGGTATGTTGAGGATCAGTCGTGCGGAGGCATTCTGGATGCGTTGCAGTCATGACAGGAGTTTGGCCGGGGCTCCTGCGTAGAGTGCGTTGCCGTAGTCCAGTCTACTGCTGACGAGGGGTTGGGTGACCGTCCTTCTAGTTTCGGTGGGGATCCACTTGAAGATCCTGCGAAGCATGTGGAGGGTGTTGAAGCAGGTGGAGAAGACGGCGTTGATCTGCTTTTTCATGGAGAGTGTGGGGTTGAGGATGATCTCTAGGTTTCGTGTGTGGTTGGTGGGTGCTCCTAGTGCCGTTGGCCACCAGGAGTCGTCCTAGGCCGATGGGGTTGAGCCGAAGATGAAGATCTCTGTCTTGTCCGAGTTCAGCTTCAGTCGGCTGTCCCTCATCCAGTCGCCTGACAGTCCTTGGTGAGCCAGAGGATCAGCTGGGTGTCGTCGGCATAGGAGATGATGTTTAGGTCGTGCTGTCAGGCGACGTGGGCGAGTGGTGCCATGTAGACGTTGAACAGCTTTGGGCTGAGGGATGAGCCTTGGGGTACGCCGCAGATTATCTCAGTTGTTTTGGAGCGGAAGGGGGGAGGCGGACACTCTGTCAGGTCCCATGTCTGGGGACTGAGTGGAAAGGGGCCCGCTATGGGCCTCCAATGTCCCTTTCCGCCAACTTTTCCATGGCGGGTGAACTGCCATGGATAGGCTGGTGGGTAAGGAGTATCGTAAGCCCTACTGTGGTGCCTGGTAGGCACCCACCAGCATTGTAGGAACCAAGAGCCCCTCCGCCGCACTGGCGGGCTCAAGTAGCCAGTCGGGTGCATGGGGGTTGGTCTTTCCGACCGCCAGGAAAGCACCCGCCATTCTAATATGATTGGCGTTGATGCATTCACCACTGACTGGGTCCCACCTCCATTATAATCACCCCCTAAGTTTGGTGTGCATGCAAATCCTACATTGCCAACCCCTGGTAAGTTGCACCACTACTGCTGAAAAAGGCCAATGGAGGTACCAATGGGTGCGGTGGATTGGCCTCAAGGATCTTGTGACCTCAGTGACAGTCACTGTCGATGGTGTGTCTAGGGTGTGCTTCTTTGTATGCCTGCTCCAAGACTGGAGGTGAACTGCAGTATGGATTGTGGTGGACAGGCCTTCCAGGTTAACTCACACTTGCCACTGTTGGGGTCCACCTGCGGGTGCTAAGACACCAGGGCTTCTAAGGTCTATCGGGCCTTCTAAGGTGTAGCATCGGAATGAGCTCTGTCAGGAGTGCGGTCTGGTGGACTGGTCATGAAGGCTGAAAATGGTGCTCCAGGTCCGAATTCAGCAACTCTGGCCAGAGTGCCACATCCTCTCCTACACTGAACACCATACTGCCCCACTGAGAGAAACTCGCACTACCTTCGGCTACAGCGCAATTGTGCTGCAACTAAATTCAAATTATGCACTAGACAACAGTAAAATGCTGCCTGAAAAAAAATGAATAACACCCTGAAAAAAGCAAACACTCATAAGGAATGCAAGAATAAGCAAATCATGTGAAATGTATTCAGGAGCAACATGGTTACCGTAACAGTTTTAAACTCATTATTCAGAAATCAGTAAGTGATTTTGCCTGAAAATTCAGGACATGGCTACAGGACCAGGAAGGGACCCGTTTCAATGTCCATTGCTTATATCCTTTCAAAATGTAAGCAGTTTGGTTAAAAAAAATCACATCCTCGAACACAGAGCTGCAGTACACATTTTATAAGCTAAAATAATTAAAACTGTTTAAAACAATCATATTAAACATTTTCACTCCACTCATCAACCAGGTATTGCAGTCCCTTTAGAGATGGTGCACTTCCCGTGGGAAAACAATGTTGTTCAAAGAAAGAAGAAAAAAAGAAAGTAGCGCTTTCACTGGCAAACTCTGTAAAGTGGTGCTAATGTGTGTGGGTGTAAATAACAATCTGGCCTGTCTGCTGACCACTCTGTATTGCTTAATTTAGGTATTTCATTTTTTTTTCTCTCCGAGGTTTTTCTTTGGAATTATAAAACAGTCAGTAAATGAGGAAATATCCAGCCAGTGTCTGCCTATTTTGGATCCATTTCACAGAGAAACAAATGCAAGAGAGAGTAATAAGAGCTCTTGAAATCCGAACTTAAGGAGGAGCGAGACAAAGACAGAAATTGGTATGAAGGAAAAGAGACAGTTTTTTCCCCCTTCTCTGCCCTTCCCAGGCCTCGAGCCTTCCTGCAGCATAACTAAGGGCAGAGGGCGGGTGGCCTCTTCAACTCCAGGTAGGTCAAGTGCAGGGCCATTAGGTAGAGCTTTCACGTGCTAATGGCCCTGGAATAACAGAAGGGAGAGGGTAAATTCTTTTGTTCCCCCCCACCCTTGTCTCCCGTGTACCCCCCCACTCCAAAATCTGGGGGACATATCCCCCGCGTCCCCCACACTTCCTACGCCCATGAGCTAGACACATAAAATACCTTACAGGCGTAACACAACCTGCTACCAAGCAACAACAGATATACATGGACGTCAATTCACCAAAATACCAGGGGTAGCGGAAGTGACATTACACGCCCTTTGACATCCACTTTCATTCACACACACATACTTACACATTAGTGTGATAAAGAATTGACAGAAAATAAAGAGTGGAGCCCAAGCTGTCCCTGTGTTTCTGCCACTGAATTTGCCACCTCTGAGGCCAGGGGTCGCAAAGGCAGTGCCAGGGGTAGCAAAGGGCAAGCCATGGGTCGCAGCTTCGACCCTTAAATGACGTCCATGATGATATACATTTTAATGGTGCATTGTGGGTGATTTTGGTGTGAGAAACGTTCCCTCTTTCCTGGTACATTCAGTGACTGTTGCCCTTGGAGTGAAGGCCTGTAGGCCTGCAGGATACACGCGGCCTGCTGGTGGGGCATGTGTAGTGCCTGCTCCAGCTGTCAAGGTGCATTATTACCCTGGCAACACATTTCAAGTGTCTCTGGGTTCAGGAAATAGGAAAAAGAAACTGGGCAAAAGTAGCAAGGAAAGATCCTGTGCTCAAAAGGGGAGAAGCAGAGAGACACGGAAAGAAAGGTTCCGCTTTCATAAGATCAAAAAAATGTTGAAAGTCCAGCACCTGTCCATAGAGGTGACAATCTCTAGACGGAGCTTCTCGGCACTACAAGTACCTTAAACGTAAAAAGAGGCCTGGGCTGTAAACCGTGGAGCTGCACCCCCACCCACAACCCCAATGCCTCCCCCGAGGATCAAATTACCCATGTGGTCAATTAAGGTGATAAATGGGAGAAAAAAATTCCCCGGAACTATAGATATCCATTTGCAGTAAAGTGCCTGGTAATTTCGTGTCTGCGTCATCTTTCTCCATTCTGGAAACACAAGCTCGTCATTGCATGTTGCAGGGGTGCCATAACCAGCTGGAATCAGTAATTTTACCAAGCGACAGGTACCCAGGTATGGTCTACTGTGACGCTCATCTTGAGATCCACTGATGCCTATTCTAGCTTGGGGTCCATTAACGCCTGTTAGAGCTTGGGGTCCATTAATGCATATTATAGAATGACGGCAATTGTTACCTGTTACACCTTGAGACCCATTGATGCTGATTACAGCTGGAATCACATTCATGTCTGTTACTACTTGGGGCTGATTGATGCCCAGAGCTGCTTGGGGCCAATGAGGCCTTTGAGCGTGTCACAGCTCGGGGCCTAATAATGGCAATTACAGCTTGGGACCTACTGTAACCTGTTACAGATCGCTGCCCATTTGATTCATATTACAGCTTTGGACCCACTGAGGCCTGCCACAACTCACTGCCCATTGATAGATACATTTTACATCTTGGGACCCACTCCGGCCTGCTACGGATTGTTGCCCTCAGATGCATATTAAATGTTGGGACCCACTTCGGCCTGCTACAGCTCGCTGCCCATTGACACATTGACACATGTTACAGCTTGGGACCCCCTTTGACCTGTTAGAGCTCGCTGCCCATTGACACATGTTACAGCTTGGGACCCCCTGTGACCTGTTACAGCTTGCTGCCCATTGACACATGTTACAGCTTGGGACCCCCTGTGACCTGTTAGAGCTCGCTGCCCATTGACACATGTTACAGCTTGGGACCCCCTGTGACCTGTTACAGCTTGCTGCCCATTGACACATGGTACAGCTTGGGACCCCTGTGACCTGTTAGAGCTCGCTGCCCATTGACACATGTTACAGCTTGGGACCCCCTGTGACCTGTTACAGCCTGCTTCTCATTGATTCATGTTACCAGAAAGCTGGGTGTGGTGGATCAGTGGACTAATGGGTCCACTTCAGGATCCTGTGTTCGACCTCATGGTCACAGGTTCAAATCCTGGCGGGTCCACTCAGCCTTTCATCCATCTGAGGTCGATAAAATGAGCTTCTAATCTGCTTGGGGGCAACACTTCCCACTGGTTCTTAGGGGCACACGGAGGCGCAAGACAGCGGACAGCTTCCCCCGCCGCCGAAGACCATTCCGGCCGCTGAGTGGGGTCGAGCAGCACATCACGGGACCACAACTCCCAGCGTCCTTAGCGCCCCCTGCCTGACCGGGACCGGGACGCCGCCTCCTCTTGCCTGTTGCTTCCGCCCGGAGGCGCATAAACACCACCAGCACCTCCCGCGTCGCCGGACGCGCGCGGGCAGCGCCGGGCCAGACCCCGGGCAGAGGGCGGGCCGTCTGTGGCCGTCCGGGGCAGAAGGTGGCAGGGCTGGGCTACCCCCCTAAGTCTGCACGATGGGTAAAAGAAAAGGCATGGCCCATACCGAACAGGGAGGTAAGAAAGCGAAAATTACCACTCAGTCTGATTCCTCGTCAGCGGTGGGGGCCCTTTCTAAGGAAATAGTGCATGCCGAATCAGAACTGGGTCTGCCATCTACCCCACCTTTGTCACAACCTCTTTCACCGGTGATGGTGCCACCAATCCCTATAGACCCAGAGGTGTTGATTGTAAAGCCCACCACAGTGGTGACATCAGGGGGGCCCACCTCATCTACTAGTACTAAGGTCCCTTCTGCACCAGAGTCCCCATCTCCGCAAACAAAAGGCGAAGAGCACACTACGAATAAGAGGAAGAAAACGGGGGGAAACCTTCTATTCCCTCATTGATTGAGAGTCCATTGGGCGACCAACTAGAAATTTTGTTCACCTCACGTATTGAACCTTTAATTGTAGATATAGCTAAGGACATTGTGGAGACTCTTAACACCTGTTTATCTGGCCTATTAGCAAAATGTTCCTTAGTCGACAAGTTGGTGAAAGACTTTGCTACTATATCTGCACAGCTAACTGGGGGAATTGGCCCAAAGGTCTTGGGACCATAAGACGTTATAGACACGGTGAACTCTTTACCATCTAGTAGCGGGAGTACTAAAGACTTGAGCGGGGCTGGCCAACAAACAGTTACAAGAACTCTTTTAACTAACCTCATGCAAGCTCCTGAGATAATCAATTGTAAACCTAATGTGTTAGATGTGCATCGGGACAAACACTTTGGTTATCAAACTACTGAACTACCGCCAGAAGCTGCCCCGCTTGTAGCGGTTTTTGTGGGTGTTCCCCCGTTGCTAGAAGGGGTAGCGGAATCTTCATCGGCCCTTGTGAACAAGGCAAAATCATGGTGTGCTGGGGCATGCAGTGGCGGGTCTGATATTGCTAATAACGTGATTTTTGCTCGCAGGGTAAGATGGATTGGGAAAAGACATAAAAACATCAAGGGTGATTGTGTCATTGTAAATTTTAACATCTCCAACGTGGCCCATAGACTGTTCTGGGATGGTTCTAATATTACCAGCGAGGATTATCTAAGACCTATCCCCTTAGGGTATTTTTACCCGCCCTTACTACCAGCTTTGGGACCATGGCACTCTCGCCCGGCCAATCGCAGGGAGTCCCACCTCCCTTTGACAGGTGGGCACAGGCCCATGACTCAGCCACACCCTATCCCTGGGAGCACCCTGCCCCCTATTATCACGGCGTCGGAGGCGCCTCAGCATAGGGGCAATGAGCCATTGCCAGTGACCCAGTCCAACCGTTATGCCCCTCTTTCGGACATAGAGGGAATGGATTGACAACCAGCCCACACACAAAATATATGCCCCAGACCCATTACACCAACAGAAGTAGATGCCTGTAAGATTATCAGTTGGAATATTGCAGGCCTAAGAGATAAGAGGACAGATATATCCTGGTTGGAGTTTATTAAGGCACACGATATTATTGCTTGCCAGGAAACGTGGGATAGCTCCCCTGATTTCTGGGTTGATGGATTTATTACTTTTACCACACCTGCAGTTCCAAGTAGGCCAGGTAGAGCTAAGGGGGGCTTAATGTCTCTGTTTTCCCTTAAATTGAAGGGGAGTTTTAGGCAGATTCATTGTGACTCGCCAAACCTTTTAGTTGTAGAATGGGTAGTCTCACCAGTTTGCACTATTCTTTTTATAAATGTTTATAATGCCTGGGAGAGAATTAGCGAAAGAGAACATCTGGTCGGGCTGGATAACTTTCTCTCACTGTTTAGTGTAAATAAATACACTAATTTTGAATTGGTTTTATTAGGTGATTTTAATTTACATCTTTGTAATGAACTGTGTAGAAGAGATGATTTGGAAGATTCACAGTACAACCAGGTGCTACATTTTGAACACACTAAAGAGGGGGAGGCTCTCGCAGGGCTCTTGGCTTCTTACAACCTGTTCGAAGCCAATATTACAGAGACGGGCGATAGGTCAGTCACTTTTAAGGGTACATCCCCTGGCTCCATAATAGATTACATTTTTGTGTCGCCAGGTATTTTAGCCAGAGTTAAGAGACATTATGCATTCTTCGTAGCCCATAGTGATCATAACCTTGTTTTGCTTGTGGTACATGGGGAGGATTGGCTGCATTCTAAGCAACAGGGAGATTTCCGGGGTCCAGCAGTACGTCCGATAGATCAAGGTCGCAGATTAAAATGGGCGAATGTGGTTCCTGAGAACTTTATGCAGGAAATTCTACCAAAGATTGGGCCCCACATAGCGATCTGTCAGGAGGTAGGCACACCCGTACAAGCTATTATGAGTAGCTTTGAAATAATTTGCTCAGAGGTCTCTACTGCTCCGTCAAATGCACCCAAGGTTCTCCAAAACTCCATAGGTGGTTTGACGATAAGTGCTCAAAAGCTCATAGGTCACTAATGGGGGCACTGAAAAGCAGTCTAAGAGATAGGGTTAAGATCTCAGAAGCTAGAAGGGCGTACAAAGCTATATTACGGGGAGAAAGAAAGCGCTCAAAGAAGCGGCATGGGACAACTTAACTTCCTCAGCAGTTGTTCGGGATAGCTCACAGTTTTGGGCTACTGTGAACCAACCGTTTCTCTCTGAGTCAGAGAACTGCTCTATGGACTGTGTGATACCTTACGACAAGTGGTTAACCCACGTTGGCACCATCTACGGTCTTGGTGAGATAACCAACCAAATCGAACCCTGGGAACCTTTAGTGTGTCCACCATTGGTCTTTACTGTAGGAGTGGTGGAAAGGGCCATCCTAGAAACTTCTAAAAGGAAAGCCCCAGGTCCGGACGGGGTGCCTGGTGATTTTTACTTGTTTGCTCCAAAACTGTGGGCGGGGGTTTTAAGCCAGGTTTTCACAGCGGCAAACAGCAATACTTTCCCCAAAAGTTGGGCAACCGCGGTCATCGTGCCAATTTTTAAAAAGGGTCAGCGCGATGACCCAGGTTGCTACAGGCCCATTTCCCTTCTGGACTCTGCAATGAAGATCCTAGGCAGAGTCCTCTTGCTCCAGCTGAGAGAAAACATCAAGAAGGGGGTGGGGCTGTCCAACTTACAGTATGGATTCAGGGACAAGAGGGGAACTGTGGACCAATGCCTCAATCTGCAGCTATTAATATCTAAGTACACAGTCGCCAAGGAGGGGTCCCTGTTTCTTGCATTCATGGACCTCTCCCCGGCCTTTGATATGGTTAATAGGGCCAAACTGTGGCCAGTTATGCTGGATATGGGGGTGGATGGCTCTTTGGTGAACTTTATAGCCTCTCTACATCCTTTTAACTTGTATATATTATTGTGTTTTTTATTGGCTTTTATGATTTTAATCAAATCGAATAAAGTGTATTTTGACTTGACTGAGTACCATTGAGTTGGGTAACAATAAACATCTGTTATTCAGCGCCAAGATACCTCTGGGTGAACATGCGCTTTACAAATACACATGTTATGTTATGTTACCTGTTGGGACCCACGGAGACCTGTTACAGCTCACTGCCCATGTATACATACGACAACTTGGGCCCACTGCAGCCTGTTACGACACGCTGCCCATTGATACATAATAAAGTCTGGGACACGCTGAGAACAGTTACAGCTCGCTGCCCATTGATACATGATAAAGTCTGGGACACACTGAGAACAGTTACAGATCGCTGCCCATTGATACATAATAAAGTTTGGGACACACTGAGAACAGTGACAGGTCGCTGCCCATTGATACATAATAAAGTCTGGGACACGCTGAGAACAGTTACAGATCGCTGCCCATTGATACATAATAAAGTGTGGGACACGCTGAGAACAGTTACAGATCACTGCCTATTGATACATGATAAAGTCTGGGACACGCTGAGAACAGTTACAGATCGCTGCCCATTGATACATAATAAAGTTTGGGACACGCTGAGAACCGTTACAGATCGCTGCCCTTTGATACATAATAAAGTCTGGGACACGCTGAGAACAGTTACAGATCGCTGCCCATTGATACATAATAAAGTCTGGGACACGCTGAGAACAGTTACAGATCGCTGCCCATTGATACATGATAAAGTCTGGGACACACTGAGAACAGTGACAGATCGCTGCCCATTGATACATGATAAAGTCTGGGACACACTGAGAACAGTTACAGATCACTGCCTATTGTGTTACAGCTTCGGACCCACAGTGAATCACAGAAGCCAAAAGGTTAAGGTCCATTGCTCTAAAATATCTGTTCAAAAATCTTGAATGTGTTCCTTCTACATATTAGAACAACTTAGAAGCTCCATTTTCTATGAACTCAGTGTACTTTCTCCGACACCTCCTGTTCTTGATGTCTAATCCTCACTTTTTCTTTCCATTCATAAAAGTACTTCTTTTCCATCACTTTCTTTTTTCAAATGTCACTTTTGGTCCTAAATCTCCCCTTGTCAATCTTTCAGGGGGGCTCATTACCCTTTTTCTACCTTAGTTTTCCTGTATTACTGTCAATTGTGTCCACAGTCATCCCCCTGAGCATATGGTCTCTCCTAGTACCCTCCATACTCTTCTGCTGCAAATGTTCTCCTATAGGATATACATGAATATTATATTTCCTATGGGCCATATTCATAGCCTCTTTGTAACAAAAGCCATTCATGAATTAAATTAAAATGTGGTTATTATAATCAAGGGAACACATGTGTAATTAAAGATGAATACACTGGTCTTTTCTCTGTATATACTTACACACTGGAGCTGAAAAGAGTTCATTAATATTAATGAGGTGGCTTTGTGTGTTCCATGTAGCGGTAACACACAGTCCCTATATCATTCCATCCCCCAGGCACCATCCCATTCCCCCTTCCCCTTCATGTGATCAGTTGAACGGTCTGGATCTGTCCATCCTCTTGCGTGAAGCAGTTGACTGGGAGAACCTTGTGAATGTGTGATGGTTTATTGACTGGCTAATGCTATAATGTGCATGAACATGTGACAGCCGTGCTCTTGCACCTTGACGCTGATCCCATGATGATCTGTGCTGGCACCGCCTCAGAAATTCCATAACTTCAATCCACGATACTGTAGGCTTTGAATATTCTATGATGCGGAATATTGCACTGCCAGGCATATTCCTCTAAACACTGGAGAATTATAGCTGATGTCCACCTTTCTGCCCTGATTTTGTCAGGCTTTTCCCATCCCAAGTGCAGAGCTGTTTTCCATGTACAAGTTCCACAAGGTTTTACCTGGCCAAAGGTGTCCATGAGAAACCCAGTGAGTGAAGTAGTGTTACTTTTTTTGCAACATCCCTTAGATCAGAAACTCAACTTTCCGCACAAAATCGAATGTACAAACTTGTAACGAAGGTGTTTGTGGTGTCACAATGAAGGCATGATGTAATTGTTGCAATCTCTCTCCTTTTTCCCCTGGCTCTTTCCTCGCTGTTTCTTTCCTCCCTGCACCTTTTGGTATCTTCCACTTCTCTTCGCCTCCTCCTATCTTTTGGAACGTTCCCCGAGAGTTCTCTTTGGAATGTTGGACATGTGGTCAGTTACGGAGAGTGGATGACAGAATAAAGGTGCTTGAACTTACCTTGCTTCAGTCTCATCTTTAATTTCAACACTGCCGACGAATTGGCGAAGGGGGCCATTCCTGTCATCTCCCCTTTCTTTACTCTCTCCTTCCTGCTGGTTCAACTTGATGATTCTTCAAAGATTCTTCAGTTCTGATGTATTGATTCCAGAGAAGGGTTCTCTTAAGCTATGAAGAATTTTCTCCCTTTCTGATGGAGCGGAGGTCTCACTGAAGGTATACCAGAGACTTGCTGATTCCTCAGTTCTATTCGATTGAATTCAGAGAAGGTTCTCTCAAGCTGTGAAGAAGTCTCAGCATCTTCCTTTGAGATTTTTTCTCATCCCGGTGGATTCTCCGATATTCTCCTATCTGTGACACCCTACTGAGCATCCGGGTTGCCTGCGCCTGCTGTTGCCTCAAGGCCGTGGGGTTGCCTGAAGGAAGCTGCTCTGCGGATCGCTCCAGGCCCTGCTGTGTTGGCGTTAGCGGGTACCTCGCGCGTGTCTGTTTTCTCTGAGGCGCTGTCACCATTCCACGCAGATAGCCTTTGTTGAGGACCCTGTTTTCGCTGTTCCTCCTATCCCGATGTCCGATTTGGTTGGCCGACCGGAGAGTGTTTCCTCAGGAGTGTACTACTTCTGCTGTTTTCCAGGACATCCTAGCGTGCGAATCAACATCCGTCGAAGTGTCTGGTAGGAGGAGTCCTCCCCTCACTACTGTCCGGTGCACCAGCCCCTCAGAACCGTACTACTGTGAAGAGCCCTGTGGGGTTCTCCATTCCAGCGACGCACCAGCTTTTCCAGCTCAGCTGCGTCACATCAGGAAGGCTGCCAGCCCACAAGCCTCTTAGAACCGTATTTCTGTCAAGAGCCCTGTGGTGTTCTCCACACCAGTGATGCACCCCTTTTCAGCACAGCTGCGTCAAAGCATGATGGCTGCCGACGCACCAGCCTTTTCAGCACCGTTCCTTTCACTAGGGCTGTGGTGGACGCCTGCATGTTTGCTTTACCTCAGTCTGTCGTCTCCAGGAGGCACCTCTTGAAAGCTGTGGTGAGTTGAACAAGCGTTGGTACCAGCAACCTTTGTTGTAACAAGTAAGCTTTCCTCGCTTGGTGTTTCAAGGGTTTTGTCTTTTTCACGGCTGCCTCTGACTTTACTGCAGTTTGCCTATAGTTCCAAGCCTCCAATTTTTCTCTTCTCACCAGACTGTTCCAGCCATCTTGTTCTTTTGCCTACGTTCCCTCCGGTTGAGGCACTCACTAACTCTGCCGCACCAAGTTTTTCCACGTTTCTTTTGACTTTTGGCAGTCTATCTAGCACTCCATATCCTCTTGATGGCCAAGGTCTCATGTCGGCGTGTCCTCCACGGTGATACGCACACCTTAAATCTCTTTATGTACGTTTACCCCACGGTGACATGCACACCTGACATTCTGCATGTATGTATGTATGTATGTATGTATGTATTTGCATACTTATATAGCGCTACACTGTCACCCCGAGGGTATCCTGGCGCTTTGACTCAGCATAGCCGAAACCACCGATGCAGAAATCACACTGCTTTTGGAAACAGGTGGGTTTTCAACCCTCTCTTAAAGGTTAGAAATTCACCCTGACTCCTCAGCAATATCGGGAGAGAATCCCAAAGTCTAGCAGCCGCAAAACTAAACGACCGACCTCCCATCCTTACCCTCTGGGAACCGTCACCAGACACGCAGAGGAAGAGCGTAGGCTCCGAGAGGTAGAGTACAATGAAAATAAGTTCTGCAGCAAAACTGGACCCTGTCCATGCAAGGCTCTAAAAACCAGACAGAATGCTTTAAAAAGGATCCGTTGATGAACAGGCAACCAGTGTAGTTCTAATAGTGCTGTGGTGGAAGAGGCAGTGCGCGGGCGAGAAAGTGCCAGCTTGGCCGCCATATTTTGTACCCGCTGCAACTTGCCCACCAGCGTTCTAGGCGCCTCCAGAAGCAGTGTGTTGCAATAATCCAGTCTGCTTAGGATGATACCGCGCACTACCTCTGGCCTAGCCTGCGCTGGGAGCAATGGTAGGACTTTACGTAGCATCCGAAGCAGCATCATACAGGTGGCTACAGTTTTATTAACGAAAATGTCCAGTTGCAAATTACGAGCGGACTCTGCTGCAGTCACTGCCCCAGAAAAAGGAAGGCCAGAAATCATCTGGCAGTGAGCGCGGGACACGATCATTGGAGCAGTGCAGCACCTCCGTTTTTGACCCATTAAACTGGAGGGAGTTGGAGCGAAGCCAATCCGCTGTAGCTGTCATACAGCGGTGAAATGTCTCTAAGGAGACGGCGTCTTTGCCCTCCAGAGAAAAGACCAATTGGGTATCATCGGCGTAGTTAAACACCGAAATACCGAAGGAACTTATCAATTGGATCAGAGGGCGGAGGTACAGATTGAATAATATAGGACTGATGGCCGAGCCCTGGGGCACCCCCTGCCCAACTTTCCGCACATCCGACCTAAAAGGCGGCAATGCCACCACCTGCTGCCTGTTGTTGAGATACGAGACTAACCAGTCCCTTGCCAACCCCGTGACCCCGATCTCCTCCAGCCTCCCGATAAGGGTGGAGTGGCTGACCGTGTCGAACGCAGCCGACATGTCGAGCAGCACTAGAAAGGCTGCCCGACCCGTGTCGACCCGTGAACGAAAATTGTCCAGCACGACCACCAGCGCAGACTCCGTCCCTTGCGCTGGCCGGAAACCAAACTGGGCCACATCCAACCAAGTGTTATCCTCTAAGAATCTGGATAGAGATCGGGTAACCAGCTTCTCCATGATCTTAACCGGGAAAGGGAGCAATGAAATGGGCCTGTAATTTGACAAGCAGGTGGGATCGAGTGTGGGTTTCTTCAGGAGGGGTGAGACCACTGCCAACTTCCAACTCTCCGGGACAGTCGCGGTGACAAACGACTGATGGCAGATGGAATACAGTGGATGAAAAAGTTCTTTCTGGAACAGTTTCCAGAATTTATGCGGGAGTGGATCCAGCTGTGCCTGATGACACAGTCTGTGCCAGTTTGCAAAACTCATCAAAAGGAGGAAGAGAAAAACAACTCAGCTGGGGTCGACTGGGAGGTTCATCCTGAGCTCCCAGACTGAGGGGGGAGCGACACAACTGGGGTCGACTGGAAGGTTCTTCCAGAGCTCCCAGACTAAGGGGAGAACAACTCAACTGGGGTCGACTGGAAGATTCTTCCGGAGCTCCCAAACTGAGAGGAGAGCAACTCAGCTGGGGTCGACTGGAAGGTGCTTCCGGAGCTCCCAGATCTTGTCCTCAAAGGCGGCTGCCAGAGAGTCGCATAAGGCCTGTGAGACTGGAATATTATTCATGGCACCAGTCGGGTGGGAAAGATCGTTAGATTTGTTAGATTTGGGGGTCTCTGGTTGGCATAGGTGAGTACTTGTGATAAGCAGGGACCCTCTCCTCTAGTCAGGGCAAGGGACTTAATCTTTAAAATAACCCATGCTCACCCTCTAGGTTGCGTGGCGCGAGCAGACAAGGCTAAACTTCAGAGCGTTATGGGTTAAGCATTTATGACCACATACAGTAATTCAATGACACACCACAAATGGACACCAGTCTAGTTTTGTATAAAAAAATAGGTATCTTTATATAAGGCTTAGCACAAGACTCAAATAACGTTTGTAAAATGGGGATATAATACTATTTAGCAATAAAATGAGGATTCTGTTAAAAATGCGTAAATCTTGGTTCCTGTGCGCGTTGCGCACTCTTGTCCGACTCTTACCATTGAAAAACAATGTCAAAAAGGTATTAAACCAGCGTTGTGGACTACGTGGTCCGTGGCGGACACCCTGTGGTACGCGTTGAGTGACAGTACATTTTCTGCGATGAGGACTCCGGTTCGAATGCGACGTCCGGGACGTGCAGGCAACACAAAGATGCTGGTGGCTCCTCTGCGAGGCGGGCCCCAGCTCTAGTAAGTGTCTCGGTGTGAGGCGTAGAGCAGGGGGGCCTCGAGGAGTGGGGCGGTCGATGCGGGTTGCCTCCGGCATTCACGGTGTTCGAGCTGTACCTTCGGTTCGTAGCTGCTGATTCAATGTGGGCAGGCGCAGCACGAGGCAGCCAGTACGAGGCGTACGGCCAGGCTCTCTTAGTGCGGCGCGGCCCCGGTGATCACGAGTGCGATGCAAGGCGGCTGGTACGCTTCGTGCGTACGGGCCATCCTTGGCTTCGTTAGGCACTCCGTTCGGCTTCCAGCGGTGGGGGCGGCGAGGCGAGCAGTGTGGCTCGAAAAGGGGGGAAGAGTGAGGCAGAGTGCGGACGGCCCAGCGGGATGGGGCAAGGAACGGCTCAAAGCAGAGTGGGCTCACATGGTGCGGGGCAGCCAGGCATAAGTGTCACGGCAAAGGAGGGAACGAGGCGCACTGGGGATCGCGGCTCCAGCGATAAGGAAGGGCAAAGTTCAGCAGATTTGTCAGCGAAGGCAGGAGTAGTCCAATAATCCTGGGACTCCGTTCAGGGGGCAAGCTCACCCGCAAGCCCTTGGAGATTGCACCACCTGGCAGCCCCAGCCTGTCTCCTGGAATTCCCCAGCTCTGTCACACACAGAAACCAGACAGCAGATAAACATCAGAGCAGAGGCGGGCTGAAATGGTTAGGCAAGCAAATACCAACTTTCTAAAAGTGGTATTTGCAAACACAGAACATTAAAATAAACTTTACTAAAAGATGTATTTTATTATTCAGGCATACTGAACTCGAATTTCTACCATGTTCCCTGAGTCTGTTAGGAATGTAGAATGTAACAATTCCAACAGCCCATTCTGGCCTATGAGAACTGGTAGCCTTACAATAGTGAAAAACGAAAATGGCTGTAATTCACTATTAGGTCATGCCACACACATTAGGGCTTGTCCTACCTTATGCTTACAATGCACCCTGCCCTTGGGCCTACCATAGGGGTAACTAATATGAAGTTATGGGAAGGTTTAGGGACTGGCAAGTGGGTGCACTTGCCCAATCAGCATGACAGTACCAGCCTGCATGCAGGTTCTACATCGGCAGACCTTAGACACATCACATTTTACAGGGCTGCTTCTGTGGGTGGCACAACCAGTGCTGCAGGCCCACTTGCAGCATTTGGATTTACACGCCCTGGGCACTCTTGGTGCACTTTACTGGGGTCTGACAGTAAACCAAATAAGTCAATCATGGAAACCAATCAACATATACACTTTATACAGGGAGCACTTGCACTGTGGCAGTGATTGGCAGTGGCACAGTGCTCTGAGCAGCTAACATCAGCAAAACACATGAGGCAACAGTAACAAAAATGGAAGGGAGACCCACGCCAATGATGCCAGGTCTAACAAGTGTCCCCTCCAGCTGAAATGTGGGGAGAACTACCCTACCCCAGAGAGTTCTCATCACTAAGGCGGAAAAATCTGGACAGACCGTCAGCATTGGCGTGATCTGTACCAGGGCAATGTTCCACCGTGAAACCCATACCCTGTAGGGAAATGGACCACCTCAACAGCTTTGGATTCTCACCCCTCATTTGCATCAACCATCTGAGGGGCCTGTGGTCTGTCTGAACCCGGGAGTGAGTCCCAAACAGGTAGGGTCATAGCTTCTTCAGTGCCCAGACCACAGCAAAAGCCTCACGCTCAATTGCACTCCACCACTGTTCCCTTGGAAGTAACCTCCTACTGATGAAGGCTACGGGTTGGTCAAAGCCCTCCTCAGTCATCTGTGAGAGAACAGCCCCTACACCATGCTCTGAAGCGTCTGTATGCACAAGGAACTCTTTGGAGAAGTTGGGTGCCAGGAGCACGGGCGCCATGCACATGGCAGTTTTCAGGGTCTCAAACGCTTTCCGACAGGTGTCAGTCCAAATCACTTGATTGGGCTGCTTCTTGGAAGTCAGCTCTGTCAATGGTGCAACAATGTTGCCATAACCCTTGACAAACCTCCTGTAGTACCCTGTGAGTCCTAAAAAGGCCCTCACCTCTGTCTGGGTCTTTGGGGGTTCCCAAGCCAGGATGGTTTTAATCTTGGGTTGGAGGGGCGCCACCTGGCCGCTCCCCACTTGGTGTCCCAAGTACACCACGGAACCCTGCCCGATCTGGCACTTACTCGCCTTGATCGTGAGGCCTGCATTGCGCAGGGCCATCAACACTTCCCAGAGGTGGCGCAGATGTTCTTCCCATGTGACACTGAACACTGCGATGTCATCCAGGTAGGCGGCACTGAACTCACCCAGCCCAACCAACACCTGGTTGACCAACCTCTGAAAGGTGGCAGGGGCATTCTTCATCTCAAATGGCATAACCCGGAACTTGAAATGCCCATCTGGTGTGGAGAATGCTGACCTCTCTTTGGCCCCATCAGTCAGGGCGATCTGCCAGTACCCAGACGTCAAGTCAAACGTGCTGAGGTACCGTGCAGCCCCTAACCGATTGATGAGCTCATCAGCTCTGGAGATGGGGTGCGCGTCAGTCTTCGTGACTGAATTGAGTCCTCTGTAGTCCACACAGAACCAAAGTTCGGGTGTGGCACCCGGCGCTGCAGCCTTCAGGACCAAGACCACTGGGCTGGCCCAAGGCCTGCTGGAGGACTCAATCACCCCAAGAGCAAGCATCTTCGAGACCTCCTCTTTGATGCAGACCCTGACCCTGTCAGTCACCCTGTAAGCCTTGTGCTTCATAGGTAAACTGTCTCCTGTATCCATGTTGGATTTGGCCTTTCTGGCAGGTTCACCCCTGAACTTTTTGCCTTTTAATGTTACATCATTATAGTGATTTCTGGTCTTTGCGCACTTTAGCACTGTGGCGCAGTGTAACGTGCGTGCGCTCTCTGAGTGCGTGTGTGAGATTGGCCTGCCCTCCCATAGGAATGCATAGGGGATATGTGTGTCCATGGTAAATTCTGATGCGTGGGGAGTGCAAGGTTGAGTTTGGTATGTGCGGACTCGTGTGATTAAATGCTGCGCGATGATGTGTGCGGCTCTAATGTGTCTAGTGTGGAAGTGCCACTTCTAGAAGTTGGCCTGCCTGTGCAGTTAATGTGAATTGACTGTCTGGCTTGTGATAGGCTGGAGCTGGCTGGTGGGCTTGGCTGCAGAAGTCAGGATGGGTCTGCCCCGGTGGTGAATGGGGAGATATGCATGTTGATGGCAGGGAGGGACTGCACCTCGGACCTGAATAGGGCTGGGCTCTCCCTCCACAATGCTGTCTCCGCCCCCTGTGGTGCGACTGATGACCCTAGCCAGTCCTGTGAATGGGAAGAGGAGCTGAGCAAAACAAAGTGCTCCAGAACCAGCTGCGTTTGGTTTTCCCCCACCCTACACCCTAGAGACAAAGGGATTTTGTGTATAAAATGAGGCTCTGACCTCATGTTCAATGTTCTTGTTTTCCTGACTAGAATCTACCAGGGGCGTGCTGCTGCTGGGGCCCAGGGGAAGGCTTGCCTCCCTGGGCCCTGCCCAGCCCCTGGATTGCTGATGGACTTCTTGTGGACCCTTCTTCCTGGCCCTGGAAGCCTTGTCCTGTGATGTCCTGCCTGTTGCTGGGCCCTTTTCTTTCCTGAGGGGTCATTCCTTGTGGGCCTGGTGGTCTCTGTGCCTCCCAGCGCCTGGTGAGCGCTTTATTCTGCATTTATAGGCAGAGCGCTGTTGTATTCGCTCTGGGGGAAGCGCTCCTGCCCTTGTGTACCTCGCAGGTGCCCACCCTGGGTTTTGCCCGTATTTAGATTTAACTAAGCGCGGGTGCAACCCCGCTTATTTTTGTGGTTATCACCGCGGGTGCCCACCCCGCTATTTACTTTTTCTACCGAGGGAGCCTACCCCTCATTATAGCCCCCGACACGAGAAGCCGCCGCCGCGGCAAAACCGGAAGTCAGGCCCGCGCCCGCCTGAATGTGGGCGGGGCCTGGATTCACTCACTTCCGCTTCCCCCCTGCCTGCGGGAAGCCATGCCCACTTTGCCGGTCTCCCGTAGGGAGAGGGAGACCAGGGATTCTGCCCGCGAAGGAAAAGCTGGCCGGAGACTCGAGGGCTCTACACGAAGTCACGGCCCATGAGGAAAGAGGACCGGGTAAGGCATGGCGCCTTTGCAAAGGCGGGGCTCCCAGAAGCGAAGGAGAGCCCCCGCAGGCATCACTGAGGTTTCTAGAGAAGCGAGGCTCGAGGCACACTGCCGGTGCCTGCCCCACCGCCCAATGAAGAGAGCCTCCCCCGCGCCGAGAGCCGCTCCACCAATGGCTCTTTGGTAGTTTCAAGGGCCCCGTGAGGGTCCGGGGGGCCCGTGTCCCCCAGAGCCATGCGTGTCTCCAACGATGGCCCCAATGATCCCAAAAGCCACAGTGGGGGTCCCGAGGGCCAGAGGGGCCCGTGTTCTTGCCCCTGAGGGCCCCCGTTGTCCTAGAGCCAGAGGGCTCCACCGTTTGGGGCCAGTTCTTTTTCTGGATTGCGCATAATTAGTTTAGGAGCCAGAGTGCTCCAAGGGGCATAGCTGATTTGAGAGCCTAGAGGGCTCCACTGTATGTGTAACATGTATTTCTAGAGCCAGAGGGCTCCAACAGTTGACGCAGTTTTGTTCTGAAGGGCTAGGGAGGGCCCCTGTCACAGTTTTGAGATTCCAGCTGCCCAGCAAGTAGTGGGGAGCTGCACCGTTTAGGTTTTCCTTCCTAGGGACATGTACTTTGGACTCAGGAGTGAGTCGCATTCCTTCATCCCTACTTTGGCCTTCCCCAGCTGCGCAGCTGCAGCGTTTAGGGTCTGTTCTTGTCCTCAGCAAGTAGTGGGCAGCTGCTACTTTTAGGTTTTGGCGCAGTGGCGCAACCTGGACTTAAATGTGATTTCTGCGCTAAATGTGATTAATGTGCTTCTTAGGGTGCTAGGAAATGTACTGTGTGTAGAATGTTTTGCGCACCCTGTTCTGATACCTCTAGACATATGTTTATGCTTAGGAGGTTGTTTTTCCTAGTATGGATTCTACTAGAGAGTTCATGGTTCCCTGCGTGATATTTGCCTAAAGTGTTTAGGATTGCGTAGGTGGTACTTACCTTTTACCAGTGGTTACTGGTTGTGTGCTACATTTGTTATTTGGTGCTACAGTTATTATGTGTGCTAAGTGTTATTCCTACAAAGTGCTAATTCTACCAAGTGCTAGTTCTAAAAGTGCTTATTCCTGACAGTGGCCCAAGTGGCCCTGTCCCATGTACATAATCCCCTGAGAATTCTGCCTGTGTCTATGGCACATTGTAAAGTGTGGGTTTCTTATCTAATGTGTTTGGTATAATACAAAGGCTAGTTTTACATATAACCTTGTGTGGAGTTCCTTTTGTGGGGGTCTAAGATGTTGTTGCTTGTGGGTGCGTGCGCAAATACTTAACTTACATTGCCTCCGGGATAAGCCTTACTGCTCGTGTCACGTTACCTAGAGGGTGAGCAGGGGTTATCTTTGGCGTGTAACTCCGTTGCCCCGACTAGAGTGGTGGTTTCTGCCTGGCTTTGGCACAAGCCTAAACCAATCGGAAATCCCATTTCTAACAATCCACAACATGGACGCACCAGTCAGTGATACTAGGAAACAGGGAGGACAGGTCAGAGAACTGCCATTCTGTTGCTCAGGGGTCAGGGTGGAAGAGAGGTTAACTCCATCCACTGACCCATCTTGCTCTCTGGCTACCAGGAGGTCAGGAAGAGGCTCAGTCTCCTCCTCCATTCCATCATCTGTTGCCAAGAGCATGCCCACTTCGGACCACTCCAAGTGGGGCTTAAAGCGGTTGACATGCAGGACCCTCAAGGGGTTCCTGGGAGATTGCAAGTCCACCAAATAGGTAACTGGACTCTTGCACTCCACAACCTCAAAGGGGCCTGTCCACTTATCCTGGAGCGCACAAGGCTCCACGGGGGCCAAGACCCACACCTTCTGTCCAGGCTGAAGCTCTACCAGAGTGGCATTCTGGTCATACCACTGCTTCATCTCCTCCTGGCTGGCTTCCAGTTTTGCCTCAGCAAGTGCTCTGAAACGCCTAGTCTGGTTCCTGAAGGCCAGCATGTAGCTATATACATTCTGGGGCGGTTTCCTGGGAGATTGTTCCCAGCCTTCCTTGATCAGACTTAGAGGTCCTCTCACTGGGTGGCCATACAGGAGCTCAAAGGGGATGGACCCTAGAGACTTCTGTGGTACCTCACGGTAAGCAAAGAGCAGGCATGGAAAGAGGACCTAGCACTTATGCCTCATGGGTTCTTCCAGACCCATAATCATGCCCTTCAGAGTTCGGTTGAATCTCTCAACCAACCCGTTTCCTTGGGGGTAATAAGGCGTGGTGAATTTGTAGGTTACACCACACTCTTGCCAAAGGGATTTCATACACCACCTCTAGTGGGAATCCCACTCTAGAGAAAATTCCCATCAGCGCACGTCCCACCACGTGGGCCATCACTGTCCTCAGAGGGATGTCTTCCGGGTAAAGGGTGGCATGGTCCACCAGGAACAGGATGAACCTGTTGCCCATGGCTGTCCTGGGGTCCAGTGGCCCCACAATGTCAATTCCCACTCGCTGGAATACGGTACTGACTACAGGGAATGGCTGGAGAGGAGCCTTCTGCTTCCTCCCACTCTTTCCACTTGCCTTGCAAGTCTGGCAGGTCCTACAGTGAGGATCTGAGTTCTTGGGGATTTAAGGCCAATAAAAGTGGGTGACAAGCCTTTCATAGGTTTTGTCCTGCCCCAAATGCCCTGCCAATGGCATATCGTGAGCCAGCCCCAGTAGGAAAGCCCTGAATCTCTGGGGTACCACCAGCGCACGGGCTGACCCAGGTTCAGCAACCTTAGGCTCTGAATACAGGAGGTCATTATCCCAATAAATGAAATGTGTTCCAGACTGATCACCGTTGGCCTGGTCTGCAGCCTGCTGCCGCAGACCTATGAGAGAAGGACACTCTATCTGCGCCCTGCAGAATTCCTCCCTGGAGGGGCCTCCTTCCTGTTGCCAAGGGGTCAGCTCAGGCAGGTCCCCCAGTTCAGCTAACACGACAGGGGTGTTCACTTTCGCCCCTGCTGTTCGCATTGAAAATCGAGCCATTGGCGGCCAGCGCAAGGCTAGGGATAGCGTATAGGGGCCTCATATGTGGCGGTACCCCCCACTACATTTCGCTATATGCCGATGATCTGTTGTTGTTCTTGGAGGACACAACAGTGGCGTTACAGGGGGCAGTACAAATGCTGTCGGAATTTGGACAGAGGTCGGGCCTTAAAGTTAATTGGACCAAAACCTGCTTGTTTCCGCTGCGGGCAGATGTGCCCGAACCGCACCTGGCGGCTGATCTGGTGTGGGAGCGTTCATGCTTTACCTATTTAGGAGTCCGGATTTATCATAGTGCCGATGACATACTAGAGGGGAACATAGGACGCTGTATTCGTGCTCTGAAGGGCTGTGTGGCGTTCTGGGCAACCCTCCCCCTCTCGGTGATGGGGGGGGAGAGTAGCGTTGCTCAAGATGGTGGCCTTGCCCCAACTGCTTTATTATTTTCGTACCCTACCAGTCTGGATCCCTCCCCAGTTTTTCAAGGAACTACGGACACTCACCATATACTTTTTGGGGGGGCCTGGACGACGCAGGGTGGCTTTGGATACGTTGCTGAGGCCAAAGTCGGAGGGAGGACTAGCGGTCCCTAACGTCGAACTTTATTATTTGGCAGTGCAGCTGCAGATCCTGACGCAGAATGTAGAACGAGAATTTAGGAGCCCTGAGCAGAATCGAGGGACGGGTATGCAGAGACATGTTCTCTCGTACATCGTCATGCAGCAACGACTGGACCTCCCGGACTTAACGCTGGAGGAGAGGACCCTGAGGTTGTGCTGGAATAAGAGCCAAAAAAGGGCGGGAGTGGTGCATACATACGCACCGGAGATCCCGCTGGGCATGTTGACAGCATTGCCACATGGAGGGGACTGGTCCCCACTCATGGAGTGGGAAGAGAAGGGGCTGCATTCCATGTGATACATTTCAGTTCAGGTAACGTCCCCATAGTAACAATCGCTCAACGGTTCTTCTCCGGAACTTTGCCGGCCCACACCAGAGCCTTCTAACCCCAAACCCTCAACACCCCGGATAACTCCCACAACCCTCCCCCCCAGAACAGGACCTACAACACAACATCAAACCCCATCCAAACTTCCACAACCATTCACACAATACAATCCTGTAGTAGTTACCACAGGTTGCCTTACGTGCAATGGAAGGGTGAACGAGCCCCGACAGGTAGCAGCCCTGGCCCCAGCCTCCAGCCCCATAATCCCCCACTGCAATGTGACACAGCTACAACATTCGAACGTTCTACCATATGTTCCAGCTCTGCCTTATTCAGTCCGCCGACAACGACCCTCCTGAAGGGTCATGCTATCTACAAGTCATCCCCGATCTCTGCGTCACCTCCGGGCCCCTGGTGCTGTCAACATCCGAAATTTCAGTTCCCGATAGCCTCTTTTCCTCATCAGTGTACGATCCCCTACGCGAGTCCTCCTTCTGCGATCCCGTGATTGCTGCCGTTGCCGCCAGAGCCCCCTGCTTATCAGCGGCTATCTGTGGGAGCTTTAAGGCCTGTTGGGTTTTGTTCTGTTTGCGGATACGTTGTGATTGGCGCATCCGCTGTTGTTTAGGATGCCCTCGGTCTCCCCCGCTCTTACGGTCTGTGCCCTCCCTGTACGATTCAAGCCAGGACCAGGCATCTTCGGGCGTCAAGAAAAACTGCGTTGTACCATCAAGTATCACCCTCAGTTTGGCCGGAAAGAGCAGCGAATATTGGATCCCCTCGCCTCTGAGCTCCTTCTTGACAGACAAGTATATGGCCCTGCGCCGCTGTATCTCCTGAGTGTAGTCCGGGAAGATAGTGACCGAACTGTTCTCCACCTTAAAAGGCCCCACAGAGCGCACAGGTTGAATCAACAGGTCCCTCTCCTTATAATGGAGGACTCTGGCCACCACAGGTCGGGGAGGACGTCCCAGCAACGGCGGTTTGGCGGGCACCCTGTGTGCCCTTTCGAGCGTAAAGAACGAAGAAAGGCCCTCCGGGGCTACTTGCGTCCTAAACCAGTTCTCCAGATCATCATGTTTATACCCTCTATTTTTTCTGGCAGGCCTACCACCCGTACGTTTTTTCGCCGATTGCGACTTTCGAAATCTTCGGCCCTCTTCTCTAGGGTCGCCAGTCGCTACAGCGCGTCTTCTAGTTTGCGTTCCACTGTCACCACCGCAGGTTTCAACTCTTGGAGGGTCGTTTCGTTGTCTTTGACCCTGTCCGCTACCTTGGAATGGTCCGCCCTCAGAAGTCCCAGCCCCGTCGCCACTTGGGCGATGTCCTGATGCAGTGACCCTCTCGCCCCGCGAGTCGCGCGCGGGAGCAGCCGGGAGAAGCCCGGGACAAGGGCGGGACAGTCTTTGGCAGTCGTTGGTAGGAGGAGGCAGGGCAGGGCCACATACCCTGCTCCTCGCAATGGGGAAACGCAAGCTGACTGTGAACGGTGGAGAAGGTAAGAAGGCCAAGGTCCCTAGGAAATCAGAGACTATCATATCTTACCTGACATCTGCTGTGGGGGCTCTTAATGACGAAATTGCAAATGCGGAAAAAGCACTGGGACTCGGCCAGCCCGCTCTTGAGTCCGGGGACCTAATCGACCTAGTTGTCCCCGAGTCTGCTTCTCATATTCCACTGGAACCCAATGTTGTTGTTAGGGCTCCTACTATTCCTCCCGCACCCAGGATTACCACCTCACCTCCTCAACCAAGTAGTGAAACTGTATATCCTGAACTGGCTAATAACATACCACCTAAAGCTAAAAGCAAACGAGGCAAGACAATTCGTAAGGGTGACTCAGGCAGTGCGGAAAAACTGATTCCCGAGGATGTTCGAGCCAACCTGGCCGTAATGATCGAGGGCTTAATCGAATCGCGGTTGGAACCTTTGTTGGTAAACATAGCGAAAGACATTGTGGACACTCTGAAATCATGTGTGAATAAAATTATGAGTAAATGCGACAAGATTGATAAATATTTATATGAGCGCAATGCACACAGTGAGACGCACTCTAAAAGTAACTTAACATCTGAGCAACAAGGGAGGGTCTCCATGACAACTAATGAGCCAGTCAGCTCGCATATGCAATCGCATAGCTCTAACTGTGCCCCTATGGTCATAGCACGTGATGATAGGATTGCATCTTTGCGAGGGGCACAAAAGGCTGATGGTGCGGGGGTTGGGGCACCAAGTGTGGCAGCGACCCCAATAGCGACCCCAATAGCACAGGGGCACCAACCCAACGATCCTCGTAAAAGACTGACCCGGGCAGTGGACCTTCCACCGGATGCTGCCCGTTTAGTCGTTATTTTGACCGGGATCCCGTGCCTTAAACCACACCAGAGTGAATCTGAGTCCGAGCTGCTACATAGAACTAGAAATTGGTGTTCACAGTTCAGTAGTGTGAGTGTGGATGTGGGCAAACACATTATAGCTGCTCGAAGGGTGGATTGGGTGGGAAGGAAGATCAAATGCATTCCCGGAGACTGTGTAATTGTTAACTTTAACAGATGTAATATGGCAGATACTCTTCTCTGGGATGGTTCTGATCTAGTTGGTGCTGGTATTAGACCATTCCCACTAGGGTATTTTTACCCCCCTCCCACACACCCTCAGCCAAGATCACCCCACCCGCCTATCCCACACCTGATAGGAAAAGCAGGAGGGATAGGGGCTCCGCCACATATATCCTACCAAACCCACCAGGCTCTACTGCGGGTGAGACCAAATCCCGTAGTAGCTCCACCCACCCAGGAACATTATATTGGTAGTCAGGGGACAGGAATCTTACTCAGTAATAGGTTCTCTCCCCTTTCTACTGACTCTCCCCTAGATTCCAATGATTGACAACCATCCACCGTGCCCTCTATCACGGAGGTCATCCCTGCACATAGGTATCGCCGGTGCACAGACATAATATCGACTCCAAAATATCGTTTGGACAGAATATCGAGGAAAAAATATCGTTTGGACAAAATATCGACTGGACAGAATATCGACAGCCAAAATATCGTTTTTAAGGTAAGTGCAGTAATATCGACTGTAAATAATATAGAAAGTGAAAATATGTAAGTATATATTATAGATAGTAAAATAAATTGTTTTTATTTTTAGGGTTCAGGGTCAGTTTTGGGTTTTTGGGTAAAGGGGTATTTTTAGGGTTCAGGGTCAGTTTTGGGTTTTTGGGTAAAGGGGTATTTTTAGGGTTCAGGGTCAGTTTTCAGTTTTTGGGTAAAGGGGTATTTTTAGGGTTCAGGGTCAGTTTTCAGTTTTTGGGTAAAGGGGTATTTTTAGGGTTCAGGGTCAGTTTTCAGTTTTTGGGTAAAGGGGTATTTTTAGGGTTCAGGGTCAGTTTTCAGTTCTTGGGTAAAGGGGTATTTTTAGGGTTCAGAGTCAGTTTTCAGTTTTTGGGTAAAGGGGTATTTTTAGGGTTCAGGGTCAGTTTTGGGTTTTTGGGTAAAGGGGTATTTTTAGGGTTCAGGGTCAGTTTTCAGTTTTTGGGTAAAGGGGTATTTTTAGGGTTCAGGGTCAGTTTTCAGTTTTTGGGTAAAGGGGTATTTTTAGGGTTCAGGGTCAGTTTTCAGTTTTTGGGTAAAGGGGTATTTTTAGGGTTCAGGGTCAGTTTTCAGTTTTTGGGTAAAGGGGTATTTTTAGGGTTCAGGGTCAGTTTTCAGTTCTTGGGTAAAGGGGTATTTTTAGGGTTCAGAGTCAGTTTTCAGTTTTTGGGTAAAGGGGTATTTTTAGGGTTCAGGGTCAGTTTTCAGTTTTTGGGTATTATTTTATTATATTTTATTACTATATATATATGTTTAATAAATATGAAATAAAAAAATATTTATTTAACTTTCATTAATTATTTAATTATTATAAGTTAATTTAAGTAATTTTAAGTATATTTTAGTAATTAATTATTAATATTAATTTAATTTAACACTGTTTTTAGTAAATACGATATTTTTTACAACTATATTTTTGTAAACGATATTTTGTACTCGATATTTTTGTACTTACCTGTTTGTACATACAAACTCGATATTTTTGCTGTAGATATTTTTTCCTCGATATTTTGGGTAGTCGATATTTTGGTAGTCGATATTCTTTCAGTGATCCAGGTATCGCCACATACCAGTGGTAAGCTGGAACATCGCAGGGCTAGGGAAGAAAGCCACAGACGCTAGATGGTTAAACTTTGTGTCCCATTACGAGATTTTGGGCTTCCAGGAAACATGGGATGCCAGTGATAACTTTTTCTTGGACGGGTTCCGGAGTTTTTCAGTCAAGGCAACCCCCGGGGAGGGTGGCAGGCACAAAGGAGGGCTGCACATACTTTTCTCTTTAAAATTGGCGGGTGTCACTAGTAAGATTGATTGTACCTCTGATAACATCTTATGCATCGAGTGGGCCAGGCCAAATTCTCCGCTAACTCTGATAGTTAACCATTACAATGCCCCTACAAGGGATAGAAACTGTTCACACTTGAAGTCCCTATTTCTGTTTTTATCTTCATATAAGTCAAAGCAACATGCTTCATTCGATATCCTGTTAATGGGAGATTTTAACGTCCACCCATGTGGCTGGGGTTGTTTGGACAAAGAGGTACTGGGCCCCCCGGGAGCTGTCAGTACTCACTTTGAGCACACTGCACAGGGGGCGGACTTGGAAGATCTACTCGCAAAACTAAATTTATACGAGGCTGAAGGGTCATGGGGAGATGAGAGGGCACCGACTTTTGTAGGCAGGGATGCCAGTACGATTATCGATTACATTTTCATTACTCCCGGGCTAATCGATATGGTGGTATCCTATGAAGTGTGTACTTCCCCTTTCAGTGACCATAATCCTGTAGTCTTGACCCTGGACATGGGTAGCAACATTGTCACCCAGGTTGAGAGTCTGGGGAACCGTGGTGATACCCTTGTCCCTAGGGAGCAGGGCCGCAGATTAAATTGGGCAAAGGTCGTCCCGGATAGCTTTATGGACAACCTTCTACAGAATAGACAAGCTGACATCACAATTTGCATGGACAGCACATCTGAAGGCACCGCCATCATTAGTTCTTTCACCTCTATATGTACACAAATTAGCCTTGACCTGACGACCATAAAGAAACGAGCGGATTCATCTAGCCCTAGATGGTTTGACAGGGAGTGCTCTAAAAAACATAATGTTCTCCTTCAGGCTCTTAAACAGCAGCCAAGAGATAGGGAGTTGGTGGGCCGGCTTAGAAAAGAATATATGCAGGCTACCTAGATACGTAAAAAAACAATAAAAAGTGAGGCCTGGGACAGCTTAACAACGGTTAGTGTACTGAGAGACAGTTCCCAATTCTGGATGATTTTAAATCACCCTTACTTTGCCGTCTCAAATAACACCGTTCTGGACTGTGTGATTCCCGAGGATGCCTGGGTGAACCACTTCAGTAAAATATATAATAGCGAAGATGGGCCGGCTACACTCCATCCTCAACAGCCTTTGACTGAAGCATCTCCTCTGTCCTTTTCTGAATTTGAGGTCATTAGGGCAATCGATGAAATGACCAAACATAAGGCCCCGGGACCAGACGGTGTCCCTGCAGACCTATACAGCTCAAAGTCACCATTATGGGCCAAAATTCTTACCAATGTTTTTAATTCAACTGTTAATGAGGGATTTCCAAAAACCTGGTCCACCTCAACCATTATCCCTATATTTAAGAAGGGCTCCAGATCCGATCCGGCCTGTTATAGGCCGATCTCGCTTATCGATTCTGCCGTAAAGATTCTTGGCAGAGTCATTTTATACAGACTAGGCGATATCATTAAGGAGAAGGGGGTGCTCTCTGACCTACAATATGGTTTCAGAGAGAAACGAGGTACAATAGAGCAGTGTTTGAACCTCCACATGCTGGTCAGTAAATACACTATGGCAAAGAAGGGCCATTTATATTTGGCCTTTATGGACCTCTCCTCGGCCTTCGACCTGGTCAATAGGGCCAAGTTATGGGCCATATTGGCTGGCATTGGGATTGACCCCCCTCTGGTAGACTTCCTGGCCGCACTTCACGCAGACTTATCAGCCACCATTAGAACTAATCGTGAAGGCAGTACCACCAGACCTTTTAGTTCTAGAAGAGGTGTGAGGCAGGGCTGTATTTTAGCCCCACTTCTGTTTACACTTTATATTAACTCCCTAGATAAATCCTTGGAGGGGTCCACACCTGATATCCCCTACGTGGGGGGGTCCGCAGTACCCGTACTCCTCTACGCGGACGATGCAGTGCTCTTAGCCCGTACAGGGGTGGGGTTACAGAGGCTTCTCGACGCATTTGGCCACTTCATGACTTCGTTAGACCTTTTGGTCAATAACAAAAAATCACATATCATGCTGGTAGGGAAGCAACCTAGGCCAAAAAAGTTGAAATCTTTTAGCTGCTGCGAAGAGGGGATTTCGAGGGTACAAGTGTTTACCTACTTGGGTGTGATATTTGAAGAGAAGAGCTCGTGGACCCCACAGGTGGATGCGAAATCTCTAGCTGTCACTAGATCCACCTCCGCACTTTTGAGTTTCGCTAAGCGTCTTGGGTCTCGACCGATGGAGGCATTATTGAAGGTTTACAAAACCAAATGCTTATCTATAGCCTCCTATGGAGCCCCACTGTGGGGTTACTCTCACTGTGGTAAACTACAGACAGTAGAAAATCACTTTCTTAGGTCTTTATTGGGTGTTCCACAATCTACACCAGTCCTATCGATACACACTGAGTTAGGGTTGGGATATATCACTGACTTGCTCCAACTAGCGCCCCTAATATGTTGGACCAAAATCTGGCTGAACAAGGACATTACACTAAACCATACTATTCTTAGGGACTGCATGTCCTTGAATAATGCCTCAAAGATTCCGTGGCTGGAATATGTAAAGGGGGAGATGGGCAGACTTGGCAGGCCTGACCTTTTTAGTCACCCAAACACTATACTTAGGGAAGACCTGAAATGGATTAAAGAAAACTTTATGAGGAGGGCAATCCAAACACGGGAGGAGAAAGAACTAACTAAACCCAGAGCTAGAGCCAACTTCCTCCTTCTGACTACGCCCCAAATTGAACCGTATCTAAAAATCGTGAACAGACCATTCCATCGCCATTTGCTCATTAGATTTAGGTTCAATATAATCCAATACTCCCTGGGTGATTTTCCTGTGTGTGGTGTTCCTGATGAGTCTACCCCATGTAGCTGCGATAATTTTTCTGAGCAGACCCTCATGCATTTCGTCATGTTTTGTAGCCACTATAAAGAGAGTAAGTAGAATGAGGATTTTGGCACCTATTTTAAGAGACGCAGGTTTTGTCCAGGTACGCCCTGCTCTACTTTACTTGCAGTTATTAGGTAGCACCAGGACAACCCTCGGGGTTGCTAGCTTCCTGGTCGCAGCCATGCGTACGAGGACCAGGATGCTATCCCCGAGGCAACTGGAAGGGTGACCTCACTATCTTGTATTCGCTGCTATTGTTTTTTAACTATATTTAACCTTTTTTATACTGTGTATAAATTATATTGGTGTGAACTTTTATATCTACGTACAGTGGACATTGTTACAGATTTTGACCCCTGAATGTCTTTTAACTTCATGAAATTTGTTACACTGCAATTAATTTCTAAATGTATGCTGTCATGCTGCTTTTATGATTTTAAATGTAATCGAATAAAGCTTGTTTTGACTTTGACTTTGATTCCTTTGTGGCTGCTATTGCTTCCAGATTTTGATCCAGGCGTTTGTTCATTCTGCGCTCGGATAGCGTGCAATCAGTTTCCGCACCGTCCTCTCGAGCGTCGTCCTAGTCCATCCCGCCCTCCTTCTTGTCCTTAGGCTTCATGATGAGCAATGGAGCAGTGCACCCCACCTCAGATGGGCGTCCCCTAGCGCACCTATTACACAGCCACTGTCGTTCCTGCTGGGTATGTGCACAGTATGGCAGTGGGCCGTTCCAGGGGTCTTCCGCTCATGTACTCCCAATGCCTATTGCGCTGTTGCGCTGCAGAGATGGTATGTGCAACACAGAACACCGTTTATGATCACCACTTATGTCAGTACCTGGCTCAAGGCTCCCTTATTTATGTGGCTCAGGCGTCCCTCCCTTCGGTATGGCCCTAGGGCCGGTGATCTTGTAGCCTGCACTCGCCTCGCTAGCTGATGGTCCGTGTCCGGTTCCCTCCCGTGGCAGCCCTCCGTAAGCACAGCGTCCACCAGGTTGTGCTCCATCAAAGGACTCACATCCCAATGTCCTCTATTACGCTCCTGTCCACTGCTGACCAAGGGCCCTCCATCAACTTCCGTGCCCGTGATCCACTTCTTCCCAACAAATGTTTCATGGCAGGTCCGCCTTAGTCCGTATTCCACCGCTACCTGCTGGTAGGCGACACCTAGTCTGCATCTGCCACTCAAGCGCTCCGTCGCTGGCCCCAGGTATCCCGGCCGTGCAGCGCCAGCGATCCGTCCTCGTTCCCACCTCTGAGGCACCCGGGTGAGCTCCGCAGCTCCTTCCTTTGTAGGACCTCTGCTGTGGTCCCGCTGCTCACCCTGCAATCGGCGGCCGTTCCAGGCGGCCCGCAGCGCACACCCCCTCGTTCAGCGTCAGAGACTCCGCGGTGGGTCCCGGTGCATTCCGCTAGGTGTGTACCTCATCTGTCACTTGCACCGCGGCCCCTTACCATCCCCCACACACAAGATTGGTCGTTATCCTGGCAGTAATGCGAAGCCTCCATCCACCGCACGAAGGAAGGCCGTGGCCTCCGGTGTTCTCCGGTCCTGCAGTCATGCTCCGGGGGCGTGCCTGCTCAGATCGCCCAGGATGCCGCAACTCAGTCCTGTCGGCCGATCTGCGCCGCCATCTTGCCTTCACCTCGGCAGCCCGGCCGGAGATTTTGCCCACAGTTTCAAGGCACTTCTAGGTCTTCGTCAACCATCATATTGAGCCAGCTGGCTGCCCTAGTCGTTCCGGCATTCGTTGCCGTAGCTATAACTGCACCAGCTGCGATTTATCAGGATTATTGATGGGACCGGGCACGGAGCTAGTTGCTCACGCCACCTCCTCTATCGGCGCCCAAGCCACGCCCCTCCAAACAGTCTACAGGCATGACAGTTCTCACAGCTACTCGAAGAGTACCAGAGACCCCCCCACTCAAAGGGAACCTGAGCCATTAGACAACAACTCTCTGTGTTGTCAGGGTTGACAACCCGGCAGTATGCATGGGGGACAACCTGCTCTTGAGACACCAGGTGCTGCTTGACAGCAGTCACACTGGCTCCTGTATCTCTAAGAGCCTCCACCCTTCGGCCATTGATGGTAACCCACTGCCCATATGTCTTAGTGTTAGAGGGCAGTTGGTTCTCAGGGACCATCTCACTCTCTCCTAACGAGACCAGGGTCATCTGAACAGGATCCCACCCACCTTGGACTTCTACCTCCCCCTCAAAGCCTACACTAGCCATCTGCCGGGGCGGAGCACCAGTGGGTGCTGGTTTACCAAACAGGCAACACTTGGGATCATTGGCAAAATGCCCCAGTTCACCACATTTGTAACACTTTAGGGGCCCTCTTTGAACAGGGGTACCTGTCGGGCCACGGTCAGTTTCTGGGGTGGGGGAGGCTGAGAACCTTTCCCTTGGTTCCCTTGAGAATTACTTTGGGGCCTCTTCTGAAACTCCCTCTGTTTGCCCTTGTCCCCCCACTCCTCTGCTGGGACCCTGCCCACCCTTGTAGGAGTCTCCCACTTGACCCTTGTGGACCCTGGAGCTGACCCAGCAGTCCGCCTCCTCAGCGAGCTTCCTAGGGTTAGTCAGCTTGCTATAAATCAGGTGCTGGCTTAGCTCAGGAAAATAATTACTAGACATGTGCTTCCATGCAATTAAATCAAAGAGACCTTGAAAATCATTAACTTTGCTACCCTTCAACCAACCATCCAGTGCTCTGCAGAAAAAGTTACATAATCAACATATGTACTGTTAGGAATCTTTGCACAACCCCTGAACCTCTGTCTTTACAATTCAGGAGTTAACCCATACCTGGTCAGCAAAGCTTCCTTCATGTGTGGCTAAGAATTATAAACTTCAGAGGGCAAATCTTGCAGTGTGTCCCGCCTCTCACTAAGGAACCGCCCCCACAACCCCGCTCCCCAATCTCTCTCAGGGACCCGGTGGGAAGACATGGCTACCTCACAGGCCTTGAACCACTGCCCTATGTCATCATTCTTAAAAAATTCTTTCACCAAATCCTTTGGCATGTACACCCTTGATTCTACCTGTACTTGCGATGCGCTGCCACCAGAGGGAGTAGTTTTCATACTTTTAGCTTTCAGCTCCAGCTCCCTCAACTTCATTTCATGCTCCATTTGAATTTTTCTTTCTTCCATAGCCAGCCTTTTGCTCTCCATCTCCAGCTGACCATTTAGTTTTGCCATCTCCATTGCATGTGCCCAGGTTTCCTTCCTGTCTGCCAACTCCTCTGGCGACAGGACTCTCCCAAAATCATGGATGTTTTCTGCTGGTTCAATTTCCACTCTATTCTCAGGTGCCCTTGACTCAATCCAGGCCCTTAGCGCCTTTTGGAAGTGAGCTTTGTTTTTACATCCAGACTGTGAAACTCTAAACTTTTTGCAGAAGCCCTTCAGCTGGGCTAAGGAGTAGCTCTCTAGTCTCTCTTCTTCCCATTCTATTCCTTCAATGTCAGAAACTACAGACGCTTCCTTTTCTCCATTGACTGAATCAGGCATGACTTTTCTTTAAGAAAAAATGGAGATCTCTTGTCAAAAAAAAAAAAAATCAACAAGTATGTGGCTGCGTTATTGGTCTGAACTCACTATGTAGTGTTCACCAATTACTGTATATTAATCACAAATGCAAATTCGAAATCCTCACTGCTGCCTCCAATGTTAGATTTGGGGGTCTCTGGTTATCACAGGTGAGTACTTGTGACAAGCAGGGACCCTCTCCTCTAGTCAGGGCAAGGGACTTAATCTTTAAAATAACCCCTACTCACCCTCTAGGTTGCGTGGCGCGAGCAGACAAGGCTAAACTTCAGAGCGTTATGGGTTAAGCATTTATGACCACATACAGTAATTCAATGACACACCACAAATGGACACTAGTCTAGTTTTGTATAAAAAAATAAGTATCTTTATATAAGGCTTAGCACAAGACTCAAATAACGTTTGTAAAATGGGGCCATAATACTATTTAGCAATAAAATGAGGATTCTGTTAAAAATGCGTAAATCTTGGTTCCTGTGCGCGTTGCGCACTCTTGTCTGACTCTTACCGTTGAAAAACAATGTCAAAAAGGTATTAAACCAGCGTTGCGGACTCCGTGGTCCGTGGCGTACACACTGTGGTACACGTTGAGTGACAGTACCTTTTCTGCGATGAGGAGTCCCGTTCGAATGCGGCGTCCGGGACGTGCAGGCAAAACAAAGATGCTGGCGGCTCCTCTGCGAGGCGGGCCCCGGCTCTGGTAGGCGTCTCATGAGAGGCGTAGAGCAGGAGGGCTTTGAGGAGCGGGGCGGGCGATGCGGTTTGCCTCCGGCGTTCACGGCGTAGCTGCTGGTTCAATGCGGGCAGGAGCGGCACAAGGCAGCCAGTAGGGGGCGTACGGCCGGGCTCTCTTAGTGCGGCACGGCCCCGGTGATCACGAGTGCGATGCGAGGTAGCTGGTTCGCTTCGTGCGTACGGGCCGTCCTTGGCTTCGTGAGGCACTCCGTTCGGCTTCCAGAGGAGGGGGCGGCCAGGCAAGCAGTGCGGCTCGAAAAGGGGGGAAGAGTGAGGCAGAGTGTGGGCGGCCCAGCGGGACGGTGCAAGGAACGGCTCGAAGCAGAGCGGGCTCACACAGTGCGAGGCAAGCTCACCCACAAGCCCTTGGAGATTGTTTGAAGCACAAGTAGCAAAAGTCTCTTTCAGTCCTTTTTCTCTCCTTTCTCAGCAAGGCACCCACTGCAGGCCAGTCCCCCAGGTCAGGGACAGTACTCCTCCTCACAGCTTCTTCCAGGTCCTTCTCGTCGGGCAGAGGTTATTGGTGGTCAAACAGGATCTGATTTCTTAGGAGCAGGGCTCCTATACTTATACTGCATTTCTTTTGTTCTTTCAGGCCAGGGAGCCTTTTCCTTGTTAAGTCCAATTTCTGAGCACTTTGTTGATAGTATGCAGGCTTCTGCTTTCAGTGTGCAGGGCAGAGACATCAGACGCTCCGCAGGAGGTGGAGCTAGCACTGTGGTGACAAGTACAGTCCAGGAGTACTCTGTTGACAGTCTTCCCTCTCTCTTTACAAGGTGCAGTGCAGAGACCTCAGACACTCCACAGGGGGTGGATCCAGCATTGTGGTGGCAGAGGACAGCCCTATTCAGAACCTAAGTGCCTCACGGGAACAGTCTAGCCCGAACTGCCAAGCCATGTCTTCCTTGGACCGGAAACAAGCATCCTGGGACTGATTTTTGGCTAATCAGCTGTCATCAGCAAGGCTACCTTGAATCCAGAGGCAAAGTGAGCAAGGGACCCACATCTTGGCATCCCCTGCCAACTTAGGGCGAACAAAGAAAACCAAAGGGGATGATGGATGGAGTGTTGAGCATTGCAAGCACTCACCCCCAGTCAACTAATCTGGGTTTAATCCGTCTCTTTCTTAAGCTCACTCTGCCACCCCATTTCAGACATGGCCATACACAAATCAGTCTGACCCTGTGCCTCATGGGAACAGTCCAGCCCGAACTGCCAAGCCATGTCTTCCCTGGACTGGAAACAAGCATCCTGGTAACAGTTTCTGGCTAATCAGCCATCATCAGCCAGGCTAGCTTGAATCCAGTGGGAAAGTGAGCAAGGGACCCACGTCTGGGCATACCCTGCCAACTTATGGCGAACAAAGCAAAACCATAGGGGATGATGGACGGAGTTTTGAACATTGCAAGCACTCACCCCCAGTCAACTGATCTGGGTTTAATCCATCACCTTTCTTAAGCTCACTCCGCCACCCCAGTTCAAACATGGCCATATGCAAATCAGTCTGACCCTGTGCCTTATGGGAACAGTCCAGCCCGAACTGCCAAGCCATATCTTCCATGGACCCGAAACAAGCATCCTGGCACCGGTTTCTGGCTAATCAACTGCCATCAGCCAGGCTGGCTTGAATCCAGTGGCAAAGTGAGCAAGGGACCAACGTCTGGGCTTATCCTTCCAACTTAGGGTGAACAAAGCAAAACCAAAGGGAATGATGGACTGAGTGTTGAACATTGCAAGCACTCACCCCCAGTCAACTGATCTGGGATTCATCCATCATCTTTCTTGAGCTCACTCCGCCACCCTAGTTCAGACATGGCTATATGCAAATCAGTCTGATCCTGTGCCTCATGGGAACCGTCCAGCCCGAACTGCCAAGCCATGTCTTCCCTGAACCGGAAACAAGCATCCTGGGACCGGTTTCTGGCTAATCAGCCGTCATCAGCCAGGCTAGCTTGAATCCAGTGGGAAAGTGAGCAAGGGTCCCACGTCTGGGCATACCCTGCCAACTTAGGGTGAACAAAGTAAAACAAAAGGGAATGATGGTCGGAGTGTTGAACATTGCAAGCACTCACCCCCAGTCAACGGATCTGGGTTCAATCCATCATCTTTCTTAAGCTCACTCCGCCTCCCCAGTTCAGACTTGGCCATATGCAAATCAGGCTCACTGTTAGACCTGGCACCATTGGCGTGGGTATCCCTTCCATTTTTGCTGTTGCCTCATGCGTTTTTGCTGATACTAGATGCTTTGGGCACTGTGCCACTGCTATTCAGTGCCACAGTGCAAGTGCTCCCTATTGTAAATTGATGTATGTATTAGAGATTCCATGTTTGGCTATTTTGGTTTACTTGTCAGACCCTAGTCTAGTGCACTGAGTGTGCCAGGGCGTGTAATCCAAATGCTGCTGGTGGGCTTGCAGCACTGGTTGTGCCACCCACAGAAGCAGCCTTGTAAAACGTGTCTAAGGTCTGCCATTGCAGGGCCTACGTGCAGTCTGGTACTGTCATGCTGACTGGGCAAGTGCACCCACTTCCCAGTCCCTAAACCTTCCCTTTTCTTCATATCAGTCACCCCTATGGTAGGCCCAAAGGCAGGGTGCATTCTAAGTATAAGGTATGACAAGCCCTGATGTGTGTGGCTTGTCCTAATAGTGAATTACAGCCATTTTCGTTTTTCACTATTGCAAGGCTACCTGTTCTCCATAGTCCAGAATGGGCTGTTAGAATTGTTAAATTTTATAATCCTAACAGGCTCAGAGAACATGATTGAAATTAGAGTTTAGTATGCCTGAACTCAGATGAATAAAATACATATTTTAGTGAAGTTTATTTTAATATTCTGTGTTTGCAAATACCACTTTTAGAAAGTAGGTCTATGCTTGTCTAACCATTCAAACCTGCCTCTGCTAGTTTGTGTATTCCTATGTCTGGTTTCATGAAGTGACAGGGCTGGGGGATTCCAGGAGACAGGCTGAGTCACCCAGTGGTGAATAGAGAGATCAGCATCTAGATGGGAGGGAGGAGTTCACCTGAACTCTGAATAGGGCTGTGCCTGCCTTCCACAATGCTTGCTCCACCCCATGGGGAGCGGCTGATGTCTCTGCCCTGCACACTGAAAGAAGAGAAGGAGTCTTGTCTACAAAGTGCTCCAGGACTGTACTTGCCTTCCACAATGCTGGCTCCACCTCCTGTGGGGTGTCTGATGTTTCTGCCCTGCACTGTGAAAGGAAAGGAGAAGTCTGGTAAACAAAGTGCTCAGGAACTGGTTTGGACTAGGCACAGGCCCCTCTCCCCTCAGATGACAAAGGATTTTGGGGTATAAATATTGGGACCCTGCTCCCATGAAATTAGATCACTTTTGGACTACAAGAAGAAACCTTTACTGAGGAGAGGAACCTGAAGAAACTGAGAAGAGACTATTACCAAGATGAAGTGCTGCTTGGGGGATTGGCCTGCAGTGGTTGCCTGACTGCCAAAAGAAGGAGAAAGGAACGCTGTGTACTTTGCTTTCAACTTGTGAAGGATCTCCAAGGGCTTGGAAAAGAGCTTGCCTCCTGCTAAAGTCTCAGGGACAACAGACTTCACTCCCCAGCTCCCCAGAGTTATTTTGCAAGTGACTGCTGCTGTTTTGGGCCTTCTGAGGAACTGCGTGTCGCAAGGAGCTGAAAGAACGACTCAACGAGAAGAAGTGCCTGCCATCGCAACTCCGGAGAAAGAAGGGTGTCGTCGCTGGAACTGTCGCACTGCACCGCATCGAAGAGAAGCCTGCAGTAACAGAGAGGAAGCGTGTCGCCGTCGCTGCTGCCGTCGCAACTCCGAAGAAAGAGGGTGTCGCCGCTGTGGTTGTCGCACTGCACCGCATCAGGAGAAGAATCTCGCAACGAGGTCGCAGCATGTCACCGTCGCTGTGCCTGCCGTCGCAACTCTGAAGGAGGGTGTCGCCGCTGGAACTGTAGCATTGCATCGCATCGACCAAGAGCACCTCGCATCCCCGAGAAGCTCACCGCCGTCAGAGCTGCTGCCGTCGCATCTTGGGTGTCGCCGCAGTAGTTGACGCATCGAGCGGAAGCTTCACGCATCATAGAGAAGTGCGTCGCCGCTGGAGCTGTTGCCGTCGCATCGTAAGGATGTCGTCGCTTCAGTCCACGCATCTAACCGAGAGCTTCTCGCGTCCCCGAGAAGCGTGTCGCATCTGGAAGATCTTTACGTCTTTATTTCTTTGCACCTGAACTTTGACGCATTTCCCATCGCTGCGACATTGCTTGTTTTGGAAGCGCAAACCAACTTAAGGTACATTGACGCAGAGTGTCGCATCTAAGAACTGTACTGAACAAAGCTTAAATCTACCATCTTAAAGTATTCATAGTGTGTATTTGTGTTGTTTATGCTCTTGTGGTAACTCTATATAAAGTCTACTTATTTTTTATATAAAACCTGTATGGTGTCCATTTGTAGTTTTGTCACTGGGTTACTGTATGTGGTCACAACTGCTTAACTTACAACGCCTCTGAAATAAAGCCTTGGCTGCTCTCACCACGATACCTTGAGGGTGAGCAGGGGTTATTTTAGGAGTGAAATCCCCCTTTCCCTGACTAGAGGAGAGGGTCCCTATTTGTCACAAGTACCAACCTGTGCCAACTAGAGCCCCCCAAACCTAACACTGACCCTATGCCTCATGGTAACAGTCCTGCCCGAACTGCCAAGCTATGTCTTCCCTGGACCGGAAACAAGCATCCTGGGACCGGTTTCTGGCTAATCAGCCGTCATCAGCCAGGCTAGCTTGAATCCAGTGGCAAAGTGAGCAAGGGACCCGCATCTGGGCATACCCTGTCTACTTAGAGAGAACAATGCAAAACCAAAGGGGATGATGGATGGAGTGTTGAACATTGCAAGCACTCACCCCCAGTCAACTGATCTGGGTTTAATCCATCATCTTTGTTAAGCTCACTCCGCCACCCCAGTTCAGACATGGCCATATGCAAATCAGTCTGACCCTGTGCCGTGTGGGAACAGTCTAGCCTGAACTGTCAAGCCATGTCTTCCCTGGACTGGAAACAAGCATCCTGAGACCGGTTTCTGGCTAATCAGCCGTCATCAGCCAGGCTATCTTGAATACAGTGGAAAAGTGAGCAAGGGAACCACGTCTGGGCATACCCTGCCAACTTAGGGCGAACAAAGCAAAACCAAAGGGGATGATGGACAGAGTGTTGAATATTGCAAGCACTCACCCCCAGTCAACTGACCTGGGTTTAATCCATCATCTTTCTTAAGCTCACTCCGCTACCCCGTTCAGACATGGCCGTATGCAAATCAGTCTGACCCTGTGTTTCATGGGAACATTCCAGCCCAAACTGCCAAGCCACATGTTCCCTGGACCGGAAACAAGCATCCTGGGACCGGTTTCTGGCTATTCACCCGTCATTCGCCAGGCTACCTTAAATCCAGTGGCAAAGTGAGCAAGGGACCCACGTCTGGGCATACCCTGCCAACTTAGGGCGAACAAAGCAAAACCAAAGGGGATGATGGACGGAGTGTTGAACATTGCAAGAACTCATCCCCAGTCAACTAATCTGGGTTTAATCCATCATCTTTCTTAAGCTCCCTCCGCCACCCCAGTTCAGACATGGCCATATGCAAATCAGTCTGACCCTGTGCCTCATGGGAACAGTCTAGCTCGAACTGCCAAGCCATATCTTCCCTGGCCCGGAAACAAGCATCCTGGGACACGTTTCTGGATAATCAGCTGTCATCAGCCAGGCTAGCTTGAATCCAGTGGCAAAGTGAGAAAGGGACCGGCAGCAGAGCACTGAACTGAGTGCTGCGGGAGCGGGGAAACATCTATGGTTTGTGGGGCTCCAGGCAGAAAGGGAATGTGTGTGGATCCTCTGATTTGCACACTGCATGACAACCCAGGAAATTACACCACATATAGTAGGCACCTGGACACCTGGCCTATCACTTGCCCGTGTCCTCCAGTTCCTGCTTGTTCCAGCTTGCTCCAGTTACACCGCTGCTACCCAGGTTTTCCTGCCCATGTTTTCCCACTCACCGTTCTTCCCGTCAACAGAAGCCCAGCCCACCCCAGGACCTACTTATTCCAGGTCACAGTGTGACCGCATCAGTGCGCACTGAGACACCTATCCTGCCACTTGCATGTGGCCTCCAGTTCCTGCTTGTTCCGGCCTGATCCAGTGACAACACCACTATCCGGGTTTTCCGACCCGGGTTTTCCCACTCATCATTCTTCCTTCCAGCAGAAGCCCCACCCACCATAGGACCTACCTAATGTAGGACACCGCACCAAAGTGCCCAGAGCCCGTCTGCATCTGGCCCACACCCAGCTTCACGACCCCTGAACCTTCGGCCCCTTGAAGATACACCATCGCTGAGCTCTATACCCTCAACCCCAGACGCTGCAATAAACACAGCCACCACACATACCCACGCTCCACATAAGACCTTTCACCTGCACCCACAGTTGCTTCACATGCCACAGCAAACACACAAGCCCACGACCAGCCCCACCCCGAACAAACCACAGTCACCACCTGTTGGAAATGGGATCCCTGGCTGGCCAGGGCTTTCGCCAAAGTCAGTCAGAGACCACCACTCCCAAGTCAGGGAAAGGGAGTTACACGCCAAGATAACCCCTGCTCACCCTCTAGGTAACGTGGCGCGAGCAGCAAGGCTAAACTTGGAGGCGATGTAAGTTAAGTATTTGCGCACGCACCCCAGCAACAACACCCAGCACCCACCACAAAGGAAACTCCACACAAGGTTATATAAAAATAGCCTTTGTATTACACCAAAACACATTAGATAAAACACACACTTTACAATGTGCCAGAGGCACGGGCAGAATTTACAGGGGATATGTACAAGACAGGGCCACCTGGACCACTGTCAGGAATCAGAAGTAACACTTTCAGAAATAGCACTTAGAATGTAAAACATAGAATGTAAAATCACTTTTAGCACACAACCAGTAACTACTGGTAACCAGGATCTCACTAGCACCACCTGCACTAGGGAGAAAACAACCACCTCAGTATCGCAATACAAGTAGGGGTGTAAGAACATAACACATGATGCAATGCATACATTCAGAGGTGTAAGGACAGAGGCACATGACGCATTATCAACACATTCAGAGGTGCAGAACACAGGGTGCGCAAAACATACTACAAATTGTACATTTTCTAACACCCAAAAGCAATAGGACATAGATCATAACAGCATCTACCTCAGTTAGCGCATAAATCACCTTTAGCGCAGAACTCACAAAGTCCAGGTTGCGCCACTGCGCCAAGACCTAAACGTAGCAGCTGCCCACTACTTGCTGGGCAGCTGAGGGACAGAACAGGGGGCCTAAACGCTGCAGCTGGCACTAAGTGCTGAGCAGCTGGGGAACAGCCAGGGATGAAGGAGTGCGCCTCACTCCTAAAGTCCAGAGTACACGTCCCTAGGAAAAGAAAGACCTACACGGTGCAGCTGCCCACTACTTGCTGGGCAGCTGGAAGACAAATCTGCGCCAGGGGCCCTCACTGGCCCCTCAGGAACCAAACTGCATCCAAACTGCGCAATAGGTTGGAGCCCTCTGGCTCTGAAAACAAATATGCCTCTGGCTGGAGCCATCTAGGCTCAAGAAACACTACTGCCCAGCGTGGGGGCCCTCAGGCTCGGCAGTAAATACAATGTCCCAACACGTTGGAGCCTCGGGGCTCAGCATGGGCTCCCCGGGCCCTTTAAATCGATACCGTGCCCTGGGGAAACGTTGGGGCGGCCCTCTACCATCCGGGGCCGCCCTGAAGGCACCTCTTACATTGCGGGGCGCACGGACCCCGAAGAAAACGCTATGCCCCCAACGAGCCCTCTAGGCTCAAAGAACAACTACTGTGGGCCGTGGGAGCGGCCCTCTGCCAAGCGGGGCCGCTCAGCGTTGCGAGGGAATCCCTCGCGCACTCTCAGCACCCCCCCCCGCCCCCCGGGGCAGCTCTACTCACCGGCTGCTCTCCGGAGGCGGCGGGGGACACAGTCTTCTGGCAGCAGTCTGCCGGGGCTCTCCTTCTCCGCCGGCCTCATTTCGCTCCCCGGGGCTCTCCCTCACTCTAGGGAGCCCCAGGGGAGGGGGGGGTCGGCGGCATCTCGAGGCAACGCAGGAACGCGGAGTAGGCTCCCGCCGCTACCTGCTTCTTCGTACCTTCGGGGGCTGGACTTCAGAGTCCTCGGGCTGGCAGACAATCACGGCGCGGCCCGGGGACAGCCTCAATAGGGAATCCCGGGCCGGTAGCCAATCACGGCGCGGCCCCGGGAAGGCATCATCAGGAGGCTCGGCCGGCTGGACCAATCCCAGCGCGGCCGGGTGGGGATGCCGGTGGCTATCTTTCTCCGGGTCTGGGGCCGCGGCGGTGATCACGGGGCCACGCCAGGTGGGCCCCGGCTCTTAAAATGCGAGGTGGGCTCTCGTAAATAAATACAGAGCGCAGCAGAACTCCGCAAATGCCGGGTGGGCACCGGTTTGACAAATAAAAGCGCTCTCAGTGTGGAAAAGTAAATTTTGCCATGTTTTGTGTCCCTACGTGTCCTCCATCTTATGTTATGTGTGCATGATTAATATGCATATGTATTCCCCATGTTTGATTAAAGACGCAATTATAGTTGTGTCCATCTCTAGTATGCTAGCTTCCAGTCCCCGTGAATACTACGAATATCAGGCCTATGTAAAGCTACGTTGCCACGTTTCTTAGTGTGCACGTTATTTCATTGTAAAGTCCCCGTTTCTAGGCCTCAAAAGGGCCTGGACACCAGATTCAGCTTCTGTCTCCTGAGCCCTCGCTGAGGAGCGATACAGCCCCCACCTGTATTCCTGACCCTTCACTTACTTCCTGCCTCACAGTGCCCGGTTCAGCCTGGCTCTGCCTCTGAGTCTGCCAAGAGTATGTTATGATTCTAGTTATCAGTCCAGCCCTCCTTCTCTGCATTCCTAAAGCTACTGAATCACATCAATAGTTTCCGTCATTGTCTAGCCTTTACGTCTCCATGTAAGAGAAATACTGCATTTAATGGTCATTTAATATTCTTCATCACGCACTACATGTAGAATAATGCATGCACCAGTCTTAGAGTCTGTTAGCCTTTACCCCGATAACTATTGGATTCTATCAACATGTTCTCTAAACATCAGATACTAGATAGTGTTTAGGCACATGTCGCCCTGACTCTCCAGACTTCAGTCTCTGCTCCTAGCACAGAGTTCATAGCCCCCAGCTTCTCCTAGTAACACGTCATTGCCAGTTTGCGCGCACCACCAGGTTAGAGGTCCCGGCTCCTTAGGTAGCCCCCTCCATGTTTCCGCCCCATTTATGACATATTCTGACATATTCTGTTACGTTTACATCACATGTCTATGTATACGCCTCTTGTTACACCCACTTTCACCCTTATCTTTCGCGACTGCTATTGACCACACCCACTGCTCCGCCTACTGTATTCACTGTAATGCAACTGTTTTAGTATATATGCTTGTGTATTGTTATTAAAAGTCAGCGCGCTCATCCCAGATCCAGCCCCGGCAGCTGCCAGGCCCTGCCATCCTATTCCTGTGCAGGTTGTCCTGTTCCTGTCCTTTATGCTGTATTAAACCTGCAAAACTCCTACTACCTCGAATCTTGACTCTTATTTATTGAGCCATCTGTTATTGCTATGTCCAGTCAAACCTAGATCCGGTATTATTTATTTATATACCACATAATGGCGACCGAATAGGGACTTGCCCTTTCCCCACGCGCCGGTGAAGCCACGCCAGCCCCCTGATCCTCTGCAGCCGTGACGGAACCATACCGTGCACGTGCAGATATTTCTGCTTCAAGTATCCCTCAGGCCCACGGAGGAGACGGAGGTTGCGGTCCAGCATCCAGACGAGGCGGTGGAGGAACGCGGCGAGTCCCGACCAGAGCCCAAGCCGAGAGTCCAAGGTCCGAGGTATCCGGAGGCCCACCCGTAACAGAAGTCCGAAGTTCGTCCGTCCGGCGTCGAAGCAGTCCAGTCCAGTCCGAGGCCTTCCGTTCTTGCTGCCCGGTGAGTACCGTTGCTGGGGTAGTATCTAGACAGGGTCAATCTAATTGTCTCTGGTCCGTGGGTTTTGGTGGTACACAGACCCAAAACGAAGTGTCCACTTCGGTGGATGCGGGTCCTGACGTGTCTCTTTATGAGACCGGTAAGTTTCGTACTGTTTTAGCAGTGCATCTAGTTTCTGTTCTAGTCAGTTCTGTTCTCGAGAAAATTCATGTATTCTGTTTTCCGTATTCCAGGTAGTATTCTGTTCGAACTGTTATTTTAAATGTTCTTCGTGTATTTTAATGTCGTGGTATGAAAGTGGTATAATTATCGTGTTCATTGTGTATTGTATTGTGTCTAGATTACAGTTCAGTCATGCCGTTATTTTCTAAGCTACGTCAGTTAAAAACCAGAAGAGGTCTGCTAGAAGCAGCAGTTCCTGTCCCGCCTAGAGACAGTCCAGGTCATTTTATGTATCAGAAGCATGGCATAAGTGCCATATTATATCTAGATTTATGGGTAGAGTATACCAAGGAGTTAGAGGAAAAGTATAGATGGCCCGTATCAGGTACGTGGGATGCCGAGTGCATCATGAGAGTAGAAGAAGCATTATGGAAAAAGAAAGCCAGACAGTCACAGAAAGATGCCATCGAGTTATGGCGCAAAGAATCTCATAAAAGAACCGAAAAAGAAATCAGAAAGTCAGAATTAAGTAGAGAATCCTTAGAACGAGCCCAAGAAAGGGAATTAATCGAGATAGGTGAACGAGTTAAAACCGAACAGTCAGACAGACAGAGGAACGCCCTCATTAAGGGTATGTATCCTCTTCTTGCCGAGGGCTTGCCAAAAGCAACCCCGGAGGCATCCAGTAATTTTCCGCCACCATTAGTTCCGACCAAGCTACGTCATAAACCGACCGCAGCTGATATTTTCATCTCGTCCTATTTGGACGACACAGTCCCGGAATATGCAAATCCTGTTCCACCAGCTCCTGTAAACAATGCAATTCCTGCTCCTCCAGACACCGGGGCACCCTTTGCAGTACCTGCTACGGTACCCCCGGTCCAGCCTACATTACAATTTCCCACTCTGCCAGCACGAAGAGTATCAGTCGACGATTCTAGTTTAGGGGCCGCAGGAGGAGGTCCTCCTGGTACCCCGCCGCCACACCAACGTAGAACGTTGGCCGAGTTACATGAATGTGCGTTACAGCGTACGCCCAAATATAAGTCCGTTGCAGACATCCGACGAGCTCTCACTGAATGCCGCTATGATCCAGTTGCAGGTGATGACAGTACAGTTATATATTCCATCCGTGTAAGACGGGTGACCGGGTATTTGGACACCCTACCGGACATGAAAGAAGATCTAGACAGAATATATCGTTTCATCCGTACAGGGGATGATCCAGAAAGTATTGGCGAAGCCATGTCTCAACGGAAAGCTGAGATCCAGCTCATGATATTAAAGTTTCTGATTAATTGTCTAATAAGAGAACAAGATTACCCGACTAAAGATCCGGCCGAAATGAGAATCCTGACAAGGTGGAGTGATAATATAGCCGAGGGTAAGCACAAGACTATCAGTAGTATAGAGAGTATGTACAAGAAAATTCGTAAGGAAATAATAAAGTTACACGAACAACGTAAAGCAGCACAAGTAAGCGAGAAAGAGAATGACTCTACTGAAGAGGTAGACGACGAGAATCCCGCCAGAATAGCGTATGTAGGAAAATCTAGATTTCCAGATCGCCATTTACGTCTAGAACACAAGTCAGTTTTACATCATTCAGCACCAGAACAAGGTTCTCTAGAACAAGTATTTCAAGTTACCGATCACATTCTGAAATCACGAATCGGTTATAATGAACTTAGTACTTTGCATGAACAAGAACTAGCCCGATCAGCAGTCCGATGGATTACTGATTCTACCACTTTTCCAGACGAAATAGTGGCACAAATGTTTCTGAAACTGCCCCCAGCCGAGCAACGACTGGTGGGTATGTATATGATCCAGCACCTCATTACTCTGTATGAGGGTCAACATTCTGATCCTGGTCCGTTACACGATGTCCTGAACGAGTTACTCCAGTATAGATGGAAAGGTTTAGGTACCGATTTAATTAGTGTCATTCTAGAACAGCGCCACAAATATAGAACGTTTTTGAACCCGCATTTTGTTCATGTCTCACCCCCAGAAAGTAAACCCTTTTACATAGACAGACAGAATCCGTTACGAGAAGTACATCCAGTTAGGACAGCAGGTGGTGAAATGCAACGAGTGTTTGTTTACACCCCGATCACAAAGATGGAACTCTTAGAGATGAAGAAATTAATTCCCTGTCATGACAAAGATCCAGCAGGGTTCCACCGAGAATTAAAGGACATGCTCCGTATGGGAGAATACACGTATCCAGATATAATTAAGATGCTAAAGGTCCTGTTGCCCGCAGGGGTATACGAGAAACTCAAGGAAAAAGAATGGGAGGTGGGAGAGAAAAAGATCGATTGGGCAGTTCTAGAAGCTGAAGATAAGATACGAGTACCAGGTACCGGTCTTGGAGAGAAATGTAAAGAATTACCAGAATTGTTGATACAAGTTTTGCCCAGATTATTAGCCACTAAAAAGGAAGACTGGGATGCAATCTCAGCCTGTAAACAGAAACAAGATGAAGACACTAGTGATTTTTATTCTAGATTGAGAAATGTTTTATTATAAACAGTGGCCTCAAGACAAGTAGCGAGTCATACCCTCATCTTTTTGTTACTAAACTAGTCGAGAATTCAAGTCCACAAGTTAAAAATCGAGTTTTGAAAGTCGAAAGTACCTGGCAAGCTAGTACCCCGTCCCAGATGTTGCAGATGCTTCAGTATCACCAGAATAGAATCAGAGAAGAGCAAGAACACGAGAGAAAACGTATGAAAGACACGAAAATGAAAGTACTAGTTGCACAATCTGTTCCACAAGACAGTCAGAAGAGGGGTCCGAATCAAGCCAGTCATCCTGCAGCTCCCGTTAAAGGGAACTGCAATTATTGTAAACAGCCAGGTCATTTTATAAACGAGTGTGCAGTTCTGAAACACAACATAGCTACCGGTAAGACTAAAGAAAGACCACGTCCGCCTAGACAAGAACAAGTTTCACAGACTCCTCAGCCACAGAATGCACCACAGACAGTTACAGTACCGCAGCCTATTGCTGCAACACAGCATGTTACACAGCAGATGTACCAGTATGCACAGTCCGAGTATCCAGAGTATCAACCGTATTCATGAAACAGCCTAGAGAGGGAGGTAGGCTTGCCTCTCATCGAGATTCCTGTAGATCAAGAAGGCCCCTATGTTCATAGTCAAGTACTAGGGAAAGACAGAAAGTTTCTGATTGATACAGGGGCAAGTAGGACCACCATCAGTCACGCCGAAGTTCCAGGGGCTCCGCTCTCAGGTTCTAGAAATGTTTCCCTTGGATTTTCAGGAAAGCCTATTGTAAACGAGATATCAAAGCCAGTTACTCTAGAAGTAGGTCCATTGTCCCGCACTACTGATCTGTTACTTACGAAGTCATGTCCAGAAAATTTGTTAGGCATTAAGACACTGAAAGAATTAGGTGCAGTTATTTGCTGTTCCCCAGAGGGAATACGATTGTTTTTACGTGACTTCAAGGGTCACTATGTATTACGAGATTTTGATCCGAGATTGTCTAATGTTCCGCAGCATCTATGGGCGCAAGGTCCAACTGATGTTGGTTATATGCAAATCACACCCCATCGTGTGACTCTCAAGCCAGGTGTAGTGTTACCACGAATCAGACAGTACAGATTGCCACCTGAGGCTGTAGCAGCTTATCAACAATTATTGACGAGCTCATGGCTCAAGGAGTAGTTGTAGAAACTGACTCCAATGTATGTAATTCTCCGATCATTCCAGTCATGAAACGTACTGATCCAAATGCACCCCCAGTATATCGATTAGTGATTGACCTTCGAGAACTCAATAAATGTATTATTCCCCAGTACCCAGTTGTTCCAGATATCTCTTCCCTATTGACAGCCATTGATTCCGAGGCCTCATTTTTTACAGTCATAGACCTCAAGAACGCGTTTTTCAGTGTCCCCATTCATCCAGACAGCCAGTTTCTTTTCGGATTTTGTTTAAATGGAAGGAGCTATATGTTCACACGAGCTCCTCAAGGTTTCACAGAAAGTCCTAGTATTTACAGTCAAGCACTTAAAAGACAACTAGACAATATTCACATGCCAACTGACACTGCCCTGCTCCAGTATGTCGATGATCTACTGATCACAGCCCGTTCTGAACGTGCTTGCGAGCGAGCATCACTTACAGTCTTGTATTTCCTTGCCGAGATGGGGCACAAGGTGTCCCCTTCGAAGCTTCAATTCTGTGTCCAGCAAGTGATCTACTTAGGCCACTTACTGTCCAAGTGGGGTAGGCAGTTGACACCAGACCGTATCCAGCTAATAGCGAGTCTTCCTCAGCCCAAGACCCAGAAGGAGGTACGTGCTTTTATCGGCCTTACTTCTTATTGCAGACAATGGATTCCTCAGTATGCATTTCTAGCTAAACCACTGATACAGTTAACGACACAGGAGGCAGCCGTATCGACTGTCCTCCCTTGGACATCTGAACATACACTTAGTTTCAATGAGTTAAAGAAAGCCTTATGCCAAGCTCCAGTTCTAGCTACACCGAACTACAGTAAGCCTTTTACACTTTTCGTCACTGAACGTGAAGGTACAGCATTATCTGTTCTCACACAAGATCAAGCAGGACAATACAAGCCTTGTGCTTATTTTTCGAGCACATTAGATCCTGTAGCCCAGGCTCTGCCTGCGTGCCTCAAGTCAGTTGCAGCCACAGCACTAGCTATCAGACAAAGTGATTCCATAGTCTTAGGACATTCCTTGACAGTACAAGTTCCACACTCCGTGGAAGTTCTTTTAAACCGAACACAAACTCAGCACTTGACAATTGCACGTTTAACAGGTTATGAATTGACACTGTTCCAGCCACACATAGAAATCAGACGCTGCAACGTTCTAAATCCTGCTACTCTGTTACCATCAGTTACTTCGAATCTTGCCACACACGACTGTGTGGAAGTAGTTAATACCATGACCAAGCCAAGACAAGATCTGACAGATATTCCATTACCAGATCCCGACCTGACACTTTATGTGGATGGTTCATGTATGAGAACAAATACAGGAGAACTAGTAGCCGCGTATGCAGTGAATACTGACACTGAAGTTATAGAAACACACCGTATTGACACCCTGTCTGCTCAAGCAGCAGAGCTAGTTGCTCTGACTCAAGCCTGCATACACGCTAAGAACCTGGAAGTTAACATTTACACAGATTCACGTTACACATTTGGAGTCGTACACGACTTCGGAGTGCTCTGGCAGGAGAGAGGTTTCATGACTTCTCATGGAACCAAGATTCAGCATGGTCTCTTTATTCAGGCTCTGTTAGATGCCATACACTTACCGACATCCATTGCTATCATGAAATGCAAAGCACATACGAAAGTTACTGACACTATTTCTCAAGGTAATGATCTAGCAGATCGCACAGCCAAGCTTACAGCACAGACTCCAGACATTTCAGTTAACCCGACACAGACACATACTCCAGATCCGACTACATGTATGACAGTTAAGGATCCTACTCAAGATGTCATAGATATCCAGTTACATGCTACTCCCGATGAGATCAAGAAATGGTCCGAACAAGGAGGGGTCCAGACAGATCAGGGATGGGTAACGAAGGGTAGAGCCACATGGTTTCTCCCCGACTCTATGGTTCAAGTCATTATCAATACCGCACATAGTCCAGCACACTTAGGAGATAAAGCTATGTTAGACAGTATCCAGAACATTTGGTTCAACAAGCATTTACGAGCTGCAGCCAAGCAGAAAGTCCGTACCTGTATGATATGTTGCCAGTTTAATCCAGGTAAAAGTGTCCCGGTGGAACAAGGTGGATTCCAACCCCCTGACCACCCTTTTGAAGTCCTCCAGATGGATTACATTCAGATGGAGCGATGTCGAGGTTTCAAGTATGTTCTTGTAGTTGTATGCGCTTTGTCCATGTGGACAGAAGCATATCCAGTCCCAGATTACACAGCCGCGACCACTGCCAAGCAGTTGGTTCGTGAATTCTTCCCCCGCTACGGACTCCCTAGAGTCGTATATTCTGACAACGGCCAGCCATTCTCATCTGAGCTTATGAAACACATCTCCCTTTTGCTAGGGTACCAGTGGAAGTTCCATTGTGTACGCCATCCTGAAGCAGCCGGTCTAGTAGAGAGACATAATCAGACCCTGAAAATCCGCATTGCAAAAGTATGTAAAGAGAAAGGTGTAGACTGGATAGTAGCTCTGCCAGTCGCTTTGTTTTATATGCGCATGGTCGCACACTCCAGATCAGGTCTGTCCCCGTACGAGGTCGTATTCGGCCGCCCCCCTAACATGTGGGGTACACCTAGACCCCGAAGTATTACCGATGTTTCAAGTAATATGCTGACAGATTACCTAGCTTCCTTGATGTCTGCCCTACACTCTTGTCGTTCACAGGTTGCCGCCGCATTTCCAGACAATACCGAGGTGGCACCGCATGAAATCGTTCCCGGATGCATGGTTCTCGTGAGGAACTTTGATCGTTCAAGTCCGCTGGAGCCTCGCTGGAGAGAACCCCGACAGGTCCTCCTGGCCACCCGTACTGCCGTCAAGTTGGAAGGCAGGAAGGGCTGGGTCCACCTGTCACATGTGAAGAAGTTTTACGGACTAAAAAGTGTTTCCAAGAACATTTCCGAGGATTTTAAAGACTGCCAAAGTACTATTCTTAAGGACTGTCCCGCAAAAGACATTGACACGAACCCTTCCCTGTTAGAGAAAACTCCGCAACAGGAGTATAAGAAGAAATTAAGGTCTAGTAAAATAAGTCAGCCAGTTTGATTGTCTAAGTCCTCCCCTAGGTGAAACGGTTAGACCGGTTTCTGACATGTATAAAATAGACCCCCATAGTGAGAGAGTTAGTCAAAACTCAATCCGATGTATCGTTTTTCTAAGTTTCGTATTGTTTTTCAGCCTTATGTTTACCTGCACCAGTTATGCATTTTATTTATGTTTTCCAGTTTCTCATGTAAATAAGTCTTCTAATGTTACAGTAGAGCACACGTTTAGTGATCTGCCTCCTCATGAACTCTCTTATCGTCTTGCTATGCGTAATAATTCCTTTATCCGCATGTTACATTATTCACACCAGACCAGCAATGCCACTAATTGTTGGGTGTGTGGTCGACTCCCCCCTTTCCAGACACCGAAGGGAGTTCTGCCACTCTTTCCTTATCCATTTTCACATAATGGTTCGTGTGGAGCATGGTCCACGTTAATGTCATCTTCAAATGATATGTCCCTTCTAAACAGTACATGTTTTCCAGACAAGCAAGGTCTTCCCCACAGAACCGGGTTAGATCTAGAAAATGAAGTTTATAATTTGGGTAATTATTCTTCGAATTTTATGGTCCTGAATGTTCAGTCTGATCCTATTCCAGACTTACCTGCTATTTAAGTACTACCAATCAAAGGCGAATTATGTGTCAGAAATAATGGTTCCGTACATGTAGGACATAGTGATTGTACTACTATTGTCAAGTATAGTGACAGTAGGAAATCTATTTTCAAAGCTTCACGTCATTCTTATTTTGTTTGTGGTCAGACGGCATATGTTCGTCTGCCCCTCGATTGGGAGGGAACCTGTTACATTGCCTTCCTACTGCCACCTGTTTTCCTAGCCCCACCTGATTATCATAGAAACACACATCTAGTACACTTTAGACATAAAAGGGAGATCGAGTCCCCAATTGTCGATTATACTGAAACTGCTCTAGAACAGTATACAGATTTCAATAGAGGTTTCTTTTTCTTTATAGGCCCTATCCAGAATAGTAAGCTAATCCGTAGGTTAACCAGAACCCTTGAAGCAGTAGTGAATGAGACTGCCTCTGCCCTAGGTAACTTAACCGAAGAGCAATCTGCTATGAGATTTGTCGTGCTCCAAAATCGTCTCGTTCTTGACGTCATACTGGCCGATAGAGGAGGAGCATGTAGAGTCATCGGATCTAGTTGCTGCATTTTCATTCCTAATAACGCGCCGTCTGTTTATTCAGCTATAACCAGACTCCATAAAATTGCCCATATGTTACACCAAGATCCAGGCACCTGGACATGGTCCGGTTGGTTCAGGAATATAATTTCCGCCTGGGGATGGAAAGTATTGTCCTTTCTAGGTATTGCAGTAGCGATCATATTCAGTTGCTGCCTCTGTATACAATGTGGCCCTGCGATGTGTGGCATTTGTGCTACCTCTTGTATTCCTAGTTCCAAGCCCCATTCTAAATCCCGTTCCAAGACAATCAGAGACGAGCAAATGATACTGTATGAAATGATAGATGGTATCATGAATATTGATGTTTCCTGATGGAAACGTAGTGACAAGGAGGGAATGTGGAAAAGTAAATTTTGCCATGTTTTGTGTCCCTACGTGTCCTCCATCTTATGTTATGTGTGCATGATTAATATGCATATGTATTCCCCATGTTTGATTAAAGACGCAATTATAGTTGTGTCCATCTCTAGTATGCTAGCTTCCAGTCCCCGTGAATACTACGAATATCAGGCCTATGTAAAGCTACGTTGCCACGTTTCTTAGTGTGCACGTTATTTCATTGTAAAGTCCCCGTTTCTAGGCCTCAAAAGGGCCTGGACACCAGATTCAGCTTCTGTCTCCTGAGCCCTCGCTGAGGAGCGATACAGCCCCCACCTGTATTCCTGACCCTTCACTTACTTCCTGCCTCACAGTGCCCGGTTCAGCCTGGCTCTGCCTCTGAGTCTGCCAAGAGTATGTTATGATTCTAGTTATCAGTCCAGCCCTCCTTCTCTGCATTCCTAAAGCTACTGAATCGCATCAATAGTTTCCGTCATTGTCTAGCCTTTACGTCTCCATGTAAGAGAAATACTGCATTTAATGGTCATTTAATATTCTTCATCACGCACTACATGTAGAATAATGCATGCACCAGTCTTAGAGTCTGTTAGCCTTTACCCCGATAACTTTTGGATTCTATCAACATGTTCTCTAAACATCAGATACTAGATAGTGTTTAGGCACATGTCGCCCTGACTCTCCAGACTTCAGTCTCTGCTCCTAGCACAGAGTTCATAGCCCCCAGCTTCTCCTAGTAACACGTCATTGCCAGTTTGCGCGCACCACCAGGTTAGAGGTCCCGGCTCCTTAGGTAGCCCCCTCCATGTTTCCGCCCCATTTATGACATATTCTGACATATTCTGTTACGTTTACATCACATGTCTATGTATACGCCTCTTGTTACACCCACTTTCACCCTTATCTTTCGCGACTGCTATTGACCACACCCACTGCTCCGCCTACTGTATTCACTGTAATGCAACTGTTTTAGTATATATGCTTGTGTATTGTTATTAAAAGTCAGCGCGCTCATCCCAGATCCAGCCCCGGCAGCTGCCAGGCCCTGCCATCCTATTCCTGTGCAGGTTGTCCTGTTCCTGTCCTTTATGCTGTATTAAACCTGCAAAACTCCTACTACCTCGAATCTTGACTCTTATTTATTGAGCTATCTGTTATTGCTATGTCCAGTCAAACCTAGATCCGGTATTATTTATTTATATACCACATCAGCGCTGCAGGCAGAAAGGAAGCGCTCCCAAGCGCTTAGTGGACAATCCAGCGCTCCCCAGGCGCTAGAAGGGCAAGACACAGCGCTCCACAGCGCTAGGGCAAAGAACAAGCGCTCCCAGGCGCTTTAGGGAAGTCCATAGTCCAGAAAGAGTCCTTCAGGAGTCCAGGGGCTGGGCAGGGCCCAGGGGAGGCAAGCCTTCCCCCCCCGGGCCCAAGCAGCAGCACGCTCCTGGCAGTTTCAAGCAGCAAACAAGAACCTTTTCCAAGAGGTCACAGCCTCTTTTTATACAGACAAATCCTTTGTCTCAAGGTGCAGGGTGGGGGCGAAACCAGTCGCAGCTGGTTCTTGAGTACTCTGTTTACCTCAACCACCCTCTCTATTCACTGGCAGGGCTAGGGTCTTTAGACACACCACAGGGGGGCGGAACCAGCATTGTGTGGGGAAAACCCAGCCCATTCAGGACACAGGTACACTCCTCCCACACATCACTCATGCTAATCTCCCACTCACCACAGACCCATCCAGACTTCCTGGAGCCTGGCATGCCAGCCAGCTCCAGCCAATCACGCTCCAGCACCCTCACTGCACACGTACAGCCATGTCTAGGAATGACACTTCCCCACTAGACACATACATGCCGCATACACCATCTTGCAGCATTCACTCTCACGAGTTCACACATACCAGACTCGAGCCTGTACACCCCACGCATCAGGAACTACCAGGGACACATACATTCCCCATGCATTCCTATGGGAGGGCAGGCCTATCTCACACACGCACTCAGGGAGCGCACGCACTTTACACTGCCCACAGTGTCAAAGTGCGCAAAGACCAGAAATCACTACACTTCAAGGCAAAAAGTTCAGGGGTGACCCTGCCAGAAGGCCCAAGTCCAACACAACCCCCTTCCAGCCAAAACGGAGGGTAGGCCAATCACCACTGTGATGGACTTCCCTGCTTGGGGCGATAGAACACGGACGCGGGCCCGCACTGCAGGGACACCCTCCGGTTCTACGCCACGTTGATCCATAAGACAAGCACATACTTAAAAAAAAAAACAGGCCCAACTAGGCGACCCCACTGGTACTCCTTAGCTGTCCACGGCTAGGACCAGGCCCTAGGCCACCCAGATACCACTGGTCCCTGCCAATCCACAGAGTGGGGGGTTGTAACCCCGGCCTACACTAGCCATTCTCCACTCCGTTTCTCAGTGTAGTTCCTAACTACCACTGATCCTTCAACCTAGGGTCCGCACCCTCAGGCTGACCAGAGGTCACGGGCAAGATTGCCCCACCCTACCTCTACTTCTGAAGCACCCTCCAGAACACAACTCTCCCATCAGTTTAGGACCTTACTTCCTCAGCAGCAGTGACCACGGTCAGACCACCACAAGAACGGTGTAGCGAGGCGTTGCACGTTGCGGTGCCCCCCAGTTGCGGTGCAGCCTATGGATCGTTGACGGCGTCGAGACGACGTCGGTGAGCGCAGAGGCGGCGTTGCTCGAGGGGGACGTTGCTCAGTGCGGTGCCTACAGGACACCAGGGTGGTCATGACTGAATCACAGCTCCCTTAACTGGTTTACCACCTGGGATTCAAATTCACCGGATGGACAGGGGTCAGACTCCTTCTGACCCCCTTCCAGAGTTCTGCACCCTCCCACTGTAGAACAGGGTCCCTCCACTTAAGGTAGGCCCCACCTGCTCTCAGGGTAGTACCACAACACTCAGCCAAGAACCCTAAAGATCCCTGCTAGGCCTGTACCACCCCTTCTGGGAAACACAGGGTCTCTTCACTCAAGATGAGCCCCACCTGTGTTCACAGGGGTACCCCTAGAAGACAAACCGGCCAGGACACTGGCTACAGTCGCCCTGCCGTCCAGGACAGGCAACCACCTGAACCTGGCTCCCTAACCTAGGGACGCTACCCTTTGGTTAGATGCATGGTGCACCAGGACTTCCACAAGTTGAAAACAAAAATCTAAGACTTTCTCTCCTCCTTCAGCAGCAAGGCAATCACTGCAGGTCAATACCCCATACAGCTTACCCGGTTCCTTCTCTTCAGGCAGAAGTTCCTTCTTGTAACTTCAGGACACTACGCACAGTTGCCCTTACGTCCAGATCCGGAAACACCGGCTACTGGCTCCCCAACCAAGGGACGTACCCCTTTGGTCAGATGCCTGGCGCACCAGGACTTCCTTGAGGGTGACACATAACTAATGTGTCGTGTAGAAGTCTGACTGACACTCAGGACAGAAGTGGCACCACCATGGTCACTCACTGGCGACACAACCCTTCTGGCTGGCCCCTGACCCACTGGCTTTTCCACTGGGGAACCTATCACCCTCGCACCCCTCCATCTGGACTTCTGCACCCTCCCAACTGGAGCGGTACTGCCAGACACCAGAACTACTGGAACCCTGGTTACAGAGGTTCCACGTTCTCCAGACACTCTGGAAGATCCTCCTCAAATGACCTATTGGTACAGCCTAGGCCCCCGACCGGATGTTCCCTTCAGAAACAATCCAGGCCCTGACACTGGGTTTCGGGCACCTGGAGACATGCAGTCCCACCCACTCCTTCTCCTCTTGAGACAGGACGTGAGCCCCTACACCGAGACCTAGCTGGGCTACACGGAACCTCTTCCACCACGCTGGGCTGGAAGACACCTCAGACACTCCTTTTGGAATCACTCCATCCCCTATGCCTCTCTCATCCCAGAACATTACCAACTCCAAAATTCTGTCTCTCAACAGACCACAGAAATCAAAAAGCAGGCTCCACTGTCTGCAGACGTTCTTGGGAATAGTTCAACACACAGGACTTAGGTATCTGAACAAAACAAGAGTACACAAGCATTCAGCAAGCTCCCCATCCAGAGAACTCACAAACACGTCCAGTGCCACACACCATTCATCCACACACACACCCCTCCCCAGACTGGTAAGGCAGTTTCTACCACCCCTGACTTCTCAACCTGACCACACTTGACACAGGTACCATTACTCCAGGGCAGGGACGGGGGACACATGCACTGGACACACTTATGCTGCCACCACTGGATCCCACCCTTCTGTGAAATCCAGAAAACACACTGCACTTAGGAGGATGATCTACCCTCCCGAGCTAGGGACACCTAACTCAAAGTGCACAAGAAACACATTTCCACAGAAATGACATTTTTAGCAAACTTAAACAATAATCCCCAAAATGTTTTTATCTAAAATGCAGAGTTTTGTGGTGCAGCCAGCTGCTACTAAGGTACAACGCAAACACAAATCCTTATCCTCACCGCTTGCCGCCAATGTTGGAAATGGGATCCCTGGCTGGCCAGGGCTTTCGCCAAAGTCAGTCAGAGACCACCACTCCCAAGTCAGGGCAAGGGAGTTACACGCCAAGATAACCCCTACTCACCCTCTAGGTAACGTGGAGTGAGCAGCAAGGCTAAACTTGGAGGCGATGTAAGTTAAGTATTTGCGCATGCACCCCAACAACAACACCCAGGACCCACCACAAAGGAAACTCCACACAAGGTTTATATAAAAATAGCCTTTGTATTACACCAAAACACATTTAGATAAAACACACCCTTTACAATGTGCCAGAGGCACGGGCAGAATTTACAGGGGATATTTACAAGACAGGGCCACCTGGACCACTGTCAGGAATCAGAAGTAACACCTTCAGAAATAACAATACAATACTTGTAGGCCTAGAACTTAGAACATAGCCTATCAGATAGTACCTTCCGTCCTGGTTGCACGGGATAATGCGAGTGATCTCCTCAGTAGGCTTGAGCGGGCGGCCCAGCGGAGCGGCGCGACTCAGGGGAGAGTGGCGCGGCTCGAGGCTTGAGCGGGCGGCCGGCAACGTACAAGCGTTTCTCTGGGGCGACCAATGTGTGCGGCTCAGAAGAGGAGGGGAAGGCAGGATGCGGGCGACCCAGCGAAGCGGCGCGGCTCAGGGGAGAGCGGCGCTGCTCGAGGCTTGGACGGGCTGCCGGCACGAGCTGCCGAGGGGAACAGAATCTATCAACATAGCTATCACCTATAGGCTATAAATTAAAAATCATCCAGGCCAAGAAAAGCTACTTATCCGAAGGGATTTGACCCTGTTGAAAGAATTATTCCATATTAGAACTACAATTTGCTTCAGCCTCTTAAGATACCTTACAACACTGCAAAAAATTATGTAATATTAAATAATGTAAAACCTTTCAGACTGATGGACGTGGCTGTTCTTGGTACCACTGTTACAAGCTGCCGACCTGCCAGTTTACGCCCAGTTCATGAAACCTCTCTTCCCTTTTCTTAAAACTCAGTTGCAGGCCTTCATTAAATCTAATTTAGTCTAATTTAATCTATGGGGGGTTTGTATGCTCTGAGGTACGAGTCTAGGGCTGCCCACATTTCCCCTCTGGCTGTGTGGTTTGCTGAGTGTTTCGCGGTGATGTTGTCGGCGCCTCTCAGGAAGGTTACCCAGTTAAACCACCTCTTGAATGTTGCTTCGCTAGTGTTCTTCCAGTTCGCTAGTATTGTCTTAACGGCCGCTGTGAGAAGGAGGTCCACTAGCTCCCTGTCCCCCCTATATTCTAGGTCTGAGGCTAAGAAAGCTGTGGCTTCATTAGGATCTTTGGGATCATTAGAGGCGGACAGAGAGAGAACTGAAGAGGCAGAGAGAGAGGCCGAAGGCGCTGTGGGGGGTCGCAACCCAGGTCAGCGGGGCAGGGCTGCGGCCGAAGCCGGAAGGGCTGGGAACACTTTCACTTCCTGGTGACATCACTGGCCTGGACCAGGGGTTTACAACCATTACAATGCAACTTTTACCACGCAGTGCTGTTACAACGCAGGTTTTACTACGCATACCATTACAACGCATTACACTGGGGGGCGCTCTAGGATAGGGAATACGTTTAATTTACTATCCAACACCTTCCCTACTATCCACGGGGACTAGAGTTGGAATAGTAAATTAAACTATTCACTATCCAGCACCCCCAAGTGTAATGCGTTGTAATGGTATGCGTAGTAAAACCTGCGTTGTAACAGCATGCGTGGTAAAAGCATTCGGACCAGGCCCCAGGAGAGGAAACAAGCGTGCATTCTGCAGCCTGGGAGCACGTGGGGCCCCAGAGGCTCATGGGATGAGTGACCAGCATCCCTGGGGCAGAGGCCTTCAAGACACAAGCATTGGCAAAGCCAATACAACTGGTGACATCACTGTCCTGGACCAGGCCCCAGGAGAGGAAACAAGCGCGCATTCTGCAGCCTGGGAGCACGTGGGGTCCCCCAGAGGCTCATGGGATGAGTGTGACCAGCATCCCCGGGCCAGAGGCTGCACCCCAGCCGGCAGGACAGAGGCCTTCGAGACACAAGCATTGGCAAAGCCAATACAACTGGTGACATCACTAGCCTGGATCAGGCCCCAAGAGAGGAAACAAGCGCGCATTCTGCAGCCTGGGAGCACGTGGGGTCCCCCAGAGGCTCATGGGATGTGTGACAGCATCCCTGGGGCAGGGGCTGCATCCCCAGCCGGTGGGGCAGAGGCCTTCGAGACACAAGCATTGGCAAAGCCAATACAACTGGTGACATCACTGGCCTGGACCAGGCCCCAGGAGAGGAAACAAGCGCGCATTCTGCAGCCTGGGAGCACGTGGAGCCTCAGAGGCTCATGGGATGTGTAACCAGCATCCCTGGGTCAGAGGCTGCACCCTAGACGGTGGGGCAGAGGCCTTCGAGACACAAGCATTGGCAAAGCCAATACAACTGGTTACATCAATGGCCTGGACGAGGCCCCAGGAGAGGAAACAAGCGCGCATTCTGCAGCATGGGAGCACGTGGAGCCCCAGAGGCTCATAGGATGTGTGACCAGCATCCCTGGGCCAGAGGCTGCACCCCAGCCGGTGGGACAGAGGCCTTTGAGACACAAGCATTGGCAAAGCCAATACAACTGGTGACATCACTGGCCTGGACCAGGCCCCAGGAGAGGAAACAAGCGCGCATTCTGCAGCCTGGGAGCACGTGGGGTCCCCCAGAGGCTCATGGGGTGTGTGACCAGCATCCCTGGGCCGGAGGCTGCATTCTGCTGCTGCACCCAGCCGGCGGGGCAGAGGCCTTCGAGACACAAGCATTTGCAAAGCCAATACAACTGGCTTGAGTGTGAGCGCTAACTAAAACAGAAATAAAACAGAAAAAAACTAAAAAAAAAAAGAAATCTAGGACAAGCCTTTTCCCGCTCATGTTGAAAAATTTCACATTGAAATCAATAAAAAAAGTATTCACTTCACACGATCAGCCACCTTTGGCCAATTTGCCTTCTTCTGTTCCATGGACACTAGTTTTAAACAACTCAAGCAATTTTTGGATACCTTTCAAGCCAGATTCTTAACAGGACACAGTACAGAACTGGTAATCCTATTATTTTTTAATGATCTTTGGCACAGGGTCGACCACTGGTGTTTTGGGACACTGGGGCGTATAGACTTCTCAAAAGCCTCCCATACCATCAATCATTCCATCCTGAAAGAATCAGAGAAGAAGTGAGGCTGGACTGGGCTGCTGAGTCAAATAAATTACATCATTTCTCTCTGAGGATCCGCAGATCTCTAAGTTCCCACCTTTTTATTCCGGACCGAAGCCATTGACCTGTGGTGTTCCATAGGAGTCAATCATGTACTTTCCCCTTTTTCAATTCACTCTCCGACAACAGGGGTCAGTTTCTATATGTTAATGAAGGACACTCATATCATATTTAGCGTGTTTAACCAGAGTGCAAATTTGAACCTTGCACGAGGTATACTGACAAAGGGGCTTATTTATGGTATTTTGGCAAAGGGCAGCGCAGCATGGCACCTTGCTGTGTTGCCCTACACCAAAGTCAAGGGGCAGGAATGCACTGTATTTAAGCAATCTGGTGCATTTGTGTCCTTTCTCCCTGCGCTGATTCCATTTTGGAAGCCTAGTGCCAACTTAGGCACCCTTGCACCATGGTGCAAGGATGCCTCTGTCGCATGCAGGATTGTTTTTGTGCAGAAAGGGACAAGATTAGGGGCCTTGGCTTTAGCACAACAGTCAAAGGGAAGGGCGTTAATCAGGCCCTCAGCTCCTATGAGACAGAGAGATTAGAGAGTGAAGGCCAGACTTCAGGAGATGATCCTACAGAGGGGGGCTTAGCCCACACAAGCAATCGGGAGGGAGGTGATGACTAAAACTCTCTACCCTTCCAAAGACCCCCTTCGCGAGTGGGAAGTGACAGAAGCACCTCCAGTGTTCCCCCCAATGGTAAGGTGGTAGCACCCCTAGAAGTTGAGCTTGGCCTTGGCCTTGGCCTGGAGGAGAGAAAACTTGATCTGGATGAAAGGAGACTAGCCCTTGTTGAGCGAAGGGCGAAGATTGGTTTCAAGCCCAAAGATAATGTAGGCAGCAACTTAAATAGGGAAAAGGAGGAGTCTTTTGACCCCAAGGTCCCCAAAGGGATTGTCCCCAAGTTTAGTGATGATGATGTCATCGATAAATGACTTACCGCTTTTGAGAGGGCTTGAAAAATGAGGAAAGTAGGTCACCAACACTGGGGCTCTCTGCTGTGGGAGTTATTCTTGGTGAAGGGCAGAGATAGACTTCTGACCCATAATGAGAAAGTGGCTGAGTCCTATCAATACACGAAGGAGACCTCATAGAAGGGCTTGGACTTCCCACATAGGAGTACAGAGACTTTGTTGTCCCCTTAGTCAAAGCACTGGGGGCTTCATTAATGGCTGTGAAGTGGATACATATGAAGGGCTGTATAGTTTACTTACCACAGAGAAATTGTGTCAGCATCTAGTAGATTCCAAACTGTCTTCTCGCAGAGAGCTGGTGAGGATAGCTGACAAATGGGTCAGAACCAGTGTCAGGAAGATTCAAGGTGGGGTTGACCCCAGAAGGGTGTTACGGCTTCCCAGCAAGGGAAGGAGGTGAGCACCAACAAAAGAGAACAGGAGGTAGAACTCTAAAGGCCCCCAAAAGTCGTCCAAGCAGGGTGGGCCGCGGCTCTTGCCAGTCCTCAGGAAAGGGGTATCAAGGTAAGAATTGAGATCAAGAAGGCTGGGACATGCTATGACTGTCAGCAGGCAGGGCACAAGAAGAGGGATGCAGTACACCCGAAGAAGTCTTCCACTGGAGGACAATCCAAGGGATGTGCTGGTGTTTAGATGGGAGTGTACTCTAGAGAGGCCAGAGGATGCACTGAGGCTCCCTTAGTTTCCCTGGGTGGGGTGGACATTGGAGCACTTACCTCCAAGTCTGGACAAGTTCAGGCAAAGACCAAGAAGCATTGGGCTGAGGTAGCGGCTCTGAGGGATACAAGTGCTAGTGTCACCAGGGTGGCAGCCAGACTGGTTTTCCAAGACCAAGTGATTCCTGGTATTAGTCACCAGATTAACAGTGCTGACTTTGAGACAAAGCTCCATTCAATGGCCATGGTAAACTTAGAGTTACCAGGGCCAAAGAAGGTAACTGGCCTAAAGAAGGTGGTTGTGTCCCCTGTCATACCTGTTGAGTGTCTGTTAGGCAATGATCTGGAAACGTCTGCATTTATTGGGAGGGTGGGCTCCTGAATACTGAGGCCAGGGACCCCAAACCAGGAACTTCCAGGAGAGTGGTGGTCCCCCAGGTGTACGGAGAGTTCATCTTAACATTGCCCATGACACCCGCCTTGCTGGACATCTGACACAAACCAAGACCTGGGACAGATTGGTTGCCCATTTGTATTGGCCCCAGATGTCTCTGAGGTTTTGTCGCTCTTGTGTGACTTGTCAAGCCAGTGACAAGACAGGCACACAACCAAAGGCTCCCTTAATTCCACTACCCCGATTTTTTGGAGAGGGTAGGGAGTGACATTGTTGGTCCCTCTGACACTCCAACTGCATCTGGGAACAGACTTATCCTAGTGGTAGTGAACCATGCCAATAGATATCCAGAGGTAATTCCCCTCAGGACTGCAACTGCTCCTGCAGTAGGAAAGGCCCTTCTTGGAATCTTCATCAGGGTTGGGTTTCCCAAAGAGGTAATCTCTGATAGAAGTACATACTTCATGTTTGCATACCTAAACACTATGAGGAATTAATGTGGTGTAAGTTACAGATTAATCATCCCCAGACTAATGGCTTAGTTGAGAGACTCAACAAAACCATAAAGGGCATGATCATGGGCCTCCCTGAAACACTCAGAAGGAGCTTGGTTGTCCTATTAAGATGCCTGTTGTTTGCCTACAGAAAAGTGCATCATAAAGAGGTTGGCTTAAGCCCTTTTCAACTTCTGTTTGGCTATCCTTTTAGAGGTCCTCTAGGTTTTGTGAGGGAAGGTTGGGGGAAGCTTCTCGAACAGCCCAAGCAGGACATTGACATCTGTTTAGCTCGCTGCCCTGCAGTCCTGCAGTTCTCTGCTTCCTCTCTAAAGCGCTTAGAGACCAGTGGTAATTTGCGCTATATAAAAATAAAATAACATAACATAACATAACATAGTGGACTATCTACGGAGCCTGCGTTCTTGCATCGCTTAGTACATGACGAAAGCAAACAAGAACCTAGAGGCCAGCCAGGAGCTTCTCAAGCTATGGCATGACCATAAGTCTGCTCTGTTAGAGTACTAACCAGGTCAATTGGTGTGGGTGTTGGACCCTGTGGCTCCCAGGGCTCTCCAGGAGAAATGGCCTTGACCCTACCGCATTTTGGTAAAGAAAGTGGTAGTTACCTATCTGATAGACTTAGGCACCCCTAGGACTCCTTGCAGAGCTCTCCAAAAAAATTGCCTAAAGCCACACCACGACAGAACAGACATGACTATGCTAATTGTCACAGATGGAGGACAGGAGGAGTAAAGTGAGCCCCTCCCTGACCTACTGTCAACAAACCAACAAGATGGTACAGTGGACAGTGTAGCCCTGTCTGACACTCTCACTGTACAGCAACAGATGGACTGCAGGCAGGTCCTCAGCCAGTTTGCAGAGCTCTTTTCTTTGACCCTTGGTCACACAAACTGGTGTGTCCATGAGGTGGACACAGGTGACCGCTTTCCTGTCAAGAAAAACATATATTGACTGTCTGATCAAGTCAAAGCATGCATCAAAGCTGAAGTAATAAATATGCTAGAGCCGACTAAACCCTCTGACAGTCCCTGCACCAGCCCAGTGGTACTGGTCCTAAAAGCTCACTCAAAGGGTGGGAATCCTGAGATGAGATTTGGTGTGCATTACAGGAGGTTGATGCAGAAATAATAACTGATGCACACCCTATTCTCAGAGCAGATGAGCTTATTGAAGAGCTTGGGGCAGCCAATATTCTCAGTACCTTATATTTGACATCATGGTACTAGCAAATTGGCTTGACCCAACGACCAAAGGAGAGGTCTGCATTTTCAACTCCAGATGGACATTTTTAATTTAAAGTGAATCCCTTTGGTCTGAAGAATGCACCCAACACTTTGTAAAGGTTAGTGAATAGAGTTTTTTTCATAACATGATGATATTGCTGTCTTTACCTCCACCTGGGAGGATTGCCTGGTCCAGCTGAGAGAGGTTTTGCAGGCCCTGCAGAAAGTAGGCCTCACTATCAAGGTCAATAAGTGCTAGATAGGACAGAGTTCAGTTGTCTTCTTGTGCCACCTTGTAGGTAGAGGCCAAGTGAGACCTCTCCAACCCAAGATCTAGACCATTCTTGACTGGGTGGTTCCTAAAACCCGGATCCAGCTCAGGCCATTCCTTGACCTGACTGAATATTATAGGAGGTTTGTGTAGGTGTAGGGTACCATTGTGGCCCCTCTCACTGAGCTTACTTCTAAGAAGCAGAAAAAGAAGATCATTTGGACCACGGGTTGTCAAAATGCCTTTGACACCCTGAAAGCAGCCACGTGCTCAGCACCTGTCCTAAAAGCACCAGATTATGGGAAACAGTTCATTCTTCAAACAGAACATGGGTTAGGGGCAGTGTTGTCACAAACCCATGACGAGGGCCAGGATCAACCAGTTGCCTATTCCAGCAGGTGACTCCTCCTTGGGGAGGAGCGTTGGAGTGCCATTGAGAGGGAAGCCTCTGTTATGGTCTGGTCCCTGAAGAAGCTGAGAACCTCCTTGTTTGAGACTCACGTCAAGGTTCAAACCGACCACAGGCCTCTCCTGTGGCTGATGCTGATGAGTGTACCCCAAACTGTTGAGGTTGTCCACTTTCCTATAGGGCATGGGTAGTCACAAACTTTCTCTCGGGGCCAAATTTACAGTGTGGTTTGTGTCCGAGGGCTGCACTGATGGGGGCGGGGTCAGTGGGGGAGGGGGTGGGGACGCCTCGTCCACTGAGCCACCAGACCCGGCATACACACATCTCTCTCTCTCTCTCTCATTATTTTTCAGTCTCTCTCTCTGTCTCCCTCCCTCTCTCTACCTCTCTCTCCCTCCCTCTGTCTCTCTGTCTCCCTCTGTCTCACTCACTCTGACAGTAACACTCCCTCTCACTCCCTCTCTACCTCTGTCTCACTCACTCTGACTGTCTCACTCACTCTCTGTCACCCTCTCTCTGTTTCCCTTTCCCTGTTACCCTCTCCCTCTCTTTGTTTCCCTCTCCCTCACTTTGTTTCCCTCTCCCTAACTCTATTTCCCTCTCCCTCTCTCTCCTTCCCTCTCTCTTTCCTTCCCTCTCCCTCCATCCCTCTGTCTCCCTCTCTCTCCTTCCCCCTCCCTCACTCTGAGGTCTCCCTCACTCTGAGGTCTCCCTCCCTCACTCTGTCTCCCTCCCTCCCTCGCTCTGTCTCCCTCCCTTCGTCGCTCTGTCTCCCTCCCTCGTTCTGTCTCCCTCCCTCGCTCTGTCTCCCTCGCTCTCCCTCTGTCTCCCTCCCTTTCCCTCGCTCTTCTGTCTCCCTCCCCCTCCCTCACTCTCCCTCGCTCCTCTGTCTCCCTCCCTCTCCCTCGCTCTCCCTTGCTCTCCCTCTGTCTCCCTCCCTTGCTCTCCCTTGCTCTCCCTCTGTCTGCCTCTGTCTCTCTCCCTCGCTCTCCCTGGCTCTGCCTCGCTCTCCCTGGCTCTGCCTCGCTCTCCCTCGCTCTGCCTCTGTCTGATTCCCTCACTCTCCCTTGCTCTCCAATGCTCTCCCTCGCCTTCCCTTGCTCTCCCTCGCTCTCCCTCTGTCTGCCTCTGTCTCCCTCCCTCGCTCTCCCTCTGTATGCCTCTGTCTCCCTCGCTCTACCTCTGTCTCCCTCCCTCGCTCGCCCTCCCTCGCTCTCCCTGTCTGCCTCTCCCTCGCTCTCCCTCACTCTCTCTCTGCCTCCCTCCCTCCCCTGCTCTCCCTTGCCCTCCCGCATTCTCCTGCGCTCTCCCTCGCTCTCCCTCACTCTCCCTCTGTCTGCCTCTCCCTCGCTCTCCCTCTGTCTCCCTCCCTCGCTCTCCCTCAGCCTGCCTCTTTCTTCCTCCCTCGTGCTCTCCCTCGCTCTCCCTCTGTCTGCCTCTCCCTCGCTCTCCCTCTGTCTCCTTCCCTCACTCGCCCTCCCTCACTCTCTCTCTGTCTCCCTCCCTCCCCTGCTCTCCCTTGCCCTCCCGCATTCTCCTGCGCTCTCCCGTGCTCTCCCTCGCTCTCCCTCAGTCTGCCTCTCCCTCGCTCTCCCTCTGTCTCCCTCCCTCGCTCTCCCTCTGTCTCCCTCCCTCGCTCTCCTTCTGTCTACCTCTGTCTCCCTCCCTCGCTCTCTCGTGCTCTCCCTCTATCTGCCTCTCCCTAGCTCTCCCTCTGTCTCCCTCCCTCGCTCTCCCTCACTCTTCCGCGTTCTCCTGCGCTCTCCCTCGCTCTCCCTCACTCTCCCTATGTGTGCCTCTCCCTCGCTCTCCCTCTGTCTCCCTCCCTTGCTCTCCGTCGCTCTCCCTCTGTCTCCCTCCCTCGCTCTCCCTCTGTCTGCCTCTGTCTCCCTCCCTCCCTCCCTCGCTCTCTCGCGCTCTCCCTCGCTCTCCCTCTGTCTGCCTCTCCCTCGCTCTCCCTCGCTCTCTCTCTGTCTCCCTCACTCGCTCTCCCTCGCTCTCCCGCGTTCTTCCACGCTCTCCCTAGCTCTCCCTCTGTCTGCCTCCCCCACGCTCTCCCTCTGTCTCCCTCCCTTGCTCTCCCTCGCTCTCACTTTGTCTCCCTCCCTCACTCTCCCTATGTCTGCCTCTGTCTCCCTCCCTCGCTCTCTCGTGCTCTCCCTCGCTCTCCTTCTGTCTGCCTCTCCATCGCTCTCCCTCTGTCTCCCTCCCTCGCTCGCCCTCCCTCGCTGTCCCTTGCTCACCCTCTGTCTGCCTCTCCCTGGCTCTCCCTCGCTCTCTCTCTGTCTCCCTTCCTAGCTCTGCCCCGCTCTCCCACGTTCTCTCGTGCTCTCCCTCGCTCTCCCTCTGTCTCCCTCCCTCGCTCTCCCTCCCCCACTCTCCCTCTGTCTCCCTCCCTCGCTCTCCCTTTGTCTGCCTCTGTCTCCCTCCCATGCTCTCTCGTGCTCTCCCTCGCTCGCCCTCCCTTGCTCTCCCTCTGTCTGCCGCTCCCTCGCTCTCCCTCGCTCTCTCTCTGTCTCCCTCCCTCGCTCTCACTTGCTCTCCCTCTGTCTCCCTCTGTCTCCCTCCCTCGCTCTCCCTCTGTCTGCCTCTGTCTCCCTCCCTCACTCTCCCTCGCTCTCCCTCTGTCTGGCTCTCCCTCGCTCTCCCTCTGTCTCCCTCCCTCGCTCTCCCTCTGTCTGCCTCTGTCTCCCTCCCTCACTCTCCCTCGCTCTCCCTCTGTCTGCCTCTCCCTCGCTCTCCCTCTGTCTCCCTCCCTCGCTCTCCCTCGCTCTCTCTCTGTCTGCCTCTCCCTCTGTCTCCCTCCCTCACTCCCCTCGCTCTCCCTCTGTCGGCCTCTCCCTCGCTCTCCCTCTGTCTTCCTCCCTCGCTCTCCATCGCTCTCCCTCTGTATGCCTGTCTCCCTCCCTCGCTCTCCCTCTGTCTCTCTCCCCCTCTACCTCCTCCCTCTCCCTCTGTCACCCTCTTCATCTCACCCTGCCTGTGTGTGCCCTGGCTGAGACAGCTTCCAGGCACACACACACACAGCCGCACCCAAGCACTTAACAGGTCTTTAAAAGACCGCTGCCGCAGGGGTGTTTGCTGACACACTTTAAAAAATACATATAATAAAACACGGGTATGATGTTTGGACTGTCTCCCTCCCCTCCCTCGCTCTCCCTCGCTGCTCTGTCTCCCTCCCTCTCCCTCGCTCTCCCTTGCTCTCCCTCACTTCCCCTTGCTCTCCCTCTGTCTGCCTCTGTCTCCCTCCCTCGCTCTCCCTCTGTATGCCTCTGTCTCCCTCGCTCTACCTCTGTCTCCCTCCCTTCGTCGCTCTGTCTCCCTCCCTCATTCTGTCTCCCTCCCTCGCTCTGTCTCCCTCGCTCTCCCTCTGTCTCCCTCCCTTTCCCTCGCTCTTCTCTCTCCCTCCCCCTTCCTCACTGTCTCTCGCTCCTCTGTCTCCCTCCCTCTCCCTCGCTCTCCCTTGCTCTCCCTCCCTTGCTCTCCCTCGCTCTCCCTCTGTCTGCCTCTGTCTCTCTCCCTCGCTCTCCCTGGCTCTGCCTCGCTCTCCCTGGCTCTGCCTCGCTCTCCCTCGCTCTGCCTCTGTCTGCTTCCCTCACTCTCCCTTGCTCTCCCTTGCTCTCCCTCGCTTTCCCTTGCTCTCCCTCGCTCTCCCTCTGTCCGCCTCTGTCTCCCTCCCTCGCTCTCCCTCTGTATGCCTCTGTCTCCCTCGCTCTACTTCTGTCTCCCTCCCTCGCTCGCCCTCCCTTGCTCTCCCTCGCTCTCCCTGTCTGCCTCTCCCTCGCTCTCCCTCACTCTCTCTCTGTCTCCCTCCCTCCCCTGCTCTCCATTGCCCTCCCGCATTCTCCTGCGCTCTCCCTCACTCTCCCTCTGTCTGCCTCTCCCTCGCTCTCCCTCTGTCTTCCTCCCTCGCTCTCCCTCTGCCTGCCTCTTTCTTCCTCCCTCGTGCTCTCCCTCGCTCTCCCTCTGTCTGCCTCTCCCTCGCTCTCCCTCTGTCTCCTTCCCTCACTCGCCCTCCCTCACTCTCTCTCTGTCTCCCTCCCTCCCCTGCTCTCCCTTGCCCTCCCGCATTCTCCTGCGCTCTCCCTCGCTCTCCCTCTGTCTGCCTCTCCCTCGCTCTCCCTCTGTCTCCCTCCCTCGCTCTCCCACTGTCTCCCTCCCTCGCTCTCCTTCTGTCTCCCTCTGTCTCCCTCCCTCGCTCTCCCTCACTCTTCCGCGTTCTCCTGCGCTCTCCCTCGCTCTCCCTCACTCTCCCTATGTGTGCCTCTCCCTCGCTCTCCCTCTGTCTCCCTCCTTCGCTCTCCGTCGCTCTCCCTCTGTCTCCCTCCCTCGCTCTCCCTCTGTCTGCCTCTGTCTCCCTCCCTCGCTCTCTCGCGCTCTCCCTCGCTCTCCCTCTGTCTGCCTCTCCCTTGCTCTCCCTCGCTCTCTCTCTGTCTCCCTCACTCGCTCTCCCTCGCTCTCCCGCGTTCTTCCACGCTCTCCCTAGCTCTCCCTCTGTCTGCCTCCCCCACGCTCTCCCTCTGTCTCCCTCCCTTGCTCTCCCTCGCTCTCACTCTGTCTCCCTCCCTCACTCTCCCTCTGTCTGCCTCTGTCTCCCTCCCGCGCTCTCTCGTGCTCTCCATCGCTCTCCCTCTGTCTCCCTTCCTCGCTCTGCCCCGCTCTCCCATGTTCTCTCGCGCTCTCCCTCTGTCTCCCTCCCTCGCTCTCCCTCTGTCTCCCTCCCTCGCTCTCCCTCTGTCTCCCTCCCTCGCTCTCCCTTTGTCTGCCTCTGTCTCCCTCCCGTGCTCTCTCGCGCTCTCCCTCGCTCGCCCTCCCTTGCTCTCCCTTGCTCTCCCTCTGTCTGCCGCTCCCTCGCTCTCCCTCACTCTCCCTCGCTCTCTCTCTGTCTCCCTCCCTCGCTCTCACTTGCTCTCCCTCTGTCTCCCTCTGTCTCCCTCCCTCGCTCTCCCTCTGTCTGCCTCTGTCTCCCTCCCTCACTCTCCCTCGCTCTCCCTCTGTCTGGCTCTCCCTCGGTCTCCCTCCCTCGCTCTCCCTCTGTCTGCCTCTGTCTCCCTCCCTCGCTCTCCCTCGCTCTCTCTCTGTCTGCCTCTCCCTCTGTCTCCCTCCCTCGCTCTCCCTCTGTCTGCCTCTCCCTCGCTCTCCCTGTCTCCCTCCCTCGCACTCCATCGCTCTCCCTCTGTATGCCTCTGTCTCCCTCCCTCGCTCTCCCTCTGTCTCTCTCCCGCTCTACCTCCTCCCTCTCCCTCTGTCACCCTCTTCATCTCACCCAGCCTGTGTGTGCCCTGGCTGAGACAGCTTCCGGGCACACACACACACAGCCGCACCCAAGCACTTAACAGGTCTTTAAAAGACCACTGCCGCAGGGGTGTTTGCTGACACACTTTAAAAAATACATATAATAAAACACGGGTACGATGTTTGGACTGTCTCCCTCCCCTCCCTCGCTCTCCCTCGCTCCTCTGTCTCCCTCCCTCTCCCTCGCTCTCCCTTCCTCTCCCTCTGTCTCCCTCCCTCGCTCTCCCTCGCTCTCCCTCTGTCTGCCTCTGTCTCTCTCCCTCGCTTTGCCTCGCTCTCCCTCGCTCTGCCTCTGTCTGCTTCCCTTGCTCTCCCTTGCTCTCCTTTGCTCTCCCTCGCTTTCCCTTCCTCTCCCTCGCTCTCCCTGTCTGCCTCTCCCTCGCTCTCCCTTGCTCTCCCTCTGTCTCCCTCCCTCGCTCTCCCTCGCTCTCCCTCTGTCTGCCTCTGTCTCTCTCCCTCGCTCTCCCTCGCTCTGTCTCGCTCTCCCTCGCTCTGCCTCTGTCTGCTTCCCTTGCTCTCCCTTGCTCTCCCTTGCTCTCCCTCGCTTTCCCTTGCTCTCCCTCGCTCTCCCTCTGTCTGCCTCTGTCTCCCTCCCTTGCTCTCCCTCTGTATGCCTCTGTCTCCCTCGCTCTACCTCTGTCTCCCTCCCTCGCTCGCCCTCCCTCGCTCTTCCTCGCTCTCCCTGTATGCCTCTCCCTCGCTCTCCCTCACTATCTCTCTGTCTCCCTCTGTCCCCTGCTCTCCCTTGCCCTCCCGCATTCTCCAGCGCTCTCCCTCTGTCTGCCTCTCCCTCGCTCTCCCTCTGTCTCCCTCCCTCGCTCTCCCTCTGTCTCCCTCCCTCGTTCTCCCTCTGCCTGCCTCTGTCTTCCTCCCTCGCTCTCCCTCTGTCTGCCTCTCCCTCGTTCTCCCTCCGTCACTCGCCCTCCCTCACTCTCTCTGTCTCCCTCCCTCCCCTGCTCTCCCTTGCCCTCCCGCATTCTCCTGCACTCTCCCACGCTCTCCCTCGCTCTCCCTCTGTCTGCTTCTACCTCGCTCTCCCTCTGTGTCCCTCCCTCGCTCTCCCTCTGTCTCTCTCCCTCGCTCTCCCTCTGTCTACCTCTGTCTCCCTCCCTCGCTCTCTCGTGCTCTCCCTCGCTCTCGCTCTGTCTGCCTCTCCCTAGCTCTCCCTCTGTCTCCCTCCCTCACTCGCCCTCACTCGCCCTCCCTCGCTCTCCCTCGCTCTCCCTCTTTCTGCCTCTCCCTCGTTCTCTCTCTGTCTCCCTCTCTCCCTCACTCTTCTGCGTTCTCCCGCGCTCTCCCTCGCGCTCCCTCACTCTCCCTCTGTGTGCCTCTCCCTCGCTCTCCCTCTGTCTACCTCCCTCGCTCTCCGTCGCTCTCCCTCTGTCTCCCTCCCTTGCTCTCCCTCTGTCTGCTTCTGTCTCCCTCCCTCGCTCTCTCGCGCTCTCCCTCGCTCTCCCTCTGTCAGCCTCTCCCTCGCTCTCCCTCGCTCTCTCTCTGTCTCCCTCACTCGCTCTCCCTCGCTCTCCCGCGTTCTTCCACGCTCTCCCTCGCTCTCCCTCTGTCTGCCTCCCCCACGCTCTCCCTCTGTCTCCCTCCCTTGCTCTCCCTCGCTCTGCCTCTGTCTCCCTCCCTCACTCTCCCTCTGTCTGCCTCTGTCTCCCTCCCTCGCTCTCTCGTGCTCTGCCTCGCTCTCCCTCTGTCCGCCTCTCCATCGCTCTCCCTCTGTCTCCCTCCCTCGCTCGCCCTCCCTCGCTCTCCCTTGCTCTCCCTCTGTCTGCCTCTCCCTGGCTCTCCCTCGCTCTACCTCTGTCTCCCTCCCTCGCTCACCCTCCCTCGCTCTCCCTCGCTCTCCCTGTCTGCCTCTCCCTCGCTCTCCCTCACTCTCTCTCTGTCTCCCTCCCTCCCCTGCTCTCCCTTGCCCTCCCGCATTCTCCTGCACTCTCCCTCGCTCTCCCTCACTCTCCCTCTGTCTGCCTCTCCCTCGCTCTCCCTCTGTCTCCCTCCCTCGCTCTCCCTCTGCCTGCCTCTTTCTTCCTCCCTCGTGCTCTCCCTCGCTCTCCCTCTGTCTGCCTCTCCCTCGCTCTCCCTCTGTCTCCTTCCCTCACTCGCCCTCCCTCACTCTCTCTCTGTCTCCCTCCCTCCCCTGCTCTCCCTTGCCCTCCCGCATTCTCCTGCGCTCTCCCGCGCTCTCCCTCGCTCTCCCTCTGTCTGCCTCTCCCTCGCTCTCCTTCTGTCTACCTCTGTCTCCCTCCCTTGCTCTCCCTCTGTCTCCCTCCCTCGCTCTCCTTATGTCTACCTCTGTGTCCCTCCCTCGCTCTCTCGTGCTCTCCCTCTATCTGCCTCTCCCTAGCTCTCCCTCTGTCTCCCTCCCTCGCTCTCCCTCACTCTTCCGCGTTCTCCTGCGCTCTCCCTCGCTCTCCCTCACTCTACCTATGTGTGCCTCTCCCTCGCTCTCCCTCTGTCTCCCTCCTTCGCTCTCCGTCGCTCTCCCTCTGTCTCCCTCCCTCGCTCTCCCTCTGTCTGCCTCTGTCTCCCTCCCTCGCTCTCTCGCGCTCTCCCTCGCTCTCCCTCTGTCTGCCTCTCCCTCGCTCTCCCTCGCTCTCTCTCTGTCTCCCTCACTCGCTCTCCCTCGCTCTCCCAATTTCTTCCACGCTTTCACTAGCTCTCCCTCTGTCTGCCTCCCCCACGCTCTCCCCCTGTCTCCTCCCTTGCTCTCCCTCGCTCTCACTCTGTCTCCCTCCCTTGCTCTCCCTCGCTCTCACTTTGTCTCCCTCCCTCACTCTCCCTATGTCTGCCTCTGTCTCCCTCCCTCGCTCTCTCGTGCTCTCCCTCGCTCTCCTTCTGTCTGCCTCTCCATCGCTCTCCCTCTGTCTCCCTCCCTCGCTGTCCCTCCCTCGCTGTCCCTTGCTCACCCTCTGTCTGCCTCTCCCTGGCTCTCCCTCGCTCTCTCTCTGTCTCCCTTCCTCGCTCTGCCCCGCTCTCCCACGTTCTCTCGCGCTCTCCCTCGCTCTCCCTCTGTCTCCCTCCCTCGCTCTCCCTCTGTCTCCCTCCCCCACTCTCCCTCTGTCTCCCTCCCTCGCTCTCCCTTTGTCTGCCTCTGTCTCCCTCCCATGCTCTCTCGTGCTCTCCCTCGCTCGCCCTCCCTTGCTCTCCCTCTGTCTGCCGCTCCCTCGCTCTCCCTCGCTCTCTCTCTGTCTCCCTCCCTCGCTCTCACTTGCTCTCCCTCTGTCTCCCTCTGTCTCCCTCCCTCGCTCTCCCTCTGTCTGCCTCTGTCTCCCTAACTCTCCCTCGCTCTCCCTCTGTCTGGCTCTCCCTCGCTCTCCCTCTGTCTCCCTCCCTCGCTCTCCCTCTGTCTGCCTCTGTCTCCCTCCCTCACTCTCCCTCGCTCTCCCTCTGTCTGCCTCTCCCTCGCTCTCCCTCTGTCTCCCTCCCTCGCTCTCCCTCGCTCTCTCTCTGTCTGCCTCTCCCTCTGTCTCCCTCCCTCACTCCCCTCGCTCTCCCTCTGTCGGCCTCTCCCTCGCTCTCCCTCTGTCTTCCTCCCTCGCTCTTCATCGCTCTCCCTCTGTATGCCTGTCTCCCTCCCTCGCTCTCCCTCTGTCTCTCTCCCCCTCTACCTCCTCCCTCTCCCTCTGTCACCCTCTTCATCTCACCCTGCCTGTGTGTGCCCTGGCTGAGACAGCTTCCAGGCACACACACACACAGCCGCACCCAAGCACTTAACAGGTCTTTAAAAGACCGCTGCCGCAGGGGTGTTTGCTGACACACTTTAAAAAATACATATAATAAAACACGGGTACGATGTTTGGACTGTCTCCCTCCCCTCCCTCGCTCTCCCTCGCTGCTCTGTCTCCCTCCCTCTCCCTCGCTCTCCCTTGCTCTCCCTCACTTCCCCTTGCTCTCCCTCTGTCTGCCTCTGTCTCCCTCCCTCGCTCTCCCTCTGTATGCCTCTGTCTCCCTCGCTCTACCTCTGTCTCCCTCCCTTCGTCGCTCTGTCTCCCTCCCTCATTCTGTCTCCCTCCCTCGCTCTGTCTCCCTCGCTCTCCCTCTGTCTCCCTCCCTTTCCCTCGCTCTTCTCTCTCCCTCCCCCTTCCTCACTGTCTCTCGCTCCTCTGTCTCCCTCCCTCTCCCTCGCTCTCCCTTGCTCTCCCTCCCTTGCTCTCCCTCGCTCTCCCTCTGTCTGCCTCTGTCTCTCTCCCTCGCTCTCCCTGGCTCTGCCTCGCTCTCCCTGGCTCTGCCTCGCTCTCCCTCGCTCTGCCTCTGTCTGCTTCCCTCACTCTCCCTTGCTCTCCCTTGCTCTCCCTCGCTTTCCCTTGCTCTCCCTCGCTCTCCCTCTGTCCGCCTCTGTCTCCCTCCCTCGCTCTCCCTCTGTATGCCTCTGTCTCCCTCGCTCTACTTCTGTCTCCCTCCCTCGCTCGCCCTCCCTCGCTCTCCCTCGCTCTCCCTGTCTGCCTCTCCCTCGCTCTCCCTCACTCTCTCTCTGTCTCCCTCCCTCCCCTGCTCTCCATTGCCCTCCCGCATTCTCCTGCGCTCTCCCTCGCTCTCCCTCACTCTCCCTCTGTCTGCCTCTCCCTCGCTCTCCCTCTGTCTTCCTCCCTCGCTCTCCCTCTGCCTGCCTCTTTCTTCCTCCCTCGTGCTCTCCCTCGCTCTCCCTCTGTCTGCCTCTCCCTCGCTCTCCCTCTGTCTCCTTCCCTCACTCGCCCTCCCTCACTCTCTCTCTGTCTCCCTCCCTCCCCTGCTCTCCCTTGCCCTCCCGCATTCTCCTGCGCTCTCCCGCACTCTCCCTCGCTCTCCCTCTGTCTGCCTCTCCCTCGCTCTCCCTCTGTCTCCCTCCCTCGCTCTCCCACTGTCTCCCTCCCTCGCTCTCCTTCTGTCTCCCTCTGTCTCCCTCCCTCGCTCTCCCTCACTCTTCCGCGTTCTCCTGCGCTCTCCCTCGCTCTCCCTCACTCTCCCTATGTGTGCCTCTCCCTCGCTCTCCCTCTGTCTCCCTCCTTCACTCTCCGTCGCTCTCCCTCTGTCTCCCTCCCTCGCTCTCCCTCTGTCTGCCTCTGTCTCCCTCCCTCGCTCTCTCGCGCTCTCCCTCGCTCTCCCTCTGTCTGCCTCTCCCTCGCTCTCCCTCGCTCTCTCTCTGTCTCCCTCACTCACTCTCCCTCGCTCTCCCGCGTTCTTCCACGCTCTCCCTAGCTCTCCCTCTGTCTGCCTCCCCCACGCTCTCCCTCTGTCTCCCTCCCTTGCTCTCCCTCGCTCTCACTCTGTCTCCCTCCCTCACTCTCCCTCTGTCTGCCTCTGTCTCCCTCCCGCGCTCTCCCGTGCTCTCCATCGCTCTCCCTCTGTCTCCCTTCCTCGCTCTGCCCCGCTCTCCCATGTTCTCTCGCGCTCTCCCTCTGTCTCCCTCCCTCGCTCTCCCTCTGTCTCCCTCCCTCGCTCTCCCTCTGTCTCCCTCCCTCGCTCTCCCTTTGTCTGCCTCTGTCTCCCTCCCATGCTCTCTCGCGCTCTCCCTCGCTCGCCCTCCCTTGCTCTCCCTTGCTCTCCCTCTGTCTGCCGCTCCCTCGCTCTCCCTCACTCTCCCTCGCTCTCTCTCTGTCTCCCTCCCTCGCTCTCACTTGCTCTCCCTCTGTCTCCCTCTGTCTCCCTCCCTCGCTCTCCCTCTGTCTGCCTCTGTCTCCCTCCCTCACTCTCCCTCGCTCTCCCTCTGTCTGGCTCTCCCTCGGTCTCCCTCCCTCGCTCTCCCTCTGTCTGCCTCTGTCTCCCTCCCTCGCTCTCCCTCGCTCTCTCTCTGTCTGCCTCTCCCTCTGTCTCCCTCCCTCGCTCTCCCTCTGTCTGCCTCTCCCTCGCTCTCCCTGTCTCCCTCCCTCGCTCTCCCTCTGTATGCCTCTGTCTCCCTCCCTCGCTCTCCCTCTGTCTCTCTCCCGCTCTACCTCCTCCCTCTCCCTCTGTCACCCTCTTCATCTCACCCAGCCTGTGTGTGCCCTGGCTGAGACAGCTTCCGGGCACACACACACACACAGCCGCACCCAAGCACTTAACAGGTCTTTAAAAGACCGCTGCCGCAGGGGTGTTTGCTGACACACTTTAAAAAATACATATAATAAAACACGGGTACGATGTTTGGACTGTCTCCCTCCCCTCCCTCGCTCTCCCTCGCTCCTCTGTCTCCCTCCCTCTCCCTCGCTCTCCCTTCCTCTCCCTCTGTCTCCCTCCCTCGCTCTCCCTCGCTCTCCCTCTGTCTGCCTCTGTCTCTCTCCCTCGCTTTGCCTCGCTCTCCCTCGCTCTGCCTCTGTCTGCTTCCCTTGCTCTCCCTTGCTCTCCTTTGCTCTCCCTCGCTTTCCCTTCCTCTCCCTCGCTCTCCCTGTCTGCCTCTCCCTCGCTCTCCCTTGCTCTCCCTCTGTCTCCCTCCCTCGCTCTCCCTCGCTCTCCCTCTGTCTGCCTCTGTCTCTCTCCCTCGCTCTCCCTCGCTCTGTCTCGCTCTCCCTCGCTCTGCCTCTGTCTGCTTCCCTTGCTCTCCCTTGCTCTCCCTTGCTCTCCCTCGCTTTCCCTTGCTCTCCCTCGCTCTCCCTCTGTCTGCCTCTGTCTCCCTCCCTTGCTCTCCCTCTGTATGCCTCTGTCTCCCTCGCTCTACCTCTGTCTCCCTCCCTCGCTCGCCCTCCCTCGCTCTTCCTCGCTCTCCCTGTATGCCTCTCCCTCGCTCTCCCTCACTATCTCTCTGTCTCCCTCTGTCCCCTGCTCTCCCTTGCCCTCCCGCATTCTCCAGCGCTCTCCCTCTGTCTGCCTCTCCCTCGCTCTCCCTCTGTCTCCCTCCCTCGCTCTCCCTCTGTCTCCCTCCCTCGTTCTCCCTCTGCCTGCCTCTGTCTTCCTCCCTCGCTCTCCCTCTGTCTGCCTCTCCCTCGTTCTCCCTCCGTCACTCGCCCTCCCTCACTCTCTCTGTCTCCCTCCCTCCCCTGCTCTCCCTTGCCCTCCCGCATTCTCCTGCACTCTCCCACGCTCTCCCTCGCTCTCCCTCTGTCTGCTTCTACCTCGCTCTCCCTCTGTGTCCCTCCCTCGCTCTCCCTCTGTCTCTCTCCCTCGCTCTCCCTCTGTCTACCTCTGTCTCCCTCCCTCGCTCTCTCGTGCTCTCCCTCGCTCTCGCTCTGTCTGCCTCTCCCTAGCTCTCCCTCTGTCTCCCTCCCTCACTCGCCCTCACTCGCCCGCCCTCGCTCTCCCTCGCTCTCCCTCTTTCTGCCTCTCCCTCGTTCTCTCTCTGTCTCCCTCTCTCCCTCACTCTTCTGCGTTCTCCCGCGCTCTCCCTCACGCTCCCTCACTCTCCCTCTGTGTGCCTCTCCCTCGCTCTCCCTCTGTCCACCTCCCTCGCTCTCCGTCGCTCTCCCTCTGTCTCCCTCCCTTGCTCTCCCTCTGTCTGCTTCTGTCTCCCTCCCTCGCTGTCTCGCGCTCTCCCTCGCTCTCCCTCTGTCAGCCTCTCCCTCGCTCTCCCTCGCTCTCTCTCTGTCTCCCTCACTCGCTCTCCCTCGCTCTCCCGCGTTCTTCCACGCTCTCCCTCGCTCTCCCTCTGTCTGCCTCCCCCACGCTCTCCCTCTGTCTCCCTCCCTTGCTCTCCCTCGCTCTGCCTCTGTCTCCCTCCCTCACTCTCCCTCTGTCTGCCTCTGTCTCCCTCCCTCGCTCTCTCGTGCTCTGCCTCGCTCTCCCTCTGTCCGCCTCTCCATCGCTCTCCCTCTGTCTCCCTCCCTCGCTCGCCCTCCCTCGCTCTCCCTTGCTCTCCCTCTGTCTGCCTCTCCCTGGCTCTCCCTCGCTCTACCTCTGTCTCCCTCCCTCGCTCGCCCTCCCTCGCTCTCCCTCGCTCTCCCTGTCTGCCTCTCCCTCGCTCTCCCTCACTCTCTCTCTGTCTCCCTCCCTCCCCTGCTCTCCCTTGCCCTCCCGCATTCTCCTGCACTCTCCCTCGCTCTCCCTCACTCTCCCTCTGTCTGCCTCTCCCTCGCTCTCCCTCTGTCTCCCTCCCTCGCTCTCCCTCTGCCTGCCTCTTTCTTCCTCCCTCGTGCTCTCCCTCGCTCTCCCTCTGTCTGCCTCTCCCTCGCTCTCCCTCTGTCTCCTTCCCTCACTCGCCCTCCCTCACTCTCTCTCTGTCTCCCTCCCTCCCCTGCTCTCCCTTGCCCTCCCGCATTCTCCTGCGCTCTCCCGCGCTCTCCCTCGCTCTCCCTCTGTCTGCCTCTCCCTCGCTCTCCTTCTGTCTACCTCTGTCTCCCTCCCTTGCTCTCCCTCTGTCTCCCTCCCTCGCTCTCCTTATGTCTACCTCTGTGTCCCTCCCTCGCTCTCTCGTGCTCTCCCTCTATCTGCCTCTCCCTAGCTCTCCCTCTGTCTCCCTCCCTCGCTCTCCCTCACTCTTCCGCGTTCTCCTGCGCTCTCCCTCGCTCTCCCTCACTCTACCTATGTGTGCCTCTCCCTCGCTCTCCCTCTGTCTCCCTCCTTCGCTCTCCGTCGCTCTCCCTCTGTCTCCCTCCCTCGCTCTCCCTCTGTCTGCCTCTGTCTCCCTCCCTCGCTCTCTCGCGCTCTCCCTCGCTCTCCCTCTGTCTGCCTCTCCCTCGCTCTCCCTCGCTCTCTCTCTGTCTCCCTCACTCGCTCTCCCTCGCTCTCCCAATTTCTTCCACGCTTTCACTAGCTCTCCCTCTGTCTGCCTCCCCCACGCTCTCCCTCTGTCTCCCTCCCTTGCTCTCCCTCGCTCTCACTCTGTCTCCCTCCCTCACTCTCCCTCTGTCTGCCTCTGTCTCCCTCGCTCTCTCGTGCTCTCCCTCGCTCTCCTTCTGTCTGCCTCTCCCTCGCGCTCCCTCACTCTCCCTCTGTGTGCCTCTCCCTCGCTCTCCCTCTGTCTCCCTCCCTCGCTCTCCGTCGCTCTCCCTCTGTCTCCCTCCCTTGCTCTCCCTCTGTCTGCTTCTGTCTCCCTCCCTCGCTCTCTCGCGCTCTCCCTCGCTCTCCCTCTGTCAGCCTCTCCCTCGCTCTCCCTCGCTCTCTCTCTGTCTCCCTCACTCGCTCTCCCTCGCTCTCCCGCGTTCTTCCACGCTCTCCCTCGCTCTCCCTCTGTCTGCCTCCCCCACGCTCTCCCTCTGTCTCCCTCCCTTGCTCTCCCTCGCTCTGCCTCTGTCTCCCTCCCTCACTCTCCCTCTGTCTGCCTCTGTCTCCCTCCCTCGCTCTCTCGTGCTCTGCCTCGCTCTCCCTCTGTTTTGCCTCTCCATCGCTCTCCCTCTGTCTCCCTCCCTCGCTTGCCCTCCCTCGCTCTCCCTTGCTCTCCCTCTGTCTGCCTCTCCCTGGCTCTCCCTCGCTCTACCTCTGTCTCCCTCCCTCGCTCGCCCTCCCTCGCTCTCCCTCGCTCTCCCTGTCTGCCTCTCCCTCGCTCTCCCTCACTCTCTCTCTGTCTCCCTCCCTCCCCTGCTCTCCCTTGCCCTCCCGCATTCTCCTGCACTCTCCCTCGCTCTCCCTCACTCTCCCTCTGTCTGCCTCTCCCTCGCTCTCCCTCTGTCTCCCTCCCTCGCTCTCCCTCTGCCTGCCTCTTTCTTCCTCCCTCGTGCTCTCCCTCGCTCTCCCTCTGTCTGCCTCTCCCTCGCTCTCCCTCTGTCTCCTTCCCTCACTCGCCCTCCCTCACTCTCTCTCTGTCTCCCTCCCTCCCCTGCTCTCCCTTGCCCTCCCGCATTCTCCTGCGCTCTCCCGCGCTCTCCCTCGCTCTCCCTCTGTCTGCCTCTCCCTCGCTCTCCTTCTGTCTACCTCTGTCTCCCTCCCTTGCTCTCCCTCTGTCTCCCTCCCTCGCTCTCCTTATGTCTACCTCTGTGTCCCTCCCTCGCTCTCTCGTGCTCTCCCTCTATCTGCCTCTCCCTAGCTCTCCCTCTGTCTCCCTCCCTCGCTCTCCCTCACTCTTCCACGTTCTCCTGCGCTCTCCCTCGCTCTCCCTCACTCTACCTATGTGTGCCTCTCCCTCGCTCTCCCTCTGTCTCCCTCCTTCGCTCTTCGTCGCTCTCCCTCTGTCTCCCTCCCTCGCTCTCCCTCTGTCTGCCTCTGTCTCCCTCCCTCGCTCTCTCGCGCTCTCCCTCGCTCTCCCTCTGTCTGCCTCTCCCTCGCTCTCCCTCGCTCTCTCTCTGTCTCCCTCACTCGCTCTCCCTCGCTCTCCCAATTTCTTCCACGCTTTCACTAGCTCTCCCTCTGTCTGCCTCCCCCACGCTCTCCCTCTGTCTCCCTCCCTTGCTCTCCCTCGCTCTCACTCTGTCTCCCTCCCTCACTCTCCCTCTGTCTGCCTCTGTCTCCCTCGCTCTCTCGTGCTCTCCCTCGCTCTCCTTCTGTCTGCCTCTCCGTCGCTCTCCCTCTGTCTCCCTCCCTCGCTCGCCCTCCCTCGCTCTCCCTTGCTCACCCTCTGTCTGCCTCTCCCTGGCTCTCCCTCGCTCTCTCTCTGTCTCCCTTCCTCGCTCTGCCCCGCTCTCCCGCGTTCTCTCGTGCTCTCCCTCGCTCTCCCTCTGTCTCCCTCCCTCGCTCTCCCTCTGTCTCCCTCCCTCGCTCTCCCTCTGTCTCCCTCCCTCGCTCTCCCTTTGTCTGCCTCTGTCTCCCTCCCGTGCTCTCTCGCGCTCTCCCTCGCTCGCCCTCCCTTGCTCTCCCTTCCTCTCCCTCTGTCTGCCGCTCCCTCACTCTCCCTCACTCTCCCTCGCTCTCTCTCTGTCTCCCTCCCTTGCTCTCACTTGCTCTCCCTCTGTCTCCCTCTGTCTCCCTCCCTCGCTCTCCCTCTGTCTGCCTCTGTCTCCCTCCCTCACTCTCCCTCGCTCTCCCTCTGTCTGGCTCTCCCTCGCTCTTCCTCTGTCTCCCTCCCTCGCTCTCCCTCGCTCTCTCTCTGTCTGCCTCTCCCTCTGTCTCCCTCCCTCGCTCCCCTCGCTCTCCCTCTGTCTGCCTCTCCCTCGCTCTCCCTCTGTCTCCCTCCCTCGCTCTCCATCGCTCTCCCTCTGTATGCCTCTGTCTCCCTCCCTCGCTCTCCCTCTGTCTCTCTCCCCCTCTACCTCCTCCCTCTCCCTCTGTCACCCTCTTCATCTCACCCTGCCTGTGTGTGCCCTGGCTGAGACAGCTTCCGGGCACACACACACACAGCCGCACCCAAGCACTTAACAGGTCTTTAAAAGACCGCTGCCGCAGGGGTGTTTGCTGACACACTTTAAAAAATACATATAATAAAACACGGGTACGATGTTTGGACTGTCTCCCTCCCCTCCCTCGCTCCTCTGTCTCCCTCCCTCTCCCTCGCTCTCCCTTGCTCTCCCTCTGTCTCCCTCCCTCGCTCTCCCTCGCTCTCCCTCTGTCTGCCTCTGTCTCTCTCCCTCGCTCTCCCTTGCTCTGCCTCGCTCTGCCTCGGTCTGCTTCCCTTGCTCTCCCTTGCTCTCCTTTGCTCTCCCTCGCTTTCCCTTCCTCTCCCTCACTCTCCCTCTGTCTGCCTCTGTCTCCCTCCCTCGCTCTCCCTCTGTATGCCTCTGTCTCCCTCGCTCTACCTCTGTCTCCCTCCCTCGCTCGCCCTCCCTCTCCCTGTCTGCCTCTCCCTCGCTCTCCCATGCTCTCCCTCTGTCTCCCTCCCTCGCTCTCCCTCGCTCTCCCTCTGTCTGCCTCTGTCTCTCTCCCTCGCTCTCCCTCGCTCTGTCTCGCTCTCCCTCGCTCTGCCTCTGTCTGCTTCCCTTGCTCTCCCTTGCTCTCCCTCACTCTCCCTCTGTCTGCCTCTCCCTCGCTCTCCCTCTGTCTCCCTCCCTCGCTCTCCCTCTGCCTGCCTCTTTCTTCCTCCCTCGTGCTCTCCCTCGCTCTCCCTCTGTCTGCCTCTCCCTCGCTCTCCCTCTGTCTCCTTCCCTCACTCGCCCTCCCTCACTCTCTCTCTGTCTCCCTCCCTCCCCTGCTCTCCCTTGCCCTCCCGCATTCTCCTGCGCTCTCCCGCGCTCTCCCTCGCTCTCCCTCTGTCTGCCTCTCCCTCGCTCTCCTTCTGTCTACCTCTGTCTCCCTCCCTTGCTCTCCCTCTGTCTCCCTCCCTCGCTCTCCTTATGTCTACCTCTGTGTCCCTCCCTCGCTCTCTCGTGCTCTCCCTCTATCTGCCTCTCCCTAGCTCTCCCTCTGTCTCCCTCCCTCGCTCTCCCTCACTCTTCCGCGTTCTCCTGCGCTCTCCCTCGCTCTCCCTCACTCTACCTATGTGTGCCTCTCCCTCGCTCTCCCTCTGTCTCCCTCCTTCGCTCTCCGTCGCTCTCCCTCTGTCTCCCTCCCTCGCTCTCCCTCTGTCTGCCTCTGTCTCCCTCCCTCGCTCTCTCGCGCTCTCCCTCGCTCTCCCTCTGTCTGCCTCTCCCTCGCTCTCCCTCGCTCTCTCTCTGTCTCCCTCACTCGCTCTCCCTCGCTCTCCCAATTTCTTCCACGCTTTCACTAGCTCTCCCTCTGTCTGCCTCCCCCACGCTCTCCCTCTGTCTCCCTCCCTTGCTCTCCCTCGCTCTCACTCTGTCTCCCTCCCTCACTCTCCCTCTGTCTGCCTCTGTCTCCCTCGCTCTCTCGTGCTCTCCCTCGCTCTCCTTCTGTCTGCCTCTCCCTCGCGCTCCCTCACTCTCCCTCTGTGTGCCTCTCCCTCGCTCTCCCTCTGTCTCCCTCCCTCGCTCTCCGTCGCTCTCCCTCTGTCTCCCTCCCTTGCTCTCCCTCTGTCTGCTTCTGTCTCCCTCCCTCGCTCTCTCGCGCTCTCCCTCGCTCTCCCTCTGTCAGCCTCTCCCTCGCTCTCCCTCGCTCTCTCTCTGTCTCCCTCACTCGCTCTCCCTCGCTCTCCCGCGTTCTTCCACGCTCTCCCTCGCTCTCCCTCTGTCTGCCTCCCCCACGCTCTCCCTCTGTCTCCCTCCCTTGCTCTCCCTCGCTCTGCCTCTGTCTCCCTCCCTCACTCTCCCTCTGTCTGCCTCTGTCTCCCTCCCTCGCTCTCTCGTGCTCTGCCTCGCTCTCCCTCTGTTTTGCCTCTCCATCGCTCTCCCTCTGTCTCCCTCCCTCGCTTGCCCTCCCTCGCTCTCCCTTGCTCTCCCTCTGTCTGCCTCTCCCTGGCTCTCCCTCGCTCTACCTCTGTCTCCCTCCCTCGCTCGCCCTCCCTCGCTCTCCCTCGCTCTCCCTGTCTGCCTCTCCCTCGCTCTCCCTCACTCTCTCTCTGTCTCCCTCCCTCCCCTGCTCTCCCTTGCCCTCCCGCATTCTCCTGCACTCTCCCTCGCTCTCCCTCACTCTCCCTCTGTCTGCCTCTCCCTCGCTCTCCCTCTGTCTCCCTCCCTCGCTCTCCCTCTGCCTGCCTCTTTCTTCCTCCCTCGTGCTCTCCCTCGCTCTCCCTCTGTCTGCCTCTCCCTCGCTCTCCCTCTGTCTCCTTCCCTCACTCGCCCTCCCTCACTCTCTCTCTGTCTCCCTCCCTCCCCTGCTCTCCCTTGCCCTCCCGCATTCTCCTGCGCTCTCCCGCGCTCTCCCTCGCTCTCCCTCTGTCTGCCTCTCCCTCGCTCTCCTTCTGTCTACCTCTGTCTCCCTCCCTTGCTCTCCCTCTGTCTCCCTCCCTCGCTCTCCTTATGTCTACCTCTGTGTCCCTCCCTCGCTCTCTCGTGCTCTCCCTCTATCTGCCTCTCCCTAGCTCTCCCTCTGTCTCCCTCCCTCGCTCTCCCTCACTCTTCCACGTTCTCCTGCGCTCTCCCTCGCTCTCCCTCACTCTACCTATGTGTGCCTCTCCCTCGCTCTCCCTCTGTCTCCCTCCTTCGCTCTTCGTCGCTCTCCCTCTGTCTCCCTCCCTCGCTCTCCCTCTGTCTGCCTCTGTCTCCCTCCCTCGCTCTCTCGCGCTCTCCCTCGCTCTCCCTCTGTCTGCCTCTCCCTCGCTCTCCCTCGCTCTCTCTCTGTCTCCCTCACTCGCTCTCCCTCGCTCTCCCAATTTCTTCCACGCTTTCACTAGCTCTCCCTCTGTCTGCCTCCCCCACGCTCTCCCTCTGTCTCCCTCCCTTGCTCTCCCTCGCTCTCACTCTGTCTCCCTCCCTCACTCTCCCTCTGTCTGCCTCTGTCTCCCTCGCTCTCTCGTGCTCTCCCTCGCTCTCCTTCTGTCTGCCTCTCCGTCGCTCTCCCTCTGTCTCCCTCCCTCGCTCGCCCTCCCTCGCTCTCCCTTGCTCACCCTCTGTCTGCCTCTCCCTGGCTCTCCCTCGCTCTCTCTCTGTCTCCCTTCCTCGCTCTGCCCCGCTCTCCCGCGTTCTCTCGTGCTCTCCCTCGCTCTCCCTCTGTCTCCCTCCCTCGCTCTCCCTCTGTCTCCCTCCCTCGCTCTCCCTCTGTCTCCCTCCCTCGCTCTCCCTTTGTCTGCCTCTGTCTCCCTCCCGTGCTCTCTCGCGCTCTCCCTCGCTCGCCCTCCCTTGCTCTCCCTTCCTCTCCCTCTGTCTGCCGCTCCCTCACTCTCCCTCACTCTCCCTCGCTCTCTCTCTGTCTCCCTCCCTTGCTCTCACTTGCTCTCCCTCTGTCTCCCTCTGTCTCCCTCCCTCGCTCTCCCTCTGTCTGCCTCTGTCTCCCTCCCTCACTCTCCCTCGCTCTCCCTCTGTCTGGCTCTCCCTCGCTCTTCCTCTGTCTCCCTCCCTCGCTCTCCCTCGCTCTCTCTCTGTCTGCCTCTCCCTCTGTCTCCCTCCCTCGCTCCCCTCGCTCTCCCTCTGTCTGCCTCTCCCTCGCTCTCCCTCTGTCTCCCTCCCTCGCTCTCCATCGCTCTCCCTCTGTATGCCTCTGTCTCCCTCCCTCGCTCTCCCTCTGTCTCTCTCCCCCTCTACCTCCTCCCTCTCCCTCTGTCACCCTCTTCATCTCACCCTGCCTGTGTGTGCCCTGGCTGAGACAGCTTCCGGGCACACACACACACAGCCGCACCCAAGCACTTAACAGGTCTTTAAAAGACCGCTGCCGCAGGGGTGTTTGCTGACACACTTTAAAAAATACATATAATAAAACACGGGTACGATGTTTGGACTGTCTCCCTCCCCTCCCTCGCTCCTCTGTCTCCCTCCCTCTCCCTCGCTCTCCCTTGCTCTCCCTCTGTCTCCCTCCCTCGCTCTCCCTCGCTCTCCCTCTGTCTGCCTCTGTCTCTCTCCCTCGCTCTCCCTTGCTCTGCCTCGCTCTGCCTCGGTCTGCTTCCCTTGCTCTCCCTTGCTCTCCTTTGCTCTCCCTCGCTTTCCCTTCCTCTCCCTCACTCTCCCTCTGTCTGCCTCTGTCTCCCTCCCTCGCTCTCCCTCTGTATGCCTCTGTCTCCCTCGCTCTACCTCTGTCTCCCTCCCTCGCTCGCCCTCCCTCTCCCTGTCTGCCTCTCCCTCGCTCTCCCATGCTCTCCCTCTGTCTCCCTCCCTCGCTCTCCCTCGCTCTCCCTCTGTCTGCCTCTGTCTCTCTCCCTCGCTCTCCCTCGCTCTGTCTCGCTCTCCCTCGCTCTGCCTCTGTCTGCTTCCCTTGCTCTCCCTTGCTCTCCCTTGCTCTCCCTCGCTTTCCCTTGCTCTCCCTCGCTCTCCCTCTGTCTGCCTCTGTCTCCCTCCCTCGCTCTCCCTCTGTATGCCTCTGTCTCCCTCGCTCTACCTCTGTCTCCCTCCCTCGCTCGCCCTCCCTCGCTCTCCCTCGCTCTCCCTGTCTGCCTCTCCCTCGCTCTCCCTCACTCTCTCTCTGTCTCCCTCCGTCCCCTGCTCTCCCTTGCCCTCCCGCATTCTGCAGCGCTCTCCCTCGCTCTCCCTCTGTCTGCCTCTCCCTCGCTCTCCCTCTGTCTGCCTCCCTCGCTCTCCCTCTGTCTACCTCCCTCGTTCTCCCTCTGCCTGCCTCTGTCTTCCTCTCTCGTGCTCTCCCTCGCTCTCCCTCTGTCTGCCTCTCCCTCGCTCTCCCTCCCTCCCTCGCCCTCCCTCGCTCTCTCTCTGTCTCCCTCCCTCCCCTGCTCTCCCTTGCCCTCCCGCATTCTCCTGCGCTCTCCCACGCTCTCCCACGCTCTCCCTCGCTCTACCTCGCTCTCCCTCTGTCTCCCTCCCTCGCTCTCCCTCTGTCTCCCTCCCTCGCTCTCCCTCTGTCTACCTCTGTCTTCCTCCCTCGCTCTCCCTCTGTCTACCTCTGTCTCCCTCCCTTGCTCTCTCGTGCTCTCCCTCGCTCTCCCTCTGTCTGCCTCTCCCTAGCTCTCCCTCTGTCTCCCTCCCTCACTCGCTCTCCCTCGCTCTCCCTCGCTCTCCCTCTTTCTGCCTCTCCCTCGTTCTCTCTCTGTCTCCCTCTCTCCCTCACTCTTCTGCGTTCTCCGGCGCTCTCCCTCGCTCTCCCTCACTCTCCCTCTGTGTGCCTCTCCCTCGCTCTCCCTCTGTCTCACTCCCTCGCTCTCCGTCGCTCTCCCTCTGTCTCCCTCCCTTGCTCTCCCTCTGTCTGCTTCTGTCTCCCTCCCTCGCTCTCTCGCGCTCTCCCTCGCTCTCCCTCTGTCTGCCTCTCCCTCGCTCTCCCTCGCTCTCTCTCTGTCTCCCTCACTCGCTCTCCCTCGCTCTCCCGCGTTCTTCCACGCTCTCCCTCGCTCTCCCTCTATCTGCCTCCCCCATGCTCTCCCTCTGTCTCCCTCCCTTGCTCTCCCTCGCTCTGCCTCTGTCTCCCTCCCTCACTCTCCCTCTGTCTGCCTCTGTCTCCCTCCCTCGCTATGTCGTGCTCTCCCTCGCTCTCCCTCTGTCTGCCTCTCCATCGCTCTCCCTCTGTCTCCCTCCCTCGCTCGCCCTCCCTCGCTCTCCCTTGCTCTCCCGCTGTCTGCCTCTCCCTGGCTCTCCCTCGCTCTCTCTCTGTCTCCCTCCCTCGCTCTCCCTCGCTCTCCCGCGTTCTCTCGCGCACTCCCTCGCTCTCCCTCCGTCTCCCTCCCTCGCTCTGCCTCTGTTGAGGTTCCGTGGTTCGCGGGACCGGACTCCATTTTGTATTTTTTACGCTGTTCGAGGCGCCATTTTGTGTTGCCCTCACGTAGGCCTTGGTAGTAAACGAACGAAGTTGCATGGGCCTCGCTGTCCATGTAAAGTTTAACTTGGGCCTTTTCGACTTGCGAGTGAACTGCAAGATGCTGACCCCTTCACCTGGAATTGACCTGTCCACGAGGTTAATTTCGTTAGCTGATAATAATCTGGAAATGCAATCATTGTTCAGGATATCGTTAGTTTCGAGTTCCTTGCACATATTTTATCCTACTCTACATCTGAATTGCTCTTTTCTTTATGTCTTTTCATTACATGGGTAGTGCTTTCAATGATGGGTTTTTCCGGCTCTTGGTAATCGAATTTGGGACAGTCCTAATAATTAACTTGTGGGTTGGTACAATGTAAAGTGAGCTTTTTGGAATGTGATAATGTATAGAAATGTGTTTCTATTGGTCAGAATTTGCCGCAATGGGTGTGCATTTGTAATGGGCTGAAATTGTACCATAAAAGAAGATGTCTTGCTCTACACAAATTGAGCAGGTTCCTGAGTTGTACACCGTGTTGTATTGCTTGGTTCACTGTTATTAGCTGCAGCTAATAAATTTGATCTCTGACGCAACCTAGAAGTATTCCGTGTCTCTCTAGTCTAAGGCAGGAGAACTCGAAGACATCGGATGTGTCCCTGGCACCGCCAGTTCTGAAAAAGACCCGGTTCTTCAGTTGGCGCCCTACGTGGGGCGACATCAAGCGGTACCGGTCCAAGCCTGAGGTTCGTGAGGAGCCACGTGAGGAAATTCTGGAGGAAGGCCGCCACTTCATCGACCCCTGCATGTTGACGTGGACCGAAGGTGTTTTCTGCGAGGCTTCCCGCTTTCCGACGGCTACGAAGGACTGCTGCCCTGACTGTCGCCCTGTCTTGGACCCTCGATAGATGCTTTGTAGAGCGAGACGATAGACAGTCTCCTGGTGACGTGACATATATTTTGGTTAAGTAGAAGTGGGTCGCTCCCACAAATTTGTTTGGTTCTTTGATTGGTTCTTGGTATTGGCTTAATTTGATAACTGCAGTAATCAAAGCCGAGGGGCTCGTATATTTGCGAGTGTATCGATAGTTGATAACCCCTCGAAGTTGGAAGCTAGATTAGTGAGCTATAAGATGCCTGGTCTTAGCAAACTTAGGAAATGGTTTAGTTGTGGTTGCAACAAGTATTCCCGACCAGAGGACTCGTGTCCGATACCTCCGGTTGGAACTCCGACTTATGAGCTCTATTCGAAACACGGAGTGGGTCCCATTACTTATAATGAAGTATGGGTCCGCTATACTAAAAAGGATGGTGTCTTACGATGGCCCCAACATGGTAGCTTTGAATTAAATATTTTAGATAACCTGTAAGTTGCGCTATTCAAGAAGAAAGCCCGGTCGGCAATGTTTGACTCTTTCCGCCTTTGGCGAAAGGAAGCCAAACAGAGAGAAATTAAACAAGCTAAACGAGATAGGAAAGATAAGAATATGTCAGTACTACAAGCTGCCACGCAGTATAGGGATGATGGAGAGGAGCAGCTGAGTGAAGTTTCAGATAGGCAGCGTTGTATGGCCATAGATAAATGTTATCCGGCCTTGCCGTCTCCTCCTCCGAAAGCGATTGAAGATCTTGAAAAAGATCCTTTGATGTCTCATTTACTGAGATTACCACCTCCTTATGTGCAGGGTGCTACTGCACCTCTATTACCCCCGGTTGTTCAACCCTTTGTTGTTCAACCTCCTGCTGTTGTTCAGCCACCCGGTACTCCACAGATGGCTTTACCTCCTCCTGTGCAACCCGCTTTAGGGTCGCCAGCTTTGCTACCAGCTTTGCCTCAAACTCCTTTGCCTTCCGCTTCTGCATCTGCGACTCCTACTGTTCTTATTCCTACACCCTCTTTGCCTCAGAATACTTATTCTCCTGTTCTTATGTCTGCTTTTTCTCCTTCTGTTTGGAAACGAATGACAGAAACTGTTTCTAGTTTGTTGTCTCCATTGTTTGGGTCATTGAATATGACCACTGTTTCGGAACGTAAGCAGAGTCGTAGTCAGCTTCCTGGTTCCGAGGAACGGGCTGTGTTGGATTTGTTGGCTCGTAAATGGATTATAAATGCCTCAAGGTATAGTTTTACAGCGGTTATGGATGTTTTCTTTCAGTGGGAACCGCCTAAGCAAAGGTATGTTTTTAATGTGATGTGTATGTTTTTGCGTCAGGAATGGGAAGATAATGATTTGGGTTTGATCCCGCAGGAAGTACTTGATGTTCAGTCGGATTTTGCTAAAGGGATGATAGTGGAATCTGATATTACAGATGCCGTAGAGACGATACTGGCTTTTAGATCTAGCCTTCCGCCTCAGACATTGTACAAACCTGATTCCTCTGTTAGAAGAAAAGCGAGACAGTATCCCATGAGAGAAGTTCCTCCTGTATGGAAGGAAGCAGTTCAGGCTAATGTAAATCAGGGTATTGTTGCCGCTCCGGCTCATTTTCAGCGAGTATGGGTACATGTCCCTTGGAAGAGAGCAGAGGTCTTGGCTCTTAAGCAGACCTTACCTGATCCTCGTAAGAATCCTGCTGGTTACTACAAAGAATTGTCCCAGACAGTAGATGCGTGTATTATGAATTTAGCTGACATCGACATGTTGATGGGTAATGTAGTTCCGCAACCTTTGTGGGCGAAGATTCGTCATGAGAATCATGCGGCAGAATTAGGAGATACTTGGGCGAATATTATTGCTGCAGATGGTAGACAACAGGGAGGTGCTAAACCTGAACCTTTGGTTACGGAATTGCCTGGTAGAATTATTAATCTAATGAAAACTATTATGCCTGCTTTACGAGTGAATTGGGATAAGTTAGCAGCATGTAAGCAGAAGAAAGAAGAGAGTGTGTCTGATTTCTTCACTAGGTTTGAAGAGACGTTTATTGATCATAGTGGTCAGGACATGAGTACGGAAGGTGGGGAAAGATTATTTGTGGACAAATTTGTCTTTAATTTACTCCCTGAACTTTCTAATAAGTTAAAGGATTCTGAGAGTTCGTGGGCTGTTTCTTCGTCGCCCCAGATATTGGCTACTGCCCAATATTATGAGAATAGGGATAAAGATGAGAAGGATAAAGCAGAGAAGAAAACGAAAGATTTAAAGACGAAAGTTCTTTTGCAGCAAGCTTATCCGCCTCGTCAGAATCAGCCTCAGCTTCAGCAACCTCCGCAATTTCAGAGACTGTTACAGAAGCCTGATCCTTATGTTCAGTGATTCTTTCCTGGCCCTAACCAGTGTGTTTATTGTAGAGAGGAAGGTCATTTCAAGAATTGTTGTCCGACTTTGTTGCAACGTGCGAATGGTGTGTCTGGTCAAAGAGGTCTTGGTGGTTTTCAGCAAGCTCCTAGAGGTAGAGGCCGTGGTGTGATTCCTCAGAATGAGCGTTCTTCTTCTCTACAGAATTCTGCGAATTATTTTGACAGACAAAATGTTCCGAGTGGTCAGTATCCCCAGTACTATGTTGAGGATTACTGTGTTGAAGGTGAGTGTGTTGGTTATAATGATAACTAGGACAGCCATGGACAAAGTAAGGGAGTAGTGTCAGTTCCAGTAGATCAGAGTGGACCGTATGTTGAAGTAATTACATCAGGTGTGGTAGAACCTTTTCTTTTGGATACTGGTGCGACAAAGAGTTCTATTATGCATTCTAAACTCCCTGGCGCACCTTTGTCTGGCTTGACCAATGTCTCCGTAGAATTTTCAGGCGCCCCAGTTCATAATCCGGTTTCTAGTCCTTTGTCCCTTTCCATTGGCCCTTGTGAATTGGAAGCTCCACTTATTGTAACGACTGGTTGTGGTGAGAATCAGTTGGGTTTGGACTTGCTGAAAAGATTGTATGCGACATTGCATTGTTCTCCTTCGGGAGTACAGCTTACCCTCGGTAAGAAAGTGATTTCTCCTATGTATTTGTCCAAGGATTGTTTGCCACTGGAATTGTGTTCGCTTCCTGATACACTTTGGGCTACGGGTCCAAATGATGTTGGCCTTTTGCAGATTCCACCGTATGTTGTTACGCTCAAATCGAATGCTAGACTGCCTCGTATTCCACAATATAAGATCTCGAGCGATGGTGAGAGAGCTCTTTTAGCGATTGTTTATGATCTGGTTGAGAAGGGTGTGGTTGAGGAAACGAGAGGAAATGTGTGTAATAGCCCGGTTTTGCCTGTCCTTAAGCGTACTGATGCTTCCCAACCACCTGTGTATAGGTTTGTGATTGACCTTCGAGAGGTCAACAAGATTGCGGTGCAGTTTCCTGTGGTCCCTGATATCACTGCTTTGTTGACGTTGATTCCTGCTTCGGCAGCCTGGTTTTCTGTCATCGACTTGAAGAATGCTTTCTTTAGTATTCCTATTGCTGAGGAGAGAAGAGATATTTTTGGATTGTCTTTAGGAGGACGAAGCTTCCGGTTTAAGAGAGCTCCCCAAGGTTATTGTGAAAGTCCCTCAATCTATAGTCAAGCATTGAAAACTCAGCTTGATGGTTTTGTGTTGCCTGTTGATGTGACTCTTATTCAGTATGTCGATGATTTGTTGATTACTGCTGATGACGAGAAGACTTGTAAAGAGGCTACTCTTTCGTTGTTACAGTATTTGTCTAACCTTCATCATAAAGTGTCACCTTCGAAGTTGCAATATTGCCGCCAAGAAGTAACCTACTTAGGTCATCTCTTGTCGAAGGAGGGAAGGCGATTGACCCCAGAACGAATTCAAGCGATTGCGCAAATGAGTGTGCCATCAACACAGAGAGAAGTTTGTGCTTTTTTGGGTATCACTTCGTATTGTAGACAGTGGATCCCCAATTTTTCATTGTTAGCGAAACCTCTGTTAGCATTGACTATGAAAGATACTCCGTATCCTCTTCCTTGGTCTGACGAATGTCAGAAGAGTTTTTCTGAATTACGTGATGCATTGTGTTCGTCTCCTGTGTTGGGTACTCCAGACTATAGCAAGCCTTTCACCTTGTATGTGCACGAGAGAGAAGGTTGTGCATTGTCAGTGTTGACACAGTGTTTTGGAGACAAGCTGCATCCATGTGCGTATTTTTCAGCGACGTTAGATCCAGTTGCTAAAGCGTTGCCGAGTTGTTTGAGAGTGACAGCGGCAGCTGCAGTTTCTATCCGACAGTCTGCTGGTTTGGTATTGGATAATACGTTGATTGTGATGGCTCCGCATGCAGTGGATACCTTATTAAACAGGACTATGACACAGCACCTTACTAGTGCACGTCTTTCAGGTTACGAGTTGACATTGTTGGCTAGCCATGTTCATATTAAAAGATGTAATGTGTTGACTCCAGCTACATTATTGCTGATCTCTAGAGAGACGGATGTGCAAGAACAGCATGATTGTTTTCTTCGTACAACGAAAGAAACGAAAGCTAGGATTGATCTTAAAGATATGCCTCTTGAGAATGTTGTTGGTACGCTGTGGGTTGATGGTCGTGTTTCAAGCTTCCGAATGGTGAGACGACTGCAGCGTATGCTATCACAACTTTACATACAGTTGTTGAGACGGCACGCATACTACAGTATTCTGCGCAAGCAGCAGAGTTGATTGCATTAACACGAGCGTGTGTGTTATCAGAAGGAAAATGAGTGAATGTCTATACCGATAGTCAGTATGCGTTTGGCGTTGCTCACAGTTTTGGGCGTTTCTGGAGAGAACGAGGGTTCCTCACTTCCCATGGTACTAAAATACAGCATGGGCAGTTGGTGAATGAACTTTTGGAATCTCTCACTCTCCCAAAGCAGATTGCAATTCTGAAGTGTAGTGCGCATAAGAAAGTTGTGGACGATGTTGGTCGAGGGAATGCGTTTGCAGATGAAGTTGCGAAGGAAACGGCGAAAGACATGTTGAGCCGTATGTATGTTGCAGGCCCTGCTAATTGGGTTATGGCTGGTGGAATGTGTGAAGACACAATAGAAAGTGTGAAGATGATTCAGGCTGAAGCTACAGAGAAAGAAGTGAGTGTTTGGAGAGAGACTACGGGTATGTTGGATCCTACAGGTTGTTGGATTGAGTTGTCGGAGCACCAGCGATGGTTGTTACCAGATGCGTATGTGCTCCCAGTGGTTATGATGGCTCATGGAATGGCTCATATTAGTTTGAAGGGAATTTGTAAGTTGTTGGCTCCAGTATGGCAGAATGCTGGAATTCCGAAATGTGCAGAGAATGTTGTGAAGCATTGCATGATTTGTCTGCAGTATAATCCTGGTAAGGGAACTCCAACTCCAGCTGGTCATTTTGCTCCTCCGACGTATCCATTTGAAGTGATACAGTTAGACTATATTCACATGGAGAGATGCAACAACCTGAAGTATGTCCTTGTGGTTGTTTGCACCTTTTCTAGATGGGTAGAGGCTTACCCCCTAAAGGATAATACTGCCTTGTCTACAGCCAAGGTTTTGTTGAGAGAGTATTTCCCTAGGTATGGATTGCCGAGAATTGTATGGTTGGAAAATGGGAGTGAATTTGTGGGTCAAATCATGAAGAAAGTGTGTTCTGGTTTGGGCATAAATCAGAAGTTCCATGCAGCGAATCACCCCCAGTCTGCTGGACTTGTTGAATGTTACAATGGTACCTTGAAGCTGAAATTAGCTAAGGTACAAGCGAGCATTGGTCTTACATGGCCGGATGCCTTGCCGTTGGCTCTTTTGTCAACAAGGACGACTGTGCGTTCTCGAGTGGGACTTAGTCCGTATGAAATAGTGTTTGGTCGTCCAGCGAATGTTTGGGGTGTGCCTCGTCCGAAAGAATACAGCAGTATTGAGTACCCTATGTTGGTGGATTACTTACATGACTTGACTGCTAAATTACGTGTTCTCCACCAACAGGTCCATGACAGCTTACCGACAGCTACTACACATCCTGGCTATTCCATTGAACCCGGACATTACGGGCTCGACAAAAACTTCCAGCGCACAAAGAATTTGGAACCGAGATGGACTGGCCCCTATTTAGTTCTTTTAGTCACTAGAACTGCTGTTAGAGTAGCTGGTAAAAAGAATTGGGTGCATGCCACCCATACAAAAAAAGTTCCTTTGCCTTTACCGTATGATCAGTGGGTAAGGGATGGTATAGCTGATACCGAATGTGAGCGAGTCCCTAGATTCATTCCATTTAGTGATGCTCATTTCACATGGACTAGGTCAAAACGCGAGAATGATGATGTTCTGCAAGCTGCTGTGCCTTCTCATCTGAAGATTGACACCACCAATCCGGAGCTCCTATTCAAGGATCAGACTGTGCCTGATAAAGAACACTACGATTTCCGTCCGAGAAAGACTGTACATATGGACAAATAAAATATGAGATTAAAAATTTTTATATAGTGAATTTACACTTTGTCAGATCAGGAAACTTTTTTTTTTGCTTTTCCCTTTTTCGAGCCACCATCCGGACTCTGCTGCAGGGTCACGGTAGGAAGTTCTTAAGGGGTGAACCACGTATTGACACAAGGTCTGTGGTCCAGGGTCGTTAGTGCGATCTTGGCGCACACTTAAGTGAAGAAGGTAACGACCGTGAGCAGCACGTTAGAGGATGGAGTTTTCTGAGCCTGACCAGAGTGTTAGGAAAGTGGATTCTAAAGTCCGAATATGTATATTGGTTCGTAGCAAATGTTTTTTAATAATGTGTTTTCTAATGCTTTTGAATATTACGTTAGCTTGTGTGGTTCTGATTTTCTATGCCACACAACAGAGCTTACATCTACCTCCCAGCCTACTCTTTCTTTTCCTACTGTTTCTCCACATGAGTTTCATACGTTGCCTGAACATGAACAAACACGAAGATCAGAATTTGTGAACAATTCGTTTATACAAATGTTGCATCAGCATCAGTTAGTCATAAATACCACGAATTGTTGGGTGTGTGGTCTTATGCCACATACTACAGATAAGGGAATGCCATATTTGGTTTTGCCTTTTTCACCTAATGGGTCAGTTTGGGCACTCCAATCAATGTTTATTTATGCGAATGAAGCCTCTCCAGTGCGTTCCGTTAATGATAATGTGAGTAAGAATGCTTTGGTACGGGGAATAGTCGATATGATTAGAGATATCGACGCGTATAATGCTATTCCCAAAGATGAGATACGAGCATATGTCGGTTGGAATAAAACGACATATAGTGTTAGTCTGACGAAGAAAGAGAGACAGAAAAGGTCTCCTCCGATTTGGATTGTACCCCACCGTGGTCATCTTTGCTTACAGGGTAATGGTCAGAATCCGAGAGCTCAGCTTGGTAGGAGTGTGTGTGTGTTCACACATACATTTATACGTCCCAGAAATCTCCTCCGTTTGTGCCAGCCAAAGGCACGTATTTTGTTTGTTATGACAGAGCGTATACATGGTTGCCGTCTGATTTTTCGGGCACATGTTATGTAGCGTTTTTGCTTCACCCTACATATACGGCTGCTTTTGACTACCATAAGACAAGATTTGGTAGAGGTATTATCGATGCGAAAGATACTGTTGCACAAGAAGTTGGAGAGTTCTTTAAGGGTTTCCTGCCCTTTTGGGGTCCTATGGCTAATAGTAGGAATATTCGTCAGCTTACGAGAGTGGTTGAGGCCACTATAATTGAGACTGCAGGTGCCCTTAGTAATATTACTGCTGAGCTTCAAGCGGATCGCCTTATGACATTACAGAACCGCTTTGTTCTAGATATTATACTGGCAGATAGAGGTGGGGTATGCAAATTGATCGGATCTAGTTGCTGCGTTTTCATACCAGATAATGCCCCGACAGTGTACCAAGCTATCCAGAGGTTGCATAAGTCTGCTGAGTCTATACATGTGGACGAAGGTAACTGGTCATTAATGGGATGGTTTTGGGAACTGCTGTCCAAATGGGGGTGGAAGATTCTGATGTTTCTTGGTATGGCTTTAGCGATCCTTTTCTCGTATTGCTTATGCATCCAGTGTGGTCCTGCCATTTGTGGCCTTTGTGCTACGATCTGTGTGAGAAGACCCATTTCGAGAGACGCGAGAGAGAATAGGATGATGTTGTAGCAACACCTTGATGATCTGATGAGAATAGATATAGACCTGGATTCAGATTGACATGGGTTTGGGTTATTGCCTACGTAATGGCAAAAGGAGGGCTGAGGTTCCGTGGTTCGCTGGACCGGACTCCATTTTGTTTTTTTACGCTGTTCGAGGCGCCATTTTGTGTTGCCCTCACGTAGGCCTTGGTAGTAAACGAACGAAGTTGTATGGGCCTCGCTGTCCATGTAAAGTTTAACGTGGGCCTTTTCGACTTGCGAGTGAACTGCAAGATGCTGACCCCTTCACCTGGAATTGACCTGTCCACAATGTTAGTTTCGTTAGCTGATAATAATCTGGAAATGCAATCCTTGTTCAGGATATCGTTAGTTTCGAGTTCCTTGCACATATCTTATCCTACTCTACATCTGAATTGCTCTTTTCTTTATGTCTTTTCATTACATGGGTAGTGCTTTCAATTATGGGTTTGTCCGGCTCTTGGTAATCGAATTTGGGACAGTCCTAATAATTAACTTGTGGGTTGGTACAATGTAAAGTGAGCTTTTTGGAATGTGATAATGTATAGAAATGTGTTTCTATTGGTCAGAATTTCCCGCAATGGGTGTGCATTTGTAATGGGCTGAAATTGTACCATAAAAGAAGATGTCTTGCTCTACACAAATTGAGCAGGTTCCTGAGTTGTACACCGTGTTGTATTGCTTGGTTTACTGTTACTAGCTGCAGCTAATAAATTAGATCTCTGACGCCACCTAGAAGTATTCCGTGTCTCTGTAGTCTAAAGCAGGAGAACTCGAAGACATCGGGTGTGTCCCTGCCACTGCCGGTTCTGAAAAAGACCCGGTTCTTCACTGTCTCCTTCCCTCGCTCTCCCTCTGTCTCCCTCCCTTGCTCTCCCTTTGTCTGCCTCTGTCTCCCTCCCTCGCTCTCTCGTGCTCTCCCTCGCTCGCCCTCCCTCGCTCTCCCTTGCTCTCCCTCTGTCTGCCGCTCCCTCGCTCTCTCTGTCTCCCTCCCTCGCTCTCACTTGCTCTCCCTCTGTCTCCCTCCCTCGCTCTCCCTCTGTCTGCCTCTGTCTCCCTCCCTCCCTCATTCTCCCTCGCTCTCCCTCTGTCTCCCTTCCTCGCTCTCCCTCTGTCTGCCTCTGTCTCCCTCCCTCCCTCACTCTCCCTTGCTCTCCCTCTCTCTGCCTCTCCCTCGCTCTCCCTCTGTCTCCCTCTCTCGCTCTCCCTCTGTCTGCCTCTGTCTCCCTCCCTCCCTCTCCCTCGCTCTCCCTCTGTCTGCCTCTCCCTCGCTCTGTCTCCCTCCCTCGCTCTCCCTCGCTCTCCCTCTGTCTGCCTCTCCCTCTGTCTCCCTCCCTCGCTCCCCCTTGCTCTCCCTCTGTCTGCCTCTCCCTCGCTCTCCCTCTGTCTCCCTCCCTCGCTCTCCATCGCTCTCCCTCTGCATGCCTCTGTCTCCATCCCTCGCTCTCCCTCTGTCTCTCTCCCCCTCTACCTCCTCCCTCTCATTCTGTCACCCTCTTCATCTCACCCTGCCTGTGTGTGCCCTGGCTGAGACAGCTTCCGGGCACACACACACACAGCCGCACCTGAGCACTTAACAGGTCTTTAAAAGACCGCTGCCGCAGGGGAGTTTGCTGACACACTTTAAAAAATACATATATTAAAACACGGGTATGATGTTTGGATGGTCCGCGGGCCGCCAGGGAAGGCTTGCCGGGCCGCTGTTGGCCTGCGGGCCGTACTATGAGTATCCGTGCTATAGGGTATGGACTTTATACTGGAACACTGACCAGAGGCTGACCATACCAGTGCAGATGGCCTTTCCAGGTTCTTCCTCTTAGATGATGAGAACTAGCAAGAGGGAGGTGGTCAGTGCTCATCACCTTACGCCTGGGGAGGGATGGTCATGTAGGAAAGTGCCTTTTTTGGGTGGTCACCCCTCCACACACCCTTTTTAGGTCTCGCCGAGTCAGCGCCCATGCACTGCTCGGAGAGACTTTAGAAGGTGAATTTTGAAGGCGCTGTTGGCTGGCGACCAGCTTGCTAAAACGCCCACACGCGCGCGAGACGTGCACAGCACTTTTTCACGTCGCGCGCGCACAACTTGCGTGCGCACAACTTGCGTCACCACCCGCGGGTTTTTTTTTTATCGCGGCCGCGTGGCGTTACTTTTACGGACAGGTGGCCAATGCTTGTTTTGTGTAAAGGCTGACGTGGTCTTCTAGACCAGCAGCCTCCCCCTGTCTTTGTAATTCTGTCCCACGCACACATTTTTTCAGCCGCTACACCTCTTTTTATCTCCACAATGATCGCAAAGTGGCATTTCACTTTTACAGCTCGTTAATAGCACTTCAATGACGCACTTAAAAGTGGCTGCACGGAAAGCGGCGCTGTCTCCCGCACAGTGCGCTTTGCCACGCTAGATCCACATTGTGCCTCCACGTCACCTTCCGCCCCCTCGTCTCCCTCACCTAATTCACCGCAGCTCACACTGTTCAAGTCGCAAGGACACAGTGAGATTTTGGCAGTGTAAATCTGTCCGAAAAACACTAAACCATGGGGTGGCTGGAGGGGACATCTGAAAAGCGGCGCATTGCTGGAGTTGCGTCGCAAGTGCGACGCAGCTCCAGCAATGCTTTGGGGGCCCTATCTGGACAATACTGCGTCAAGCCTTAAGCCTCCTTCAAGCAGGGGCAGGGTTTTGACGCAGCATTGGCCTAAAAGTGACTGAGTGAAATCTTGTAGATTTCACTCAGCCACTTTTAGGAGGCGTTCCTGCGCAGGAACGCCCCCCCCTGCAGAGCTTTACAACGTGACGCATCTCCCAGATGCGTCGCGTTGTTAATACCCCGCACCATGGCGCATCTTTTGCACCGCCGCTGCGTCACTAAAGTGACGCAATGGGAGCGCAAGGGGCTTGTAAATCTGCCCCTATATGTTTAGGTCTCGCCTACAGACAAAACAAGCATTGGCATAGCCAATAGGTCTCGCCTTTGGGACCTTATAAGTCTTTAGTTATGCAGCAAAATATCCTTGTTTTTAAGGCCCTTAGCATCACGCTGTTTGTTCATTTGCATCCCACAGATGCTGGGAACGAAGAGATTACAATCTTTACTGCAAGGCTTCAAGCACTTAATTAGCTTGTCCTGGTTTCCTTTCACAACTGGCAAAAACAATGTAACATTTCACACCATACTAGACTTTCAGTCTGTCTTTTTTGTTTCCCTTTCCAGACATTATTTACAGTTGAGGGCTAATGCCGAGCTGGCTGCGTGCACCTTGTATGGATGCGGGTGGAAGACACTGGAGTCGATTCTTGTGGTTGTGAACATATGATCTGCTTCCCAAAGTGGGCCTAAGTCCACTGTGCTGCATCATTAGTACATGTGATAGTGTTCTTCAGTCGTACTTTCTCGCATATTATACTAGCAGCATCAATATTTGTATTTTAAGTTATGCTCGTGTTATAGTGAACATGGGCTCAGCCCTTCAGGCTGTTTTATAGTTGTAACCTCTGCCTTTATGAATTCCCAACGAATGGTACGCCATGTACCGACTGCGTAAGGATAGCAGGGTGAGTTGGTGTCAGCATTAAGTGTTTTTTGTTTTTTTTTTAAAACATACATAAAATACATTCTGATTTACATTGCAACATTTTAAGGTATTAGCATTATAAATGACAATGGCATTTCTTTATCTATTTTCAAAACTAACACATAGATAAAAACTTTACCATTTACAATGCCGATAGCTCTAACTTTTGCAAATGCGAGACCTATTGCATTGCCAAGGCTTGTTATAAATGGAGTAAAAAAAAATTCTTGATGCTATTAATACTGACGCACCTGTCCTAGCTGGTAGAAAAATTCGAATTTTAATGTTCGTGAACGACATGCTGATAATAAAAACCAGATCAAGTCAAGGACGCAAACGGCACCATGCTATTGTTTATTTACTCAGATGATTTGCATAAAAATGTAACTTGTGAGCACGTTTCTCTAACTCTCCAATAATCCCATTACAACACTTTGTACAAATGAGATTGGGACTCATCCTTCCGAAGTCGAGAAAAATGTGCAACGCTGTGTTGAAGTTAATTTTTTTAATTAACAAAATGCAAATAATGTGGAGAGATTTCAAGTGATTCAGGAATGGGCGCCCTTGTAAAGAGAAAGTACGGCCGGCCTGGGCAGTGATAGGGGAGGAGGGAGGAGAAATGCGAGTCACGGCAGCAGCAGCCTTTGATGTGCCTGCCGGCCGGCCGTGAATAATTAGGGGGTGAGAAATGCGCTCGGAGGGCTGCCTTTGATGTGGTAATGCGAGGCAGGCAGGCAGGCGGCTGGTGGCATTGTGCACGCGCTTTTTAGGGCTTGCGCAAGCGCAATGACCTAAAAAGCACATGCACTTGAAGGAATCGCCAGTGGAATCGCCAGTGGATAAACACTGGATAAGCCCCTATAGAGCTTCGCCAGCTATGCGCTGAAGCGCATCAGCAGGCGAGCCCTAAAAACACATGCTAACAAGCACAGAGAGGAAGGATAGGAGGTGGAAGCCGCACATTGAAGGCATGACACTAAAGCATAGGCAGCTCGCTGGAACCCTAAGAAAAGAATTTAAAACTACTTTTACTAAACCCCTAAGCCCGGTACTCCAAAGTTACAATACCAAAGTGGTGAGCTCAGTTCTCAGGGCCGAGCTGTGGAACTTTGGAAACCTGGCCCACCTTACAATAGCGGAACACACGTTCTTCAGCGCGATTACTAGTATGCCACAAAGTATACCGATGCTCCCTCTAAGGAACGACCTAGGAAGATAAGCTCTGAGGGACCTGGCCATACTACGCCCAATACTATTCTGGTGTAGAATCTGGTCTACAAAGGAATTGTCCGTGCTCACACAGGGCCTAAGGGATTAGTGGCCATATGTATCAAGCCGTTTTTTAATCGCAAAGGCCGAAATTCGCAGAATTTCGGCCTTTGCGACTCGCAAACGGCCGTTTTAGATGTTTTGGAATGTATGAAACATTCCCAAAATAAGGAATTGCAAAGTTGTGCGATTCCTTATTTTCCATAGCATTTAGGGAATCGCATTTTTGCGATTCCTTAAATGCTATGTATGTAGCATTTTTGGCTAGCGAATTGTGGTTAAGAATTTGCAAATTACCACCAACTTGAAGTTGATGGTAACTTGCGAATTCTTCCAAAAATGCACAATTTGGCATTTTTAAAGGTGGCATGTGATGCACACACATGCCCATAGGGCATGTATGTGCGCCATATGCACACACATGTTCTTTTCAGGGGTGCAGCAGGGTGTCTTTGAAACACCCCTGTACCCTTGCAATAATTCTCAAATTGCGATTAGCAAATTGCGAATTCGCAATGTGAGAATTATTTTGCATTCATTCCTATGGGCCTCCTGCGAATTCGCAAAATGCGAATTCGCAAATAAGGAAGCTTAAGGAATCGCTAATAAAATGCAATGTTTTTCATACATACCATTTTGCATTTCGTAAATAGCGATTCCTTAAAATTCGCTATTTAGGAAATGCAAAATAGTTTGATGATACATATGGCCCATAGTAAACACGGACTGTTCCATGAAATTAGTTGGCTGTGCAAACTGAGAAGTTTGTTAAATAAAATGTGCCTGCAACACCTGTGGGATTCACCCCCCACCGAAACATTCCCAACAAAAAATTGTCTTAAAGAAGTTCATTGGGAAACAGTGGTGCATGATGAGTTTAGGCGCCATGATACAACTTCTCTCTAGGGGCTTTTTCTTCAGACCAAGCTATGCCCTGGCCTTGAGCCGTATTGGGACATTATTGAGAACCCTCTGGATCGCAAACTCTATTTCCAATTTAGATCTGGATCTCTTCCATTGAAGTGTTATACATCTAAATGGTCCGTTATTAGGGGCAACAGATGTCACTTATGCACTACACAGGTAGAATCATTTGCACACGTGCTCTTTGTTTGTCCTGCGTACGCTAGCCCACGTAAGGTTTGGCTGGTCCGGCTACGTAAGAACCTGGCTACAAGATCACATACCACAGCCCTGCGTATCCTTTTCACAGATCCATCTCCCAGGTATGCAGTTCCGGTGGCAAAATATTTGAGGTGGATGTGTATTATACGTACTAAACAAATCAAGGATGAATAAAGTGCAGGATGACGTCCCACTAGTGCGCTCATCTGGGGAAGAATCATAAACAGCTCCTTACAAAGCGGTGTGGTCCCCGATTGTCTAAAAATGGGACAAGTCACTCCTCTACTGAAAAAACCCGGTCTCGACTCAACTGACTTGAACAATTTCAGACCGATATCCAACCTCCCTTTACTCTCGAAAACACTTGAACGCTGTGTACTCCTGCAACTGACGCAACATCTGGACAACATCAATCTCCTGGACCCCCTCCAATCCGGCTTCAGACAAGGCCACAGCACAGAAACCGCGATGCTGAACATCATAGACGACATCCATGGATCTCTTGACGCTGACAAGTGCTGCCTCCTCATACTCCTTGATCTCTCAGCAGCGTTCGACACGGTGGACCACAAGCTCCTCATCATGACTCTTCAAGAAAGAGCTGGCCTTGGCGAGGTAGTTCTCAAGTGGTTTTCCTCCTTTTTACAAAACCGTTCGCAAGTAATAAAAATCAAGAACTTCACCTCCGATACCCAGCAAGTCAACAAGGGTGTCCCTCAAGGATCAGTGCTCTCCCCCAGCTCTTTAACATCTACATGGAACCACTCGCCAAGCTACTTAGGAACGCCAACATCCACTTCCACCTCTACGCGGATGACACGCAGATTTACCTGGAAACCTCCTCTCTCAAAGACATCCACAGACTCAACGATGTCCTAAATGAAGTTCAAGACTGGCTGACAAAGAATCACCTGAAACTCAACCCCGACAAGACAGAAACACTCCTCATCTCAAACAAAGTAGATAACCCTCAAATCACAGAGTGGCTAAAGTCGATCGATGCTCTCAAAGGTAACCTCACGCTAGCCGACTCCGTTAAATCCCTGGGCTTCAGCCTAGACCCCAAACTAACCCTGACAAACCACATTAAGAACTCAGCGAAAAGCGCATTCTTCAACCTCAGACTTTTGAACAAAATTAAACCTTACATTCCCAACAAGGACCTCAAACTAGCCACGCAATCTCTAGTTCTATCAAGACTGGATTATGGGAACTCAATCCTAACAGGCATCCCCAAATCGCACCTGGCACCACTAAAAACAACACTTCACGCGGCAGCGAGAATGATCACAGGCTGCAAAAAATCTGACCACATCTCCCCGGCACTCAAAGAACTCGAATGGCTCCCTGCGGAAATGCGAAGTACCTTCAGAACGGCCTGCCTAACCCACAAGGCCCTCCACACCGGCAAACCGGAATACCTGGCTAACAAGCTTAAAAAAGCAGGCCAAGCCAGAAATTTGAGAAGCTCTAACTCCCTGCTGCTCATCCTACCAAAAACCAGAAGGAAGAGAACTGCGGACTGCTCTTTCTCAGGAAATGCCCCCAAAATATGGAACGCCATCCCCCGCACATCAGAACTCCACCATCCTATGCAGAATTCAAGAGCCAACTCAAATCCTTGTGCCTTATCCGCTCCCTCGGTTGTGGATAACTTGGAGCTGCAAACGTCCCAGAATCCATGCGGTAATGTTGATTCCTGTACCAAGAAGCCCTGTTGTCCGAACTTTTCTTCTTTCCAAAATTGTCACTCGCTGATTGCTTTTATTGGGTTTGTTTCATGTTGTTCTCTTTGTCATTCCCTCTACTGTAAAGCGCTCTGATACCTTCGGGTCTTGTTAGCGCTATAGAAAACTTCTAAACAAATAAATAAATAATTGAGCTTACGTCGTCCTGCGGGCTCCTCTACCCTTGCTGATGGGCTAACAATTATTTTATGTGTGTTATTTTAACAATGTGTCTTTTTATTCTTCTTATTTTTTAACATAATGATGGTCCTGATTGCTTATTTGCATAATTGTTTAATTCAGATCTTAAATTTCTGTAATTATTGTTCTACTTCTTTTTAATTGCAATGCTTTTATGACTTGCATAGGCGAATAAAGCTTTCTTGACTTGTCTTGACATTTTACAGCTTTGGACTCACTGTGGTCTGTTACACCACGCTGCACATTGATACATATTACAGCTTGGAACCCACTTCGGCCTGTAGCAGCTCGCTGCCCATTGAGACAAGTTACCGCTTGGGACCCCTTGTGACCTGTTACACCTCGCTGCGCATTGATACATATTACAGCTTGGAACCCACTTCAACCTGTAGCAGCTCGCTGCCCATTGAGACAAGTTACCGCTTGGACCCCCTGTGACCTGTTACACCTCGCTGCGCATTGATACATATTACAGCTTGGAACCCACTTCGGCCTGCTACAGCTCGTTGCTCATTGATACATATTACATTTTGGGACCCCCCTGAAACCTGGAACAACTGGGCACCCATTAATAAATGATACAGCTGTTACAGCTCTCTTCTCATTGATTCATTTTACCTCTCGGAACCCACTGAGACCTGTTACAGTTCACTTCCCTTTGGTACATGTTACAGCTTGTGATCCACTGAGATCTGTTACAGTTCACTGCCCATTGATTCATGTTACCGCTCAGGACATACTGAGACCTGTTACAGCTGGCTGCCCATTTATACACACTACACCTTGGGCCCACTGCAGCCTGTTACAGCATGCTACCCCTTGATATATGTTGCAGCTTTGGACCCATTGAGAACAGTTACAGCTCTCTTCCCATTGATACATGTTACAGCTTCAGACCCACTGAGACCTGTTACAGCTCGCTGCCCATTGATACATCTTACAGCATGGGGCCCACTGGGGCCTGTTACAGAACACTGCCCCTTTATACATACTACAATTTGAGAACTTGAGAACAGTTACAGCTCGCTGCCCATTGATACATAATAAAGTCTGGGACACGCTGAGAACAGTTACAGATTGTTGCCTATTGATACATAATAAAGTCTGGGACACGCTGAGAAAAGTTACAGATCGTTGCCCATTGATACATAATAAAGTCTGGGACACGCTGAGAACAGCTACAGGTCGCTGCCCATTGATACATAATAAAGTCTGGGACACGCTGAGAACAGTTACAGATCGCTGCCCATTGATACATAATAAAGTCTGGGACACGCTGAGAACAGTTACAGATCGCTGCCCATTGATACATAATAAAGTCTGGGACACGCTGAGAACAGTTACAAATCGCTGCCCCTTCATACATAATAAAGTCTGGGACACGCTGAGAACAGTTACAGATCGCTGCCCATTGATACATAAAAAAGTCTGGGACACGCTGAGAACCGTTACAGATCGCTGCCCATTGATACATATTAAAGTCTGGGACACGCTGAGAACAGTTACAGATCGCTGCCCATTGATGCATGTTACAGCTTCGGACCCACAGTGAATCACAGAAGCCAAAAGGTTAAGGACCACTGCTCTAAAATATCTGCTAAAAAATCTTGAATGTGTTCCTTCTATATATTAGAACTTGGAATCTACATTTCAATGAACACTGTACCTTCACCGACACCTCCTGTTCTTGATGTCTAATCCTCACTTTTCCTTTCGATTAATAAAAGTACTTCTTTTCTTTTCCAACCCTTTCTTTTTTTAAATGTACGTTTTGTTCCTAAATCTCCCCTTGCCAATCTTTCAGGGGGGCTCATTACTCCTTTACTACATTAGTTTTCTTGTATTACTGTCAAATGTGTCCACAGTCATCCCCCAGAGCATATGGTCTCTCCTAGTACCCTCCATACTCTTCTGCTGCATACGTTCTCCTACATGATATAAATGAATATTCTTCTATTTCCTATGGGCCGTATTCACAGTTTCATTATAGCAAAAGCCATTCATGAGTTAAATGAAAATGTGATTATTATAATCAACGGAACACATTTGTAATTAAATATGAACCAACTGGTCTTTTCTCGGTATATACTTACATACTAGAGCTGAAAAGAGCTCATTAATATTAATGAGGTGGCTTTGTGTGTTCCGTGTAGCGGTAACACACAGTCCCTATACCATTCCATCCCCCAGGCACCATCCCATTCTCCCTTCCCCTCCATGTGATCAGTTGAACGGTCCGGACCTGTCCATCCTCTTCTTGGGTGGAGCAGTTGACTGGGAGAACCTTGTGAATGTGTGATGGTTCATTGACTGGCTAATGCTATAATGTGCATGAACATGTGACAGTCGTGCTCTTGCACCATGACGCTGATCCCATAATGACCAGTGTAGTGTAGTTCCTCTTTCCCTAATAGGCTCTGCGCATTGGAATAATATACCCTATAGTTTTTGCATAGGACTGAGGTCAGTATGCCCCTATCGAGCACATTAAACTCAATTACTTTGTGTGCCAGCTAGCTCAAAGGTCACTAGAAACTTTCTCAAATGAACAAGAAGGGAGCAGTTTCTGGCAACCACATAAACATGACAACTTTGATTTTCCCTTTGGAATCGGAATATGTCTGAGAATCGTGGAAAAAATAGATAACAGTTTCACTTAGTCAAGCGTGCATTCTTAGTTTCTTCAGAGTTACACAGAAAGAGATAGACGGGCTTTCCAATAAAAATGGATTTATTGAACAGTCTTGCTTCTTGTGTAAGAGATATGAGCTGTTATAATTGCAAGACAGTATGCGAGATATATTTCGTACAGCGTAAGCAGTAAGAAGAAATATTACTGCAATAGCATTGACTTTTAGTTATGACACATATTCATATACATATGCATAAATAACAAAGGCTAAAAAGTGGATACTCGTCTGATGCTTCTAACAAGTTCTACCCCAGTGTACCTAACCTAAGTGTAGTACAAGGTAAGAAGTAGGTGCTGTATTCTATAGTATGGTAAGCTATAGTTTTGTATGCCATGAGTCCCTCTAGGTTCTAGTCTGCTCCATACCTTAGAATGAGAGAGGTGGGAATCTCTTTCCAGGTCTCAAACTCTAACACCCTGCGAAGGGAGTCAGAACCCTGGATTCTCTGCGAGCAGGGATGACAGCATCTAGTCAGTGCGTCAGGCTGGGACACAAATTCTCCTGGAGTCGTGGTTTCTTCCGAACTTGCCGAGGCGAGCCAAGCCGAATAAAGCCGTGCAGACGTCGTTTCACTTGGTATGGGAAGGTATATTTATACCTGGTAGGTGCCTTGGAATGTTAGCTTTGACGTAAAGTCGGGCAGAGGAAGACATCGTGAATAAACGCTTAAGGCATAGCCGTTCATCTAAATAAATGAGTTATTGGAGAAATAAATAATCCTAGACTAGGGAAAGTCCCAATGGCTTAAGGGTCTGGTTTCTAAGAACTCGTGACAATGGGGTGGACCGATGTAGGTGACCATGCCATATTTGGAGAGCATGGCTAATGCCTAAATAAGGGCTGGGATCTTGTGCCTATATAAGGGTAATGCAAAGTGTGCCTATATAAGGACATGTTTCAGGAAAACCTATATACAGACATCTAAATCAAAACAACACCAGTGCTGTGCAGACACCATATCAGAAATTCCATAACTTCAATTGACGATAATGTAGGGTTGAACATTCTATGATAAGGAATATTGCAATGCTTGGCATTTTCCTCCCAGCAAAGGTGAATTATAGCTGATGTCCACCTTTCTGCCCTGATTTTGTCAAGACTGTTCCATAGTACAGAGCTGTTTTCCATGGACAAGTTCCACAAGGTTTTACCTGACCAAATCTGTCCATGAGTAACCCAGTGAGTGCAGTAGTGTTACTTTTTTCTCAAAATCCCTTAGATCGGAAACTCCAGTTTCAGCGCAAAAATCGAATTTACAAACTTGTAATGAATGTGTTTGTGGTGTCACAATGAAGGCATGATGTAATGTTCAGGCCTTGCTCAAATGAAATTTGAGTTCTAAGATTGACAGTTCTATTTTGTAAAGGACATTCTAAGTTGGGAATGAGAGTTCTAATTTGGAATGGAAAGAATTCCTTTAGAATGTAGATTGGAACAGACCATCTAATTTGGAACGCAAGAGCTATGTATGGAATGCAAATTCTACATTTGGAACGCCTCTTGCACAAAACATAAATCTTTTTTAAGGTTGAAGCCGCAGCTATGTGTGATATCTAAATGTGTTTGAGTAGAAAACAGGAGATTCCAAGACCACAGATTCCTTGGGTACCTTGACCCCCCAGGGTATCCAGAACTACCTTTTATTTCATGAACTTGTGCATTGCTCTTGAAGCTGTGTATAGTCACACAAGAAGGAGTCTATGGCAGTCTTCACACAGATAAAGACTCAGAGCCCAGCCATAAGACCGCTGCCAGGCTCTGCCAGTCAGTGCAGAAGAAAGATGTAGGGTGTCTTCTAATCCTTAGATCCCACCCTGACATTTGAATACCTGATCACACCTGTGAAGTGGGCAGAGCAGATTGGAAGAAACAGAAGGAAAAGCTGTGCATTCCTGTGCAGTGCACTAGGCCCGTCTCACCAGCGCCTTTACAGATTCTGATAACATGGGTATGAAGGACATTCTTTTCGGCAGCAAAATTGATAGGAGATGACTTGTTAATTATTGACCATCGAGGCCACATCTGTAGAATAAGCAATCAAGAGAGGGAGAAATTCTGAAACAAATCCTCTGACCCATTCTGTCTTTCTAGGCAGCTTAAAAATAGCAGTCTGTATGCAATAAAGAGAACACAGGAAACTGACTTCCTTCCCTCAATCTTCTGGTTCTGTGATGTTATGTGGCAGATGGGCCCACAGCTACCAACATAATGTATCACTGGTCCCCCCAGGCAGCCATGAGGGCTATCAGTATTTCCAATCAATCGCTTGTGATGTCATCAACTATATCACACCCTTGACCCTGCCCGGTTTGTGACATCATGTACTACATCACACCCTGGCCCTGCAGGCTTGAGGCATCATGTACTACATCACACCCTGGCCCTGCCGGCTTTATGACATCATTCACCTCTTAGCTATATATAGAGGTGCAGTCTGGGATGCCTGCAGTGTGTGTGCAGTCTGTGGACTGGGCTATGAATGGTGTGAAAGAGGTGTGAATGGGGGACTTGGGGGCACCGAGCTAACATCAGACCCACAGAATGGCCGCGGCAGTTCTGCTTCTCGAGCCTCTGCCATTTGCGTGTCTGATCCGCCCACCGTCAGCATCTCGCAGACCGCCAGAGAGATGCATTATGAGGTGGGGACGGAGCCTTCCATAAGGTGTGGTAAGGCCTTATGAGGTTCCTTGTTGTTGCGGCAAACAGCTTTTAATAGCAATTCCTGGGGTTCTCTTAGCAGGCTAATTTAATTTTGCCTTGAGCTCCAGGAACTCTGGCACCGCCCCTATCTGGAGCTGGGTGCGGAATGTCTGTGGGTCTGATGGGAAGCAAGGTAGAATGAAGGTGTGAATGGTGTGAATGCCCAGTAGCAAAGGTCAAAACCTTGGCGTGGTGCTACTGCTCACAAGTTTACCCATGAACTTGTGCTAATTTGACCTGTTTTGGATGAAAGGGGTGTGCACTGTCCTTGATTTATTTTTCTTCCTTTTCTGTAGCTTGTTCTTAGCTGCTTTCTTCCTGTGCTTTCATGCTTCCTGGAGTGTTATCAGCATTTCCCAACAATTGCTTGTGATGTCATCTACTACATCACACCCTTGGTCCTGGCGGGCTTTATGGCATCATTCACCTCTCGGATGTGTATAGAGGCGTGGTCTGGGATGGCTGCAGGGTAAGTGCAGTGTCTGGCTAGGCTATGAATGGTGGGAAAGAGGTGTGAATGGGGGACTTGTGGGCACCGAGCTAACATCAGACTCACAGGATGGGTGCGGCAGTTCTGCTTCTCGTGGCCTCTGCCATGTGTTGTTTGGTTGTTCAGTGGGAGAAAACAGGCAGCACCTCGCAGACCGCCAGTGAGATGCACTTTGAGGTGGGGGCGGAGCTTCCATAAGGTGTGGTAAGGCCTCATGAGGTTCCTTGTCGTTGTACCAAACAGCTTTTAATAGCAATTCCTGGGGTTCTCCCTCAGGCAAATTCAATTTTGCCTTGAGCTCCAGGAACTCTGTCACCGCCCCTATCTGGAGCTGGGTGCAGAATGTCTGTGGGTGTAATGTGAAGCAAGGTAGTATGAATGAAGGTGTGAATGGTGTGAATGTTCAGTAGCAAAGGTCAAAACCTTGGCGTGGTGCTACTGCTCACAAGTTTACCTATGAACTTGTGCTAATTTGACCTGTCTTGGATGAAAGGGGCGTGCACTGTCTTTGATTTCTTTTTTCTGGTACATATCTTGTTCCTAGCTGCTTTCTTGCTGCTTTTTTCTATTCTCAGTTTTAACATCTACATCTCACTTCATTCTCCACAAACTTTCTTTCATTCCTTCCTTGTTTAATTCTTCTGTGGACTTTGTGTTTCTTATTGTTTTAGTCTTAATTTTGTTCTTTTATCTCATTGACTTCCCACGCACCTCATTGCTTTTCTTCTTTCTAAAGTTGATTCTCGGACTTTCTCTTGTCCAGAATATCTTTTCTCATTCCTTCGTCCATACTTTATCTTTCTCTTTTGTTTCTTCTCCATTCTTTACAATGTCTTTATTTCATTTTTTAATTTCTTTACCATGCATTTTTACTTTCATCATGTTATTTTCCCTGCTCCTTATGTTATTTCTTTCTGACATCGATTTTTCATATCTTTTCTTTTCCTCACTATTCGCTGCTGTTTTGTTTCTCATCTTACTCTGCCATTCTTTTATTTCTTACTTGATTTTTTTTTTGGGTGCAATTTCCAAGTTGTTTTGTGTGTTCTCGATTTTAGTTTTTACAAAATGCACAAAGATGATATGATAGGGCATCGGGCCATCCATAGTGACGCTGCAGCACCAGGAGGATGGGGGAAGGGGAGGGCCAGACCGTCATGCGCAGGTAGCCTTTCTCCAACTCTTAGCTGTGTTGTACAGCCAGATGGAGAACCAACACAGACTCCCAGTTCCTCCAGAAATAATATTCCCAGCATGAAAAAAGCCCTGGGATGGGCATCTGGGATCCTGTACAGTGAGCAGCAGTGTCTGACGTCAGGAAGAAGAGGATCGGGAGCACGTGGGCAGCCATCGGAGCAGGTAAGTGCAATTTTATATAATTTTAGTTCTGTCTTCCGTGATGTTTTTGGTTTGTATTCCCCCTCCCGTCCACCACTTCGCAATGGTTGCAGCCGCTACTTTGATATTCGAGTGCCTAGAAGTCCTACAGCTTGTCTCGTCAGTTATATAGTTGTGCTATATAAACATTTACTTGAAAGAAAAACACATTTCAGACAACCCTCACATCTCCCAGACCTACCACAAACCCAGAACTCATGGTTGTTGCATGAGGGAGTGGGTAGTACACATTACCTGTCCACAATAAGGTTTACAACGTATTTCTAAAGACTCCCAAATGGTTAAAACTTTTAACAGAAATAGGCGATACATTGATATCGCTGCTGGTGAGGCTGATGTAAAGGCAAGTGAGGAAGCGACCCAGTGTTTGATGAGAAACCATCTGTTGCAGGCGCTTTAACATAAGCAAGGCACTATATTTAGTTGATACCGGGATCAAGCTTATCTATAGGGTTATACTTGAAATACTATTGGTGTTTACTAAAACTTTGCTGCTGAGACGTTTTTTGTATTTTTCCACAACTGGAGGGCTTTCCCTCTACACGTCATTCACCACAGAAGCACACCTTAAGCTAGACACATAAAATACCTTACAAGCGTAACACAACCTGCTACCAAGCAACAACAGATACACATGGACGTCAATTCACCAAAATGCCTGGGGTAGCGGAAGTGACATTACACGCCCTCTGGCATCCACTTTCATTCACACACACATACTTACACATTAGTGTGATAAAGAATTGACAGAAAATAAAGAGTGGAGCCCAAGCTGTCCCTGTGTTTCTGCCACTGAATTTGCCACCTCTGAGGCCAGGGGTCGCAAAGGCAGTGCCAGGGGTAGCAAAGGACAAGCCATGAGTCGCAGCTTCGACCCTTAAATGACGTCCATGATGATATACAGTTTAATAGTGCATTGTGGGTGATTTTGGAGTGAGAAACGTTCCCTCTTTCCTGGTACATTCAGTGACTGTTGCCCCTGGAGTGAAGGCCTGGAGGCCTGCAGGATACACGCGGCTGCTGGTGGGGCATGTGTAGTGCCTGCTCCAGCTGTCAAGGTGCATTATTACCCTGGCAACACATTTCAGGTGTCTCTGAGTTCAGGAAATAGGAAAAAGAAACTGCCTGGGCAAAAGTAGCTAGATAAGATCCTGTGCTCAAAAGGGGAGAAGCAGAAAGACACAAAAGAAAGGTTTCACTTTCATAAGATCCCAAAAAATTTGAAATCCCCGCACCTGTCCATAGAAGTGACAATCTCTTGGAGGAGCTTCTCGGCACTACAAGTACCTTAAACGTAAAAAGAGGACTGGGCAGTAAACCGTGGAGCTACACCCCCACCCACAACCCTAATGCCTCCCCCACGGATCAAATTACCCACGTGGTCAATTAAGGTGATAAATGGGAGAAAAAATGTCCCTGGAACTATAGACATCCATTTGCAGTAAAGTGCCTGGTAATTTCGCGTCCAAGTCATCTTTCTCCATTCTGGAAACACAAGCTCGTCATTGCATGTTGCAGGGGTGCCATAACCAGCTGGAATCAGTAATTTTACCAAGCAACTCGTACCCAGGCACATGGTCTACTGTGACGCTCATCTTGAGATCCACTGATGCCTATTCTAGCTTGGGGGGCCATTAATGCCTGTTAGAGCTTGTGGACCATTGATGCATATTATAGAATGAAGGCGATTGTTACCTGTTACACCTTGAGACCCATTGATGCTGATTACAGCTGGAATCACATTCATGTCTGTTACTACTTGGGGCTGATTGATGCCCAGAGCTGTTTGGGGCCAATAAGGCCTTTGAGCGTGTCACGGCTCGGAGCCTAATAATGGCAATAACAGCTTGGGACCTACTGTAACCTGTTACAGATCGCTGCCCATTTGATTCATATTAAAGCCACTGAGGCCTGCCACAACTCACTGCCCATTGATAGATACATGTTACATCTTGGGACCCACTCCGGCCTGGTACAGATCGTTGCTCCCAGATACATATTAAATGTTGGGACCCACTTCGGCCTGTTACAGCTCGCTGCCCATTGATACATGTTACAGCTTGGGACCCCCTGTGACCTGTTACAGCCTGCTTCTCCTTGATTCATGTTGCCAGAATGCTGAGTCTGGTGGCTCAGTGGACTAATGCGTCCACTTCAGAGTCCTGTGTTCAACCTCATGGTCAAAGGTTCAAATCCTGGCGGGTCCACTCAGCCTTTCATCCATCTGAGGTCGATAAAAGGAGTACCATTGAGTTGGGTAACAATAAACATCTTTTATTCAGTGCCAAGATACCTCTGGGTGAACATGCGCTTTACAAATACTCATGTTATGTTATTACCTCTTGGAACTCACTGAGACCTGTTACAGCTCACTGCCCATGTATACATACTACAACTCGGGCCCACTGCAGCCTGTTACGACACGCTGCCCATTGATACATAATAAAGTCTGGGACACACTGAGAACAGTTACAGATCGCTGCCCATTGATACATAATAAAGTCTGGGACACACTGAGAACAGTTACAGATCGCTGCCCATTGATACATAATAAAGTCTGGGACACGCTGAGAACAGTTACAGATCGCTGCCCATTGATACATAATAAAGTTTGGGACACGCTGAGAACAGTTACAGATCGCTGCCCATTGATACATAATAAAGTCTGGGACACGCTGAGAACAGTTAGAGCTCGCTGCCCATTGATACATGATAAAGTTTGGGACACGCTGAGAACGGTTACAGATCGCTGCCCATTGATACATAATAAAGTCTGGGACACGCTGAGAACAGTTAGAGCTCGCTGCCCATTGATACATAATAAAGTCTGGGACACGCTGAGAACAGTTACAGATCGCTGCCCATTGATACATATTAAAGTCTGGGACACGCTGAGAACGGTTACAGATCGCTGCCCATTGATACATAATAAAGTTTGGGACACACTGAGAACAGTTACAGATCGCTGCCCATTGATACAAAATAAAGTCTGGGACACACTGAGAACAGTTACAGATCGCTGCCCATTGATACATAATAAAGTCTGGGACACGCTGAGAACAGTTACAGATCGCTGCCCATTGATACATAATCAAGTCTGGGAGACGCTGAGAACAGTGACAGATCGCTGCCTATAGTGTTACAGCTTCGGACCCACAGTGAATCACAGAAGCCAAAAGGTTAAGAACCACTGCTCTAAAATATCTGTTCAAAAATCTTGAATGTGTTCTTTCTACATATTAGAACAACTTAGAAGCTCCATTTTCTATGAACTCAGTGTACTTTCTCCGACACCTTCCGTTCTTGATGGCTAATCCTCACTTTTTCTTTCCATTCATAAAAGTACTTCTTTTCCATCACTTTCTTTTTTCAAATGTCACTTTTGGTCCTAAATCTCCCCTTGCCAATCTTTCAGGGGGGCTCATTACCCCTTTTCTACCTTAGTTTTCTTGTATTACTGTCAAATGTGTCCAAAGCCATCGCCCTGAGCATTTGGTGTACCCTCCATACTCTTCTGCTGCATACGTTCTATATGGTATAAATGAATATTATATTTCCTATGAGCTGCATTCAAAGCCTCTATGTAACAAAAGCGATTCATGAATTACATTAAAATGTGATTATTATAATCAAGGGAACACATGTGTAATTAAATATGAACCAACTGGTCTTTTCTCGGTATATACTTACATACTGGAGCTGAAAAGAACTCATTAACATTAATGAGGTGGCTTTGTATTGTATTGTATTGTAATTGCATTTATATATCGCTTACTACCCCTGACGAGGCGTCAAATCGCTTTTTCGGCGAGTAGGACGCTACTCCGGGACCCATAGAGTATTAGTGTTGAATTAGTATAGTGAAACATGCAAGTACATTTTAAGTGGTGGATAGGTTCGTCAGTTATTTGGATTTGGAATGATAGTAGTTTGCATGCGAAACCTGTGTCGATGTGCTGGAGGGCGAGGCTCTTGATTTTCCCTTCACCCTATCGCCCCACTTCACGCTAGGAGGCACGTTGATTTATCCCCCCCACCTCCCACCCCGGCCAGCTTGGTGCCCTGGGGAAGACCATTGCCGTACGTGCTCTGCGCTTTCCCAAATTCCTCCTTCTGGGTGATTTCAACATCCACTTAGATACCCTGGAGGCTCCTGAATCCACGGCTCTGCTGGACCTTCTGGCCTTGACTCAGCTGACTCAGTGGGTCTCCACGCCCACACACTCAAGGGGACATTTGATTGATCTGGTGTGTTCTAACTTCGAACTGCATGTCGAAGAACCACTGCCTGTTACCTGGTCTGATCATGCCCTGATTATATTCTCCTGAGACTTGGAGAAATCTTCCCGGCAGCCATCTTTGCCACTGTGGCCTGTCACCCGCAAGATTAATATTCCCGGGTTAATAGAGGCCCTGAACCACTCGCAGGTTGATCCTGCTGCCGACTTGGAGGGCTCGGTTGACAGGTTTAACACTTGGGTTAGCCGGGTAGTCGAATCTTCATGCAAACCTTTGCCTAGCAAGGTCCACCGGCCGTCCCCCTCTCAGCCCTGGTATTCCCTTTCGTTAAAGGAGTTGAAAGTGGGCTGTAAGAAGTTGGAACACCTATGGAGGGTTGCTTACTGCCTAGCAGCTAAATCCGATCTGCGCTCGGCACAGAGAATCTACTACACAGCTGTCAGAAAAGCCAAAAGCGAGTACTATGCAGATAGAATAATGAAAGCCAATAACAACAGTACAGAGATTTTCTCTATTGTCAAAAGTTTCATGTCGCCCTGCGCGGAGCATAAGGCCATCCCTGCCTCCCTTGGATGGTGTGAGGAGCTTTCAGCATTTTTTATCAATAAAATTAAATTAATCCAAGAAAGCCTGGCCTTATCAGTGACACCACAGAGCCCTCCCCTAGTAACCCCTCTCCATACCCTTCCCAACTCACTACTCTCGCAGTTTGTCCAAGCGGAGAAGTCTGACATCATTACTATTCTTAAATCTCAAGTCAGGCTCTCCCTTGGATCCGTGCCCGGCCAGAGTCCTCGTGGGGGTGGCAGATATTGTGTGCACTGAAGTCACGTCCATTGTCAACTGGACACTTCAGTCGGCGACCGTACCAAGACAATGGAAGCAAGCTAAGCTTCTCCCGCTTCTTAAAAAACCGGCAGCGGACTCTTCTGTACCAGCCAACTATCGCCCTATATCCTTATTACCAGCACTGGCCAAAGTTTGCGAGAAGGTGGTTTTTCGCCAGCTAGATGCCTTTGTGGAAACCTCTGAGGCTCTGCATCCGGCTCAGTCAGGCTTCAGAACATCTTACAGCACTGAGACCGCGCTGGTGGAGATGGCGGAGGCAATCAGGGAATGCCTGGATGGGGGCGGCAGAGCGGCTCTGATTTTATTGGACCTCTCTGCCGCCTTTGACACGGTGCCTCACCAGCTTCTTCTCTCCCGCCTTTCTGCCATTGGTCTCTCCGGTGCAGTGTGGGCCTGGCTGAAATCTTTTTTGGATGCCCGTACTCAGCAGGTCTGGATGCCTCCCTTTTCATCCTCGCCCAGGGAGGCCTTGACTGGAGTCCCTCAGGGCTCGACTCTGAGCCCGCTGCTTTTCAATATCTATCTGACTCCACTGATCTCCCTGGCTGAAGAGCTGGGTGCCAAAATCATGGCTTATGCTGATGACACCCAGCTTCTATTCACTTGGAATGGCCCGATCTGTGCACTGGGACGGCACAGAGGTGCCTGGCTGCCATGTTTACATGGCTCGCACAGGCCAAACTTAAGTGCAATGAGGGGAATTCTGAAATACTGCTCTATGGTCAATTTCCACCTCTCTTCACAGAAGCCTTGTGGCCCCCTGATTTCCCTCGCCCACTCTCTGAGGGTGGTCCGGCTAAGAACCTGGGAATCTGGTTTAGGGAGGATCTCAGGTTCTCGGAACACATCAAGAGACTAACGGGTGTCTGCTTTGGTACCCTTAAGTCACTGAGCAGATTCTTCCCTATGGTCCCTCAGGCGGTGAAGGAAATGGTGGCTCGGGCACTCATCCTGTCCCGCTTGGATTACGCCAATGCGCTTTTTTTAGGCATCCCCGGATACCTGGTGAACAAACTGCAATTGATCCAGAACGCGGTGGCCAGACTCTTTTTTAACATCTCTAAGAGATCAAGTATTAGGTCACACTTGTGCAACCTTCACTGGCTGCCCGTGGTACAGCGGGTGGAGTTCAAGGCCCTTACTTTAGCTCATAGAGCTCTGCACGATTCAGGACCCTCCTACCTTAGGAAACGGGTCGCCTTTTACATCCCTCATCGATCCTTACGATCTGCTTCCCACCGTCTGATGGCCACTCCCCGCTTTCATCACTCTAGGATGGGGGGTCAGGCACTTTCAGTTAAGGTAGCCATTCTTTGGAACAGCGTTCCTGTCTCGCTGCGCCACATCCTGGACTTCCGCTGTTTTAAGAAACTTCTCAAAACTTATCTTTTCAAACAGGCTTTCTGAATCTTTTTCCATCCGCACGTCTGCAGTCCATATCGCGCCAGGATACTCATGAGTAATAGTGCGCGTTACAAATCCCATATAACATAACATAACATAACATAACAGAGGTTTGTATTTATTTATCGCTTGTTGACCCACACTATTCAGGAAGCCTATAAAGGATTAGTGGTGAATTAATATGGTGAAATATGAAGTAATTTATTAGTCTGTTACTTGGAGTGAGAAGGATAGCGGAGGGATAAAAGGGGAAGAGAGATTCGCATTCATATAGCACTTGTTAACCCTGATGGGCTTTGAAGCTCCTTTCTGGCGAGTAGCACGCCACTCCGGAAACCATAAAGGATTAGTGTTGAAAATTAGTGTAGTATAAAAATGAAGTAATTTGAGTAGTAGAAATGTTATTCAGTTATACGGGCAGTATATTAGTATAGTTGAATATGGAATTTGAGAAGTGAACATGTTAGTCTGTTAATTTTGATTGAAAAGCATAGTAGAGGGATAAAAGAGTGAAGGATTTTTAGTAGTAGGAAGAGGCTTTTGGATGATTAAAATCGAGTTTTGGAGGGGAGGAGTCAGAGGGAAGAGTTTAGAAAGGTTTCTTATTTAGCAATACCCAGCCCACACCATCCATGTCCACAAACAGAGCAACACACTCACACCAAATGTACACCCCGCACAACACTATGCACAGATTAATGTACCAGCATGCACCACAAACCCAACCAAACCACATCTACACACCCTACTATCCCAACTACCACACATATCCACCATAACCCACAAACAGTACACAACTCTATCCTATACCACTAACCAATACACTCATCACTAACACACCGCCAATCAACACCATACATAACTACATCCCATTCAGACACACTCTCCCTGCTGTAATTACACCTAACTGACCACCTTCTATCACTAACAAACATATAATGATCCTTCCATCAGTTGTACAACAAACACCCTCCTCTCCCTTCTACCATAATAACACTAACACACAACACACACACTGCACACCACCACACTTTGTAACTCTTGCAACAAACCAGTCTAAGATAAACACTCTCACCTCTACTTCATTCCCCCTACACACAACATACACTCTTCTCATAAACACATCACCACCCCTCTACGTCACAACCTCCCCTCCCAAACAATACTACACAACCTAATCCAGTGCATGAAACATATACATCAGCACCCCTTTTCACTACTCCTCAAAAAAAACATATCACACACACCAGCACAACAAGATCTTCAGAGCACAACAACTCATAATACTTACCATCACAAAATACATACATATACCTACCTTTCAAACCACACAAAGGAACAAACTCCAATGCCAAGCTTTCACTGTTCCACCACACCTAACACAGATACAGCAACACAGCACCTCTCTTCTAACCGCCTCTCATCCATTGGACAATGTAGAACATTAGTACATGACCCACATGCTGCACCACCTCCCCTGACTCATACACCTTCCGCCTTAAACACGTGCAAAAAATATAAGCAACATGCCACACTTGCTCCTAAAGATTGAGAACCTAGCTAAATGAGATAAAGGGCAACATTTCTGGCCCTAGTACCGACCAGTCTCGAACAGGCTCAAACAGGCAACTACCCTTGTCCTCTCCGCCCTTAACAGGCTCAAACAGGCAACTACCCTTGTCCTCTCCGCCCTTAACAGGCTCAAACAGGCAACTACCCTTGTCCTCTCCGCCCTTAACACGCTCAAACAGGCAACTACCCTTGCCCTCTCTGCCCTTAGCCTCGACGCCCAGGCTGAGACGCCCTAAGCCTGGCCTTTTTTATAGCCCTAGTAATCAGGTGACCCCTTCAGCCAATGAGAACCCTAGACCTAACATTATCCAATCAGAACACTAGGCCAACTCCTGTAAAGTTATCTTTAAAATAGTCAAAGACTTCATCTCCCCTCCCTGGGCCACCCCTAAACTGACTCATTCTGAGTCCTGGATCGCCGAACTGGCAAACTTCTTCACCAACAAAATTAGGACCATCCAGATCTCCCTCGGGACCACTACCCAGGATCCCCCTTCTTTCTCTAAATCTCCTGACCCTCCCCAGACCCCAACCACTCCCTCCCTTTGGAACTTTCCTCCATTATCTCTTCAGTCCTCCCTTGATCTGCTCTCCACATTAAAATCTGGTTCCCCTCTTGACCCGTGCCCTGCTAAATTTCTGGCACTCATGGCCCCTACCCTTAATCATCTCATTAACCCTATCCTCAATCTCTCGCTTAATACTGGTGTAGTGCCTCAAGCTTGGAAGCAGGCCTTCATTTTGCCTCTTCTGAAGAAAGCCAATCTGAACCCGGAACTACATCTTAATTATAGACCCATCTCCCTTTTACCAGCTCTGGCGAAAGTGACCGAAAAACATGTCCACTCCACCCTGTCTCACTTTTTAGAATCCAACGACATCTTGCATAAGTCCCAATCCGGCTTCCGCTCAAATTTGAGCACAGAAACAGCTTTGCTTGAGGTCACTGAAGTGATTAGAGAAACCATGGACAGGGGAGGAAAAGCTATGCTGGTGATGCTTGACCTATCTGCGGCATTCGACACCGTCCCTCATGACCGCCTCCTATCTAGACTCTGGGAGATAGGTCTAAGGGGGACGGTGTTCAGGTGGTTTAAGTCTTTCCTCACTGGCCATTAGCAAACAATCTGGGCTCCACCTTTTTCTGCCGCAATGCCGCCTCTGGAGGTCGGAGTGCCGCAGGGCTCAATTCTGAGCCCCTCACTCTTTAATATCTATATGACCCCTCTGGCGGCACTTGCGGAGGACTTTGGGGCTCAGATTGTGTCTTACGCTGACGACACTCAACTCCTGTTCACTTGTGACAGGGGACAGGACTTCGACGGGGCATCTATCAGGGGCTGCCTTGGGGCTGTGTTTGACTGGTTTAGTTGGCACAGCCTCAAGTGCAACTCCGATAAATCCGAGGTTCTTTTCTTCGGCTGCCCCGCTGACCCCAGATGGAAAGAATGGTGGCCGGAGGCCATGTTCCCTCCCACTGGTGACTCAGGGACCACGAAAAACCTGGGCATACAGGTTGACAACTGTCTCTCCTTTGGGGCCCAGGTGTCAGGATTAGTCGGCAAATACTTTGCCACATTAAAGATGCTGAGGAAGTTCCTGCCGCTTCTATCTTTGGAACACAGGAAGATCACTGTCCAGGCCCTGATCGGCTCCAGGCTGGACTATTCTAACATTCTCTACCTTGGCCTGCCTGACTACCTCCTATCGCGTCTTCAGGTGGTACAGAACTCGGCAGCTCGTGCCATCTTTGGCCTCCCTAGAAGAGCAAGGGCCAGTGAACTTCTTAAGACTCTCCACTGGCTTCCTATGAAGAAGCGTATCATCTTCAAGGCCCTGACCATTGCTTTTAAAGCTCTGCATGGCACTGGGGCCTGCTATCTTCAGAAATGGGTCTGTTTTTACTCTCCTTCCAGATCCTTGCGCTCCTCCTCCCAGGCCAAGGCAGTCACTCCCAGGATCCGTCGTGCTCGCTGTGGTGGGCGCTCTTTTAAATACCTCGCCCCGCAGCTATGGAATGATCTTCCTCTCTCTCTGAGGTCCAGCCCTAATCTTTTGGCTTTCAGAAAAGACTTGAAGACCTTCCTTTTCCTGCATTAACACCGCCTGTTGAGCTATGTTTCTGTCATCTGTCCGTCACTTCCCTTTCTGGACTTGCTGAGGCTCCGACAGCGCCGGGACACTTCTCGGAGTAGCCGTGCGCTATAGAAGCACCCCCTTAACATTAACATTAGAAGCAATTGGAGACCAGGACCTTACAGCCAATCTTAGCCCTAGTCCAAGCACCCAATCAGTTCAAAACCCCTGATCTCTACGTCCATTAAAGGCCTTAGCCCTACCAGTAGTCCAACCCAAGTCCAAGCAGCCAATGGTACAGGTAGGCCTAGTCCCTACTTCCAATAGAAAGCCTAACCCTACTCTTACTCCCACAGCTAGTCCAACAACCAATCACACCAGAAGCCCTAAATAGCTACTTCCAATTAAAGGTCTAACCCTAGCCCTAGTCCCACCCTACTCCCAACAACCAATAACAAAGGAAGCCCTAGTCCCTACTTCCAATAGAAATCCTAACCCTAGCCATAGCCCCAACCCTACAATAATTGAATCACAGACCCAGAAACCAATCAGATCCCTCAAATACCCAACCAATGAGGACATTAACCCTAACCCAATAGAAACACCAGATACAACCACGAATCAGTGTACACATGTGCCAACCACTAGCAGACCATATAAGGCCCCAGCGACCTCAGACAAGGTTTGCTGGCCAGGGAGTTGGAAGCTGCTTCTCCTGTTCAGAATCTCCTAGGAGACAGACAGGCTCAATCCACACTTTGGACTTCAGCAGGTAAAGGCTTCACTAACTCGAAATCTAACAATACTGTTTGAATAAAACTTTACTCCCCCTGCTGGCCACAAAAGGAAGTGCACAGGCCCCAGTAAATACAGTTTAAACAGCTCACAGAGGCACCCTCTGATGTAGAATATCCCTGTTGCTGGGGGGGGGGGGGCAGGGGGGCTGGCCTCACTGGCTTGTGAACACAAAATGGTGGCTGGGGTGCACTGTTTTAACACACAGGCCTTAGCACAGAGCAAAGGAGAAATTTGGAGGGAAAACAGATTTGTCACCAAGGAATGAGAGGGACAAACTACAGAGGTTGGACTGCAAATCCCACAATTCAACAGGTTAAATGCAAGTAATCATGGGCAGGGAAAAACACAAGTTTAAAACACAAAACAGGTGATAAAATATGCAATCACAGGCAGGTCAAAACGGCAATTTTAAACTGTAACAACCACATGCAAAGACAGTAATCCCAGAAAGGGAAAATCGTTTTTTAAACAACTTTTGTTTTGGGAAGAGACAGCACTAGTCTGTCTCCTTACCACTTCCTGGACTCTGCTCACTGCAATCTGGGACACAGGTAGGCTTTCACTTCCACTCCATGTGATCAGTTGAACGGTCCGGACCTGTCCATCCTCTTCTTGGGTGGAGCAGTTGATTGGGAGAACCTTGTGAATGTGTGATGGTTCATTGACTGGCTAATGCTATAATGTGCATGAACATGTGACAGCCGTGCTCATGCACCTTGACGCTGATCCCATGATGATCTGTGCTGTCACCTCATCAGAAATTCCATAACTTCAATCAACGATACTGTGGGCTTTGAACATTCTATGATGCGGAATATTGAACTGCGAGGCATTTTCCTCTAAACACTGGGGAATTATAGCTGATGTCCACCTTTCTGCCCTGATTTTGTCAGGCTTTTCCCAAGTACAGAGCTGTTTTCCATGGACAAGTTCCACAAAGTTTTACCTGACCAAAGGTGTCCATGAGAAGCCCAGTGAGTGAAGTACTGTTACTTTTTTTGCAACATCCCTTAGATCAGAAACTCCAGTTTTCGCACAAAATCGAATGTATAAACTTGTAACGAAGGTGTTTGTGGTGTCACAATGAAGGCATGATGTAATTGTTGTAATCTCCTTTTTCCCCTGGCTCTTTCCTCGCTGTTGTTTCTTTCCTCCCTACCCCTTTTGGTATCTTCCGCCTCTCCCCACCTCCTCCTACCTTTTGGAACGTTACCCTAGAGTTCTCTTTGGAATGTTGGAAATGTGGTCAGTTACGGAGAGTGGATGACAGAATAAAGGTGCTTGAACTTACCTTGCTTCAGTCTCACCTTTAATTTCAACACTGCCGACGAATTGGCGAAGGGGGCCATTCCTGTCATCTCCCCTTTCTTTACTCTCTCCTTCCTGCTGGTTCAACTTGATGATTCTTCAAAGATTCTTCAGTTCTGATGTATTGATTCCAGAGAAGGGTTCTCTTTAGCTATGAAGAATTTTCTCCCTTTCTGATGGAGTGGAGTTCTCACTGAAGGTATACCAGAGACTTGCTAATTCCTCAGTTCTATTCGTTTGAATTCAGAGACGGTTCTCTAAAGCTGTGAAGAAGTCTCAGCGTCTTCCTTTGAGATTTTTTCTCATCCCAGTGGATTCTTCGATTTTTTCCTATCTGTGACACCTTACTGGGCATCCGGGTTGCCTGCGCCTGCTGTTGCCTCAAGGCTGTGGTGTTGCCTGAAGGAAGCTGCTCTGCGGATCACTCCTAGCCCTGCTGTGTTGGCGTTAGCAGGTGCCTCATGCATGTCTGTTTTCTCTGAGGCGCTGTCACAATTCCACGTGGATAGCCTTTGTTGAGGACCCTGTTTTTGCTGTTCCTCCAATCCTGATGTCCGATGTGGTTGGCCGACCAGGGAGTGTTTCCTCAGGAGTGTACTACTTCTGCTGTTTTGCAGGACATCCTAGCGTGTGAATCAACATCCGTCGAAGTGTCTGGTAGGAGGAGTCCTCACCTGAATACTGTCCGGCGCACCAGCCCCTCAGAACCGTACTACTGTGAAGAAACCTGTGGGGTTCTCCATTCCAGCGAAGCATCAGCTTTTCCAGCTCAGCTGCATCACAGCAGGACGGCTGCCGTCTCACTAGCCTCTCAGAACCGTATTTCTGTCAAGAGCCCTGTGGTGTTCTCCACACCAGTGACGCACCAGTTTTCAGCACAGTTGCGTCACAGCATGACGGCTGCCGGCGCACCAGCCTTTTCAGCACCGTTCCTTTCTCTAGGGCTGTGGTGGTCGCCTGCATGTTCGCTTTGCCTCAGACTGTCGTCTCCAGGAGTCACCTCTTGAAAGCTGTGGTGAGTTGAACAAGCGTTGGTACCAGCAACCTTTGTTGTAACAAGTAAGCTTTCCTCGCTTGGTGTTTTAAAGGATTTGTCTTTTTCACGGCTGCCTCTGACTTTTCTGTAGTTTGCCTATACTTCCAAGCCTCCACTTTTTCTCTTCTCACCAGACTGTTCCAGCCATCTTGTTCTTTTGCCTATGTTCCCTCCGGTTGAAACGATTCAAAAGGGGGTGGTGATGGACAGAGTATCTGAATTAAGCAGAACACTCCTACCCAGTCAAAAGATCAGGGCTTGATCCATCACCGTTTTTTAGCTCACTGCACCATCCCAGTTCAGAACCTGGCTACATCCAAATTAGTCTGACCCTGGCCCAGTGCATCATGGGATCAGGGCAGACCAAACTACCAAGCCAATTCTTTACTGGTAGCTTGTCTCCTTTCTGGTGAAGAATTGGCTTGGTAGTTTGGCTGGGATGGGGCAGTGAGATAAATAACGGTGATGGATCAAGCCCTGATCTTTGGACTGGGTAAGAGTGGTCTGCTTAATTCAGACACTCTGTTCATCACCACCCCCTTTTCTGTATCGTTTTTGGCCACTATAGGTGTGGCAGGGTATACTCAGACATGAGTCCCTTTCTCACTGCTCCATCAGGATTCAAGCAAGCCGGGCCGAAGAGGCTGAAATGCCAGAAACCGGTCCCCGGTAGCTTGTCTCCTTTCTGGTGAAGAATTGGCTTGGTAGTTTGGTCTGCCCTGTTCCCATGATGCACTGGGCCAGGGACAGACTAATTTGCATATAGCCAGGTTCTGAGCTGGGATGGGGCAGTGAGATAAATAACGGTGATGGATCAAGCCCTGATCTTTGGACTGGGTAAGAGTGGTCTGCTTAATTCAGACACTCTGTTCATCACCACCCCCTTTTCTGTATCGTTTTTGGCCACTATAGGTGTGGCAGGGTATACTCAGACATGAGTCCCTTTCTCACTGCTCCATCAGGATTCAAGCAAGCCGGGCCGAAGAGGCTGAAATGCCAGAAACCGGTCCCCGGTAGCTTGTCTCCTTTCTGGTGACGAATTGGCTTGGTAGTTTGGTCTGCCCTGTTCCCATGATGCACTGGGCCAGGGACAGACTAATTTGCATATAGCCAGGTTCTGAGCTGGGATGGGGCAGTGAGATAAATAACGGTGATGGATCAAGCCCTGATCTTTGGACTGGGTAAGAGTGGTCTGCTTAATTCAGACACTCTGTTCATCACCACCCCCTTTTCTGTATCGTTTTTGGCCACTATAGGTGTGGCAGGGTATACTCAGACATGAGTCCCTTTCTCACTGCTCCATCAGGATTCAAGCAAGCCGGGCCGAAGAGGCTGAAATGCCAGAAACCGGTCCCCGGTAGCTTGTCTCCTTTCTAGTGAAGAATTGGCTTGGTAGTTTGGTCTGCCCTGTTCCCATGATGCACTGGGCCAGGGACAGACTAATTTGCATATAGCCAGGTTCTGGGCTGGGATGGGGCAGTGAGATAAATAACGGTAATGGATCAAGCCCTGATCTTTGGACTGGGTAAGAGTGGTCTGCTTAATTCAGACACTCTGTTCATCACCACCCCCTTTTCTGTATCGTTTTTGGCCACTATAGGTGTGGCAGGGTATACTCAGACATGAGTCCCTTTCTCACTGCTCCATCAGGATTCAAGCAAGCCGGGCCGAAGAGGCTGAAATGCCAGAAACCGGTCCCCGGTAGCTTGTCTCCTTTCTGGTGAAGAATTGGCTTGGTAGTTTGGTCTGCCCTGTTCCCATGATGCACTGGGCCAGGGACAGACTAATTTGCATATAGCCAGGTTCTGAGCTGGGATGGGGCAGTGAGATAAATAACGGTGATGGATCAAGCCCTGATCTTTGCACTGGGTAAGAGTGGTCTGCTTAATTCAGACACTCTGTTCATCACCACCCCCTTCTCTGTATCGTTTTTGGCCACTATAGGTGTGGCAGGGTATACTCAGACATGAGTCCCTTTCTCACTGCTCCATCAGGATTCAAGCAAGCCGGGCCGAAGAGGCTGAAATGCCAGAAACCGGTCCCCGGTAGCTTGTCTCCTTTCTGGTGAAGAATTGGCTTGGTAGTTTGGTCTGCCCTGTTCCCATGATGCACTGGGCCAGGGACAGACTAATTTGCATATAGCCAGGTTCTGAGCTGGGATGGGGCAGTGAGATAAATAACGGTGATGGATCAAGCCCTGATCTTTGGACTGGGTAAGAGTGGTCTGCTTAATTCAGACACTCTGTTCATCACCACCCCCTTTTCTGTATCGTTTTTGGCCACTATAGGTGTGGCAGGGTATACTCAGACATGAGTCCCTTTCTCACTGCTCCATCAGGATTCAAGCAAGCCGGGCCGAAGAGGCTGAAATGCCAGAAACCGGTCCCCGGTAGCTTGTCTCCTTTCTGGTGAAGAATTGGCTTGGTAGTTTGGTCTGCCCTGTTCCCATGATGCACTGGGCCAGGGACAGACTAATTTGCATATAGCCAGGTTCTGAGCTGGGATGGGGCAGTGAGATAAATAACGGTGATGGATCAAGCCCTGATCTTTGGACTGGGTAAGAGTGGTCTGCTTAATTCAGACACTCTGTTCATCACCACCCCCTTTTCTGTATCGTTTTTGGCCACTATAGGTGTGGCAGGGTATACTCAGACATGAGTCCCTTTCTCACTGCTCCATCAGGATTCAAGCAAGCCGGGCCGAAGAGGCTGAAATGCCAGAAACCGGTCCCCGGTAGCTTGTCTCCTTTCTGGTGAAGAATTGGCTTGGTAGTTTGGTCTGCCCTGTTCCCATGATGCACTGGGCCAGGGACAGACTAATTTGCATATAGCCAGGTTCTGAGCTGGGATGGGGCAGTGAAATAAATAACGGTGATGGATCAAGCCCTGATCTTTGGACTGGGTAAGAGTGGTCTGCTTAATTCAGACACTCTGTTCATCACCACCCCCTTTTCTGTATCCCTCCGGTTGAGGCACTCACTTACTCTGCCGCATCAAGTTTTTACACGTTTCTTTTGACATTTGGCAGTCTATCTAGCATCCCACATCCTCTTGGTGGTAAAGGTCTCCTGTCGGCATGTCCTCCATGGTGATTCGCACATCTTAAATCTCTTTATGTACGTTTACCCCACGGTGACGTTCACACCTGACATTCTGCATGTTAGATTTGGGGGTCTCTGGTTGGCACAGGTGAGTACTTGTGACAAGCAGGAGGGACCCTCTCCTCTAGTCAGGGCAAGGGACTTGCTCTTTAAAATAACCCCTGCTCACCCTCAAGGTTGCGTGGCGCGAGCAGGCAAGGCTAAACTTCAGAGCGTTACGGGTTAAGCATTTATGACCACATACAGTAATTCAATGACACACCACAAATGGACACCCGTCTAGTTTTGTATAAAAAAATAAGTATCTTTATATAAGGCTTAGCACAAGACTCAAATAACGTTTGTAAAATGAGGTCACAATACTATTTAGCAATAAAATGAGGATTCTGTTAAAAATGCATAATTCTTGGTTCCTGTGCACGTTGCGCACTCTTGTCCAACTCTTACCGTTGAAAAACAATGTCATAAAGGTATTAAACCAGCGATGCTGACTCCGTGGTCCGTGGCGTACACCCTGTGGTACGCATTGAGTGACAGTACCTTTTCTGCGATGAGAAGTCCGGTTCGAATGCGGTGTCCAGGACGTGCAGAGAACACAAAGATGCTGGCGGCTCCTCTGCGAGGCGGGACCCGGCTCTGGTACGCATCCCGGTGTGAGGCGTAGAGCAGGGGGGCCTCGAGGAGCGGGGCAGTCGATGCGGGTTGCCTCCGGCGTTCACGGCATTCGAGCCGTACCTTCGGATCGTAGCTGCTGATTCAATGCGGGCAGGCGCGGCACGAGGCAGCCAGTACGAGGCGTACGGCTGGGCTCTCTTAGTGCGGCGCGGCCCCGGTGATCACGAGTGCGATGCGAGGCGGCTGGTACGCTTCGTGCGTACGGGCCGTCCATGGCTTCGTGAGGCACTCCGTTCGGCTTCCAGCGGTGGGGGCAGCGAGGTGAGCAGTGCGGCTCGAAAAGGGGGGAAGAGTGAGGCAGAGTGCGGGCGGCGTAGCTGGATGGTGCAAGGAACGGCTCAAAGCAGAGTGGGCTCACACGGTGCGGGGGCGGACAGGCACAATCGTCACGGCAAAGGAGGGGACGAGGCGCACTGGGGATCGCGGCTCCAGCGAAAAGGTAGGACAAAGTTCAGCAGATTTGTCAGCGAAGGCAGGAGGAGTCCAATAATCCTGGGACTCCGTTCAGGGGCAAGCTCACCCACAAGCCCTTGGAAATTGGTTGAAGCACAAGTAGCAAAAGTCTCTACCAATCCTTATTCTCTCCTTTCTCAGCAAGGCACCCACTGCAGGCCAGTCCACCAGGTCAGGAACAGTACTCCTCCTCACAGCTTCTTCCAGGTCCTTCTCGTCGGTCAGAGGTTCTTCTTGGTCAAACAGGATCTGATTTCTTAGGAGCAGGGCTCCTATACTTATACTGCATTTCTTTTGTTCTTTCAGGCCAGGGGGACTTTTCCTAGTTAAGTCCGGTTTCTGAGTACTCTGTTGATAGGATGCAGGCTTCTGCTTTCAGTGTGCAGGGCAGAGACATCAGACACTCCGCAGGAGGTAGAGCCAGCTTTGTGGTGACAAGTACAGTCCAGGAGTACTCTGTTGACAGTCTTCCCTCTCTCTTTACAAGGTGCAGGGGAGAGACCTCAGACACTCCACAGGGGGTGGAGCCAGCATTGTGGTGGCAGAGCACAGCCCTATTCAGAACCTAGGTGCACTCCTCCCACCCATCTGGCTGTCATCTTCCTATTCACCACCTGGCAGCCCCAACCTGTCTCCTGTTATTCCCCAGCCCTGTCACACACAGAAACCAGACAGCAGATACACATCAGAGCATAGGAGGGCTGAAATGTTTAGGCAAGCAAATACCAACTTTCTAAAAGTGGTATTTGCAAACACACAACATTAAAATAAACTTTACTATAATATGTATTTTATTATGCTGAATTCCGGCATACTTTTTTTTTTTTGTTCCGGCATACTAAACTCGAATTTCTACCATGTTCCCTGAGTCTGTTAGGAATGTAGAATATAACGATTCCAACAGCCCATTCTGGCCTATGAGAACAGGTAGCCTTACAATAGTGAAAAACGAAAATGGCTGTAATTCACTATTAGGACATGCCACACACATCAGGGCTTGTCCTACCTTATGCCTACTGTGCACCCTGTCCTTGGGCCTACCATAGGGGTAACTAATATGAAGTTAAGGGAAGGTTTAGGGACTGGCAAGTGGGTGCACTTGCCCAATCAGCATAACAGTACCAGACTGCATGCAGGTTCTGCATCGGCAGACCTGGCACAACCAGTGCTGCAGACCCACTAGCAGCATTTGGATTTACACGCCCTGGGCACTCCTGGTGCACTTTACTGGGGTGTGACAGCAAACCAAATAAGTCAATCTTGGAAACCAATCAACATATACACTTTATACAGGGAGCACTTGCACTGTGGCACTGATTGGCAGTGGCACAGTGCTCTGAGCAGTTAACATCAGTAAAACACATGAGGCAACAGTAACAGAAATGGAAGGGAGACTCACGCCAATGGTGCCAGGTCTAACAAGTGTCCCCTCCAGCTGAAATGTGGGGAGAACTATCCTACCCCAGGGAGTTCTCATCACTAAGGCTGAAAAATCTGGACAGACCGTCAGCATTGGCGTGATCTGCACCAGGGCGATGTTCCACCGTGAAATCCATACCCTGTAGGGAAATGGACAACCTCAACAGCTTTGGATTCTCACCCTTCATTTGCATCAACCATCTGAGGGGCCTGTGGTCTGTCTGAACCCGGAAGTGAGTCCCAAACAGGTAGGGTCTTAGCTTCTTCAGTGCCTAGACCACAGCAAAAGCCTCACGCTCAATTGCACTCCACTTCTGTTCCCTTGGAAGTAACCTCCTACTGATGAAGGCTACGGGTTGGTCAAAGCCCTCCTCAGTCATCTGTGAGTGAAACGCCCCTACACCATGCTCTGAAGTGTCTGTCTGCACAAGGAACTCTTTGGAGAAGTTGGGTGCCAGGAGCACGGGTGCCGTGCACAGGGCAGTTTTCAGGGTCTCAAACGCTTTCTGACAGGTGTCAGTCCAAATCACTTTCTTGGGCTGCTTCTTGGAAGTCAGCTCTGTCAAGGGTGCAACAATGTTGCCATAACCCTTGACAAACCTCCTGTAGTACCCTGTGAGTCCTAAAAAGGCCCTCACCTCTGTCTGGGTCTTTATGGGTTCCCAAGCCAGGATGGTTTCAATCTTGGGTTGGAGGGGCGCCACCTGGTCGCTCCTCACTTGGTGTCCCAAGTACACCACGGAACCCTGCCTGATCTGGCACTTATTGCCTTGATCGTGAGGCCTGCCTTGCGCAGGGCCATCAGCACTTCCCAGAGGTGGCACAGATGTTCTTCCCATGTGACACTGAACACTGCGATGTCATCCAGGTAGGCGGTACTGAACTCATCCAGCCCAACCAACACCTGGTTGACCAACCTCTGAAAGGTGGCAGGGGCATTCTTCATCCCAAATGGCATAACCCAGAATGGGAAATGCCCATCTGCTGTGGAGAATGCTGACCTCTCTTTGGCCCCATCAGTCAGGGCGAGCTGTCAGTACCCAGACGTCAAGTCAAACGTGCAGCCCCTAACCAATCGATGAGCTCATCAGCTCTGGAGATGGGTTGAGCATCAGTCTTCGTGACTGAATTGAGTCCTCTGTAGTCCACACAGAACCGGAGTTCGGGTGTGGCACCCGGCACTGCAGCCTTCGGGACCAAGACCACTGTGCTGGCCGAAGGACTGTTGGAGAACTCAATCACCCCAAGAGCAAGAATCTTTGAGACCTCCTCTTTGATGCAGACCTGGACCCTATCAGTCACCCTGTAAGCCTTGTGCTTCATAGGTAAACTGTCTCCTGTATCCATGTTGGATTTGGCCTTTCTGGCAGGTTCACCCCTGAACTTTTAGCTTTTTAATGTTACATCATTATAGTGATTTCTGGTCTTTGCGCACTTTAGCACTGTGACGCAGTGTAAAGTGCGTGCGCTCTCTGAGTGCGTGTGTGAGATTGGCCTGCCCTTCCAAAGGAATGCATGGGGGATATGTGTGTCCATGGTAATTCCTGATGCGTGGGGAGTGCAAGGTTGAGTTTGGTATGTGCGGACTCGTGTGATTAAATGCTGCGCGATGATGTGTGTGGCTTTATTGTGTCTAGTGTGGAAGTGCCACTTCTAGAAGTTGGCCTGCCTGTGCAGTAAATGTGAATTGACTGTCTGGCTTGATATTGGCTGGAGCTGGCTGGAGTGCATGGCTCCAGAAGTCAGGATGAGTCTGCCCCGGTGGTGAATGGGGAGATCTGCATGTTGATGGCAGGGAGGGGCTGCACCTGGGACCTGAATAGGGCTGGGCTTTCCCCCCACAATGCTGGCTCCGCCCCCTGTGGTGCGACTGATGACCCTAGCCTGTCCTGTGAATGGGACCCTTCTTCCTGGCCCTTGAAGCCTTGTCCTGTGATGTCCTGCTTGTTGCTGGGCCCTTTTCTTTCCTGGGGGGGGTCATTACTTGGGGGCCAGGTGGTCTCTGTGCCCCCCGCGCCTAGTGAGCGCTTTATTCTGCATTTATAGGCAGAGCGCTGTTGTATTCCCTCTGGGGGAGGCGCTCCTGCCCTTGTGTACTTCGCAGGTGCCCACCCTGCGTTTTGCCCATATTTAGATTTAACTAAGCGCGGGTGCCACCCCGCTTATTTTTGTGGTTATCACCGCGGGTGCCCACCCCGCTATTTACTTTTTCTACCGAGGGAGCCTCCCCTTCATTATAGCCCCCTACGCGAGAAGCCGCTGCCGCGGCAAAACCGGAAGTCAGGCTCGCGCCCGCCTGACTGTGGGTGTGGCCTGTATTGACTCACTTCCGCTTTCCCCCTGCCTGGGGGAAGCCATGCCCGGTTTGCCGGTCTCCCTTAGGGAGAGGGAGACCGGGGATGCTGCCCGCGAAGGAAAAGCTGCCTCGAGCCTCGAGGGCTCTAAACAAAGTCCTGGCCCATGAGGAAAAAGGACCGGGTAAGGGATGGCACTTTGCGAAGGCGGGGCTCCCAGAAGCGAGGGAGAGCCCCGCAGGCATCACCGAGGTTTCCAGAGAAGCGGAGGGGCTCGAGGCACATTGCGGGTGCCTGCCCCGCCGCCCGATGAAGAGAGCCTCCCCCCGTGCCGAGAGCCGGTAAGTTGAGACGGCTGGGGCAGGGGGGGAAGGCCACATGTGCTCCCCAGGCACCAGAGTGGTGCCCTTCTTCAGAGTGGCCCCAGATGGCAGCGGGCCGCTCCACCAATGGCTCTTTGGTAGTTTCAAGGACCCCGTGGGGGTCCCGGGGGCCCGTGTCCCCCAGAGCCATGCATGGCTCCAACGATAGCCCCAATGATTCCAAAAGCCCCAGTGGCGGTCCCGAGGGCTAGAGGGGCCCGTGTTCTTGCCCCTGAGGGCCTCCGTTGTCCTAGAGCCAGAGGGCTCCACTGTTGGGGGCCAGTTCTTTTTCTGGATTGCGCAAAATTAGTTTAGGATCCAGAGTGCTCCAAGGGGCATAGCTGATTTCAGAGCCTAGAGGGCTCCACCGTATGCGCAACATGTATTTCCAGAGCCAGAGGGCTCCAACAGTTGCTGCAGTTTTGTTCTGAAGGGCTAGGGAGGGCCCCTGTTGCAGTTTTGAGATCCCAGCTGCCCAGCAAGTAGTGGGAAGCTGCACCGTTTAGGTTTTCCTTCCTAGGGACATGTACTTTGGACTCAGGAGTGAGTTGCACTCCTTCATCCCTACTTTGGCCTTCCCCAGCTGCGCAGCACTTAGCGCCAGCTGCAGCGTTTAGGCCCTGTTCTTGTCCCGAGCTGCCCAGCAAGTAGTGGGCAGCTGCTATGTTTAGGCTTTGGCGCAGTGGCGCAACCTGGACTTTAATGTGATTTCTACGCTAAATGTGATTTATGTGCTTCTTAGGGTGCTAGGAAATGTACTATGTGTAGAATGTTTTGCGCACCCTGTTCTGATACCTCTAGACATATGTTTATGCTTAGGAGGTTGTTTTTCCTAGTATAGGTTCTATTAGGGAGTTCATGGTTCCGGGAGTGATATTTGCCTAAAGTGTTTAGGATTGCGTAGGTGGTACTTACCTTTTACCAGTGGTTACTGGTTGTGTGCTACATTTGTTATTTGGTGCTACAGTTATTATATGTTCTAAGTGTTATTCCTACAAAGTGCTAATTCTACCAAGTGCTAGTTCTAAAAGTGCTTATTCCTCACAGTGGCCCAAGTGGCCCTGTCCCATGTACATAATCCCCTGTAAATTCTGCCCGTGCCTATGGCACATTGTAAAGTGTGTGTTTCTTATCTAATGTGTTTGGTATAATACAAAGGATATTTTTACATATAACCTTGTGTGGAGTTCCTTTTGTGGGGGGCCTAGGATGTTGTTGCTGGTGGGTGCGTGCGCAAATACTTAACTTACATTGCCTCCGGGATAAGCCTCACTGCTTGTGTCATGTTACCTAGAGGTTGAGCAGGGGTTATCTTTGGCGTGTAACTCCCTTGCCCTGACTAGAGTGGTGGTTTATGCCTGGCTTTGGCACAAGCCTTAGCCAACCGGAAATCCCATTTCTAACATTGGTGGTAGAAAAAGGGATTCGAATTTGTGTTAGCGCAGTACCACAGCGACAACTGGCTCCACAACAAAACTCCACATTTTAGATAGTCACGTGTAAGGGGATTATTGTTTTTAAGTTTGTTCTAAATGTCATTTCTTTGGAAATGTGTTTCTTGTGCACTGTGAGTTAGGTGTCTCTAGCTCGGGAGGGTAGATCATCCCCTAAGTGCAGTATGAGTTTTCTGGGTTCACCTGTAAGGATGGGATCCAGTGGTGGCAGCTGAAGTGTGTCCAATGCATGTGTTCCCCGTCCCGTTACCGGAGTAATGGTACCTGTGTCACGTGTGGTCAGGTTGAGAAATCAGGGGCGGTAGAAACTGTCGCACCGGTCTGGGGGAGGGGGTGTGTGGATGAAGGATGTATGACGTTACAACGCAGGCTATTACAACGCCTGCCTTTACAACACGGTTTTTACATCGCAATCCAGTACAACGCATAGCGCTTTGGGGTGCTGGATAGTGTATAGTTTAATTTACTATTCCAACTCCAGTCCCCGTGGACACTAGGGAAGGTGTTGGATAGTAAATTAAACTTATTCCCTATCCTAGTGCGCCCCCCCAGTGCAATGCGTTGTAATGGTTTGCGTTGTAATGACCGTGTTGTAATGGTAGTGCGTTGTAATAATTTCGTTGTAACGGTTGTTCACCGTGGATGAATGGTGTGTTGCACTGGACATGGGTGTGAGTTCTCTGAGATAGGGAACTTGCTGAATAATTGGGTGTGAGTTCTCTGAAATAAGGAGCTTGCCGAATAATTGGGTGTGAGTGCTCTGAGATAGGGAGCTTGCTGTGTCTAAAGAACGTGGAACATCTGTAACCAGGGTTCCAGTAGTTCTGGTGTCTGGCAGTACCGCTCCAGTTGGGAGGGTGCAGAAGTTCAGATGGAGGGGTGTGAGGGGGATAGGCTCCCCAGTGGAGGAACCAGTGGGTCAGGGGCCAGCCAGAAGGGTTGTATCGCTGGGGAGTGACCATGGTGATGCCACTTCTGTCCTGGATAACAGGCAGACTTGTGACATGACACATTAGTTATATGTCACCCTCAAGGAAGTCCTGGTGCGCCAGGCATCTGACCAAAGGGTACGTCCCTCGGTTAGGGAGCCAGTAGCCGGAGGTTCTGGATCTGGACGTAAGTAGTGTCCTGAAGTTACAAGAAGAAACTTTTGCCTGAAGAGAAGGAACCGGGTAAGCTGTATGGAGGAGTACTGTCCCTGACCTGGGGGATTGGCCTGCAGTGGTTTCATTGCTGCTGAAAGAGAAGAGAAAGCCTTAGACTTTGTTTTCAACTTGTAGAAGTCCTGGTGCGCCAGGCATCTAACCAAAGGGTAGCGTCCCTAGGTTGGGGAGCCAAGTTCAGGTGTTTGCCTGTCCTGGACGGCAGGGCGACTGTAGCCAGTATCCTGGCCGGTTTGCCTTCTAGGGGTATCCCTGTGAACACAGGTGGGGCTCATCTTAAATGAAGAGACCCTGTGTTTCCCAGAAGGTGTGGTACAGGCCTAGCAGGGATCTTTAGGGTTCTTGGCTGAGCGTTGTGGTACTACCCTGAGAGCAGGTGGGGCTTACCTTAAGTGGAGGGACCCTGTTCTACAGTGGGAGGGTACGGAACTCTGGAAGGGGGTCAGAGGGAGTCTGACCCCTGTGCATCTGGTGAAGTTGGATCCCAGGTGGTAGACCAGTGGAGGGAGAAAGGTCCCGAACTGGTGGGAGATTTGTGTTCTGGAGCGTGCTTCTCCTGGGAGAGTGCACAACCCCAGAAGTAGAGGTAGGATGGGGCATTCTTGCAGTTACCTCTGGTCAGCCTGAGGGTGCGGACCCTAGGTGGAAGGATCAGTGATAGTTTGGAACTACACTGAGAAAGGGAGTGGAGAATGGCTATTGTAGACCAGGGGTTACCACCCCTCACTCTGTGGATGGGCAAGGACCAGTAGTATCTGGGTGGTCTAGGGCCTGGTCCTAGCCGTGGACAACTAAGGAGTACCGGTGGGGTAGCCTAGTTGGGTCTGATTTTTTTTTATTGTGTATGCCTGTTTTGTGGAACAACATGGCATAGAACAGGAGGGTGTCCCTGCAGTGCGGGCCCGCGTCCGTGTTCAATCGCCCAAAGCAGGGAAGTCCATCACAGTGATAATTGGTCTGTCCTGCGTTTTGGCTGGAAGGGGGTTGTGTTGGATTTGGCCTTTCTGGCATGTTCACCCCTGAACTTTTTGCCTTTTAATGTTACATCATTATAGTGATTTCTGGTCTTTGCGCACTTTAGCACTGTGGCGCAGTGTAAAGTGCGTGCGCTCTCTGAGTACATGTGTGAGATTGGCCTGCCCTCCCATAGGAATGCATGGGGGATATGTGTGTCCATGGTTATTCCTGATGCGTGGGGAGTGCAAGGTTGAGTTTGGTATGTGCCGACTCGTGTGATTAAATGCTGCGCGATGATCTGTGTGGCTTTATTGTGTCTAGTGTGGAAGTGCCACTTCTAGAAGTTGGCCTGCCTGTGCAGTAAATGTGAATTGACTGTCTGGCTTGTTATTGGCTGGAACTGGCTGGAGTGCCTGGCTCCAGAAGTCAGGATGGGTCTCTCCTGGTGGTGAATGGGGAGATCTGCATGTTGATGGCAGGGAGGGGCTGCACCTGGGACCTCAATAGGGCTGGGCTTTCCCCCCACAATGCTGGCTCTGCCCCCTGTGGTGCGACGGATGACCCTAGCCTGTCCTGTGAATGGGACCCTTCTTCCTGGCCCTGGAAGCCTTGTCCTGTGATGTCCTGCCTGTTGCTGGGCCCTTTTCTTTCCTGGGGGGGTCATTCCTTGGGGGCCGGGTGGTCTCTGTGCCCCCCGTGCCTAGTGAGCGCTTTATTCTGCATTTATAGGCAGAGCGCTGTTGTATTCCCTCTGGGAGAGGCGCTCCTGCCCTTGTGTACTTCGCAGGTGCCCACCCTGCGTTTTGCCCATATTTAGATTTAACTAAGCGCGGGTGCCACACCGCTTATTTTTGTGGTTATCACCGCGGGTGCCCACCCCGCTATTTACTTTTTCTACCGAGGGAGCCTCCCCGTCATTATAGCCCCCTACACGAGAAGCCGCTGCCGCGGCAAAACCGGAAGTCAGGCTCGCGCCCGCCTGACTGTGGGTGTGGCCTGTATTGACTCACTTCCGCTTTCCCCCTGCCTGGGGGAAGCCATGCCCGGTTTGCCGGTCTCCCGTAGGGAGAGGGAGACCGGGGATGCTGCCCGCGAAGGAAAAGCTGCCTGGAGCCTCGAGGGCTCTACACAAAGTCCTGGCCCATGAGGAAAAAGGAACGGGTAAGGGATGGCGCCTTTGCGAAGGCGGGGCTCCCAGAAGCGAGGGAGAGCCCCGCAGGCGTTACCGAGGTTTCCAGAGAAGTGGAGGGGCTCGAGGCACATTGCGGGTGCCTGCCCCGACGCCCGATGAAGAGAGAGCCTCCCCCCGTGCCGAGAGCCGTTAAGTTGAGACGGCTGGGGCGGGGGGGAAGGCCACATGTGCTCCCTAGGCACCAGAGTGGTGCCCTTCTTCAGAGTGGCCCCAGATGGCAGCGGGCCGCTCCACCAATGGCTCTTTGGTAGTTTCAAGGACCCCGTGGGGGTCCCGGGGGCCCGTGTCCCCCAGAGCCATGCATGGCTCCAACGATAGCCCCAATGATCCCAAATGCCCCAGTGGCGGTCCCGAGGGCCAGAGGGGCCCGTGTTCTTGCCCCTGAGGGCCTCCGTTGTCCTAGAGCCAGAGGGCTCCACTGTTGGGGGCCAGTTCTTTTTCTGGATTGCGCAAAATTAGTTTAGGATCCAGAGTGCTCCAAGGGGCATAGCTGATTTCAGAGCCTAGAGGGCTCCACCGTATGCGCAACATGTATTTCCAGAGCCAGAGGGCTCCAACAGTTGGTGCAGTTTTGTTCTGAAGGGCTAGGGAGGGCCCCTGTTGCAGTTTTGAGATCCCAGCTGCCCAGCAAGTAGTGGGAAGCTGCACCGTTTAGGTTTTCCTTCCTAGGGACATGTACTTTGGACTCAGGAGTGAGTTGCACTCCTTCATCCCTACTTTGGCCTTCCCCAGCTGCGCAGCACTTAGCGCCAGCTGCAGCGTTTAGGCCCTGTTCTTGTCCTGAGCTGCCCAGCAAGTAGTGGGCAGCTGCTATGTTTAGGTTTTGGCGCAGTGGCGCAACCTGGACTTTAATGTGATTTCTGCGCTAAATGTGATTTATGTGCTTCTTAGGGTGCTAGGAAATGTACTATGTGTAGAATGTTTTGCGCACCCTGTTCTGATACCTCTAGACATATGTTTATGCTTAGGAGGTTGTTTTTCCTAGCATAGGTTCTACTAGGGAGTTCATGGTTCTGGGAGTGACATTTGCCTAAAGTGTTTAGGATTGCATAGGTGGTACTTACCTTTTACCAGTGGTTAATGGTTGTGTGCTACATTTGTTATTTGGTGCTACAGTTATTATATGTGCTAAGTGTTATTCCTACAAAGTGCTAATTCTACCAAGTGCTAGTTCTAAAAGTGCTTATTCCTGACAGTGGCCCAAGTGGCCCCGTCCCATGTACATAATCCCCTGTAAATTCTGCCCGTGCCTATGGCACATTGTAAAGTGTGTGTTTCTTATCTAATGTGTTTGGTATAATACAAAGGATATTTTTACATATAACCTTGTGTGGAGTTCCTTTTGTGGGGGGCCTAGGATGTTGTTGCTGGTGGGTGCGTGCGCAAATACTTAACTTACATTGCCTCCGGGATAAGCCAACCTGCTTGTGTCACGTTACCTAGAGGTTGAGCAGGGGTTATCTTTGGGTGTAACTCCCTTGCCCTGACTAGAGTGGTGGTTTATGCCTGGCTTTGGCACAAGCCTTAGCCAACCGGAAATCCCATTTCTAACATTGGTGGCAGAAAAAGGGATCCGAATTTGTGTTAGCGCAGTACCACAGCGACAACTGGCTCCACAACAAAACTACGCATTTTAGATAGTCACGTGTAAGGGGATTATTGTTTTTAAGTTTGTTCTAAATGTCATTTCTTTGGAAATGTGTTTCTTGTGCACTGTGAGTTAGGTGTCCCTAGCTCGGGAGGGTAGATCATCCCCTAAGTGCAGTATGAGTTTTCTGGGTTCACCTGTAAGGATGGGATCCAGTGGTGGCAGCTGAATTGTGTCCAATGCATGTGTTCCCCGTCCCGTTACCGGAGTAATGGTACCTGTGTCACGTGTGGTCAGGTTGAGAAATCAGGGGCGGTAGAAACTGTCGCACCGGTCTGGGGCAGGGGGTGTGTGGATGAAGGATGTATGACGTTACAACGCAGGCTATTACAACGCCTGCCTTTACAACACAGTTTTTACATCGCAATCCAGTACAACGCATAGTGCTTTGGGGTGCTGGATAGTGAATAGTTTAATTTACTATTCCAACTCCAGTCCCCGTGGACACTAGGGAAGGTGTTGGATAGTAAATTAAACTTATTCCCTATCATAGAGCGCCCCCCAGTGCAATGCGTTGTAATGGTTTGCGTTGTAATGACCGTGTTGTAATGGTAGTGCGTTGTAATAATTTCGTTGTAACGGTTGTTCACCGTGGATGAATGGTGTGTTGCACTGGACATGGGTGTGAGTTCTCTGAGATAGGGAACTTGCTGAATAATTGGGTGTGAGTTCTCTGAAATAAGGAGCTTGCTGAATAATTTGGTGTGAGTTCTCTGAGATAGGGAGCTTGCTGTGTCTGAAGAACGTGGAACATCTGTAACCAGGGTTCCAGTAGTTCTGGTGTCTGGCAGTACCGCTCCAGTTGGGAGGGTGCAGAAGTTCAGATGGAGGGGTGTGAGGGGGATAGGCTCCCCAGTGGAGGAACCAGCGGGTCAGGGGCCAGCCAGAAGGGTTGTGTCGCCGGGGAGAGACCATGGTGATGCCACTTCTGTCCTGGATAACAGGCAGACTTGTGACATGACACATTAGTTATGTGTCACCCTCAAGGAAGTCCTGGTGCACCAGGCATCTGACCAAAGGGTACGTCCCTCGGTTGGGGAGCCAGTAGCCGGAGGTTCTGGATCTGGACGTAAGTAGTGTCCTGAAGTTACAAGAAGAAACTTTTGCCTGAAGAGAAGGAACCGGGTAAGCTGTATGGAGGAGTACTGTCCCTGACCTGGGGGATTGGCCTGCAGTGGTTTCCTTGCTGCTGAAAGAAAAGAGAAAGCCTTAGACTTTGTTTTCAACTTGTAGAAGTCCTGGTGCGCCAGGCATCTAACCAACGTGTGGTCAGATTGAGAAATCAGGGGCGGTGGAAACTCTCTCACCGGTCTGGGTGTGTGTGTGTGTGTGGATGAATGGTGTTTTGCACTGGACGTGGGTGTGAGTTCTCTGAGATAGGGAACTTGCTGAATAATTGGGTGTGAGTTCTCTGAAATAAGGAGCTTGCTGAATAATAGGGTGTGAGTTCTCTGAGATAGGGAGCTTGCAGTGTCTGGAGAACGTGGAACATCTGTAACCAGGGTTCCAGTAGTTCTGGTGTCTGACAGTACCGCTCCAGTTGGGAGGGTGCAGAAGTCCATATTGAGGGGTGTGAAGGGGATAGGCTCCCCAGTGGAGGAACCAGTGGGTCAGGGGCCAGCCAGAAGGGTTGTGTCGCAGGGGAGTGACCATGGTGATGTCACTTCTGTCCTGGATAACATGCAGACTTGTGACACGACACATTAGTTATGTGTCACCCTCAAGGAAGTCCTGGTGCGCCAGGCATCTGACCAAAGGGTGCGTCCCTCGGTTGGGGAGCCAGTAGCCGGTGGTTCCGGATCTGGACGTAAGGGCACCTGTAAGTAGTGTCCTGAAGTTACAAGAAGAAACTTCTGCCTGAGGAGAAGGAACCGGGTAAGCTGTATGGAGGAGTACTGTCCCTGACCTGGGGAATTGGCCTGCAGTGGTTGCCTTGCTGCTGAAAGAGAAAAGAAAGCCTTAGACTTTGTTTTCAACTTCTAGAAGTCCTGGTGCGCCAGGCATCTAACCAAAGGGTAGCGTCCCTAGCTTGGGGAGCCAGGTTCAGGTGTTTGCCTGTCCTGGACGGCAGGGCGACTGTAGCCAGTGTCCTGGCCGGTTTGCCTTCTAGGGGTATCCCTGTGAACACAGGTGGGGCACATCTTAAATGAAGAGACCTTGTGTTTTCCAGAAGGGGTGGTACAGGCCTAGCAGGGATCATTAGGGTTCTTGGCTGAGCGTTGTGGTACTACCCTGAGAGCAGGTGGGGCTTACCTTAAGTGGAGGGACCCTGTTCTACAGTGGGAGGGTACAGAACTCTGGAAGGGGGTCAGAGGGAGTCTGACCCCTATGCATCTGGTGAAGTTGGATCCCAGGTGGTAGACCAGTGGAGGGAGAAAGGTCCCGAACTGGTGGGAGATTTGTGTTCTGGAGCGTGCTTCTCCTGGGAGAGCGCGCAACCCCAGAAGTAGAGGTAGGATGGGGCATTCTTGCAGTTACCTCTGGTCAGCCTGAGGGTGCGGACCCTAGGTGGAAGGATCAGTGATAGTTTGGAACTACACTGAGAAAGGGAGTGGAGAATGGCTATTGTAGACCAGGGGTTACCACCCCTCACTCTGTGGATGGGCAAGGAACAGTGGTATCTGGGTGGTCTAGGGCCTGGTCCTAGCCGTGGACAACTAAGGAGTACCGGTGGGGTAGCCTAGTTGGGTCTGAATTTTTTTTATTGTGTATGCCTGTTTTGTGGAACAACATGGCATAGAACAGGAGGGTGTTCCTGCAGTGCGGGCCCGCGTCCGTGTTCAATCGCCCAAAGCAGGGAAGTCCATCACAGTGATAATTGGTCTGCCCTGCGTTTTGGCTGGAAGGGGGTTGTGTTGGATTTGGCCTTTCAGGCATGTTCACCCCTGAACTTTTTGCCTTTTAATGTTACATCATTATAGTGATTTCTGGTCTTTGCGCACTTTAGCACTGTGGCGCAGTGTAAAGTGCGTGCGCTCTCTGAGTACATGTGTGAGATTGGCCTGCCCTCCCATAGGAATGCATGGGGGATATGTGTGTCCATGGTAATTCCTGATGCGTGGGGAGTGCAAGGTTGAGTTTGGTATGTGCGGACTCGTGTGATTAAATGCTGCGCGATGATGTGTGTGGCTTTATTGTGTCTAGTGTGGAAGTGCTACTTCTAGAAGTTGGCCTGCCTGTGCAGTAAATGTGAATTGACTGTCTGGCTTGTTATTGGCTTGAGCTGGCTGGAGTGCCTGGCTCCAGAGGTCAGTATGGGTCTGCCCCGGTGGTGAATGGGGAGATCTGCATGTTGATGGCAGGGAGGGGCTGCACCTGGGACCTGAATAGGGCTGGGCTTTCCCTCCACAATGCTGGCTCCGCCCCCTGTGGTGCGACTGATGACCCTAGCCTGTCCTGTGAATGGGAAGAGGGGCTAAGCAAAACAAGTGCTCCAGAACCAGCTGCTTCTAGTTTTCCCCCACCCTGCACCCTAGAGACAAAGGGATTTTGTGAATAAAATGAGGCTGTGACCTCATTTTCAATGTTCTTGTTTTCCTGACTAGAATCTACCTGGGGCGTGCTTCTGCTGGGGCCCAGGGGAAGGCTTGCCTCCCTGGGCCCTGCCCAGCCCCTGGATTGCTGATGGACTTCTTGTGGACCCTTCTTCCTGGCCCGGGAAGCCTTGTCCTGTGATGTCCTGCCTGTTACTGGGCACTTTTCTTTCCTGGGGGGTCATTCCTTGGGGGCCTGGTGGTCTCTGTGCCCCCCAGCGCCTGGTGAGTGCTTTATTCTGCATTTATAGGCAGAGCGCTGTTGTATTCCCTCTGGGGGAGTCGCTACTGCCCTTGTGTACCTCGCATGTGCCCACCCTGCGTTTTGCCCGTATTTAGATTTAACTAAGCACGGGTGCCCCCCCGCTTATTTTTGTGGTCATCACCGCCGGTGCCCACCCTGCTATTTACTTTTTCTACTGAGGGAGCCTACCCCTCATTATAGCCCCCGACACGAGAAGCCGTCCCGCGTCAAAACCGGAAGTCAGGCCCGCGACTAGGGGAAGCAATGCCCGCTTTGCCGGTCTCCCGTAGGGAGAGGGAGACCGGGGATGCTGCCCACGAAGGAAAAGCTGCCCGGAGCCTTGAGGGCTCTACACGAAGTCCCTGCCCTTGAGGAAAGAGGACCGGCAAGGCATGGCGCCTTTGCGAAGGCGTGGCGCCCAGAAGCGAGGGAGAGCCCCCAGGCGTCACCGAGGATTCCAGAGAAGCGGAGGGGCTCGAGTCACATTGCCGGTGCCTGCCCCGCCGCCCGATGAAGAGACCCTCGCCCAGCGCCGAGAGCCGGTAAGTTGAGACGGCTGGGGCGGGGGGGGGCACATGTGCTCCCCAGGCGCCAGAGTGGTGCCCTTCTTCAGAGCAGCCCCAGATGGCAGCGGGCCGCTCCACCAATGGCTCTTTGGTAGTTTCAAGGGCCCCGTGGGGGTCCCGGGGGCCCGTGTTCCCCAGAGCCATGCATGGCTCCAACGATGGCCCCAATGATCCCAAAAGCACCAGTGGGGGTCCAGAGGGGCCCGTGTTCTTGCCCCTGAGGGCCTCCGTTGTCCTAGAGCCAGAGGGCTCCACTGTTGGGGGCCAGTTCTTTTTCTGGATTGCGCATAATTAGTTTAGGATCCAGAGTGCTCCAAGGGGCATAGCTGATTTCAGAGCCTAGAGGACTCCACCGTATGCGCGACATGTATTTCCAGAGCCAGAGGGCTCCAACAGTTAGTGCAGTTTTGTTCTGAAGGGCTAGGGAGGGCCCCTGTTGCAGTTTTGAGATCCCAGCTGCCCAGCAAGTAGTGGGAAGCTGCACCGTTTAGGTTTTCCTTCCTAGGGACATGTACTTTGGACTCAGGAGAGAGTCGCACTCCTTCATCCATACTTTGGCCTTCCCCAGCTGCGCAGCACTTAGTGCCAGCTGCAGCGTTTAGGCCCTGTTCTTGTCCTCAGCTGCCCAGCAAGTAGTGGGCAGCTGCTACGTTTAGGTTTTGGCGCAGTGGCGCAACCTGGACTTTAATGTGATTTCTGAGCTAAATGTGATTTATGTGCTTCTTAGGGTGCTAGGAAATGTACTGTGTGTAGAATGTTTTGCGCACCCTGTTCTGATACCTCAAGACATATGTTTATTCTTAGGAGGTTGTTTTTCCTAGTATAGATTCTACTAGGTAGTTCATGGTTCCCTGCGTGATATTTGCCTAAAGTGTTTAGGATTGCGTAGGTGGTATTTACCTTTTACCAGTGGTTACTGGTTGTGTGCTACATTTCTTATTTGGTGCTACAGTTATTATATGTGCTAAGTGTTATTCCTACAAAGTGCTAATTCTACCAAGTGCTAGTTCTAAAAGTGCTTATTCCTGACAGTGGCCCACGTGGCCCTGTCCCATGTACATAATCCCCTGTAAATTCTGCCCGTGCCTATGGCGCATTGTAAAGTGTGTGTTTCTTATCTAATGTGTTTGGTATAATACAAAGGCTAATTTTAGATATAACCTTGTGTGGAGTTCCTTTTGTGGGGGGCCTAGGATGTTGTTGCTGGTGGGTGTGTGCGCAAATACTTAACTTACATTTCATCCGGGACAAGCCTTACTGCTCGTGTCACGTTACCTAGAGGGTGAGCAGTGGTTATCTTTGGCTTGTAACTCCCTTGCCCTGACTAGAGTGGTGGTTTCTGCCTGGCTTTGGCACAAGCCTTAACCACCGGAAATCCCATTTCTAACAATCCACATCATGGACGCACCAGTCAGTGATACTAGGAACCAGGGAGAACAGGTCAGAGAACTGCCCCAGCAACTGGCAGCAGTCATTCTGTTGCTCAGGGGTCAGGGTGGGAGAGAGGTCAACCCCATCCACTGACCCATCTTGCTCTCTGGCTAGCAGGAGATCAGGAAGAGGCTCGGTCTTCTCCTCCATTCCATCATCTGTTGCCAAGAGCATGCCCACTTCGGACCTCTCCAAGTGGGGCTTAAGGCGGTTGACATGCAGGACCCTCAAGGGGTTCCTGGGAGATTGCAAGTCCACCAAATAGGTAACTGGACTCTTGCGCTCCACAACCTCAAAGGGGCCTGTCCACTTATCATAGAGCGCACAAGGCTCCACGGGGGCCAAGACCCACACCTTCTGTCCAGGCTGAAGCTCTACCAGAGTGGCATTATGGTCATACCACCGCTTCATCTCCTCCTGGCTGGCTTCCAGATTTGCCTCAGCATGTGCTCTGAAACGCCTAGTCCGATTCCTGAAGGCCAGCATTTAGCTATATACATTCTGGGGAGGTTTCCTGGGAGATTGCTCCCAGCCTTCCTTGACGGACGTAGAGGTCCTCTCACTGGGAGGCCATACAGGGGCTTAAAGGGGCTGGACCCTGGAGACTTCTGTGGCACCTCACGGTAAGCAAAGAGCAGGCATGGCAAGAGGACGTCCCACTTACGCCTCATGGGTTCTTCCAGACCCATAATCATGCCCTTCAGAGTTCGGTTGAATCTCTCAACCAACCTGTTTCCTTGGGGGTGGTAAGGCGTGGTGAACTTGTAGGTTACACCACACTCTTGCCAAAGGGATTTCATATACTTCGAGATGAAATTAGTACCCCGGTCAGACACCACCTCTAGAGGGAATCTCACTGTGGAGAAAATTCCCATCAGCGCACGTCCCACCACGGGGGCCGTCACTGTCCTCAGAGGGATGGTTTCCGGGTACCGGGTGGCTTGGTCCACCAGGACCAGGATGAACATGTTGCCCATGGCTGTCCTGGGGTCCAGTGGCCCCACAATGCCAATTCCCAATCGCTGGAATAGGGTACTGACTACAGGGAATGGCTGGAGAGGAGCCTTCTGCTTCCTCCCACTCTTTCCACTTGCCTGGCAAGTCTGGCAGGTCCTATAGTGCGGATCTGAGTTCTTGGGGATTTAAGGCCAATTAAAGTGGGTTACAAGCCTTTCGTAGGTCTTGTCCTGCCCCAAATGCCCTGCCAATGGCACATCGTGAGCCAGCCCCAGTAGGAAGGCCCTAAAACTCTGGGGTACCACCAGCGCAAGGGCTGACCCAGGTTCAGCAACCTTAGGCTCTGAATACAGGAGGTCATTCTCCCAATAAATTAAATGTGTTCCAGACTGATCACCGTTGGCCTGGTCTGCAGCCTGCTGCCTCAGACCTATGAGAGAAGGACACTCTTTCTGCGCCCTGCAGAATTCCTTCCTGGATGGGCCTCCTTCCTGCTGTCAATGGGTCAGCTCAGGCAGGTCCCCCAGTTCAGCTATCTGTTCCCCGGTAGGCTTCAGGGCATCCCCCTCAAGGTCTGCTTCCTCCTGGGACATGGGAACTTCAGGGGCCGGTTTCCCGCGCCTCCTGCGCCTTCTCTCTAAGGCAGGTTCCTGGGCCTCTCCCTCAGGCTCCAGGACCTCTTGAGCACCCCTACTGGCTGCCATTGACCGGGTGGTCACGCACGCCCAGTCAGGCGACCCACCATCCTTAGGTGAGTACTTTTCTCCACCTTTTCCCAAGGTGAACTTTCCAAGTCGTTCCCTAACAAACAGTCTACAGGCATGGCAGTTCTCACAGCTACTTGAAGAGTACCAGAGACCCCCCACTCAAAGGGAACCTGAGCCATTAGACAACAACACTCTGTGTTGTCAGCGTTGACAACCCGGCAGCATGCATGGGGCACAACCTGCTCTTGAGACACCAGGTGCTGCTTGACAGCAGTCACACTGGCTCCTGTATCTCTAAGAGCCTCCACCCTTTGGCCATTGACCGTCACCCACTGCCCATAGTTCTTAGTGTTAGAGGGCAGTTGGTTCTCAGGGACCATCTCACTGTCTCCTAACGAGACCAGGGTCATCTGAACAGGATCCCACCCACCTTGGACTTCTACCTCCCCCTCAAAGGCTACATTAGCCATCTGCCGGAGCGGAGCTTCAGTGGGTGCTGGTTTACCAAACAGGCGACACTTGGGATCATTGGCAAAGGCGGCGATGCAAGCAGTGCGGCCCAAAAAGGGGGGAAGAGTGAGGCAGAGTATGGGCGGCCCAGCGGGACGGTGCAAGGAACGGCTCGAAGCAGAGCGGGCTCACACGGTGCGGGGCAAGCTCACCCACAAGGCCTTGGAGATTGTTTGAAGCACAAGTAGCAAAAGTCTCTTTCAATCCTTTTTCTCTCCTTTCTCAGCAAGGCACCCACTGCAGGCCAGTCCCCCAGGTCAGGGACAGTACTCCTCACAGCTTCTTCCAGGTCCTTCTCGTCGGGCAGAGGTTCTTCGTGGTCAAGCAGGATCTGATTTCTTAGGAGCAGGGCTCCTATACTTATACTGCATTTCTTTTGTTCTTTCAGGCCAGGAGGCCTTTGCCTAGTTCAGTCCAGTTTCTGAGCACTTTGTTGATAGGATGCGGGCTTCTGCTTTCAGTGTGCAGGGCAGAGACATCAGACACTCCTCAGGAGGTGGAGCCAGCATTGTGGTGACAAGTACAGTCCAGGAGTACTCTGTTGACAGTCTTCCCTCTCTCTTTACAAGATGCAGGGCTGAGACCTCAGACGCTCCACAGGGGGTGGACCCAGCATTTTGGTGGCAGAGCACAGCCCTATTCAGAACCTAGGTGCACTCCTCCCATCCATCTGGCTGTCGTCTTCCTATTCACCACCTGGCAGCCCCAGCCTGTCTCCTGGAATTCCCCAGCCCTGTCACACACAGAAACCAGATATCAGATACACATCAGAGCAGAGGCGGGCTGAAATGGTTAGGCAAGCAAATACCAACTTTCTAAAGGTGGTATTTGCAAACACAGAACATTAAAATAAACTTTACTAAAATATGTATTTTATTATTCTGAGTTCAGGCATACTAAACTTGAATTTCTACCATGTTCCCTGAGTCTGTTAGGAATGTAGAATGTAACAATTCCAATAGCCCATTCTGGCCTATGAGAACAGGTAGCCTTACAATAGTGAAAAACGAAAATGGCTGCAATTCACTATTAGGACATGCCACACACATCGGGCTTGTCCTACCTTATGCTTACAATGCACCCTGCCCTTGGGCCTACCATAGGAGTGACTAATATGAATTTAAGGGAAGGTTTAGGGACTGGCAAGTGGGTGCACTTGCCTAGTCAGCATGACAGTACCAGACTGCACGCAGGTTCTGCAATGGCAGACCTTAGACACATTTTACAGGGCTGCTTCTGTCGGTGGCACAACCAGTGCTGCAGGCCCACTAGCAGCATTTGGATTTACAAACCCTGGGCACTCCTGGTGCACTTTACTGTGGTCTGACAGTAAACCAAATAAGTCAATCATGGAAACCAATCAACATATACACTTTATACAGGGAGCACTTGCACTGTGGCACTGATTGGCAGTGGCACAGTGCTCTGAGCAGCTAACACCAGCAAAACACATGAGGCAACAGTAACAACAATGGAAGGGAGACCCACGCGAATGGTGCCAGGTCTAACACTGCAGGACTATCGTTGACGGTGAAACACACTTCACTGTCCTACCTTTGTGTGCACCCCTTTGTGAGAAACTTATGTAGTTGTCCTTAACTTGTTCTCCACCGTCTTATGGAATCTAAAACAGAGTTGTTGTCTATTTTCCTATTTCTCCTAAGTTAACCACACACTTTATCATCTTGTGAACTGTATTTCTCCACTTGAGGCGTTTCTTATGATGATACGTACACCTTTCCTACAGAAGACAACCCATTACGTAATTTATATATTTTGCTATGACTCTACTTGTGGGGGAAGTTTGTGTAGTGCTTCAGTGACTTCAGTGTTACACCTCAAATCGGTGTAGTTGTAATTTACACAATATTTCCGTTGCTGTACTATCTGTGGGGTTGTTTTGCTACTTACTTCAAGGACATTAGTACTACGTTACCGTCTGTATGGATTGTATTCCACTCAATATTACTCTTTCCAGGTAATGTTTCAAATTCTGTGTTCTAGATTTCTGGTAGTGCTGCCTTACATGCATATTTCATTACAGGATATTTAAATTATAGCCCTATGTGGAACCCCCACCTCTTATGATTTAGTCCCTTATCTTCACCCCCTAAGTGCAGCTGGATTTTGTGTGACCTTTTCTGACCTGTGATTCCTGCTGCAGCTTGCTAGTTCTGCCCCCCCCACTCCACTATGGCTGGGCAAGCTATGAGCCAACCCCCTCCATTCCTAAATTAAATCTGGGAACCGCAAATTCACTGGAAGGAATGGATAAATGTATTCGCCTCATACCACATAGCCATAGGCGGCAAAAGGTATTCAGCAGTTCGCAAACAACACATATTGTTACATAACCTAGGCATACAAGGTAGGAAGATTTATGACACCTTACCCAAACCAGAACTAGAAGAGTATAAATCAAAGATCCACCATGAAAAGATCACTTAAGCATAGTCACTCCATTTCCTACAGCACCCACTGCTCAGTCCCATCCAATACATTTGTATAATTTGATATTACCCATACCTTCATTATCTTATGATCCAAATTCTATACGTGAATTATTCTAAAAAATGCGCTGTTCAATCTACCTAGAAAAAGAAAATATAAAGGTGTAGATACATCCCAGTATTCTGTGTTGAAGACCTTAATTTTATTGGCACATTTCTCCTTCCCCAGGCCCCGAATACTCACTATGGATTAGCTTCAGTCAATTCTCAAAAACGTATGTATCTTTCATAGCACTTCTGGTAATCAGTTGGGTTCCCAGCTTTACCCCAAGTCTAAAAAGAATATTTGATAGAGTATATCCTTACTGCCAAAAATATCACACAATGTTTAGTCTAAACAACAACTAATTCACTATCATGGTCACTATCACTTAATTTCACGAGGTCATAATACATCCAATATCGTGTTTCCTTTTATTTTGACACCTTACCCAAACCAGAACTAGAAGAGGATGAGGAGGATACAGATGAGTTTAAAGTCACCCTGTTAAAATTAGAGGCACATTTTGGTGACAGAGTAAAAGTAGTTTTGGAGCGACATAAGTTCTTTACCCGCATCCAAGGTAAACAGGAATCTTTCATTAATTACATTGCTTCACTTAGAGGCCTGACACAACTATGTGACTTTGGTGAACTCACCGATTCACTCATCAGGGACCAACTTGTAAGGTGCACAAACAATAGTTGTACACAACAAAAAACAGCTCCTGGCAAAAAAACCCACCTTAAAAGAAGCGGTTAGCATAGCAGTCTCTGTGGAACACACTGCTAAGTGTATCAAAGAGATGAGAACCCCCAATGAGCTTGTTGCCAATGTTGGCAATAGCTGTGTTGCACAGGCCAAATCCACTGATAATGAGGTATTTAAGATCAAACCTGGAGAAGACAAGGATAACCATTCAGCCAGAGAAAAGGGAAAGTTGAAATGCTATAGATGTGGCAGCAGCAATCACCTTGCTAACGATGTGTGTTGTACTGCCCGCAATGTCACATCTGTTAAATGTAACAAGAAAGGGCACCCGGGTAGAGTGTGCAGCAACAGTGAAGACCACCAAGTGAAAGCAGTACACAGTGAAGGGGACTTGGCTCCTAAGTATGTGTTCCAAGTCAAAGTTAGAGACAATCAATCTTCCCCAAGTTCTTGAGGGCAATTCAGTGACCTCTGGCCTATTGAACATCTTAAATCTACCATCTTGGTGAATAATAAGCCCATAGACGTGTTGGCTGACTCGTGTGCCCCTGTAACCTTATTCAACATTGATATCATAAATGACATTTTTGATACCTCCAGTTTCAAGATGCTAGAACCAGACATTTCAGCAGTTGGGTATGCCGATGAGAACATTCCTATAGTACGGATGATGAGTGTGAGTATTACATTTAAAGGAAAAACTACATGGGGCAAAGTCTACATGGTAAGCAAAGGGTATAATCTGTTGGGTTGGCATCATCAAAGAGAGCTGGGGATGGTACTCGACCCCAACAATAAAAATCAAGTTCTTGTAGCTGAGGAAGTGGAGGTAACCAGCAAGGAGGTAAACGGTTGTCCTGAGTTGTTCACTGAATTAGGTCAAACTGTAAATAGTAATGCCTGCAAAAACAACAGGTGATGGACAGAATGCAGAACATTGTCTAACATTCACCCCAGTACAGAGATCTGGGCCTAAATCCATTGTTTTTTTGCACTCCACACCACCCCAGGTCAGACATGGCCATATGCAAATCAGCCTTGACCCTGTGCCTCATGGGAACAGTCCAGCCCGAACTGCCAAGCCATGTCTTTCCTGGACTGGAATCAAGCATCCAAGGACCGGCTTCTGGCTATCAGCCGTCATCAGCCTGGATAGCTTGACTCCAGTGGTGTGGAGAGCATGGGACTCACGTCTGAGCATACCCATCCCACTCGGGGCGACAAAGGCAAAAACAACAGGTGATGGACAGAATGCAGAACATTGTCATACATTCACCCCAGAACAGAGATCTGGGCCTAAATCCATTGTTTTTTTGCACTCCACACCACCCCAGGTCAGACATGGCCATATGCAAATCAGTCTTGACCCTGTGCCTCATGGGAACAGTCCAGCCCGAACTGCCAAGCCATGTCTTTCCTGGACGGGAATCAAGCATCCAAGGACCAGTTTCTGGCTATCAGCCGTCATCAGCCTGGATAGCTTGACTCCAGTGGTGTGGAGAGCATGGGACTCACGTCTGAGCATACCTATCCCACTCGGGGCGACAAAGGCAAAAACAACAGGTGATGGACAGAATGCAGAACATTGTCATACATTCACCCCAGTACAGAGATCTGGGCCTACATCCATCGTTTTTTTGCACTCCACACCACCCCAGGTAAGACATGGCCATAATCAAATCAGCCTTGACCCTGTGCCTCATGGGAACAGTCCAGCCCGAACTGCCAAGCCATGTCTTTCCTGGACAGGAATAAGCATCCAAGGACCGGTTTCTGGCTATCAGCCATCATCAGCCTGGATAGCTTGACTCCAGTGGTGTGGAGAGCATGGGACTCACGTCTGAGCATACCCATCCCACTCAGGGCGACAAAGGCAAAAAAAACAGGCGATGGACAGAATGCAGAACATTGTCATACATTCACCCCAGTACAGAGATCTGGGCCTAAATCCATCGTTTTTTTGCACTCCACACCACCCCAGGTCAGACATGGCCATATGCAAATCAGCCTTGACCCTGTGCCTCATGGAAACAGTCCAGCCCGAACTGCCAAGCCATGTCTTTCCTGGACCGGAATCAAGCATCCAAGGACCGGTTTCTGGCTATCAGCCGTCATCAGCCTGGATGGCTTGACTCCAGTGGTGTGGAGAGTATGGGACTCACGTCTGAGCATACCCATCCCACTCGGGCGACAAAGGTAAAAACAACAGGTGATGGACAGAATGCAGAACATTGTCATACATTCACCCCAGTACAGAGATCTGGGCCTAAATCCATCGTTTTTTTGCACTCCACACCACCCCAGGTCAGACATGGCCATATGCAAATCAGCCTTGACCCTGTGCCTCATGTGAACAGTCCAGCCCGAACTGCCAAGCCATGTCTTTCCTGGACCGGAATCAAGCATCCAAGGACTGGTTTCTGGCTATCAGCCATCATCAGCCTGGATAGCTTGACTTCAGTGGTGTGGAGAGCATGGGACTCACGTCTGAGCATACCCATCCCACTCGGGGCGACAAAGGCAAAAACAACAGGTGATGAACAGAATGCAGAACATTGTCATACATTCACCTCAGTACAGAGATCTGGGCCTAAATCCATGTTTTTTTGCACTCCACACCACCCCAGGTCAGACATGGCCATATGCAAATCAGCCTTGACCCTGTGCCTCATGGGAACAGTCCAGCTCAAACTGCCAAGCCATGTCTTTCCTGGACGGGAATCAAGCATCCAAGGACCGGATTCTGGCTATCAGCCGTCATCAATTGAAACAAAACAACCTAGGTACTTAAATGTAACACTTGTCAAACCTAATATTGCACAGAAAGAGAGGTTACAAAAGGTATATACTCAATATTTATTGAATTCTTCATGAAAAAACAAGTATCACATATTATCAGTCACAAGGTAAAATTTATCACAATTCATATTAAAAACTTAAAAAGCAAATAACACAACAATAAAAAGTGGCAAAATAAATCTCGACGCGCGTTTCGGCGACCAGCGCCTTCTTCTGGAGCAGCCAGGTATATCCTCTACAATAAAGAAAAAATATAAAACAGGAATAACCACATTAAAATCCTCATATACTAATCAAAAAATACATATACAATGTCTAAACAATTAATCTAAAACCTATTTATAGCCTCTCAATTTTGACAAGTTTACACATTTTATTATGCGCCCCTGTTACGGGCTTTCATTTCCTTGCACACTTTAGAGAACCATGGACCCACGAATTTTTGTTAGACCGATAGTTAATAATTCACAGAAAAGGCTAATTCGGGGAACAATTTTGCAAATATGCATTACGTGGGGGGGGGGGGAAGTACATGGGGTTCGAATGGAACTTTTGTTTGAATGACAAGGACCTCCTCCGGGGGCGTCAGTTTAGGTGAGTAGTATTAAATTATTTACGTCAGTTTGGTAAGATAATATTAAATTGCCTTAATAAATCGATCATGGCACTACAGTGATATTATATGTTCATAGACAGGTAAGAAGTCCCATAGATGCTGAATGATATAAAAAACTTCAACATGTATATCCTATGTCCAACCTCGTGCCGATCAATCTAGCAGAACTTTAAAACTAAGGCGTTACTTTTAAATACTCACGTATTGACTTCAGTGTAGTAATTATTGTATGCTATATCATCGCCACTGGTCAGTAGGTTATTCACAAAACTGCAAGGGCATGTCAGAATTACTTCACTATTGATTTATTACCAGTTGATAGGCGACATTCTAGCCAGAACCTTTAAGGTGATATATTTATTTACCTAATTTCGTATCAGAAAAGGAGGTAGGGTCCTTGTCGGTCTGTGTTTTATATAGGACAAAAGCGCCTCTACATAACATGCAAGTAATGCTTGTAACTCTAATTTGTTCAACCTGTGCCAAAGGAAGACCCGAATTTTCTCATATTAATAATTCAGTTTGAAAAGGCTATATTATTAGTGTGAATACATATTCATAGTTTAAAAATACCTACAACAGAAATGCAGCCCAGCAGATATACTTGGCTCAGATCAGCGAAATTGTAGACATCCGGTTTCTATTTAAGTTGATTCTACAGAGTGGGGAACAAAAAAAGCGATCAGTACTCTCCCATTAAGTGGTCGAGATACTATTCTTTTTGAAGGATAAACTAGGTATGTTACCTGTCGTCTCTTGTTACAAATTATTCACTCAGCTTGCACTTATTGCAGCTACGAACAATCGAGGTATTTAATTTCCATTTATAAGTAGATTCTATAAATAAAAACGATAATAAATGAACTAATTAAATGTTCGCATTTGGTACTTTCCAAATACAATCTTAAAGGCTATATTGAATTTAAGGCAGGGAGGCCACAATTACCTTTTTTGATCTGTAAAAACACAGTCACTTGCTCCCAGGACTTGCAGATGTATAATAGGTACGGACCATATCGTTATTAACCGACCTCCAAATGCAAACAGTGGTTTAATATAGATCGGCTCGTTTACATTGAAAACGATGAGTACCTTTAATAACTGCAACAGTCGCAGCAAAAGAAGGGAGTAAAAAAGGTTCTTCCTGATATGGATAATTCCCTATATCGAATATTTTGTTCTGTTAAAGAAAAAATTAGAAGACATTCTATTCTTCTTCACAATAAGAGCGTACAGGCACAGAGTTGCTGCATTATTCATCAATGAGTCAGTACACTCACCAGGTACGGATATGTCAGTAGCTCAAAAACGTCCGAGAGCAAGGCGTGGGGGTCAGACCCTGTTATTCCTGTTTTATATTTTTTCTTTATTGTAGAGGATATACGTGTCTGCTCCAGAAGAAGGCGCTGGTCGCCGAAACGCGCGTCGAGATTTATTTTGCCACTTTTTATTGTTGTGTTATTTGCTTTTTATGTTTTTAATATGAATTGTGATGAATTTTAACTTGTGACTGATAATATGTGATACTTGTTTTTTCATGAAGAAATCAATAAATATTGAGTATATACCTTTTGTAACCTCTCTTTCTGTGCAATATTAGGTTTGACAAGTGTTACATTTAAGTACCTAGGTTGTTTTGTTTCAATTGCTGTTTAATCCCTGACCTAGGATTTATAGCATTTAATTCCTCAGGGGGTCCTTGATACTTACTCATTATCAGCCGTCATCAGCCTGATTAGCTTGACTCCAGTGGTGTGGAGAGCATGGGACTCACGTCGGAGCATACCCATCCCACTCGGGGCGACAAAGGCAAAAACAACAGGTGATGGACAGAATGCAGAACATTGTCATACATTCACCCCAGTACAGAGATCTGGGTCTACATCCATCGTTTTTTTGCACTCCACACCACCCCAGGTCAGACATGGCCATATGCAAATCAGCCTTTACCTTGTGCCTCATGGGAACAGTCCAGCCCGAACTGCCAAGCCATGTCTTTCCTGGACCGGAATAAGCATCCAAGGACCGGTTACTGGCTATCAGCCGTCATCAGCCTGGATAGCTTGACTCCCGTGGTGTGGAGAGCATGGGACTCACGTCTGAGCATACCCATCCCACTCGGGGCAACAAAGGCAAAAACAACAGGTGATGGACAGAATGCAGAACATTGCCATACATTCACCCCAGTACAGAGATCTGGGCCTAAATCCATCGTTTTTTTGCACTCCACACCACCCCAGGTCAGACATGGCCATATGCAAATCAGCCTTGACCCTGTGCCTCATGGGAACAGTTCAGCCCGAACTGCCAAGCCATGTCTTTCCTGGACCCGAATCAAGCATCCAAGGACCGGTTTCTGGCTATCAGCCGTCATAAGCCTGGATAGCTTGACTCCAGTGGTGTGGAGAGCATGGGACTCACGTCGGAGCATACCCATCCCACTCGGGGCGACAAAGGCAAAAACAACAGGTGATGGACAGAATGCAGAACATTGTCATACATTCACCCCAGTACAGAGATCTGGGCCTACATCCATCGTTTTTTTGCACTCCACACCACCCCAGGTCAGACATGGCCATATGCAAATCAGCCTTGACCTTGTGCCTCATGGGAACAGTCCAGCCCGAACTGCCAAGCCATGTCTTTCCTGGACCGGAATAAGCATCCAAGGACTGGTTTCTGGCTATCAGCCGTCATCAGCCTGTATAGCTTGACTCCAGTGGTGTGGAGAGCATGGGACTCACGTCTGAGCATACCCATCCCACTCGGGGCGACGAAGGCAAAAACAACAGGTGAATGCCTGCGACATACCTCCCACGGGAATGTACGTCATCCCAGAGATGGTTCATGCTGTATCTAGTACTGATGTTGTTAAGAGTAGGCATGATAGTTCCAATATGCTTAATCTCTCTTGTAAGACCACAGCAGCTCCCCAGACTCCATGGACTAAGTTGGCATTGGAGATAATCTGTCCCACGGGACGATTGGGAATCTCAAAGAGATTTTTGATTGTTTTCATGGACTACACATCTCACTGGATTAAATAGAAATGTGTCCCACGTGTTTCGACAAAAGTCCTTATCGACTTCTTAAGAGACTCATTTGTATGTGAAGGTGTGCCAGCCTGCATAGTCACCAACAAGGATATCCAAATCTCATCTATAGAAATGAAGTCTTTCCCTTGTGAACTGGGCATCAAGCTTGAGGAATCCACGAGAACTGCCATGGAGTCAAGGACCCCATTCTTATGTCAATGCTCTGGATATAAAGTCTTACTCAGCTAGCTTGTATCAAAAATATGGATGTTGATAAAATGTTAAGAGAATACATTTGGGCGTATCACACCTCTCCTGACATGATAACAGGAGTCACCCATTTTGCGCCCATCAGGGGAAGATGTCCGTTTGCCAATCCCATACCCCATTGAATTGCCATGCACAGTCTTCCTTGCATATTGTCTTTTCAGGTACCCGGCCGTCTCCCCCCCCACAGGGGATTTTCTTGTTGCTCACTGTTCATGCTATGTTTCTCCACAGGTTCCCCTGCTTTCCCTTTCCCCCCGAAGGGAGATGTGTTGTAATCTCTCTCCTTTTTCCCTGGCTCTTTCCTCGCTGTTGTTTCTTTCCTCCCTGCCCCTTTTGGTATCTTCCCCCCTCCCCGCCTCCTCCTACCTTTTGGAGCGTTCCCCTAGAGTTCTCTTAGGAATGTTGGACATGTGGTCAGTTACGGAAAGTGGATGACAGACTAAAGGTGCTTGAACGTATCTTGCTTCAATTTTGAATTGAAAGAATTCCTTTAGAATGTAGATTGGAACAACACTTCTAATTTGGAACGTCAGAACTATGTATGGAATGCAAATTCTACATTTGGAAGGCCTCTCGCACAAAAGAAATGTTTTTTAAGGTTGAAGCAGCAGCTATGTGTGAGATCTTAATTTTGGGAGTAGAAAACAGTAGATTCCAAGACCACAGATTCCTTGGGCATCATGTCCCCCCAGGGTATCCAGAACTACCTTCTATTGAATGGATGTGTGCAATGCCCTTGAAGCTGTGTATAGTCACACAAGAAGGAGTCCATGGCAGTCTTACCACAGATGAAGACTCAGAGCCCAGGCATAAGACCGCCTCCAGGCTCTGCTAGTCAGTGCAGAAGACAGATGTGAGATATCTTCTAAACCTTTGATCTACCCTGATATTTGAATACCTGAATCACACCTGTGAAGTGGGTAGAGCAGACAGGAAGAAACAGAAGGAAAAGCTGTGCATTCCTGTGCATTGCACTAGGCCCGTCTCACCAGCGCCTTTACAGATTCTGTTAATATGGGTGTGAAGGACATTCATTTTGGCAGCAAGATTGAAAGGAGATGACTATTGTGAATTATTGACCATCGAGGCCACAACATCTGTAGAATAATCAAGAGAGGGACAAATTCTGAAACAAATCCTCTGACCCATTCTGTCTTTATAGCAGTCTGTATGCAATAAAGAGAACACAGGAAACCTTAATAATACGATTATTGTAACTGACTTCCTTCCCTCAATCTTCTGGTTCTGTGATGTTATGTGTCAGATGGACCCACACCTACCAACATAATGTATCACTGGTCTCTCCAGGCAGCCTTGAGTGTTATCAGCATTTCCCATCAGTTGTTTGTGATGTCATCAACTACTTCACACCCTTGACCCTGGCAGTTTTGTGACATCATCTATTACATCACACCCCTGGCCCTGCAGGCTTGAGTCATCATCTACTACATCACACCCCTGGCCCTGCAGGCTTTATGACATCATTCACCTCTTAGCTATATATAGAGGTGTAGTCGGGGATGCCTGCATGAGTGCAGTCTGTGGACTGGGCTATGAATGGTGTGAAAGAGGTGTGAATGGGGGACTTGGGGGCACCGAGCTAACATCAGACTCACAGGATGGCCGCGTTGCACAGTGAAAATATCGATTTTGAAATATCGACCTACAAAAATATTGTGTTGGAAATATCTAAGGTACATAATATCAAGGTCAAGGTTATATCGATGTAAGTAATATTGAAGTTACTAATATCGATATTTGTATTATTGTTATGTATTTTATTATGTATGTGTAATATTTTTTGTTGTTAAGTATTTTACTTGTTTTAAATTATATGTGTATTATTTTTATATATTAATAATGTTATTTTTAAGTAAATTTTATGTTTTAGTACCGGAGCGGGTAGTGGGTTTATAGGGGAATAGGGTGGGAAGTAATTTAAATACACTAAATTATTTTGAGGAATTATAAATTAATTTTAATTAATGTTTGTGTTTATTTCTGTAGCGGGTTGTGGGTTTATAGGGGAATTGGGTGGGAAGTAGTTTAATGATAATTAATGATTTATTTTTATTTATTGGAATGGGTAAATATTTTATTTTTAATTATTAATTGGCAATTAAATATTGTATTTGATCATTAATTTTTAATTGGTAATTAATGTTTTAATTGGTAAATTATTGCTTTAATTGGTAATTAATTTTTTTGATTGGTAATTAATTTTGTTATTTATAATTAAGGTTTTTAATTGGCAAATAATTGTTTTAATTGGTAATTAATTATTTACTTGGTAATTAATTTTGTTAATTGGCAATGAATGTTTTTAATTGGTAATTATTTTTTATTAATTGAAATTATTTTTAATTAATTGGTAATCAATGTTTCATAAAAAGTATTATTTGATATGAAAAATAATTTTATTGTTTAATATGTTTTTAATTGTGAATTAATTAAAAAAAATATATTTTTTTGTAATGAAAAATATTTTATAGTTCAATATTTATTATTTGGTGACTAATATTAATTAATTAATATTTATTGGTATTTATTGTTAATTTATTGTTAATTAATTATTCAATTGTAGTTATATTTTTAATAATTATTAATGGGTATTCGCAAATGATGTAGAGTTATTAAAACTTTTAATTATTTATTATTTTAAATACAATTTTTTTTAATAAATATGTTATATTTAAATTCTACGCTATCCAACGCTTTCCCTACTGTAGCACCCTCTGGAGTTGGAATAGTAATTTTTACCTCTATGCTATCCAACGCTTTCCCTACTTGTCCCTCTGGAGTTGGAATAGTAATTTTTACCTCTACGCTATCCAACGCTTTCCCAACTGTTGACCCCTCTGTAGTTGGAATAGTAATTTGTATCCCTACGCTATCCAACGCTTTCCCTACTGTAGCACCCTCTGGAGTTGGAATAGTAATTTTTACCTCTATGCTATCCAACGCTTTCCCTACTTGCCCCTCTGGAGTTGGAATAGTAATTTTTACCTCTACGCTATCCCACGCTTTCCCTACTGTTGCCCCCTCTGTAGTTGGAATAGTAATTTTTACCCCTACGCTATCCAACGCTTTCCCTACTGTAGCACCCTCTGGAGTTGGAATAGTAATTTTTACCTCTACGCTATCCAACGCTTTCCCTACTTGCCCCTCTGGAGTTGGAATAGTAATTTTTACCTCTACGCTATCCAACGCTTTCCCTACTGTTGCCCCCTCTGTAGTTGGAATAGTCATTTTTATCCCTACGCTATCCAACGCTTTCCCCACTATTGCATTTTCTGAAGTTGGAATAGTAATTTTAATTGTTACGCTATCTAATGTTATCATTGCTGTAGTTTTTTGGGGACTTTGAATAGTAGTTTTATTTATTTAGCTATTTAATATTTTTATTATTATTTTTGATAATGTAGTATATTATTAATTTTAAAAATATTGAACGTATATTTAATTTTTTTAATTTAATAAATGTATTAAATATAATTATTTACTTTTTTTATTATCTTATGTTATTATTTGATGTATGTAGATGTACTTGTAATTTATAATACTTTGTATTATTATGTTATTATTTGATGTGTGTAGATGTACTTGTAATTTATAATACTTTTTAATAATTTATAAGTTTATATTATATTTTTTATGTATGTTTAATTAATGTTGTATTATTGTATATGTATTATTTAATAATTTTAAACATTATTAAATATTTTTAACTATGTTTATTTGGTTTATAAGTATTATTTACTTTATTTTACACTTTTTTTATTTTTTTTAAAAACGATATTTTTAACTTCAATATTTTTGTTTTGATATTTTTGCACTTACCATGTTGTAGATAGGCTGTCGATATTCTTGCTTCCGATATTCCAACGTCGATTTTTGTGTAGGTCGATATTTTTTCCGTCGATATTGTGTTAGTGATCCGATGGCCGCGGCAGTTCTGCTTCTCGAGGCCTCTGCCATGTGTTGTTTGGTTGTTCAGTGGGAGAAAACAGGCAGCACCTCGCAGACCGCCAGAGAGATGCACTTTGAGGTGGGGCGGAGCCTTCCATAAGGTGTGGTAAGGCCTTATGAGGTTCCTTGTCGTTGCAGTAAACAGCTTTTAATAGCAATTTCTGGGTTTCTCTTAGCAGGCGAATTTAATTTTGCCTTGAGCTCCAGGAACTCTGACACCGCCCCTATCTGGAGCTGGGTGCGGAATGTCTGTGGGTCTGATGGGAAGCAAGGTAGTGTGAATGAAGGTGTGAATGGTGTGAATGCCCAGTAGCAAAGGTCAAAACCTTGGCGTGGTGCTACTGCTCACAAGTTTACCCATGAACTTGTGCTAATTTGACCTGTTTTGGATGAAAGGGGTGTGCACTGTCTTTGATTTCTTTTTCTTCCTTTTCTGTAGCTTGTTCTTAGCTGCTTTCATGCTGCCTGGAATGTTCTCAGCATTTCCCAACAATCCCTTGTGATCTACTACATCACACCCTTGGTCCTGGCGGGCTTTATGGCATCCTTCACCTCTCAGCTGTGTATAGAGGCGTGGTCTGGGATGGCTGCAGGGTAAGTGCAGTGTCTGGCTAGGCTATGAATGGTGGGAAAGAGGTGTGAATGGGGGACTTGGGGCCACTGAGCTAACATCAGACTCACAGGATGGCTGCGGCAGTTCTGCTTTTCGTGGCCTCTGCAATTTGCTTGTTTGATCGTTCAGTGGAAGAAACCAGGCAGCACCTCGCAGACCGCCAGAGAGATGCACTTTGAGGTGGGGCGGAGCTTTCATAAGGTGTGGTAATGCCTTATGAGGTTCCTTGTTGTTGTACCAAACAGCTTTTAATAGCAATTTCTGGGGTTCTCCCTCAGGCAAATTCAATTTTGCCTTGAGCTCCAGGAACTCTGTCACCGCCACTATCTGGAGCTGGGTGCGGAATGTCTGTGGGTCTGATGGGTAGCAAGGTAGAATGAATGAAGGTGTGAATGGTGTGAATGTTTAGTAGCAAAGGTCAAAACCTTGGCGTGGTGCTACTGCTCACAAGTTTACCTATGAACTTGTGCTAATTTGACCTGTCTTGGATGAAAGGGGCTGGCACTGTCTTTCATTTCTTTTTTCTCTTACATATCTTGTTCCTAGCTGCTTTCTTCCTGCTTTTTTCTTTTCTCAGTTTTAACATCTACATCTCACCTCATACTCCACAAACTTTTTTTCATTCCTTCCTTGTTTAATTCTTCTGTGGACTTTGTGTTTCTTATTCTTTTAGTCTTAATTTTGTTCTTTTATCTCATTGACTTCCAACGCACCTCATTGCTTTTCTTCTTTCTAAAGTTGATTCTCAGACTTTCTCTTGTGCAGAATATCTTTTCTCATTCCTTCGTCCATACTTTATCTTTCTCTTGTGTTTTTTCGCCATTCTTTACAATGTCTTTATTTCATTTTTAAATTTCTTTATCATGCATTTTTACTTTCATCATGTTATTTTCCCTGCTCCTTATGTCATTTCTTTCCGACATCGATTTTTCATGTCTTTTCTTTTCTTCACTTTATTCGCTGCTGTTTTGTTTCTCATCTTACTCTGCATTCTTTTATTTCTTACTTGATTTTCATTGGGTGCAATTCCCAAGTTGTTTTATTTGTTCTCGATTTTAGTTTTTACAAAATGCACAAAGATGATACGATAGGGCATCGGGCCATCCATAGTGAGGCTGCAGCCCCGGGGAGGATGGGGGAAGTGGCGGCCAGACCGGCATGCGCAGGTAGCCTTTCTCCAACCCTTAGATGTGCTGTACAGCCGGGTGGAGAACCAACACAGGCTCCCAGTTCCTGTCTGGGGGCCGAACCAGGAAATAGTATTCCCAGCGTGAAAAAAAACCTGGGATTGGCATCTTGGATCCTGTACAGTGTGCAGCAGTGTCTGACGTCAGGAAGAAGAGGATCGGGAGCATGTGGGCAGCCGTCGGACCAGGTAAGTGCAATTTTATATATTTTTAGTTCTGTCTTCCGTGATATTTTTGGTTTGTATTCCCCCTCCACCGCTTCACCACTTCGCAATGGGAGCAGCCGCTACTTTGATATTCGAGTGCCTAGAAGTCCTTCAGCGTGTCTCGTCAGTTCAATAGTTGTGCTATATAAACATTTATTTTATAGAAAAACACATATCAGACAACCCTCACATCTCTCAGACCTACCACAAACCCAGAACTCATGGTTGTTGCATGAGGGAGTGGGTAGTACACATTACCACTCCACAATAAGGTTTACAGCGTATTTCTAAAGACTCCCCAAATGGTTAAAATTTTTAACAGAAATAGGCGATACATTGATATCGCTGCTGGCGAGGCTGATGTAAAGGCAAGTGAGGAAGCGACCCAGTGTTTGGTGAGAAACCGTCTGTTGCAGGCGCTTTAACATAAGCTAGGCACTATATTTAGTTGATACTGGAATCAAGCATATCTATAGGGTTATGCTTGAAATACTATTGGTGTTTACTAAAACTTTGCTGCTGAGACGTTTTTTTGTATTTTTCTACAACTGGAGGGCTTTCCCTCTACACGTCATTCACCACACAAGCACACCTTAAGCTAGACACATAAAATACCTTACTGGCGTAACACAAACTGCTACCAAGCAACAACAGATATACATGGACGTCAATTCACCAAAATGCTAAGGGTAGCGGAAGTGACATTACACACCCTTTGACACCCACTTTCATTCACACACACATACTTACACATTAGTGTGATAAAGAATTGACAGAAAATAAAGAGTGGAGCCCAAGCTGTCCCTGTGTTCCTGTCACTGAATTTGCCACCTCTGAGGCCAGGGGTCACAAAGGCAGTGCCAGGGGTAGCAAAGGACAAGCCATGGGTCGCAGATTCGACCCTTAAATGACGTCCATGATGATATACAGTTTAATGGTGCATTGTGAGTGATTTTGGTGTGAGAAACGTTCCCTCTTTCCTGGTACTTTCAGTGACTGTTGCCCCTGGAGTGAAGGCCTGGAGGCCTGCAGGATACACGCGGCTGCTGGTGGGGCATGTGTAGTGCCTGCTCCAGCTGTCAAGGTGCATTATTACCCTGGCAACACATTTCATGTGTCTCTGAGTTCAGGAAATAGGAAAAAGAAACTGGGCAAAAGTAGCTAGGAAAAATTCTGTGCTCAAAAGGGGAGAAGCAGAGAGACACGGAAAGAAAGGTTCCAATTTCATAAGATCAAAAAAATGATGAAATCCTCGCACCTGTCCATAGAGGTGACAATCTCTGGGCGGAGCTTCTCGGCACTGCAAGTACCTTAAATGTGAAACTCCTGTTTTTCATACTGTGAGCCTAACTTTTTAAACCACAAGTTGTGTCCGCCCTTCTGATTCACCTGTACACAATTAGTCCGTCTTCTCCTTCACACGCTGTTGTTCCGAGGAGGAGAGTAGAGGTATTCATTGTAAAATGTAGCATTACGCTACGCTTTTAGCGGGAAAACGTTGATTTAGGAGACAGCTATGGGTTGTTATCTGCATTTGATGTTAAGTGGGATTCAGTAAAACACAGTCTAAATAATGTATTTTGCATTTTAGATAATCCCTGACGAAGGGCCGGACAGAAGGCCCGAAATGCATTGGGTAAATGAGTTTTATGGATATGAACAAAACTTACATATGCTTTTGTGGCGCAGAATAAGCCTTGGATTAGCATTTCTGCTCCATTTAGACTTAAGCTAAATTGTAAGCGTTCCCCCTTGTGACATGCGCAAAAGCAAGAAGAATGAAATATTTTGATGATTGTGATGAATAATAAAGAAGATGAGAACAAAGGATTGATTTGGCGGCATATTTGTAATGCCATGAACATTTAAGCTGTGCACCCGGTTAGTGGAACTCGCTCCTTTTTCAGTGCATTTTCATTCAGCAACGTGGCGGGCTGTACGCGTTTTCCGGGGTATGCACGCGACAGAAGAGAACAAAGGGATTACCACAAAACAATTGGAGGAAAGGAAGGTGTGCACCGAGTCATCTTTTCAGTGCAGTTTGAACATTTTTTCAGCCCACCGACCAAGGAGCACCCATCGTAGAAAATTGATAACATTTGATAAAGGACAAATAATGTCACAAGAGGGACAATGGTTAAATCACTTGTTCATAATAGTTTTCATAAGATTTATTAATTATGTATGATACACAGAGGACGATATATGTTTTATTGTTGGTAACATAACGAGAACACGTAAACATTTAGGACATATAACAATGCCTCGCATATCGAGGCAAATGATCAATGTGATCCTGACGTTTAGAAAGGAGCTAAAGACGTGGCTCTTTTCTGCGTGATCGCCATGACCCCCTGAGCTGCTGTCCGGATATACTGGTCTCTGATCTCTTTGCAAAAGCGCCGGGACACCCGTTTGGGTAGCCGTGCGCTATAAAAGAGTACGCACATAACATAACATGTGGGTTTAACATCTGCGGGAGGGCGGGGCGTTAATGATGAGTACTCAGTGAGATGATGAAGATCGGAATGTGAGTTCAGTAATAATGGTGCCTGAAATTTAGGAGAGAGGTTGGCACATGGTGTGCATTGTGGGTTTTGTAGGCGGTGATGAAGTGGGGAGGGCGGAACAACAGCGTGTGAAGGAGAAGACGGACTAATTGTGTACAGGTGAATCAGAAGGGCGGACACAACTTGTGCTTTAAAAAGTTCGGCTCACAGTATGAAAAGCAGGAGTTTAACACTGGTTTGTTGTGGAAGCAGATGGAAGAATGAGAACGCAGACATTTTTGAACAGGTATGCACAAGTTATAACGGTAAATGAGTGGGGGAGTGTGTATATTTGAAAGTACACCGTTGCATGGCAGGTGATGCACAGAGGAGGGTTTGTTTCAGAGGGGTGATGGGGGTAGAATAAATGTTAGAAAAGAAGGTGTAAGGGCACATGGGGGAGGAAGTATCGAGAGGATACACGAAGAGGGAAAGGCAGGAAGGAGAGTGGAGGTATTCATTGTAAAATGTAGCATTACGCTACGCTTTTAGCGGGAAAACGTTGATTTAGGAGACAGCTATGGGTTGTTATCTCAATTCAATTCGTTAATCTTTATTTCGGCAATTTTGCCATAAAAGATACAGCATAAAACCAATACAGATAAAAAGAAGACAGACATCACTGCTCCATCAATATTAGGGTAGCACACAGGTTAAGGCTAGTAGTTCTCAAGACAAGGCCCCAGTATACCAGAAACATACTGTTAAAATAGTCAAATGATTCAGAACTAGTTGAATATTTAAAAACAATCTATAATATTACGGAATGTGAAAAATAAAAACGATTTAACACTAACAACTAAGAATCTAACATAAAATGACATAGTACGTAAAAATGTATTACACTAACTAGTGCATGGTCTGAATCAGGATTGGAGTGCCCTAGAAATTGAAGACAATCTCTTGTGCCACACTGCTTCGAGAAATTTAGCCACTGCAAAGACAGTTGCACTTGAGAGGTCAGTCTTAAGTATTCTAAAGGCCTCGGAGCAGTTAGCAAACCCTAGATTTTTACAAAGTGGAATTATCCAAAACCTTCTAGCAGCAATGTAGGCAGGGCAAAAGAAAACTAGATGCAATTCATCTTCTAACCTACAATTGCAGCCAGGACAGTTTTCCAAGGAGTGCTGTTTCCATTTGCTGGTGAAGGCTCTTAGCGGCAGGGTGCCATAGCGCCATTGCAGGTATAATTTCCTGGCAAGATTCGGGGAAATGTCATCTAGAACAGTCTCCAACTTGTAGCAATCTTTGACCCCAAGAAAAGTGTTAGTTATGGAATCTGAGCATCTACCCTGTATGTGGGATGCCAGATTGCATGCATGGAAAGTTGCCACCAGATGTTTACGGGATAGTCCCTGGCACGCCGCTTCAGGATCGCTCCAGAGGGTCGGAAGACCCAGCCGGGCAAACTCAGTTTTTAGATATTTAAACCACGGGATGTTCTCTATAGTAGGAAGAGCAAGAATTTCCTGCAGTTCCTGCCTTTAGTTGGCTAACTCAGGAGTAGACCATAATCTTCGCCAAAAGGTTATAGGCTTTACACCCAGTACTTTGTCCAGAGGTTTCAAGCCCAGATCCAATCTGAGGGGCAAAAGGGGAGTGCTAGCCGGTAACTTTAGGAGTTGTCTGAGAAACTTATTTTCAACAATAACTAGATCTTTTTTGCAGACATGGCTCCAGAGTTCGCTACCATAGAGAATCGCACCTCTGGCCTGGAGTCTATAGATCTCCAGCAGGGGGCCTATCGGTCTAGCAGATGATTTATTAGAATTAACTAGCCCGATTATTCCCCCTACTATTTGAGCTAGTTGGAGCAGGGACTTAGCTTGATGATCACCCTATTCCAATTTATCATTCATGGTCACACCCAGATACTCAAACATATACACTCTTTCTAACCTGTTCAGGCCTATAGAAGAATTAGGGCGTGTTTTTTTGGGGGGGTTAAAAATCATGTACTTGGTTTTGAGAGCATTAATTTCGAGACCATGCTCTCCACAAAATGCCTCAAAACCCTCGATGATACGCTGGATCCCCATTGGGGATTTCGACAGCAGCAGGGTGTCATCCGCAAACATAATTGCGGGCACCCTGCTGCCGCCGAGCTTTGGTGCGTCTGAGTTGGGGACCTTATTAAGGTGATCGATTAACCCGTTGACAAAGAGGCAAAACAGGGTGGGTGCTAAGACACATCCCTGCCTTACCCCTCTGCCAACGGGGAATCTTTTTGAGAGGCTGCCCATCCTCCCACACCTAACCTGTGCATAGTTGTGTGTGTGCAAACGAACAATGATATCTAAAAGATCCGGGGGCATACCCAAGTTGGAGAGTACCGTCCATAGTCTACTCCGCGGAACCAAATCAAAGGCTGCGCGGAGGTCAACAAAGACGGTGTAGAGCGTACCGCCCTCCACCTGCACCGTCTTCCAGAAGAGGAGGGCCAAACGAAAAATGTGGTCCGTGGTTGAAACCTTACTCCTAAACCCAGCCTGGAACGTATTTAGGATTGAGTGGTCTATCATCCACTCCTGCAGGCGGTCAAGTATCAGTCTCGCGAAGACTTTTTGTGAGACGTCAATGAGGCTGATCGACCTGTAATTGGCTGGGAGCAGAGGAGAGCCCTTCTTGAATTTAGGGACAATCTCTGCCCCCAGCCAAGTACTAGGGATCGCCATTCCCCCAAGGATTGCATTAAAAACTTACAGTAGGTAGGGGGCCCAAACCCTGGGTTGATGCTTAAATAGATCTCTCGGGATTTTATCTAACCCGGGAGCTTTACCCGATGGCAACTTAGATATTACATTAAGAATCTACCCCAATGGAAATTGCATTGGCTCGGCACCCTCCAAAATGTTAGAGTGCGCGGTTGGCCCGCCTGAAAGTGGGAGATAATCAATCGAAAGCCCATCATGGAGCTTAGCCAAACCAGGGATGACCTCTTCATAGAGGCTGCGAAAGTGGTCCTCCCACACCCCAGCCGCTAAATTGGCCTCCAAAGCTGGAGTCGGCTCGGTTGTTATCTGCATTTGATGTTAAGCGGGATTCAGTAAAACACAGTCTAAATAATGTATTTTGCATTTTAGATAATCCCTGACGAAGGGCCAGACAGAAGGCCCGAAATGCATTGGGTAAATGAGTTTTATGGATATGGACAAAACTTACATATGCTTTTGTGGCGCAGAATAAGGCTTGGATTAGCATTTCTGCTCCATTTAGAGTTAAGCGAAAATGTAAGCGTTCCCCCTTGTGACATGCGCAAAAGCAAGAAGAATGAAATATTTTGATGATTGTGATGAATAATAAAGAAGATGAGAACAAAGGATTGATTTGGCGGCATATTTGTAATGCCATGAACATTTAAGCTGTGCACCCGGTTAGGAGTGGAACTCGCTCCTTTTTCAGTGCACCCTCCTAATACCCTCCATACTCTTCTGCTGCATACGTTCTCCTATATGATATAAATGAATATTATATTTCCTATGAGCCGTATTCATAGCCTCTTTGTAACAAAATTCATTCATGAATTAAATTAAAATGTGATTATTATAATCAAGGGAACACATGTGTAATTAAATATAAACCAACTGGTCTTTTCTCTGTATATACTTACATACTGGAGCTGAAAAGAGCTCATTAATATTAACGAGGTGGCTTTGTGTGTTCCGTGTAGTGGTAACACACAGTCTCTATATCATTCATCCCCCAGGCACCATCCCATTCTCTCATCCCCTTCATGTGATCAGTTGAAAGGTCCGGACCTGTCCATCCTCTTCTTGCATGGAGCAGTTGACTGGGAGAACCTTGTGAATGTGTGATGGTTCATTGACTCGCTAATGCTATAATGTGCATCAACATGTGACAGCCGTGCTCTTGCACCTTGATGCTGATCCCATAATGGTCTGTGCTGGCACCGCATCAGAAATTCCATAACTTTAATCAACGATGTTGGAGGCTTTGAACATTCTATGATGTGGAATATTGCACTGCGAGGCATTTTCCTCTAAACACTGGAGAATTATAGCTGATGTCCACCTTTCTGCCCTGATTTTGTCAGGCTTTTCCCAAGTACAGGTCTCACTAAAGGTATACCAGAGACTTGCTGATTCCTCAGTTCTATTCGTTTGAATTCAGAGAAAGTTCTCTCAAGCTGCGAAGAAGTCTCAGCGTCTTCCTTTGAGATTTTTTCTCATCCCGGTGGATTCTCCGATATTCTCCTCTCTGTGACACCCTACTGGGCATCCGGGTTGCCTGCGCCTGCTGTTGCCTCAAGGCCGTGGGGTTGCCTGAAGGAAGCTGCTCTGCGGATCGCTCATAGCCCTGCTGTGTTGGCGTTAGCGGGTACCTCACGCGTGTCTGTTTTCTCTGAGGCGCTGTCACCATTCCACGCGGATAGCCTTTGTTGAGGACCCTGTTTTCGCTGTTCCTCTTATCCCGATGTCCGATTTGGTTGGCCGACCGGAGAGTGTTTCCTCAGGAGTGTACTACTTCTGCTGTTTTCCAGGACATCCTAGCGTGCGAATCAACATCCGTCGAAGTGTCTGGTAGGAGGAGTCCTCACCTCACTACTGTCCGGTGCACCAGCCCCTCAGAACCGTACTACTGTGAAGAGCCCTGTGGGGTTCTCCATTCCAGCGACGCACCAGCTTTTCCAGCTCAGCTGCGTCACAGCAGGACGGCTGCCGGCGCACCAGCCTCTCAGAACCGTATTTCTGTCAAGAGTCCTGTGGTGTTCTCCACACCAGTGACGCACCAGTTTTCAGCACAGCTGCATCACAGCATGATGGCTGCCGGCGCACCAGCCTTTTCAGCACCGTTCCTTTTGCTAGGGCTGTGGTGGTCGCCTGCATGTTCGCTTTGCCTCAGTTTGTCGTCTGCAGGAGGCACCTCTTGAAAGCTGTGGTGAGTTGAACAAGCTTTGGTACCAGCAACCTTTGTTGTAACAAGTAAGCTTTCCTCGCTTGGTGTTTCAAGGGTTTTGTCTTTTTCACGACTGCCTCTGACTTTTCTGCAGTTTGCCTATAGTTCCAAGCCTCCAATTTTTCTCTTCTCACCAGACTGTTCCAGCCATCTTGTTCTTTTGCCTACGTTCCCTCCGGTTAAGGCACTCACTTACTCTGGCGCATCAAGTTTTTCCACGTTTCTTTTGACATTTGGCCAGTCTATCTAGCACTCCATATCCTCTTGGTGGCCAAGGTCTCATGTCCGGCGTGTCCTCCACGGTGATACGCATACCTTAAATCTCTTTATGAACGTTTACCCCACGATGACGTGCACACCTGTCATTCTGCATTTAGATTTGGGGATCTCTGGTTGGCACAGGTGAGTACTTGTGATAAGCAGGGACCATCTCCTCTAGTCAGGGCAAGGGACTTACTCTTTAAAATAACCCCTGCTCACCCTCAAGGTTGCGTGGCGCGAGCAGACAAGGCTAAACTTCAGAGCGTTATGGGTTAAGCATTTAGGACCACATACAGTAATTGAATGACACACCACAAATGGACACCAGTCTAGTTTTGTATAAAAAAATAAGTATCTTTATATAAGGCTTAGCACAAGACTCAAATAACTTTTGTGAAATGAGGCCACAATACTATTTAGCAATAAAATGAGGATTCTGTTAAAAATGCGTATGCTTGGTTCCTGTGCACGTTGCGCACACTTGTCCGACTCTTACCGTTGAAAAACAATGTCAAAAAGGTATTAAACCAGGAGGAGTCCAATAATCCTGGGACTCCGTTCAGGGGGCAAGCTCACCCACAAGTCCTTGGAGATTGTTTGAAGCACGAGTAGCAAAAGTCTCTTTCAGTCCTTTTTCTCTCCTTTCTCAGCAAGGCACCCACTGCAGGCCAGTCCCCCAGGTCAGGGACAGTACTCCTCCTCACAGCTTCTTCCAGCTCCTTCTCGTCGATCAGAGGTTCTTCTTGGTCAAACAGGATCTGATTTCTTAGGAGCAGGGCTCCTATACTTATACTGCATTTCTTTTGTTCTTTCAGGCCAGGGGGCCTTTTCCTAGTTAAGTCCAGTTTCTGAGCACTTTGTTGATAGAATGCAGGCTTCTGCTTTCAGTGTGCAGGGCAGAGATATCAGACACTCCGCAGGAGGTTGAGCCAGCATTGTGGTGACAAGTACAGTCCAGGAGTACTCTGTTGACAGTCTTCCCTCTCTCTTTACAAGGTGCAGGGTAGAGGCCTCAGACACTCCACAGGGGGTGGAGCCAGCATTGTGGTGGCAGAGCACAGCCCTATTCAGAACCTGGGTGCACTCCTCCCACCCATCTGGCTGTCATCTTCCTATTCACCACCTGGCAGCCCCAGCCTGTCTCCTGGAATTCCCCAGCCCTGTCACACACAGAAACCAGACAGCAGATAAACATCAGGGCAGAGGCGGGCTGAAATGGTTAGGCAAGCAAATACCAACTTTCTAAAAGTGATATTTGCAAACACAGAACATTAAAATAAACTTTACTAAAAGATGTATTTTATTATTCTGAGTTCAGGCATACTAAACTCGAATTTCTACCATGTTCCCTGAGTCTGTTAGGAATGTAGAATGTAACAATTCCAACAGCCCATTCAAGCCTATGAGAACTGGTAGCCTTACAATAGTGAAAAACGAAAATGGCTGTAATTCACTATTAGGTCATGCCACACACATCAGGGCTTGTCCTACCTAATGCTTACAATGCACCCTGCCCTTGGGCCTACCATAGGGGTAACTAATATGAAGTTATGGGAAGGTTTAGGGACTGGCAAGTGGGTGCACTTGCCCAATCAGCATGACAGTACCAGACTGCATGCAGGTTCTACATCGGCAGATCTTAGACACATTTTACAGGGCTGCTTCTGTGGGTGGCACAACCAGTGCTGCAGGCCCACTAGCAGCATTTGGATTTACACGCCCTGGGCACTCCTGGTGCACTGTACTGGGGTCTGACAGTAAACCAAATAAGTCAATCATTGAAACCAATCAACATATACACTTTATACAGGGAGCACTTGCACTGTGGCAGTGATTGTCAGTGGCACAGTGCTCTGAGCAGCTAACATCAGCAAAACACATGAGGCAACAGTAACAAAAATGGAAGGGAGACCCACGCCAATGGTGCCAGGTCTAACAAGTGTCCCCTCCAGCTGAAATGTGGGGAGAACTACCCTACCCCAGAGAGTTCTCATCACTAAGGTGGGAAAATCTGGACAGACCGTCAACATTGGCGTGATCTGTACCAGGGCAATGTTCCACCGTGAAACCCATACACTGTAGGGAAATGGACCACCTGAACAGCTTTGGATCTCACCCCTCATTTGCATCAACCATCTGAGGGGCCTGTGGTCTGTCCGAACCCGGGAGTGAGTCCCAAACAGGTAGGGTCTTAGCTTCTTCAGTGCCCAGACCACAGCAAAAGCCTCACGCTCAATTGCACTCCCCCACTGTTCCCTTGGAAGTAACCTCCTACTGATGAAGGCTACGGGTTGGTCAAAGCCCTCCTCAGTCATCTGTGAGAGAACAGCCCCTACACCATGCTCTGAAGCGTCTGTCTGCACAAGGAACTCTTTGGAGAAGTTGGGTGCCAGGAGCACGGGCGCCATGCACATGGCAGTTTTCAGGGTCTCAAACGCTTTCTGACAGGTGTCAGTCCAAATCACTTTCTTGGGCTGCTTCTTGGAAGTCAGCTCTGTCAAGGGTGCAACAATGTTGCCATAACCCTGTGGTTCCCAAACTGTGCGCCGCGGCGCCCTGGTGCGCCGTTATGAGTTGCCAGGGGCGCCGCGGCACGATGTAGGCAACATGAGATGTTTGATGATGGCTGAATTCGATATCCTGCCCTTTTCATTCTTATCTCGGCTTATAGGCTGGTGTTAAGGGTCGGGCTCTGTTGTGCCCATCACTCTTTGTAAGTGCCAAATACTCCTCCTTTTATCCGTCTGCCTGCTGAGTTCACTGTGGACTTCTCCTTGGCTCTCCCTGAAGGACACCGAGAGGCCCGATGAGCAGCGGGGCGTGGGTGATGTTGTGGAAATAGGAAGCGTCATTAACAAAATATTAGCATTCTAACTGGAATATTGAAATTGGCACAGGCCGTCAGAATACGTAGAATGTAACAATGGATCATCTAATATTATTTTCTGCATTACAAATAATTAATCGTTTTAAGCAGCAACCTGAAGCAGACAGAGTCTGTGTCTACCTTCGGTGTCTTACATCATTTTTGTAAAGCGCTCTGATATCCTTCGGGATCTTGTTCACGCTATATAAAACGTTACAAATAAATAAATAAATGCAGAGTGTAGCTGCAGGGGCTCTTAGAAGGTGTGAAACAACAGCAAGGCCTCATTAACATGCAAATGGTCTTTTAAAGACCTATGAAGTGCTCAGTATGGCTGTGTGTGCACCCAGGATGCTGTCTCATCCTGGGCTGCCACACACGACGGGGAGGGGGCTGAAGCCCTTTGAGTCCAATGGGTGTTGCATGCCTGAGTCTGAGGGCACAAAGAGAACAGGCATGGAATAATGGATAGAGGGGACGAAGGGAGCAGACATGGAGGAAAGGGGCAGTCTCAGGGCACGAAGGGAGAAGGCATGGAGGAAAGGGGCAGTCTCTGGGCAAAAAAGGAGAATGGAGGAAAGGGGCAGTCTCAGGGCACGAAGGGAGCAGGCATGGAGGAAAGGGGCAGTCTCAGGGCATGAAGGGAGCAGGCATGGAGGAAAGGGGCAGTCTCAGGGCATGAAGGGAGCAGGCATGGAGGAAAGGGGCAGTCTCAGGGCATGAAGGGAGCAGGCATGGAGGACAGGGGCAGTCTCAGGGTACGAAGGTAGCAGGCATGGAGGAAAGGGGCAGTCTCAGGGCACGAAGAGAGCAGGCATTGAGGACAGGGGCAGTCTCAGGGTACGAAGGTAGCAGGCATGGAGGAAAGGGGCAGTCTCAGGGCACGAAGAGAGCAGGCATGGAGGAAAGGGGCAGTCTCAGGGCATGAAGGGAGAAGGCATGGAGGAAAGGGGCAGTCTCAGGGCACGAAGGGAGCAGGCATGGAGGAAAGGGGCAGTCTCAGGGCACGAAGGGAGCAGGCATGGAGGAAAGGGGCAGTCTCAGGGCACGAAGGGAGCAGGCATGGAGGAAAGGGGCAGTCTCAGGGCATGAAGGGAGAAGGCATGGAGGAAAGGGGCAGTCTCAGGGCATGAAGGGAGAAGGCATGTGTAATGATGCATGTTAACGTTCTAGTAGTTGGGGGTGGAGATGTGGGAGAGACAGGAAGGGCGGAGCGAGGGAAAACAGGAAAGGGGCAGAACAGAGTAGGGACAGAATAGGAAGGGTTGTATTGAATAAAGCTCCTTGAATGAAGCTTCTGCGTCTGTCTCATCATTGTGGGGACGATGTGACAGCATGGAGGAAAGGCATGGGCAGACGAGGTAGTCTGATAGCACGAAGGGGGCTGGGATGGACAGAAGGGGAAGTCTGAAAGCACAGTGGGAGCAGGCATTGCCAGATGGGTCAATCAGGGGGCACAAATGGAGCAGTCATGGACACAAGGAACATACTGAGTGCACAAAGAAAGGAGGCATGCACAGAAGGTGCAGTCTGAGGGCGCACGCAGGCAGGACAGAGGGGGCTGTCAGAGTGCACGGGGGCACGTATGGACAGAAGGTGTAGTCAGGGGTATGGGGACGGACAAAAGGGTAGTCTGAGGACAAGACGGAAGCAGGCATGGACACTAGGAGCAGACTAAGTGCGGGAAGGGAGCAGGCATGGAGAGAAGGGTAGTCTGAGGACACAAAGGGAGCAGCATGGATAGAAGACACAGTCAGAGGACACGAAGGTAGCAGGCATGGAAAGTTACAAATATAATTAAATACCTTCTTTGCATCCCAATTAATTTAAGGAAAACAACAGGAAGTACTCCCGAGGTCGGGTTTACATCCCCACCCACCCGTCCACCGGTAAAAAAATGGGGGGGAGCCACGGCCAACTGCCAATTAGATCAAGGGAGCCACGGGTCAAAAAAGTTTGGGAACCACTGCCATAACCCTTGACAAACCCCTGTAGTACCCTGTGAGTCTTAAAAAGGCCCTCACCTCTGTCTGGGTCTTTGGGGGTTCCCAAGCCAGGATGGTTTTGATCTTGGGTTGGAGGGGCGCCACCTGGCCGCTCCCCACTTGGTGTCCCAAGTACACCACGGAACCCTGCCCGATCTGGCACTTACTCGCCTTGATCGTAAGGCCTGCCTTGCGCAGGGCCATCAACACTTCCCAGAGGTGGCGCAGATGTTCTTCCCACTGAACACTGTGATGTCATCCAGGTAGGCGACACTGAACTCACCCAGCCCAACCAACACCTGGTTGACCAACCTCTGAAAGGTGGCAGAGGCATTCTTCATCTCAAATGGCATAACCCGGAAATGGAAATGCCCATCTGGTGTGGCGAATGCTGACCTCTCTTTGACCCCATCAGTCAGGGCGATCTGCCAGTACCCAGCCGTCAAGTCAAACGTGCTGAGGTACTGTGCAGCCCCTAACCGATCGATGAGCTCATCAGCTCTGGAGATGGGGTGAGCATCAGTCTTCGTGACTGAATTGAGTCCTCTGTAGTCCACACAGAACCTGAGTTCGGGTGTGGCACCCGGCGCTGCAGCCTTCAGGACCAAGACCACTGGGCTGGCCCAAGGACTGCTGGAGGACTCAATCACCCCAAGAGCAAGCATCTTTGAGACCTCCTCTTTGATGCAGAGCCTGACCCTGTCAGTCACCCTGTAAGCCTTGTGCTTCATAGGTAAACTGTCTCCTGTATCCATGTTGGATTTGGCCTTTCTGGCAGGTTCACCCTTGAACTGTTTGCCTTTTAATGTTACATCATTATAGTGATTTCTGGTCTTTGCGCACTTTAGCACTGTGGCGCAGTGTAACGTGCGTGCGCTCTCTGAGTGCGTGTGTGAGATTGGCCTGCCCTCCCATACAAATGCATGGGGGATATGTGTGTCCATGGTAATTCCTGATGCGTGGGGAGTGCAAGGTTGAGTTTGGTATGTGCGGACTCGTGTGATTAAATACTGCGTGATGATGTGTGCGGCTCTAATGTGTCTAGTGTGGAAGTGCCACTTCTAGAAGTTGGCCTGCCTGTGCAGTAAATGTGAATTGACTGTCTGGCTTGTGATAGGCTGGAGCTGGCTGGTGGGCCTGGCTCCAGAAGTCAGGATGGGTCTGCCCCGGTGGTGAATGGGGAGATATGCATGTTGATGGCAGGGAGGGACTGCACCTCGGACCTGAATAGGGCTGGGCTTTCCCTCCACAATGCTGGCTCCGCCCCCTGTGGTGCGACTGATGACCCTAGCCTGGCCTGTGAATGGGAAGAGGGGCTGAGCAAAACAAAGTTCTCCAGAACCAGCTGCGTTTGGTTTTCCCCCACCCTACACCCTAGAGACAAAGGGATTTTGTGTATAAAATGAGGCTCTGACCTCATGTTCAATGTTCTTGTTTTCCTGACTAGAATCTACCAGGGGCGTGCTGCTGCTGGGGCCAAGGGGAAGGCTTGCCTCCCTGGGCCCTGCCCAGCGCCTGGATTGCTGATGGACTTCTTGTGGACCCTTCTTCCTGGCCCTGGAATCCTTGTCCTGTAATGTCCTGCCTGTTGCTGGGTCCTTTTCTTTCCTGGGGGGTCATTCTTTGGGGGCCTGGTGGTCTCTGTGCCCCCCAGCGCCTGGTGATCGCTTTATTCTGCATTTATAGGCAGAGCGCTGTTGTATTCCCTCTGGGGAAGCGCTCCTGCCCTTGTGTACCTCGCAGGTGCCCACCTGGCGTTTTGCCTGTATTTAGATTTAACTAAGCGCGGGTGCCACCCATGTTATTTTTGTGGTTATCACCGCGGGTGTCCACCCTGCTATTTCCTTTCTCTACCGAGGGAGCCTACCCCTCATTATAGCCCCCGACACAAGAAGCCGCCGCCGTGGCAAAACCGGAAGTCAGGCTCCTACCCGCCTGACTGTGGGTGAGGCCTGGATTGACTCACTTCTGCTTCCCCCCTGCCTGGGGGAAGCCATGCCCGTTTTTCCGGTCTCCCGTAGGGAGGGGGATACCAGCAAAGGAAAAGCTGTCCGGAGCCCCGAGGGCTCTACACAAAGTCCCGGCCCATGAGGAAAGAGGACCGGGTAAGGCATGGCGCCTTTGCGAAGGCGGGGCTCCCAGAAGCGAGGGAGAGCCGCGCAGGCGTCACCGAGGGTTCCAGAGTAGCGTAGGGGTTCGATGCACATTGCCCGATGAAGAGAGCCTCCCCCCGCGCCGAGAGCCAGTAAGTTCAGACAGCTGGGGCGGGGGGGAGGCCACATGTGCTCCCTAAGTATGGGCGAAATTTGCGAATTCGCGTTTCGCAAATTCGCACAAAATCGAATTAGCTATCCGCAAAATCTGCGAATTCATGCGAATTTGCGGATTTTTGGTTTTTTGCGTGTTCGCGGGTTTTTTTGTGTGTTTGCGGGGTTTTTTGCGTGTTCAGGGGGCTTTTTGCGTGTTCGCCGGCCGCTTGCATGGTGAAGTTACCCATGCGGTCGTGTATGGGCACAGCACCCTCTGGTTCACCACTGCCACCCTCTAGTTCATCACTGCCACCCTATGGTTCAGCACTGTCACCCTCTGGTTCACCACTGCCACCCTCTGGTTCATCACAGCAACTCTGGTTCACCACTGTCACCCTCTGGTTAACCACTGTCACCCTCTGGTTCAGCACTGCCACCCTCTGGTTCACCACTGCCACCCTCTGGCTCACCCCTGCCACCCTCTGGTTAACCACTGCCACCCTCTGGTTCATCACAGCACCCTTTAGTTCACCCCTGCACCCTCTGGTTCAGCACTGCCACCCTCTGGTTCACCACTGCCACCCTCTGGTTCACGACTGCCACCCTCTGGTTCATCACAGCACCTCTGGTTCACCACTGCCACTCTCTGGTTAACCACTGTCACGCTCTGGTTCACCACTGCCACTCTCTGGTTCACCACTGCCACCCTCTGGTTCACCCATGCCACTCTCTGGTTCACCACTGCCACCCTCTGGTTCACCCCTGCCACCCTCTGGTTCAGCACTGCCACCCTCTGATTCAGCACTGTCACCCTCTGGTTCACACCTGCCACCCTCTGGTTCACCACTGCCTCCCTCTGGTTCATCACAGCACCCTCTGGTTCACCCCTGCCACACTCTGGTTCAGCACTGCCACCCTCTGGTTCACCACTGCCACCCTCTGGTTCACGACTGCCACCCTCTGGTTCATCACAGCACCTCTGGTTCACCACTGCCACCCTCTGGTTAACCACTGTCACCCTCTGGTTCAGCACTGCCACCCTCTGGTTCACCACTGCCACTCTCTGATTCACCACTGCCACCCTCTGGTTCACCCATGCCACCCTCTGGTTCACCACTGCCACCCTCTGGTTCACCCCTGCCACCATCTGGTTCATCACCACCACCCTCGGATTCACCCCTGCCACCCTCTGGTTCACTCCTGCCAGCCTCTGGTTCAGCACTGCCACCCTTTGGTTCACCACTGCCACCCTCTGGTTCATCACTGCCACCCTCTGGTTCATCACTGCCACCCTCTGGTTCACCCCTGCCACCCTCTGGTTCAGCACTGCCACCCTCTGGTTCATCACTGTCACCCTCTGATTCATCACTGCCACCCTCTGGTTCACCACTGCCACCCTCTACCGAGACCTTTTGTGACACAGCGGCAGCACAAAAGATGCGCCATGGTGCTGGGTATTAACAACGTGACACATCTGAGAGATGCGTCACGTTGTAAAGCCCAGCGCCATCAGAAGGCGTTCCGGCGCAGGGGAGGGCGTTCCTGCGCAGGAACGCCTCCTAAAAGTGGCTGAGTGAAATCTACAAGATTTCACTCAGTCACTTTTAGGCCAATGCTGAGACAGAACCCTGCGCCTGCTTGAAGCAGGCGCAAGGCTTGATGCAGCATTGGGGAGATAGGGCCCCCCAGAGCATTGCTGGAGCTGCGTCGCAAGCGTGACGCAGCTCCAGCAATGCGCTGCTTTTACGGCACAGATGCGTGACCCATCTGTGCCGTTTTTGCCACATGGTGCGCCGCATTGTAAATGCGGCTCACCATGTGTGGCGGAGCTGCGGCGCACAATAACTGGCGCATCCCTGGGGATACGCCAGTTATTGTAAATCTGCCCCTATACATTTAGCCAACGAGGGAGCACTTACTGATTAGACAGTTGAAAGAACTCAGGTTGAGTATAGGTATTGCACAAAAAGGTGGCATCTTCGTGGACAAACACGCAGGGCGGGATTCATTCTGCCCCCTGTTAGACTCGTTTTTTGTGCCCTTCTGCCCTCTGTTAGACTTGTTTTTCCCTTGTTTTTCTGCCCTTCTGCCCTCTGTTAGACTTGGTTTTCCCTTGTTTTTCTGCCCTTCTGCTCCCTGTTAGACTCGTTTTTTGTGCCCTTGTGCCCTCTGTTAGACTCATTTTTCCCTTGTTTTTCTGCCCTTCTGCCCTCTGTTAGACTCGTTTTTTGTGCCCTTCTGCCCTCTGTTATTCCCTTGCTTTTGTGCCCTTCTGCCCTCTGTTAGACTCGTTTTTGTGCCCTTCTGCCCTCTGTTAGACTCGTTATTGTGCCTTTCTGCCCCGTTAGAGTTGTTTTTTGTGCCCTTCTGCCCTCTGTTAGACTCGTTTTTCCCTTGTTTTTCTGCCCTTCTGTCCTCTGTTAGACTGGTTTTTTGTGCCCTTTGGCCCTCTGTTAGACTCGTTTTTTCCCTTGTTTTTCTGCCCTTCTGCCCTTTGTTAGTCTGCTTTTTGTGCCTTTCTGCCCTCTGCATCACCACATCGACACTCAGCACTACCCCAGCATCACTCAGCACCACCACATTATCACTCAGCACCACCACATTATCACTCAGCACCACCACAGCACCACTCAGCACCACCACAGCATCACTCAGCACCACCACAGCATCACTCAGCACCACCACAGCACCACTCAGTGCCACCACAGCATCACTCAGCACCACCACAGTGTAGTGTTTGAATAAGAACACAGGAAACGCCGTCCATGTAGATTGTGGTTTATTGCTAGCTCGTAGAGAACACAACGACACAAGTGCACACCAGGCTTCAACTGCCTAGTCCTAACATTCTACTCGTAGCCCTAGAATCCTCAAGGTGGAGGGTTCTATCTACAGGTGCCAGTGGGGCACAATACAGAACACTACATTATCCTCTTCCTTATAAACAAAAAGGAAAGAGCTCGGAGAACAGAAAAGAGAAACAGTGGAAAAAGAAAGAGAGAAAAGAAACGAGAGAAAAATAAGAAAAAGAAATGACAATGAAGAAAGTAGAGCAAGGACTAGAACAAGAACAGGAACCGAAAAGAGAACTATGTGGTTACCTAAACCTGGCAGGAATCCTAACAACTCTCGAACTCCTGCAAAGTCCAGGAAAATCACCACCATCATTGTTGACATCATAAGAGCATTTAGCATCATAGCGAGAATCAGATAGGAGACCACGATTGACACAATCAGGTTCCTTGGCATTGACTTTCACCACTTTACTGACATTCCAAAGTGATTATTATTGACACGTATGGCATTGCCACAAACCTTATCAACAACAAAAGACTCCGAGAATTTACTTCTTCCCTTGGTGACATGAACAGGGCTCTTAATACAAACAACATCTCCAGCATGAATACTATGCGGTATAGCTCTGTTTCTTTCATCAAAATAAGCTTTCTGCTTTGCTTGAACCTTCACAACATTGTCCCTTGCAAACCCATCAACCCCGTCCATTACATTCATCTTAACCCACTTTGACATCCACCCTGGACAAATTTTTGTGGATGGTTTTCTCCCTCTTAGGAGTTCGAACGGAGACACACCAGTGGATGAATGAGCAGTGGTGCGGTAAAACCACAACATGGAACTGTGGTAAATAAATAATTAATTACCGGTACTATTTTTCAGGATACTCATACAAATAGATAGCTCAATAAATAAGAGTCAAGATTCGAGGTAGCTGGAGTTTGCAGGTTTTAATACAGGCATAAAGGACAGGAACAGGACAACCTGCACGGGAATAGGATGGCAGGGCCTGGCAGGGGGGCCCCGACAGCTGCCGGGCAGGATCTGGGATGAGCGCGCTAGCTTTTAATAACAGTGTACAACATACATATACTAAAACAATTGCATTACAGTTAATACAGTAGGCGTAGCAGTGGGCGGGGTTCGTAGCAGTCGCGAAAGATAAGGCACAGAGTGGGTGTAACAAGAGGCGTGTACATAGACATGTGATGTAAACGTAACAGAATATGTCATAAATGGGGCGGAAACATGGAGGGGGCTACCTAAGGAGCCGGGACCTCTGACCTAGTGGTGCGCGCAAACTGGCAATGACGTGTTACTAGGAGGAACTGGGGGCTATGACTTCTGCGCTAGAAGAGGAGACTAAAGTCTGGAGAGTCAGAGCGACATGTACCTAAACACTATCTAGTATCTGATGTTTAGAGAACATGTTGATAGAATCCAAAAGTTATCAGGGCAAAGGCTAACAGACTCTAAGACTGGTGCATGCATTATTCTACATGTAGTGTGTGTTGAGGAATATTAAATGACCATTAATACAGTATTTCTCTTACATGGAGACGTAAAGGCTAGACGATGACTGAAACTATTGATGCGATTCAGTAGCTTAGGAATGCAGAGAAGGAGAGCTGGACTGATAACTAGAATCATAACATACTCTTGGCAGACTGGCAGGCAGAGCCAGGCCGAGCCGGGCACTGTGAGGCAGGAAGTAAGTGAAGGGTCAGGGATACAGGTGGGGGCTGTATCGCTCCTCGGAGAGGGTTCAGGAGACAGAAGCTGAATCTGAGTCCGGGCCTTTTTGAGGCCTAGAAACGGGGACTTTTCAATGAATTAACGTGCACACTGTGAAACGTGGCAACATAGCTTTACATAGGCCTAATACTCGTAGCTTTCACAAGAACTGGAAACTGGCATACTAGAGTTGGACACAACTAGAATTGCGTCTTTAATTGATCATAAGGGAATACATATGCATATTAATCAGGCACATATAACATAGGATGGGGAACACGTAGGGACACAGAACATGGCAAAATTTACTTTTCCACATTCCCTCCTTGTCCCTACGTTTCCATCAGGAAACATCAATATTCATGATACCATCTATCATTTCATACAGTATCATTTGCTCGTCTCGAATTGTCTTGGAACGGGACTTAGGACGGGGACTTGGAATACATGATGTAGCACAAATGCCGCAAATCGCAGGGCCACATTGTATACAGAGGCAGCAACTGAAAATGATCATTACTGCTATACCTAGGAATGACAATACTTTCCATCCCCAGGCAGAAATAATACTCCAGAGCCAACCGGACCATGTCCAGGTGCCTGGATTCTGGTGTAACTGATGGGCAATTTTATGAAGTCTGGTTATAGCTGAATAAACAGACGGTGCGTTATTAGGAATGAAAATGCAGCAACTAGATCCGATGACTCTACATGCTCCTCCTCTATCGGCCAGTATGACGTCAAGAACGAGACGATTTTGGAGCACGACAAATCTCATAGCAGATTGCTCTTCGGTTAAATTACCTAGAGCAGAAGTAGTCTCATTCACTACTGCTTCAAGGGTTCTGGTTAACCTACGTATTAACTTACTATTCTGGATAGGTCCTATAAAGAAGAAGAAACCTCTATTGAAGTCTGTATACTGTTCTAGAGCAGTTTCAGTTTGATCGACAATCGGGGACTCGATCTCTCTTCTATGTCTAATGTGTACTAGATGTGTATTTCTATGATAATCAGATGGGGCTAGAAAAACTGGTGGCAGTAGGAAGGCAATGTAACATGTTCCATCCCAATCGAGGGGCAGACGGACATGTGCGGTCTGACCACAAACAAAATAAGAATGACGTGAGGCTTTGAAAATAGATTTCCCACTGTCACTATACTTGACAATAGTAGTACAATCACTATGTCCTACATGTGCGGAACCATTCTTTCGGACACATAATTCACCTTTGACTGGTAGTACTGAAATTGCAGGTAAATCTGGAGTGGTATCAGACTGAACATTCAGGACCATAAAATTCGAAGAATAATTACCTAAATTATAAACTTCATTTTCTAGATCTAACCCGGTTCTATGGGAAAGACCTTGCTTGTCTGGAAAACATGTACTGTTCAGAAGGGACATATCAGTTGAGGATGACGTTAACGTGGACCATGCTCCACACGAACCATTGTGTGAAAACGGATAAGGAAAGAGTGGCAGAACTCCCTTCGGTGTCTGGAAAGGGGGGAGTCGACCACACACCCAACAATTAGTGGCATTGCTGGTCTGGTGTGAATAGTGTAACATTCTTATAAATGTATTGTTTCGCATAGCAAGACGATAGGATAGCTCGTGAGGAGGCAGATCACTAAATGTGTGCTCTACTGTAGCATTAAAAGACTTATTTACATGAGAAATTGAAAAACATAAATGCAATGCATAACTTGTGCAGGTAACCATCAAACTCAAAAATAGAAGAAAACATAAAATAACAATACATCTGATAGAGTTTTGACTAACTCTCTCACTATGGGGGTCTATCTCATACATGTCAGAAACCTGTCTAACCGTTTCACCCGAGGGGGACTTAGACAATTAAACTGGCTGACTTATTTTACTAGACCGGAGTTTCTTTTTATACTCCTGCTGCGGAGTTTCCTCTAACAGGGGAGGCTTGGAATCAAAGTTTGTAGCGGGACAGTCCTTGAGAATAGGGCAGTTTTTAGAATTCTGGCAGTCCTTAAAAATGGAAATGTCTGTAGAAATGTCATTAAAATTCTTGTTTCGGAGTCCGTGAAATTTCTTGACATGAGACAGATGGACCCAACCCTTACGGCCCTCCAACTTCACGGCCGTACGGGTGGTCAGAAGGACTAGCTTCGGTTCTTTCCAGCGAGGCTCCAGCGGACTTGAACGATCAAAATTTCGGACAAGAACCAAACATCCTGGAACGATTTCATGCGGTTTCACCTCGGTATTGTCTGGAAATGCGGCGGCAACCTGTGAACGACAAGAGTGTAGGGCAGACATCAAGGAAGCTAGGTAATCTGTCAGCATATTACTGGGAACATCTGTAATACTTCGGGGTCTAGGTGTACCCCACATGTTCGGGGGGCGGCCGAATACGACCTCGTAAGGGGACAGACCTGATCTGGAATGTGCGACCATGCGCATATAGAACAGGGCGACTGGCAGAGCTACTAGCCAGTCTACACCTTTCTCTTTACAGACTTTGGCAAGACGGATTTTCAGGGTCTGGTTATGTCTCTCTACGAGACCTGCTGCTTCAGGATGGCGTACACAATGAAACTTCCACTGGTACCCTAACAGAAGGGAAACATGCTTCATGAGTTCAGATGAGAATGGCTGGCCGTTGTCTGAATACACGACCCTAGGGAGTCCATAACGGGGGAAAAATTCACGAACCAACTGCTTGGCAGTGGTCGCGGCTGTGTAATCTGGGACTGGATATGCCTCTGTCCACCTGGACAAAGCGCATACAACTACAAGGACATACTTGAAACCTCGACATCGCTCCATCTGAATATAATCTGGAGGACCTCAAAAGGGTGGTCAGGAGGCTGGAATCCCCCTTGTTCCACCGGGACACTTTTACCTGGATTGAACTGACAACATATCATACAGGTACGGACTTTCTGCTTAGCTGCAGCTCGTAAATGCTTGTTGAACCAAATGTTCTGGATACTGTCTAACATGGCTTTTTCTCCTAAATGTGCAGGACTATGTGCGGTATTAATAATGACTTGAACCATTGAGTCGGGGAGAAACCATGTGGCTTTTCCCTTCGTCAACCATCCCTGATCTGTCTGGACCCCTCCTTGTTCGGACCATTTCTTGATTTCATCGGGGGTAGCATGTAACTGGATATCTATGACATCTTGAGTGGGGTCCTTAACTGTCATACATGTAGTCGGATCTGGAGTGTGTGTCTGTGTCATGTTAACTGGAATGTCTGGAGTCTGAGCTGTGAGCTTGGCTGTTTGATCTGCTAGATCATTACCTTGGGAAATAATGTCAGTGACTTTCGTATGTGCCTTGCACTTCATGATAGCGATAGCTGTCGGTAAATGTATTGCATCTAACAGAGCCTGAATCAGGAGACCATGCTGAATCTTGGTTCCATGAGAAGTCATAAAACCTCTCTCCTGCCAGAGCACTCCAAAGTCGTGTACGACTCCGAATGCATAACGTGAATCTGTGTAAATATTAACTTTCAGGTTCTTGGCACGTATGCAGGCTTGGGTCAGAGCGACTAGCTCTGCTGCTTGAGCGGACAGAGTGTCAATACGGTGTGTCTCTAAAACTTCAGTGTCAGTAGTCACTGCATACGCGGCTACTAGTTCTCCTGTACTTGTTCTCATACATGAACCATCCACATAAAGTGTCAGGTCGGGATCTGGTAATGGAATATCTGTCAGGTCTTGTCTTGGCTTTGTCATGGTGTTAACAACTTCCACACAATCATGTGTGGCAGGATTTGAAATAACTAACGGTAACAGCGTAGCAGAATTTAAAACGTTGCAGCGCCTGATTTCTATGTGTGGCTGGAACAGTGTCAATTCATAACCTGTTAAACGTGCAATTGTCAAGTGCTGAGTCTGTGTTCGGTTTAAAAGAACTTCCACGGAGTGTGGAACTTGTACTGTCAGGGAATGTCCTAATACTATGGAATCACTTTGTCTGATAGCTAGTGCTGTGGCTGCAACTGACTTGAGGCACGCAGGCAGAGCCTGGGCTACTGGATCTAATGTGCTCGAAAAATAAGCACAAGGCTTGTATTGTCCTGCTTGATCTTGTGTGAGAACAGATAATGCTGTACCTTCACGTTCTGAACAAAAAGTGTAAAAGGCTTACTATAGTTCGGTGTTGCTAGAACAGGTGCTTGGCATAAAGCTTTCTTTAACTCATTAAAAGCAAGTGTATGTTCAGATGTCCAAGGAAGGACAGTCGATACGGCTGCCTCCTGTGTCGTTAACTGTATCAGTGGCTTGGCTAGAAATGCATACTGAGGAATCCATTGTCGGCAATAAGAAGTGAGGCCGATAAAAGCTCGTACCTCTTTCTGGGTCTTGGGCTGTGGAAGACTTGCTATTAACTGAATACGGTCAGGTGTCAACTGCCTACCCCTCTTGGACAGTAAGTGGCCTAAATAGATCACTTGCTGGACACAGAATTGAAGCTTCGAAGGGGACACCTTGTGCCCCATCTCGGCTAGGAAATACAGAACTGTAAGTGACGCTCGCTCGCAGTCACGTTCAGAACGGGCTGTGATCAATAGATCATCGACATACTGGAGCAGGGCAGTGTCAGTTGGCATGTGAATATTGTCTAGTTGTCTTTTAAGTGCTTGACTGTAAATGCTAGGACTTTCTGTGAAACCTTGAGGAGCTCGTGTGAATTTATAGCTCCTTCCATTTAAACAGAATCCGAAAAGGAACTGGCTGTCTGGATGAATGGGGACACTGAAAAATGCGTTCTTGAGGTCTATGACTGTGAAAAACGTAGCTTCAGAATCAATGGCTGTCAATAGGGAAGAAATATCTGGAACAACTGGGTACTGGGGAATGATACATTTATTAAGTTCTCGAAGGTCAATCACTAATCGATATACTGGAGGTGCATTTGGATCAGTACGTTTCATGACTGGAATGATAGGAGAATTACATACATTGGAGTCAGTTTCTACAACCACTCCTTGAACAATAAGCTCGTCAATAATTTTGGATAAGGCTGCTACAGCCTCAGGTGGCAATCTGTACTGTCTGATTCGTGGTAACACTACACCTGGTTTGAGGGTCACACGATGGGGTGTGATCTGCATAAAACCAACATCAGTTGGACCTTGCGCCCATATATGCTGCGGGACATTCAATAATCTTGGATCAAAATCACGTAATACATAGTGACCCTTAAAGTCACGTAAAAACAAACGTATTCCTTCTGGGGAGCAACAAATAACTGCACCTAATTCTTTCAATGTCTTAATGCCTAACAAATTTTCTGGACATGACTTCGTAAGTAGTAAATCAGTAGTACGGGACAATGGACCTACTTCTAGAGTAACTGGTTTAGAAATCTCGTTAACTATTGGTTTTCCTGAAAATCCAAGGGAAACATTTCTAGAGCCTGAGAGCGGAGCCCCTGGAACCTCGTCATGACTGATAGTAGTCCTACTTGCCCCTGTATCAATCAGAAACTTTCTGTCTTTCCCTAATACTTGACTGTGAACATAGGGACCCTCTTGATCTACAGGTATCTCGATGAGAGGCAAGCCTACCTCCCTCTCTAGGCTGTTTCATGAATACTGCTGGTACTCTGGATACTCGGACTGTGCATACTGGTACATCTGTTGTGTAACATGCTGTGTTGCAGCTATAGGCTGCGGTACTGTAACTGTCTGTGGTGTATTCTGTGGTAACTGAGAAGTCTGTGAAACTTGTTCTTGTCTAGGCGGACGTGGTCTTTCTTTAGTCTTACCGGTAGCTATGTTGTGTTTCAGAACTGCACACTCGTTTATAAAATGACCTGGCTGTTTACAATAATTGCAGGTCCCTTTAACAGGAACTGCAGGATGACTGGCTTGATTCGTACCCCTCTTCTGACTGTCTTGAGGAACAGATTGTGCAACTAATACTTTCATTTTCGTGTCTTTCATACGTTTCCTTTCATGATCTTGCTCTTCTCTGATTCTATTCTGGTGATACTGGAGCATCTGAAGCATTTGGGACGGAGTATTAGCTTGCCAGGTACTTTCGACTTTCAATACTCGGTTTTTAACTTGTGGACTTAAATTCTCGACTAGTTTAGTAACAAAAAGATGAGGGTATGACTCACTACTCGTCTTGAGACCACTGTTAATGATAAAACATTTCTCAAACCTAGAATAAAAATCACTAGTATCTTCGTCTGGTTTCTGTTTACAGGCTGAGATTGCATCCCAGTCTTCCTTTTTCGTGGCTAGTAATCTTGGTAAAACTTGTATTAACAGTTCAGGTAATTCTTTACATTTATCTCCTAGACCGGTACCTGGTACTCGTATAATATCTTCAGCTTCTAGAGCTGCCCAATCTATCTTTTTCTCTCCCACCTCCCATTCTTTTTCTTTGAGTTTTTCATATATGCCCGCAGGCAACAGGACTTTTAACATTTTAATTATATCTGGATACGTGTATTCTCCCATACGGAGCATGTCTTTTAATTCACGGTGGAACCCTGCTGGATCTTTGTCGTGACAGGGAATTAACTTTTTCATCTCTAAGAGTTCCATCTTAGTAATCGGGGTGTAAACAAATACTCGTTGCATTTCACCAGCTGGTGTCCTAACTGGGTGTACTTCTCGTAACGGATGCTGTCTATCTATGTAGAATGGTTTACTTTCTGGGGGTGAGACATGAACAAAATGCGGATTCAGGAACGTTCTATATTTGTGGCGCTGTTCTAGAATGATACTAATTAAATCGGTACCTAGACCTTTCCATCTATACTGGAGTAGCTCGTTCAGAACATCATGTAACGGACCTGGATCAGAATGCTGACCCTCATACAGTGTAATGAGCTGCTGGATCATATACATACCCACCAGTCGCTGCTCGTCTGGGGGCAGTTTCAGGAACATTTGTGCCACTATTTCGTCTGGAAAAGTGGTAGAATCAGTAGCCCATCGGACTGCTGATCGGGCTAGTTCTTGTTCATGCATGGTACTAAGTTCACTATAACCGATTCGTGATTTCAGAATGTGATGGGTAGCTTGAAATACTTGCTCCAGAGAACCTTGTTCTGGTGCTGGAGAAGGAACAGTTTTCTTGTAGTCTAGACGTGAATGTCGGTCGGAAAGTCTAGTTCTACCTACATACGCTATTCTGGAAGGATTCTCGTCGTCTACCTCTTCAGTAGAAGAGTCGTCTTCTTTCTCGCTTACTTGTGCTGCTTTGCGTTTCTCGTGTAACCTTATTATTTCCTTACGGATTTTCTTGTACATACTCTCTATACTACTGAGTGTCCTGTGTCTTCCCTCGGCTATATTATCACTCCACCTTGTCAGGACTTTCATTTCAGTCGGATCTTTAGTCGGATAATCTTGTTCCCTTATTAAACAATTAATTAAAAACTTTAATAGCATAAGCTGGGTCTCAGCTTTCCTTTGAGACATGACTTCACCAATACTTTCTGAATCTGTTCCTGTACGAATGAAACGATATATTCTGTCTAGATCTTCTTTCATATTCGGTAGGGTGTCCAAATACTCGGTCACCTGTCTTACACGCAATGAATATATAACCATACTATCATCACCTGGAACTGGATCATAACGGCATTCGGTAAGAGCTCGCCTGATATCTGCAACGGACTGATATTTGGGCGTACGCTGTAACGCACGTTCATGTAACTCGACTGATGTTACCCGTTTGTGTGGCGGCGGGGTTCCCGGGGGTCCTCCTCCCGCGGCCCCTAAACTGGAATCGTCGACTGATACTCTTCGTGTTGGCAGAGTGACCAGTGTAGCGGGTACTTGTAATGTAGGCTGGACCGGAAGTACCGTAACGGGTGCCCCGGTGGCTGGAGGAGCAGAAATTACATTATTTACAGGAGCTGGCGGAGCAGGATTTGCATATTCTGGGACTGTGTCGTCCAAATAGGACGAGAGAAAAATATCAGCTGCGATCGGTTTGTGACGTAGCTTGGTCGGAACTAATGGTGGCGGAAAATTACTGGATGCCTCCGGGGTTGCTTTTGGCAAGCCCTCGGCAAGAAGAGGGTACATACCCTTAATAAGGGCATTCCTCTGTCTGTCTGACTGTTCGGTTTTAACCCGTTCACCTATTTCAATTAATTCCCTTTCTTGGGCTCTTTCTGAGGATTCTCTACTTAATTCTGACTTTCTGATTTCTTTTTCGGTTCTTTTATGAGATTCTTTGCGCCATAACTCGATGGCATCTTTCTGGGACTGTCTGGCTTTCTTTTTCCATAATACTTCTTCTACTCGCATGATGCACTCGGCATCCCACGTACCTGATACGGGCCATCTATACTTTTCTTCTAATTCCTTGGTGTACTCGACCCATAAATCTAGATATAATATGGCACTTATGCCATGCTTTTGATACATAAAATGACCTGGACTGTCCCTAGGCGGGACAGGAACTGCTCCCTCGAGCAGACCTTTTCTAGTTTTTAACTGACGTGATTTTGAAAACAAAGGCATGACTATACTGAGATCTGGACACAATACAATACACAATGAACACAATAATGACTTAAGACTGATCACTCATACCACGACATTAAAAACACATTGAAATGACATTTAAAATAACAGTTCGAACAGAAACATTACCTGGAATACTTGAAAATAGAAACACATGAATTTCTCGAGAACAGAACTTACTAGAATTACTAGATGCACTGCTGAAACAGTACGAAACATACCGGTCCCATAAAGAGACACGTCAGGACCCGCATCCACCTAAGTGGACACTTCGTGTTGGATTTGCGTACCCAAACCCACGGACCAGAGACAATTAGATGGACCCTGTCTAGATACTACCCCAGCAACGGTACTCACCGGGCAGCAAGAACGGAAGGCCTCGGACTGGACTGGACTGCTACGACGACGGACTACGAACTTCGGACTTCAGTTACGGGTGGGCCTCCGGATACCTCGGACCTTGGACTCTCGGCTTGGGCTCTGGTCGGGACTCGCCGCGTTCCTCCACCGCCTCGTCTGGATGCTGGACCGCAACCTCCGTCTCCTCCGTGGGCCTGAGGGATACTTGAAGCAGAAATATCTGCACGTGCACGGTATGGTTCCGTCACGGCTGCAGAGGGTCAGGGGGCTGGCGTGGCTTCTCCGGCGCGTGGGGAAAGGGCAAGTCCCTATTCGGGCGCCATTATGTGGTAAATAAATAATTAATTACCGGTACTATTTTTCAGGATACTCATACAAATAGATAGCTCAATAAATAAGAGTCAAGATTCGAGGTAGCTGGAGTTTGCAGGTTTTAATACAGGCATAAAGGACAGGAACAGGACAACCTGCACGGGAATAGGATGGCAGGGCCTGGCAGGGGGGCCCCGACAGCTGCCGGGCAGGATCTGGGATGAGCGCGCTAGCTTTTAATAACAGTGTACAACATATATATACTAAAACAATTGCATTACAGTTAATACAGTAGGCGTAGCAGTGGGCGGGGTTCGTAGCAGTCGCGAAAGATAAGGCACAGAGTGGGTGTAACAAGAGGCGTGTACATAGACATGTGATGTAAACGTAACAGAATATGTCATAAATGGGGCGGAAACATGGAGGGGGCTACCTAAGGAGCCGGGACCTCTGACCTAGTGGTGCGCGCAAACTGGCAATGACGTGTTACTAGGAGGAACTGGGGGCTATGACTTCTGCGCTAGAAGAGGAGACTAAAGTCTGGAGAGTCAGAGCGACATGTACCTAAACACTATCTAGTATCTGATGTTTAGAGAACATGTTGATAGAATCCAAAAGTTATCAGGGCAAAGGCTAACAGACTCTAAGACTGGTGCATGCATTATTCTACATGTAGTGTGTGTTGAGGAATATTAAATGACCATTAATACAGTATTTCTCTTACATGGAGACGTAAAGGCTAGACGATGACTGAAACTATTGATGCGATTCAGTAGCTTAGGAATGCAGAGAAGGAGAGCTGGACTGATAACTAGAATCATAACATACTCTTGGCAGACTGGCAGGCAGAGCCAGGCCGAGCCGGGCACTGTGAGGCAGGAAGTAAGTGAAGGGTCAGGGATACAGGTGGGGGCTGTATCGCTCCTCGGAGAGGGTTCAGGAGACAGAAGCTGAATCTGAGTCCGGGCCTTTTTGAGGCCTAGAAACGGGGACTTTTCAATGAATTAACGTGCACACTGTGAAACGTGGCAACATAGCTTTACATAGGCCTAATACTCGTAGCTTTCACAAGAACTGGAAACTGGCATACTAGAGTTGGACACAACTAGAATTGCGTCTTTAATTGATCATAAGGGAATACATATGCATATTAATCAGGCACATATAACATAGGATGGGGAACACGTAGGGACACAGAACATGGCAAAATTTACTTTTCCACAGAACGAACAGCATTTTCAAGAACACACTTGCAAGCAATAGCCCATTGCACACAATTGTTTAACACACGGTTCATCCTCTCCACAAGGCCATTGGCCTGAGGGTGATAGAGTGAACTCTTCTTATGAGAAACACCACCTTGTTTAAGGAAACCTTCAAATTCTGAACTTACAAACTGCACACCATTGTCTGTCATAACAACAGAGGGGAACCCTTCCCTAAGGAAAACATCTTTAAGGAAAGAAATGACATTGGCTGAGGAAGGCTCACTGATAAACCGAATCTCTGGCCATTTGGAATAGTAATCAATGGCAACGATGGCAAAACGTGATGAAGAAGGCAAAAGATTGAAAGGACCGACTAGATCAACCCCAATCTTTTCCCACGCCCTCTCGGGAAAAACAACAGGTTCCAAAGGAGGTGTTCTAGGTTTATGGCTTTTGTCAGACGACCTACAGATGACACAACCATCAACTAGAGTGTCCACACACACATCCATCAGTGGCCACCAAAATACATCCCGTAATCTGCGTTTGGTGAACGTTTTTCCCAAATGTCCTTCATGCGCACCCTCTACAAGACGTTTCCTTAAACTCTCGGGGGGAATGAGTCTACCACCCCGCATAAGGATGCCATCTTCCACCGTGAGCTCATCAGCAACTTTGACAAAAGTCTGAAATTGTCCTGAAACATTTTTCTCTTTGGGCCAACCTTTTTTTAGAAAACTCAGGACCTGGACAAGTACCTCATCTTTCAATAACTCCTTTCGCCATTCTGCTTCATTGACAGCACACATTCCCTCAAGATCCAATGCAGCAACAAAACAGTCCTCTTGGTCATCATCGTTTTCAAAATCAGTATCATGACCTAAATGGGGAAATGTGAAAAATAGTCCGCTCTGACATTTTTTGAACCAGGCAAATAGACCACATCAAAATTATACTGGAGTAGCTTAGTCGACAACCTGGCAATGCGCGGGGTGTGTTCTTTAATCTTCTCACCGGACAAAATGGAAACTAAAGGATTATGGTCAGTACGTATGATGAAATGACTGCCCCAGAGAAAAGAGTTGAATTTCCTCACAGCCCACCAACAGGCTAAAAGCTCCTTCTCAATCACAGAGAAATTCACTTCAGCGCCACGCAAAACCCTTGAAGCATACGCAATGGTGTTGTCGACCTGACCACTCTTCTGAGTGAGCACGGCTCCAAGGCCAAACCCACTTGCATCTACAGTCACCACACACTCTTTATTGGGATCAAAAGCCTTAAGAACACTTTCACTCACCAATTGAGACTTAATCCACACAAAAATTTCCTGGCAGTTCTTATCCCAAACAAATGGCACATTTTTCTTCAACATATTGGTAAGTGGATGAACCTTGGATGCATAATCCTTTATAAACCTGGAATAAAACTCACTGAGTCCTATGAAAGACTTCAAACCTGCCTTGTCGACTGGAGGAGATGCATCCACAATTGCTTTCACCAACCCTGGACGTGGCTCCACCCCATTGTGTGAGACAACATGACCAAGGAATTCCATCTTTTCCTTCAGGAAAACACACTTTTCTCTTTTGAGAACAATACCCTTATTTTGCATTATTTCCAAAACTTGATTCAAAGAACTGTCATGATCCTCTTTGTTTTCGCCAAAAATTAAAACATCATCTTGGAAGACAATTACACCCTGGGTATTTTTAAACATTTGACTCATCAATCTTTGGAAAACAGCTGCCGCCGACGCAAGGCCGAACGGCATTCTGCAGTACTGGAAACTGCCAAATGGGGAGACAAATGCAGTTAAATGTTTAGAGGACTCACTCAAAACGACCTGATGGTATGCAGAAGCTAGGTCCAACTTAGTGAACCACTTTGCGCCTCTGGTAAGGGACAACAAGTCTGTGATTTTCGGTAAAGGGTGTGAGTCAATCCAGATGTTTTTATTTAGACTGCGCAAATCCACACAGACGCGCAAATCACCATTCCTTTTTCTGGCGACAACAAGAGGAGACAACCACAAGGATGACTCAATCGGTTCAATGATCCCCTTCTTGCATAGTTCAATAAGTTCGGCCTCTAGACTATCCCTTACACTAAATGGAACACTTCTGACTTTGTGTTTGATGGGGATGGCACCATCTTTGACCCTGATCTCATGACTAAAGTCCTTGATCTTCCCAAGTCCCTTCCCAAAGACAATGGGAAACTTTGAAGGGAGACTCTCAATGTAGTCATTGGTATCAGCAAGGCTAGCAATACAGTTATCAGGTTCAGCCAAGCTGACTTGCTCTTTTGCCCCAGGTCTCAAGATCAATCCGAACAAACCCCCATGAAACCACCCCAAAATGTTCAACCCCTTAATCGCGACATATATTTTCCCAAAGATTTTCCTGCCCCTGAATTGTAGAACATCTTCAAAATAACCAAGTAGGGCTATTCTTCGTCCCTCAAAAGAAACAGGAGCTCTATCAGGAGGTTCAAGTTTTCTCTCTGGCCATGTTTCTCCAAACAATTCTTGGGTGATCATAGTAACCCTTGCTCCTGAATCTACTAGCAGGGAAATTACTTTGTCACCCACACCAAAATTTTCATAGGGATCAACGCAATCAGAGGGGTCACCCACAATGACACCATCCTCACGCACAGCTACAACCATCACTTTGCCATCTCCTTTAACATTATCAGACGAATGTGAGTTTTCATGTACTACTACAACCATGTCTCTAAGATCGTCTTGGATACTGTTAACTGGACTCGCACCCATATTTGTATTATCTTGCATATCTGAAACATTCCCAACTCCATTGACATTTCCTACACCCTGAGGTTTACTAACAAATGTAGAATTTCCCTGCCTAGGATTTTGACAAATTTTGGCAAAATGTCCATATTTTCCACAATTCCGACAAACAGAACTCCTGGCGGGACAAAATTTGTTGTTCTTGTTGTGAGAGAGATTCCCACATCTGTAACAAATGTCATTCCTAGGGAACGGATTTCTTTCAAAACGTTGATAATTTTGAACGTTATTCTTATCGAAACGTTGTTGACTAGGGACTGATCTGTTGTCCCTATTCTCCTTAGTTCTGACTACGGAAACTGCTTCTTCACTCTTTTTTTCTAGTTCTTTAACTTCCTTCTTAGATAACTCAATACTTTTTGCAGTTCGGATAGTCTCTTCAAGTGTAGGGTTTCCTAAAGTAAGCAGTTTTTGTTGTATCACCTTGTCGGTGCACTTACATATGTATTGGTCTCTGATCAGTTGTTCCCTGAAACCCTCAAATTCGCATTCTGCACTCAAAAGTCTTAGACTAGATATGTAAGTCTCAACGTCTTCTCCAGGCAATTGTTCTTTTTTAAAGAACTTATGTCTAATCACTACAAGACTGGGCTTGACGTCAAATCTTAATTCTAATTTCATCCTTGCTTCGACATATTCATCGATATCTTCCTCTGCGTTGTTCCTTACTAGAGGTGGTAAGTGTTTGTAAATCTCTCTCCCTTCGAAGCCTAATGAATGTAGTAGTAAGAATTTCTTCATTTCAGCGCGATATCTAGACGCCCCAATTGCCCCTATGTAGGTTTCGAACGCATCAAACCATTTCTTCCACGTGATTGGTGGATTGCCCGGTGTTTCAAGAAAAGGTGGAGGAGGAGAGACCGACTGCATAGTACACGATGAGGGTTTATTTACTGGTTTATTTTATCCCAAATCAACAGACTATTCGTGTTGTGTCGTTGTGTAGAATAAGTATTTGGGATGAGCACAAACCCTATGTTTGCCTCCACAGAAAAATAGGTTTAATTGAAGCACACCTTCTTCCAAAATGTGTTTAGCTTCTTTCCTCTTCTTTTTTTTTTTTTTTTTTTTTTTTTTTTAGTAGCAGTAATTGATGTAGAAGAAAATACTCGTTTTTTCTATTAAATTCTACTCTTAATATGGAGGAGGAAAGTTCTTTTTAATTGTGTTTAATCTCTGTCCCAAAGCGTGTAACACACAGCAATGAAGATTGCCAATCACGTCTTAAAATGGCCGCTGTGTGCGTGGTCTCACGTTGCCAACCACACACGTCAATGAAAACAGAAACTTTCGTTCAAAATGGCCGACAGGACGTCAGCGACGTAGTTAACGTTGCCAACCACGCGCTCTACTTCTGCGCCAACCACGGCCGTTGCGAAGTGTTCCTCCGCCCCTCAGATGGACGCGCAGTTCTCTGCCTCTAAATGGACGCGCAGTGGCAATAACAGAAACGGAACACTTATCTGGTAGTGTCCGTCGTCGTAAGCTTCACTCTGGTCCAAGATCACCGCAGTTTATACTCCTTCGACGGAAGGAATCAGCAGAACAGCGCCTTGCCTGTCAGGTACGAGATGAATGTTATAAGGTCCGTTGTCCGCAGATCGTCGCCATCATTTTTGTAGTGTTTGAATAAGAACACAGGAAACGCCGTCCATGTAGATTGTGGTTTATTGCTAGCTCGTAGAGAACACAATGACACAAGTGCACACCAGGCTTCAACTGTCTAGTCCTAACATTCTACTCGTAGCCCTAGAATCCTCAAGGTGGAGGGTTCTATCTACAGGTGCCAGTGGGGCACAATACAGAACACTACACACAGCATCACTCAGCACCACCACAGCATCACTCAGCACCACCACATTATCACTTGGCACCACCACAGCCCCACTCAGCACCACAACAGCATCACTCAGCATCACCACATTATCACTCAGCACCACCACAGCACCACTCAGCACCACCGCAGCATCACTCAGCACCACCACAGCACCACTCAGCACCACCACAGCACCACTCAGCACCACCACAGCATCACTCAGCACCACCACAGTATCACTCAGCACCACCACAGCACCAATCAGCACCACCACAGCACCACTCAGCACTACCACAGCATCACTCAGCACCACCACATTATCACTCAGCACCACTCAGCACCACCACAGCATCACTCAGCACCACCACAGCATCACTCAGCACCACCACAGCACCACTCAGCACCACCCCAGCATCACTCAGCACCATCCCAGTATCACTCAGCACCACCACAGCACCACTCAGCATCACCACAGCACCACTCAGCACCACCACTCAGCGCCACCCCAGCATCAATCTCCGCAACCATTCAACAACAACTGGTTCAAATATGTTCTCTCAATGTTTCAAACTTTATTACAAATGTCACAAAAAGATGTTAATATTTCACTTCTGTTCTTGGATTTTCGTCACAATAAAATACACTGAACATAATCTTCACAAAAGTTATTTACAAAAGATTAAGCTATTGCCATTATAAATTAAAATCACTTTTATTTAGGTATTAAATTAAAAGCCATTGTTATTTGTAATATCAATACAGTTAAGTCACGTAAATACAAAACATGTTGCATTACAAATGCTATAGGTGTCACATTTGCGAAAGTTATAACTATTGGCATTGTAAATGACAAAGCTATTAATTTTGCTATTTTCAAAACCAACGCATAAATAAAAAGAAATTGTCATTTACAAGACCAATAGCTCAAACTTTCCTAATGCGAGACCTATTGCATTGCAAATGCTTGTTTTTATATCTGTCAGTGCTTCCTGTTGAGGTTTAATTTTCGTGACAGGCGCCTCTTTGCCTACTTGTAACTATTCTCTGACCCTGCTTCAAGGGTCAGAGCAGGGTCAGAGAATAGTTGCAAGTAGGCAACGAGGCGCCAGGAAGCACTTACAGGCTTACAGCAGCAGGTGCCCAAGTTGAAGTTAATTTCTTTGTAACCCTTTTGTAAAAGGTTACAAAAAATTAGCTTCAACTTTTGCACCTGTTGCTGTAACCCTGTAAGTGCTTGGCTGAAAAGTCGTCCCCGCTGATTCACGGATTTTACCGCGATTTCGCGAGATTCGCAGATCGCGAAATCGCGGAAAATCCGCAAATTCCGCAAGCGGAACGAATTTTCAGCCCATGCTTAGTACTGCTCCCCAGGCGCCAGAGTGGTGCCCTTCTTCAGAGCGGCCCCAGATGGCAGCGGGCCGCTCCACCAATGGCTCTTTGGTAGTTTCAAGGGCCCCGTGGGGGTCCCGGGGGCGCGTGTCCCCGAGAGCCATACGTGGCTCCAACGATGGCCCCAATGATCCCAAAAGCCCCAGTGGGGGTCCCGAGGGCCAGAGGGGCCCGTGTTCTTGCCCCTGAGGTCCCCCGTTGTCCTAGAGCCAGAGGGCTCCACCGTTGGGGGACAGTTCTTTTTCTGGATTGCGCATAATTAGTTTAGGAGCCAGAGTGCTCCAAGGGGCATAGCTGATTTGAGAGCCTAGAGGGCTCCACTGTATGCGTAACATGTATTTCTAGAGCCAGAGGGCTCCAACAGTTGGCACAGCTTTGTTCTGAAGGGCTAAGGAAGGGCCCCTGTCGCAGTTTTGAGATCCCAGCTGCCCAGCAAGTAGTGGACAGCTGCACCGTTTAGGTTTTCCTTCCTATGGACATGTACTTTGGACTTAGGAGTGAGTCGCACTCCTTCACCCCCACTTTGGCCTTCACCAGCTGCGCAACACTTAGTGCCAGCTGCAGCGTTTAGGCCCTGTTCTTGTCCTCAGCTGCCTAGCAAGTAGTGGGCAGCTGCTACGTTTAGGTTTTGGCGCAGTGGCGCAACCTGGACTTTAATGTGATTTCTGCGCTAAATGTGATTTATGTGCTTCTTAGGGTGCTAGGAAATGTACTGTGTGTAGAATGTTTTGCGCACCCTGTTCTGATACCTCTAGACATATGTTTATGCTTAGGAGGTTGTTTTTCCTAGTATAGGTTCTACTAGGGACTTCATGGTTCCCTGCGTGATATTTGCCTAAAGTGTTTAGGATTGCGTAGGTGGTACTTACCTTTTACCAGTGGTTACTGGTTGTGTGCTACATTTGTTATTTGGTGCTACAGTTATTATATGTGCTAAGTGTTATTTCTACAAAGTGCTAATTCTACCAAGTGCTAGTTCTAAAAGTGCTTATTCCTGACAGTGGCCCACGTGGCCCTGTCCCATGTACATAATCCCCTGTATATTCTGCCCGTGCCTATGGCACATTGTAAAGTGTGTGTTTCTTATCTAATGGGTTTGGTATAATACAAAGGCTATTTTTACATATAACCTTGTGTGGAGTTCCTTTTGTGGGGGGCCTAGGATGTTGTTGCTAGTGGGTTCGCGCACAAATACTTAACTTACATTGCCTCCGGGATAAGCCTTACTGCTCGTATCACGTTACCTAGAGGGTGAGCAGAAGTTATCTTTGGCGTGTAACTCCCTTGCCCTGACTGAGTGGTGGTTTCTGCATGGCTTTGGCGCAAGCCTTAGCCAACCGGAAATCCCATTTCTAACATTGGTGGCAGCGAAAGGGATCCGGATTTGTGTTCGCGCAGTACCACAGAAACAACTGGCTCCACTACAAAACTCCGCATTTTAGATAGTCACATGTAAGGGGATTATTGTTTTTAAGTTTTTTCTAAATGTCATTTCTTTGGAAATGTGTTTCTTGTGCACTGTGAGTTAGGTGTCCCTAACTCGGGAGGGTAGATCATCCCCTAAGCGCTGTATGAATTTTCTGGGTTCACCAGTAAGGGTGGGATCCAATGGTGGCAGCTGAAGTGTGTCCAGTGCATGTGTTCCCCGTCCCATTCCCGGAGTAATGGTACCTGTGTCACGTGTGGTCAGATTGAGAAATCAGGGGCGGTAGAAACTGTCTCACCAGTCTGGGGGGGTTGTGTGTGTGGATGAATGGTGTTTTGCACTGGACGTGGGTGTGAGTTCTCTGAGATAGGGAACTTGCTGAATATTTGGGTGTGAGTTCTCGGAAATAAGGAGCTTGCTGAATAATTGGGTGTGAGTGCTCTGAGATAGGGAGCTTGCTGTATCTGGAGAATGTGGAACATCTGTAACCAGGGTTCCAGTAGTTCTGGTGTCTGGCAGTACCGCTTCAGTTAGGAGGGTACAGAAGTCCAGATGGAGGGGTGCGAGGGGGATAGGCTCCCCAGTGGAGGAACCAGTGGGTCAGGAGCCAGCCAGAAGGGTTGTGTCGCCAGGGAGTGACCATGGTGATGCCACTTCTGTCCTGGATAACAGGCAGACTTGTGACACGACACATTAGTTATGTGTCACCCTCAAGGAAGTCCTGGTGCACCAGGCATCTGACCAAAGGGTACGTCCCTCGGTTGGGGAGCCAGTGGCCGGTGGTTCCGGATCTAGACGTAAGGGCAACTTAAGTAGTGTCCTGAAGTTACGAGAAGAAACTTCTGCCTGAAGAGAAGGAACCGGGTAGCCCGTATGGAGGAGTACTGTCCCTGACCTGGGGGATTGGCCTGCAGTGGTTGCCTTGCTGCTGAAGGAGAAGAGAAAGCCTTAGACTTTGTTTTCAACTTGTAGAAGTCCTGGTGCGCCAGGCATCTAACCAAAGGGCAGCGTCCCTAGGTTGGGGAGCCAGGTTCAGGTGTTTGCCTGTCCTGGACGGCAGAGCGACTGTAGCCAGTGTCCTGGCCGGTTTGCCTTCTAGAGGTACCCCTGTGAACACAGGTGGGGCTCATCTTAAGTGAAGAGACCCTGTGTTTCCCAGAAAGGGTGGTACAGGCCTAGCAAGGACCTTTAGGGTTCTTGGCTGAGTGTTGTGGTACTACCCTGAGAGCAGGTGGGGCCTACCTTAAGTGGAGGGACCCTGTTCTACAGTGGAAGGGTGCAGAACTCTGGAAGGGGGTCAGAGGGAGTCTGACCCCTGTGTATCCGGTGAAGTTGGATCCCACGTGGTAGACCAGTGGAGGGAGAAAGGTCCCGAACTGGTGGGATAGTTGTGTTCTGGAGGGTTCTTCTCCTGGGAGAGTGCGCAACCCCAGAAGTAGAGGTAGGGTGGGGCATTCTTGCCCGAGACCTCTGGTCAGCCTGAGGGTGCGGACCCTAGGTTGAAGGATCAGTGATAGTTTGGAACTACACTGAGAAAGGGAGTGGAGAATGGCTATTGTAGGCCAGGGGTTACCACCCCCCACTCTGTGGATGGGCAAGGACCAGTGGTATCTGAGTGGCCTAGGGCCTGGTCCTAGCCGTGGACAACTAAGGAGTACCGGTCGGGTAGCCTAGTTGGGTCTGAATTTTTTTTTGTGTGTGCTTGTTTTGTGGATCAACGTGGCGTAGAACTGGAGGGTGTCCGGCCCGCGTCCGTGTTCTATCACCCAAAGCAGGGAAGTCCATCACAGTGGTGATTGATCTGCCCTGCGTTTTTGCTGGAAGGGGGTTGTGTTGGATTTGGCCTTTCTGGAAGGTTCACCCCTGAACTTTTTGTCTTTTAATGTTACATCATTATAGTGATTTCCGATCTTTGTGCACTTTAGCACGGTGGTGCAGTGTAAAGTGTGTGCGCTCTCTGAGTGCGTGTGTGAGATTGGCCTGCCCTCCCATAGGAATGCACTGGGGATATGTGTGTCCATGGTAATTCCTGATGCGTGGGGAGTGCAAGGTTGAGTTTGGTATGTGCGGACTCATGTGATTAAATGCTGCGCAATGATGTGTGCGGCTTTAATGTGTCTAGTGGAGGAAGTGCCACTTCTAGAAGTTGGCCTGCCTGTGCAGTAAATATGATTTGACTGTCTTGCTTGTGATTGGCTGGAGCTGGCTGGTGTGCTTGGCTCCAGGAGTCAGGATGGGTCTGCCCCCATGGTGAATGGGGAGATCTGCATGTTGATGGCAGGAAGGGGCTGCACCTGGGACCTGAATAGGGTTGGGCTTTTCCACCACAATGCTGGCTCCGCCCCCTGTGGTGCGACTGATCTCCCTAGCCTGTCCTGTGAATGTGAAGAGGGGCTGAGCAAAACAAAGAGCTCCAGAACCAGCTGCGTATGGTTATCCCTCACCCTGCACCCTAGAGACAAAGGGATTTTGAGTATAAAATGAGGCTGTGACCTCATGTTCAATGTTCTTGTTTTCCTGACTAGAATCTACCAGGGGCGTGCTGCTGCTGGGGACCAGGGGAAGGCTTGCCTCCCTGGGCCCTGCCCAGCCCCTGGATTGCTGATGGACTTCTTGTGGACCCTTTTCCTGGCACTGGAAACCTTATCCTGTGATGTCCTGCCTGTTTCTGGGCCCTTTTCTTTCCTGGCGGTCATTCCTTGGGGGCCTGGTGGTCTCTGTGCCCCCAGCGCCTAGTGAGAGCTTTATTCTGCATTTATAGGCAGAGCGCTGTTGTGTAGAGCGCTTCTGCCCTTGTGTACGTCGCCGGTGCCCACCCTGCGTTTTGCCCTCATTTAGATTTAACTAAGCGCGGGTGCCACCCCACTTATTTTTGTGGTTATCACCGCGGGTGCCCATCCCGCTATTTACTTTTTCTACCGAGGGAGCCTACCCCTCATTATTGCCCCCGACACGTAGCCGCCGCCGTGGCAAAACCAACTGGGCGGGGCCTGGATTGACTCACTTCCACTTCCACCCTGCCTGGGGGAAGCCATGCCCGCTTTGCCGGTCTTCCGTAGGGAGAGGGAGACCGGCGATGCTGCCCGCAAAGGAAAAGCTGGCCTGAGCCTCGAGGGCTCTACATGAAGTCCCGGCCCATGAGGAAAGAGGACCGGGTAAGGCATGGCGCCTTTGCGAAGGCGGCGCTCCCAGAAGCGAGGGAGAGCCCCGCAGGCGTCACGGAGGGTTCCACAGAAGCGAAGAGGCTCGAGGCACATTGCCGGTGCCTGCCCCGCCGCCCGATGAAGAGAGCCTCCCCCCGCGCCGAGAGCCAGTAAGTTGAGAAGGCTGGGGCGGGGGGGAGGCCAAATGTGTTCCCCAGGAGCCAGAGTGGTCCCCTTCTTCAGAGCGGCCCCAGATGGCAGTGGGCCGCTCCACCAATGGCTCTTTGGTAGTTTCAAGGGCCCCGTGGGGGTCCCGTCAGCCCGTGTCCCCCAGAGCCATGCGTGGCTCCAACGATGGCCCCAATGATCCCAAAAGCCTCAGTAGGGGTCCCGAGGGCCAGAGGGGCCTGTGTTCTTGCACCTGAGGGCCCCCGTTGTCCTAGAGCCAGAGGGCTCCACCGTTGGGGGCCAGTTCTTTTTCTGGATTGCGCATAATTAGTTTAGGAGCCAGAGTGCTCCAAGGGGCATAGCTAATTTCAGAGCCTAGAGGGCTCCACCGTATGCGCAACATGTATTTCTAGAGCCAGAGGGCTCCAACAGTTGGCACAGTTTTGTTCTGAAGGGCTAAGGAAGGGCCCCTGTCGCAGTTTTGAGATCCCAGCTGCCCAGCAAGTAGTGGACAGCTGCACCGTTTAGGTTTTCCTTCCTATGGACATGTACTTTGGACTTAGGAGTGAGTCGCACTCCTTCACCCCCACTTTGGCCTTCACCAGCTGCGCAACACTTAGTGCCAGCTGCAGCGTTTAGGCCCTGTTCTTGTCCTCAGCTGCCTAGCAAGTAGTGGGCAGCTGCTACGTTTAGGTTTTGGCGCAGTGGCGCAACCTGGACTTTAATGTGATTTCTGCGCTAAATGTGATTTATGTGCTTCTTAGGGTGCTAGGAAATGTACTGTGTGTAGAATGTTTTCCGCACCCTGTTCTGATACCTCTAGACATATGTTTATGCTTAGGAGGTTGTTTTTCCTAGTATAGGTTCTACTAGGGACTTCATGGTTCCCTGCGTGATATTTGCCTAAAGTGTTTAGGATTGCGTAGGTGGTACTTACCTTTTACCAGTGGTTACTGGTTGTGTGCTACATTTGTTATTTGATGCTACAGTTATTATATGTGCTAAGTGTTATTCTTACAAAGTGCTAATTCTACCAAGTGCTATTTCTAAAAGTTCTCATTCCTGACAGTGGCCCACGTGGCCCTGTCCCATATACATAATCCCCTGTAAATTCTGCCCGTGCCTATGGCACATTGTAAAGTGTGTGTTTCTTATCTAATGTGTTTGGTATAATACAAAGGCTATTTTTACATATAACCTTGTGTGGAGTTCCTTTTGTGGGGGGCCTAGGATGTTGTTGCTGGTGGGTGCGTGCGCAAATACATAACTTACATTGCCTCCGGGATAAGCCTTACTGCTCGTGTCACGTTACCTAGAGGGTGAGCAGGGGTTATCTTTGGCATGTAACTCCCTTGCCCGGACTAGAGTGGTGGTTTCTGCCTGGCTTTAGAGCAAGCCTTAGCCAACCGGAAATCCCATTTCTAACAACCCACATCATGGGCGCACCAGTCAGTGATACTAGGAACCAAGGAGAACAGGTCAGAGAACTGCCCCAGCAACTGGTGGCAGTCATACTGTTGCTCAGGGGTCAGGGTGGGAGAGAGGTTAACTCCATCCACTGACCCATCTTGCTCTCTGGCTACCAGGAGGTCAGGAAGAGGCTCAGTATCCTCCTCCATTCCATCATCTGTTGCTAAGAGCATTCCCACTTCGGACCTCTCCAAGTGGGGCTTAAGGGGGTTGACATGCAGGACCCTCAAGGGGTTCCTGGGAGATTGCAAGTCCACCAAATAGGTAACTGGACTCTTGCACTCCATAACCTCAAAGGGGCCTGTCCACTTATCCTGGAGCGCACAAGGCTCCACGGGGGCCAAGACCCACACCTTCTGTCCAGGCTGAAGCTCTACCAGAGTGGCATTCTGATCATACCACTGCTTCATCTCCTCCTGGCTGGCTTCCAGATTTGCCTCAGCAAGTGCTCTGAAATGCCTAGTCTGGTTCCTGAAGGCCAGCATGTAGCTATATACATTCTGGGGAGGTTTCCTGGGAGATTGCTCCCAGCCTTCCTTGACCAGACTTAGAGGTCCTCTCACTGGGTGGCCATACAGGAGCTCAAAGGGGATGGACCCTAGAGACTTCTGTGGTACCTCACGGTAAGCAAAGAGCAGGCATGGAAAGAGGACCTCCCACTTATGCCTCATGGGTTCTTCCAGACCCATAATCATGCCCTTCAGAGTTCGGTTGAATCTCTCAACCAACCCGTTTCCTTGAGGGTAATTAGGCGTGGTGAATTTGTAGGTTACACCACATTCTTGCCAAAGGGATTTCATACACTTGGAGATGAAATTAGTACCCCAGTCAGGCACCACCTCTAGAGGGAATCCCACTCTGGAGAAAATTCCCATCAGCGCACGTCCCACCATGTGGGCCGTCACTGTCCTCAGAGGGATGGATTCCGGGTAAAGGGTGGCATGGTCCACCAGGAACAGGAACTGTTGCCCATGGCTGTCCTGGGGTCCAGTGGCCCCACAATGTCAATTCCCACTCGCTGGAATACGGTACTAACTACAGGGAATGGCTGGAGAGGAGCCTTCTGCTTCCTCCCACTCTTTCCACTTGCCTTGCAAGTCTGGCAGGTCCTACAGTGAGGATCTGAGTTCTTGGGGATTTAAGGCCAATAAAAGTGGGTGACAAGCCTTTCATAGGTTTTGTCCTGCCCCAAGTGCCCTGCCAATGGCATATCGTGAGCCAGCCACAGTAGGAAGGCCCTGAATCTCTGGGGTACCACCAGCGCACGGGCTGACCCAGGTTCAGCAACCTTAGGCTCTGAATACAGGAGGTCATTCTCCCAATAAATGAAATGTGTTCCAGACTGATCACCGTTGGCCTGGTCTGCAGCCTGCTGCCGCAGACCTATGAGAGAAGGACAGTCTTTCTGCGCCCTGCAGAATTCCTCCCTGGAGGGGCAATGGGTCAGCTCAGGCAGGTCCCCCAGTTCAGCTATCTGTTCCCCGGTAGGCTCCAGGGCATCCCCCTCAAGGTCTGCTTCCTCCAGAGCCGTGGGAACTTCAGGGGCCGGTTTCCTGCACCTCCTGCGCCTTCTCTCTAAGGCCGGTTCCTGGGCCTCTCCCTCAGACTGGGTGGTCACGCACGCCCAGTCAGGCAGACCCACCATCCTTAGGTGAGAACATTTCTTCACCTTTTCCCAAGATGAACTTTCCAAGTCGTTCCCTAACAAACAGTCTACAGGCATGACAGTTCTCACAGCTACTCGAAGAGTACCAGAGACCCCCCCCCACTCAAAGGGTACCTGAGCCATTAGACAACAACTCTCTGTGTTGTCAGCGTTGACAACCCGGCAGTATGCATGGGGGACAACCTGCTCTTGAGACACAGGTGCTGCTTGACAGCAGCACCTGGGGCTCCTGTATCTCTAAGAGCCTCCACCCTTTGGCCATTGACGGTCCCCACTGCCCATATGTCTTAGTGTTAGAGGACAGTTGGTTCTCAGGGCCCATCTCACTGTTTCCTAACAAGACCAGGGCCATCTGAACAGGATCCCACCCACCTTGGACTTCTACCTCCCCCTCAAAGGCTACACTAGCCATTTGCCGGGGCTGAGCACCAGTGGGTGCTGGTTTACCAAACAGGCGACACTTGGGATCATTGGCAAAATGCCCCAGTTAACCACATTTGTAACACTTTAGGGGCCCTCTTGGAACAGGGGTACCTGTCGGGCCCCGGTCAGTTTCTGGGGTGGGGGAGGCTGAGAACCTTTCCCTTGGTTCCCTTGGGGATTACTTTGGGGCCTCTTCTGAAACTCCCTCTGTTTGCCCTTGTCCCCCCACTCCTCTGCTGGGGACCCTGCCCACCCTTGGAGGAGTCTCCCACTTGACCCTTGTGGATCCTGGTGCTGACCCAGCGGTCCGCCTCCTCAGCGAGCTTCCTAGGGTTAGTAAGCTTGCTATCAATCAGGTGCTGGCTTAGCTCAGGAAAACAATTACGAGACAAGTGCTCCCATGCAATTAAATCAAAGAGACCTTGAAAATCAATAATTTGCTACCCTTCAACCAACCATCCAGTGCTCCCCAATCTCTCTCAGGGACCCGGTGGAAAGACATGGCTACCTCATAGGCCTTGAACCACTGCCCTATGTCATCATTCTTAAAAAATTCTTTCACCACATCCTTTGGCATGTACACCCTTGATTCTACCTGCACTGGCGATGCGCTGCCACCAGAGGGAGTAGTTTACATACTTTTAGCTTTCAGCTCCAGCTCCCTCAACTTCATTTCATGCTCCATTTGAATTTTTCTTTCTTCCATAGCCAGCCTTTTGCTTTCCATCTCCAGCTGACCATTTAGTTTTGCCATCTCCATTGCATGTGCCCGGGTTTCCTTCCTGTCTGCCGACTCCTCTGGCGACAGGACTCTGCCAAAATCATGGATGTTTTATGCTGGTTCAATTTCCACTCTATTCTCAGGTGCCCTTGACTCAATCCAGGCCCTCAGCGCCTTTTGGAAGTGAGCTTTGTTTTTACATCCAGACTGTGAAACTCTAAACTTTTTGCAGAAGCCCTTCAGCTGGGCTAAGGAGTAGCTCTCTAGTCTCTCTTCTTCCCATTCTATTCCTTCAATGTCAGAGACTACAGATGCTGCCTTTTCTCCATTGACTGAATCAGGCATGACTTTTCTTGAAAAAAAATGGAGATCTCTTGGCAAAAACAAAAATCAACAAGTATGTGGCTGCGTTATTGGTCTGAACTCACTACGTGGTGTTCACCAATTACTGTATATTAATCACAAATGCAAATTCGGAATCCTCACTGCTGCCTCCAATGTTAGATTTGGGGGTCTCTGGTTGGCACAGGTGAGTACTTGTGACAAGCAGGGACCCTCTCCTCTAGTCAGGGCAAGGGACTTAATCTTTAAAATAACCCTTACTCACCCTCTAGGTTGCGTGACGCGAGCAGACAAGGCTAAACTTCAGAGCGTTATGGGTTAAGCATTTATGACCACATACAGTAATTCAATGACACACCACAAATGGACACCAGTCTAGTTTTGTATAAAAAAAAGTATCTTTATATAAGGCTTAGCACAAGACCAAATAACGTTTGTAAAATGGGGCCATAATACTATTTAGCAATAAAATGAGGATTCTGTTAAAAATGTGTAAATCTTGGTTCCTGTGAGCGTTGCGCACTCTTGTCTGACTCTTACCGTTGAAAAACAATGTCAAAAAGGATTTAAACCAGCGTTTCGGACTCCGTGGTCCGTGGCATACACACTGTGATACACGTTGAGTGACAGTACCTTTTCTGCGATGAGGAGTCCCGTTCGAATGCGGCGTCCGGGATGTGCAGGCAACACAAAGATGCTGGCGACTCCTCTGTGAGGCGGGCCCCGGCTCTGGTAGGCGTCTCATACGAGGCATAGAGCAGGAGGGCTTTGAGGAGCGGGGCGGGCGATGCGGGTTGCCTCCGGCGTTCACGTCGTTTGAGCCGTACCTTCTATTCGTAGCTGCTGATTCAATGCGGGCAGGCGTGGCACAAGGCAGCCAGTACGAAGCGTACGTCCGGTCTCTCTTAGTGCTGCACGGCCCTGGTGATCACGAGTGCGATGCGAGGTGGCTGGTTCGCTTTGTGCCTACGGGCCGTCCTTGGCTTCGTGAGGCACTCCGTTCGGCTTTCAGAGGTGGGGGCGGCGAGGCGAGCAGTGCGGCTCGAAAAGGGGGGAGGAGTGAGGCAGAGTGCGGGCTGCCCAGCGGGACGGTGCAAGGAACGGCTTGAAGCAAAGTGGGCTCACACGGTGCGGGGCAAGCTCACCCACAAGCCCTTGGAGATTGTTTGAAGCACAAGTAGCAAAAGTCTCTTTCAGTCCTTTTTCTCTCCTTTCTCAGCAAGGCACCCACTGCAGGCCAGTCCCCCAGGTCAGGGACAGTACTCCTCCTCACAGCTTCTTCCAGGTCCTTCTCGTCGGGCAGAGGTTATTTGCGGTCAAACAGGATCTGATTTCTTAGGAGCAGGGCTCCTATACTTATACTGCATTTCTTTTGTTCTTTCAGGCCAGGGGGCCTTTTCCTTGTTAAGTCCAGTTTCTGAGCACTTTGTTGATAGCATGCAGGCTTCTGCTTTCAGTGTGCAGGGCAGAGACATCAGACGCTCGGCAGGAGGTGGAGCCAGCATTGTGGTGACAAGTACAGTCCAGGAGTACTCTGTTGACAGTCTTCCCTCTCTCTTTACAAGGTGCAGGGCAGAGACCTCAGACACTCCACAGGGAGTGGATCCAGCATTGTGGTGGCAGAGGACAGCCCTATTCAGAACCTATGTGCCTCACGGGAACAGTTCAGCCCGAACTGCCAAGCCATGTCTTCCTTGGACCGGAAACAAGCATCCTGGGACTGATTTTTGGCTAATCAGCCGTCATCAGCAAGGCTACCTTGAATCCAGTGGCAAAGGGAGCAAGGGGCCCACGTCTGGGCATCCGCTGCCAACTTAGGGCGAACAAAGCAAACCAAAGGGGATGATGGATGGAGTGTTGAGCATTGCAAGCACTCACCCCCAGTCAACTGATCTGGGTTTAATCCATCTCTCTCTTAAGCTCACTCCGCCACCCCATTTCAGACATGGACATACACAAATCAGTCTGACCCTGTGCCTCATGGGAACAGTCCAGCCCGAACTGCCAAGCCATGTCTTCCCTGGACTGGAAACAATCATCCTGGTAACGGTTTCTGGCTAATCAGCCGTCATCAGCCAGGCTGGCTTGAATCCAGTGGCAAAGTGAGCAAGGGACCAACGTCTGGGCTTATCCTTCCAACTTAGGGTGAACAAAGCAAAACCAAAGGGAATGATGGACTGAGTGTTGAACATTGCAAGCACTCACCCCCAGTCAACTGATCTGGGATTCATCCATCATCTTTTTGAGCTCACTCCGCCACCCTAGTTCAGACATGGCTATATGCAAATCAGTCTGATCCTGTGCCTCATGGGAACAGTCCAGCCGGAACTGCAAAGCCATGTCTTCCCTGGACCGGAAACAAGCATCCTGGGACCGGTTTCTGCCTAATCAGCCATCATCAGCCAGGCTATCTTGAATCCAGTGGCAAACTGAGAAAGGGAACCATGTTTGGACATACCCTGCCAACTTAGGGCGAACAAAGCAAAACCAAAGGGGATGATGGACTGAGTGTTGAACATTGCAAGCACTCACCCCCAGTCAATTGATCTGGGTTTAATCCATCATCCTTCTTAAGGTAACTCCGCCACCCCAGTTCAGACATGGCCATATGCAAGTCAGTCTGACCCTGTGCCTCATGGGAACAGTCCAGCCCGAACTGCCAAGCCATGTCTTCCCTGAACCAGAAACAAGCATCCTGGGACCGGTTTCTGGCTTATCAGCCGTCATCAGCCAGGCTAGCTTGAAGCCAGTGTCAAAGTGAGCAAGGGACCCACGTCTGGGCATACCCTGACAACTTAGGGCGAACAAAGCAAAACCAAAGGGAATGATGGACGGAGTGTTGAACATTGCAAGCACTCACCCCCAGTCAACTGATCTGGGTTCAATCCATCATCTTTCTTAAGCTCACTCCGCCACCCCAGTTCAGACATGGCCATATGCAAATCAGGCTCTCTGTTAGACCTGTCACCATTGGCGTGGGTATCCCTTCCATTTTTGCTGTTGCCTCATGAGTTTTTGCTGGTTCTAGATGCTTTGGGCACTGTGCCACTGCTATTCAGTGCCACAGTGCAAGTGCTCCCTATTGTAAATTTATGTATGTGCACTGTGAAAGAAAAGGAGAAGCCTGGTAAACAAAGTGCTCAGGAACTGGTTTGGACTAGGCACAGGCCCCTCTCCCCTCAGATGACAAAGGATTTTGGGGTATAAATATTGGGACCCTGCTCCCATGAAATTAGATCACTTTTGCACTACAAGAAGAAACCTTTACTGAGGAGAAGAACCTGAAGAAACTGAGGAGAGACTATTACCAAGATGAAGTGCGGCTTGGGGGATTGGCCTGCAGTGGTTGCCTGACCGCCGTCGCTGTGCCTGCTGTCGCAACTCCGAAGAAGGAGGGTGCCGCCGCTGGAACTGTCGCATTACACGGCATTGTCCAAAAGCACCTCGCATCCCCGAGAAGCTCGCCGCCGTCGGAGCTGCTGCCGGCGCATCTTGGATGTCGCCGTTGTAGTTGTCGCATCGAGCGGAAGCTTCACGCATCGTGGAGAAGAGTGTTGCCGCAGGAGCTGTTGCTGTCACATCGTAAGGGTGTCGTCGCTTCAGTCCACGCATCGAACCAAGAGCTTCTCGCATCCCCGAGAAGCGTGCCGCATCTGGAAGATCTTCATGTCTTTATTTCTTTGCACCTGAACTTTGCCGCATTTCCCATCGCTGCGACATTGCTTGTCGTGGAAGCGGAACGCAACTTTAGGTACATTGACGCAGAGTGTCACATCTAAGAACATAACTGAACTAAGCTTAAATCTACCATCTTAAAGTAATCATAGTGTGTATTTTTGTCGTTCATGGTCTTGTGGTAACTCTATATAAAGTCTACTTATTTTTTATATAACACCTGTGTGGTGTCCATTTGTATTGTTGTCACTGGGTTACTGTATGTGGTCACAACTGCTTAACTTACAACGCCTCTGAAATAAAGCCTTGGCTGCTCTTGCCACGCTACCTTGAGGGTGAACAGGGGTTATTTTAGGAGTGTAATCCCCTTTCCCCTGACTAGAAGAGAGGGTCCCTATTTGTCACAAGTACCTACCTGTGCCAACTAGAGCCCCCCAAATCTAACATTGGTGGCAGCGGAGGGATTTTGAATTTGCATTTGTGACTCATGTACAGTGACTGGTGAACACTACTTAGTGAGTGCAGACCAGGCGCTTCAGTGAACTCGCTCAGGTGAATCTGGAGGCCATCCAGGAGGAGATGAAGCGCTGGTATGACCAGAATGCCACTCTGGTAGAGCTTCAGCCCGGACAGAAGGTGTGGGTCATGGCCCCAGTGGAGCCCTGCACGCTCCAAGATGAGTGGACTGGACCTTTTGAGGTTGTGGAGCGCAAGAGTCCTGTTACCTATTTGGTGGACTTGCGGTCTCCTAGGAACCCCTAGAGGGTCCTACATGTCAACCGCTTTAAGCCCCACTTAAGAGGTCTGAAGTGGGCATGCTCTTGCCAACAGATGCGGGGATGGAGGAGGAGACTGAGCCTCTTCCTGACCTCCTCTCAGCCTCAGAGCAAGATGGGACAGCGGATCGGTACTGAGCCCCCTGCTTTTCAATTTATATGTTACCCCGCTTGCCAAGATTGCCGAAGGAGCAGGCCTCAACATGTTCACTTATGCCGACGATTCTCAAATCGTATTTTCCCTTTCCGACGGAGATCATGATTCCTCCTCCCTCCTGCAGTCTGGCCTTAGGAGCATTGCCACCTGGATGAGTGAAAACATGCTCAAGCTAAACGGCAGTAAAACGGAGGTGTTAATATTGGGCCCCAATCAAAATCTCTGGAATCCTAGACATTGGCCAACTGAAATGGGCTCCCTACCCATCCCATCACAAAAAGTACGTAACCTAGGCATCATCATCGACAACGGCCTTACTATGGAAACCCAAGTCATTAATCTGACATCCACCTGTTTCACCATCCTGAGGTGGCTCAGGAAAATGATATGGATGCTCCCAGACAATACTCAAAAGTCAGTGGTCAACGCATTAATTACCTCCCGCTTGGACTACGGTAATGTCCTCTACCTTGGGGCTTCTAAAGCAGTCATGCGACGCCTCCAACTGGTGCAAAACGCCACAGCCAGACTGCTTTGCAGATGCCACAGAAGGGAACACATGTCTGGCCACCTTAAAACGCTCCACTGGCTACGAATTGAAAATAGGGTCAAATTCAAAACCCTTAGCCTAATGCATCAAGTGGGGCAATGCACCCAGATACCTGCAAACCCTCGTTCATGCCTACACACGAGCCCGCTGCCTGCGATCCTCATCTCAAGGCCTGTTTTCAGTTCCCAGAACACGCCTAGCGAGGATGGGGGGCAGATCTTTCTCTTTACTGGGCCCCAAGCTCTGGAATTCCCTTCCTCAACATCTACGCCGGGAAACCCGCCACACTCACTTCCGCAAAGCCATCAAGACCTGGCTTTTCAACCAGTAACTTGCTCCTGCCTTACCCTTGAGTCTCTCGCTCCTGCTTCTGTGGTTTGTATTTTTTTTAGCGCCGGGCAACCCTTTCGGGTAGCTGTCGCACTCTACAAACCCAACAAATAAATAAAAATAAAACCTCTCTTCCACCCTGACCCCTGAGCAATAGAATAACTGCCGCAAGTTGCTGGGAGAGTTTTCTGACCTGTTCTCCCTGGTTCCTGGTGTCACAGATTGGTGCGTCCATGATGTGGACACAGGAGACAGCTTACCTGTGAAGCACAAGTCTTACAGGGTAAGGGCTTGCATTAAAGAGCAAGATGGGACAGTGGATGGTGTTAACCTCTCTTCCACCCTGACCCCTGAGCAATAGAATGACTGCCGCCAGTTGCTGGGAGACTTTTCTGACCTGTTCTCCCTGGTTCCTGGTGTCACAGATTGGTGCGTCCATGATGTGGACACAGGAGACAGCTTACCTGTGAAGCACAAGTCTTACAGGGTAAGGGCTTGCATTAAAGAGGAGGTCTGAAAGATGCTTGCACTTGGGGTGATTGAGTCATCTAGCAGTCCTTGGGCCAGCGAAGGCTGCAGCACCGGGTGCCACACCGAACTCCGGTTCTGTGTGAACTACAGAGGGCTCAATTCAGTCACGAAGACTGATGGGCACCCCATCCCCAGAGCTGATGAACTCATTGATCGGCTAGGGGCTGAGCGATACCTCAGCACGTTTGATTTAACGTCTGGGAACTGACAGATCGCCTTGACTGATGAGGCAAAGGAGAGGTCAGCATTCTCCACCCCAGATGGGCATTTCCAGTTCCGTGTTATGCCTTTTGGGTTGAAGAATGCCCCTGCCACCTTTCAGAGGTTGGTCAACCAGGTGTTGGTTGGACTGGAGGAATTCAGTGCCGCCTACCTGGATGACATCGCAGTGTTCAGTGTCAGTTGGGAGGAACATCTGCGCCACCTCTGGGAACTGTTGTTGGCTCTGCGCAAGGCAGGCCTCACGATCATGGCGAGTAAGTGCCAGATCGGGCAGAGTTCTGTGGTGTACTTGGGACATCAAGTTGGGAGCGGCCAGGTGGCGCCCCTACAACCCAAGATTGAAATCATCCTGGCTTGGGAGCCACCCAAAACCCAGACAGAGGTGAGAGCCTTTTTAGGACTCACAGGGTATTACAGGAGGTTTGTCAAGGGGTATGGCAACATTGTTGCACCCTCGACAGAGCTGACTTCCAGGAAGCAGCCCAAGAAAGTGATTTGGACTGACATCTGTCAGAAAGCCTTTGAGGCCCTGAAAGCTGCCATGTGCACGGCGCCCGTGCTCCTGGCACCCAACTTCTCAAGAGAGTTCATTGTCCAGACAGACGCTTCTGAGCATGGTGTGGGGGCTGTTTTGTCACAGATCAATGAGGAGGGCCTAGATCAACCTGTAGCTTTTATCAGTAGAAGGTTATTTCCACGGGAACAGAGGTGGAGTGCTATTGAGCGTGAGGCATTTGCTGTGGTCTGGGCACTGAAGAAGCTGAGACTATACCTGTTTGGGACTCACTTCCGGGTTCAGACAGACAACAGACCCCTCAGATGGTTGATGCAGATGAGGGGTGAGAATCCGAAGCTGTTGAGGTGGTCCAGCTCCCTACAGGGTATGGACTTCACAGTGGAACACCGTCCTGGTACAGAACACGCCAACGCTGATGGTCTGTCCAGATTTTTCCGCCTTAGTGAAGAGAACTCCCAGGAGTTAGGGTAGTTCTCCCCACTTTTCAGCTGGAGGGGACACGTGTTAGACCTTACACCATTGGCGTGGGTCTCCCTTTTAGTTTTGCTGTTGCCTCATGTGTTTTTGCTGGTGCTAGATGCTTTGGGCACTGCGCCACAGCTATTAAGTGCCAGGGTGCAAGTGCTCCCTGTAGGAAGGTGGATATCTAACTATATGGTTACCCCAACTTTTTGCCTAGTGTTTTCCTGGTTTTTGACTTAGTTGGTCTGGGATCCTGCTATTCAGGGCCCCAGGCTATCTGCTCTCAATGTAAAATGGACTCCATGTACATTAGGGATATAACAGATTGGGTATTGGTTCATCTCTGTGAGCCCCTGTATAGTGTACCATAGGTACCCAGGGCATTGGTGCATCCAAGGCCTACCAGGGGCTGCAGCATGTATTATGCCACCCCTGGCTGGCCATCCAAAACTGACACCACAGGCTGTTCACCCAGCCTGGGTAAGGTGGTGTAATCACCCCTTACTTAGATATAGTATACCTATATCTACCTTATATATAGACACATAGTAACCTATAAGCCACTCTTATGGTAGGCCTCGACAATCCTGGAGACAGAGTGCTTGGTTTTATGTGAGAGGGTGCCCTAGCATGAGCCTAGCCCCTCTGCAGCTTTCGAAACCATCTCCGTATAGCTGTTCTATGATATAGCCATACAATATACTTTTAAGTGCATTATAATCCTCGCGGTTAATGCTAACTTTGGTTTGGCTTTATCGAAATATGTCGTGTAAGGTGTCAAACACTTTGCAATACTACCCCTCCACCAGTCCTTGTGGCGGGGGTAGCATTCCACCCTTCTAGAGGGAGAAGACATGTAGTCACTGCTTTACCCGGGTAAAGTTAAACAGAGCCTCAGCATCACAAAATGGATGCTGCTGCCACAGACATGAGTCTGACCTCCTGTTGCTAGGGGAAACTCCAGCAAGGGCGGCCTGGACAATAGGTTTCCTATCCAGGGAGGTGCCAGCACCTCCCCAGACAGGGTTTTGTGTATTGGGGCAGGGAGGGCTGCATCAGCAGATGCGTTTTGAGACACTGCCTGGGGTACTCAAGGTGCTTCATGCATAGCCCGGATCAAACCAGTTGCTGGGGCACTCCAGCCCTGCGCTGGCGCAAAACTGGACAAAGGGAAAGGGGTGTAACCCCCCCTTCTCAGGTCCACCCATGGGAGGGACCTAGCTGGTAATCCAGCCCCTTAACTGAGTATAAGTATAGGAGCTATGTCCCCAGTACTTTAGATTATCCTGGATCAAAACTTTGATACAGAACTCTTGGACCTTCGACATTCTATTCTGACTAGAAGACAGAAAACATCTCCCTTGTGGTCAAGGAGTGACCACCCTGTGCAAACAGGCACCACCAGTAACTTTCCGATCTGCTTGGTCGACGCTCCCGCCGGAACCCGAAGACTTAGCGACACAGGAACTGGACTCTCAGACTTCTATTACTCCGGCCCAGATCCACAGCAAAGCTGAGACCCGTGGGGGACAAGAGAGACGTGGGACTGGAGACCCTGGACATCCTGAATTTTGCTAACGGCATCTACTCCTAAGGTAACTAGCAGTTGTGCATTGGGGTATGAGAATCCCCATCCCGAGCACCATTTGCACCAAAGCTCAGCCCTCCACACTCCACGAGTGCCGCGCGGGGCCTGCTCTTGCATTTCAGCTCAACGCATCTTCCCGGTTCCTAGTCCGTTGGCTAGTGAGCCCCCCAAAGACTTTTCTTTCAAACTATTCTGATTTCCTGGTTTCCCCAGGCTTGCACCAGCTTCCCTGCAAAGGAGAAGCACCACACACCTTGCTGGTCTGCACCGAAGCCAATCTTCACTTCCTGCGTGGGTTGCGGTTGCTAAGGCTTGTTGGGTCCAATCCGGATACCAACACTGCAGTCATCTAGATCCTTTCTGGGACAGCTTGAATCCAGCTACTGGTTGTCGTCGACACCTCCTGGACCTTGTGGCTGCATAGACAAGCTTCACCTCTTCACCTGAGATCATCGCGACATCGCCTGGTTCCTTCCTGGTACCTTCCTGGTCACTGGTTAGTGACCTAGACTCTGTCCTCTCTGCTTTCAGGTACTTCAGATCTTCGATCCACCCTTAGATCCACCCGGACACTTTTCCTCTGGTTGCCTGGAGCACTTCTTTGCAGATCTCCATGGAAAACATCGACGAAACCCGACACCAAAAGGCACCTATGCACCGGGCTTCCCTGGGTAAGGTAACACGAGTACTCCGGCGCTCCCGTGGGTATTGACTCTCCAAGTGTCCTAGTCTAAAGGAGTTTTGCTGTCTTCCATCCGGAAGTGCCCTTAAACAAAAACTTTGTAACTTCTTCGTTTCCCATTATAAGTCAATGGTAACTCACGACTGTGTTTAGACACTGCACACGTCTCACGTGGGCCTCCTACTTCCTAACCTTTGGTTGTTTAGTGTAGCCCCAGTAATTCCCCAGGCCCTTGGCCTACGCTCTATTTCAGACGTGGTTCATATACCACTTTCTTAGTATATGGTTTGTGAGGCCCCTATGGCATTACCATATATTGCGCAACTTATCGTATGCTAATTGAGTAACTTGTGATGTACTTTTACCTCTGACCACATAACGAGTGCAGAGGGGTTGTATTTAGAATAAATACATATATATTTGATATATACCTTGTGTGGTGTCCTTTTATTTGGCATCAAGAGATTATAAGTGGTAAAAAAACAGCTTCACATGCTCTCTGAAGTCTTAGCCTATTGACTGCTGGTCCATGCTACCACTAGGATAGCTTTCTATAAGGTTGACTTTACAACCACCAAATAAGGGTCGATTAGACTGGTGCAAGGTGCCCACTAGAACTAGTGGACATCATATGCCAGGCTAACTTCTCACACTCCCTATTGTAAATTGATGTATGGATTAGTGATTCCATGTTTGGCTATTTTGGTTTACTTGTCAGACCCTAGTCTAGTGCACTGAGTGTGCCAGGGCGTGTAATCCAAACGCTGCTGGTGGGCCTGCAGCACTGGTTGTGCCACCCACAGAAGCAGCCTTGTAAAATGTGTCTAAGGTCTGCCATTGCAGGGCCTGCGTGCAGTCTGGTACTGTCATGCTGACTGGGCAAGTGCACCCACTTCCCAGTCCCTAAACCTTCCCTTTTCTTCATATCAGTCATCCCTATGGTGGGCCCAAGGGCAGGGTGCATTATAAGTATAAGGTACGACAAGCCCTGATGTGTGTGGCTTGTCCTAATAGTGAATTACAGCCATTTTAGTTTTTCACTATTGCAAGGCTACCTGTTCTCCATAGGCCAGAATGGGCTGTTAGAATTGTTACATTTTATAATCCTAACAGGCTCAGAGAACATGATTGAAATTAGAGTTTAGTATGCCTGAACTCAGATGAATAAAATACATCTTTTAGTGAAGTTTATTTTAATATTCTGTGATTGCAAATACCACTTTTAGAAAGTAAGTCTTTGCTTGTCTAACCATTCAAACCTGCCTCTGCTAGTTTGTGTATTCCTATGTCTGGTTTCATGAAGTGACAGGGCTGGGGGATTCCAGGAGACAGGCTGAGTCACCCAGTGGTGAATAGAGAGATCTGCATCTAGATGGGAGAGAGGAGTTCACCTGAACTCTGAATAGGGCTGTGCCTGCCTTCCACAATGCTGGCTCCACCCCATGGGGAGCGGCTGAAGTCTCTGCCCTGCACACTGAAAGAAGAGAAGGAGTCTTGTCTACAAAGTGCTCCAGGACTGTACTTGCCTTCCACAATGCTGGCTCCACCTCCTGTGGGGCGTCTGATGTTTCTGCCCTGCACTGTGAAAGGAAAGGAGAAGTCTGGTAAACAAAGTGCTCAGGAACTGGTTTGGACTAGGCACAGGCCCCTCCCCCCTCAGAGAACAAAGGATTTTGGGGTATAATTATTGGGACCCTGCTCCCATGAAATTAGATCACTTTTGGTCTACAAGAAGAAACCTTTACTTTGGAGAGGAACCTGAAGAAACTGAGGAGAGACTATTCCCAAGCTGAAGTGCTGCTTGCGGGATTGACCTGCAGTGGTTGCCTGACTGCCAAAAGAAGGAGAAAGGAATGCTGTGTACTGTGCTTTTAACTTGTGAAGGATCTCCAAGGGCTTGGAAAAGAGCTTGCCTCCTGCTAAAGTCTCAGGGACAACAGACTTCACCCCCCAGCTCCCCAGAGTTATTTTGGAAGTGCCTGCTGCTGTTTTGGGCCTTCTGAGGAACTGCGTGTCGCAAGGAGCTGGAAGAACGACTCAACGAGAAGAAGCGAGTCGCCGTCGCTGTGCCTGCCATCGCAACTCCAGAGAAAGAAGGGTGTCGCCGCTGGAACTGTCGCACTGCACCACATCGAAGAGAAGTCTGCCGTAACAGAGAGGAAGCGTGTCGCCGTCGCAACTCTGAAGAAAGAGGGTGTCGCCGCTGTGGTTGTCGCACTGAACAGCATCAGGAGAATAATCTCGCAACGAGGTCGGAGCATGTCGCCGTCGCTGTGCCTGCCGTCGCAACTCTGAAGGAGTGTGTCGCCGCTGGAACTGTAGCATTGCATCGCATCGACCAAGAGCACCTCGCATCCCCGAGAAGCTCACCGCCGTCAGAGCTGCTGCCGTCGCATCTTGGGTGTCGCCGCTGTAGTTGTCGCTTCGAGCGGAAGCTTCACGCATCGTAGAGAAGAGTGTAGCCGCTGGAGCTGTTGCCGTCGCATCGTAAGGATGTCGTCGCTTCAGTCCACGCATCTAATCGAGAGCTTCTCGCATCCCCGAGAAGCGTGCCACATCTGGAAGATCTTCACGTCTTTATTTCTTTGCACCTGAACTTTGACGCATTTCCCATCGCTGCGACATTGCTTGTTTTGGAAGCGCAAACCAACTTAAGGTACATTGACTCAGAGTGTCGCATCTGAACTGAACTGAACTAAGCTTAAATCTACCATCTTAAAGTAATCATAGTGTGTATTTGTCTTGTTTATGCTCTTGTGGTAACTCTATATAAAGTCTACTTATTTTTTATATAAAACCTGTATGGTGTCCATTTGTAGTGTTGTCACTGGGTTACTGTATGTGGTCACAACTGCTTAACTTACAACGCCTCTGAAATAAAGCCTTGGCTGCTCTCACCACGATACATTGAGGGTGAGCAGGGGTTATTTTAGGAGTGAAATCCCCCTTTCCCAGACTAGAGGAGAGGGTCCCTATTTGTCACAAGTACCAACCTGTGCCAACTAGAGCCCCCCAAATCTAACACTGACCCTGTGTCTCATGGTAACAGTCCTTGCCCGAACTGCTAAGCCATGTCTTCCCTGGACTGGAAACAAGCATCCTGGGACCGGTTTCTGGCTAATCAGCAGTCATCAGCCAGGCTAGCTTGAATCCAGTGGCAAAGTGAGCAAGGGACCCGCGTCTGGGCATACCCTGTCTACTTAGAGCGAACAATGCAAAACCAAAGGGGATGATGGATGGAGTGTTGAACATTGCAAGCACTCTCCCCCAGTCAACTGATCTGGGTTTAATCCATCATCTTTGTTAAGCTCACTCCGGTATACTAAACCTCTAGATGAGCAGGGTGTGGGGAGGGGGTGAGTGAAAAGGTGAAAGTGATTAGAACTACTCCATGATATGCTGGACGCTTTTAATGTTGCATTCGTAGGCCAGGATTAAAAGATACAACTATGACAGAGGGATATTCAATCTGTCAAAGCATTAGAAAGGTCGACATTTTTCAGCCTGACGCTCCCCATAGGGATGCAGCGGCTTTCATCAGGACCAACAGAGTATGCCTAATATGAAGTGCCAGTGACCACTTTGATTGGCTTGAAACAGTGGAAAAAATGTGTATGTCACTCAGACTTGGATTTTACTGGTCAGCAAACTACCTAGAAAGAGAAACAGAATATGTGCTTTTAACAAGAGTTAACAAAACATACAGCCCCTAATATGCATGCCTCTAATTGAAGTGCACGCAATGATCTAGTTTAATATAAGAGTAGTATAAATCACCTACCCAAAATGTTGGGTGAGCACATAGATACCTAGAACCTCGGTATAACAGAATCAATGCGGCAGACAGCACCTCCCCCACGAGCAACTGGAAAACTGCTGCCCTCGTGCACACGGGGATTTACCCGCTTGTGGACATTGTGAAGTAGTAGGCCCGCATACTTAGGAAATAAGGCATGCAGACATGGTGTGTATGGTTCTGGAACTGGGCCTAGGGCACGTACGCCCGGCCTCTTTATTAGCAGGGTCACTTGTGATGGGTGGGTGTACAGTGTATAACATCACACTCCTGAACACTAGAATGTGTCCAGCAGGACACTACATGACCCTACTGTGACTGCTCCCCTTCACCCACCCGTGCTTTCCTCACCGAGTGGGCTGAAGTGCTTGTGGGATTCTTGGAGTGGCACCCTTCCAACACTGGAGCAGCACAGTACACTGCACAGTGCTACGCAGTCCTTAAATGCATCCTGCTGTCTTCTCCCCATTTTTAGAAAAAAATAGTGCTGACCATACAAAAATTATAATAACTCCGTATTTAGAGTAACAAATCAACCTTAATTAAAGATTTGTTTGGTATTATTTATTTATACCCTTTTAATTCATTTGTTTTTTCGTTAGAAAATAGTTCAGACAAAAAGACATACCTTGTACATACAATTATTCAAAAAAGAGAAGGGGGAAAAAAGAAGAACAAACTTCAAATGACTGTACTTAATCACAATAACATTTACATAAAACATAGATCCACAACTATGTACATTTGCACAATTATTTGTGTACATGTACATAGTTGTGGATCTATGTTTTATGTAAATGTTATTGTGATTAAGTACAGTCATTTGAAGTTTGTTCTTCTTTTTTCCCCCCTTCTCTTTTTTTGAATAATTGTATGTACAAGGTATGTCTTTTTGTCTGAACTATTTTCTAACGAAAAAACAAATGAATTAAAAGGGTATAAATAAATAATACCAAACAAATCTTTAATTAAGGTTGATTTGTTACTCTAAATACGGAGTTATTATAATTTTTGTATGGTCAGCACTATTTTTCTCTAAAAATTTACATAGGGTCCAGCTGTCCTTACTCCCCAGGACCTATCTCCCTGTTTACAAAAGTCTTCTCCACATGGCACCCTCCTCACGGACAGGGCTGCGATGTTTGGGCGGGTATATCTTCACCCACTATCCTGTAAGAAGCAGGGCAATTAACTTCATGATCGCAAAGCTGGGGCAGATGAGGTCCAGTCGACCTCGTCACCAATGTAAAGTTGTGGGCCCTCGGTCCACATGCTAAGTGATAAACGACACAGACACATGCTTTTGGTGGGTATAACTGTCCCTGAGCACGTGCACCTGGGCCCTTTTATTAACAGGGTCACCTGACCAGTGACGCCTGTGTTGGATGGCTGTGGCGTGTAGTAGGAGTGCCCTTAGGGAGGGGCTGCTGCATGTCTTTTTCTGCAGGACACTACAAAGTTGTAGGCCTAATCTGCCCTCATTCCCCTTGTGTGGGGTCCACATAATATGGTCGGATGCTGGCTGTAAGCGCAAACTTTAAAAGTACTAGCCAGCCTCTTTTCCAAGATGCTTTCTGCTGGCTTAGCCTGTCCTGTAGTCACTTCTGGGTGGGACAGGCAAGTCCGGCAGCAGAGCACTGAACTGAGTGTTGTGGAGCAGGGACAAATCTAGGACTTGTGGGGCTCCAGGCAGAAAGGGAATATGTGCAGACCCTCTGAGGTACTGGGTTTTTAAGAACCGGTACAGAACCGGTAACCCAGCGGTGCCAGGGGATCAACACACCAGAGACCTCGGGTTCTCCTGAGTCAGACCGACAGAAACTTCAGAGTCTTTCAGGTGAAGTCAAAGATTCGTTTATTGGCTGCAACCAAGGTGACAGGGTCCTAGAAGTACGATACAAGTATATTCAGGAGACTGCACACTTTCACAAAGTTAGGCTTCTCTTCTTATACACAACATTTACCCTTTGGCGAAACATTCCTTGGGTGCGCGGTATTTCATTTATGGTTACTGATTACAAAAGGAAAGTAGAGTCATGATGACATGTACATATTTCACGTCATGCTGCCCATAACAAATCATCCGGCAAGGCCCAACATTTCATCAGATATCGCTGGACCCCTAATAAAAGTGGTCACCTCCCCATCATAAAGTAAGTGAAGGAAAGGAGCGAAGAGAGATGTGAGCGAGATATGGCAGGTGTGCGCGCTGAAATGGTTTTATGGCTGGTTGAGCCTAGATGCTATCTTGCTCGGCCACTGGGAGGGGACTGACCTAACGAGTTCGGCCTGGGGCAATGGTTCTAACTTGTACTGGGGTCAGGGAGAAGTCGATTAAGGAGTATGTGTCCTTGTGGAATCAAATTCGACTGGATTAAGGCCTATGTAGAGGGCAACATGCAACTAAGGGTTCAGAAGGTAAATGACGATTTCGAGGTGAAATCGTCACTCGAATATGCCGAAAATACATGTACTTGATGTACTTATCATTATCGGTCTTTTGATACCAAATTCGTCCTATTTCGACGAAGTTGTTATTCTCGAGTTCGTTACTATAATATGAATCCAGAATTTTCAGAACCACAGACCCTCCTTTTGCCCTTACATAGGCAATTAATCTATCCTCATGTTAATCTGAGTCCAGATCTATATTCCTAAAGTCATTGAGATGTTGCTGTAACATCATTCTAGTGCTGAGCTCATGTCTTGACACAGGCTTCCTTACACATGATGTAGCGCAGAGGCCACATATTGCAGGAGCACACTGTATGCATAGACAGAACAGGAAAAGAATGGCTAAGACCATCCCAATGACCATCAGAATTTTCCATCCCCAGGCAGATATCAGTCCCCAGAACCATCCCATTAATGACCAATCTCCTTTATCCACATGAACAGATTCGGAAATCTTATGTAGTTTGGAGATGGCCCCGTACACTGTTGGAGCATTATCTGGAATAAAAATGCAACAACTGGACTGGATCAATTTGCATACTCCACCTCGGTCCGCCAGTATCATATCCAAAGCGACCCGGTTTTGAAGGGTCATCAGTCGATCCGACTGGAGCTCAGCAGTCAAGTTACTAAGGGCACCAGCAGTTTCAATCACGGTGGATTCAACTACCCTTGTCAATTGCCTTATGTTTCTGCTGTTAATCATGGCTCCCCAGAACGGCAGAACACCCATTGCAAAGTCACCGAATTCTTGACCTGCAGTGTCTTCTTTACTCAAGACACCTCTAACTACCCTTGTCCGGTGGTAATCTGCCGCTGCTGTGTAGGTGGGAGGTAACAGGAATGAAACAAAACATGAGCCCGAGAAGTCAGGGGGCAACCATGTATAGGCTCTATCATGGCAGATGAAATAAGTACCCTTAGCGGCTAAAAAGGCAGGGGAAGTCTGGGATCCAAAAACGTACGTTTCTGTACAGACACTCTTCCCTAGCTGAGCTCTGGGATTCCTACCAATACCCTGCAGACATAGGTGACCTTGATGGGGTACGATCCAGATAGGGGACGGTCTCTTGGCTTGCTGTTTCTCACTTACTGTAGTGCCATATCCGGTCACATTCCAACCTACATATGCGAGTATCTCATCATCCGGGGTATCTTCGTAAGAAGTTACAACCTTGATCATGTCAACTATACCCTTGACTAAAGCGCTAGTCTTGAGGTTGTCTTTTACAGATCGTAGGGGTTGGATTTCTCGTGCATATATGAACATAGTCCTATATGCCCATACTGACCCATTGCGACTAAATGGCAGGACCAAATAGGGGATACCTCTATCCGTGGTGTGGGGCATGAGACCACACACCCAACAGTTGGTTGTGTTCATTACAAGTTGGTGTTGGTGTAATAGCTGAACGAAGGAGTTATTAACGAACTCTAATCTCCCATTTGATTCGTGGTCAGGCAAAGAGTGGAAAGAATGAGAGGAAACAGTAGGGGGAGGTATGGGTGATGTAGTAGGCGTGAATGTCACATGAAAAGAGAATAAAACATAGCTTATCAAAAAGACCATTACGCTAAATAGCATAGAAATACACATTATTATAAAAATTCTCTTCCTCATTGCTTTCCAAAGTCTCTGTTTAAAGTTCATTTGTTTGGCAGTTCTCTCCACATCAGGAAACTCCATCCTCTCTAAGGTGCTGCCCGCGGCGGTAGGTTGTTTCTGCTAAAGGATGCTTCCGTCAGTCTAGGGTGGCTCCCTTCGACCAACTGGAACCAGCAACCTATTGTTGTCAGCTGCACCCAAAAGTCTTTAATCAACCGCGACCCTAGCAGCGGAACCCGGATGGCGGTTCAAAAAAAAACAAAAATAAGCAAGTTACCTAGATGGGAGAATCTGCATTTTCAAAAATAGGATTTGGGGGAAAAAACACATTTTACATTAGTCCACATTTTTCTCTCGGATCATAAAATAAATCACTTTTATTCTAGTCTCTTTTTCTTGGTCGTAAATTATAGCGTCTTTTCCCGGGTACTGTCTGGTCCGGAAATAGTAGCTCAGGTTCCACAGAGTCCAATTGTTCTGATGGCGGCGTAGTTTCTTGAAAAATTTTCCCACTCTTACAATCACGTTTAGTTTCGTCTACACGTTCATCAGTTGTGCGCTTTGAGTCAGTGCCTCCTTGTCGGACCCATTGGTCATGTGGCAGAGGGAAGGGTATTTTCTTACAATGGATCCCGTGGACCCAATTGGCTTTCCCCTCCACTTTAACGGTTGACCTTGTAGACAGGAGGACGAGGTGAGGTCCGGTCCATCTGGGCTGGTCGTTTCTTGTCCTCTGGAAATTCTTGACCAGAGCCCAGGAGCCAGGGTCAATGGAGTGACCCGGTGTCTCAGAGACCGGAGGCAAGGTGTTGTGGACCTGTTGATATAAAACACGCAATTTAGCCGTCAATTCATACAAATAGTCAAGCAAAATTGGGTGTTGCAGCTCGCTAAACTTCGTGGGCCTAGGCACTCCCCATATGTTGGCTGGCCGACCAAATATTATCTCATAGGGGCTGAGTTTCATTCGCGAATGCACAGTCATTCTAGTGGATAGGAGTGCTAAGGGTAGAGCGTCAGGCCATTTAAGACCTGTGCTCGCTTGGATTTTGGCCAATTTAAGTTTAAGCGTGCCATTGTAACATTCCACTAATCCAGCTGATTGGGGGTGATTTGCAGCGTGGAACTTCTGACTAATGCCTAACCCTTCACACACTCTTTTCATCACACAACCCACAAATTCACTTCCGTTGTTCGACCAGACCATTCTAGGCATTCCGAATCTGGGGAAGAACTCTTTCACAAGGGCTTTCGCTGTGGACAAGGCAGTATTGTCTCTTAGGGGATAGGCTTCTACCCATCTTGAGAAGGCACAAACAACCACGAGTACACATTTTAAGTTGTTGCACCTCTCCATGTGTATGAAATCTAGCTGCAAAACCTCGAACGGATACGTAGGAGGTGAAAAATGACCAGCTGGAGTTGGGGTTCCCCTACCAGGAATGTGCTTCAGACATACCATGCAATTCTTGACAACATTCTCTGCACACTTGGGAATCCCTGAATTCTTCCACACTGGGGCCAACAACTCGCAAATCCCTTTCGCGCTGATATGGGCCATCCCATGAGCCATTGTAACCACTGCAGGCACGTATGCATCGGGTAACAACCATCTCTGTTGCTCTGTCGACTCAATCCAACAACCATTTGCGTCCATTCTCCCTGTACTTTCTTTCCACATGCTTAACTCTTTCTCCGTGGCCTCAGCTTGGATGGACTTCACACTTTCTAACGTGTCTTCACATATTCCAACATCACCAGTCCATCTTTCTGGGCTCGCAACATACATTCGGCTCATTATATTCCTTGCAGTATCCTTTGCAGTTTCATCAGCAAATGCATTTCCACGACCCACATCATCAATCACTTTCTTGTGTGCACTACATTTTACGATCGCTACTTTCAGGGGCAACGTCAGTGATTCAAGAAGCTCATTCACCAACTGACCATGCTGAATCTTAGCTCCATGCGAAGTCAGGAACCCACGTTCTTTCCACAATCGTCCAAAACTGTGAGCCACTCCAAAAGCATACTGACTGTCGGTATAGACAGTCACTTTCATTCCTTTGGATAACACACATGCTCTCGTTAACGCCACGAGTTCAGCGGCTTGAGCTGAACCATGTGGTATTCGCGCGGTTTCGACGATTGTGTGCAAAGTTGTGACAGCATATGCTGTAGTCACGTTACCATTTGGGAGTTTAAAGCATGAACCATCCACCCATAATGTACCATCACATTCAGCAAGAGGAGTGTCGAATAAATCAACTCTCCCTTTCGTCTCTTCCTCCGTTCTGAGGAAGCAATCGTGCTGTTCTGAATCATCCGATTCCTCAGCAATTGGTAACAATGTGGCTATGTTCAGGGTGCTGCACCTTTTGATGTGCACATGGCTCGCTAGTAGCGTCAATTCATAACTGGACAGTCGAGCACTAGTTAGGTGCTGTGTCTTGGTCCTATTTAACAACGTGTCTACTGCATGCGGGACCATCACGATTAGTGTATTATTCATTACTAGACCTGCAGACTGTCGAATAGAAACAGCTGCTGCTGCTGTGGCCCTTAGACAACTTGGCAATGCTCGTGCTACCGGATCTAAAGTTGACGAAAAATAGGCGCATGGCCGCTGTCTATCCCCGTACAACTGAGTCAGCACGGACAATGCACAACCCTCCTTCTCGTGGACATATAATGTGAAAGGCTTACTGTAGTTGGGGTTACCTAACACAGGGGCTGAACATAATGCTGTGCGTAATTCGAGAAAACTTTTCTGACACTCATCAGACCAAGGAATGGGATTGGGTGTATTTGTACACGTTAGTGCCAATAAGGGTTTGGCTAATAACGAAAAATTTGGAATCCACTGTCTACAGTACGATGTAATGCCCAAGAAAGCGCGTACTTCTCTCTGCGTTCTAGGCACATTCAATTTGGCTATTGCCTGAATCCTTTCTGGGGTCAGTTTCCTTCCCTCCTTCGATAAGAGATGACCTAAGTAGGTCACTTCTTGTCGGCAATATTGGAGCTTGGAAAGTGACACCTTGTGGTGTAGATCACATAGATGGCGCAGTAATTCCAACGTGGCCATTTTACATATTTTCTCAGTATCCGCAGCTATGAGCAAATCGTCCACGTACTGTACGAGAGTGGAACCTTTGGGCAAAACCATTGCGTCGAGCTGGCTTTTCAGAGCTTGACTGTAGATTGAGGGGCTTTCACAGTAGCCTTGAGGAGCGCGTTTGAAGCGGAAGCTTCGACCACCTAAACTAAAGGAAAAAATATCCCTGCTTTCCTCAGCAATCGGGATACTGAAGAAGGCATTCTTCAGGTCAATCACCGAAAACCAGGAGGCAGAGGCTGGAATCATAGTCAATAATGTTGTGATGTCAGGGACAACTGGGAATTGTGGCACCACTATCTTATTTACCTCTCTAAGATCAATCACGAATCGATACACAGGTGGCTGAGAAGGGTCAGTTCGTTTTAAAACAGGCAGAACAGGACTATTGCAAACGTTGCCTCGTGTTTCTTCAATTACGTCTTTCTCAATCAACTCGTAAACAATCGCTAGCAAAGCTCTTTCGCCCTCATTGGATATTCTGTATTGGGGAATTCGTGGCATTTTGACATTCGACTTCAATGTTACAACATATGGTGGAATTTCTAAAAGACCTACATCATTCGGACCAGTAGCCCAAAGAATATCTGGTAGAAGTGCCAATTCTGCTGGAAGCGTATTTCTCGACAAATACATGGGAGAAACCACTTTCTTACCTAAAGTCAGTTGTACTCCTGAAGGAGAACAGTACAGGGTCGCATACAATCTTTTTAGCAAATCTAATCCTAGTAAATTTTCACCACAACCTGTTGTCAAAATAAGGGGTGCTTCGAATTCACAAGGACCAACAGAAAGAGATAAAGGGTCAGAAATCGGATTTCTAACCGGGGCGCCAGAAAACCCTACGGAAACGTTTATTTCGCCAGACAAAGGTGCGCCAGGGAGTTTGGAGTGCATAATAGAACTCTTTGTAGCACCAGTATCCAACAGAAAAGGTTCTGACACACCCGATGTAGTCACCTCAACGTAAGGTCCATTCTGATCTACTGGAACTGAAACAACTCCCTCTCCTTGTCTAAGGCTGGCCTAGCAATCATTATTCTCCCACTGCTCATTTTCTGTGTAATACTCATCAACGTAGTATTGAGCTGTCCTGTCAGATACGTTATTTTGCTGGTCAAACCTGTTCATAGAGTTTTGTGGTGGAAGGGAACGTGCGTCCTGAGGGGCGTTTCCACGCCCTCTGCCTCTAGGCGCTTGCTGACTTCCACGACCTCTTACACCAGAAAATTCATTTGTACGTTGCGGTAGAGCAGGACAGTCATATTTGTAATGACCCTCTTGTTTGCAATATACACACTGGTTGGGACCTACGCGGTTTTGAGTGTAATCGAATCTCTGCAAGTTTCTCTGAGGCTGCTGAAAAGTGTTCTGGTAGTTTTTTGGAAAATTATTATTTTTATTACCACCACCACCACGTGGAGGGTATGCTTGCTGTAGCAAAACCTTCGTTTTGAGTTCTCTAGTTTTCTTCTCTACTTTATCTTTCTCATCCTTGTCTCTATTCTCGTAGTACTGTGCGGTAGCTAATATCTGGGCTGAAGATGAGACTGCCCAAGAACTTTCCGAATCTTTTAATTTCCTACACAAGTCTGGAAGTAGGTTGTGCACAAATTTATCGACAAACAATCTCTGACCACCTTCTGTGGTCATATCTTGACCGCTGTGGTCAATGAATGTTTCTTCAAATCTGGTGAAGAAATCTGACACAGTTTCTTCTTTCTTTTGCTTGCATGCAGATAACTTATCCCAATTTACGCGTATCGCAGGCATTATCGTTTTCATGTAATCTACTATTCTACCAGGTAGTTCCGCTATCAGAGGCTCAGGCTTGGCACCACCAACTTGTCGTGCGTCTGCAGCAGTAATATTAGCCCACGTGTCACCTAATTCCTGGTCATGATCTACATGGCGAATTTTTCCCCATAAGGGCTGTGGAACAACGTTCCCGAATAACATATCGATATCGGCCAAATTCATTATACATGACCCAGCAGTTTGCGACAATTCTTTATAGTACCCTGCAGGATTTTTACGCGGATCTGGTAGTGTTTGTTTGAGTGCTAAAACTTCAGCTCGCTTCCATGGGACATGTACCCATACGCGGTGAAAGTGGGGCAGGACAGGTGGGACAGCTGTCGCGTCACCCTCTCTCCATTGTGGGGGAACTTCTCTCATAGGGTATTGTCGTGCCTTTTTCCTACTAGATGCACTAGATTCTGATGGTGACCCAGAACTACTTCCCTTACTTCGATATGATAACAGCATTTCAACTGCTTTTTCCACATCGGGACCTACAATCATACCCAGACTAAAGTGAAACCTTATACGACACATCTCTTGTGGGAGGCAATCCTGATCATTATCTTCTAAATCTTCGCAAAGAAAAACACACATCTGTTCGAACACATATCTCTGTGTCGCTGTTTCCCATTGAGGAAAAACTTCCATGACAGACTGTAAATCATATTTTGCAGTGTCCAAGACCCATTTCCGAGCTAAACTATTCAGGGAATCTCTCTCTTGATAATCAGGCAGTTGACTTCGCAACTGTCTTCTACTTATGTTAGGGGTCGTAGCAGGCGACCCAAAAAGGGGTAAAAGAAGATTAGTAACAGTACTGGCCATTTTCTGCCGAAGGGAAGGTGAAACGGAAGAACAAACAGATGAAAAGACGGGATGAGATAAGGCGGGGGTAGAGATGGCAGAAGAGGTATGAGGAATGATAGATATAGAAATAGGCAAAATCATAGAAGGGGCATTAGGAGATGTAGAAAGTACTGTAGGCAGAATCGTAGAAAACACAGGTGAAGCAGAAATTGTCGGTGGGCCTGAAGGAGGCTGCACCGAAGAAGTAGGAGCCAGCTGAAGAACAGCTGGTGAGTGCTGTGGAAGAGCCAGAGGCGCAGTTTGTGCAACTAAAGGTTGCGGGGGTGCTGTAGCATTCTGCGCATAGGGGGGTGGCGAAGTTAATAATTGCGACATTAATTGGTCTTTGTCACGCTCTTTTGCGGTCCCTTGCTGAAGAGACGGCAAAACTGGATAACACTTATCTATTGCCATTTTACGTTGCCTGTGCAACTGTTCATTTATCTGCTCTTCCTCATTATCTTTAGACTGCACGGCAGCTTGCATTATTGAAAGTCCTTCTTCTCTCTTATTTTTCTTAGCTAATTTAATTTCTTTTTGTTTGGCTTCTTTGCGCCATATGCGGAAAGAGTCAAACATCGCCGGCCGGGCTTTCTTTTTGAAGAGTTTAACTTCAAGGTTGTCTAAGATTTCAGAATCAAAGCTACCATATTGGGGCCATTTTAAAACACCATCTTTCCTAGTGTATTTAATCCATACCTCGTTGTAAACAATGGGGCCTACCCCATGTTTAACGTACAGCTCGTAAGTCGGAGTTCCAACTGGAGGAACCGGACATGAGTCCTCCAATCGGGAGTCCCTATTATTATTACCAAGACAAAACAAATTCCCGAGTCTAAGACCAGGCATCCTTGCTCTCTAGTCTAGTTCCAAACTTCAAAGGATTTATCGATTACGATATTTCTCGTGAAAACACGAGTCCTTCGGTTATGGTGCTTGCAAGAACCAATAAAAACCTTTATGTATCTCTAAGATATCACAAAGTAAGTCCAACTAAGGACTAGGAGACGCTCCACTTATACTTAACTGAAAAATATCGATGGCTTCACCAGAAGACTCGTCTCAGCGTTTCGCTCTCCCGAAAATTTCAAGGGTCCAACATCAGGGCGATAGCCAGGGCAGCAGTCCTTGTAGCCGTCGGGAAGCGGGGAACCTCGCAGTAAAGACCTTCGGACCACGTCGACATGCAGGGGTCGATGAGGTGGTGGGCCCTCCTCCGGAATTTTCACACGAAGCTCCTCACGATCTTCAGGCTGATTGGTACCACTGGAATCGCCCCAAACGCTGGGCGCCAAATGAGGTACTGGGTTTTTAAGAACCGGTACAGAACCGGTAACCCAGCGGTGCCAGGGGATCAACACACCAGAGACCTCGGGTTCTCCTGAGTCAGACCGACAGAAACTTCAGAGTCTTTCAGGTGAAGTCAAAGATTCGTTTATTGGCTGCAACCAAGGTGACAGGGTCCTAGAAGTACGATACAAGTATATTCAGGAGACTGCACACTTTCACAAAGTTAGGCTTCTCTTCTTATACACAACATTTACCCTTTGGCGAAACATTCCTTGGGTGCGCGGTATTTCATTTATGGTTACTGATTACAAAAGGAAAGTAGAGTCATGATGACATGTACATATTTCACGTCGTGCTGCCCATAACAAATCATCCGGCAAGGCCCAACATTTCATCAGATATCGCTGGACCCCTAATAAAAGTGGTCACCTCCCCATCATAAAGTAAGTGAAGGAAAGGAGCGAAGAGAGATGTGAGCGAGATATGGCAGGTGTGCGCGCTGAAATGGTTTTATGGCTGGTTGAGCCTAGATGCTATCTTGCTCGGCCACTGGGAGGGGACTGACCTAACGAGTTCGGCCTGGGGCAATGGTTCTAACTTGTACTGGGGTCAGGGAGAAGTCGATTAAGGAGTATGTGTCCTTGTGGAATCAAATTCGACTGGATTAAGGCCTATGTAGAGGGCAACATGCAACTAAGGGTTCAGAAGGTAAATGACGATTTCGAGGTGAAATCGTCACTCGAATATGCCGAAAATACATGTACTTGATGTACTTATCATTATCGGTCTTTTGATACCAAATTCGTCCTATTTCGACGAAGTTTTTATTCTCGATTTCGTTACTATAATATGAATCCAGAATTTTCAGAACCACACCTCTGATTTGCACACTGCATGATGACCCAGGAAATTACATCACAGATGGTAGGCACCTGCACACCTGGCCTGTCACTTGCCCGTGGCCTCTAGTTTCTGCTTGTTCTAGCTTGCTCCAGTTACACCGCTTCTACCAAGGTTTTCCTGCCCGTGTTTTCCCACTCACCGTTCTTCCCGTCAACAGAAGCCCAGCCCACCTCACCCCCTACTTAATGCATGTCACAGTGTGACCGCATCAGTACGCACCAAGACACCTAGCCTGCATCTTGCCTGTGGCCTCCAGTTCCCGCTTGTTCCAGCCTGATCCAGTGACAACACCACTATCCGTGAATTCCTGCCTGGGTTTTCCCACTCATCATTCTTCCTTCCAGCAGAAGCCCCGCCCACCATAGGACCTACCTAATGTAGGATGCCGCACCAAAGGGCTCAAAGCCCATCTGCACCTGGACCACACCCAGCTCCACGACCCCTGGCCCATCCGCCCCCCTGAAGATACACCATTGCTGAGCTCTACACCCTCAACCCTAGACGTTGCAACAAACAGTGGCATCACATATACCCATGCTCCACATAAGACCTTTCACCTGCAACCACTGTTGCGTCGCATGTCACAGGACACACACGAGCCCACGACCAGCCCCACCCCGAACACACCACAGTCACCACCTGAACAAAAACGCTGTCATGAGCCCTTCTCAATACATGCTCACTATGCAAAGACGACTGAGATTTGGGACCTCATCTCCACCCTCACACCTGATGTCTTCTTCCTCACTAAGACCTGGCTCAACCCCACTTTACCGCCCAAAATCCCCACCGCAATACCTGAAGGGTACAAGATCACCCACTGCGATTGCATCAACATGCCTGGTGGAGAGATTGTCATCATACACAAGGAATCCATTCAATGCACCACCAAAAATGAGACATCATCCCAGCCATCGAACACCTCGACCTTCGACTTCAAACAGACAGCAAAACCACCATCAGGGGTCCTCTCACCTACCGGCCTCCAGGACCACGTACAGCCTTCTGTAACTCAATTCCCGACTTCATCGCCCCCCTCACGATAGACCACAACTACATTTTCCTCTGTGACCTCAACTTCCATATTGATGACCATAATGACATTAACACTACTAACCTACTTGACAGCATGAACAACTGGCTCACCTAATTTGTCCATGACCCCATGCATACCGCAGGCCACATGCTAGACCCCCATCTTCACCTCCAGTGACCTCATCAGGTATAGCCACACCACGGAACTCACCTGGACTGATCACTCCATTGTCCACTTCAACTTCAGCAGCCCACAGACCTTTGCCCACAGTCTGCCCAATGCTCCCTACTGCAGCAAAATCTCAAAGGGCACATGGATCAATGCCCTCAACACCACCCACCCGTCTCCTCTAACAAACTAGACCAGAACATCGGAAACTTTAAAAATTGGATCACCAACTGCACTGACAGCGTTGCTCCTGTACACCACAACACCCACAGAAGGTCCACCAAGCTGGCTAGCTGATGGACTGTAGACCTCAGACCCATAAACAACTGGAAAGGAGATACAGCACCAGCAAGAACACAATCAACAAAACCGCCTTCAAGGCAGCCCTTAAGTTCTACCACAGACAGTTGAGAGAATCTAAGAAAAGGACCTTAGCCTCATGCATCGAATCAAGCTCCAATAACAGTAAAGAACCCTCCAACGTCATCAAAGAGCCCTCCAACCCCACAGCTGCAACAAACAACATTACCTCCTCACAAAAACTCTGCAACAACCTTGCAAACGTCTTCCATGATGAGATCACTAGCATCTACAGAAACTTCAAACCCCAGCCCAAGGCCACTGACTTCTTCAAGCAACACAATGACCCCGCTCCCAATGCAGACATCCGACTAATAGAATGGAGCCAAAACACTAACTCCATCATGAGCTTGGTCCACTCTGGGCCCCAACCAACCACTTCTTCAAGTTAGGCGAAGCTAGAATCAGCCAAATACTCCCCACCTTGTTCAACACCTTTATTGCCACCTTCCCCAAGCACAGGAAACATGCAGAAGTGAATGCCCTTCTATAGAAACCATCAGCAGAACACAACAACTAATGACCGATCTCCCTGCTCCTGTTCCGTGCTAAAGCATTAGAAAAAGTCACCAACTAACAAATCTCCTCACATCTGGAACAAAACCTCCTACTCAACTCTTCCCAATCCAGATTCCGCAGCAGCCACAGCACTGAGAGGGCCTTCAATGAGGATTCACAGTGTTGCACTATGTCCGCATGCTGCAGGGGAGGGAGATCAGACCGGCCTGTTTCCTTGGCCCTCGCAGTGTTGCAGTACGGCTGCAAGGTGCAGGGGAGGGAGACCAGACTTCTACGGTTGTCACCTGGCTAGCATTCTACCAACATGGCAAGTATTTTCATGTCTAGACAGAAGAAACATTGGATAAAAGAACAAAAGCTAGTGTGTATTTGAACAAAAAAGAACAGAATCTATCAACATAGCTATCACCTATAGGCTATAAATTAAAAATCATCCAGGCCAAGAAAAGCTACTTCTCTGAAGGTTTTTGACCCTGTTGAAAGAATTATTCCATATTAGAACTACAATTTGCTTCAGCCTCTTAAGGTACCTTACAAAACTGATGTAATATTAAATAATGTAAAACCTTTCAGTGGCTACTCACACTATCCAAAATAAGATTACTTTAAACTCTTTCAGACTGATGGACATGGCTGTTCTTGGTACCACTGTTACAAGCTGCCGACCTGCCAGTTTATGCCCAGTTCATGAAACCTCTTTTCCCTTTTCTTAAAACTCAGTTGCAGGCCTTCATTAACTCTAATTTAGGGCAAGGTATTTTCCCGATCATGTTGAAAAATTTCACATTGAAATCAATAAAAGAAATATTCACTTGACTCACACGATCAACCACCTTTGGCCAATTTGCCTTCTTCTGTTCCATGGATATTAGTTTTAAACAACAAGCAATTTTTGGTACCTTTCAAGCCAGATTCTAAACAGGACAAAGTACAGAACTGGTAATTCTATTATTTTTGAATGATCTTTGGCACAGGGTTGACCATCGGTGTTTTGGGACACTGGGGCGTATAGACTTCTCAAAAGCCTCCCATACCATCAATCATTCCATCCTGAAAGAATCAGAGAAGAAGCGAGGCTGGACTGGGCTGCTGAGTCAAATAAATTACATTATTTCTCTCTGAGGATCCGCAGATCACTAAGTTACCAACTTTTTACTCCGGGACGAAGCCATTGAGCTTTGGTGTTCCATAGGAGTCAATCATGTATTTTCCCCTTTTTCAATCCACTCTCCGACAACAGGGGTCAGTTTCTATATGTCAATGAAGGACACTCATATCATATTTAGCCTGTTTAACCAGAGTGCAAATTTGAACCTTGCACGAGGTGTACAGACAAAGGGGCTTATTTATGGTATTTTGGCAAAGGGCAGCGCAGCATGGCACCTTGCTGTGTTGCCCTACACCAAAGTGAAGGGGCAGGAATGCACTGTATTTAAGCAATACGGTGCATTTGTGTCCTTTCTCCCTGCGCTGACTCCATTTTGGAAGCATAGTGCCAACTTAGGCACCCTTGCACCATGGTGCAAGGGTGCCTCCGTCGCATGCAGGATTGTTTTTGCGCAGAAAGGGACAAGATTAGGGGCCTTGGCTTTAGCACAACAGTCAAAAGGAAGGCTGTTAATCAGGCCCTCAGCTCCTATGAGACAGAGAGATTAGAGAGTGAAGGCCAGACTTCAGGAGATGATCCTGCAGAGGGGGGCTTAGCCCTAACAAGCAATCAGGAGGGAGGTGACGACTAAAACTCTCTACCCTTCCAAAGACCCCCTTCGCGAGTGGGAAGTGACAGAAGCACCTCCAGTGTTCCCCCCAATGGTAAGATGGTAGCACCCCTAGAAGTTGAGCTTGGCCTACTCTCCCTGGAGGAGAGAAAACTTGATCTGGATGAAAGGAGACTAGCCCTTGTTGAGCGAAGGGCAAAGATTGGTTTCAAGCCCAAAGATAATGTATGCAGCAACTTAAATAGGGAAAAGGAGGAGTCTTTTGACCCCAAGGTCCCCAAAGGGATTGTCTCCAAGTTTAGTGATGATGATGTTATCGATAAATGACTTACCGCTTTTGAGAGGGCTTGAAAAATGAGGAAAGTAGGTCACCAACACTGGGGCTCTCTACTGTGGGAGTTATTCTGGGTGAAGGGCAGAGATAGGCTTCTGACCCATAATGAGAAAGTGGCTGAGTCCTATCAAACCACGAAGGAGACCTCATAGAAGGGCTTGGACTCCCCACATAGGAGTACAGAGACTTTGTTGTCTCCTTAGTCAAAGCACTGGGGTCTTCATTAATGGCTGTGAAGTGGATACATATGATGGGCTGTATAGTTTACTTACCACAGAGAAATTGTGGCAGCCTCTAGTAGATTCCAAACTGTCTTCTCACAGAGAGCTGGTGAGGATAGCTGACAAATGGGTCAGAACCAGTGTCCAGGAAGATTAAAGATGGGTGTAACCCCAGAAGGGTGTTACGGCTTCCCAGCAAGGGAAGGAGGTGAGCACCAACAAAGAGAAAAGGAGGTAGCACTCTAAAGGCCCCCAAAAGTCATCCAAGCAGGGTGGGCCCGCTGCTCTTGCCAGTCCTCAGGAAAGGGGTATCAAGGTAAGAATTGAGATCAAGAAGGCTGGGACATGCTATGACTGTCAGCAGGCAGGGCACAAGAAGAGGGATGCAGTACACCCGAAGAAGTCTTCCACTGGAGGACAATCCAAGGGATGTGCTGGTGTTTAGATGGGAGTGTACTCTGGAGAGGCCAGAGGATGCACTGAGGCTCCCTTAGTTTCCCTGGGTGGGGTAGACATTGGAGCACTTACCTCCAAGTCTGGACAAGTACAGACAAAGACCAAGAAGCATTGGGACTGAGGTAGCGGCTCTGAGGGATACAAGTGCTAGTGTCACCATGGTTGCAGCCAGACTGGTTTTTCCAGACCAAGTGATTCCTGGTGTTAGTCACCAGATTAACAGTGCTGACTATGAGACAAAGCTCCATTCAATGGCCCTGGTAAACTTACAGTTACCAGGGCCAAAGAAGGTAACTGGCCCAAAGAAGGTGGTTGTGTCCCCTGCCATACCTGTTGAGTGTCTGTTAGGCAATGATCTGGAAACTTCTGCATTTATTGGGAGGGTGGGCTCCTGAATACTGAGGCCAGGGACCCCAAACTAGGGGCTTTCAGAAGAGTAGTGGTCCCCCAGGTGTACGGAGAGTTCATCTTAACATTGCCCATGACATCCACCTTGCTGGACATCTGGCACAAACCAAGCCCTGGGACAGATTGGCTGCCCATTTGTATTGGCCCCAGATGTCTCTGAAGTTTTGTCGCTCTTGTGTGACTTGTCAAGCCAGTGGCAAGACAGGCACACAACCAAAGGCTCCCTTAATTCCACTACCCAGGTTTTTTGGAGAGGGTAGGGAGTGACATTGTTGGTCCCTCTGACACTCCAACTGCATCTGGGAACAGACTTATCCTAGTGGTAGTGAACCATGCCAATAGATATCCAGAGGTAATTCCCCTCAGGACTGCAACTGCTCCTGCAGTAGCAAAGGCCCTTCTTGGAAGCTTCATCAGGGTTGTGTTTCCCGAAGAGGTAATCTCTGATAGAAGCACATACTTCATGTTTGCATACCTAAACACTATGAGGAATTAATGTGGTGTAAGTTACAGATTAATCATTCCCAGACTAATGGCTTAGTTGAGAGACTCAACAAAACCATAAAGGGCATGATCATGGGCCTCCCTGAAACACTCAGAAGGAGCTGGGTTGTCCTATTAAGATGCCTGTTGTTTGCCTACAGAAAAGTACATTATAAAGAGGTTGGCTTAAGCCCTTTTCAACTTCTGTTTGGCTATCCTTTAAGAGGTCCTCTAAGTTTTGTGAGGGAAGGTTGGGGGAAGCTTCGCAAACAACCCAAGCAGGACATAGTGGACTATCTACGGAGCCTGCGTTCTTGCATCGCTGAGTACATGACGAAAGCAAACAAGAACCTAGAGGCCAGCCAGGAGCTGCTCAAGCTATGGCATGACCATAAGTCTGCTCTGTTAGAGTACTAACCAGGTCAATTGGTGTGGGTGTTGGACCCTGTGGCTCCCAGGGCTCTCCAGGAGAAATGGCCTTGACCCTACCACGATTTGGAAAAGAAAGTGGTAGTTACCTCTCTGATAGACTTAGGCACCCCTAGGACTCCTTGCAGAGCTCTCCAAGAAAATCGCCTAAAGCCACACCAAGACAGAACTGACATGACTATGCTAATGGTCACAGATGGAGGACAGGAGGAGTAAAGTGAGCCCCTCCCTGACCTACTGTCAACAAACCAACAAGATGGTACAGTGGACAGTGTAGCCCTGTCTGACACTCTCACTGTACAGCAACAGATGGACTGCAGGCAGGTCCTCAGCCAGTTTGCAGAGCTCTTTTCTTTGACCCTTGGTCACACAAACTGGTGTGTCCATGAGGTGGACACAGGTGACAGCTTTCCTGTCAAGAAAAACATATATAGACTCTCTGATCAAGTGAAAGCATGCATCAAAGCTGAAGTAATAAATATGCTAGAGCCGACTGAACCCTCTGACAGTCCCTGCACCAGCCCAGTGGTACTGGTCCCAAAAGCTCACTCAAAGGGTGGGAATCCTGAGATGAGATTTGGTGTGCATTACAGGGGGTTAATGCAGAAATAATGACTGATGCACACCCTATTCTCAGAGCAGATGAGCTTATTGAAGAGCTTGGGCCAGCCAATATTCTCAGTACCTTATATTTGACATCATGGTACTAGCAAATTGGCTTGACCCAACGACCAAAGGAGATGTCTGCATTTTCAACTCCAGATGGACATTTTTAATTTAAAGTGAATCCCTTTAGTCCGAGAATGCACCCAACACTTTGTTGTAAAGGTTAGTGAATAGAGTTTTTTCAGGCCTGGATGGCTTAAGAGCAGCATATCTAGATGATATTGCTGTCTTTACCTCCACCTGGGAGGATTGTCTGGTCGTCTTGAGAGAGGTTTTGCAGGCCCTGCAGAAGGTAGGCCTCACTATCAAGGCAAAAAGTGCCATATAGGACAGAGTTCAGTTGTCTACTTGTGCCACCTTGTAGGTAGAGGCCAAGTGAGACCTCTCCAACCCAAGACCTAGACCATTCTTGACGGGGTGGTTCCTAAAACCCAGATCCAGCTCAGGCCATTCCTTGACCTGATTGAATATTATAGAAGGTTTGTGTCGGTGTAGGGTACCATTGTGGCCCCTCTCACTGAGCTTACTTCTAAGAAGCAGACAAAGAAGATCATTTGGACCACGGGTTGTCAAAATGCCTTTGACACCCTGAAAGCAGCCACGTGCTCAGCACCTGTCCTAAAAGCACCAGATTATGGGAAACAGTTCATTATTCAAACAGAACATGGGTTAGGGGCAGTGTTGTCACAAACCCATGACGAGGGCCAGGATCAACCAGTTGCCTATTTCAGCAGGTGACTCCTCCTTGGGGAGCAGCGTTGGAGGGCCATTGAGAGGGAAGCCTCTATTATGGTCTGGTCCCTGAAGAAGCTGAGAACCTCCTTGTTTGAGACTCACTTCAAGGCTCAAACTGACCACAGACATCAAAAGCATCATTCACGAACATCAGTGCAGCATTCATGCACATAGAGCAATATGGGGACGTATGCGCCCCACAACTGAACACAGGCTCTGTGATGGGGCTGATGCATAGGTTACTTTGGTACTGAAGAGTCCGCGCCTCAATATGCAGGAGGCAGGATGCACAAATATCCTAAATGTTTAGGTCTCGCTTACAGACAAAACAAGCATTGGCATAGCCAATGGGTCTCGCCTTTCGGACCTTATAAGTCTTTAGTTATGAAGCACAATACCCTTGTTTTTAAGGCCCTTAGCATCACGCTGTTTGTTCATTTGCATCTCACAGATGCTGGGAATGAAGAGATTACAATCTTTACTGCAAGGCTCAAAGCACTTAATTAGCTTGTCCTGGTTTCCTTTCACAACTGGCAAAAACAAGTTAACATTTCACACTATACTAGACTTTCAGTCTGTCTTTTTTGTTTCCCTTTTCAGACATTATTTACAGTTGAGGGCTAATGCCGAACTGGCTGCGTGCACCTTGCATGGATGCGGGTGGTAGACACTGCAGCCGATTCTTTTTGGTTGTGAACATATGATCTGCTTCCCAAAGTGGGCCTAAGTCCACTGTGCTGCATCATTAGTATACGTGAAATTGTTCTTCAGTCGTACTTTCTCGCATGTTATACTAGCAGTATCAATATTTGTATTTTATGTTATGCTCGTGTTATAGCGTACAATGGCGCAGCGCTTCACGCTGTTATATAGTTGTAACCTCTGCTTTTATGAATTCCCAACGAATGGCACGCCATGTACCGACTCGTAAGGATAGCAAGGTGAGTTCATGTCTTAATTAAGTGCAGTAAATATACCATCACATCAAATGTCAGCAGCGAGCGTGAAACTCCCTGTTGTTTAAAATTGCACCTGCATCTGCACAAAACAAAACATTCTTATTTTCAGCTATGCTCGTGTTATAGTGAACATGGGCTCAGCCCTTCAGGCTGTTTTATAGTTGTAACCGCTGGCCTTACGAATTCCCAACGAATAGCATTACAATGTACCAAGGGCCTCATTTATGAAAAGTGACGCATCGCTGCGTGTAAACAGCGATGCGTCACTTTTCACTGCGCCCTCCTTGCTACACCAATGATGCGTCATATTTACAGTATGACGCATCATGGCGCAAGGAGTTACAGATACGTCAGTATTTCTGACGTATCTGTATGGCGCAAAAGTGACGCATTGCTGGAGTGTGTCACAAAAGTGACGCAACTCCAGCAATGTGTCCTTTCACATGTGAAAGGGCCTGCGTCAGTCTTACGCCTGCTGTGAGGCAGGCGTAGGAAATTGACGCATTTGTGTCCTAGAAGTGGCGCAGTGAAATCTTATAGATTTCACTGTGTCACTTCTATGACCCTTTCTCGCGTCAATACACCCCCCTTGCATACATTATACCTGGCACAGGTATAATGTGGCGCAGGGGTTTACAAAGTGATGCATCTACCTAGATGCGTCACTGTGTAAATATGACACAACAAGGCGCATTTTTTACGCCTCGGGTGCGTCACAAAAAGTGATGCACCCGCAGCGTAAAAGTGACGCACAGCCTCATAAATGAGGCCCCAACTGCGTAAGGATAGCAGGGTGAGTTGGTCAGTATTAAGTGCCGTAAATATACAATCATACTTTATGTCAGCAGCGAGCATGAAACTTGCTGATCGTTTCCAATTGCACATGCACCTGCATAAAGTAAAACATTCTTATATTAAGTTATGCTCGTGTTATAGTGTACATGAGCTCAGCGCTTCAGGCTGTTTTATGGTTCTGACCTCTGGCCTTACTAATTCCTAACCAATTGCACACCATGTATCAACTGCGTAAGGATAGCAGGGTGAGTTGATGTCAGCATTAAGTGTTTTTTTTTACAAAAACATACATAAAATACATTCTCATTTACAATGCAATATTTTAAGGTATTGGCATTATAAATGACAATGGCATTTCTTTATCTATTTTCAAAACTAACACATAGATAAACACTTTAACATTTATAATGCGGATAGCTCTAACTTTTGCAAATGCGAGACCTATTGCATTGCCAAGACTTGTTATAAATGGAGTTGCAAATTTTCTTGATGCTATTAATACTGACGCATTCCAATTTTAATGTTCGTGGACGACATGCTGATAATCTCAAAAACGCAAGGGGGATTGCAGCGTGCCCTCCAGCGCTTTGAAGAGTTTTGTCTTCTGAGGGGTCTTAAAATTAATTTCCTAAGACAAAGTTTATGGCATTCAATTAGCATAGATCATTTAAAGGGAGAATGATGATGGGTGGGCTACCCCTGGAGCAGGTTGGTGCTTTTATTTATCTTGGCATCAAACTGCAGAAGGATAGGAGGTGGAAGCCACACATTGAAGGCATGACACTAAAGCATCGGCAGCTCGCTGGAACCCTAAGAAAAGAATGTAAAACTACTTTCACTAAACCCCTAAGCCCGGTACTCCAAAGTTACAATACCAAAGTGGTGAGCTCAGTTCTCCACAGGGCCGAGGTGTGGAACTTTGGAAACCTGGCCCACCTTACAATAGCGGAACACACGTTCTTCAGCGCAATTACTAGTATGCCACAGAGTATACCGATGCTCCCTCTAAGGAACGACCTAGGAAGATAAGCTCTGAGGGACCTGGCCATACTACGCCCAATACTATTCTGGCGTAGAATCTGGTGTACAAAGGAATTGGCCGTGTTCACACAGGGCCTAAGGGATATCGTAAACACGGTCCGCTTCCATGAAATTAGTTGGCTGCGCAAACTAAGAAGTTTGTTGAAATAAAATGTGCCTGCAACACCTGTGGGATTCACCCCCCACCGAAACATTCCCAACAAAAAATTGTCTTAAAGAAGTTCATTGGGAAACAGTGGTGCATGATGAGTTTAGGCGCCATGATACAACTTCTCTCTCGGGGCTTTTTCTTCAGACCAAGCTATGCCCTGGCCTTGAGCCGTATTGGGACATTATTGAGAACCCTCTGGATCGCAAACTCTATTTCCAATTTAGATCTGGATCTCTTCCATTAAAGTGTTATACATCTAAATGGTCCGTTATTAGGGGCAACAAATGTCACTTATGCACTACACAGGTAGAATCATTTGCACACGTGCTCTTTGTTTGTCCTGCGTACGCTAGCCCACGTAAGGTTTGGCTGGTCCGGCTACGTAAGAACCTGGCTACAAGATCACATACCACAGCCCTGCGTATCCTTTTCACAGATCCATCTCCCAGGTATGCAGTTCCGGTGGCAAAATATTTGAGGTGGATGTGGATTATACGTACTAAACAAATCAAGGATGAATAAAGTGCAGGATGACGTCCCACTAGTGCGCCCATCTGGGGAAGAATCATAAACAGCTCCTTACAAAGCGGTGTGGTCCCCGATTGTCTAAAAATGGGACAAGTCACTCCGCTACTGAAAAAACCCGGTCTCGACTCAACTGACTTGAACAATTTCAAACCGATATCCAACCTCCCTTTACTCTCGGAAAAAAACACTTGAACGCTGTGTACTCCTGCAACTGATGCAACATCTGGACAACATCAATCTCCTGGACCCCCTCCAATCCGGCTTCAGACAAGGCCACAGCACAGAAACCGCGATGCTGAACATCATAGACGACATCCATGGATCTCTTGACGCTGACAAGTGCTGCCTCCTCATACTCCTTGATCTCTCAGCAGCGTTCGACACGGTGGACCACAAGCTCCTCATCATGACTCTTCAAGAAAGAGCCGGCCTTGGCGAGGTAGTTCTCAAGTGGTTTTCCTCCTTTTTACAAAACCGTTCGCAAGTAATAAAAATCAAGAACTTCACCTCCGATACCCAGCAAGTCAACAAGGGTGTCCCTCAAGGATCAGTGCTCTCCCCCCAGCTCTTTAACATCTACATGGAACCACTCGCCAAGCTACTCAGGAATGCCAACATCCACTTCCACCTCTACGCGGATGACACGCAGATTTACCTGGAAACCTCCTCTCTCAAAGACATCCACAGACTCAACGATGTCCTAAATGAAGTTCAAGACTGGCTGACAAAGAATCACCTGAAACTCAACCCCGACAAGACAGAAACACTCCTCATCTCAAACAAAGTAGATAACCCTCAAATCACAGAGTGGCTAAAGTCGATCGATGCTCTCAAAGGTAACCTCACGCTAGCCGACTCCGTTAAATCCCTGGGCTTCACCCTAGACCCCAAACTAACCCTGACAAACCACATTAAGAACTCAGCGAAAAGCGCATTCTTCAACCTCAGACTTTTGAACAAAATTAAACCTTACATTCCCAACAAGGACCTCAAACTAGCCACGCAATCTCTAGTTCTATCAAGACTGGATTATGGGAACTCAATCCTAACAGGCATCCCCAAATCGCACCTGGCACCACTAAAAACAACACTTCACGCGGTAGCGAGAATGATCACAGGCTGCAAAAAATCTGACCACATCTCCCCGGCACTCAAAGAACTCGAATGGCTCCCTGCGGAAATGCGAAGTACCTTCAGAACGGCCTGCCTAACCCACTAGGCCCTCCACACTGGCAAACCGGAATACCTGGCTAACAAGCTCAAAAAAGCAGGCCAAGCCAGAAATTTGAGAAGCTCTAACTCCCTGCTGCTCATCCTACCAAAAACCAGAAAGAAGAGAACTGCGGACTGCTCTTTCTCAGGAAATGCCCCCAAAATATGGAACGCCATCCCCCGCACATCAGAACTCTACCATCCTATGCAGAATTCAAGAGCCAACTCAAATCCTTGTGCCTTATCCGCCCCCTCGGTTGTGGATAACTTGGAGCTGCAAACGTCCCAGAATCCATGCGGTAATGTTGATTCCTGTACGAAGAAGCCCTGTTGTCCGAACTTTTCTTCTTTCCAAATTGTCACTCGCTGATTGCTTTTATTGGGTTTGTTTCATGTTGTTCTCTTTGTTATTCCCTCTACTGTTAGGCGCTCCGATACCTTCGGGTCTTGTTAGCGCTATAGAAAACTTCTAAATAAATAAATAAATAAATAAATAATTGAGCTTACGTCGTCCTGCGGGCTCCTCTACCCTTGCTGATGGGCTAACGATTATTTTATGTGTGTTATTTTAACAATGTGTCTTTTTATTCTTCTTATTTTTTAACATAATGATGGTCCTGATTGCTTATTTGCATAATTGTTTAATTCAGATCTTAAATTTCTGTAATTATTGTTCTACTTCTTTTTAATTACAATGCTTTTATGACTTGCATAGGCGAATAAAGCTTTCTTGACTTGTCTTGACATTTTACAGCTTTGGACTCACTGTGGTCTGTTACACCACGCTGCACATTGATACATATTACAGCTTGGAACCCACTTCAACCTGAAGCAGCTCGCTGCCCATTGAGACAAGTTACCGCTTGGGACCCCCTGTGACCTGTTACACCTCGCTGCCCATTGAGACAAGTTACCGCTTGGGACCCCCTGTGACCTATTACACTTTGCTGCGCATTGATACATATTACAGCTTGGGACCCCCTGTGACCTGTTACACCTCGCTGCGCATTGATACATATTACAGCTTGGGACCCCCTGTGACCTGTTACACCTCGCTGCCCATTGAGACCAGTTACCGCTTGGACCCCCTGTGACCTATTACACTTTGCTGCGCATTGATACATATTACAGCTTGGAACCCACTTCGGCCTGTAGCAGCTCGTTGCTCATTGATACATATTACAGCTTGGAACCCACTTCGGCCTGCTACAGCTCGCTGCCCATTGAGACAAGTTACCGCTTGGACCTCCTGTGACCTGTTACACCTCGCTGCCCATTGAGACAAGTTACCGCTTGGACCCCCTGTGACCTATTACACTTTGCTGCGCATTGATACATATTACAGCTTGGGACCCCCTGTGACCTGTTACACCTCGCTGCGCATTGAAACATATTACAGCTTGGAACCCACTTCGGCCTGCTACAGCTCGCTGCCCATTGAGACCAGTTACCGCTTGGACCCCCTGTGACCTATTACACTTTGCTGCGCATTGATACATATTACAGCTTGGAACCCACTTCGGCCTGCTACAGCTCGCTGCCCATTGAGACAAGTTAACGCTTGGGACCCCCTTTGACCTGTTACACCTCACTGCAAATTGATACATATTACAGCTTGGAACCCACTTCGGCCTGCTACAGCTCGCTGCCCATTGAGACAAGTTACCGCTTGGACCCCCTGTGACCTATTACATTTTGCTGCGCATTGATACATATTACAGCTTGGAACCCACTTCGGCCTGTAGCAGCTCGTTGCTCATTGATACATATTACATTTTGGGACCCCCCTGAAACCTGGAACAACTGGGCACCCATTAATAAAGATTACAGCTGTTACATCTCTCTTCTCATTGATTCATTTTACCTCTCGGAACCCACTGAGACCTGTTACAGTTCACTTCCCTTTGGTACATGTTACAGCTTGTGATCCACTGAGATCTGTTACAGTTCACTGCCCATTGATTCATGTTACCGCTCAGGACATACTGAGACCTGTTACAGCTGGGTGCCCATTTATACACACTACACCTTGGGCCCACTGCAGCCTGTTACAGCATGCTACCCCTTGATATATGTTGCAGCTTTGGACCCATTGAGAACAGTTACAGCTCTCTTCCCATTGATACATGTTACAGATTCAGACCCACTGAGACCTGTTACAGCTCGCTGCCCATTGATACATCTTACAGCGTGGGACCCACTGGGGCCTGTTACAGAACACTGCCCCTTTATACATACTACAATTTGAGAACTTGAGAACAGTTACAGCTCGCTGCCCATTGATACATAATAAAGTCTGGGACACGCTGAGAACAGTTACAGATTGTTGCCTATTGATACATAATAAAGTCTGGGACACGCTGAGAACAGTTACAGATCGCTGCCCATTGATACATAATAAAGTCTGGGACACGCTGAGAACCGTTACAGCTCGCTGCCCATTGATACATAATAAAGTCTGGGACACGCTGAGAAAGTTACAGATCGTTGCCCATTGATACATAATAAAGTCTGGGACACGCTGAGAACAGCTACAGGTCGCTGCCCATTGATACATAATAAAGTCTGGGACACGCTGAGAACAGTTACAGATCGCTGCCCATTGATACATAATAAAGTCTGGGACACGCTGAGAACAGTTACAGATCGCTGCCCATTGATACATAATAAAGTCTGGGACACGCTGAGAACAGTTACAGATCGCTGCCGCTTCATACATAATAAAGTCTGGAACACGCTGAGAATAGTTACAGATCGCTGCCCATTGATACATAAAAAAGTCTGGGACACGCTGAGAACCGTTACAGATCACTGCCCATTGATACATGTCTGTGGGTCTAATGTGAAGCAAGGTAGTAGGAATGAAGGTGTGAATGGTGTGAATGTTCAGTAGCAAAGGTCAAAACCTTGGCGTGGTGCTACTGCTCACAAGTTTACCAATGAACTTGTGCTAATTTGACCTGTCTTGGAGGAAAGGGGCTGGCACTGTCTTTGATTTCTTTTTTCTCTTACATATCTTGTTCCTAGCTGCTTTCTTCCTGCTTTTTTCTATTCTCAGTTTTAACATCTACATCTCACCTCATTCTCCACAAACTTTCTTTCATTCCTTCCTTGTTTAATTCTTCTGTGGACTTTGTGTTTCTTATTGTTTTAGTCCTAATTTTGTTCTTTTATCTCATTGACTTCCCACGCACCTCATTGCTTTTCTTCTTTCTAAAGTTGATTCTCGGACTTTCTCTTGTCCAGAATATCTTTTCTCATTCCTTCGTCCATACTTTATCTTTCTCTTTTGTTTCTTCGCCATTCTTTACAATGTCTTTATTTCATTTTTTAATTTCTTTACCATGCATTTTTACTTTCATCATGTTATTTTCCCTGCTCCTTATGTCATTTCTTTCTGACATCGATTTTTCATATCTTTTCTTTTCCTCACTATTCGCTGCTGTTTTGTTTCTCATCTTACTCTGCCATTCTTTTATTTCTTACTTGATTTTTTTTTTGGGTGCAATTTCCAAGTTGTTTTGTTTGTTCTCGATTTTAGTTTTTACAAAATGCACAAAGATGATATGATAGGGCATCGGGCCATCCATAGTGACGCTGTAGCACCAGGAGGATGGGGTAAGGGGAGTGCCAGACCGTCATGCGCAGGTAGCCTTTCTCCAACTCTTAGCTGTGTTGTACAGCCAGATGGAGAACCAACACAGACTCCCAGTTCCTCCAGTTACAGATCGCTGCCCATTGATACATAATAAAGTCTGGGACACGCTGAGAACAGTTACAGATCGCTGCCCATTGATACATAATAAAGTTTGGGACACACTGAGAACAGTTACAGATCGCTGCCCATTGATACATAATAAAGTCTGGGACACACTGAGAACAGTTACAGATCGCTGCCCATTGATACATAATAAAGTTTGGGACACACTGAGAACAGTTACAGATCGCTGCCCATTGATACATAATAAAGTCTGGGACACGCTGAGAACAGTTACAGATCGCTGCCCATTGATACATGATAAAGTTTGGGACACGCTGAGAACAGTTACAGATCGCTGCCTATTGTGTTACAGCTTCGGACCCACAGTGAATCACAGAAGCCAAAAGGTTAAGGTCCATTGCTCTAAAATATCTGTTCAAAAATCTTGAATGTGTTCCTTCTACATATTAGAACAACTTAGAAGCTACATTTTCTATGAACTCAGTGTACTTTCTCCGACACCTTCCGTTCTTGATGGCTAATCCTCACTTTTTCTTTCCATTCATAAAAGTACTTCTTTTCCATCACTTTCTTTATTCAAATGTCGCTTTTGGTCCTAAATCTCCCCTTGCCAATCTTTCAGGGGGGCTCATTACCCCTTTTCTACCTTAGTTTTCTTGTATTACTGTCAGATGTGTCCACAGTCATCCCCCTGAGCATATGCTCTCTCCTAGTACCCTCCATACTCTTCTGCTGCATACGTTCTCCTATAGGATATACATGAATATTATATTTCCTATGAGCTGCATTCAAAGCCTCTTTGTAACAAAAGCGATTCATGAATTACATTAAAATGTGATTATTATAATCAAGGGAACACATGTGTAATTAAATATGAACCAACTGGTCTTTTCTCGGTATATACTTACATACTGGAGCTGAAAAGAACTCAATAACATTAATGAGGTGGCTTTGTATTGTATTGTATTGTATTGTATTGTAATTGCATTTATATATCGCTTACTACCCCTGACGAGGCGTCAAATCGCTTTTTCGGCGAGTAGGACGCTACTCCGGGACCCATAGAGTATTAGTGTTGAATTAGTATAGTGAAACATGCAAGTACATTTTAAGTGGTGGATAGGTTCGTCAGTTATTTGGATTTGGAATGATAGTAGTTTGCATGCGAAACCTCTGTCGATGTGCTGGAGGGCGGGGCTCTTGATTTTCCCTTCACCCTATCGCCCCACTTCACGCTAGGAGGCACGTTGATTTATCCCCCCCACCTCCCCCCCCAGCCAGCTTGGTGCCCTGGGGAAGACCATTGCCGTACGTGCTCTGCGCTTTCCCAAATTCCTCCTTCTGGGTGATTTCAACATCCACTTAGATACCCTGGAGGCTCCTGAATCCACGGCTCTGCTGGACCTTCTGGCCTTGACTCAGCTGACTCAGTGGGTCTCCACGCCCACACACTCAAGGGGCCATTTGATTGATCTGGTGTGTTCTAACTTCGAACTGCATGTCGAAGAACCACTGCCTGTTACCTGGTCTGATCATGCCCTGATTATATTCTCCTGAGACTTGGAGAAATCTTCCCGGCAGCCATCTTTGCCACTGGGGCCTGTCACCCGCAAGATTAATATTCCCGGGTTAATAGAGGCCCTGAACCACTCGCAGGTTGATTATTATTATTATTATTATATTTGAGTTTATAAAGCGCACAGATACCCAGGGGTTTCCCGGCGCTGACAGAGGAAAGGAGGCAGGGAGGCCAGAATGAAGGCGATTAGGCAGAAAAAAGCCAGGTTTTCCTGAATTTCCTTCCTGAATTTCTGGTAACAAGTTTCAAAGCGTAGAGAGATGGGGAGTGTATTCCATAAGGAAGGCGCCAAGCAAGAAAAGGAGCGACCACCCACTCTGGTGCGTTTGAAACGAGGCACGGCAAAGGTGCCGAGAGAGGACGATCTAAGGGTGCGTACTGGGCAGTACGGGTGAACTAAATTAGAAAGGTAGGTGGGAGAATTGCCAGTTTTAATTCGGTGCATATAGCAGAGGGCTTTGAATTTTGCTCTTGATTCAATGCGCAGCCAATGAAGGCTGCGAAGGGAAACCGTGGCAGAGGCAGTTCTAGGCAAGTTGCAGAGCAGGCGAACTGCCATATTTTGCACCACCTGTAGTTTGCGTATTACCTCCTTGCTAGCTCCAAGGAGGAGTACGTTGCCGTAGTCTAACCTGGAGGTTATCAAGGCCTGGACCACAGTTCGTTGCGTGTCTGGAGGAAGCATCCATGCTATTTTTCTCAGCCAGCGCATGATATTAGTACAGGTGGCTGAGACTTTCACCACGTGCTGCTTCATGGACAGTTGGTTGTCAAATGTAACTCCTAGGTTACGTGCTTTGGTGGCTGGAATCGGCAGGGGACCCATTTGCTGAGGCCAGTGTTTGGGGCCCCACAGAGAGCTGTCAGGACCGAATAAAAGAAGTTCGGTTTTGTCGCCGTTTAATTTTAGTTTATTGGTCTGCATCCAATTGGCAATATTAGTGAGCCCAGATCGGAGAGATGAAGTGGTGGCGTGTTTATTAGAAGAGAGAGAAAAAATGATTTGGGTGTCATCGGCGTATGAAAATATGGAGAGACCAGATTGTTCTGCCAAGGAGGCAAGGGGACTGACGTAAATGTTGAAGAAAAGGGGACTTAAGATGGAACCCTGGGGTACACCGTGTGGGGACGGGAGGGCAGTGGAAGCAGAGGTGGAGGAGAAGACCTGAAAAGTGCGTGCGGACAGGAAACTAGCAATCCATGCAAGAGCAGTGCCACGGATACCGGCAGCCTTTAAGGTGGAGAGGAGGATGTCATGGGAGACGGTGTCGAACGCAGCGCTTAGATCCAACAGGATGAGCGCCACCGTCTCCCCTCTGTCCACCTGCTGTCTGATGGCCTCTGTGACACCTAAGAGGGTGGATTCGGTAGAGAATCCCGCCCTGAAGCCAGATTGGGACGGGTGTAGGAATTGCGTCTTCTCAATGTAAGAGGAAAGGCAAAGGTTAATGTGTTTTTCTAATACCTTAGACAAGCAAGGGAGTAGGGATATGGGTCGAAAATTAGCAGGGTTATTGGGGTCAGCATTAGTTTTTTTAAGAAGGGGAACCACCATGGCGTGTTTCCAAACTGCAGGAACAGTGGCTTCAGACAGAGATGCATTCAGGAGAGCTAAGATGGGTGAAAGGACAGGAGTATCGAGGGTGCTTAGAATTTGAGGGGGCATGGCATCCAATGGGGAGCCAGATTTGATTTTTGCCATGAGTTCAAAAAAGAGTTCTAATGAAATCGGGTCCCATTTGTCAATGGGAGAGTAATGGACAAGAGTAGTTGTAGCCTGGGGGGGGGTGGTGACAGGGTCTATACTTGGGGAGTTGTCCAATGCTCGTGAGGGGGCATCAAACCCAGCATAGATGCGGTCAATTTTCTCCCTGAAAAAGTCCGCAAGTGCATTGCATTGATCTAAATCCAAACAGGGGGCTTTTGGCAAATTAGATTGTCCGGAAAGTTCTTGGACTGCTCTAAAAAGAGCTTTAGGGCGTTTTTGGGCTGATAAAATAGAGGTGTTAACATAGTTTGCCCTGGCATTTTTGCACAGGGCGTGATAATATCGAAGTTCCGTTTTATAAACTTCTTTAGCATTAGGGGAATATTCAGATCTCCATCTTCGCTCAAGTTTCTTGCACTTAGATTTAGCACATTTAAGTTGATCCGTGAACCAGGGGGCAGGGGGGTGGGTAAAGTTTTGTTTTCTATTTTGAGCCGGAAGACAGATGTCAATGGCTGAAGACAGCCATGTATTGATTAGGCTTTCCTCTTTGGTAGTAATATTCTTGGGTAGGGAGGGAAGGGTCGTGGCAAGTTGGCGATTCAATTGTAGCAGATTGAGTTTTTTCCAGTTCCTATTCGGTCTGAGGGTCTGAATATGAACTGGTGGATTGGCAGTAACAGTGGTCAAGATGTTAAATTCTACAATGTAGTGGTCGGACCAGGTAATAGGTTTGGAAGGGAGGCAGGTAAGGACGTCCAGATTCGAAAATATGGGGTCAAGAAGGTTACCCGCTTTATGTGTGGGACCAGCATTATGAAGATGTAGATTAAGAGCGGCCAAATCTTGGAGCAGATGTGTACCGATAGGACAGAGTGTGTTGTTAAAGTGAATATTAAGATCGCCAAGAAGAAGAAAATTCGAGGTTTGCATCAGTAGAGGAGCTATCTTTTCCGATAAGGAAGAGGCCCAGGCGCCAGCAGCGCCTGGAGGACGATAAAGTAAGACACCTGAGAGGGTGAAGTGAGGATTCAATAATAGTTTAAAGCATCCAGCTTCGCAATTTGGTATAAGTGCGTCTTCCCACTTGCATGAATAAATCCGTTTATATATAATGGCAATGCCACCGCCCTCCTTGCCTGATCTGTTGCGGCTCACATAGGTGTAGTTATTCGGGAGAGCTGTGGCAATGTCCGGACCCGAGGAGTCGGTCAGCCAGGTTTCTGTTAAAAACAGGGCCGCCGGACTGTCGGAAACCAGAAGATCAAAAATGTCCCTCTTATGTTTAGGCAGGGACCTGCAGTTCAAGCTCATAAAGGTATAACCGGTGGAATGACGCATGGAGGGGGAAGTGACTTGATCTGGGAAGGGATTCCGAAATGTAGAACTGGGAGTATGAGTAGATACTATTTCAGAGGTAAGAGTCAAAGAGCAAACCTGGCAGGAAGTAGGAGCGTCCATAGCCCGAAAACAAGGGCAAGTGCTGTTGATGGAAGGACGAAGAGATCGCATGGCAAGGCTAGAATAGTAAAGTCTGGGGTTTGTGGGGAACGGAGCAGGGGGGATGGCCCCTGGTCCCGTCTGGTCGCGGATCCTGCTGCCGACTTGGAGGGCTCGGTTGACAGGTTTAACACTTGGGTTAGCCGGGTAGTCGAATCTTCATGCAAACCTTTGCCTAGCAAGGTCCACCGGCCGTCCCCCTCTCAGCCCTGGTATTCCCTTTCGTTAAAGGAGTTGAAAGTGGGCTGTAAGAAGTTGGAACACCTATGGAGGGTTGCTTACTGCCTAGCAGCTAAATCCGATCTGCGCTCGGCACAGAGAATCTACTACACAGCTGTCAGAAAAGCCAAAAGCGAGTACTATGCAGATAGAATAATGAAAGCCAATAACAACAGTAAAGAGATTTTCTCTATTGTCAAAAGTTTCATGTCGCCCTGCGCGGAGCATAAGGCCATCCCTGCCTCCCTTGGATGGTGTGAGGAGCTTTCAGGATTTTTTATCAATAAAATTCAATTAATCCAAGAAAGCCTGGCCTTATCAATGACACCACAGAGCCCTCCCCTAGTACCCCCTCTCCATACCCCTCCCAACTCACTACTCTCGCAGTTTGCCCAAGCGGAGAAGTCTGACATCATTACTATTCTTAAATCTCTCAAGTCAGGCTCTCCCTTGGATCCGTGCCCGGCCAGAGTCCTCGTGGGGGTGGCAGATATTGTGTGCACTGAAGTCACGTCCATTGTCAACTGGTCACTTCAGTCGGCGACCGTACCAAGACAATGGAAGCAAGCTAAGCTTCTCCCGCTTCTTAAAAAACCGGCAGCGGACTCTTCTGTACCAGCCAACTATCGCCCTATATCCTTATTACCAGCACTGGCCAAAGTTTGCGAGAAGGTGGTTTTTCGCCAGCTAGATGCCTTTGTGGAAACCTCTGAGGCTCTGCATCCGGCTCAGTCAGGCTTCAGAACATCTGACAGCACTGAGACCGCGCTGGTGGAGATGGCGGAGGCAATCAGGGAATGCCTGGATGGGGGCGGCAGAGCGGCTCTGATTTTATTGGACCTCTCTGCCGCCTTTGACACGGTGCCTCACCAGCTTCTTCTCTCCCGCCTTTCTGCCATTGGTCTCTCCGGTGCAGTGTGGGCCTGGCTGAAATCTTTTTTGGATGCCCGTACTCAGCAGGTCTGGATGCCTCCCTTTTCATCTTCGCCCAGGGAGGCCTTGACTGGAGTCCCTCAGGGCTCGACTCTGAGCCCGCTGCTTTTCAATATCTATCTGACTCCACTGATCTCCCTGGCTGAAGAGCTGGGTGCCAAAATCATGGCTTATGCTGATGACACCCAGCTTCTATTCACTTGGGATGGCCCGACCTGTGCACTGGGACGGCACAGAGGTGCCTGGCTGCCATGTTTACATGGCTCGCACAGGCCAAACTTAAGTGCAATGAGGGGAATTCTGAAATACTGCTCTATGGTCAATTTCCACCTCTCTTCACAGAAGCCTTGTGGCCCCCTGATTTCCCTCGCCCACTCTCTGAGGGTGGTCCGGCTAAGAACCTGGGAATCTGGTTTAGGGAGGATCTCAGGTTCTCGGAACACATCAAGAGACTAACGGGTGTCTGCTTTGGTACCCTTAAGTCACTGAGCAGATTCTTCCCTATGCTCCCTCAGCCGGTGCAGGAAATGGTGGCTCGGGCACTCATCCTGTCCCGCTTGGATTACGCCAATGCGCTTTTTTTAGGCATCCCCGGAGACCTGGTGAACAAACTGCAATTGATCCAGAACGCGGTGGCCAGACTCTTTTTTAACATCTCTAAGAGATCAAGTATTAGGTCACACTTGTGCGACCTTCACTGGCTGCCCGTGGTACAGCGGGTGGAGTTCAAGGACCTTACTTTAGCTCATAGAGCTCTGCACGATTCAGGACCCTCCTACCTTAGGAAACGGGTCGCCTTTTACATCCCTCATCGATCCTTACGATCTGCTTCCCACCGTCTGATGGCCACTCCCCGCTTTCGTCACTCTAGGATGGGGGGTCAGGCACTTTCAGTTAAGATAGCCATTCTTTGGAACAGCGTTCCTGTCTCGCTGCGCCACATCCTGGACTTCCGCTGTTTTAAGAAACTTCTCAAAACTTATCTTTTCAAACAGGCTTTCTGAATCTTTTTCCATCCGCACGTCTGCAGTCCATATCACGCCAGGATACTCATGAGTAATAGTGCGCGTTACAAATCCCATATAACATAACATAACATAACCGAGGTTTGTATTTATTTATCGCTTGTTGACCCACACTATTCAGGAAGCCTATAAAGGATTAGTGGTGAATTAATATGGTGAAATATGAAGTAATTTATTAGTCTGTTACTTGGAGTGAGAAGGATAGCGGAGGGATAAAAGGGGAAGAGAGATTCGCATTCATATAGCACTTGTTAACCCTGATGGGCTTTGAAGCTCCTTTCTGGCGAGTAGCACGCCACTCCGGAACCCATAAAGGATTAGTGTTGAAAATTAGTGTAGTATAAAAATGAAGTAATTTGAGTAGTAGAAATGTTATTCAGTTATTTGGGCAGTATATTAGTATAGTTGAATATGGAATTTGAGAAGTGAACATGTTAGTCTGTTAATTTTGATTGAAAAGCATAGTAGAGGGATAAAAGAGTGAAGGATTTTTAGTAGTAGGAAGAGGCTTTTGGATGATTAAAATTGAGTTTTGGAGGGGAGGAGTCAGAGGGAAGAGTTTAGAAAGGTTTCTTATTTAGCAATACCAAGCCCACACCATCCATGTCCACAAACAGAGCAACACACTCACACCAAATGTACACCCCGCACAACACTATGCACAGATTAATGTACCAGCATGCACCACAAACCCAACCAAACCACATCTACACACCCTACTATCCCAACTACCACACATATCCACCATAACCCACAAACAGTACACAACTCTATCCTATACCACTAACCAATACACTCATCACTAACACAACGCCAATCAACACCATACATAACTACATCCCATTCAGACACACTCTTCCTGCTGTAATTACACCTAACTGACCACCTTCTATCACTAACAAACATATAATGATCCTTCCATCAGTTGTACAACAAACACCCTCCTCTCCCTTCTACCATAATAACACTAACACACAACACACACACTGCACACCACCACACTTTGTAACTCTTGCAACAAACCAGTCTAAGATAAACACTCTCACCTCTACTTCATTCCCCCTACACACAACATACACTCTTCTCATAAACACATCACCACCCCCTCTACGTCACAACCTCCCCTCACAAACAATACTACACAGCCAAATCCAGTGCATGAAACATATACATCAGCGCCCCTTTTCACTACTCCTAAAAAAAAAACATATCACACACACCAGCACAACAAGATCTTCAGAGCACAACAACTCATAATACTTACCATCACAAAATACATACATATACCTACCTTTCAAACCACACAAAGGAACAAACTCCAATGCCAAGCTTTCACTGTTCCACCACACCTAACACAGATACAGCAACACAGCACCTCTCTTCTAACCGCCTCTCATCCATTGGACAATTTAGAACATTAGTTCATGACCCACATGCTGCACCACCTCCCCTGACTCATACACCTTCCGCCTTAAACACAAGCAAAAAATATAAGCAACATGCCACACTTGCTCCTAAAGATTGAGAACCTAGCTAAATGAGATAAAGGGCAACATTTCTGGCCCTAGTACCGACCAGTCTCGAACAGGCTCAAACAGGCAACTACCCTTGTCCTCTCCGCCCTTAACAGGCTCAAACAGGCAACTACCCTTGTCCTCTCCGCCCTTAACAGGCTCAAACAGGCAACTACCCTTGTCCTCTCCGCCCTTAACACGCTCAAACAGGCAACTACCCTTGCCCTCTCTGCCCTTAGCCTCGACGCCCAGGCTGAGACGCCCTAAGCCTGGCCTTTTTTATAGCCCTAGTAATCAGGTGACCCCTTCAGCCAATGAGAACCCTAGACCTAACATTATCCAATCAGAACACTAGGCCAACTCCTGTAAAGTTATCTTTAAAATAGTCAAAGACTTCATCTCCCCTCCCTGGGCCACCCCTAAACTGACTCATTCTGAGTCCTGGATCGCCGAACTGGCAAACTTCTTCACCAACAAAATTAGGACCATCCAGATCTCCCTCGGGACCACTACCCAGGATCCCCCTTCTTTCTCTAAATCTCCTGACCCTCCCCAGACCCCAACCACTCCCTCCCTTTGGAACTTTCCTCCATTATCTCTTCAGTCCTCCCTTGATCTGCTCTCCACATTGAAATCTGGTTCCCCTCGACCCGTGCCCTGCTAAATTTCTGGCACTCATGGCCCCTACCCTTAATCATCTCATTAACCCTATCCTCAATCTCTCGCTTAATACTGGTGTAGTGCCTCAAGCTTGGAAGCAGGCCTTCATTTTGCCTCTTCTGAAGAAAGCCAATCTGAACCCGGAACTACATCTTAATTATAGACCCATCTCCCTTTTACCAGCTCTGGCGAAAGTGACCGAAAAACATGTCCACTCCACCCTGTCTCACTTTTTAGAATCCAACGACATCTTGCATAAGTCCCAATCCGGCTTCCGCTCAAATTTGAGCACAGAAACAGCTTTGCTTGAGGTCACTGAAGTGATTAGAGAAACCATGGACAGGGGAGGAAAAGCTATGCTGGTGATGCTTGACCTATCTGCGGCCTTCGACACCGTCCCTCATGACCGCCTCCTATCTAGACTCTGGGAGATAGGTCTAAGGGGGACGGTGTTCAGGTGGTTTAGGTCTTTCCTCACTGGCCATTAGCAAACAATCTGGGCTCAACCTTTTTCTGCCGCAATGCCGCCTCTGGAGGTCGGAGTGCCGCAGGGCTCAATTCTGAGCCCCTCACTCTTTAATATATATATGACCCCTCTGGCCGCACTTGCGGAGGACTTTGGGGCTCAGATTGTGTCTTACGCTGACGACACTCAACTCCTGTTCACTTGTGACAGGGGACAGGACTTCGACGGGGCATCTATCCGGGGCTGCCTTGGGGCTGTGTTTGACTGGTTTAGTTGGCACAGCCTCAAGTGCAACTCCGATAAATCCGAGGTTCTTTTCTTCGGCTGCCCCGCTGACCCCAGATGGAAAGAATGGTGGCCGGAGGCCATGTTCCCTCCCACTGGTGACTCAGGGACCGCGAAAAACCTGGGCATAAAGGTTGACAACTGTCTCTCCTTTGGGGCCCAGGTGTCAGGATTAGTCGGCAAATGCTTTGCCACATTAAAGATGCTGAGGAAGTTCCTGCCGCTTCTATCTTTGGAACACAGGAAGATCACTGTCCAGGCCCTGATCGGCTCCAGGCTGGACTATTCTAACATTCTTTACCTTGGCCTGCCTGACTACCTCCTATCGCGTCTTCAGGTGGTACAGAACTCGGCAGCTCGTGCCATCTTTGGCCTCCCTAGAAGAGCAAGGGCCAGTGAACTTCTTAAGACTCTCCACTGGCTTCCTATGAAGAAGCGTATCATCTTCAAGGCCCTGACCATTGCTTTTAAAGCTCTGCATGGCACTGGTGCCTGCTATCTTCAGAAATGGGTCTGTTTTTACTCTCCTTCCAGATCCTTGCGCTCCTCCTCCCCGGCCAAGGTAGTCACTCCCAGGATCCGTCGTGCTCGCTGTGGTGGGTGCTCTTTTAAATACCTCGCCCCGCAGCTATGGAATGATCTTCCTCTCTCTCTGAGGTCCAGCCCTAATCTTTTGGCTTTCAGAAAAGACTTGAAGACCTTCCTTTTCCTGCATTAACACCGCCTGTTGAGCTATGTTTCTGTCATCTGTCCGTCACTTCCCTTTCTGGACTTGCTGAGGCTCCGACAGCGCCGGGACACTTCTCGGAGTAGCCGTGCCTATAGAAGCACCCCCTTAACATTAACATTAGAAGCAATTGGAGACCAGGACCTTACAGCCAATCTTAGCCCTAGTCCAAGCACCCAATCAGTTCAAAACCCCTGATCTCTACGTCAATTAAAGGCCTTAGCCCTACCAGTAGTCCAACCCAAGTCCAAGCAGCCAATGGTACAGGTAGGCCTAGTCCCTACTTCCAATAGAAAGCCTAACCCTACTCTTACTCCCACAGCTAGTCCAACAACCAATCACACCAGAAGCCCTAAATAGCTACTTCCAATTAAAGGTCTAACCCTAGCCCTAGTCCCACCCTACTCCCAACAACCAATAACAAAGGAAGCCCTAGTCCCTACTTCCAATAGAAATCCTAACCCTAGCCATAGCCCCAACCCTACAATAATTGAATCACAGACCCAGAAACCAATCAGATCCCTCAAATACCCAACCAATGAGGACATTAACCCTAACCCAATAGAAACACCAGATACAACCACGAATCAGTGTACACATGTGCCAACCACTAGCAGACCATATAAGGTCCCAGCGACCTCAGACAAGGTTTGCTGGCCAGGGAGTTGGAAGCTGCTTCTCCTGTTCAGAATCTCCTAGGAGACAGACAGGCTCAATCCACACTTTGGACTTCAGCAGGTAAAGGCTTCACTAACTCGAAATCTAACAATACTGTTTGAATAAAACTTTACTCCCCCTGCTGGCCAAAAAAGGAAGTGCACAGGCCCCAGTAAATACAGTTTAAACAGCTCACAGAGGCACCCTCTGATGTAGAATATCCCTGTTGCTGGGGGGGGGGGCAGGGGGGCTGGCCTCACTGGCTTGTGAACACAAAATGGTGGCTGGGGTGCACTGTTTTAACACACAGGCCTTAGCACAGAGCAAAGGAGAAATTTGGAGGGAAAACAGATTTGTCACCAAGGAATGAGAGGGACAAACTACAGAGGTTGGACTGCAAATCCCACAATTCAACAGGTTAAATGCAAGTAATCATGGGCAGGGAAAAACACAAGTTTAAAACACAAAACAGGTGATAAAATATGCAATCACAGGCAGGTCAAAACGGCAATTTTAAACTGTAACAACCACATGCAAAGACAGTAATCCCAGAAAGGGAAAATCGTTTTTTAAACAACTTTTGTTTTGGGAAGAGACAGCACTAGTCTGTCTCCTTACCACTTCCTGGACTCTGCTCACTGCAATCTGGGACACAGGTAGGCTTTCACTTCCCCTCCATGTGATCAGTTGAATGGTCCAGACCTGTACGTCCTCTTCTTGGGTGGAGCAGTTGACTGGGAGAACCTTGTGAATGTGTGATGGTTCATTGACTGGCTAATGCTATAATGTGCATGAACATGTGACAGCCGTGCTCATGCACCTTGACGCTGATCCCATGATGATCTGTGCTGTCACCTCATCAGAAATTCCATAACTTCAATCAACGATACTGTGGGCTTTGAACATTCTATGATGCGGAATATTGCACTGCGAGGCATTTTCCTCTAAACACTGGAGAATTATAGCTGATGTCCACCTTTCTGCCCTGATTTTGTCAGGCTTTTCCCAAGTACAGAGCTGTTTTCCATGGACAAGTTCCACAAAGTTTTACCTGACCAAAGGTGTCCATGAGAAGCCCAGTGAGTGAAGTACTGTTACTTTTTTTGCAACATCCCTTAGATCAGAAACTCCAGTTTTCGCACAAAATCGAATGTATAAACTTGTAACGAAGGTGTTTGTGGTGTCACAATGAAGGCATGATGTAATTGTTGTAATCTCCTTTTTCCCCTGGCTCTTTCCTCGCTGTTGTTTCTTTCCTCCCTACCCCTTTTGGTATCTTCCGCCTCTCCCCGCCTCCTCCTACCTTTTGGAACGTTCCCCTAGAGTTCTCTTTGGAATGTTGGACATGTGGTCAGTTACGGAGAGTGGATGACAGAATAAAGGTGCTTGAACTTACCTTGCTTCAGTCTCACCTTTAATTTCAACACTGCCGACGAATTGGCGAAGGGGGCCATTCCTGTCATCTCCCCTTTCTTTACTCTCTCCTTCCTGCTGGGTCAACTTGATGATTCTTCAAAGATTCTTCAGTTCTGATGTATTGATTCCAGAGAAGCGTTCTCTTAAGCTATGAAGAATTTTCTCCCTTTCTGATGGAGCGGAGGTCTCACTGAAGGTACACCAGAGACTTGCTAATTCCTCAGTTCTATTCGTTTGAATTCAGAGACGGTTCTCTAAAGCTGTGAAGAAGTCTCAGCGTCTTCCTTTGAGATTTTTTCTCATCCCAGTGGATTCTTCGATTTTCTCCTATCTGTGACACCTTACTGGGCATCCGGGTTGCCTGCGCCTGCTGTTGCCTCAAGGCTGTGGTGTTGCCTGAAGGAAGCTGCTCTGCGGATCGCTCCTAGCCCTGCTGTGTTGGCGTTAGCGGGTACCTCACGCAAGTCTGTTTTCTCTGAGGCGCTGTCACCATTCCACGTGGATAGCCTTTGTTGAGGACCCTGTTTTTGCTGTTCCTCCAATCCCGATGTCCGATGTGGTTGGCCGACCGGAGAGTGTTTCCTCAGGAGTGTACTACTTCTGCTGTTTTCCAGGACATCCTAGCGTGTGAATCAACATCCGTCGAAGTGTCTGGTAGGAGGAGTCCTCACCTCAATACTGTCCGGCGCACCAGCCCCTCAGAACCGTACTACTGTGAAGAGCCCTGTGGGGTTCTCCATTCCAGCGACGCATCAGCTTTTCCAGCTCAGCTGCATCACAGCAGGACGGCTGCCGGCTCACTAGCCTCTCAGAACCGTATTTCTGTCAAGAGCCCTGTGGTGTTCTCCACACCAGTGACGCACCAGTTTTCAGCACAGTTGCGTCACAGCATGACGGCTTCCTGCGCACCAGCCTTTTCAGCACCGTTCCTTTCTCTAGGGCTGTGGTGGTCGCCTGCATGTTCGCTTTGCCTCAGACTGTCGTCTCCAGGAGTCACCTCTTGAAAGCTGTGGTGAGTTGAACAAGCGTTGGTACCAGCAACCTTTGTTGTAACAAGTAAGCTTTCCTCGCTTGGTGTTTTAAAGGATTTGTCTTTTTCACGGCTGCCTCTGACTTTTCTGTAGTTTGCCTATACTTCCAAGCCTCCACTTTTTCTCTTCTCACCAGACTGTTCCAGCCATCTTGTTCTTTTGCCTATGTTCCCTCCGGTTGAGGCACTCACTTACTCTGCCGCATCAAGTTTTTCCACGTTTCTTTTGACATTTGGCAGTCTATCTAGCACCCCACATCCTCTTGGTGGTAAAGGTCTCCTGTCGGCATGTCCTCCATGGTGATTCGCACATCTTAAATCTCTTTATGTACGTTTACCCCACGGTGACGTGCACACCTGACATTCTGCATGTTAGATTTGGGGGTCTCTGGTTGGCAGAGGTGAGTACTTGTGACAAGCAGGAGGGACCCTCTCCTCTAGTCAGGGCAAGGGACTTACTCTTTAAAATAACCCCTGCTCACCCTCAAGGTTGCGTGGCGCGAGCAGGCAAGGCTAAACTTCAGAGCGTTATGGATTAAGCATTTATGACCACATACAGTAATTCAATGACACACCACAAATGGACACCCGTCTAGTTTTGTATAAAAAAATAAGTATCTTTATATAAGGCTTAGCACAAGACTCAAATAACGTTTGTAAAATGAGGCCACAATACTATTTAGCAATAAAATGAGGATTCTGTTAAAATGCATAATTCTTGGTTCCTGTGCACGTTGCGCACTCTTGTCCAACTCTTACCGTTGAAAAACAATGTCATAAAGGTATTAAACCAGCGATGCCGACTCCGTGGTCCGTGGCGTACACCCTGTGGTACGCATTGAGTGACAGTACCTTTTCTGCGATGAGAAGTCCGGTTCGAATGCGGTGTCCAGGACGTGCAGAGAACACAAAGATGCTGGCGGCTCCTCTGCGAGGCGGGACCCGGCTCTGGTACGCATCCCGGTGTGAGGCGTAGAGCAGGGGGGCCTCGAGGAGCGGGGCGGTCGATGCGGGTTGCCTCCGGCGTTCACGGCATTCGAGCCGTACCTTCGGATCGTAGCTGCTGATTCAATGCGGGCAGGCGCGGCACGAGGCAGCCAGTACGAGGCGTACGGCCGGGCTCTCTTAGTGTGGCGCGGCCCCGGTGATCACCAGTGCGATGCGAGGCGGCTGGTACGCTTCGTGCGTACGGGCCGTCCATGGCTTCGTGAGGCACTCCGTTTGGCTTCCAGCGGTGGGGGCAGCGAGGCGAGCAGTGCGGCTCGAAAAGGGGGGAAGAGTGGGGCAGAGTGTGGGCGGCGTAGCGGGATGGTGCAAGGAACGGCTCAAAGCAGAGTGGGCTCACACGGTGTGGGGGCGGCCAGGCACAATCGTCACGGCAAAGGAGGGGACGAGGCGCACTGGGGATCGCGGCTCCAGCGAAAAGGAAGGACAAAGTTCAGCAGATTTGTCAGCGAAGGCAGGAGGAGTCCAATCATCCTGGGACTCCGTTCAGGGGCGAGCTCACCCACAAGCCCTTGGAAATTGGTTGAAGCACAAGTAGCAAAAGTCTCTACCAATCCTTATTCTCTCCTTTCTCCGCAAGGCACCCACTGCAGGCCAGTCCACCAGGTCAGGAACAGTACTCCTCCTCACAGCTTCTTCCAGGTCCTTCTCGTCGGTCAGAGGTTCTTCTTGGTCAAACAGGATCTGATTTCTTAGGAGCAGGGCTCCTATACTTATACTGCATTTCTTTTGTTCTTTCAGGCCAGGGGGACTTTTCCTAGTTAAGTCCAGTTTCTGAGCACTTTGTTGATAGGATGCAGGCTTCTGCTTTCAGTGTGCAGGGCAGAGACATCAGACGCTCCGCAGGAGGTAGAGCCAGCATTGTGGTGACAAGTACAGTCCAGGAGTACTCTGTTGACAGTCTTCCCTCTCTCTTTACAAGGTGCAGGGGAGAGACCTCAGACACTCCACAGGGGGTGGAGCCAGCATTGTGGTGGCAGAGCACAGCCCTATTCAGAACCTAGGTGCACTCCTCCCAACCATCTGGCTGTCATCGTCCTATTCACCACCTGGCAGCCCCAACCTGTCTCCTGTTATTCCCCAGCCCTGTCAAACACAGAAACCAGACAGCAGATACACATCAGAGCATAGGAGGGCTGAAATGTTTAGGCAAGCAAATACCAACTTTCTAAAAGTGGTATTTGCAAACACACAACATTAAAATAAACTTGACTAAAATATGTATTTTATTATGCTGAGTTCCGGCATACTTTTTTTTTTTTTGTTGAGTTCCGGCATACTAAACTCGAATTTCTACCATGTTCCCTGAGTCTGTTAGGAATGTAGAATATAACGATTCCAACAGCCCATTCTAGCCTATGAGAACAGGTAGCCTTACAATAGTGAAAAACGAAAATGGCTGTAATTCACTATTAGGACATGCCACACACATCAGGGCTTGTCCTACCTTATGCCTACTATGCGCCCTATCCTTGGGCCTACCATAGGGGTAACTAATATGAAGTTAAGGGAAGGTTTAGGGACTGGCAAGTGGGTGCACTTGCCCAATCAGCATAACAGTACCAGACTGCATGCAGGTTCTGCATCCGCAGACCTGGCACAACCAGTGCTGCAGGCCCACTAGCAGCATTTGGATTTACACGCCCTGGGCACTCCTGGTGCACTTTACTGGGGTCTGACAGCAAACCAAATAAGTCAATCTTGGAAACCAATCAACATATACACTTTATACAGGGAGCACTTGCACTGTGGCACTGATTGGCAGTGGCACAGTGCTCTGAGCAGTTAACATCAGTAAAACACATGAGGCAACAGTAACAGAAATGGAAGGGAGACTCACGCCAATGGTGCCAGGTCTAACAAGTGTCCCCTCTAGCTGAAATGTGGGGAGAACTATTCTACCCCAGGGAGTTCTCATCACTAAGGCTGAAAAATCTGGACAGACCGTCAGCATTGGCGTGATCTGCACCAGGGCGATGTTCCACCGTGAAATCCATACCCTGTAGGGAAATGGACAACCTCAACAGCTTTGGATTCTCACCCTTCATTTGCATCAACCATCTGAGGGGCCTGTGGTCTGTCTGAACCCGGAAGTGAGTCCCAAACAGGTAGGGTCTTAGCTTCTTCAGTGCCTAGACCACAGCAAAAGCCTCACGCTCAATTGCGCTCCACCTCTGTTCCCTTGGAAGTAACCTCCTACTGCTGAAGGCTACGGGTTGGTCAAAGCCCTCCTCAGTCATCTGTGAGTGAACAGCCCCTACACCATGCTCTGAAGTGTCTGTCTGCACAAGGAACTCTTTGGGGAAGTTGGGTGCCAGGAGCACGGGTGCCGTGCACAGGGCAGTTTTCAGGGTCTCAAACGCTTTCTGACAGGTGTCAGTCCAAATCACTTTCTTGGGCTGCTTCTTGGAAGTCAGCTCTGTCAAGGGTGCAACAATGTTGCCATAACCCTTGACAAACCTCCTGTAGTACCCTGTGAGTCCTAAAAAGGCCCTCACCTCTGTCTGGGTCTTTATGGGTTCCCAAGCCAGGATGGTTTCAATCTTGGGTTGGAGGGGCGCCACCTGGTCGCTCCTCACTTGGTGTCCCAAGTACACCACGGAACCCTGCCTGATCTGGCACTTATTGCCTTGATCGTGAGGCCTGCCTTGCGCAGGGCCATCAGCACTTCCCAGAGGTGGCGCAGATGTTCTTCCCATGTGACACTGAACACTGCGATGTCATCCAGGTAGGCGGTACTGAACTCATCCAGCCCAACCAACACCTGGTTGACCAACCTCTGAAAGGTGGCAGGGGCATTCTTCATCCCAAATGGCATAACCCAGAATGGGAAATGCCCATCTGCTGTGGAGAATGCTGACCTCTCTTTGGCCCCATCAGTCAGGGCGAGCTGTCAGTACCCAGACGTCAAGTCAAACGTGCAGCCCCTAACCAATCGATGAGCTCATCAGCTCTGGAGATGGGGTGAGCATCAGTCTTCGTGACTGAATTGAGTCCTCTGTAGTCCACACAGAACTGGAGTTCGGGTGTGGCACCCGGCACTGCAGCCTTCGGGACCAAGACCACTGTGCTGGCCGAAGGACTGTTGGAGGACTCAATCACCCCAAGAGCAAGAATCTTTGAGACCTCCTCTTTGATGCAGACCCGGACCCTATCAGTCACCCTGTAAGCCTTGTGCTTCATAGGTAAACTGTCCCCTGTATCCATGTTGGATTTGGTCTTTCTGGCAGGTTCACCCCTGAACTTTTTGCTTTTTAATGTTACATCATTATAGTGATTTCTGGTCTTTGCGCACTTTAGCACTGTGACGCAGTGTAAAGTGCGTGCGCTCTCTGAGTGCGTGTGTGAGATTGGCCTGTCCTCCCAAAGGAATGCATGGGGGATATGTGTGTCCATGGTAATTCCTGATGCGCGGGGAGTGCAAAGTTGAGTTTGGTATGTGCGGACTCGTGTGATTAAATGCTGCGCGATGATGTGTGTGGCTTTATTGTGTCTAGTGTGGAAGTGCCACTTCTAGAAGTTGGCCTGCCTGTGCAGTAAATGTGAATTGACTGTCTGGCTTGTGATAGGCTGGAGCTGGCTGGTGGGCCTGGCTCCAGAAGTCAGGATGAGTCTGCCCCGGTGGTGAATTGGGAGATCTGCATGTTGATGGCAGGGAGGGGCTGCACCTGGGACCTGAATAGGGCTGGGCTTTCCCCCCACAATGCTGGCTCCGCCCCCTGTGGTACGACTGATGACCCTAGCCTGTCCTGTGAATGGGACCCTTCTTCCTGGCCCTTGAAGCCTTGTCCTGTGATGTCCTGCTTGTTGCTGGGCCCTTTTCTTTCCTGGGGGGGGTCATTACTTGGGGGCCAGGTGGTCTCTGTGCCCCCCGCGCCTAGTGAGCGCTTTATTCTGCATTTATAGGCAGAGCGCTGTTGTATTCCCTCTGGGGGAGGCGCTCCTGCCCTTGTGTACTTCGCAGGTGCCCACCCAGCGTTTTGCCCATATTTAGATTTAACTAAGCGCGGGTGCCACCCCGCTTATTTTTGTGGTTATCACCGCGGGTGCCCACCCCGCTATTTACTTTTTCTACCGAGGGAGCCTCCCCTTCATTATAGCCCCCTACACGAGAAGCCGCTGCCGCGGCAAAACCGGAAGTCAGGCTCGCGCCCGCCTGACTGTGGGTCTGGCCTGTATTGACTCACTTCCGCTTTCCCCCTGCCTGGGGGAAGCCATGCCCGGTTTGCCGGTCTCCCGTAGGGAGAGGGAGACCGGGGATGCTGCCCTCGAAGGAAAAGCTGCCTGGAGCCTCGAGGGCTCTAAACAAAGTCCTGGCCCATGAGGAAAAAGGACCGGGTAAGGGATGGCGCCTTTGCGAAGGCGGGGCTCCCAGGAGCGAGGGAGAGCCCCGCAGGCATCACCGAGGTTTCCAGAGAAGCGGAGGGGCTCGAGGCACATTACGGTTGCCTGCCCCGCCGCCCGATGAAGAGAGCCTCCCCCCGTGCCGAGAGCCGGTAAGTTGAGACGGCTGGGGCGGGGGGGGAAGGCCACATGTGCTCCCCAGGCACCAGAGTGGTGCCCTTCTTCAGAGTGGCCCCAGATGGCAGCGGGCTGCTCCACCAATGGCTCTTTGGTAGTTTCAAGGACCCCGTGGGGGTCCCGGGGGCCCGTGTCCCCCAGAGCCATGCATGGCTCCAATGATAGCCCCAATAATTCCGAAAGCCCCAGTGGCGGTCCCGAGGGCCAGAGGGGCCCGTGTTCTTGCCCCTGAGGGCCTCCGTTGTCCTAGGGCCAGAGGGCTCCACTGTTGGGGGCCAGTTCTTTTTCTGGATTGCGCAAAATTAGTTTAGGATCCAGAGTGCTCCAAGGGGCATAGCTGATTTCAGAGCCTAGAGGGCTCCACCGTATGCGCAACATGTATTTCCAGAGCCAGAGGGCTCCAACAGTTGCTGCAGTTTTGTTCTGAAGGGCTAGGGAGGGCCCCTGTTGCAGTTTTGAGATCCCAGCTGCCCAGCAAGTAGTGGGAAGCTGCACCGTTTAGGTTTTCCTTCCTAGGGACATGTACTATGGACTCAGGAGTGAGTTGCACTCCTTCATCCCTACTTTGGCCTTCCCCAGCTGCGCAGCACTTAGCGCCAGCTGCAGCGTTTAGGCCCTGTTCTTGTCCTGAGCTGCCCAGCAAGTAGTGGGCAGCTGCTATGTTTAGGCTTTGGCGCAGTGGCGCAACCTGGACTTTAATGTGATTTCTACGCTAAATGTGATTTATGTGCTTCTTAGGGTGCTAGGAAATGTACTATGTGTAGAATGTTTTGCGCACCCTGTTCTGATACCTCTAGACATATGTTTATGCTTAGGAGGTTGTTTTTCCTAGTATAGGTTCTACTAGGGAGTTCATGGTTCCGGGAGTGATATTTGCCTAAAGTGTTTAGGATTGCGTAGGTGGTACTTACCTTTTACCAGTGGTTACTGGTTGTGTGCTACATTTGTTATTTGGTGCTACAGTTATTATATGTGCTAAGTGTTATTCCTACAAAGTGCTAATTCTACCAAGTGCTAGTTCTAAAAGTGCTTATTCCTGACAGTGGCCCAAGTGGCCCTGTCCCATGTACATAATCCCCTGTAAATTCTGCCCGTGCCTATGGCACATTGTAAAGTGTGTGTTTCTTATCTAATGTGTTTGGTATAATACAAAGGATATTTTTACATATAACCTTGTGTGGAGTTCCTTTTGTGGGGGGCCTAGGATGTTGTTGCTGGTGGGTGCGTGCGCAAATACTTAACTTACATTGCCTCCGGGATAAGCCTCACTGCTTGTGTCACGTTACCTAGAGGTTGAGCAGGGGTTATCTTTGGCGTGTAACTCCCTTGCCCTGACTAGAGTGGTGGTTTATGCCTGGCTTTGGCACAAGCCTTAGCCAACCGGAAATCCCATTTCTAACATTGGTGGCAGAAAAAGGGATCCGAATTTGTGTTAGCGCAGTACCACAGCGACAACTGGCTCCACAACAAAACTCCGCATTTTAGATAGTCACGTGTAAGGGGATTATTGTTTTTAAGTTTGTTCTAAATGTAATTTCTTTGGAAATGTGTTTCTTGTGCACTGTGAGTTAGGTGTCCTTTGCTCGGGAGGGCAGATCATCCCCTAAGTGCAGTATGAGTTTTCTGGGTTCACCTGTAAGGATGGGATCCAGTGGTGGCAGCTGAAGTGTGTCCAATGCATGTGTTCCCCGTCCCGTTAACGGAGTAATGGTACCTATGTCACGTGTGGTCAGGTTGAGAAATCAGGGGCGGTAGAAACTGTCGCACCGGTCTGGGGGAGGGGGAGTGTGGATGAAGGATGTATGACGTTACAACGCAGGCTATTACAACGCCTGCCTTTACAACACGGTTTTTACATCGCAATCCAGTACAACGCATAGCGCTTTGGGGTGCTGGATAGTGAATAGTTTAATTTACTATTCCAACTCCAGTCCCCGTGGACACTAGGGAAGGTGTTGGATAGTAAATTAGACTTATTCCCTATCCTAGAGCGCCCCCCAGTGCAATGCGTTGTAATGGTTTGCGTTGTAATGACCGCGTTGTAATGGTAGTGCGTTGTAATAATTTCGTTGTAACGGTTGTTCACGTTGGATGAATGGTGTGTTGCACTGGACATGGGTGTGAGTTCTCTGAGATAGGGAACTTGCTGAATGATTGGGTGTGAGTTCTCTGAAATAAGGAGCTTGCCAAATAATTTGGTGTGAGTTCTCTGAGATAGGGAGCTTGCTGTGTCTGAAGAACGTGGAACATCTGTAACCAGGGTTCCAGTAGTTCTGGTGTCTGGCAGTACCGCTCCAGTTGGGAGGGTGCAGAAGTTCGGATGGAGGGGTGTGAGGGGGATAGGCTCCCCAGTGGAGGAACCAGTGGGTCAGGGGCCAGCCAGAATGGTTGTGTCGCCGGGGAGTGACCATGGTGATGCCACTTCTGTCCTGGATAACAGGCAGACTTGTGACATGACACATTAGTTATGTGTCACCCTCAAGGAAGTCCTGGTGCACCAGGCATCTGACCAAAGGGTACGTCCCTCGGTTGGGGAGCCAGTAGCCGGAGGTTCTGGATCTGGACGTAAGTAGTGTCCTGAAGTTACAAGAAGAAACTTTTGCCTGAAGAGAAGGAACCGGGTAAGCTGTATGGAGGAGTACTGTCCCTGACCTGGGGGATTGGCCTGCAGTGGTTTCCTTGCTGCTGAAAGAGAAGAGAAAGCCTTAGACTTTGTTTTCAACTTGTAGAAGTCCTGGTGCGCCAGGCATCTAACCAAACGGTAGCGTCCCTAGGTTGGGGAGCCAAGTTCAGGTGTTTGCCTGTCCTGGACGGCAGGGCGACTGAAGCCAGTGTCCTGGCCGGTTTGCCTTCTAGGGGTATCCCTGTGAACACAGGTGGGGCTCATCTTAAATGAAGAGACCCTGTGTTTTCCAGAAGGGGTGGTACAGGCCTAGCAGGGATCTTTAGGGTTCTTGGCTGAGCGTTGTGGTACTACCCTGAGAGCAGGTGGGGCTTACCTTAAGTGGAGGGACCCTGTTCTACAGTGGGAGGGTACAGAACTCTGTAAGGGGGTCAGAGGGAGTCTGACCCCTGTGCATCTGGTGAAGTTGGATCCCAGGTGGTAGACCAGTGGAGGGAGAAAGGTCCCGAACTGGTGGGAGATTTGTGTTCTGGAGCGTGCTTCTCCTGGGAGAGCGCGCAACCCCAGAAGTAGAGGTAGGATGGGGCATTCTTGCAGTTACCTCTGGTCAGCCTGAGGGTGCGGACCCTAGGTGGAAGGATCAGTGATAGTTTGGAACTACACTGAGAAAGGGAGTGGAGAATGGCTATTGTAGACCAGGGGTTACCACCCCTCACTCTGTGGATGGGCAAGGAACAGTGGTATCTGGGTGGTCTAGGGCCTGGTCCTAGCCGTGGACAACTAAGGAGTACCGGTGGGGTAGCCTAGTTGGGTCTGAATTTTTTTTATTGTGTATGCCTGTTTTGTGGAACAACATGGCATAGAACAGGAGGGTGTCCCTGCAGTGCGGGCCCGCGTCCGTGTTCAATCGCCCAAAGCAGGGAAGTCCATCACAGTGATAATTGGTCTGCCCTGCGTTTTGGCTGGAAGGGGGTTGTGTTGGATTTGGCCTTTCTGGCATGTTCACCCCTGAACTTTTTGCCTTTTAATGTTACATCATTATAGTGATTTCTGGTCTTTGCGTACTTTAGCACTGTGGCGCAGTGTAAAGTGCGTGCGCTCTCTGAGTGGGTGTGTGAGATTGGCCTGCCCTCCCATAGGAATGCATAGGGGATATGTGTGTTCATGGTAATTCCTGATTCGTGGGGAGTGCAAGGTTGAGTTTGGTATGTGCGGACTCGTGTGATTAAATGCTGCGCGATGATGTGTGCGGCTCTAATGTGTCTAGTGTGGAAGTGCCACTGCTAGAAGTTGGCCTGCCTGTGCAGTAAATGTGAATTGACTGTCTGGCTTGTTATTGGCTTGAGCTGGCTGGAGTGCCTGGCTCCAGAAGTCAGGATGGGTCTGCCCCGGTGGTGAATGGGGAGATCTGCATGTTGATGGCAGGGAGGGGCTGCACCTGGGACCTGAATAGGGCTGGGCTTTCCCTCCACAATGCTGGCTCCGCCCCCTGTGGTGCGACTGATGACCCTAGCCTGTCCTGTGAATGGGAAGAGGGGCTAAGCAAAACAAGTGCTCCAGAACCAGCTGCGTCTAGTTTTCCCCCACCCTGCACCCTAGAGACAAAGGGATTTTGTGTATAAAATGAGGCTGTGACCTCATTTTCAATGTTCTTGTTTTCCTGACTAGAATCTACCTGGGGCGTGCTTCTGCTGGGGCCCAGGGGAAGGCTTGCCTCCCTGGGCCCTGCCCAGCCCCTGGATTGCTGATGGACTTCTTGTGGACCCTTCTTCCTGGCCCGGGAAGCCTTGTCCTGTGATGTCCTGCCTGTTACTGGGCACTTTTCATTCCTGGGGGGTCATTCCTTGGGGGCCTGGTGGTCTCTGTGCCCCCCAGTGCCTGGTGAGCGCTTTATTCTGCATTTATAGGCAGAGCGCTGTTGTATTCCCTCTGGGGGAGACACTCCTGCCCTTGTGTACCTCGCATGTGCCCACCCTGCGTTTTGCCCGTATTTAGATTTAACTAAGCACGGGTGCCCCCCCGCTTATTTTTGTGGTCATCACCGCCGGTGCCCACCCTGCTATTTACTTTTTCTACTGAGGGAGCCTACCCCTCATTATAGCCCCCGACACGAGAAGCCGTCCCGCGTCAAAACCGGAAGTCAGGCCCGCGACTAGGGGAAGCAATGCCCGCTTTGCCGGTCTCCCGTAGGGAGAGGGAGACCGGGGATGCTGCCCACGAAGGAAAAGCTGCCCGGAGCCTTGAGGGCTCTACACGAAGTCCCTGCCCTTGAGGAAAGAGGACCGGTAAGGCATGGCACCTTTGCGAAGGCGTGGCACCCAGAAGCGAGGGAGAGCCCTCAGGCGTCACCGAGGATTCCAGAGAAGCGGAGGGGCTCGAGTCACATTGCCGGTGCCTGCCCCGCCGCCCGATGAAGAGACCCTCGCCCAGCGCCGAGAGCCGGTAAGTTGAGACGGCTGGGGCGGGGGGGGCACATGTGCTCCCCAGGCGCCAGAGTGGTGCCCTTCTTCAGAGCGGCCACAGATGGCAGCGGGCCGCTCCACCAATGGCTCTTTGGTAGTTTCAAGGGCCCCGTGGGGATCACGGGGGCCCGTGTTCCCCAGAGCCATGCATAGCTCCAACGATGGCCCCAATGATCCCAAAAGCACCAGTGGGGATCCAGAGGGCCAGAGGGGCCCGTGTTCTTGCCCCTGAGGGCCACCGTTGTCCTAGAGCCAGAGGGCTCCACTGTTGGGGGCCAGTTCTTTTTCTGGATTGCGCATAATTAGTTTAGGATCCAGAGTGCTCCAAGGGGCATAGCTGATTTCAGAGTCTAGAGGGCTCCACCGTATGCGCAACATGTATTTCCAGAGCCAGAGGGCTCCAACAGTTAGTGCAGTTTTGTTCTGAAGGGCTAGGGAGGGCCCCTGTTGCAGTTTTGAGATCCCAGCTGCCCAGCGAGTAGTGGGAAGCTGCACCGTTTAGGTTTTCCTTCCTAGGGACATGTACTTTGGACTCAGGAGAGAGTCGCACTCCTTCATCCATACTTTGGCCTTCCCCAGCTGCGCAGCACTTAGTGCCAGCTGCAGCGTTTAGGCCCTGTTCTTGTCCTCAGCTGCCCAGCAAGTAGTGGGCAGCTGCTACGTTTAGGTTTTGGCGCAGTGGCGCAACCTGGACTTTAATGTGATTTCTGAGCTAAATGTGATTTATGTGCTTCTTAGGGTGCTAGGAAATGTACTGTGTGTAGAATGTTTTGCGCACCCTGTTCTGATACCTCTAGACATATGTTTATGCTTAGGAGGTTGTTTTTCCTAGTATAGATTCTACTAGGTATTTCATGGTTCCCTGCGTGATATTTGCCTAAAGTGTTTAGGATTGCGTAGGTGGTATTTACCTTTTACCAGTGGTTACTGGTTGTGTGCTACATTTCTTATTTGGTGCTACAGTTATTATATGTGCTAAGTGTTATTCCTACAAAGTGCTAATTCTACCAAGTGCTAGTTCTAAAAGTGCTTATTCCTGACAGTGGCCCACGTGGCCCTGTCCCATGTACATAATCCCCTGTAAATTCTGCCCGTGCCTATGGCGCATTGTAAAGTGTGTGTTTCTTATCTAATGTGTTTGGTATAATACAAAGGCTAATTTTAGATATAACCTTGTGTGGAGTTCCTTTTGTGGGGGGCCTAGGATGTTGTTGCTGGTGGGTGTGTGCGCAAATACTTAACTTACATTTCATCCGTGACTAGCCTTACTGCTCGTGTCACGTTACCTAGAGGGTGAGCAGTGGTTATCTTTGGCTTGTAACTCCCTTGCCCTGACTAGAGTGGTGGTTTCTGCCTGGCTTTGGCACAAGCCTTAACCACCGGAAATCCCATTTCTAACAATCCACATCATGGACGCACAAGTCAGTGATACTAGGAACCAGGGAGAACAGGTCAGAGAACTGCCCCAGCAACTGGCAGCAGTCATTCTGTTTCCCAGGGGTCAGGGTGGGAGAGAGGTCAACTCCATCCACTGACCCATCTTGCACTCTGGCTAGCAGGAGATCAGGAAGAGGCTCAGTCTTCTCCTCCATTCCATCATCTGTTGCCAAGAGCATGCCCACTTCGGACCTCTCCAAGTGGGGCTTAAGGCGGTTGACATGCAGGACCCTCAAGGGGTTCCTGGGAGATTGCAAGTCCACCAAATAGGTAACTGGACTCTTGCGCTCCACAACCTCAAAGGGGCCTGTCCACTTATCCTGGAGCGCACAAGGCTCCACGGGGGCCAAGACCCACACCTTCTGTCCAGGCTGAAGCTCTACCAGAGTGGCATTCTGGTCATACCACCGCTTCATCTCCTCCTGGCTGGCTTCCAGATTTGCCTCAGCATGTGCTCTGAAACGCCTAGTCCGATTCCTGAAGGCCAGCATTTAGCTATATACATTCTGGGGAGGTTTCCTGGGAGATTGCTCCCAGCCTTCCTTGACGGACGTAGAGGTCCTCTCACTGGCTGGCCATACAGGAGCTCAAAGGGGCTGGAACCTAGAGACTTCTGTGGCACCCCACGGTAAGCAAAGAGCAGGCATGGCAAGAAGACGTCCCACTTACGCCTCATGGGTTCTTCCAGACCCATAATCATGCCCTTCAGAGTTCAGTTGAATCTCTCAAGTAACCCGTTTCCTTGGGGGTTGTAAGGCGTCGTGAATTTGTAGGTTACACCACACTCCTGCCAAAGGGATTTCATATACTTGAAGATGAAATTAGTACCCCGGTCTGACACCACCTCTATAGGGAATCCCACTCTGGAGAAAATTCCCATGAGCGCACGTCCCACCACGGGGGCCGTCACTGTCCTCAGAGGGATGGCTTCCGGGTACAGGGTGGCATGGTCCACCAGGACCAGGATGAACCTGTTGCCCATGGCTGTCCTGGGGTCCAGTGGCCCCACAATGTCAATTCCCACTTGCTGGAATAGGGTACTGGCTACAGGGAATGGCTGGAGAGGAGCCTTCTGCTTCCTCCCACTCTTTCCACTTGCCTGGCAAGTCTGGCAGGTCCTACAGTGATGAATGAGTTCTTGGGGATTTAAGGCCAATAAAAGTGAGTGACAAGCCTTTCATAGGTCTTGTCCTGCCCCAAATGCCCTGCCAATGGCACATCGTGAGCCAGCCCCATTAGGAAGGCCCTGAATCTCTGAGGTACCACCAGCGCACGGGCTGACCCAGGTTCAGCAACCTTAGGCTCTGAATACAAGAGATCATTCTCCCAATAAATTAAATGTGTTCCAGACTGATCACCGTTGGCCTGGTCTGCAGCCTGCTGCCGCATACCTATGAGAGAAGGACACTCTTTCTGCGCCCTGCAGAATTCCTCCCTGGAGGGGCCTCTTTCCTGCTGCCAATGGGTCAGCTCAGGCAGGTCCCCCAGTTCAGCTATCTATTCCCCGGTAGGCTCCAGGGCATCCCCCTCAAGGTCTGCTTCCTCCTGGGCCGTGGGAACTTCAGGGGCCGGTTTCCCGCGCCTCCTGCGCCTTCTCTCTAAGGCCGGTTCCTGGGCCTCTCCCTCAGGCTCCAGGACTTCTTGAGCACCCCTACTGGCTGCCATTGACCGGGTGGTCACGCACGCCCAGTCAGGCAGACCCACCATCCTTAGGTTAGTACTTTTCTCCACCTTTTCCCAAGGTGAACTTTCCAAGTCGTTCCCTAACAAACAGTCTACAGCATGGCAGTTCTCACAGCTACTTGAAGAGTACCAGAGACCCCCCCCCACTCAAAGGGGACCTGAGCCATTAGACAACAACTCTCTGTGTTGTCAGCGTTGACAACCTGGCAGTATGCATGGGGGACAATCTGCTCTTGAGACACCAGGTGCTGCTTGACAGCAGTCACACTGGCTCCTGTATCTCTAAGAGCCTCCACCCTTTGGCCATTGACCGTCACCCACTGCCCATAGTTCTTAGTGTTAGAGGGCAGTTGGTTCTCAGGGACCATCTCACTGTCTCCTAACGAGACCAGGGTCATCTGAACAGGATCCCACCCACCTTGGACTTCTACGTCCCCCTCAAAGGCTACACTAGCCATCTGCCGGGGTGGAGCACCAATGGGTGCTGGTTTACCCAACAGGCGATACTTGGGATTTTTGGCATAATGCCCCAGTTCACCACATTTGTAACACTTTAGGGGCCCTCTTTGAACAGGGGTACCTGTCGGGCCCCGGTCGGTTTCTGGGGTGGGAGAGGCTGAGAACCTTTCCCTTGGTTCCCTTGGGGATTACTTTGGGGCCTCTTCTGAAACTCCCTCTGTATGCCCTTGTCCCCCCCACTCCTCTGCTGGGGACCCTGCCCACTCTTGGCGGAGTCTCCCACTTGACCCTTGTGGACCCTGGTGCTGACCCAGCAGTCCGCCTCCTCAGCGAGCTTCCTAGGGTTAGTCAGCTTGCTATCAATCAGGTGCTGGCTTAGCTCAGGAAAACAATTACTAGACAAGTGCTGCCATGCAATTAAATCAAAGAGACCTTGAAAATCATTAACTTTGCTACCCTTCACCCAACCATACTGTGCTCTGCAGAAAAAAGTTACATACTCAACATAGGTACTGTTTGGAATCTTTGCACAACCCCTGTCTGTACAATTCAGGAGTTAACCCATACTTGGTCATTAAAGCTTCCTTCATGTGTGGGTAAGAATTATAAACTTCAGAGGTCAAATCTAGCAGTGTGTCCCGCCCCTCACTAAGGAACCGCCCCCACAACCCCGCTCCCCAATCTCTCTCAGGGACCCAGTGGGAAGACATGGCTACCTCATAGGCCTTGAACCACTGCTCTATGTCATCATTCTTAAAAGATTCTTTCACCACATCCTTTGGCATGTACACCCTTGATTCTACCTGCGCTGGCGATGCGCTGCCACCAGAGGGAGTAGTTTCCATACTTTTAGCTTTCAGCTCCAGCTCCCTCAACTTCATTTCATGCTCTATTTGAATTTTTCTTTCTTCCATAGCCAGCCTTTTGCTTTCCATCTCCAGCTGACCATTTAGTTTTGCCATCTCCATTGCATGTGCCGGGTTTCCTTCCTGTCTGCCAATTCCTCTGACGACAGGACTCTCCCAAAATCATGGATGTTTTCTGCTGGTTCAATTTCCACTCTATTCTCAGGTACCCTTGACTCAATCCAGGCCCTCAGCGCCTTTTGGAAGTGAGCTTTTTTTTACATCTAGACTGTGAAACTCTAAACTTTTTGCAGAAGCCCTTCAGCTGGGCTAAGGAGTAGCTCTCTAGTCTCTCTTCTTCCCATTCTATTCCTTCAATGTCAGAGACTACAGATGCTGCCTTTTGTCCATTGACTGTATCAGGCATGACTTTTCTTTAAAAAAAAAGGGCGATCTCTTGGCAAAAACAAAAATCAACAAGTATGTGGCTGAGTTATTGGTCTGAACTCACTACGTGGTGTTCACCAATTACTGTATATTAATCACAAATGCAAATTTGAAATCCTCACCGCTGCCTCCAATATTAGTTTTGGGGGTTTCTGGTTGGCACAGGTAAGTGACAAGCAGGGACCCTCTCATCTAGTCAGGGCAAGGGCCTTACTTTTTAAAATAACCCCTGCTCACCCTCAAGGTTGCGTGGCGCGAGCAGACAAGGCTAAACTTCAGAGCGTTATGGGTTAAGCATTTATGACCACATACAGAAATTCAATGACACACCACAAATGGACACCAGTCTAGTTTTGTATTAAAAAATAAGTATCTTTATATAAGGCTTAGCACAAGACTCAAATAACGTTTGTAAAATGAGGCCACAATACTATTTAGCAATGAAATGAGGATTCTGTTAAAAATGCGTAATTCTTGGTTCCTGTGCACGTTGCGCACTCTTGTCCGACTCATACCATTGAAAAACAATGTCAAAAAGGTATTAAACCAGTGTTGCGGACTCAGTGGTCCGTGGCGTACACACTGTGGTACGCGTTGAGTGACAGTACCTTTTCTGCGATGAGGAGTCCAGTTCGAATGCGGCGTCCGGGACGTGCAGGCAACACAAAGATGCTGGCGGCTCCTCTGCGTGGCGGGCCCAGGCTCTGGTAGGCGTCTCGGTGCGAGGCATAGAGTAGGGGGGCTTCGAGGAGCGGGGCGGGCGATGCGGGTTGCCTCCGGCGTTCGAGCCGTACCTTCGGTTCGTAGCTGCTGATTCAATGCGAGCAGGCGCGGCTCGAGGGAGCCAGTATGAAGCGTACGGCCGGGCTCTCTTAGTGTGGCGCGGCCACGGTGATCACAAGTGCGATGTGAGGCGGCTGGTATGCTTCGTGCGTACGGGCCGACCTTGGCTTCATTAGGCACTCCGTTCGGCTTCCAGCGGTGGGGGCGGCGAGGCGAGCAGTGCGGCTCGAAAAGGGAGGAATAGTGAGGCAGAGTGCGGGCGGCCCAGCGGGATGGTGCAAGGAATGGCTCGAAGCAGAGCGGGCTCATATGGTGCGGGGGCGGCCAGGCACAAGCATCACGGCAAAGGAGGGGACGAAGCGCACTGGGGATCGCAGCTCCAGCGATAAGGAAGGGCAAAGTTCAGCAGATTTGTCATTGAAGGCAGGAGGAGTCCAATAGTCCTGGGACTCTGTTCAGGGAGCAGGCTCACCCACAAGTCATTGGAGATTGTTTGAAGCACAAGTAGCAAAAGACTCTTTCAGTCATTTTTCTCTCCTTTCTCAGCAAGGCACCCACTGCAGGCCAGTCCCCCAGGTCAGAGACAGTACTCCTCCTCACAGCTTCTTCCAGGTCCTTCTCGTCGGGCAGAGGTTCTTAGTGGTAAAACGGGATCTGATTTCTTAGGAGCAGGGCTCCTATGCTTATACTGCATTTCTTTTGTTCTTTCAGGCCAGGGGGCCTTTGCCTAGTTAAGTCCAGTTTCTGAGCACTTTGTTGATAGGATGCAGGCTTCTGCTTTCAGTGTGCAGGGCAGAGACATCAGACACTCCGCAGGAGGTGGAGCCAGCATTGTGGTGACAAGTACAGTCCAGGAGTACTCTGTTGACAGTCTTTCCTCTCTCTTTACAAGGTGCAGGGCAGAGACCTCAGACACTCCACAGGGGGTGGAGCCAGCATTGTGGTGGCAGAGCACAGCCCTATTCAGAACCTGGGTGCACTTCTCCCACCCATCTGGCTGTCATCTTCCTATTCACCACCTGGCAGCCCAAGCCTGTCTCCTGGAATTCCCCAGCCCTGTCGAACACAAAAACCAATAGCAACACAGGGTACAAAGCTCCCCAAGAAAAACGAAAACAAAAACAACAAAGTGTGTGTAGGGAGTGGAGGGTATCTGCACAGGGAACTGGGGGGTTCCCTTATTGGAACTAGAAAGCCTCACACACCCAGCAAGCTAGATGTCATGCTTCATCACTGGCCTTCTGCTCCTCGTCAGACTGGCGCTGCAATGTCTGACGGGCACCTTATAGGTGCTCTTTGTCGGAGTTCTTCTGTTCCGGCCAGTTGGTGAGTGCGTGTAAGAGGTTCAAGAATAGTGTAGTCGTGCCGGAGTGGTGAATTTAAAAAAAGGTGAAACAGTCCACAGTGACCTTTATTGATGTGGCCGGTTCCCTTAGTTAAAAAAGTGGGAGGGGAGATAGAGAGACAGGGAGGGTAATGGCTAGCTATCTTGACCCTCAGATCAGGTCGACATGTTTCTTGCCTATCGGGCAATTCTTCAGGACCTATAGTGACAGTACTACACAGTGAACAAATAAATGTGAGAAAGGAAAAGAAAAATTACAACCTCACTAGGTCGGTAATTGGTAGGTTAAAGGTCCTACTCTGGTATGATGACCCTAGAGGGATGAAATAAAAATTGTTCAGGGTAATGTTGGCAGACGGCCAGGGTCAACAGACTCCACAGAAAACACACATATATATTTACATTGTTACAATAGTTGAAGACACCACTAGGATAGTTGAAGCGATCAACAAAGGTCACATCCCAATGTGTTGGACCCTAATAGTAGCCCAGAACTGATTACAATAAAATGTTGCACCAGCACGGGAAACGGGGATGCAGCCTAATTAAAATGACGAAGGCACAGCCAAAGTAAATTCAACAAGTGGGCTCTTACCCTAGGAAAACCCTATCGGGCCCCGCAGACTGTTCCTGTGGGACCTTCACGGTCTGGTTAGGTACCTAGAGTAAAGAGTTAGATATAGAAGGTACCATATCCAGGAGGGTATAATGTGCCAACAGGTGTTGCGCTAAGTCAAGACAGGCCGGGTGGTCAGAGTCACAAATTAATGTCCCAACCACTCGAGGATGTTGCCAGGGGAAAGGGGGCCGAGCCTTGTGTGTAGATTCAGTGCACAGGGGTGTGGACCAGATGTAACTGTCTCAGGCAGCGCTATCGCAGAAGACCAAGTCGTCCCCCACTCAGCAAGTATCCATTCGGGTTGCGTGGTTAGGGGCGGAGGCTATAGTCCTATGTCGCGCGACTGAACCGCCCATATGAAGTAACCACCTATGGTTGTCTCTTCGCTGAACTAGTGAATTTCACCAGGCTCAGGTATTTCCGGCGAGCAATCTTTGAAGGGGTTTAGAGAAGTCAATAATAGACATGACTGTCCCGCGTCTGACTCGCGGGCAAACCAAAAGACCAAGTGTCCACATAAACACAGCAATCGATGCTTACCTTGGCGGCGTGCGGTCATCGCCACTCACACCTACCCCCACACCACACGCGAAATCCGGTGTATGGAACAGCTGGTGCGGGGTATTCGGGAACCCCAGCGTTAAATGTGCAGCGCGTTCAATCCACCGTGAGGACGTCGCTAGTGGGCGTGGTTGATGACGTGAGCCCGAACACATGCGTCTCGGTAGTCCGAAAGTATGCAATGCGAACACTCACAGGGGAGGAGGAAATATTGCGCTTAGTGGCGGCCATATTGGAAATGGCACTTCTGTAACTCGCCATAGGGAATGAGGTCACTAGAATCAGTAACGTAAGGGGAATGACATAGCTCGTGTTTATGTGTAATCAAAGAGGATAAACCGATGTGAACCAGGAAGCAACCCACATCTGTCACATGGCAACACTGGTATCAATAGAATAAGGAGGGGTCCGGATACATGTGATGGGACTATAGTGTTGAGGGGATTAGTGCAACATATGGGAAGTTTGTGTACATTATCCTCATGTGATATGAAGTAAGGGCTAGCAGGTGCCCCCAAACCAGCTCTATCTGGATAGGGAGGACCAAGGGACTGCATCATTTAGGCCAACTGTATCCAAACGTAGGCGGTGAACCCAACGCTGTTCAATCCTGAACAGGGCTTGTTGTGTAATGGCCGGGTGGGATTCCAGTACTAGCCATTTGATGCTGTCTGGTTGGTGGACATGTGTGGTATAATTCTCATACAATCTCGTGTGTGTTTTGGAACACCGGATGTTACTTTTGTGTTCCATTATCCTGAGTTTCACCTGTCTCATCGTCATCCCAACGTAGTATGTGCCGCAGGGGCAGATGAGTAGGTAGATGCACTTGCTACTATTACAGTTGGTGTGTTTACGGAGGTGCCATGTGAAGGTGTCGGTCAACCTCACCTCTTTGCACTGTATAGTTTGAGGGCACACGGCACAGCCGCCGCATTGGTAGTGACCAACCACTGGTGGAAGCCTCCACAGTGTACTTTGGCTGCTGGTATTTTGTTTCTTTGGCCGTGTGTGTATCAGTGTGTCTTTAAGGTTAGGTGTTCTCCTGAACGCAAAACGGGGCCTCGGGATGTTAAGGTCCCCCGTGTTCAGTATGTTCCAGTGTTTGTTGAGGTTTTTTTTAATGAAAGCTGAGTTTTTAGTAAAGCAGGTGACACAGGTAATGATGTCCTCATGTTCCTTAGTGTGTGTTTCTAATAAGGCCTCTCTTGGGTTATTCAAAGCCCTTTTGTTGGAATTTTTGATTAACCTGGCTGGATAGCCTCTGTCTAGTAGTTTATGTTGGAGTTGGCTTGCCTCCTGTTTGTAGTCTGACGCAGTTGTGCAGTTTCTGCGTACCCTGAGGAACTGCCCGAACGGTAGGTTGTCCCTCAGGGCTTTAGGATGGTGACTACCATACAGGAGGAGGCTATTCCTGTCAGTGTTCTTTCTGTACAAGGTGGTGCTTAAGCCTGTGGGACCCAAATGTATGGATAGATCCAGGAACGGAATTGTTGTCGCAGATATGGTGCCTGTAAACTTTAGAAAGGGGTTCTGGAGATTAATCCATGTACAAAAGGCCTCACAACTGTCACGGTCACCCTTCCATAGGACAAGAATGTCATCTATGTAGCGACGCCAGAGGGTCACATGGTGGCTGAAGGGGTTCTGTGTCGAATAAATGCATTGTTCCTCAAAGGTAGCCATATAGATGCAAGCTAGACTAGGGGCAAAAGTCGAGCCCATCGAGGTCCCCCTGATCTGATGATATAGTTGGGACCCATACTGGAAAAAGTTCTCCGTAAGTGCTATGGTGGCACAGGCCATGATGAAAGAAATGGGAGTAGGTGAAACCCACTCCTCCATCCGTCACACACAAAAACCAGACAGCAGACACACATCAAAGCAGAGGCGGGCTGAAATAGTTAGGCAAGCAAATACCAACTTTCTAAAAGTGGTATTTGCAAACACAGAACATTAAAATAAACTTTACTAAAACATGTATTTTATTATTCTGAGTTCAGGCATATTAAACTCGAATTTCTACCATGTTCCCTGAGTCTATTAGGAATGTAGAATGTAACAATTCCAACAACCCATTCTGGCCTATGAGAACAGGTAGCCTTACAATAGTGAAAAACGAAAATGTCTGTAATTCACTATTAGGACATGCCACACACATCATGGTATGTCCTACCTTATGCTTTCAATGACCCTGCCCTTGGGCCTACCAAAGGGGTAACTAATATGAAGTTAAGGGAAGGTTTAGGGACTGGCAAGTGGGTGCACTTGCCCAGTCAGCATGACAGTACCAGCCTGCATGCAGGTTCTCCATCGGCAGACCTTAGACACATTTTACAGGGCTGCTTCTGTGGGTGGCACAACCAGTGCTGCAGGCCCACTAGCAGCATTTAGATTTACAAGCCCTGGGCACTCCCGGTGCCCTTTACTGGGGTCTGACAGTAAACCAAATAAGTCAATCATGGAAACCAATCAACATATACACTTTATACAGGGAGCACTTGCACTGTGGCACTGATTGGCAGTGACACAGTGCTCTGAGCAGCTAACATCAGCAAAATACATGAGGCAACAGTAACAGAAATGGAAGGGAGACCCACGCCAATGGTGCCAGGTCTAACAAGTGTCCCCTCCAGTTGAAATGTGGGGAGAACTACCCTACCCCAGGAAGTTCTCATCACAAAGGTGGAAAAATCTGGACAGGCCGTCAGCATTGGCGTGATCTGTACCAGGGCGATGTTCCACCGTGAAATCCATACCCTGTAGGGAAATGGACCACCTCAACAGCTTTGGATTCCCACCCCTCATTTGCATCAACCATCTGAGGGGCCTGTGGTCTGTCTGAACCCGGAAGTGAGTCCCAAACAGAAAGGGTCTTAGCTTCTTCAGTGCCCAGACCACAGCAAAAACTTCACGCTCAATTGCACTCCACCTCTGTTTCCGTGGAAGTAACCTCCTACTGATGAAGGCTCCGGGTTGGTCAAAGCCCTCCTCAGTCATCTGTGAGAGAACAGCCCCTACACCATGCTCTGAAGCGTCTGTCTGCACAAGGAACTCTTCGGAGACGTTGGGTGCCAGGAGCACGGGCGCCGTGCACATGGCAGTTTACAGGGTCTCAAACGCTTTCTGACAGGTGTCACTCCAAATCACTTTCTTGGGCTGCTTGTTGGAAGTCAGCTCTGTCAAGGGTGCAACAATGTTGCCATAACCCTTGACAAACCTCCTGTAGTACCCTGTGAGTCCTAAAAAGGCCCTCACCTCTGTCTGGGTCTTTGGGGGTTCCCAAGCCAGGATGGTTTCAATCTTGGGTTGGAGGGGGGGCCACCTGGCCGCTCCCCACTTGGTATCCCAAGTACACCACGGAAACCTGCCCGATCTGGTACTTACTCGCCTTGATCGTGAAGCCTGCCTTGCGCAGTGCCATCAACACTTCCCAGAGGTGGCGCAGCTATTCTTCCCATGTGACACTGAACACTGCGATGTCATCCAGGTAGGCGGCACTGAACTCATCCAGCCCAACCAACACCTGGTTGACCAACCTCTGAAAGGTGGCAGGGGCATTCTTCATTCCAAATGGCATAACCCGGAACTGGAAATTCCCATCTGGTGTGGAGAATGCTGACCTCTCTTTGGCCCCATCAGTCAGGGCGATCTGCCAGTACCCAGATGTCAAGTCAAACGTGCTGAGGTACCGTGCTGCCCCTAACCGATCGATGAGCTCATCAGCTCTGGAGATGGGGTGAGCGTCAGTCTCCGTGACTGAATTGAGTCCCCTGTAGTCCACACAGAACCGGAGTTCGAGTGTGGCACCCGGCGCTGCAGCCTTCGGGACTAAGACCATTGGGCTGGCCCAAAGACTGCTGGAGGACTCAATCACCCCAAGAGCAACTGAGGTTCCGTGACGATTTTACTCGTGTTTGTAATCATTGTCGTAAATACATAATTTTGGTATCAGTGAACCGCAAATGATCCATTTAGTATATCCTGGTGTTTTCGCTATGCTACGAGCAAGAGCACTCCTGTTACCAACACATTTGTGATTTACCCATGGCATCCATCTTAGAACACGGAAGCCATTTTGTATTCCTTGCCCTCACATAGTCAATGGACACGCAATGACTTCTTCTTATTTAAGGACACGTAGGCCTTAACCGGCGATTCACCTTGCTAGTGACACGTGCACCTTAGGCCAGCAACGCTGTGGCAGCATGACTCGGCAAGAACTGCCTCCCCAGCCTGAGGCCAGTCCTGCTATACTGGTTCTTGTGTTCGTTGGCCTGATCATGATTAGGCGGCCGAAGCTGGTAACCGTGCCCATTTACGACCCACAAACATTTCTTATCCTGTCTTTCTATCTTCTGCACCTGGCTCTGCTCCTTTCCTTCTGGGCCTTTATTAGGGGGAGGTAACGAAATTTACGATGAGGCGGTCCGGGTCTTGAATGAAGAATTGACACGGGATTATGATGGACTAGTGGGAACCCCTCATTCATAATGTTTTGACATCAGATACTGTTGACGATTCCTGTACAAACGCCAAATATTTATTGTTTAAGACACGAATGTTTAGAACGGTGGTAACATGTAAAGAATTTGCCTGAAGCCCAATATTTAGTATATAAGGAGCAACCCTCTTTGTACAAATTGAACAGGCTCCTAGATACTGCCCATGTGTAGTTTCTGTGACTTCTGTGTCCCTGCAGTAATAAACCTTTGGTCTTTGACGCCACCATCGAGAAGCCCGTGTTTCTGTTTGTTTGTGCACCGAGACAGGTGGAACTCCGGGGTCTTCGGGTGTTATCCCTGACACCTCTGGACGGAACCAAAAAGTCCAGAACTCCAATTGGCGCCCAACGTGGGGCGACGTCATTCGGTACCGGTCCAAAAGCCTGAAGAGTTCGAGGAGCTTCGTGTGAAGATTTCAGAGGGAGGCGCCCCACTTCATCGATCCCGGCATATCGCAAAAGTGGCCCCGACGTTCTCTTCCACGAGGGTTCCCGTTCAGACGGCTGCAGTGGTCCGTTGCCTTGACCGTCGCCCTGTCTTGGACCCGAGGTGCAGTCCTTAGTACGGCGAGACGTGACGGGTTTCTCCTTGGTGACGTCTTCAGTGCCTCAGTTAAGTATTCAGTGGTTGCTAGTTGGTTATTTTGTAAGGGTTGCTCCTGTTTGGATAATCCTTTTAGTTCTCAGTTCAGTTCAGTTCTGTAAGATTATCACTGGTTATTCTCGTTACGATAATCATTCTGTTCAGTTCAGGTATCGATACAATTGTCAGTTCTGGTAGGCCTAAGTTCTTGGTTCGAGTGCGCATCTTTTCTGTTTGTGTCTTGTTTGTTTTGTGTTCCGGATTATAAAATGGTAAGTCGGAAAAATTGTATGTTGTCTTGTTTTAGTTGCAACAGTGATTCCCAGTTGGAGGACTCGTGTTTGGTTCCTCCGATTGGAACTACCCTTTATGATCTATATTGCAAATTTGGTGTGGGCCCTATCTCTTATAATGAGGTATGGATCCGCTTCACAGAGAAAGATGGTGTCCTTAGTTGGCCACTACATGGTAGTTTTGAACCTGAAGTTCTCGATAATCTAGAAAGAAGGTTGTTTAAGAAGAAAGCCCGGCCGGCAATGTTTGATTCTTTTCGTTATTGGCGAAAAGAATCTAAACAGAGAGAAATTAAAAAGTTGAAGAAAGAACAGAAAGAGCAAGAGTTGACTTTAGAACAGTCTGCTAGGCAGCTGCAACTCAACGAGTCTGAGAAAGCGATGGAGGTGGCCGATAGAGAGCGTAATTTAGCGATAGACAAGTGCTATCCTGCTTTGCCATCGAGTACGGCTAAGATAGTAGAGGACCCTGAAAAGTATCCCCTGTTGTCTTACTTGTTACGATCACCCCCACCGTATGCACAGGGTGCTACGGCTCCACCTATACCGAATGTTCAATTACCGGTTGCTGGAACACCTGGTGTCCCTGTTCCCGCTCCCCCGAATCAAGTTCCTGTACCTCCTGTGGTCAATATTAATGTTCCTTCGACAACCCCTCTTCCAGGGTTGCCGGCTTCTTTACCTATGCCTGTGTCGCTCACACCTGCTACTTCACAAGCTATTTTTCCTGCTACTCCTACTGTTCCTAATCTATCTGTTCCAACTGCTACTCTATTTACTGCCTCTGCTAATATTATGACTCCGCTTTCTGTTCGTCGAAGAATCACTGATTCTGTCTCTAATATTCTATCTCCCTTCTATAAAACTCTGATTAAGACTCCTACCTCTGACTCTGTGCAGAGACGTAGTCAACTTCCCAGTACTGAAGAAAGAGGAATATTAGATTCCACTGCTCTTAGATGGGTTTCGAAAGTTGGAAGATATAATGTACAAGATGTATTAGATACATTTATGCAATGGAACGAACCGACACAACGATATGTGTTCGATGAAATGTGTTTCCTTCTACGTGAGGAATTGGAAGAGGATGACCCTGAATCAAATCTAGGAGAATTAATTAATGTTCAGAAAGAGTTTGCTACAGGTATGATAGTTGGTCAAAATATAAAAGAAACGATGGAACTGATTTTAAGTTATAGGAATGACCCATCCCTTCGTTCACCAAGAGAGTTAGGGAAACGTAGTACGAAACAAAATCGTCAATATCCAATGAGAGAGGTTCCACCAATTTGGCGTGAAGCTGTGCAAGCTAATGTAAACCTTGGTATTGCAGCCGCTCCGGCCCAATTCCAGAGAGTATGGATACATATTCCATGGAAACGAGCTGAAGTATTAGCAGTGAAACAGGCCTTGCCAGATCCGCGTAAAAATCCTGCAGGGTACTACATCGAGTTGGCTCAAACAGTTGACGCTTGTGTATTGAATCTTGCTGACATAGATCTGCTATTTGGTAATGTAGTACCGCAACCAATTTGGGCTAAAATTCGTAAAGAGAATCATCCAGTTGCCCTAGGTGGTGACTGGGCAGCTATAATTGCAGCGGATGGTCAACAAATAGGTGGTTCCAAACCTGAACCTTTAATTGCTAATTTGCCTGGTAGAATAATCGATTTAATGAAAACCTTGATGCCAGCATTGCGCGTTAACTGGGACAAATTGTCCGCGTGCAAACAAAAGAAAGACGAAAGCGTCTCCGACTTTTTCACAAGATTCGAAGAGACTTTTGTGGATCATAGTGGTCAGGATATGAGCACAGAAGGAGGCCAGAGATTATTTGTTGATAAATTCGTGCACAATCTGTTGCCAGAACTTAGTAGTAAGTTAAAGAATTCTGAAAGTGCGTGGGCTGTCTCTACGACTGCGCAAATACTTGCGACTGCTCAGTACTATGAAAATAGAGATAAAGAAGAGAAGGAAAAATCAGATAAAAAGACGAAAGATTTAAAAACTAAAGTACTTTTACAGCAAGCTTATCCGCCTCGCACGAATCAGACGAATATGCAGCAAGGGTCATATCAAAGAACGGAATATAATTTTCAAAGACCACAATACCAATGGAATCAATGTGCTTATTGCAAAGTGGAAGGTCATTACAAAAATGAGTGTCCAGTTCGGGCACAAAATAATGCTGCGGCAGCTCAGAAAGGTCGTGGTAGTTCTATGCAAAACTCTAGAGGTCGAGGACGAGGTGCTATGCCTCCACAGACAAGTGATCGCCCCTCTAATTATTTCGACCAGCGAAATGGTCAATCTGCCCAACAGAATAGGTCTCCACAGTATCATGTTGAAGACTATTATGAAACTAGGGAGGAAGTTCAGCAAAATGAATACTAGGACAGCCATGGACAAAGAGAGGGAGTAGTATCAGTACCAGTAGATCAGAGTGGGCCTTATGTCGCGGTAGCAACATCAGGTATAGTCGAACCGTTTCTGTTGGATACTGGTGCAGCAAAAAGTTCTATCATACATGCGAAACTCCCTGGCGCACCTTTGTCTGGCTCAACAAACGTTTCAGTAGGTTTTTCGGGCGCCCCTGTTCATAACCCTGTTTCTGGTCCTTTGTCTATTTCTGTTGGACCCCGTCAATTGAAAGCACCTTTGATTTTGACGACAGGTTGTAACGAGAATCTGCTTGGTTTAGACTTGTTAAAACGCCTGTACGCGACATTGTACTGTTCTCCAGCAGGAATACAGCTTACGTTGGGTAAAAGAATAATCTCCCCGATGTACTTGTCGATGGATGCGCTCCCACCAGAGCTGCGTTCACTCCCTGATACTCTTTGGGCGACTGGTCCTAATGATGTAGGTCTCTTGGAAATTCCACCCTATGTAGTAACTTTGAAAGCAAATGTCAAACTTCCACGAATTCCGCAATATAGAATCTCTAGTGAAGGTGAGCGTGCGCTCCTACTGATAGTACAAGACCTGATCAAGAAAGATGTTGTAGAAGAGACTAGAGGAAATGTCTGTAATAGTCCTGTACTGCCTATTTTGAAACGAACTGACCCAACAAAGCCTCCAGTATATAGGTTCGTAATTGATCTTAGAGAGGTTAATAAAATTGTGATCCCACAGTTTCCTGTGGTTCCAGACATTACTGCATTGTTAACGTTGATTCCTGCTACAGCAGCATGGTTTTCGGTTGTCGACTTGAAAAATGCCTTTTTCAGCATTCCGATAGCCGAGGAAAGCAGAGATATCTTCGGTTTCTCTCTAGGAGGACGAAGCTTTAGGTTTAAACGCGCTCCACAAGGCTATTGTGAAAGCCCATCCATTTACAGTCAAGCATTAAAAAGCCAGTTAGATTCCTTCGTACTTCCTCTTGGTTCTGCTTTAATACAGTATGTCGATGATCTTCTAGTGGCTGCCGATGACAAGGAAACTTGCAAAACAGCTACGATTTCTTTATTGCATCACTTGTCAGATTTGAATCACAAGGTGTCACCTTCAAAAATGCAATACTGCTGCCAAGAAGTGACCTACCTAGGTCATCTCTTGTCAAAGGAGGGAAGGAAGTTGACCCCAGAGAGAATAAAAGCAATTACACAGATGAATGTTCCTAGCACGCAGAGAGAAGTACGTGCCTTTTTAGGTATTACCTCATATTGTAGGCAATGGATCCCAAATTTTTCTCTTTTAGCAAAACCATTGGTAGCCTTGACTGGGAAAGGTGTTCCGAGTCCGGTGCCATGGTCTGCTGAATGTCAGCAGAGTTTTTCTGAATTGCGAAATGCACTGTGTTCAGCACCTGTATTGGGTACACCCGACTACAGTAAGCCATTCACGCTCTATGTCCACGAGAGAGAAGGTTGTGCATTGAGTGTTTTGACGCAGAAATTTGGTGATAAACAACGCCCTTGTGCGTATTTTTCATCAACATTAGATCCAGTAGCTAGAGCGTTGCCTAGTTGCTTGAGAGCTACAGCCGCAGCTGCAGCTTCCATTCGACAATCTGCTGGTTTAGTAATGAACAACATGCTAGTGGTTATGGTTCCTCATGCTGTGGATACACTCATGAACCGAACCAAGACGCAACACCTTACCAGTGCTAGATTATCAGGTTATGAACTGACACTATTAGCTAGTCATATTCAGATCAAGAGATGCAATGTATTGAATCCAGCAACATTGTTGCCGACTAGCCAAGAGTCGAGTGATTCCGAACCACACGACTGTTGTTTCAAAACTGAGGAAGAAACAAAAGGACGAATTGATCTAAAAAATACTCCGTTGTCAGATCCAGATGGCACGTTGTATGTTGATGGGTCTTGCTTCAAATTGGAGAATGGTGATGTGACTGCTGCTTATGCAGTAACGACTTTGAGTACGATTGTGGAGACTGCAAGAGTGAGTCAGAATTCTGCCCAGGCTGCAGAATTGATCGCGCTAACAAGAGCGTGCGTTTTAGCTAAGGGAAAGAGAGTGAATGTGTTCACAGATAGTCAGTACGCGTTCGGCGTGGCCCATAGTTTTGGCCGTTTGTGGAAAGAGAGAGGTTTCATTACGTCCCATGGGACTAAGATTCAACATGGTCAGCTAGTTAATGACTTGTTGGAATCTCTAACCTTACCGACTGAAGTTGCGATTGTGAAATGCAGTGCTCATAAAGCAATCACGGATGATGTTGGTCGTGGGAATGCTTTTGCTGATGAGACTGCAAAACAGACAGCTAGAAATATGATGAGTAGAATGTATGTTGCAACGTCTGCAAGATGGATTTCTGAGTCTGGAATGTGTGAGGACACAGTGGAAAGCGTGAAGGAAATTCAGAAAGAGGCGACTGAGGAGGAAAAGCTTGCATGGAGAGAGAGCACGGGTAAATTGGACTCGAGTGGGTGTTGGATTGACTTGTCGGAACAACAGCGTTGGATGTTGCCTGATGCGTATGTGCTTGCAGTAGTAACGATGGCACATGGAACAGCGCACATCAGTTCAAAAGGGATTTGTAAGATGTTGGCTCCGGTCTGGAAGAATGATGGGATTAGTAAGTGTGCAGATAGAGTGGTGAGAAATTGTATGGTATGCTTGATGCATAATCCTGGCAAGGGAATCCCCAAACCTGCAGGTCACTTCGCTCCTCCTTCCTGCCCCTTTGAAGTGATCCAGCTAGACTTCATTCACATGGATCGTTGCAATAATCTGAAATACGTCCTAGTGGTAGTTTGTGCTTTCTCCAGATGGATCGAAGCATACCCACTGAAGGACAATACTGCCTTATCCACTGCCAAAATTCTTCTTAAAGAATACTTCCCCAGATACGGAATGCCACGGATTGTATGGTCAGATAACGGAAGTGAGTTCGTAGGGAAAGTTATGCAGAGTGTGTGTGCCGGCCTAGGGATTAGACAGAAGTTTCATAGTGCGAATCATCCCCAGTCCGCGGGTTTAGTCGAGGGTTACAATGGCACCCTTAAACTGAAACTTGCTAAGATACAAGCATCCACAGGTTTGTCCTGGCCAGACGCATTGCCTTTGGCTTTGCTATCAACAAGAGCAACCGTACATTCTAGAGTAGGGCTTAGTCCTTATGAAATAGTTTTTGGCCGTCCTGCAAATGTTTGGGGGGTACCTAGACCGAAAGAATTTAAGCAGCTGGAATACCCAATGTTAATTGATTACCTTTTCGACTTGACTGCTAAATTGAGTCTTATTCACCAACAGGTTTTCGATGCATTGCCAAAGCCACCGGAGAGTCCAGGCCATCAGCTGAAACCGGGTGATCAGGTGGTCATCAAAAATTTTGCAAGAACAAAAAATCTTCAGCCCAGATTCATTGGCCCTTTCCAAGTCCTGCTAGCAACGAGAACTGCTATTCGTGTGGCCGGAAGGAAAAACTGGATCCATACGACACACGTCAAACGTGTGCCTCTGCCACTTCCTTACGACAACTGGGTAAAGAAAGGAATCGGTGCCTCTGAAACGGAACAAATCCCCAGGTTCATACCTTTCAGCGATGCAGAACTGATCACGGATTCACCAAATTCTGACTCTCCTCCTGAAACTGCTCTTTTGAACCCTGAACATTTGTCATCCACACCCAATGAACATTTGCCATCTGCACCAAAAGAACATTTGCCATCTGCGAACGTGAACATTGCAACGTCAGCTGAAAATACATTGTTTCCAGATCAGACAGCTCCTGCAAAACTGAGATACAACTTACGTTCTCGCAATATGGACAAATAAAGCAGGAAACTGCCCATTTTTATGTTTAATTTTTGATACATTGCCTCCGGCCAGGAAGTTTGCTAATACTTTGTATTGTTTCTTTTTGTTTTAAAATTGCCTTGCCGTCTGGGTAGCCGTAGGGTCGTGGCTGTGTACCTAGTTGAATCTGCGGGGGTCAGACACAAGGTCGATCTTTCTGTTAGTTCTGGGAACTCCCAGGGCTGATAGAGGCATTTTCATCTACGTACACATCATCAGTGGTCGCGAACGGTCGTAGAAGATGGAGCTTCCTGAGCTGCAACGAGAGAATGTAATTTATGTTCGCAGAAATAGACTGTACAGAAAACTTCACAGCAAATGCTTTCTAATGCAATGTGCAGTTACATTTTTAATTGTTTTGATAACGTTGGTGGGTGGAATCATCTTTGGCGTACATTTGATCTTCATGCCAGTAACTACAGTACCTCCCCTTGATCCTACTACTTCAACTGTTTCTTCTATGCATTCTTTTCACTCATTCCCTGAACACGAACAAGCTCGACGCTCAGAATTTATTAACAATACATTCGTACAGCTCTTGCATCAACACCAACTGGTAGTTAACACAACAGACTGCTGGGTGTGTGGCCTGATACCCCACACTATGGATAAAGGCATTCCCTATCTAGTCTTGCCTTTCAGCTACAATGGATCATTTCAGGCCTTTCAGACCATTTTTTCATATGCCCTTGAGACCTATCCTCCGCGTCCACCACGGTCCACTAAATACAACTCAGCCAACAAAGCTTTAGTCCAGGGAATTATTGATATGATTAAAGACGTCAATAATACTCCATCTTACCCTAGAGATGAATTACGGGTGTATTTGAGTTGGAACTCTACAGAGTATCGCCTTAGTTTGGGAGAAAGCAAGCGTAAAAGCTCCACTTCAGTTTGGGTCGTGCCTCACCGAGGTCAGGTCTGTTTGCAAGGAAATGGGAGAAACCTGAGAGCTCAACTAGGGAGGAGTGAGTGCGTTGAGACTTACGTATTTCCGTCTAACTCCTCCCCTGCCTTTCTGACTGCTAGGAGTACCTACTTCATCTGTCAGGACAGAGCATATACATGGCTGCCTGCTGACTTCTCAGGTTCATGTTATATTGCTCGATTGTTACCTCCAACATACACTGCTTCTTCAGATTATCACAAAACCAGAGTAGCAAGAGGTGTCTTCAGCAAGGAAGATACCGCTGGTCAAGAAGCTGGAGACTTCTTCAAAGGTTTCCTTCCGTTTTGGGGGCCTATGGCCAATAGTAGAAATCTACGTCAACTAACACGGGTAGTTGAATCTACTATTACAGAAACTGCTGGTGCCCTTAGTAACTTAACAGCTGAGCTTCAGGCGGATCGTCTCATGACGTTGCAGAACCGTATGGTTCTAGACGTAATACTTGCAGATCGAGGTGGGGTATGCAGAATGATCCAATCGAGCTGCTGTGTCTTTATTCCAAATAATGCTCCAACAGTCTATGAAGCAATCTCTAAGCTACATAAGATTTCCGACTCTATACACGTAGATAAGGGAAACTGGTCCTTCATGGAGTGGTTTTGGACTCTGGTATCAGCGTGGGGATGGAAGGTTCTGATGGTCATTGGTGTCATCCTAGTATTTCTGTTCTTGTGCTGTCTTATTATCCAATGTGGTCCCGCTCTGTGTAGTCTCTGTGCTGCAACCTGTTTCAGAAAACCACCTGCATTAGGAGAAAAGGCACGAGACAGGATGATGACGCAACAACATGTTGCTGACCTAATGAGCATAGAATTAGACTCTGATATAGACTGAGTAATTGCCTATGTAAGGGCAAAAGGAGGGTCTGAGGTTCCGTGACGATTTTACTCGTGTTTGTAATCATTGTCGTAAATACATAATTTTGGTATCAGTGAACCGCAAATGATCCAGTTAGTATATCCTGGTGTTTTCGCTATGCTACGAGCAAGAGCACTCCTGTTACCAACACATTTGTGATTTACCCATGGCATCCATCTTAGAACACGGAAGCCATTTTGTATTCCTTGCCCTCACATAGTCAATGGACACGCAATGACTTCTTCTTATTTAAGGACACGTAGGCCTTAACCGGCGATTCACCTTGCTAGTGACACGTGCACCTTAGGCCAGCAACGCTGTGGCAGCATGACTCGGCAAGAACTGCCTCCCCAGCCTGAGGCCAGTCCTGCTATACTGGTTCTTGTGTTCGTTGGCCTGATCATGATTAGGCGGCCGAAGCTGGTAACCGTGCCCATTTACGACCCACAAACATTTCTTATCCTGTCTTTCTATCTTCTGCACCTGGCTCTGCTCCTTTCCTTCTGGGCCTTTATTAGGGGGAGGTAACGAAATTTACGATGAGGCGGTCCGGGTCTTGAATGAAGAATTGACACGGGATTATGATGGACTAGTGGGAACCCCTCATTCATAATGTTTTGACATCAGATACTGTTGACGATTCCTGTACAAACGCCAAATATTTATTGTTTAAGACACGAATGTTTAGAACGGTGGTAACATGTAAAGAATTTGCCTGAAGCCCAATATTTAGTATATAAGGAGCAACCCTCTTTGTACAAATTGAACAGGCTCCTAGATACTGCCCATGTGTAGTTTCTGTGACTTCTGTGTCCCTGCAGTAATAAACCTTTGGTCTTTGACGCCACCATCGAGAAGCCCGTGTTTCTGTTTGTTTGTGCACCGAGACAGGTGGAACTCCGGGGTCTTCGGGTGTTATCCCTGACACCTCTGGACGGAACCAAAAAGTCCAGAACTCCACAACCATCTTTGAGACCTCCTCTTTGATGCAGGCCCTGACCCTGTCAGTCACCCTGTAAGCCTTGTGCTTCATAGGTAAACTGTCTCCTGCCTCCACATCATGGACGCACCAGTCAGTGATACTGGGAACCAGGGAGAGCAGGTCAGAGAACTGCCCCAGCAACTGGCGGCAGTCATTCTGTTGCTCAGGGGTCAGGGTTGGAGGGAGGTTAACTCCATCCACTGACCCATCTTGCTCTCTGGCTACCAGGAGGTCAGGAAGAGGCTCAGTCTCCTCCTCCATTCCATCATCTATTGCCAAGAGCAAGCCCACTCTGGACCTCTCCAAGTGGGGCTTAAGGCGGTTGACATGCAGGACCCTCAAAGGGTTCCTGGGAGATTGCAAGTCCACCAAATAGACAACTGGACTCTTGCGCTCCACAACCTTAAAGGGGCCTGTCCACTTATCCTGGAGCGCACAAGGCTACTCGAGGGCCAAGACCCACACCTTCTGTCCAGGCTGAAGCTCTACCAGAGTGGCATTCTGGTCATACCACCGCTTCATCTCCTCCTGGCTGGCTTCCAGATTTGCCGCAGCAAGTGCTCTGAAACGCCTTGTCTGGTTCCGGAAGGCCAGCATGTAGCTATATACATTCTGGGGAGGTTTCCTGGGAGATTGCTCCCAGCCTTCCTTTCCTTGACCAGACTTAGAGGTCCTCTCACTGGGAGGCCATACAGGGGCTTAAAGGGGCTGGACCCTGGAGACTTCTGTGGCACCTCACGGTAAGCAAAGAGCAGGCATGGCAAGAGGACGTCCCACTTACGCCTCATGGGTTCTTCCAGACCCATAATCATGCCCTTCAGAGTTCGGTTGAATCTCTCAACCAACCCGTTTCCTTGAGGGTGGTAAGGCGTGGTGAACTTGTAGGTTACACCACACTCTTGCCAAAGGGATTTCATATACTTCGAGATGAAATTAGTACCCCGGTCAGACACCACCTCTAGAGGGAATCTCACTGTGGAGAAAATTCCCATCAGCGCACGTCCCACCACGGGGGCCGTCACTGTCCTCAGAGGAATGGTTTCCGGGTACCGGGTGGCATGGTCCACCAGGACCAGGATGAACATGTTGCCCATGGCTGTCCTGGGGTCCAGTGGCCCCACAATGCCAATTGCCACTCGCTGGAATAGGGTACTGACTACAGGGAATGGCTGGAGAGGAGCCTTCTGCTTCCTCCCACTCTTTCCACTTGCCTGGCAAGTCTGGCAGGTCCTATAGTGCGGATCTGAGTTCTTGGGGATTTAAGGCCAATTAAAGTGGGTTACAAGCCTTTCCTAGGTCTTGTCCTGCCCCAAATGCCCTGCCAATGGCACATCATGAGCCAGCCCCAGTAGGAAGGCCCTAAAACTCTGGGGTACCACCAGCGCAAGGGCTGACCCAGGTTCAGCAACCTTAGGTTCTGAATACAGGAGGTCATTCTCCCAATAAATTAAATGTGTTCCAGACTGATCAACATTGGCCTGGTCTGCAGCCTGCTGCCTCAGACCTATGAGAGAAGGACACTCTTTCTGCGCCCTGCAGAATTCCTTCCTGGATGGGCCTCCTTCCTGCTGTCAATGGGTCTGCTCAGGCAGGTCCCCCAGTTCAGCTATCTGTTCCCCGGTAGGCTTCAGGGCATCCCCCTCAAGGTCTGCTTCCTCCTGGGACATGGGAACTTCAGGGGCCGGTTTCCCGCTCCTCCTGCGCCTTCTCTCTAAGGCAGGTTCCTGGGCCTCTCCCTCAGGCTCCAGGACCTCTTGAGCACCCCTACTGGCTGCCATTGACCGGGTGGTCACGCACGCCCAGTCAGGCGACCCACCATCCTTAGGTGAGTACTTTTCTCCACCTTTTCCCAAGGTGAACTTTCCAAGTCGTTCCCTAACAAACAGTCTACAGGCATGGCAGTTCTCACAGCTACTTGAAGAGTACCAGAGACCCCCCACTCAAAGGGAACCTGAGCCATTAGACAACAACACTCTGTGTTGTCAGCGTTGACAACCCGGCAGTATGCATGGGGCACAACCTGCTCTTGAGACACCAGGTGCTGCTTGACAGCAGTCACACTGGCTCCTGTATCTCTAAGAGCCTCCACCCTTTGGCCATTGACCGTCACCCACTGCCCATAGTTCTTAGTGTTAGAGGGCAGTTGGTTCTCAGGGACCATCTCACTGTCTCCTAACGAGACCAGGGTCATCTGAACAGGATCCCACCCACCTTGGACTTCTACCTCCCAAAGGCTACATTAGCCATCTGCCGGGGCGGAGCTTCAGTGGGTGCTGGTTTACCAAACAGGCGACACTTGGGATCATTGGCCCAGGCGGCGATGCGAGCAGTGCGGCCCAAAAAGGGGGGAAGAGTGAGACAGAGTACGGGCGGCCCAGTGCAAGGAACGGCTCGAAGCAGAGCGGGCTCACACGGTGCGGGGCAAGCTCACCCACAAGCCCTTGGAGATTGTTTGAAGCACAAGTAGCAAAAGTCTCTTTCAATCCTTTTTCTCTCCTTTCTCAGCAAGGCACCCACTGCAGGCCAGTCCCCCAGGTCAGGGACAGTACTCCTCACAGCTTCTTCCAGGTCCTTCTCGTCGGGCAGAGGTTCTTTGTGGTCAAGCAGGATCTGATTTCTTAGGAGCAGGGCTCCTATACTTATACTGCATTTCTTTTGTTCTTTCAGGCCAGGAGGCCTTTGCCTAGTTCAGTCCAGTTTCTGAGCACTTTGTTGATAGGATGCGGGCTTCTGCTTTCAGTGTGCAGGGCAGAGACATCAGACACTCCTCAGGAGGTGGAGCCAGCATTGTGGTGACAAGTACAGTCCAGGAGTACTCTGTTGACAGTCTTCCCTCTCTCTTTACAAGATGCAGGGCTGAGACCTCAGACGCTCCACAGGGGGTGGACCCAGCATTTTGGTGGCAGAGCACAGCCCTATTCAGAACCTAGGTGCACTCCTCCCATCCATCTGGCTGTCGTCTTCTTATTCACCACCTGGCAGCCCCAGCCTGTCTCCTGGAATTCCCCAGCCCTGTCACACACAGAAACCAGATATCAGATACACATCAGAGCAGAGGCGGGCTGAAATGGTTAGGCAAGCAAATACCAACTTTCTAAAAGTGGTATTTGCAAACACAGAACATTAAAATAAACTTTACTAAAATATGTATTTTATTATTCTGAGTTCAGGCATACTAAACTCGAATTTCTACCATGTTCCCTGAGTCTATTAGGAATTTAGAATGTAACAATTCCAACAGTCCATTCTGGCCTATGAGAACAGGTAGCCTTACAATAGTGAAAAACGAAAATGGCTGCAATTCACTATTAGGACATGCCACACACATCGGGCTTGTCCTACCTTATGCTTACAATGCACCCTGCCCTTGGGCCTACCATAGGAGTGACTAATATGAATTTAAGGAAGGTTTAGGGACTGGCAAGTGGGTGCACTTGCCTAGTCAGCATGACAGTACCAGACTGCACGCAGGTTCTGCAATGGCAGACCTTAGACACATTTTACAGGGCTGCTTCTGTCGGTGGCACAACCAGTGCTGCAGGCCCACTAGCAGCATTTGGATTTACAAACCCTGGGCACTCCTGGTGCACTTTACTGTGGTCTGACAGTAAACCAAATAAGTCAATCATCGAAACCAATCAACATATACACTTTATACAGGGAGCACTTGCACTGTGGCACTGATTGGCAGTGGCACAGTGCTCTGAGCAGCTAACACCAGCAAAACACATAAGGCAACAGTAACAACAATGGAAGGGAGACCCACGCAAATGGTGCCAGGTCTAACACTGCAGGACTATCGTTCACGGTGAAACACACTTCACTGTCCTACCTTTGTGTGCACCCCTTTGTGAGAAACGTATGTAGTTGTCCTTACCTTGTTCTCCACTGTCTTATGGAATCTAAAACAGAGTTGTTGTCTATTTTCCTATTTCTCCTAAGTTAACCACACACTTTATCATCTTGTGAACTGTATTTCTCCACTTGAGGCGTTTCTTATGATGATACGTACACCTTTCCTACAGAAGACAACCCATTATGTAATTTATATATTTTGCTATGACTCTACTTGTGGGGGAAGTTTGTGTAGTGCTTCAGTGACTTCAGTGTTACACCTCAAATCGGTGTAGTTGTAATTTACACAATATTTCCGTTGCTGTACTATCTGTGGGGTTGTTTTGCTACTTACTTCAAGGACATTAGTACTACGTTACCGTCTGTATGGATTGTATTCCACTCAATATTACTCTTTCCAGGTAATGTTTCAAATTCTGTGTTCTAGATTTCTGGTAGTGCTGCCTTACATGCATATTTCATTACAGGATATTTAAATTATAGCCCTATGTGGAACCCCCACCTCTTATGATTTAGTCCCTTATCTTCACCCCCTAAGTGCAGCTGGATTTTGTGTGAACTTTTCTGACCTGTGACTCCTGCTGCAGCTTGCTAGTTCTGCCCCCCCCCACTCCACTATGGCTGGGCAAGCTATGAGCCAACCCCCTCCATTCCTAAATTAAATCTGGGAACCGCAAATTCACTGGAAGGAATGGATAAATGTATTCGCCTCATACCACATAGCCATAGGCGGCAAAAGGTATTCAGCAGTTCGCAAACAACACATATTGTTGCATAACCTAGGCATACAAGGTAGGAAGATTTATGACACCTTACCCAAACCAGAACTAGAAGAGTATAAATCAAAGATCCACCATGAAAAGATCACTTAAGCATAGTCACTCCATTTCCTACAGCACCCACTGCTCAGTCCCATCCAATACATTTGTATAATTTGATATTACCCATACCTTCATTATCTTATGATCCAAATTCAATACGTGAATTATTCTAAAAAATGCGCTGTTCAATCTACCTAGAAAAAGAAAATATAAAGGTGTAGAATGTAGATACATCCCAGTATTCTGTGTTGAAGACCTTAATTTTATTGGCACATTTCTCCTTCCCCAGGCCCCGAATGCTCACCATTGATTAGCTTCAGTCAATTCTCAAAAACGTATGTATCTTTCATAGCACTTCTGGTAATCAGTTGGGTTCCCAGCTTTACCCCAAGTCTAAAAAGAATATTTTATAGAGTATATCCTTACTGCCAACAATATCACACAATGTTTAGTCTAAACAACAACTAGTTCACTATCATGGTCACTATCACTTAATTTCACGAGGTCATAATACATCCAATATCGTGTTTCCTTTTATTTTGACACCTTACCCAAACCAGAACTAGAAGAGGATGAGGAGGATACAGATGAGTTTAAAGTCACCCTGTTAAAATTAGAGGCACATTTTGGTGACAGAGTAAAAGTAGTTTTGGAGCGACATAAGTTCTTTACCCTCATCCAAGGTAAACAGGAATCTTTCATTAATTACATTGCTTCACTTAGAGGCCTGACACAACTATGTGACTTTGGTGAACTCACCGATTCACTCATCAGGGACCAACTTGTAAGGTGCACAAACAATAGTCGTATACAACAAAAAACAGCTCCTGGCAAAAAACCCCACCTTAAAAGAAGCGGTTAGCATAGCAGTCTCTGTGGAACACACTGCTAAGTGTATCAAAGAGATGAGAACCCCCAATGAGCTTGTTGCCAATGTTGGCAATAGCTGTGTTGCACAGGCCAATTCCACTGATAATGAGGTATTTAAGATCAAACCTGGAGAAGACAAGGATAACCATTCAGCCAGAGAAAAGGGAAAGTTGAAATGCTATAGATGTGGCAGCAGCAATCACCTTGCTAACGATGTGTGTTGTACTGCCCGCAATGTCACATCTGTTAAATGTAACAAGAAAGGGCACCCGGGTAGAGTGTGCAGCAACAGTGAAGACCACCAAGTGAAAGCAGTACACAGTGAAGGGGACTTGGCTCCTAAGTATGTGTTCCAAGTCAAAGTTAGAGACAATCAATCTTCCCCAAGTTCTTGAGGGCAATTCAGTGACCTCTGGCCTATTGAACATCTTAAATCTACCATCTTGGTGAATAATAAGCCCATAGACGTGTTGGCTGACTCGTGTGCCCCTGTAACCTTATTCAACATTGATATCATAAATGACATTTTTGATACCTCCAGTTTCAGGATGCTAGAACCAGATATTTCAGCAGTTGGGTATGCCGATGAGAACATTCCTTTAGTACGGATGATGAGTGTGAGTATTACATTTAAAGGAAGAACTACATGGGGCAAAGTCTACATGGTAAGCAAAGGGTATAATCTGTTGGGTTGGCATCATCAAAGAGAGCTGGGGATGGTACTCGACCCCAACAATAAAAATCAAGTTCTTGTAGCTGAGGAAGTGGAGGTAACCAGCAAGGAGGTAAACGGTTGTCCTGAGTTGTTCACTGAATTAGGTCAAACTGTAAATAGTAATGCCTGCAAAAACAACAGGTGATGGACAGAATGCAGAACATTGTCTAACATTCACCCCAGTACAGAGATCTGGGCCTAAATCCATTGTTTTTTTGCACTCCACACCACCCCAGGTCAGACATGGCCATATGCAAATCAGCCTTGACCCTGTGCCTCATGGGAACAGTCCAGCCCGAACTGCCAAGCCATGTCTTTCCTGGACTGGAATCGAGCATCCAAGGACTGGCTTCTGGCTATCAGCCGTCATCAGCCTGGATAGCTTGACTCCAGTGGTGTGGAGAGCATGGGACTCACGTCTGAGCATACCCATCCCACTCGGGGTGACAAAGGCAAAAACAACAGGTGATGGACAGAATGCAGAACATTGTCATACATTCACCCCAGTACAGAGATCTGGGCCTAAATCCATCGTTGTTTTGCACTCCACACCACCCCAGGTCAGACATGGCCATATGCAAATCAGCCTTGACCCTGTGCCTCATGGAAACAGTCCAGCCCGAACTGCCAAGCCATGTCTTTCCTGGACCGGAATCAAGCATCCAAGGACCGGTTTCTGGCTGTCAGCCGTCATCAGCCTGGATAGCTTGACTCCAGTGGTGTGGAGAGCATGGGACTCACGTCTGAGCATACCCATCCCACTCGGGGCGACAAAGGTAAAAACAACAGGTGATGGACAGAATGCAGAACATTGTCATACATTCACCCCAGTACAGAGATCTGGGCCTAAATCCATCGTTTTTTTGCACTCCACACCACCCCAGGTCAGACATGGCCATATGCAAATCAGCCTTGACCCTGTACCTCATGTGAACAGTCCAGCCCGAACTGCCAAGCCATGTCTTTCCTGGACTGGAATCAAGCATCCAAGGACTGGTTTCTGGCTATCAGCCATCATCAGCCTGGATAGCTTGACTCCAGTGGTGTGGAGAGCATGGGACTCACGTCTGAGCATACCCATCCCACTCGGGGCGACAAAGGCAAAAACAACAGGTGATGGACAGAATGCAGAACATTGTCATACATTCACCTCAGTACAGAGATCTGGGTCTAAATCCATGGTTTTTTGCACTCCACACCACCCCAGGTCAGACATGGCCATATGCAAATCAGCCTTGACCCTGTGCCTCATGGGAACAGTCCAGCCCAAACTGCCAAGCCATGTCTTTCCTGGACGGGAATCAAGCATCCAAGGAACGGATTCTGGCTATCAGCCGTCATCAATTGAAACAAAACAACCTAGGTACTTAAATGTAACACTTGTCAAACCTAATATTGCACAGAAAGAGAGGTTACAAAAAGTATATACTCAATATTTATTGAATTCTTCATGAAAAAACAAGTATCACATATTATCAGTCACAAGGTAAAATGTATCACAATTCATATTAAAAACTTAAAAAGCAAATAACACAACAATAAAAAGTGGCAAAATAAATCTCGACGCGCGTTTCGGCGAACAGCGCCTTCTTCTGGAGCAGCCACGTATATCCTCTACAATAAAGAAAAAATATAAAACAGGAATAACCACATTAAAATCCTCATATACTAATCAAAAAATACATATACAATGTCTAAACAATTAATCTAAAACCTATTTATAGCCTCTCAATTTTGACAAGTTTACACATTTTATTATGCGCCCCTGTTACGGGCTTTCATTTCCTTGCACACTTTAGAGAACCATGGACCCACGAATTTTTGTTAGACCGATAGTTAATAATTCACAGAAAAGGCTAATTCAGGGAACAATTTTGCAAATATGCATTACGTGGGGGGGGGGAAGTACATGGGGTTCGAATGGAACTTTTGTTTGAATGACAAGGACCTCCTCCGGGGGCGTCAGTTTAGGTGAGTAGTATTAAATTATTTACGTCAGTTTGGTTAGATAATATTAAATTGCCGTAATAAATCGATCATGGCACTACAGTGATATTATATGTTCATAGACAGGTAAGAATTCCTATAGATGCTGAATGATATAAAAAACTTCAACATGTATATCCTATGTCCAACCTCATGCCGATCAATCTAGCAGAAATTTAAAACTAAGGCGTTACTTTTAAATACTCACGTATTGACTTCAGTGTAGTAATTATTGTATGCTATATCATCGCCACTGGTCAGTAGGTTATTCACAAAACTGCAAGGGCATGTCAGAATTACTTCACTATTGATTTATTACCAGTTGATAGGCGACATTCTAGCCATAACCTTTAAGGTGATATATTTATTTACCTAATTTCGTATCAGAAAAGGAGGTAGGGTCCCTGTCGGTCTGTGTTTTATATAGGACAAAAGCGCCTCTACATAACATGCAAGTAACGCTTGTAACTCTAATTTGTTCAACCTGTGCCAAAGGAAGACCCGAATTTTCTCATATTAATAATTCAGTTTGAAAAGGCTATATTATTAGTGTGAATACATATTCATAGTTTAAAAATACCTAAAACAGAAATGCAGCCCAGCAGATATACTTGGCTCAGATCAGCGAAATTGTAGACATCCGGTTCCTATTTAAGTTGATTCTACAGAGTGGGGAACAAAAAAAGCGATCAGTACTCTCCCATTAAGTGGTCGAGATACTATTCTTTTTAAAGGATAAACTACATATGTTACCTGTCGTCTCTTGTTACAAATTATTCACTCAGCTTGCACTTATTGCAGCTACGAACAATCGAGGTATTTAATTTCCATTTATAAGTAGATTCTATAAATAAAACGATAATAAATGAACTAATTAAATGTTCGCATTTGGTACTTTCCAAATACAATCTTAAAGGCTATATTGAAGTTAAGGCAGGGAGGCCGCAATTACCTTTTTTGATCTGTAAAAACACAGTCACTTGCTCCCAGGACTTGCAGATGTATAATAGGTACGGACCATATCGTTATTAACCGACCTCCAAATGCAAACAGTGGTTTAATATAGATCGGCTCGTTTACATTGAAAACGATGAGTACCTTTAATAACTGCAACAGTCGCAGCAAAAGAAGGGAGTAAAAAAGGTTCTTCCTGATATGGATAATTCCCTATATCGAATATTTTGTTCTGTTAAAGAAAAAACGAGAAGACATTCTATTCTTCTTCACAATAAGAGCGTACAGGCACAGAGTTGCTGCATTATTCATCAATGAGTCAGTACACTCACCAGGTACGGATATGTCAGTAGCTCAAAAACGTCCGGGAGCAAGGCGTGGGGGTCAGACCCCCACGCCTTGCTCCCGGACGTTTTTGAGCTACTGACATATCCGTACCTGGTGAGTGTACTGACTCATTGATGAATAATGCAGCAACTCTGTGACAGGACATCTAAACTGTGCCTGTACGCTCTTATTGTGAAGAATTCTCCATATCAGGAAGAACAGTATCTCGACCACTTAATGGGAGAGTACTGATCGCTTTTTTTGTTCCCCACTCTGTAGAATCAACTTAAATAGAAACCGGATGTATACAATTTCGCTGATCTGAGCCAAGTATATCTGTTGGGCTGCATTTCTGTTGTAGGTATTTTTAAACTATTAAAATGTATTCACACTAATAATATAGCCTTTTCAAACTGAATTATTAATATGAGAAAATTCGGGTCTTCCTTTGGCACAGGTTGAACAAATTAGAGTTACAAGCGTTACTTGCATGTTATGTAGAGGCGCTTTTGTCCTATATAAAACACAGACCGACAAGGACCCTACCTCCTTTTCTGATACGAAATTAGGTAAATAAATATATCACCTTAAAGGTTGTGGCTAGAATGTCACCTATCAACTGGTAATAAATCAATAGTGAAGTAATTCTGACATTTCCTTGCAGTTTTGTGAATAACCTACCGACCAGTGGCGATGATATAGCATACAATAATTACTACACTGAAGTCAATACGTGAGTATTTAAAAGTAATGCCTTAGTTTTAAATTTCTGCTAGATTCATCGGCACGAGGTTGGACATAGGATATACATGTTGAAGTTTTTTATATCATTCAGCATCTATGGGACTTCTTACCTGTCTATGAACGTATAATTTCACTGTAGTGCCATGATCGATTTATTAAGGCAATTTAATATTATCTAACCAAACTGACATAAATAATTTAATACTACTCACCTAAACTGACGCCCCCGGAGGAGGTCCTTGTCATTCAAACAAAAGTTCCATTCGAACCTCATGTACTTTTTTCTCCCCCACGTAATGCATATTTGCAAAATTGTTCCCCGAATTAGCCTTTTCTGTGAATTATTAACTATCGGTCTAACAAAAATTCGTGGGTCCATGGTTCTCTAAAGTGTGCAAGGAAATGAAAGCCCGTAACAGGGGCGCATAATAAAATGTGTAAACTTGTCAAAATTGAGAGGCTATAAAAAGGTTTTAGATTAATTGTTTAGACATTGTATATGTATTTTTTGATTAGTATATGAGGATTTTAATGTGGTTATTCCTGTTTTATATTTTATCTTTATTGTAGAGGATATACGTGTCTGCTCCAGAAGAAGGCGCTGGTCGCCGAAACGCGCGTCGAGATTTATTTTGCCACTTTTTATTGTTGTGTTATTTGCTTTTTATGTTTTTAATATGAATTGTGATGAATTTTAACTTGTGACTGATAATATGTGATACTTGTTTTTTCATGAAGAATTCAATAAATATTGAGTATATACCTTTTGTAACCTCTCTTCCTGTGCAATATTAGGTTTGACAAGTGTTACATTTAAGTACCTAGGTTGTTTTGTTTCAATTGCTGTTTAATCCCTGACCTAGGACTTATAGCATTTAGTTCCTCAGGGGGTCCTTGATACTTACCCATTATCAGCCGTCATCAGCCTGGATAGCTTGACTCCAGTGGTGTGGAGAGCATGGGACTCACGTCGGAGCATACCCATCCCACTCGGGGCGACAAAGGCAAAAACAACAGGTGATGGACAGAATGCAGAACATTGTCATACATTCACCCCAGTACAGAGATCTGGGCCTACATCCATCATTTTTTTGCACTCCACACCACCCCAGGTCAGACATGGCCATATGCAAATCAGCCTTGACCCTGTGCCTCATGGGAACAGTCCAGCCCGAACTGCCAAGCCATGTCTTTCCTGGACCGGAATCAAGCATCCAAGGACCGGTTTCTGGCTATCAGCCGTCATCAGCCTGGATAGCTTGACTCCAGTGGTGTGGAGAGCATGGGACTCACGTCTGAGCATACCCATCCCACTCGGGGCAACAAAGGCAAAAACAACAGGTGATGGACAGAATGCAGAACATTGTCATACATTCACCCCAGTACAGAGATCTGGGCCTAAATCCATCGTTTTTTTGCACTCCACACCACCCCAGGTCAGACATGGCCATATGCAAATCAGCCTTGACCCTGTGCCTCATGGGAACAGTCCAGCCCGAACTGCCAAGCCATGTCTTTCCTGGACCGGAATCAAGCATCCAAGGACCGGTTTCTGGCTATCAGCCGTCATCAGCCTGGATAGCTTGACTCCAGTGGTGTGGAGAGCATGGCACTCACGTCTGAGCATACCCATCCCACTCGGGGCGACGAAGGCAAAAACAACAGGTGAATGCCTGCGACATACCTCCCACGGGAATGTACGTCATGCCAGAGATGGTTCATGCTGTATCTAGTACTGATGTTGTTAAGAGTAGGCATGATAGTTCCAATATGCTTAATCTCTCTTGTAAGACCACAGCAGTTCCCCAGACTCCATGGACTAAGTTGGCATTGGAGATAATCTGTCCCACGGGACGATCGGGAATCTCGAAGAGATTTTTGATTGTTCTCATGGACTACACATCTCACTGGATTAAATACAAATGTGCCCCACGTGTTTCGACAAAAGTCCTTATCGACTTCTTAAGAGACTCATTTGTATGTGAAGGTGTGCCAGCCTGCATAGTCACCAACAAGGATATCCAATTCTCATCTATGGAAATGAAGTCTTTCCCTTGTGAACTGGGAATCAAGCTTGAGGAATCCACGAGAACTGCCATGGAGTCAAGGACCCCATTCTTATGTCAATGCTCTGGATAAAAAGTCTTACTCAGCTAGCTTGTATCAAAAAAATGGATGTTGATAAAATGTTAAGAGAATACATTTGGGCGTATCACACCTCTTCTGACATGATAACAGGAGTCTCCTATTTTGCGCCCATCAGGGGAAGAGATCCGTTTGCCAATCCCATACCCCATTGAATTGCCATGTACAGTCTTCCTTGCATATTGTCTTTTCAGGTACCCGGCCATCTTCCCCCCCCCCCCGGGATTTTCTTGTTGCTCACTGTCACTGCACAAAATCGAATGTATAAACTTGTAACGAAGGTGTTTGTGGTGTCACAATGAAGGCATGATGTAATTGTTGTAATCTCCTTTTTCCGCTGGCTCTTTCCTCGCTGTTGTTTCTTTCCTCCCTGCCCCTTTTGGTATCTTCCCCCTCTCCCCGCCTCCTCCTACCTTTTGGAGTGTTCCCCTAGAGTTCTCTTTGGAATGTTGGACATGGTGTCAGTTACGGAAAGTGGATGACAGAGTAAAGGTGCTTGAACGTACCTTGCTTCAGTCTCATCTTTAGTTACAAAAGTAATGTTCGAGTTCTAAGATTAACAGATCCGATTTGTAAAGGACATTCTAAGTTGGGAATGAGAGTTCTAATTTGGAATTGAAAGAATTCCTTTAGAATGTAGATTGGAACAACACTTCTAATTTGGAACGTCAGAACTATGTATGGAATGCAAATTCTACATTTGGAAGGCCTCTCGCACAAAAGAAATGTTTTTTAAGGGTGAAGCAGCAGCTATGTGTGAGATCTTAATTTTGGGAGTAGAAAACAGTAGATTCCAAGACCACAGATTCCTTGGTCATCATGTCCCCCCAGGGTATCCAGAACTACCTTCTATTGAATGGATGTGTGCAATGCCCTTGAAGCTGTGTATAGTCACACAAGAAGGAGTCCATGGCAGTCTTACCACAGATGAAGACTCAGAGCCCAGGCATAAGACCGCCTCCAGGCTCTGCTAGTCAGTGCAGAAGACAGATGTGAGATGTCTTCTAAACCTTTGATCCACCCTGCTATTTGAATACCTGAATCACACCTGTGAAGTGGGTAGAGCAGATAGGAAGAAACAGAAGGAAAAGCTGTGCACTCCTGTGCAGTGCACTAGGCCCGTCTCACCAGCGCCTTTACAGATTCTGATAACATGGGTATGAAGGACATTCATTTTTGCAGCAAGATTAAAAGGAGATGACTATTGTTGATTATTGACCATCGAGGCCACAACATCTGTAGAATAATCAAGAGAGGGAGAAATTCTGAAACAAATCCTCTGAGCCATTCTGTCTTTATAGCAGTCTGTATGCAATAAAGAGAACACAGGAAACCTTAATAATACGATTATTGTAACTGACTTCCTTCCCTCAATCTTCTGGTTCTGTGATGTTATGTGTCAGATGGACCCACACCTACCAACATAATGTATCACTGGTCTCTCCAGGCAGCCTTGAGTGTTATCAGTGTTTCCCATCAGTTGTTTGTGATGTCATCAACTACATCACACCCTTGACCCTGGCAGTTTTGTGACATCATCTACTACATCACACCCCTGGCCCTGCAGGCTTGAGTCATCATCTACTACATCACACCCCTGGCCCTGCAGGCTTGAGGCATCATCTACTACATCACACCCCTGGCCCTGCAGGCTTTATGACATCATTCACCTCTTAGCTATATATAGAGGTGTAGTCGGGGATGCCTGCATGAGTGCAGTCTGTGGACTGGGCTATGAATGGTGTGAAAGAGGTGTGAATGGGGGACTTGGGGGCACCAAGCTAACATCAGACTCACAGGATGGCCGCGGTGCACAGTGAAAATATCGATTTTGAAATATCGACCTACAAAAATATCGTGTTGGAAATATCTAAGGTACATAATATCAAGGTCAAGGTTATATCGATGTAAGTAATATCGATATTTGTATTATTGTTATGTATTTTATTATGTATGTGTAATATTTTTTTTTGTTAAGTATTTTACTTGTTTTAAATTATATGTGTATTATTTTTATATATTAATAATGTTATTTTTAAGTAAATTTTATGTTTTAGTACCGGAGCGGGTTGTGGGTTTATAGGGGAATAGAGTGGGAAGTAATTTAAATATACTAAATTAATTATTAATTTTGAGGAATTATAAATTAATTTTAATTAATGTTTGTGTTTATTTCTGAAGCGGGTTGTGAGTTTATAGGGGAATTGGGTGGGAAGTAATTTAATGATAATTAATGATTTATTTTTATTTATTGGAATGGGTAAATATTGTATTTTTAATTATGAATTAGCAATTAAATATTGTATTTGATAATTAATTTTTTTAATTGGTAATTAATGTTTTTAATTGGTAAATTATTGCTTTAATTGGCAATTACTTTTTTTGATTGGTAATTAATTTTTTATTTATAATTTATGTTTTTAATTGGCAAATAATTGTTTTAATTGGTAATTAATTATTTACTTGGTAATTAATTTTGTTAATTGGCAATGAATGTTTTTAATTGGTAATTATTTTTTATTAATTGAAATTATTTTTAATTAATTGGTAATCAATGTTTCATAAAAAGTATTATTTGATATGAAAAAATATTGTATTGTTTAATATTTTTTAATTGTGAATTACTTTTAAATAATTAATTTTGTTTGTGATGAAAAACATTTTATAGTTCAATATTTATTATTTGGTGACTAATATTTATTAATTAATATTTATTGGTATTTATTGTTAATTTATTGTTAATTCATTATTCAATTGTAGTTATATTTTTATTAATTATTAATGGGTATTCGTAAATGATGTAGAGTTATTAAAACATTTAATTATTTATTATTTTTAAATACAATTTCTTTTTATAAATATGTTATATTTAAATTCTACGCTATCCAACGCTGTCCCTACTGTAGCACCCTCTGGAGTTGGAATACTAATTTTTACCTCTATGCTATCCAACACTTTCCCTACTTGCCCCTCTTGAGTTGGAATAGTAATTTTTACCTCTACGCTATCCAACGCTTTCCCTACTGTTGCCCCCTCTGTAGTTGGAATAGTAATTTTTATCCCTACGCTATCCAACGCTTTCCCCACTGTTGCATTTTCTGAAGTTGGAATAGTAATTTTAAGTGTTACGCTATCTAATGTTATCATTGCTGTAGTTTTTTGGGGACTTTGAATAGTAGTTTTATTTATTTAGCTATTTAATGTTTTTATTATTATTTTTGATAATGTATATTGTTAATTTTAAAAATATTGAAAGTATATTTAATTTTTTAATTTAATAAATGTATTAAATATAATTATTTACTTTTTTTATTATGTTATGTTATTATTTGATGTGTGTAGATGTACGTGTAATTTATAATACTTTTTAATAATTTATAAGTTTATATTTTTTTATGTATATGTTTAATTAATGTTGTATTATTGTATATGTATTATTTATTAATTTTAAACATTATTAAATATTTTTAACTATGTTTATTTGGTTTATAAGTATTATTTACTTTATTTTACACTTTTTTTATTTTTAAAAAAACGATATTTTTAATTACGATATTTTTAACTTCGATATTTTTGTACTTACCATGTTGTAGATAGGCTGTCTATATTCTTGCTTCCGATATTCCAACGTCGATTTTTGTGTAGGTCGATATTTTTTCCGTCGATATTGTGTTTGTGATCCAATGGCCGCGGCAGTTCTGCTTCTCGAGGCCTCTGCCATGTGTTGTTTGGTTGTTCAGTGGGAGAAAACAGGCAGCACCTCGCAGACCGCCAGAGAGATGCACTTTGAGGTGGGGGCGAAGCCTTCCATAAGGTGTGGTAAGGCCTTATGAGGTTCCCTGTCGTTGCAGTAAACAGCTTTTAATAGCAATTTCTGGGTTTCTCTTAGCAGGCAAATTTAATTTTGCCTTGAGCTCCAGGAACTCTGACACCACCCCTATCTGGAGCTGGGTGCGGAATGTCTGTGGGTCTGATGGGAAGCAAGGTAGTGTGAATGAAGGTGTGAATGGTGTGAATGCCCAGTAGCAAAGGTCAAAACCTTGGCGTGGTGCTACTGCTCACAAGTTTACCCATGAACTTGTGCTAATTTGACCTGTTTTGGGTGAAAGGGGCTGGCACTGTCTTTGATTTCTTTTTCTTCCTTTTCTGTAGCTTGTTCTTGGCTGCTTTCATGCTGCTTGGAATGTTCTCAGCATTTCCCAACAATCCCTTGTGATCTACTACATCACACCCTTGGTCCTGGCGGGCTTTATGGCATCATTCACCTCTCGGATGTGTATAGAGGCGTGGTCTGGAATGGCTGCCAGGTAAGTGCAGTGTCTGGCTAGGCTATGAATGGTGGGAAAGAGGTGTGAATGGGGGACTTGGGGCCACTGAGCTAACATCAGACTCACAGGATGGCTGCGGCAGTTCTGCTTTTCGTGGCCTCTGCCATTTGCTTGTTTGATCGTTCAGTGGGAGAAACCAGGCAGCACCTCGCAGACCGCCAGAGAGATGCACTTTGAGGTGGGGCGGAGCTTCCATAAGGTGTGGTAATGCCTTATGAGGTTCCTTGTTGTTGTACCAAACAGCTTTTAATAGCAATTCCTGGGGTTCTCCCTCAGGCGAATTAAATTTTGCCTTGAGCTCCAGGAACTCTGGCACCGCCCCTATCTGGAGCTGGGTGCGGAATGTCTGTGGGTCTGATGGGAAGCAAGGTAGTATGAATGAAGGTGTGAATGGTGTGATTGTTCAGTAGCAAAGGTCAAAACCTTGGCGTGGTGCTACTGCTCACAAGTTTACCCATGAACTTGTGCTAATTTGACCTGTCTTAGATGAAAGGGGCTGGCACTGTCTTTGATTTCTTTTTTCTGTTACATATCTTGTTCCTAGCTGCTGTCTTCCTGCTTTTTACTTTTCTCAGTTTTAACATCTACATCTCGCCTCATTCTCCACAAACTTTCTTTAATTCCTTCCTTGTTTAATTCTTCTGTTGACTTTGTGTTTTTTTATTGTTTTAGTCTTAATTTTGTTCTTTTATCTTATTGCCTTCCCACGCTCCTCATTGCTTTTCTTCTTTCTAAAGTTGATTCTCTGACTTTCTCTTGTCCAGCATATCTTTTCTCATTCCTTCGTCCATACTTTATCTTTCTCTTTTGTTTCTTCGTCATTCTTTACGCTTTCTTTATTTTATTTTTTCATTTCTTTAACCGCATGCGTGCGGTAGGATTTCCGCCCGTACGCTGGGATTTACGGATTCGCACTTTACATGACGAGCTGGGCTCGTCATGAGCGTGCGAGGAGGCTACCTCATGACGAGCCCAGCTCGTCATCAGCGTCGAAGGGGTTAACATGCATTTTTACTTTCATCATGTTATTTTCCCTGCTCCTTATGTCATTTCTTTCCGACATCGATTTTTCATGTCTTTTCTTTTCCTCACTTTATTTGTTGCTGTTTTGTTTCTCATCTTACTCTGCCATTATTTTATTTCTTACTTGAATTTTTATGGGTGCAATTCCCAATTTGTTTTATTGTTCTCGATTATTGTTTTTACAAAAAGCACAAAGATGTTATGATAGTTACAGTTTCAGTTTGTTATTTTGCAGAGTTACTTAAAACCATTGTGTAAGAAATGGGGTTACCAAATCTCCAGGGGGGGTAGCACGGAACCAAGCGGGCAGGCCAAACTTCGGAGGACATGTGAAGCACTCACGCAGTACCCCCAGACGACACACCAGGCACACCACAAAAGAGGCAGGACACCAGTTTGAGTTGGAAAATCAATAAGTAGTTTAGTATCTCCAACCTGCAAGGCAAAAATGCATCAACAGTGGTATCACAACACGGCGCCAACTGGCACCAGAGCCAAGTGTATCAAGGGGGATTATTTACATGGGAAGTAAGGGCTGAGTCTGTAAGTCCATGGCTGAAATAAAGAAGGTGATTAATTTTGTCATTAAACCTGGGGTCACAATGGCGGGGCCAACTCAGGCTCTCATCCTTAGCAGTTTAACTCCAACCCAACCCCTGTAAAGGAAAACGTCATGGCATCACAGCAAATCCCAACAGACAGGTACACCTGTAATAAATCAGCAATGGGATATAACCAGGGGCCTGGAATGACACGTCAGGACAGCACCGGGGCAGGACACCTGCAGTAAAAGGGCACATCAACATTATCATCACCTTAGGACAGGGACATCACCATCTCATCAGGGTAGTAGGCACCTTGTATGCAATTGAACCTTAGGCATACACATTACGCTGTGACATTAGGCATTTAACCATAAGCATATCAACACTGGCGCGTTATTCCTGAGCAATACCCTGGCATCTAACACATTGTGCACCTCACCAGTGCGTACATTAGGCTCACTTAGGCAGGTAAATAACATCCGCAGGGGCCCACAACCTTAGTTGTCTAACAGCCTGGAATCAGCATAGGATCACCTAGCAGGCGTGTAACATCAACATACACTAGTAACAGGTCACAACCATTCATGGGCAGGGATAATCAAGCATTTCCTCTAACCCGGTCACTGTACAGGAATAAACATTTCATTAGGGCAACCTAAAGGTCTCCTCAGGCGAGTAACACTTCCCTAGAGGGGCATACGCATTCCATCAAAGGGATAACCAAAGGTTCCTTAGTCAGCAATACCTTCTCCGTTGGCCAGAATAACCAGGGGCATTAACACTAGGCCAATATACACCCTAGCATGACTTCCTGGGACAAACACAATAGGTCAAGGACCCCTCCCCAGCTGGGGGTTAATTCAGGCTCTTGCCCAGTCCAGGACGTCTCAACAGGACGCTTAGGGCCAACGGGGTCCTCGCAACAGTCACCCCAAGAGAAGGGGAGGGGGGCGAGCACCGACCCTGTGCCCCGACTCCAGACCTCTTCGGTGGCGGGGGCCCACTGCCAGACGGGGCACCTGTAACTCAAGGGCAGTCCCGGAGGTACTTCTCACTGGGAGCCCTCGCCGAGTCTGGGGGCTCTGGTGTACAATTAGGGCCAACAAGCTCAAGTAAAATGTCTCCCAGGGGGCCCTGCTCTTCCTTAAGGCAATGCGGGCCAACAGGGCCCAATCCCGATTTCCCAAAGGAAGGGGAGGGGGCGAGCACCGACCCTGTGCCCCGACTCCAGCCCCCAACCACTATGCAGCTGAGCCCCCACTCACCGGGCTCCTTGTGATGTCCTTCTGGCTCCGGGCTCTCCCCGGCGCTAATGCAGCAAGCGTTTTCCGGTACTTTCAGGCGGAGGGGGCAGGCACCGACAATGTGCCTCGTGGCCCCCCTCCGTTTCCTCCAGACAGCGCGATTCGGGCACAGCGCTTAGAAGCTACAGCGCTTAACTGGACACCACGTAAGGCACAAAGGCAGCCTCTTCCAGCTGCGCAGCGCTAGCAAGCATGCAGGGCTTCTTCTCAGCACAGCGCTTTCCAGATTATAGCGCTTGCCAGGCAATCAGCAGGGCAGTCTTGGTCACAGCACTCTGGGGACACAAGCAGTCTTCTGCAGGCCAGCGCTTCCAGGCACACAGCGCAAGGGGGGGCGGACAGTCCCAGTAACACGCCCAAGGGTCCCAGGGTAACTCTTCTCACCTCCTGGGGGGTCCAGTCCACAACACTCCTTCCCTTCTCGGCGCTTCTTGGCACAGCACTTGCCTAGCGCAGGGTCCCGGCAGCTCCAGGGACCTAGGGGGGCCCTCCTTCCTCAGGGGCCCTGGGGACAGAGAAGTAGCACTACTGGGCCAGGTCAGCAGGTAGTGGGGGCATCATCAAACCAGGGTGGTAGGCTTTCACCATCCCCACTGCAGCGTGGCCCTCCTCCCACACAGCAGCCTGAACTCCTGCAGTGGGGCTCCACTAGCCCTGGGGACAGTAGGGGGGTTCTGGATGGGTGCAGGGTCCAGCACACAGGCCCAAGTGGCGGTATCCCCTGCAGCAGGTCCCCTCACATTCATGTCCCAGCTCTGTCTCTGCTCATCACATCTCTACTGCTCTCCCTATACCAGAAAGGCCGGAAACTTCTAGAAGGTCCCTCCAAATGCTGGGATTGCTGGGTACCAGACAACTAGACCGCTAACCCACCTCAGACAGGCGAACTAGTTCTAACTGGCTCAGAGGGAGGAGTAGAGCACCCTGGGTGACAGGCTTTCCCTCCAAATGCAGGGGTGGCTAGGTACCTAACAACTAGACTGCTAACCTCCTGCAGTCAGGTGGCACAACGCCCAGCCATGGCAGCCATTTTAAAAACACAACATTTCACCAGGGTACATTTTACAATGGGGGAAATTGACAAGTGCTCACACCATTGCATGACATTACACATTAACAAGGTGTCTCACACCACACATGGCCTATACAGGTTTATTACCAAGGGGGACACATTTCAAATTAGGGGGGCAAAAAGCGAAAAAGTTTGGGGGAAAAGGGCCAAGTCCAACACATTGCAATACATGCAAAAAATAAAACCATATATAACATTTTCGACCTCAGTAATAAAATGTCATTATGATAAAAATATGCTACACTTCTGTTGCTTACAAGTTAAAAAATAGTACAGATTTAGACATGCAGGAGCAACCTATGTAAGTGAACCAGTCACATGGGTCAATTATTGTTCCCCCTGCGAAAATTAATAGTCCAAAGACTCCTTTGCCCAAAAATCTTTAGTGTCAGTTTGGCATTTTTGCCCTGGCCGATGTGAGAAATCTAACTAGTCTAGTATTCAATTGTGGTGATGCTGGGTCGAAGCAGGACAACACTGCCTGCCTCCTTGTCCGAATCCCCCTTTGATTAAAGGGGATTTTTAGCAGTTCCCTCCTTTCTTGCAGCATCTCTGTGCAAGAATAGATGGTATGGATAATGTCCCCCTGGCCGTTTTTACACAGACTGCATACTGTGAAAATATGCACCCTTTTCCATGGTGGAAGATGCTGCGTGCATGGTATCACTCTGAGTCGTATCTTTAGAAATTTTTATTTCAGTGCTTTTGAATAGCCTAGGTTAAAGTATTGTTGTGGGGCTAGGGTCTTGTACGAATTCATATTGATGCTGCAGCACCTGGGAGGATGGGGGAAGTGGTGGGCCAGACCGGCATGCGCAGGTAGCCTTTCTCCAACCCTTAGCTGTGTTATACAGCCAGGTGGAGAACCAACACAGACTCCCAGTTCCTGTCTGGGGGCCGAACCAGGAAATAGTATTCCAAGCCTGAGAAAAGGCATCTGGGATCCTGCACAGTGTGCAGCAGTTTCTGACGTCGGGAAGAAGAGGATCAGGAGCATGTGATCAGCCGTGTGGAGCAGGTAAGTGCAATTTTATATATTTTTTGTTCTGTCTTCCGTGATGTTTTTGGTTTGTATTTCCCCTCCCCTCCGCTTCACCACTTCTCAATGGTAGCAGCCGCTACTTCGATATTCGAGTGCCTAGAAGTCCTTCAGCGTGTCTCATCAGTTCAATAGTTGTACTATATAAACATTTATTTGAAAGAAACACACATTTCAGACAACCCTCGCATCTCTCAGACCTACCACAAACCCAGAACTCATGGTTGTTGCACAGTTCAACAAACAGACTTACAGGTAGGTAGCCATCTTGTATTGGAGCACTGTTTGGGGTTGGGAGGCCTGTATCACTACTCCCAGCATGCCCTCTGGCCCACACTCCAGCAGCATGGAGGCCTCCACCACCCAGGAGCATGTGTCAGCCATTGCACTCTTCACCCTCACCTAACAGGTAGGTAGCTATCTTGCTTGTGATGTCTGTCTGTTGGAGGGAGCCTTGCACTACCACTCCCACCATGCCCCTGGCCCACAGCTGAGCAGGATACAGGCCACCCCCACCCAGGAGCATGTGTCAGCCATTGCACTCTCCACCCTCACCTAACAGGTAGGTAGCTATCTTAACTCTTCCTGATGTGTGTGTGTGTGTGTGTGTGTGGTAGACCTGCATCCCTAAACGCAACAACAATTGCATGCTTTGCATTAACATTCAACATGTATGAGTAAATGATGTTCCTCTGCACTATGATATTACACACAGTGTTGCCATGAATTGTACTACTGGTGACTTCATAATTGTGAAGTGTACAGACAGTCAATGATACGCAGATGAAACAATACTTGCCTAGTGCCCAACACTGACCATTCCCCATCTACTCCACAGGTGATGAAGAACTCACTGCTGAGGACCACCCCAATGACCAGCAGAGCCAGTCTCCACCCCCGGCACATGGACTCTCAGATGTGGACTCCCAGGACAGTTTGGACGATGAGCTCCGGCCCGGCCCATCTGGTGTGCCACAGACCCAGAGGTCCCAGGCCCCCATCCTCCCCACCACCACGTCTGCTGCAACAACAGCACAGCAGACCCCTGCTGTCACGGCCTCTGCCTCCACCGCAACCACCACCACCGCCACTACCACTAGGACCACCAGTACCACCTGCAGCACCCTCCCTTTCCCAGGGGATGACCAGCCCACAGCAACAACTGTGGAGGGCAGGGAGAGAGTGCGTGGACCAACAGTGGCGAGGCAAGAGGTCCGTGGCAGCAGAGCAGGTGGGAGGGCCAGGGTCACCACCAGACCTCGGGAGGAGTGGACACCATCCCTGGACCACTTCACCAGAGTTGTGGAAGCATACCAAGAAGTCCAGGGACAAAGTGGCCGGTCTGATGAACTATTAAGGGAGCTCATCCTGCTGATGAGGTCCATCGACAACCGCCTTGGACAGATGGTGGACCTCATGGGCCAGCAAGTGGTGTTGCAAAGGGATAGGTCTGTATCCCAACCACCACCTCCGTCCCCTCCTGTTGTGCCGCAGGATGACAGTGCACCATCCTTCCCTGCGCCAACAGAGAGGGGCGAGTCCTCTGATGCCGCTGGCCATTCAGCAGGCCCCCCACCGCCAAAAAGAGCTAGGTGGCGTCCGAAGAAGAGCCTGAGTCTACGTAGGCAAAGCACCTGCCACACGCCAGTCACGGAGCCAGCCGTGATGACAACCCTCTTCCCCACTGCATTCACTGTTTGGACTGTTTTCCCCACATTTCCTTGGCAATGGCACCTGTCTGTTGGACTGGGTCACCACATCCATGTGGGGGCAACAGCGTTTACAACGCAACTTTTACAACGCAGTACCTTTATCACGCAACTTTTACAACGCAAGTCGTTACAACGACTTGCGCTGAGGGGCGCTCTAGGATAGGGAATAGTTAATTTACTATCCAAAACCTTCCCTACTATCCACGGGGACTGGAGTTGGAATAGTAAATTAAACTATTCACTATCCAGCACCCCCCAACGCAAGTTGTTGTAACGACTTGCGTTGTGAAAGTTGCGTAGTAAAGGCATGCGTTGTAAAAGCATGCGTGGTAATGACATACATCCCCATGTGCTGTCTACTCTTGCATCTCATCCAACAGGACTGTCAACTCACTGCTCATTCTCCACCTTCATGTAAATATTCCCGCACAATTCACATGTCCACTTTTAAAATAAAATACCTGACGCACCTGATTTTGTGCATTATCATTTTTAGTGCAATATTTACAGTGTTGACAATGTCCATGATGTGTCCAAATGATTTACAGTATGTAGGGCAGTATTCTTCTGTAGCACCTAGGGAGACACAACAGAACAGTCACTGGTCTCATTATGGCATCACAGGCAGAACACTAGACAAAACATACACAAGACACAACAGGCATACTAGACAATGGGCTGCAGGTGTGAACAAATATGGTCCAGCATATGTCCCCATATGGAACGTCAATGTCACATTTACCACACACAGGTGACTGAACGTGTGCCTGTCGGTTACATCCGCGCATAGCCCTTCACAACAACAGCAACCACACCAGACAATGTACACGTTGTACGTCTGTTATTTCATTTATTCTAGCGAATGCTTTTAACTTTACCTACCGCATTGCCGAGTATCTCTCATCTCCCAGCGCAGCAGACTACGTGCTGACGCTGTAGGAAGAGAGTGCAGATAGCCGCCATACTGTACAAAGGAAAGGGTTGCGGTCCAGTTGCTGGCCGCATCCCGCCCTCCCTCGGTATTTAAAGTGCTCTGAAGCGCGAGCGCGCTGATACTGATTGGCTCACCTCTGAGGCGGAAAGCCGGAGGATAGCGTGCATTTTTTTAATTGTGTGCATTTGGAAAGTTCTGTTATTTTATTTATTCTAGCGAATGCTTTTAACTTTACCTACCGCATTGCCGAGTATCTCTCATCTCCCAGTGCAGCAGACTACGTGCTGATGCTGTAGGAAGAGAGTGCTGATAGCCACCATACTGGACGGAGGAAAGGCTTGCGGTCCAGTTGCTGGCCGCATCCCGCCCTCCTCAACACCGGATATAGGGAAGATGTCATCTCATCCGCGCAGCAGGCGCGCCGGCAGCGCGCCAAAGGCAAGCCCGTCTGCGCCCGTCTGCGCCAAGGTAGCGCCTAGTGCCAGTTATGCTGCCTGTTTTGGCCTTTTGAAATCTGGGCAATTATCATCCGGCCCTCCCTATTCGAGAGATACGCTCATACAAATAGGTAAGCTCCATGCAGATAAGGGTACAGTTAGACTGCTGCACACAGCCCTTCCCCAAGCAGACTTTCTTGCTGACAGTCTCCTGAAGTGTGGGCTCTTGAATGTGAGGTCCCTGCCTAAGCACAGTATAGAAATCCAGCTGTTGATTGAAACTCATGAATTGGATATCCTATTCATGACAGAAACGTGGACTCGTTCTGATTGTTTGGTCGACCCCGGTTGCGCCTGTCCTCCGGGGTTCAAATTTTTACATTTCCCTAGGTGCAGTGGGAGAGGCGGAGGACTGGGGGTGATCTTTAATATATCTTGTAGAATCAATATTATTGACCTAGTTCCGGTTGAGGGAATAGAGCTGTTGGGCCTATCTATTCAGACTCAGTCAGGGACCACCTTCACTGGGGTATTATGTTATAGACCACCAGGGGCATTCAGCTCACAGCAGCAGCAGGCGCTATTAGCCACTCTTACCAACATGGCTGTTTCCCATCATAAACTGGTTGTCTTGGGAGATTTTAACCTCTGGTGCAATGGTTCCCTTGACTTGGGTCTTTTTAACATACTTCAGTCCTGTGATAGTCTTGGGCTTACTCAGCAGGTCACGGGTGCTACTCACAAGGCAGGGCACCTCTTTGATCTGGTGTTCACGGCTCCTGACCTAATGGTTATGGGGGAAATCTTGCCTATGGATTGGACAGATCATTTTCTTGTCAAGTTTTTTGTAAACACTAATGGAGTACATGTCAGGGCTCCTACGATTAATAAGGAATTTCAGTGTAGAGATTGGAAGGCCCTTCGTCGCCTGAAATCCCTGGGGGGGGGTGTTTAATGTGGGAGAGCTCTTTGATGCGGTCAAGCAAGTAGAGGAAAACTATTACCTCCCTTTGTACAGGAATCATAGCTGTCTTGGATGCTCACGCTCCCCAAAAAACACACAGTTGCAAGGGGAATGGATCTGCCCCCTGTTTCAATGACACTTTGAAAAATATGAGGCAGGGCTGTAAAAAGGCGGAAAGAAGTTGGAGACGGGAATATGAGGAAGCCTCTAAGGAGGTATGGAAAAACAAGGTTCTGGAATATAAGAATACGATTAAGAAGTCTAAGGCAGATTACTATTCCTCCTTGATTTGTAACTCTAATAACAGCTCCAGGAGTATTTTCAATATACTGAACAGCTTCACCAACCCTGATTGCTCTAAGAATGAAATTGTCCCGTCTCAAGATCTTTGTGAGAACCTTGCCACATTCTTTAAAGAAAAAATCGATAAAATTATTCAGGATTTGGAGGTTGCTCCCGATCTTGATCCCTCTCTTAACATGAGACTTGGGTCTTTAGTGGATGGGTAGGTTGAGCTAGCTGAGGGACCTAAGGAGCTCCTACTTGAATTCCCACTCTTTACGAAGGAGGCATTTAGCGGGCTAGCCAGAGGGATTTCCTCTGGATCTCCTTTGGACCCCCTTTGGACCCCATGTCACACAAAATCTGGAAAGAATACGAGGAGGAATTATTCCCCACACTCCGCCTTATATGTAATCAATCTCTCGCTACTGGTACTGTCCCAGCCCAGTGGAAAAAGGCGGTGATGTTGAAAAAGCCCTCCCTAGACCCAGACTGTTCTAAAAATTATAGACCCATCTCCCTGCTGCCTTTTCCAGCCAAGATTGTCGAGCGCATGGTTAGCACCACCCTGTCTAAACATCTGGAAAATCATCATTTGTTAGATGATGATCAGTTTGGTTTCCGGCCACTTCACGGGATCGAAACAGCCTTGGTCACCGCTATGGATGAGCTTCAGAGGCGTGCAGATAGGAGGCAGGCAGCGTTTCTGATCTTATTGGATATGTCTGCCGCCTTTGATACGGTCAACCATAAGATCTTGTTGAACCGGCTATTTGAGGCTGGGGTGAGAAGTGGTGCTTTGATGTGGTTCCGCTCATTTTTGCAGGATCGGCAGCAGGCGGTTTCGCTACTCCCCTTTCAATCGGCCTTCACTCAGGTATCCCGTGGGGTCCCTCAGGGCTCTGCAATTAGCCCCATACTTTTTAATCTGTATCTTAGACCTTTAATTTCACTTATCAAATCGTATAACATCAGGATTGTAAATTATGCTGACGACACGCAGATGATTCTCTCCCTTGAGGGTGAGGACTCAACATCTGTGGAGGTTTTCCACAATTGTCTGCGTGATACGTCACGATGGTTAAAGGATAACTCCCTCCAGTTAAATGCTGGTAAAACGGAGGTGCTCTTTAGCGCCGGGAACAAGATCCCCCGTCCATTCCCAGTTAACTTTTGGCCTCCGGAAACGGGGACCAAGGTACTGCCTGTGGATTCAGTCCGTAATTTAGGGGTTATATTAGATCAGAGGCTTAGTATGGAGACCCACGTAAAAAAGACAACTGCCTGCTGTTTTGCCATCTTACGCTCCCTGAGGAAAGTCTTGCCACTTCTACCATCTCAAGCGCGAGCTCAAGTGATAAGGTGTACAATTCTCAGCAGGCTGGATTACTGCCATGCCCTCTTGTTGGGGTCCCCTGAGTTTTTGTTGGATAGGCTCCAAAGGGTCCAATCAGCGGCGGCTAGGTTGGCTCTGGGGCTTCCTAGAAGAGAACATGGGTTGTCCGCCCTTGTGAAGCTACATTGGCTACCTATGAGGCAGAGGATACATTTTAAGGCCCTCTGCCTAGTTTTTAGGGCTCTCCACGGAACAGGTCCTGCCTCCCTGCAATCGAAATTTGTTTGGTACGCTCCAACTAGACAGCTTCGATCTTCTACGGCCAAGTTGGTGAAGGTACCAAGATTCAGGAAGGTCAGAGCTGGAGGCAGATCCTTTGAGGTAGCTGCTGCCAAACTCTGGAATTCGCTCCCGCTCGAGATCAGGCAAATCTCTGAACTTCTTCCGTTCAGGAGAAAGATTAAAACATGACTGTTTCCCAATGTAACTCTCTAAAATTCAGGCTCCAGCTGCTAACGTCCATTTTGAACCAGTCAGCGCCAGGATGCCTGCAAGGTGACAGTGCGCTTAATAAATGTTTTAAATAAATGTTTTTAAATAAATACCTCGTCACCCATCTTCAAGTGAAGTAGCGGTCGATGAGCTGCTGGCGCAGGTCTACTCCTTCCTCCTCCCCACTGTCCTCATCACTGGACTCAGGTCCTTGAGTAGGTGGTGGCCTTGGTTCCTCACCATCGTCCAGGAGCAGGGGGACCCCCTTGTGGATGGGCAGGTTGTGCAGCATACAGCATGCCACAACAATCTTGCAGACATTCCCAGGCGAGTATGCCAGTGCACCTCCTGTCCTGTCAAGGCAGCAGAATCTTGACTTCAGCACTGTGGGACTTGGCCCTCTTCACTGAAATTCTTTGCTTTTTGCTTCCCCGAAATCTGGAAGTCCCCCCTTATAATGTAATTGTATGGGCCCTGCGAGGTTGTAATGCCTGTGTATTATTAAAATCAATGTTAGGTACAGGTGCTCTACCCTCAACATGGCTGCCATAGGCCCCTGTTACTGCAATGTGGTCTTGTTAAGGCGCATTCTAGTTGCCAGGAGCTGGCTGAGTCCCCAAACATTATTGCCATTCCGGCCTGCCTTGCCTGCCCACAGTTAGAGTAGGGAAGCTCCTGGCACCTTCTAGAATAAGGGCGGAGCTTAGTTTTGCCGCCTTACAGGGTGGTCACCTGACCTGGGCCTATATAAGGAAAGGGAGGGAAACTTTCCAGTCAGTTGGGGCATCACTGACCTGGGGAACCCACGCAGGAGTTTTAGGCGGGAGGGCCTAGATAGGAACCTATGCTACTGGGAGTGACAGGATTTAGGTGCTGCCTCTTAAGCTGGGTGAGGTGTCCTAGACTAGCCCCCTGATCTGGCCCGGCGGTAGGGAACCCCAGGGACCATCTACAGTGACCTGCAGAGGAAGCCTGCCTGCAGCCCCCAACTCAACCCCCCCCCCTTCAAGTAACAAGGGACTGATATTTACAAGGGCTCAAAAACCATCAAGCACCAAGAAACAGAAGACCTTCAAGTTACCACAGGACTGCTGGGGATCAACCAGGTACTGGACTGTGCTGCACCTGCGCCCCCCTGCCTTCACCTGGGTCCCTGTGCTGTTCTGCCACTGTTGTGTGGCCTGTCCTGAGGAAAAGTGCCCACTGAAGTGACTGCTGAGCGCTATCACTGCGCAGCGCTGTCGACCCAGAACTGCTGTGCCCTCATAAGAAGCGTGGGGCCTCTGAACCCAGCTGCTGGCCTATTCGCTGCAAGAGCTGTGGAACTGCCCCCGAGGTGTCACACACTCCAAGCGCCATCGCGCCCCTTTGAAGCGCTGACTGAAACTGCTCCCGTAGCGCTGTGAGGCCCGAGTGCGCTGCTGAACTCACCGCCGCAGCCCAGGACGTCTGTGTGGGCGGGACTGCCCTGTCCGTGAGGTGACTTTCCCCCGGGCGGCCCTCGGTGCCAGTAGAGGACCGCCGCCGTGTTGCTGTGGGCCGCGCCCGGCCCGATCGATTGTGTGGTCCTTGCGGCGGCCCCCGGAGCCTTGGGGAGGCCGTCGCGATTGTCGGGGAGCCCCAACCCTACTGTGTGCCTCGTTGCGGCGGCCCTCGGTGTCAGGAGAGGGCCGCCGAGATTCCTGTCAGGCCGCGCTGGGCCTGGCAGGCCGTGAAGCCTGCATCCACCCCACGTGACAGGGGCGCGTCAAGCCCCGCCCGTGTCCCGCAGCATCCCGATTGGGCCTGATTCTCGCCCCCTCGCCAGCCGCGCTGTGATTGGCGGCCGGCGCCACACACCCCTAATCCAGGCATGCTATTGGTTCCCGGGCCTGAGGAGGCAAAGGAAGGCCCGGGGACAGCCGACTGAGTTGCCGGAGGGCCCGCTAGAGTGCCAGGGCCCCCTACCAGCCGGCGCAAACCCCCAAGGGGCCAAAGGAGATTCTCCAGGCCGCGTGAGGCCTCCAGGAGGACCGGAGTCCTTCCTTCACCCTGAGACCACGCAAGGGCTCCCCGAGGAGCTGAAGAGAGAATGTAATCCCTGGGGAGGTGGGCGGGAGGCCGGAGAAGGCCCCGAGTTCGCCCCTCCCCGGGGGAAAGTTGAAACTGAGCCCCGTTGGCCCTAATTTACAGCGTAGGGCGGCAAACCCGCAGGGAGGAGGGCGGAAGGCCCCGGGTGGCCCTGAGCTCGCCCCTCCCTGAGGGAGAAGACTGGTGACTGGGCCTGTTGGCCCCCCAATTAGCCCTACCTGAAGAAGAACTGGGCCAGAGCCCTGAGAGAATGTTGTAGGGGCCTGACCTTCTCAGAGACCTTACTGGTTCTTGGACACAAAGTTTATATATACTTAATGGGAGGGTGATCCCTGCCTTGAGGAGAATGTGTTTTCTGGATTTATTAACTGGTTAATCATACTTGCATACTAGGATGTTCCCTAAGCCCTACTCCAGGAAATGTTTATTCTCACCTGAGGAAATATATTCTTGCCAGATGAGAGGTTTTATCCTTGCCTAAAGAAATGTCTCAATCTTAGCCTTATGCCTGGCTTAACCTGGTTAATGAAGCCGTTCACTCCTAATTATTAAAATGGTTTATCTAATGAGATGTGTAGGGCTGAGAAAAGGAATGGTTATTGGTGCCTGCTGAAGTGTTTATTGATGCTAGACGGAAGCCGGCTCCTTAAAAGGAAATGGTCCTGTTTACCTTATGGGGTATTCCCTCCGATTGAGGAACGGTTATTCCTTCAATGACATGTTTTACTCCTGTCTAGGGTAGGAGTTCCCGAATGCCTACAGTGACACAAGGAAATGTTTTACTCCTGCTGACTGGGCGGATAATTGAATGTCTTGTGATGTATTCTTTACAGGGGCGGGCTTCATGAAATGTTTATCCTATCAAAGGAACAGTTGCCCAGAGGCCTAAAGTGCTATACTGCCGGGGTTGTTTATTAATGAAATATTTTACCCATGCTGGAGGCAATGTGTCAATTTACCTGATGACATACTGGTTTATACCTACAGAAATGTTTCATGCTGATTGAGGAGATGTTTATTCTTGATTAAGAGACTGTGGTACCTATGCCTAGGAGGTGGTTCTTCCTATCTGTTAAATGTTTTACTCCTGACACAGGGGAAGAGTTAGCCTAGCCTAAGGCAGCGGCTAAGGAAATGTCCTACATTTAATGAAATGTTTTATCCTTTAATGCACTGCTTATTCCTGCTGAAGGATACGAGTTAATCCTGCCAAGGAGTTTTAGGTACTGTTCACCCTTGCTTGGTGAAGAGTTAATTGTTTTGCCTACTGAACAGGTCACTGACCTGACATGCTCATCCTTGCCTGATGAGCTGGTTGTCCAAGCTACATCTTTCATGAAATGTTTTTACAATATGCTACATTGATTATTGAACTGCTCCCTTTTCTCCCCTCCAATGAAATGCTTTAATGACTAATCGATACTGTGATTTTCCACTCCTGAACCTTAATCTTACATAAAAGTTATTTGATTTTTAATCAAACACACTGGAGTGGCGTCAGTCATTGCGTGCCTTTTATTGTCTCAGTGGGTGTGTGCTGTGTAGTCACTTTACACCTAAGCTTTCGGGTGCCTACCTGCTCGTGCCAGGCTACCCCCGGGGAACTGGCGACCCCAGTTCCTACAAGCACGCCAAAAGTCCGTTCGATTACCCGTCGGGTCCTGCCATGGGCCTCATTGTAGCGGATGTCAGCCGGGGTCCTGGGATTCCTGAGGGGGCTCAACAGCCATGGCCTAATGGGATATGCTGAGTCACCTGTGAATGACAAACACCCATTGCTATGTTGCACAGCCAGAGTGCATCAGGTAACACACAGCACGCCATATCAGTAGGCATACTCACCCACAATCCAAGCACGCTCGGGATGCAGATTCTCCATCATCCGTGGCACCATGCTGTTCCTCATGATGTTCGAATCATGCGCCGAGCCAGGATACTTCGCACACACATGAGACATGGTCATGTCCGCAAGGCACACCACCTGCACATTGATGGAAAGATAATGTTTGCGGTTCCTATAAATGTGCTCCTTCGCCTGTGGTGCCACCAGACCTACATGGGTGCAATCGATGGCACCAATAACATGTGGGATGCGCCCAAGGGGATAGAAATCCCCCTTCACGGCAGCCAATTCTCCTCCCCTAGGGAAATGGATGTAGCGATTCCGATACAGCATCATGGCTGCAAGAACATCCCTCAGCACCATGCTGAACATCGGCTGTGACATCCCTCCAGCTCTAGCCACTGTCTCCTGGAAGGAACCTGTTGCAAAAAAGTGGAGTGCTGCCATCACCTTGTATGTGGGTGTGAATGCAGTTGGATAGTGACGGCGAGGCTGCAGGTGGGGCTCCAATAGATCACACAGGATCTTCAGTGTTGGTCTATCCTGGCGGAATTTCCGTATTATTGCCTCATTCTCCATGTCCTCCAGCACTGTCAGGTGACGTAGGAGATTTGGCCTCCTCCTAGTTGAGATGTAAAATTGAAAATGTCAGTGACAACCATCATGAGATGGCCACAGCGCATACCATCAATGAGGTCATGGAAAAACAAAGACTGCCTGAGAGATGCATGGCACACCAGGTTACATGGGTGGCCTTCTGATACACACAAAGGGCCCACCTCTCCACTGACAATACACAAGTGCCACAAGCACATCGGGGAATGTGAATGCGCACATACTGAACCACACATTTCACATGTGCACGCCGGGTGCTGTAACATCCGCAAATGTTTTTGAAATTACCATGTCTGTATCATACCCATCTGCTGTACCTGTCACACCTCAATGCATCATGTAAACTCTGCACACATCCATCAACACAATGATCACAGTATCAGGAAAACTTTCAGTTGTGTGCATGAGCTGTTGTGAATGCACCAGTCTGATACGATACAATGCAGTGACACAAGCCTTGTCAAGGTCATCACTGACCCACAACAAATGGATTTGCACTACATCATGAACACCAGCTCAAGAGTGTCAAGCATCATCAGCCATCAAATGCATAACTAACATGGCAGGGACCACAGACCAAAGTGTGTGACACTGAACATGCGTCCACCTGTGGATGACATGGAAGTATGGCATTGTGTGTACAATGATGTGCCATTCACCATGTTGCTGCTGTTTACTGATACACTGTTCGTGATTGACATAGCCATTAATGGTCATGAAAATAGGGGTACCTACCGCCTGTCCCCGGCGGTGTGACGCCAGCACCACCCCCTTCACAAGTGCGGTAGCCATTGGCATATGGACATGTGTACATGGGGGTCGGCATGCTCCGCCACCGCGGAGGCGATCATTGGATACTTTTGAATGATGCACCATCGCGGTAGTGCACCCTGGGCACCCGCGGTGCATCACCGCCATGGAGCATTGCCTACAGCCAATGGGAGCGATGATCACGGTGGCATGATGCAGATTTGAAAGTCGCGGAAGGTGTGCTCCACCACCGCGGAGGCGGTCATTGGATACTTTTAAATGATGCACCATCGCGGTAGGGTACCCGCGGTGCATCAGCGCCATGGAGCATTGCCTACAGCCAATGGGAGCGATGATCGCGGTGGCATGATGCAGATTTGAAAGTCGCGGAAGGTGTGCTCCGCCACCGCGGAGGCGGTCATTGGATTATTTTAAAAGAGGCAAACCTGGACAACCAATTGTTGCTGCTTTGAAGCTTCGAAACGACCCCAGGGGGCTACAAATCTGTGGGAGTGAGCCTCACGTTTCCACTGCTCACAGAGCCTGCTGCCTGGGACCCTCTCCTGCTGCTGCCTGAAGAGCCTGCTGCCTGGGACCCTCTCCTGCTGCTGCCTGAAGAGCCTGCTGCCTGGGACCCGCTCCTGCTGCTGCCTGGGACCCTCTCCTGCTGCTGCCTGAAGAGCCTGCTGCCTGGGACCCCCACCTGCTTCTGCCTTGGACCCTCTCCTGCTGCTGCCTGAAGAGCCTGCTGCCTGGGACCCTCTCCAGCTGCTACCTGGGACCCTCTCCTGCTGCTGCCTGAAGAGCCTGCTGCCTGGGACCCTCTCCTGCTGCTTCCAGAAGAGCCTGCTGCCTGGGACCCTCTCCTGCTGCTGCCTGGGACCCTCTCCTGCTGCTGCCTGAAGAGCCTGCTGCCTGGGACCCTCTCCAGCTGCTGCCTGAAGAGCCTGCTGCCTGGGACCCTCTCCTGCTGCTGCCTGAAGAGCCTGCTGCCTGGGACCCTCTCCTGCTGCTGCATGAAGAGCCTGCTGCCTGGGACCCTCTCCTGCTGCTTCCAGAAGAGCCTGCTGCCTGGGAACCTCTCCTGCTGCTGCCTGGGACCCTCTCCTGCTGCTGCCTGAAGAGCCTGCTGCCTGGGACCCTCTCCTGCTGCTGCCTGAAGAGCCTGCTGCCTGGGACCCTCTCCTGCTGCTTCCAGAAGAGCCTGCTGCCTGGGAACCTCTCCTGCTGCTGCCTGGGACCCTCTCCTGCTGCTGCCTGAAGAGCCTGCTGCCTGGGACCCTCTCCTGCTGCTGCCTGGGACCCTCTCCTGCTGCTGCCTGAAGAGCCTGCTGCCTGGGACCCTCTCCTGCTGCTTCCCGAAGAGCCTGCTGACTGGGGCCCTCTCCTGCTGCTGCCTCCAGATCATGCTGCCTAGGACCCTCTCCTGCTGCTGCCTCCAGATCATGCTGCCTGGGACCTTCTCCTGCTGCTGCCTACAGAGCCTGCGGCCTGGGACCCTCTCCTGATGTTGCCTACAGAGCCTGCTGCCTGGGACCCCTCACCACTCACTACCACCACAGGTGTTCCATGTCCACAGGGATGGCAAGGACAGAGAAGGTCCATGCCAGTCCATTCACAAGTGAGGAGCTGGAGGTCCTTTTGGACGAGGTGCTGGCACACTACCCAAGGCTGTTTGGTGGTCCCAATGTAGTGGTAAGTCACCATGAAGGTAGCTGCAGGGCAGGGGGGTGTCAGACGTGTAGTTGCGCAGCTGCAGTATATGCCTGGTGGTGTGGTGTTGTGTGAAACACTGACAGACAAGCTGTCTCCAGGGCAAGGGAGTGTGTGTGTCACAATGTCACTCTTTTATATGCCTGGACTTGTATGTGTGTGTGTTGTGTGTTACGTTGTCAGACAAACACAGCCAACGGTTGATAGCCATGTAGGTGCCAGGACAGTATTAGCTTGTGTGAATATTTCTGTGTGCACCTGAGTCAGTGTGACCCAGAGAGTAGATTCAGTGCCTGCCCACCAAAACGATTATACATCACCAAACTTACATGCTCCTTGCTCCAGTTCCTTCACTCTGAATAGTAGATATGCCCCATCTATGCCCTGGATTACTGCAGACCTACACACTTCTGTCGATGCATATTGTGTTGAGGCATCATGCATTTGTGGGAATATCATGGAGCATATACGCCCCAATGTGTGCATGCAATCACAAATGTCTGGGCTATGCATAGTGCCCTTGTGAGGGGTCCCCCAGTTTTGGAGAGAGGGAGGTTACAAGTAGTCATGAGTCTGTGTCTTGCTACTGTTCTGATAATAGCCAGCTCTTCTCAATGCAAGCCCAACAGCATCCCTTTCTGGCACCCTGGCCTGGGGGGAGGCATTGAAGGAATGTCCAGGTCTGATCCCAGGACACGCCTGGTTCTCCTCCTACCCTTGGTATCATACAGCGCAGAGGCGTCCCCCACATCATCTCAGGGGCAGCAAATATATGAGATTCATGGCATCATTTCAGGGCTGACTCTTGGATCTTTGCCAATGCCTCTCGAGTACGTCTGACCCCTATCCCCCCCCCTCTCCCTGGTGTAATGCAAGCACTTGATTAAGGCGGCCCGGCGGAGGGGCGGCTGGTGCGGCGCAACCACCCTCAGCGAACTATTACATGATTTAATATAATGCGCTCTGAAAGGGCTCTGTTTTCTCTCTTAATTTGGGTCATTACTCAGAAGGCGAGTGTGGGATCGCTTCAGCAGCCCCCAATAAAATAAAATTGTTTAAATGCGGCTCTATTAGGGGGCCGGTATGTGACACACTCCAGCATGAAAACTGCAATTAGGTTCTAATCGCGCCATTCCCTGTTCACTTAAAAGAAGGGATCCATAATAAAATAAAAGCATGAACATCTTCACGTGATCTTTGTATTAACCTGCGAGCACGAAAGATGTTAGTGGGAAATACTTACCCGGTGAATGTTGACTGTCACAACAGCCCTCTTTTTGTTATGTGTGTGCTGAATGCCACAGGGTGCCATCGTTTATCGCGGTGGTGGAGGGAAAGGGCCCGCCGTCGGGCCATTCCACGATTGATGGCCTACTAAGCATGAGGTTAACAGGCTGGAGGACAGAACTAGTAATTCACTCGATTTTCAAGGGCGAACAGCTGTCGGTCTGACCCCTATCACGCTCCCCTCCAGCCTGTTAACCTCATACTAAGTAGGCCATCAATCGTGGAATGGCGCGACGGCGGGCCCTTTCCCTCCACCACCGCGATAAACTAAGGCACCCTGTGGCATTCAGCACACACAGTAATTTAAAAATAAACAACAGCCCCCACCTCCCCCTCACCCACATGATAAATGTGAACACTCAGGTGAACGGCTGTCCTTGAAAGACCCTGTGCCAATTTGTCCACACGAGGGCGCCAAAAGACTGATTGGAAGGGATTAAAATGAATTCAGGCAGCGGCAGCGCGGCAACATTTGCCAGTGTTTTGCCATTTCTAAATATAAATACAGACAAAGGAAATATAGATTTCCGTCTGTATTTATATGTAAATATCCGTAAACACGGAAATCCGGGAGCCCTACTTGTAATACGTGTGACCAGATGATGACACTTACACAACCCTGTATCTCTCTCATGCAGATTCACAAGAGACCACGGAGGAGCATGAGCCAGAAACCAGTGGTGGAGAGAGTAGCACTACAGCTGCACTGGAGGCCAGTGACACAGAGCCCACCAGTGCATCTGAGGGGGACAGAAGTATTCAGGAGGAATCTGTGCCAGAGACACAGAGTACCACATCATCAGATGCCAGCGGGGATGCATCCATGTTGGCAGGCACAGGGGATGGGGAGTCTGCATCATCTACCACCCAGCGGCCAGTGCCCAGCCTCCCATCCACTTCCTCTGGTGCTGCCCGTATCCGTGTCACTAAGAGGGGACGAGTCACATTCACACCTGGCACCGCTGCCCCTGCACCTGTCCCCCCTGCTGCCCTCAGTGCAGAGTGTGTTGAGCTCCTGCGACAGCTTTGTGTGGGCCAGACCGCCCTGCTCAATGCCTTAAGTGACCATGAAAAGAAATTTGCCAGGTGGTTGCATACATGGAGGGCATACAGTCAGACGTGGGTGGGCTACACCGAACAGTCCAGGCGTTGTCATCCACAGTCACGTCAGCCCTTCAACAGGCACATGCTCCCATTGCAGCTCAGGTGCCTTTGTCCACCCCCCAGTCAGTGGCCACATCAGATGACAGTGTGCACGGTTCGCCTGCCTCAACGAAAAGGTACAGCACCAGGAGCATACAACAGACACAACCCAAACACTCCCGCCCACAGACACCATACCCACTGAAGAGCATGGCCACCCCAGAATCCACAGACAAGAGCCAGTCAGGGAAGAGCAAGGCCAGAAGAGCAATGAGGCAGACGTCAGGCTCACATGCTGCAGAGGCATCACCAGCACAAGACTCTCCTGTCCGTAGTACATCACACAAACCTACACATGCAGTGTCTGTGGCCACTGAGGAGGTCTTGCATATCAGGGGTGCACCTAGGAAGAGCACAGGGACACATCCACCAAAAACATCTACCCCAATTCCACGTCCATTGATGCAGGTGGAAGAGGGCAGTGTATAGACCACCCCTGGCAAGAAGGCAAAGGATGGCACTGTAGGGGGTACACCTGGCAAGAAGGCAAAGGAGGGCACTGTAGGGACCACCCCTGGCAAGAAGGCAAAGGAGGGCACTGTAGGGGGTACGCCTGGCAAAGAGGGGAAGGTGGTCCAGAGACGTAGGCAGACCAAGCATTCCGCGGGTTCCAGCACATCTCCAGAGGTAGTGCCAGTGTGTGCACCTGATGTAGGACAGTTGGGGGGTGTGCCTGTTGTGTCATGACCACTTCCCATCAACTCCAAGACAGGGAAGCCATGTCATATTCCCAAAAAGTGGAAGGGCACCCCGCCAAACTCACCCACCCACACTGTGTCAGAGGTTTGCATGACTCCACCTCCACGTGCCACTATGCCACCTGGTCCACACAGCCCTCCAGCTTGCCAAGCCACTGTTAGCCCCACAGCACCAGGGGCTCTGTCACCACAGTCAAGTGGGCCTGCTGTCCCTGACACACAGCCAGGTACAAGTCCGCATGCAGCCAGGAGTGAGTTGACATCACCCTCATACGCCTATGCATCATACATGTGTGCTAGTCCTGTACATTGTTTGGAACAAGGGTGTGTTGCTTGCCCTGTTGCTCTGCTGTGTTGGCCTCTCGCCTGCCATGGACACTGGCCCTGTTGCTCTGCTGTGCTGTACTCTCCCCTGCCATGGACAATGGCCCTGTTGCTCTGCTGTGTTGGCCTCTCACCTGCCATGGACTCTGGCCCTGTTGCTCTGCTGTGTTGGCCTCTCACCTGCCATGGACACTGGCCCTGTTGCTCTGCTGTGCTGTACTCTCCCCTGCCATGGACACTGGCCCTGTTGCTCTGCTGTGCTGTACTCACCCCTGCCATGGACACTGGCCCTGTTGCTCTGCTGTGTTGGCCTCTCCCCTGCCATGGACACTGGCCCTGTTGCTCTGCTGTGGTGTACTCTCCCCTGCCATGGACACTGGCCCTGTTGCTCTGCTGTGTTTGCCTCTCACCTGCCATGGACACATGCCCTGTTGCTCTACTGTGCTGTACTCTCCCCTGCCATGGACACTGGCCCTGTTGCTCTGCTGTGTTGGCCTCTCACCTGCCATGGACACTGGCCCTGTTGCTCTGCTGTGCTGTACTCTCCCCTGCCATGGACACTGGCCCTGTTGCTCTGCTGTGCAGTACTCTCCCCTGCCATGGACACTGGCCCTGTTGCTCTGCTGTGTTGGCCTCTCACCTGCCATGGACACTGGCCCTGTTGTTCTGCTGTGCTGTACTCTCCCCTGACATGGACACTGGCCCTGTTGCTCTGCTGTGCTGTACTCTCCCCTGCCATGGACAGTGGCCCTGTTGCTCTGCTGCGCTGTACTCTCCCCTGCCATGGACACTGGCCCTGTTGCTCTGCTGCGCTGTACTCTCCCCTGCCATGGACACTGGCCCTGTTGCTCTGCTCTGCTGTACTCTCACCTGCCATGCACACTGGCCCTGTTGCTCTGCTGTGTTGGCCTCTCCCCTGCCATGGACACTGGCCCTGTTGCTCTGCTCTGCTGTACTCTCACCTGCCATGCACACTGGCCCTGTTGCTCTGCTGTGTTGGCCTCTCACCTGCCATGGACACTGGCCCTGTTGCTCTGCTGTGCTGTACTCTCACCTGCCATGCACACTGGCCCTGTTGCTCTGCTGTGTTGGCCTCTCCCCTGCCATGGACACTGGCCCTGTTGCTATGCTATGTTGGCCTCTCCCCTGTGCTATTCCTGTTTGTGTTTCACCTGTGCATGGTATCTAGCATGTGTACATCATTTTGAGCCTTGCTGTTGTCTACAATTGTTGTAACGCTACATCTGTGCAATCTGTGAATAAATATAGTTACTTCTGTTGTGTGTTTTGTCAGTGTCCTTGCTGATTAAAGTTCTGTTTCTGTTCGCATTTGATTGCCTTTGCACCATGCTCCATGTATAACTTCAACATTGCAAGGCTCTTTGCAGGCATCATATTTTTGGACAGGGGTGACAGGGTCTTCAGTCCATTCTGACCCTGCAAATGTTGTCATGTGTGATGGCTATTTTAGCTGCCATGCAGCCATCTTGTTAGTGATTTGCTACTGTTGCCTACACTGTTCACATGTCTGGTTGGGGGACACTGCCAGCACAGGGTGTGATGCTGTGCAAATGTTTAGGAGCTGGCTGGGATATGTCATGAAGTATGTGTGTGGTTTTCTTTCTGTGTGCCTAGCCTTGTATGTGTATGGTCATCTTGTGTTGGCCCTTGGTCCTGGTACCATGGCCTACATGAGATCGTGGTCGTGGGTGTAGCAGAGATGGGCAGTGTGAAGGGTGTCAGTTTGTAGTGGATGTATGTGTGCCCCTGTATTGTGGGGGACACACATGTGTCACCCAGGAGTTGTATTCCTGTTGTTTGTTTTGTCTTGACCAGTGTAGAGGATTGTATGCACTTGTGTGAGCTGTTTGTAGTGCACTGTGCTGTGTGTTGGTGTATCCATGGTGTTGTGTGTGACTCCTCCTTGTTGTGTTTGTAAGTGTGAAGTGTGCAAAGTGTGTGAGTTGCACATCAGTGTTGTGCTTGGTTGATCCTCAATGTGTTTTGGGTGTTTTTGTGTAAACTGTGTGGCCCTGCTGCTCCACACTGGCATTGTGTTTGTCATGCATTGCAGGCACATGGTGGTTTTTCCACTCCTGTATGGCATGCTGTGTGTGGTTTTGGACCATCCACTATGTGTGCCACTTGTGCCTGGCCATTGTGGGTGTTCCCTCCCTCTATTTGTGTGTGGTACACCCCTTACATGCATGCTACTGACATGCAAGCTGTTTCACTTTGATGTCAGCTGTCCCCTTGGTGTCCATGTGTGTGCCTCCACATCACTTCATTTGTGGGCTTGTGCTTTGTGGTGCAGTTCTTGGGCCACGAGTGTTATTCCACTCTGGACATTGCCCCAATGGTTTATGTGTGCTGTCCTTGTGCTATTGGTCATTCTGTAGTGGTCATGTGTACTTCAGCTGTGTGTACTGGCCAGTGCTCTGGTGGAGGTGGCTGGGCTCTTGTATCCCAGAATGGTCCATGTGTAGTTGTTGTGTTGGATGTGTGGATGTTGACTGTGGTAGTGCTTGAGTTCCTGGGTGTGCTGTTGTATTTGTGCAGTGCAGTTTTGTGGTGTGTGTGATGCGGTTGTGTCAATTATGTGTGTGTGTGGCTGTTGTGCTTGTTATACACACACTGCTTGTTGTGCATGCAGTGCCGTGTGTATGTGGGCTTGCCATTTCCTGATGCGCATCCTCTGATGTCTTGTGGTGTTTGTTGATTGGGGTTTCATGTGCATCTGTGGTCGGTTTGGTGTGGCAGTGTGTGTTTGTCCAGATGCACTTCTTGTGTGATTAGTGTTATGGTGTTTGTGTTTTGTTCCTGAGTGATGTTGTTGTGTACTCCTGTTGTGTCTGTGCTCCCATTGCTTTTCCCCAGTTTGGCTGACAGGGTATGTCTGTTTCTGTTGGAGTTCAGTATGTGTTCCTGTAGTGTTTGTATGTTGTTCTTGTGCAGGCATCTGTTGAGGCATCCCTTTGTGTGTGTTGTGTTTTTGGCTACACCCAGGGTGTGTGTTTGTGTGTGTATGAAATGGGAGGGATTGTGAGCCTTCAGTGTGTGTGGCACTGGTGTTGTGTGTTCCTTGTCAGCCACTCCTGCAGTGACTGTGTCCCTGGTTGTGTGTTGTGTGGTGCAGAGGGTGTGCATTGTGCTTGTTGTTGCAGTGATTGTTGGTGTGCCTGGGTGGTTCACGGGATGGGCACCTGGCCTGTGACTTGTTGTGGTGTGTTGATGTGGGATTGGGGGTGGTGTGTCCCTATGGTGTTTGTGCCCTGACCATGCCTTGGAGTGGCCCTGCCTTCTGCATAGTGCGCATGTGTTGACCGCGGCGGTGACGTGACCGGGACCGGGACGTTGCTGCTGGTTGGCGGACGATGTGTGTTCCGGATGCAGAGGGGTAACTTGTTGTCAGGTGGGTGTTGTGTGGGTGCCCGTGTGGATGTGTTGTGTCCCCCAGCAGGGTGTCTGTGTGGTGCTTGGGCCCTGTGTCGGCATGTGTGTTGTGTGTTGCATATGTGTAGTTGCGTACCTGCGGCGTCGTCCACGGCGGCCCATCTGGCGATAGTGTTGTAGCAGGTACATCACCAGATGCATATGGAGGGCTGGGTCCATGGCGTTCATGACTGGGTCTCGGCGTTCTAGCTCCGCTGTCGACTTTCCGCCTTCTCAGCCTGGGCGTTGTCTCCGCTGCGGTGCGCCAGCTTGTTTGGGCCATCCTAATTTGTCGAGCGAGCGGAAGTCATTCGGCACGGCAGAGAGTCTCGATTGGCTCCCGCCGCCGCGGTGGGGGGCGCACTTTGATGGCGGTGCGCGTCGCTCCGTGGCGGACGGGAATTGACCTATGTTTTGTTATCCTAATGTGGCGGACGTGAGTACCGCTGCTCGAGGGTTGAAAAAGCTGTTTTTCCACCCCGCCACCATCGCGGTGGTGCCACCGTCCGTCATCCTAATGGACCCCATTGTGTCTAGAGAAGTTCTGACAACTTTTGGCCCCGGTGCCCCTACACCTGCAGCACCATTGAAATCATGAACCTAGTGCCTGCACTTGTGACTGCCTGCATAGTAGTAAAAGTTAGCAATATTCTGTGTTAAGTGGGGTCCCCAGAGCTGTTGGCCCCGGTGCCACTGCGCCTACTGCACCATTTAAATCAAGCCCCTTTTAACCACAAGATAACTGCAATTGTGCCTGCCTGTATAGTAGTAAAATATAGCAATATTAGTTGTTTAGAGGAGTTCTGTCAACTTTTGGGCCCGGTGCCACTGCACCTACTGCTCCATTCAAATCATGACCCTGTTGTCTACAAGGAAACTGCACTTGTGGCTACCTGTTTAGTAGTAAAATATAGCCTAGCTCTTGCATTTCAACTTCATTTTTAACATGCAATATTTATTGCAACATCTAGAATTTGATAATAATGACCAAATAGATTAAGTTGAAAAAATCAATACGACAATGCCTACAAAGTGCATCAAAAGGAATAACACAAACCATCTGCTTTACACAACTAAGTAATAACAAGCATTGGCATAGCCAATAGGTCTCGCTTTTTGGAATGTAAGTGATTTTTCATAAGAATTTTTTTTGTAGTGAGTTGTATTATGTGTAGTGTCTGTGGTATTTATTGTTTTATTAATATGGGTTATGTAATCATATGGTTGTGGTAGAAGGGTAGAGGGGTAGTATAGGGTATAAGAGGGTAGGAGGGTGAAGGGTTATAGCGTTAGCATAGGGGTAGAAGAGGGATAGTAGAGGGCTATAGGGTTAGTAGAGGGGTAGAGGGGTATTAGAGTGCTAGACGGGTAGTAAAGAGGTAGATGGGTATTAGATGGGTATAGGGTTAGAAGTGTAGATGAGGGGCCTAAGATGGGTAGAGAGGTAGTAGAGTGTTTGATGAGGGGTAGTAGAGTGTTAGAGTGGAAGAGGGGTAGTAAAGGAGTAGATTTGTTGAAGATGTGCAGAAGTGGGGTAGTATAGGTGTAGAAGAGGGTTAGTGTAGGTTTTGAAGAGTGGTAGTAGAGGGGTGGTTGAATTAAGGTGATAGGTTCTATACAACCTTTATTGAAAGGTGTCGTAGTGGTAGCTATGGAGATCTGCCGTCTGTTTAATTTGTGTGTGGTTGTGTGTGGTTGTGATTATATGTGGTTGTGTGTGTGTGGTTGTGTGTGTGTGTGATTGTATGTGGTTGTGTGTGTGGGTGGTTGTGTTTAGTTGTGGGTCTCTGAGGTTGTGTGTGTGGTTATGTGTGTGTGGTTGTGGTTGTGTGTGTGTGTGTGGTTGTGTGTGTGTGTGTGGTTGTGTGTGTGGTTGTGTGTGTGTGGTTGTGGGTCTCTGAGGTTTTGTGTGTGTGGTTGTGTGTGTGTGTGTGTGGCTGTGTGTGTGGTTGTGTGCGCTGCCACGGGTAAATCAATTGTGACGAATGTGTCCCCTTTCAATTGTGAGCAAGACCGTATTGTATAATTGTTAACAATGATGCTAGTGAACTTTCGTTCTGTTGTGTGTCTCGGGCCACTGCCTCTGATTTTGGTGCGGGTATATTGTATTGATTATTGGTCCTGAGATGAAGTAAACTACTTATTCAGGCACTACCCTTGTTTATTTGCTCGACATTCTGTAAATTCTATTGTGTAAGAACCATTCCAAGCGCCATGCATTAACATAAAGTCTTAGGGGCAGATTTATGAGGCCCTTGCGCCTCTTTGCGCCGCAATTGCGTCACTTTATTTGACGCAACGGCGGCGCAAACAATGCGCCCTATTTACAACGTGACGCATCTAGGAGATGCGTCACATTGTAAAGCCCGCGCCATAAGGAGGCGTTCCTGCGCAGGGGGGGGGGGGGCGTTCCTGCGCAGGGGGGGGCGTTCTGGCACAGAAACGCCTCGCAAAAGTGGCTGAGGGAAATCTATAAGATTTCACTCAGTCACTTTCAGGCCAATGCTGCGTCAAAATCCTGCGCCTGCTTGAAGCAGGCGTAGGTCTTGACGCAGCATTGTGAAGATGGGGCACCCCCGAGCCTTGCTGGAGCTGCGTCGCGCTTGCGACGCAACTCCAGCAATGCGCCACCTTTACGGCACAGATGCGTCACGCATCTGTGCCGTTTTTGCCCCATGGTGCGCCGCATTATAAATGCGGCGCACAATGGGTGGCGGAGCTGTGGCGCACTGTGGCGCACATTAACTGGCGCATCCCTGGGGATGCGCCAGTTAACATAAATCTGCCCCTCTGTTTCACCCACTTTGGTTTACCTACTTTCAGGAAACCTATTAAAATCATGTATCGTTAAAGCCAATAGGTCTGGCTTGTATTGTGAGTTCATAATAAAATATTAAAGCATGTTAAAATGAAAGAAAAATTAACATTTTTTTCTGTAGTCGTGCATCTATGAAATAAAGACTTTAAAGTGTCATGATTCGGTGTACTTCGAGATGCGAAACATTGCCTCGTGTTTTGTAATGCTGGAACTCATTTGGAGACAAAACGATAAACCAATCAGCCAATAGCATGAAGGGCGACAGAAATACTCGTCAGCCCACTCTAGGTATATTTAAAAAAAATCAATGACACATATCTTTCAGACAGAGGTGCTGTCAAGTCAGACCTATAAATTGCAGCGAAAATGAGTCTTGTCATTCAGTTGGAATTTCCCTTCTGCAACAAATGACCCTGCTGAATCCTCTCAACTTTGTTGTCGTTGCCACTGCCCTTTGTCTATTTTCCTCAGAAGTTCACAAGGAGAGCTGAAAAGGAGCGGGTACAGCTAGTGGCTGTCATTACATTTTGCACTTCCATCAAGAGGACACAGACGCTAAAGTAGGTGCAATAGCAGGATGTATACTTTGATGGATGCGCGACTAAAATGCTACTTCGCTGTATACTTTCATGACGCCATCCCCGCCTAGTTCAGCTTAGGGACCATTTAAAGGAATGCTGAAGAAGCATTTTTTTCAGCAGGGTGAAGATATATAGAATTGGGTATAATATGTATATATACCATGTTTATAATAATAGTATGTGGAAATAGGATCCCTTGTCCTGACCAAAGCCACGGACCCCGAATGGGGCCGTCGGCTGAAACATGTTGACCCATTAGACGCAAGAGCAATAATTTCCCCAAGGCATCACCCTGTTTTTAATCATCTTGTTGCCTCCTATAAAGAATATAGGGGGCATATTATCAACAACTAGCGATATTTATCGCTAAATAAGCTTAGCGATATTTTTTTTATCGCCGCGCATCGCCGGATTTTATCGCAGAGATAACGTGCTATTAGCAACATTTATCTCCAAAGCGATAAAATATCCGGCGATAGAGGCGAAATGTGTGAATATCGCTGGAAATCCAGCGATATTCAGGCATTATCGCTAATAGGGTCTTAACCTGAATATCCACCTCCTATTGGATATACAGGTTAAGAAGTGGTCTGAGTAGGCTTTAGGTTTTGGTGATATTCAGACTTAGCGTGAACTTTTTTATCGCATCGCCTGCCTTTCTAATAGGCGATAGCGATTCGCTAACAGGTTGGGTACGCCTACTTTGCATGTCATTAGCGATAAATATCGCTGACATGCAAAGCTGGCCCCAAGCCGCTCGCTATCACCTACAAGCTGTCGCTAACTGCTGTTAGCGACAGCTTGCTAATAGGGCGATAAAATTATCGCCGCTTTTGGCCGCAAAAGCGGCGATAATCTCATATCGCCCGCCTTGATAATATCCCCCCTTGATTTTTATTCCGTAATTCTTAGATCCCATCCCTCATCCTGAAGTGCTTCCTGTGAGTTCATGGGAAGCCTGCCAGCCATTAGAATATTCTTTGGCGCACAAGGATGGTCGCTGATGAAGCATGACACCATGGGGTTGTGAGAGTACATACCTTACAGCTTTTTTAAATTGCTGCCTAAAGTTTGGTAGATGCTCAGTGCAATGTGCTCCTATGCAGATTACAAAAGCAGCCTGGAATTTTGGGGTTGCCAGGATCTTAAAAAGTTTCTCTAGTGCTGGCCCTAGTCTTCCTACAATGTCTCATTTGCTCATTGTGATGTGTGTTGTTGTATTCTAATATTTGCCACTCAAGTGACAGCAAAAGAAAAAACTCAGCTGTTAACCAGGCAGACTTACAGAAGTGTGAGTTCATGTGCAATATATTAGCTGAGAAAGCATGCAGCCTAGCCAACCCCATTGCTACCTGTCTAGTTATGGGTGGTTTGATGGAGGAGATGTCTTACCAGTGGCAGCCCACGTACAGACAAGTCAAACGCTCTTTCTCGGAAAACCGAGGGCGGTGGCTCATGTCTCGGTGGCTTCATCTTCACAGGCACCTATTTGATCTTGTTATCATCCCCTCACAGCGTGACCTCGATCTGTTGGTTGCCATGGGAGCCGTGTGAGACTGAGGGTTATCTCTGCAGGCGTTGGCAAGCACGAGTCCGTAAAAGTAAACGAGACCTATTGGCTATGCAAATGCTTGTTTTCAGTTGTGTATAGCGCTAACTCGACCCAAAGTTAATGGAGTGCTTTACAAGGGCACCAGAAACATTACACAAGGTTCCGTCCATAGCACTCCCACAGAAAAGCAGGGTACCCATCTGTAAATGCGCTTCAGGGCAATATTGGCGGTATTGAGCGCTCTATAGAGGTAACTACACTACACTACATTTGTATAAATGGATTTCCATAGCACTATCCTGTATCTTGCACCAATGTCTCTGTGTAAAAAAAAGGCTGAAGCATTTTCCAGCTCATCTTTTTTGTAATATAAAAACCTAACATCAGTAAATAAACACACTAAACCAAAATTAAAAGGCCAAGAATAGACTGATCTGATAAACAAAACCTATGACTCAAATATAATGTTAAATAAAGCATTAGCAGGGCATATGGTTTGCTTTGTGGGCTGCATGAGTGTCACTGCTCCTATGCATGCAGCTGTGTTTTTTGCTATTTTCATGCTGGTGCGTCAATGTTTCTCGTGACTCCCCTCCCAGATCTGACGCAAGCGCCCAGGGAAGAGGCTTTGAGGATAAGGGCCGGTGTTTGATGTAACAAATTGCCGTCGTTGTCACAGCACCTTTCCCGCTAATTTTTCTTTAATCTCAGGCGGGGCGGCCATGAGCAAACTCTACAAAAAGAGCCTCCCGCTGGCACAACAACGACATGTGAAGGAGGTACAAGCTGAATAAAACAAGGAGGCGGGCTCCTTCACACCTCAAAGGAAGGCTCTGCCTTTAAGAATTCAGATGCTGCAGGGAAGAGGCGGCTCCCGGGGGAAATGAGGTGAGGCCTGAGCAGACAACACGAGCACGAGGAAACAATGACACTGCAGACAAGCTTCATTGATGTGGGGAAGCCGAAATGTGAGAGAATGTGAATGCCAAGCAATCAAAACACAAGAAGGACCTTTCCCAAAGGCTAAGGTGTTTTAGAGAAACTCCATTTTTTTGCAGAGCCCTGTATCTTTAATCAGGACATGTAAGGATTGTTTTTTTTTTTTAGAATGATCAGGGTTTGCCGGCGTAATAAGGAGACAGCAATCCTGGAACACGAGCACGGTTGTGGGTAAAAAGGTGATCCATTGCTAAAGGTCTCCTCCTATGCAGCACATGTGCGCTGCGTAGGCGAGACCTAAAAAGCCAGCATTCCAACATACTGTTAGAAGCTGTCTGCCTTTTCATGGAAAGAGATGTTATCTTGACAGTGACGGGAATAAACAGGGTGAACAGCTTTAGTAGAAGTATCGTAAATGTGTGGAGCCAGGGGAAGTCAACCAAAAGTTCCACACAAAAGCGAATGAACACAGTAATTCAGTATTGGGAACTGATAGGAGCCCAGTTTTCAGATACATTAAATGCAAGAGGTTTCACAAGCGCTGTGCAGGTGAAACCTAAAAATGGACAAAAATATTTTTTCTGTATTTTTGTTGGTCTTTTCCCTTCAGGTAATTTCAACTTCAATTTTGATTATGAAACAATGTTTAAAAATATCAATAAATGATACGAACTACATATAAAATAATACAGACACGTTAAATGAACAATAACTCCAAGTAATGGGTGGGAAATGCACTTTTTAACATTATGAAAACTCAATTGGTTAATGCAATCTGTCATTTGTCAAACCTTAGCTCAGACCCACCTGGGTAGCTGTGGCTTTGATCAGTTAGACTTCAACAAAGGAATCAATGCAAAGCATTTAAACTGCACCAAAGCAATTGGACAAGAGGAGATGTTAAAGTTATAAGGGAACGCAGGGCGTTGTACAGGGAAACTGTGAGAGAAGCCAAACTAGAATGGGACGAGGACTTTAGGATGGTGAAGTTACTAATGGCCCAAAAATGTGTTGGTCTCTAGTTTGCAGGGGAGAGGGGGATTTAGGCAATCCGCCCTAAGTGGGTTTCCCACTTTGGGAGATTGTATACTTTGGGTGTGGATGGGCAGAGTAAACAGGTGGGTGGGGATGTGTGTAGAAGACCAAATGTGACACAATACCCAACAACCTTTGCATTGGAGTAGACGGAGCGTGCAGTCCCCTCCTTTGAGCTTGGGAAATTCCCAAGCCTTGACAAAATCCAAGAGGATGTTTTTAAGTCCATTCTTAGAGTATGGGTGCCCTACATCAATGTGGTCTTTAGTGCCATTACGGTGGAGGTGGTAATAACCCCCTCTTGGAAGGGGGCAGAAATTGTGGCAGTTTTTGAAAAGGGGGACCCTAGTGCGCCCGCTAACTATTGGACTATTAGCCTCCTAGACAAACTCCCAAAAATATTTTGCAAACAGGTACTGGAGAGTGTATTGGATTGGTGTGATGTTAACAAACTCCTCTCCATACTTCAGGCAGGTTTTAGGCAGAGGTTAGTGCAGTGGATCAGGTCCTTCGGTTTCTTTTGACCAAGTGAAAAGTGGTAGATCTGGCTAAGGGTTACCTTAAAGTGGCGTTCATCGGCATGCACGCTACCTTCGACCTTGTACCTAGGGAGAAGCTTGAGAAGTCCTACAGGAAATGGGTATCCCAACTGATCTTCTCCACCTGAACAGACTTTTGCAAGAGGGGAATTTTGTGAAAGTGAGATGTGGGGTAAAAGGAGAGCTAACTGATGCCTTTCCTGTCAACCAAAGTGAACGGGTTTTTCTCTCCTTTACATCAACAATTGTATTACCTATTTAATGGGCTGTGTGAATGATTCCCCTTTCTTGGTTGGGATAAAAGTTCTAGCTTTCCTCTTCGCGGATGACAAATTTAGTACCTGGGATTGCTTGAGTTAGAGACAGTGCTTCTGTTAAAACCCTTGTTAGATTTTAGGATTCGAGTGTGGAGTACTGAAGAACAGTGGGCCATGTTATCAGGAAAGGGCGATCCAATATTGGCAGGAAACTGCTGCTAAACCGGCCAATATGGGCTTGATAATATGCCCTTGTGAATTCCCATAGAAGCCCAGGTTAACACCAGAACCTGGGCTTCTATTGGAATTTACAAGGGCGTATTATCAAGCCCTTTATAGCCGCTTTAGCGGCAGTTTCCTGCCGATAAAAGCGGCAATAATGTATCGCCCTTTCTTGATAATTTGGCCCTGTGCCACCTAAAGGAGTACTTGAGGGATGTGATTCAAGCTAATGGGGTAGACAGAGTGGGCTGGTTAATGGCACTCAAAGAAGTCTGGTCTGATGTGGGCCTTGGGAAATTCTGGAGCGAGCCACAGGCCATTCGGGGAGGGGATGTTGTTGCAGTAAAGAAGATGGTGCTGGAGAAAGCCAACCATCTTAGAGATCACAACGCATCTCTAGGGAGTCTGACAAGTGCATTTCTCTGCCACAAGTCTGTGTATGAGGTAGAGGTTTTCCTGGACTTTATACGCTCCACCACGGGCGTGAGCCCTATACCTACAATTTAGATATGGGTGTTTACCTGTAGCAGCCTTTGTGGCAAAATGGAGGGAGGAGAATCAGGAAACTGGAGGTTGTTCATGCTGCCAAACTCCCCGCGAAAGTGACAAGCATTTGTTGGTTTTTTGTCCCTCTATGCAAAACCAAGGTCCAAATGGATGGCCCCCATGTGTAGATACATCAGTTTATTGTCAAGAGGAGAGGCGTATAGAATATGCAAATGTAACACGTGACGACCTCGAGTGTGGTGGTGGCCCTTTCTAAATTCTTTGTATGCAGCTTGGATAATTTGAAGTAAATTGTTAAAAGGCACACAAAGCAGTTTGCAAATGCCCCCTTGTGGTTTTACAACCCCTAGATTGATTTTATGAATATTTAATGTTTTTTTATTATTGTTTTTATGTTTTTGTTGATTTAAGATGTTCTTAACCGGTGTATACAATTTTGATTATGAAACAGTGTTTTGAAATATCAATAAGCGATATGAACTACATATAAAATAATGCACACACTATAAATAAACAATACATGCAAGTAATGGGTGGGAAATGCACTCTTTTACATTGTGAGAACTCAATTGGTTAATACAATCTCTCTGCAGATGTCTGTCTATGTGTAACGAGAGAGAAACAAAGAAGAGTAATAGTGCTATGAGGTCCTACGACCGAGGAAGCACTTCAACTATGCAAGTCATTAACTGTACTAGACAGTAAAAGATAAATGTCACTGAAGGTATCACACATTTGGCTGTAGAATGTCCCTCCTAAGTACACTGAAACCATGGAAACGTCACGCATGAGGAATCTGACAACTTGGCAGCTGAGAGGATCATGGGAAGTCGCTCATGGTAGTTAGTATATTCTGAGCCCTCGAGCTGAAGGAGGTAATCTCTCCTTTAAGAACCCCATCATCAGGTGTACTGGAGCACTGCATTTGTATACTGTCACCACATCTGTAGTGCCATACCCAAAATTACAAATACTCTAGCTTTAACATTGAGATGCAGACACACTGAAGAAAAGTCTGAGATTTTCCTCTGAGGGTTGACTTATAACTGAGGCATTATCAGGGCAATCTGAAATACCACAGGAATCTGAAATACCAGTCCTGAGTCACACAGAATTCTGTTTTTAGGTCTCGTCTACGCAGCATGCATGCGCTGCCTAGGAGGGGACCTCTTGGAATCAATCAGCTTTTTTGCCCAAAAATGTGCACGCTTTGCATTGCTTTCAATTACAACGCGTGCACGTTTGCCGTTTCCCTTGCGGGAGCGAGCTTTGGCGACATCTGTTTGTAATTAACTTGCAAACAGATGGTGCCCCTGCTCGCTCCAGCAAGGGAAACGCTGTGTGTGTTCTCGACTGCACTCCCCCCACCCCTCCCACTTGTTTACAGAGCGTCACTTAACCCTCGGGCTACGCCGAGAGTGAGGCCCATTTTTTTTTATCATCGTCGCGTGGGTACTAGTTATTGCCAATCTGTCCCCAGCGCGTGTGAATGAGTCACTGAATTTCCGTCGTACAGTGCAACCAAGGCGATGCTCACTCGGCCTGGCGGATATTTGACAGGCGAGGATACGGCTCTCGCCGCTTCCCTCACCACAGGGCCCCTTTAATGGCACAAATTATTTCACAGCCAGGCGGAGTTGGAACGGAGGCCCGGCAGATACATTAATTAAGGTTTCTTTAATTAGCTGCAAGAATGGATTGCTTATCAGGGGACTCATTCTCTATTCTCACAGCATTTTGTAAAAATGCTACATTTTGCGCAATTACTTCTCTCTAAATGCCGCTGTTTTCTGTGGTGCCAAGGGAAATGATGCCAGGGATAATTATATCACGTTCTCCTCCACGAAAACTGGTATGCAATTACTCTTATCCCGACTGCAAAAATGTTTTGAGTCTGGCTCCATAACATGACAACCTGGATCTCTGCTGCCAATGGAGCAATTTGCACATGGCTTCCGGTCAATGGATGCCCAATAGCTGAGTGGGGAACTTGTAAAGCAATGCTGGCTGCAATTATGCCCCATCTTCACGGTGTGCCCTGGGACAATCCAGTGGGGAGCAGAGGGGAAGATGTGATCAGTTTTCGGGTTGTGGAAGGAGCCTGAGCCAAAGCTAACTTAATTATTTAGTTATTAAGGCCATATCCAAGGATTTACACTACAAAAGCTTCCAACAATGAACCGTACTACAAAGGATGCATTGTGTTGCAAGATTGTAGACAGTTATTCAAAGAGAGGAAGTACATGGAGGTCAGGTCACACCAGTCCTTATCTTTCAGGATCCTGCTTATACCTAAGAATAAAGGGGGTTTCAACACTCTCAAGCCTCATTCGGTTATAAAGGCAGTGTAATTAGTCCCACTGCTTAGGAGGAGCAAGCACCCGAAACCCAAAAATGAAAGGAAAAGAGAATAGAAAACAAATAAGTTTTCTCTACAGAGACAGGTAGTGGAGTGGAGTGGGGGTTATTCTTACCTATACATAGCTCTCAAAATTACCATCTCCATGCTTGAGTAGCTCATCTAGACCATAATATTCCTTTGCATTATGAGATTTTTAGTCTTTGTTTTATCCTAATATTTGAGGTCCTCAGTTCTCGGCATGCAAAGAATAAACATGGACTGGATGAGCTACTCACTCCTGGCCATGGGAAGCTTAAGGACTTGGCCAACATCATAAATGTATTATATTTTGGTGTTAATGATGTTGTGGTAAGAAAGACCGTAGAGATGCTTCTGACTCTGAATATTTCCATGTGATGGTCTCCAGCTGGATAGAAAGTTACAATGTGGAATGCTGCATGATTTGAGTGATGTGGTGAACATGAGTGATTATTCAAATGAACCATTTACTGATTGTTTCCATGTTGTGTGCTGCGGCGGACATACAGAACTTAAAACTAAGGAGAAGGGATGTGCTAATGTGTTCCATGAGCACTTTCATTGTGAAGGGCGATGATAAGTATTGCAAAGCATTGCACTGATTTACTTACCATTAAAAAGCCTGAAGGCGGCGGCGGAGCTTGGACCTGACTAAGATGGACATCCATGCAAGAGCTCCATGAGAACAATGGTTCACCCCAACCGGACTGCCTAAAGGGAGTCAATGGGCCCATGCACCTTAAAGCCTGAGTCTGCTCTCCAATTGTGGCAGCTGGCGGATGGGGGGGCTGTTGTGTTTGTAATGAACTGCTCACTGAACTCGCCTCAAACCTGCACCTGCCGAGCAGCATGGTGTAGGGATTGGGTCTGCATGACTCTGCTGCCCAAGCCTCTGTTGCTCCCTGAATGGCCTCGCAGTGGGACTGAACTGCTCCCGCTTTGAGGTGCTCTTCAGGAGGTTGGAGTGCACCAGTGCCTACCCGGGAGGTGTGGGGATGCCGATGACCAGAGCATGGCTCTCTCTGCACGATGGTGATTGTGACCCCTGAAGTCCACTGCAGCCAGCCATAGAGTGGCCTTCACAACCTGCATGCATGAGTGGATAATTTTACCTTTTATTCATTTAGACAACACAGGTGCATTGCAGCACAAAGACATTGTACCCCCCAACTGATGTATGATGGCTGAATGAAATCCATTAGGCCAACACCTCTAGTAAAACAAGCATTGGCATAGCCAATAGATCTCGCTTTTGGGACCTTATAAGTGTTTAGTTATCCAGCACAATATCCTTGGTGCAACAACATCAACTGTTGCATGCCTAAACACTTATAAGGCCCCGAAGGCGAGACCTATTGGCTATGCCCTCCGCAGTCTTCTTACCTGGTTTTTCACATCAGCGCCATTCCCTAACGATCATGTCACGCCCTCACCTGACATGGTCAGTGGAAAACTCCTATACTCTTGTCTAGCCCCCCCACCCTCTCCAAAACTGCTGCTAAATCATTCAAGCACGCCGCCCTAAAAAGCCACCCTGAGACGCTGATATCCGACCTGTGCTTCAACGCGGACTGTTGCATAAATTACCTTATTTTCTATTCCAGAAGAAACGCTGCCTGGCGCAAATCCTTGGCGCACCTTCTTAACGTTCGCTCAACTAAAAACATTCCTTATGGCACCAAACTCACAATTGCTCCCTCCTCCACCCTGCGAGTGGACCTCACCATCACCCTCTACAAAAATGGCATTGTTCTGATCCAAGCCTCAACCAATAATCTTAATAAATTTGCAGACCTTTTCATCCTCCTCAGAAACCACATGAACGACACAAATAGGGTAACCAACACCTGCACCAATGATCCACCGTCCTGCCAGCCTATTGTGCCCAGCCACCCGCATACCCCCCCAAGGGCTTCCACTGCAGTTCTTCCTATCCCCCCAGCATGCCTACTGACCCCCCGGAATATGGACACTTTCCTATACCCTTGATCACCTCCCTCCCAACGCCCCCCACCAACAGGGAGACTGGTACGCTCCCAATGACCCCGCACTCAGTTCGAACTAGCCCATCAATGGCTCCCACCATTGATCACCCTTACCGTTATAGCTCGTCCCCCGGCACCTCTAACAGAACCCCCCCCAGACCTCCGACCTCTTCCCCACCAGCCATCCACCAAAATCGCGAGCCAGGTACTCCTCCAAAGACCCTGGAGTCTGCTCAAACCAATATATCTCCCCTTCTACCTTTACATGTCCCCTGGACTGCTCCTGAACCTTTGACCCCCTGCCCTTTAACACCCCAGCTTATATTGATCTTGAAACTCTGCACTACAGAGCGGCTAAACTCACCCAGAGCATACATAGCTCCATTCTGGACCTTATGAACCTCCTTCACCTTGCCGAGCTCTCCCTTGCTAACCTCAAGCCACCTCATTCTCCCCCACCGAAAACTGAGCCTCCCAAACACCCACTCCCCCTACCTCTGAGACATCTTTGCCCGTGCAAACAACCTTGCCACCTCCCAGAGGAGGAATCCCAAGCTCTTGCACTCTATTATAACTCACTCTACCACTGCCACCTCTAATCCTCTAGACCTCACGGGAAAATAAATCCTAGCCATCCTTCAAGACCACAACTCTGTCCAAGCCATCCCCGTCCACTAGATACGAGTCCTGAACACCCCATCAGCACGGTCACCATCAACCCCAACATGCCAGCTACCCTTCATAATAGAAGTGTGGTAAAAAGCAACATTGTGCCTGTATTTCTGTCTGTCCAGACTCCTGAAACTCCCCCAGGCCCCCCACTATCTGGTCTCTTAATCAACTGCCGCTCAGCAGTCAAGCATGCCGCTGATATTGCTGACCTCATCCTGAACAAAAACTTAGACCTAGCTATACTAACAGAATCTTGGCTCAATGAATACTCTTCCCCTTGACTGGACTTATTAGTCCCTCCCAATTACAACATCGCCAGACTGGACAGACATTCCAACAGGGAAGAAGGAGGCATTGCCTGCATCTACCTATCCTCCCTTCTTGTCACAGAACTTTTGGCGGACACCACCGACTCCTGCCAATACCTCGCTCTCTCCATTTGCAGCAACGCATTACACCTTTCCAACTAGCACACTTTTTACCACCCTCCAGGTTCTAACGATTCTTTCACCGATCCCCTCTTGGAAATCATCACAACTAAGATTTACTCCAATGCCACAGAGATTTTCCTGGGTAATTTCAACCTGCACTGGAATGACACTAAAGATCCTTACATCAACAGCATCAAAGACCTCCTAACTGACCAAGCCCTGACTCAAGCCTGCTCTCTGCCAACCCACTCAAAAGGGGCCATCCTTGACTGGATCATTTCTAAGGAATCCTCAGTAAAGCTTATCTCCATAGACCCATGTGACTGGTCTGACGACCACACCTTTGCCTTCATTTTACCCGGGGCACGCAAGACAAAGACACCGCAACCGGTGATTCCCAAATGCTGGACCAAAGACACTAAGAACCTCGACCGTATGAAACTGGAGGCTCGCTGCAAATCTGACCCCCCTCCCCCCGCACATAACCACAGTCAGCGACCTCAATGAACATAACTCATTGTCCATATCAAACATTCTGGACGACCTTGCCCCTCTAGAACTAAAAAGAACACAAATCAAAGACAGAAACCCCGGGTTCACTGGTTCCCTCAACATGTAGAGGAGATCCCTACGGCAATCTGAAAGAATCTGGAGACAATACCTTTCTGCTATGCATCTAAAACTTCTCCGCCAGGCGAGAAACTCCTACAACAAGCACATCCTCAATTCCAAAAAAGAATATTTCAGATTGGAATTGGGGAACACCAAGAATAGACCCAGCAAGCTCTTTGAACTGGTCAAACACCAATCTAACAAATTGGCTAAAACACTGAAAGAATCCCCCAAATCTCTAATATCGTCAGAGAAATTCTCGTCTTTCTTCACTGATAAAATCATGGTATTAGGAATTGAACTCAGTATCGCCACCTACTCTCAACCCCTTCCTGACCTGCCCCCTTTTTCCGCACCACTCCCTCTGGCCTCACCTAAAAACCAAACCCGCTGGACGGACTTCGAATACTCGAAGACTCCATCTCCAAAATCCTCTCTACCTTAAATCCAAATAACCACTTTAATGACCCGCTACCTTACAACTGCCTCGCTACCGCCTCCCAATCCATTGTTCCTTTCTGGACTGCAATAATCAACGCCTCTCTCCAGCAGGGTTTGATTCCAAACCCCTTAAAAGCTGGCCAAGGCCTCCCTATTTTGAAAAAAACATCACTGGATCCAGCCTCCCCTGACAATTTCAGACCCATCTCCAATATCCCGCTATTAGCCAAAGTTTTAGGGAAGTGTGTACAACAGCAACTAAGTCAGCACATCAACAAGTTCCACCTACTTGATGACTTCCAATCTGGATTCAGACCAGGGCACGGCACTGAAACTACTATGCTCCACGTCGTGGACAACGCCCTGCAAGCCCTAGACCAAGGAAAAACCTGCCTTCTAATTCTCCTAGATCTATTCTCTGCCTTCGATACGGTCAACCATGAAAAACTACTTGAACGCCTCAAATTCAGGCTGGGTATGGATGGTGTGGTCCTAGAATGGTTCAGATCCTTCCTCCACAATCGTTCTCAGAGATTCCTCATCAATGGCAACCTATCAGCTCCCACCCCGGTCACTGTTGGAGACCCCCAAGGTTCAAACCTGTCCCCCACCCTCTTTAATCTTTACTTATAGCTACTCACCGAAGTTCTTTGTACCGCCAACATCTCCTACCATGTGTACGCAGACGATACCCAAATATACATCAATATCTCTTCGCGCGAGGAGATCCTCTCCCTGAATGAGACCCTGAAACTGACTGTCCAATGGCTAGCCGATAACCAACTCAAACGTAACGCAAAGAAAACTCAATTTCTCCTAATCTCCCCTTTAAAAGCCAATCTGGAGATTCAGATGTGGATCAAGGCCATCACAGCCCTAAACTGCCCTTCGACCATTGTGGACTTTGCCAAATCTCTGGGCATAATCCTTGACTGTAACCTGAACATGCGAGACCACATTAACTCTATGGTTAAAGCAGCTAGATTCCACCTGAGCTACCTATGAAAGACGAAACCTTCCATTGATGCTCCTGACCTAAATATGGCAGTGCAAGCACTAGTCATCTCAAGACTGGGATATGAATGTTCCACCCTTACAGGATTACCCAAGATTTCCTTAGCACCTCTAAAAGCCTGCCTCAATGCAGCCACCAGACTACTCACCGGCACCAGGAAATTCAACCACATCTCCCCACACATGAAAGCGCTGAACTGCTCCCTCTAGAGGCCAGAATCCAGTTGAAACTGGCATGTATTACACACAAGGCTCTATACACAACCCCCCCTGCTTATCTGGCACAGAAACTAGTGGTATCTGGAGGAAGCAGGAACTCCCGGTCCGCTGGAAACCTCTTACTCCAACCTGCCATCTTTCAGAAAAAAAGAACCTACAATAGGCCGTTCACCGGAGCAGCGCCAAGAATTTGGTACTCTTTCCCACCCGCCATCAGAAGAATCCCTTCTCTAGCACGTTTCAAGAAGGAGGCCAAAACCTTCCTCATGGGTAAATTCCTCGTCTAAGGCCACCCTCAACCACCACATTGTGCCAGATGAATCTAAGACTATCGCTTCTTCCCCAGATCACCAATTCTCCCCACCGAGAATATGTGGGACCTATGTTTACTGACTCTAACTGTGATTATAACTATACACCTGTATCCCCTTTTTCCCTATGGTCTCAGCACCCCTGCCCCTCACCATCCTTTTTGTGATTTTGTATATTTCTGCACTTTAGACTTGTTGTTTGTTCACCACTGTATACCGTGTAAAGCGCTCTGATACCCTCACGGGTCAAGTTCGCGCTCTATAAAACACAAAAATAAAACAAATAAATAAAAATAAACATTCCCACCCAGTGTTTTCTCTAGCTTTTAGTTGTGAAATGTCTGTGGTGGGGTCACGGGGGATGCTTGAGGAGGGGTCACGAGGAAGTTTGGGGCATGGATATGGGGTATCTGGGGCAGGGTCAAGGGGTGCCTGGGGCAGGGTATGGGGGTCCTGGGGTAGGGTCACACAGATGTAGAAAAATTCCGGCATTCCTTGCAAACCTATTTAGGACAAAGACTCCATCTTCTGCTCAATTAGTGATGATTCAGAGGCGGACACGTGCAGAATGGGTTCCTAAGGGTCCTTTTGTGGTGTCAGCGCGTGCGGAAGTTGTAGACGGGAAGAGTGCCCGTGAAATGGTGTCTTCTTAAAGATGGCAGAAGACCGCAACTCTGGCAAAACTCATCCCCTTGTCCTGAAAGCCGAGAGCGCCCTCCAGTGGCTAGAATTGGATCATCAGCACAAGCACCAATAGGAGCACTTTGTTTTTAACGCCAAAGCCAGGACCAGTGTAAATATGCTTTTATTCAGCTGCAGCAATTTTCACATAATTATAGATTTGCTGCATTTGCCACATAATTCATCATCTTCCGCATAATCTGCAGGTTTTTTAACATACAAAAATGTGTTTCTAGCTCAAACGGTTCAAACGTCACTTGAAACGCAGCAACACTTATTGCTGAACAGAGGAAGGCCCTTTGCAAAGATTGACTGGTCATCTTTCTGTTGCTTAATGCTACATTAGTGCCATAAACTGGTACTAATGAGGTGTAACAAATACCTAGACGCAATAACAAGTTTAAAAGTAACAAAATATAAAAGTAATAAAATCAAAATATGTGCAGCGTTACGCCACATACTTTGCCTTTTCTTGCTGCATAATTTACTTAACTCTGCTGCATCAATTCAGTGGCCCTGGTCATAACCTAGAATTAGAGAGATTAGATGTCTACTTACAGCCCCATGCCCAGATTTATTTGGAATTTAGGCTACAGCCCACAGTTGACAGGACTTGCCATTCACAGCAAGAACCAAGGCCATGCAGTAGACATAGGAATAGGACTACATTACACCACAGAGCTAAACATTGAGGAATTGTGGTTTATTGTATGGTGTGGTTGTGTGACATCACAGTGTAATAAACTCACAAGCGTGTTTTGGGTCCAGTCAGGCTAGTTTGTCAAACCTTAGCTCAACCCTGCCTGGGTAGCTGTGGCTTTGAGCAGTTAGAGGTCGACAAAGGAACAAGGGTAAAGCATTTAAACTACACCAAAACAATTGGACAAAAAATCCATCCCCAATTTATAAAAATAGACACATTTTGTAACACATTTTAGACACAAAAATGAAAAAGATCCGCTGGAGGGTTCCGGAGATACAATTACTTGAATAAACAGTAAATCACAACTTTTCACTTAACTACGAACAAGTGTTGGCAAATTCAACACATTTGACACTTCAAAACTTTTTCACAAAAACTTTTGTCAAAGTTGAATGTAATGACTTCCAGTTTTTTGAGCAACCAACTCCGGAAAGGAGCAGGTCAGGAGGACTAACATATCCCCAAAAACAGTTACCTCCAAGAAGAAGCGGTCTCTAAGCATAGCTCCCCCTCCTCCATTAGTTGAAGTGTTAACCCTTCTTCCATTGGTTGAAGGGTTAGCTCTGCCTCCATTGGTTGAAGTGTTAGCTCTGCCTCCATTTGTTGAAGTGTTAGCTCTGCCTCCATTGGTTGAAGTGTTAGCTCTGCCTCCATTGGTTGACCTGTTAGCCCCTCCCAAATGTTGAGTCTAGTTGCGCCCATGAACACTCTGAAGGCCTCGCTGTCTTATAAAACCCCTGCTTTGCAGCCGTTGCTCACAACCCTGCACTGCACATGGTGTGAGTGACGTGGTCCATTAGTGGGCTATAGACTGGTGGCACTGCTCAAAGGTCAGTCACTGATATCATTAATTTCTTAAAGATTTCATGATCTAGGCCAGGTGCCACGTGAGTACCACGTCATGTAATAGGGGCACAGTGTAATGCCATCTTCTGGTGACAGTTCCTGTGGTGTCATTTCCATTAGAGTATACAAAACAAAAGGTCCTTTGCACTCCATAATATGAGAGTAACTATTTTTTGTCTCAGAACACAACATTGACATGAGCTATAGCTCTGCCCAAACTTGTGAATAGTCCCAAAGTGGCCAAAGAATTTCAGATGATGTCATTATTAGTGGTTTGAAGCCTAAAAGTCAGCCCTCTTTAAGTCACAAAATATTGGCAAGGATAAAGTGCACGTTTCTAGGACGGCTGTGGCAGGGCGCACTCCACATTCCGCGATCTGCACTCCAAAGTCTCTCTCTATTTTCGAGCTGCACCAAGTTTTCAGAATCTGTTTTAATGGATGAGTGCAGGGTTGGAACATTGTAGTCTTGTCTGTTGATGAGATGTTCGAAATTGGGGGATGTATGATGGAACAACGCTAGTTATTACAACATGTGCCGTTACATCGCGGTCGTTACAACGACTGCGATGTTACCACGCTATGCCATTACAACGCAAGTCTTTACATCGACGTGCGCTAGATGGCGTGCTAACATTAGAAAAGTGTAATTTACTATTCCAACTCCAGTCCACTTAACAGTAGGGAAGGTGTTGGGATAGTAAACTACACTATTTGTAATGTTAGCACGCCATCTAGCGCAAGTCGATGTAAAGACTTGCGTTGTAATGGCATATCGTGGTTACATCGCGGTCGTTGTAACGGCCGCGATGTAACAGCATTGCGGTGTAATGACCGCGTTGTTAACAATGTTTCCCAAATTGGGTTATTGACTGAGGAAGATGAAATCCCTACTCAAGCAACTACCAAAATCCTTGTCAGGGTGAACCACAGAAGTCTATAAATTAACCTGTGCTGAATCCTCTGGTATCTTGTCACAAAACTAAGCCGTGCTTCACTGACAGGCACTGTGTAAAGTATTTATGCAGCACACAAACAGTAGTAACGTGAAAACACAACATAAGAAAATCCCTAAACCAATGTAGAAACTTAAAGTACATTTTAATTAATAAAATCATACCAAAACAAATTAAATCCAATTTGTAGAATCCGAGATATGAATTTTAAAAGTTTTTAGGGAAAAAATACTGCCTTAAAGATCAAAGTGCCAACCATGGGTATCTGTTTGCACAGGACTGGGTCAAAGTCAAAAGGTAAGGCCGACCATGATGGTGCGTGGTTCGGATACATCAGGTTGAATGGGCCTGGTCTCGGCTTACCTTCGGACTTAGAAGAAATTTTGATAAAAAGTCCAGGAGAAGGTACAGTTCAGCAGGGCAAGGCAGCATGCTGTGTTCAAGGTGGAGTCGTTGTCACTGGGGATCACTGGACGAAGTTTCAGTGAAGCCGTCGATGATGGCGGCAAAAAGTCTAAGCAGGTGTAGCCACATTACAGGCTGAAGAGGTTGTCGTAGTCAATGGGGAGCCTGTCGCTGTCGAGCCCCGTGAAGATTTTTGTAAGTCAAAAACTTAGAGCAGAACAAAGCTGCAAGCTGTAGCCAAAGATGGCTCCCCATCCTTGGAGGTCCCACTGAACTGGATTTGCTGCTGTAGAGAAGAATGTATCAGGAGCTACCGCAAAATCAGGCCAACCGGCAATGCACCTCGGGCGGACTGATTGGCACGGAGGTCCGGGTCTTTTGTCTGTTCTTCTGGCACTTTTTGGTGAACATTTTTCCAAGTGTCAACTTTTAGACTTAGGCAGGAGCAGCACCTCTAACACAATTTCCAAGGGTCAAGGACCTGCGGGGCACCACATGGGGAATTAGGACTCACTCCATCAGATGCAAGGTACATGGTTGAAGGACCCTGGAGATTGTTATGTACCAGTAGCTCACACAGAAGGCCAGGCAACTAGCCCTTGATGTCACTGGTAGCCCTGAGTTAAGGTAGCAAGGCAGGCCTCAAGCAGCAGATTAGTTCTCTGGTAACCACAGGGCAGTCCTGTGGGAGAACAAGGCAGGCTTCAAACAGATATTATTCCTATGGGATCCAATGCAGTACTTCTGAAGTCTTCCACAGGTCCAGGAGTGTACAGAGGAGATTTTCTGAGGGGCCAATATGTATACCTGATGTAAGCCTCTGAAGTGGGAAACACCCTGTCTTACCCACACATCTGATTTTGGAAAGTTCCTTCCTTCCCCTGCCAAGGCTCCAAGAAATCTGTGGTGATGAAAGGCTACTTTCAGGTTCATTTGTGTTTGTGTGTGCTGGATGCAGCCCTTTGAAGGATAAAAGTGGCATAGAACAGCTCGGTCCCCAGTCATTGTTGCAGGATGGCCATTTAGCCAACATCTAGTCCCCTTTTGTCTCACTGTCTGTGGGTAATACACAAATCCCAACAGCTAAGCTATTCACATTCATGTGACCAGGACTTTGGCAGCAAACCACAAATGGTTAGGACAAGCAAACGTCAACTTCTAAAAGTGGTATTTTCTGAATTCTGTCTTAAACTCCAGCTTTATCATTACATACATTTTTAAATTACAATTCATGTGAGTCCAAACTTGAAATCTCTATCTGCTCCTAATCAAACCTTAGCACTTATTGAATGTAATAATGTAACCCAATGTTATCTAATTGGAGAGATAGGACTTACAGTAGTGAAAAAATAATTTAGGAGTTTTTCACTACAAGGACATGTAAAACCTAAAAACACAAGCCCTACTTTATAAATACAGTGCATGCTACTCTCTAGGTTAATTAGGTCATACCTTAGGGGTGACTCATATGTATTAAAAGGAAGACTTAGGACTGACAAAAGGTCTCTTTTGACGGATCGAATTGGCAGTTAAGACTGCACTACTGGCTGCAGTGGCAGGCCTGAGACATGTTTTACTTTACTGGATGGCACTATGAGTTCTGCAAGTTTACTATTAGCATTTAATTTATGGGGCCTGGGTACATGTTGTACTGTATATTAGGGGCTTACTAGTACATTAAATGTGCCAATCGGGTGTAGGCCAATGTTATGTTTTAGAGAGAGCACAAGCACGTTAGCAGTTAGCACTGGTTAGCAGCAGTAAAGTTCACAGAGTCAGAATGCCAACAAAAAGTAATTCAGAAAAAAAGAGAGGTGAAGGCAAAAAGTTTGGGGGCAATCCTGCAGCGAGGGCCAGGTCCAACAAGACACTTCCCGACAGATGCATATGTGGGTAAGGCAAATGCTCCTGACAATCCAATTTTCAAAGTTGTGGGACAATTGAGCATAGGAGGTGATTCATTGACACTACAGAACAAGCTTTCAAAACTCAAAAAATACCTAAATATGAACTTGCAGAGTCGTGGGAAAGTGCTACCTCCAGCGTTCTATTGAAGTGGGTAGAGTGCCAAGGAGATTGAAAATTATGATTACACCCAGCTGTGACAACCCCAACCCACTAATTTTGAAGAAATCAATCAACCATTCGCTCGGTACTGGTAGAGCGGGCTTATCATCCGAGAGGGTATCTAGGCTCTGGGTTTAGTCGAAAAGCCAGGTCTTGAGTCTCTTCCTGAAGGCCCCCAGCGAGGGTGAAGTTCGGAGGTGAAGAGGGAGGGCGTTCCAGGACTTGCTGGCGAGGCGGGCGAAGGAGCGGCCTCTGCTGTGGCTACAGTGGATGTGTAGAGTGTGTGTGAGCGCGAAGCAGAGCAGAGGATTCTGGATAGTTAGTGTAAGTTAAGGCAGTGGTACATGTATGCTGGCCCTTGGTCGTGGAGGAATTTGTAGGTGTGTGTCAGTATCTTAAATTCGCATCTTTTTTTAACGGGTAGCCAGTGGATTTTCCTCAGGTGATATGGGTCCATTGGGGCAGGTTGAAAATCAGTCTGGCCGCTGTGTTTCGTATCGCCTGGAGCTTTCTCATGAGTTCGGTGGTGGTTCCTGATACAGTGTATTGCCGTAGTCCAGCTAGCTGGTGATTAAGACTTGCATGACTGGTTTTCTTGTGCTGATGGGGAGCCATTTGAAGATTATTCGGAGCATACTAAGAGTTTGAAAGCAGGTGGAGGAGACTGTGTTGATCTGTCATTTCATGGTGACTTTGCTCTCCAGGATGATGTTGAGGTTGCAGGCCTGGTCTTTTGGTGTGAGAGTGGGTTCAAGTTCGGAGGTCCACCAGGTGTCTCTCCAGAAGGAGGCCTCGGTGCCAAGGATCTGCACTTCTGTTTCGTCCGTGTTCAGCTTTATGTCGGTTTTTCTTCATCCAGTCAATGACATTCTTAATGAAGCTGCAGAAGTTGGTCTTAATGGTGGCGAGGTCTGCTGAGAGTGGAAAACAGCCTTTACAATGTGGTTTTTGCCGCGTTTTACCTTTACCAGACATTTTTTTACCACACATGCTTTTCGAATGCATATGCTTTTACAACATATCCGTTTACCACACATTTAAGGTAAGTTTGTGGGTGCGGGGTCTCCCCAACAAATGCATTGTTTATAAATATATATATTTAAGTTCATCTGAGCCGTCCTCAAGATATCTAAATTTGTTCTTGCAGGTATGTGTAGTGTACGAGCATTACCTCCATACATTCAGGATACAAGAGATTTCCTGAATAAGATTGCCACTATGGGTTTAAAAGAGACATACCTCTTTATTACCTTGATTACATTGGACGTCGTGAGTCTATATACCAGCATTGCTCACGAGGATGGCTTGCGAGCAATACGTAATTTTTTAAACACAAGACCCATCAATCTATACCAACATACAAATATGCTAGAAGAAATGTGTAGATTATGTTTGACAAATAATCACTTCATGTTTGGGGGAGACACGTACAGACAGCTGCAGGGCACGGCAATGGGCACCTGCTTTGCTCCCAGCAATGCTAATTTGCATATGGGCTGGTGGGAGGAGCAGGTGCTCAGAACCAGACACAACAGAGAATGGAACAACCACATAGTAAAGTGAATTCGATTCATTGATGATCTTTTCATATTGTGGGACGGATCAAAAGAATCAGCCAAGGCGTTTGTACATGACATCAATGCGAATGATCTAAATCTAAGCTTTACAGAACACATTAGAGAATTGAGTGTTACTTATTTAGATCTTGAAGTATATGCAAAACAAGGGGTGACCCATTACCGTACATATAGGAAACCAACTGCAGGAATACGATCTTGCACGCAGAAAGTTTTCATCCCCAACAATGAAAAATGAGCATCCCATATGCAGGTACATTTTTGCATAAACCTGAAGCACACCCTCAGTAATCTAAAAGTTAATTTTATCCATGTTATTCCCGTTTGGCGTGCATACACTCTTGATGCGCTCCATTCCAAATGCGCCTATGAGAAATGATTGCGGGTTTGCAACACTCAGTTTCCGTGTCACAAAAGAGTTGCACAGCCTGCTACTCATTTGTGATAAAATTATCCACATGCTCAAAATTGTACTCAAATTCATCCTGTTTATTTCAAAGTTTATCCATCCTAATCCGTCACGTCAAGGACACAACGTTTTCATGTTTTCACGCATGTTAAATTGCACAAGAATTGCCCATCCAGGCCTATTCGTAGGCATGTAAACAAACTTGATTCCTTGTCACATTTAATCTTCACCCAATGCATTTTGGTCATATTATTAACCTTCTTCAGGGGTATCTACAATGATTGAAAAATGTATACGTCAGTCCTACATGATTAGCAGCTAACAAAACTCCAACCACTCACTTTGTCTTTTAATTCCATATACTAATTCGTGCTCCTCCCGCCTGCATCCCGCCTCCATTTGCAGGGAGGAGCATGAATTAGGGGGCATGCAAACTCCTAGCTTGGAAAGTTAAGGCAGAACAAAATAAGAATAGAATTAAAGAAATTAGAGAAGATCAGTCCGGAAATTTATTGAGTAGTGAAGATAAGATTAATGAGGCCTTTGAAGAGTTTTTTAGTGATCTTTATATGGAGGGAAAAGTCAAAGTGGTGTATGAAGATATAGAGGGCTGGCTTACGGAATTTACCAAACCTATAAATGTTAATCAACAAATTAGTCTCAATCAAGAAATCGTGCAGGAGGAAGTTGTTAAGACCATTCTAACAAGTAAAGGGAGTAAAGCGGGCGGACCTGATGGTTAACCAACGTAGCTATATAAAATCTTAGTAGAGGTAGTGTCCCCTTTATTGACTTTGGTGATGAATGAGGTATTGGGACAGGGTAGAAAATTACCAAAGTCATGGAATGAGGCTACAGTCTCCCTTTTTCTGAAACCGGGAAAATATCCTACAATATGTGAATTGTACAGAGCAATTTCTCTCTTAAACTCTGATTATAAAATATTCACAAAAATGTTATCAAATAGACTAGCAAAAATTGCAAGTATTACAATTCATGAAGATCAGAGAGGCTTTGTTAAAGAAAGATATTTACATGAACTCTCATATGAACTTATAGGGGCCATTGATTTTGCTACAACTTTTAATACCCCTTTAGCTATAATAACATTAGATGCCTAAAAAGCATTCAATAAGGTGAGATGGTCCTACCTATTTACAGTGCTAGAGAGATACAATCTGGGGGATAATTTTTGTAGAGCGATTAGGTTAATCTATGAAGAACCGGTAGCAAGGGTCCTGGTAAATGGAAGATTATCCGCACCTTTTAACATTTTCTGGGGTACAAAACAGGGCTGTCCACTTTCCCCTCTTTTGTTCAACTTTTATATGGAACCTTTTGCTTTTAAAATTAGACATACAACTGACTTACCTCCATTTCATCAGGGGGACTGGGTTAGGAAAGTTGCGCTCTATGCGGATGATCTGATGGTTTACTCACCTAACTTAGATATTGCTTTACTAACAATTTTAAGTATAGCAACAACATTTGGAGAAGCGTTGGGGTATTCAGTGAATGAAAATAAGACAGAAGTGATGGTATGGAATCATGCAGGAAGTAACCCCCTAATAAAAAAGGAGATACAATATCTAGATATCAGGATATTTCAGGAAATCAGTACAATCGCAGAAAATAATCTGAGGAGGGTGTTCAAAGAAGTTGTTAAATTAATGAAGAGTTGGGTACATCTCCCATTAACCATCTTGGGTAGAGTAAGTCTGGTTAAAATGACCATCCTACCAAAAATCAGCTTCATAATTGATTCCATACCTCTTTATTTTGAAAACGTGACCATACAAAAAATCCAACAGGCTATAAATTAATTTATCTGGGACAATAAAGGGGTTAGAATCTCATGGAAAAAACTGCGGAGGAGAAATGTAAATGTAAATGTAAATTCCAGAATGCTCACAAGGACACTGGATGGATCCATGATAGGTCTTATGTGTACAGCAATGCTAAAAGAGTGCCAAATAGACTTAAATGGTTTTCTCTTCAAAGAGTGATTTTGTGGTCTACATCCTACAATGTACATGTCCTAAAATATATGTTGGGAGTACAATTCACATGATGCATGTCCGCATTTTGCAACACCTCAGAGGGGTAAAAAATAATGACAAAAGCTACGTGGTAGCATGCCATATCAATTAGGTGCACAAAGGAGACATTATTGAATTATCGTATTTTGCCATTGACCAAGTACAAAAGTTAAGAAGAGGTGGTAACCGACAAAGCAAACTCCGCCAGCTTGAGTCAAAATACATAATGTTATTAAATTCCAAGAATCTATCTGGACTAAATGCTGAAGAGGATTTGCACGTCCATTTTATGTAAATAAGCTATCCACTGCAGTATGATTTAACATTTTTGATTTTAGCACGGAACAGAGACAGGAAGACAGACCAGTAACATTTAGTAATGAATTGGAGTATCGTTTTTTAAAAATAACAACTTGGGTATTTTAGAGTCCATTTTAAGAGTTCTTATGAACAATCCACCATGAACCAATAATGAATCTTTTTATGCAACGGACAATATTAGTAAAAGAATAAAATTCATGTTCGTATGCACTGTGAAGCACTTGCACTTTAAATAGCATTTTTGCACACAGGTAAAACATGGAATTGTAGTTTAAGTACTGTAAATCACTTGCACTTTATTTAAACTAACTTATTTATTTTGTCAAGTAATATATAATAGTTGCACTGTAAATGAAATTAAATATATGTCTAAATGTGATGTATTTGGTTTATTGTCAGATACAGTGGTGGATTGAAATGGAAGATATTCCCAGAAATAACTGAAATTGACTGAATTAATTGAACTCTAATGATAAACCAATCGATGGCACTTGCACTTCACACAATGATTCCACAATGACATTAATACTGCTGTATTTAATTTTGACTCCTTTTGCACACAATTTTTGTGATCCTGATTTTATACATTGAAACTGTTGAAATTATGAAATAATGGTTTGATATTTATTGTGAGGAACCCAAACATTGTACACTATCTATGCGACAAATCAAGGAGTGGAGCTTTGGATTACAGGGCCTTTGATCTGAAAGTACTTGGTCTAACATGTTAAGACAAATTAGCACTGCATTGGCGTCTGTAGGTTCCTAAAATGTTAAAGAATTTTATATGTTTGATATCGTCATTTTTCAATGTTAACAACAATGAGGAAATTGTGGTAACGATCTTTTTAGAATTAATGCTTAAGGAGAAAGCTTAGGCTTTGATAATATGCAGCGTTCCAAGCCAATGTATGAGTCTGTCTTCCATAGCCACCAAAAAACTGAGTCATGTGACCGCAGCACTCTATTTCAAAATGCATTCTGTCAGTGGCGACTGCCAGTGTGAACACGGCAGGTGTGCCGAAACGCGTCATAGCAATTCCCCTTCAATACTGAGGGTCCCTGAGGGCCAACTAGCCCACCAGGTACCTCCAGTATGCACCAGGGAGCTGCGTTACAGAGAGGTGTTCAGAGGCCATGCCCAATTTTACACCTCTCTGCAACACAGCTCTGTGGTGTTTACTGGAGGTACCTAGTGGGCAAGTTGGACCCTAGGGACCCTCAGGATTCAAGGGGACTTAATCTTCCAACTTAAAACGGCCACAGGGCAGGTTTACACAGTGGTGAAGGGAGGGGACGGGGCCTGAGGTGACGTGTGCAAACACGCCCTGTGGTGCGTTTTAAGTTGGGGAAATAATTCCTCTTCAAACCTGAGAGCCCCTGTGGGCCAACTAGCCCACCAGGTGCTTCCAGTAAGTGCCACTGCACTGCATTGCAGAGAGGTGGTCCAGGCTGTGCCCCTTTTTACACCTCTCTGCAACGCAGCTCTGTGGCGATTACTGGAGGTACCTAGTGGGCAAGTTGGACCCTAGGGACCCTCAGGATTCAAGGGGACCTAATCTCCCAACTTAAAACGGCCACAGGGCATGTTTACACAGTGGTGAAGGGAGGGTAAGGGGCCTGAGGTGACGTGTGCAATCACACCCTGTGGCACGTTTTAAGTTGGTAAAATAATTCCTCTTCAAATCTGAGAACCCCTGAGGGCCAACTAGCCCACTAGGTGCTTCCAGTAAGCGCCACTGTGATGTGTTGCAGAGAGGTGGTCCAGGCCGTGCCCCTTTTTACACCTCTCTGCCACAGCGCTTACTGGAGGTACCTAAGGGCTAGTTTGACCTTAGGGACCCTCAGGATTCAAGGAGACTTAATCTCCCAACTTAAAACGGTCACAGGGCGTGTTTACACAGTGGGAAAGGGAGGGGACGGGGTCTGAGGTGACTTATGCAAACACGCCCTGTGGTGCGTTTTAAATTGGGGAAATAATTCCTCTTCAAACCTGAGAGCCCCTGGGGGCCACTTGCCCACCAGGTGCTTCCAGTAAGCGCCACTGTGCTGCGTTGCAGAGAGGTGGTCCAGGCCGTGCCCCTTTTTACACCTCTCTGTAACAGCGCTTACTGGAGGTACCTAGTGGGCTAGTTTCACCCTAGGGACCCTCAGCATTCAAGGGGACTTAATCTCCCAACTTAAAACGGTCACAGGGCGTGTTTACACAGCGGGGAAGGGAGTGGACGGGCCTGAGGTGACATGTGCAAATACACCCTGTGGCATGTTTTAAGTTGGGGAAATAATTACCCTTCAATCCTGAGGGCCCCTGGGGGCCAACTAGCCCACCAGGTGCTTCCAGTAAGCGCCACTGCGCTGCATTGCAGAGAGGTCGTCCAGGCTGTGCCCCTTTTCACACCTCTCTGCAACGCAGCTCTGTGGCACTACTGGAGATACCTTGTGGGCTAGTTGGACCCAAGGGACCCTCAGGATTCAAGGGGACTGTATACCCCAAATTAAAACGGCCACAGGGTGTGTTTGCACACATGTCACCTCAGGCACCCCCCTCCATTCACCAGTGTGCAAACGCGCCCTGTGGTGCATTATAAGAGGTAGTTTTCATCCACAGGCCCGATTACGTCCTAGTGTCTCACAGAGGAGGACATAGTAATCACAGAGGTACCCCAACGCATAGTGTTCCCTAGTGTGTGTAGGTGGTTTCACTGTATTCTAAGTGTCTTTTAGCATAGAACTGGCTCTAGGCCTCATTAGTCAGATTCAGTTACCATCAATACCCGTCAAAAAAAGTTGTGGTTACAGGAGGACTTTCTGACCTCTGTTGATTCTTTCTGTACATCTCTTCTTCTTTCTGCACTTTTCTTTGTCTTTGTGGACTTCTGTTGCTTCTTTCTGCATTTCTTTTTTTTTTTCTTTCTGTGCATTTTGTCTTCTTTCTTCACATGTCCTACCTCTGTAGGCAGAGTTAGAAACTAGCATTTAAAAAATTCACTGAAAAAAACATAGGTTTCAGCCACATTATAGTTAGAAATTAGCATTTAAAAAACCTTTCAAATTCACTGAAAAAACCATAGGTTTCAGGCATGTTATAGTTTGAAATTAGCATTTAAAAAACCTTAGAAATTCACTGAAAAGACCAAAGGCTTCAGGGGCGCTATAGTTAGTTGGACACTTCACTCGTACAAAACCAGTGAAATTCCCCCGTAATAGTTAGTTCAGCTAACTATAACTTGAGTGCCCGCAATGCACTGCTGATGACGTCACATATTACATCAATGATGACATCTCAAATGACATCACGGATGACATCACTGATGACATTATCCTTGTGATAGAGTGGCAGACCTCCTCTCACCCTAATATAACCTATGATACACACACTCAAAAATAGAAAATAACATTTTCAAAACAATGGACATTACAACACCACTTACAACACACCTATTAATTAATTCCAAGATCTACACACACATTCACTCATTCACCAACAGTTCTATACAGTCACTCATACATGTACACACTCATCATATGTACTCATACACCTATACATGCTGTTACACACCGAGACTCATCTATAGAGTTACTCACACACATGTAAACAAAGTATCAAACATCCATTTACTTGCATATACAGTTATACACACACCACCACACTTACTTCTACAGAAACTTACACATACTTACTCTCTTAAGCAATCACTTATAGAAACACATACTACTTTATACAGGAACTCTTCCAATCTCTCACTCTCACATATACTCATTTATATACACCAATACTCACATATACTAGTTTAAAACATATGTAGTTACTCATAAAGCCACTATTGAGACAGTCATTCACTCACTAACACACCCATACACACACTCATCCACCCATACAGTCCTGCACACATGCTGTCTTCAACACATACAAACTCTGAGTCACTCCTTCATGCATCTACGCACTACGTAATACCCCCCACCAAATCATACAGACACTCATACTGATACTCAAAAAACCAACTAATAACCTATATAGACACTCATGTATCTACTCACCAACCCATGCAGCCACTTATTCACAAAGTGAAAGACTGATACAGATATTTACATATTTAAACATTACTCACTAACCCATGTATTCACTAAGATACACTTAATCAGTCAGATATACAATCAATTAAAAAAAATCATCCATTTAGAGACTTATATACCCATTTATTCTTCCATCGACCTTGAGATATACATATATAAAACATATTTAATTTTCAGAAAAACACACATTCACTGGATGATGTCATCAGTGATGTCATCAGTGATGCCATTTGAGATGTCATCAGTGATGTCATGAGTGATGTCACTGACCATGTCATGAGTGATGTAATATGTGACGTCATCAGCAGTGCATTGCGGGCGCGTGAGTTATAGTTAGCTGAACTAACTATTATGGGGGAATTTCACTGGTTTTGTACGAGTGAAATGTCCAACGAACTTGACCCTTCCAGGTAGGTTGCTCCCCTCTGTACAGCACTGCCTGTGTGTCCCTGCCCCAGCTGCCGCTGCTGAGGAAGTTTGAGGCCCACCTCCACCTGCAGGCTACCAGCTGTTGTAGTGACTGCTGTTGTCTGTCTCCCCTGCTGCCTGTCTGTGGTCTGTGCCTGTTCTCTCCCTCTGTTCCCCTCGTTGCCCCTGTGTCTCTCTGCCCGGTTTCCCTTCTGCTCCCCTCGCTGCCCCCGTGTCTCTCTGCCCGGTTCTTCCTTCTGCTCCCCTCGCGGCCCCCGTGTCTCTCTGCCCGTTTTTGCCTTCTGTTGCTTAGCTGTCCCTGCATTTTCTGACTTTTCTTCCCTTTCTTGTGACCTTTTGCCCTCTGTGCCACTCGTTTTCCCCCATTTTTTTGTGACCTTTCTGTCCTTTCCTGGGACCTTTCTGCCTCTGTGCCACCTGTTTCCCCCTGTTTTTTGTGACCTTTCTGCCCTTTCTTGGGACCTTTCTGCCTTCTGTGCCACTCGTTTCCCCCCGTTTTTGTGACCTTTTGGCCCTACTTGTGACCTTTTTGCCTTCTGTGCCACTCAATTCCCCCTGTATTCTTGTGACCTTTTTGCCCTTGTTGACCTTTCTACCCTCTGTCCCCCTCAATTGTTGTGCCCTTTTGCCTTCTGTTTCCTTCGTCACCCCTCACTGCCCACACCGCTACGTCCCCTGCGGCTCCGCCCCCATGACTGCCCATTCGCTGCTCCTCGCTCCCACCTCACCATACATGCCGGCCACCACGCGGTCGCTCCGCTGGCGCGCGGCAAGCCCGTCTGCGCCTGGACCGCACCCAGCGCCAGAACCCCTGGCCCCACACCCGCCACGACAACTGCCGCCACTACGACACCAGCAATCTGCATGCTCTCAACTCCGGACGGACCCACAACTGCTTCGAGGCCACCCCGAAATGCACACATGGTCCTTTCACCTGCCGGAACTGCAGCTACACCAGTCACAGAGCCGACGATCCACCCGCCAAGAAAGATCTCAACCACCTCCGATGCATACTACTGAACACCCGCTCCACACGCAAACATGCCGTCGAGCTCTGGCACCTGCTCAACACAACCTCCCCGGACGTCGCCTAGCTGACCTATTTGAACAACGCCTTCGCACCTGACATCGCCATAGCCATCCCAGACGGCCACAAGATAACCCGCAGAGACCGCACCAACGGAGTCGGAGGAGGAATCACCATCATCCACAAGAGCAGCATCAGGGTCTCGACTAACACCGACGACGTGCTCAGTACGGCCGAACACATGCATTTCCAGATCCACAATGACCCCAAACCCACCCTCAGAGGCATCCTCGTCTACCGACCCCCGCCCCCAGTTCAGCGACTCCATCGCCGACTTCATCAGCACGCACGCCATGACCTCCACTGACTACATCCTCCTCGGAGACCTGAACTTTCACCTTGAGAACAACAACAACAGCAAATCCACCACACTGATTGACAACCTCGCCAACCTCGGACTGAGGCAACTCGTCACAACGCCCACCCACTCCGCCGGCCACACGCTCAACCTCGTCTTCTCCTCATTCCCGCACATCTCCGTCAGCCACACCATCGAATTCCTCTGGACCGACCACCGCTGCATCCACTTCACCTTCCAGAAACCCACCACCGCACCCAACAGATCCTCCGCCGAGGCTGGAGCAAATCACCAAAGACCAACTACATGCAAACCTTGCTCTCAGCCCATCCACTGAACCCTCCACCACCGACGTTGCTGCCCACAACCTCAGATGCTGGAGGGAGGACTGCGCCAACACCCTCGCCCTGCTGAAAACCCACAGAGACACCAGCAAGAGGGCTAGCTGATTCACCACAGAACTCCTAGATTCCAAGCAAGCCTGCCGGAAACTAGAGAAGAAATGGCACAGTGATCGAACTCCGGACAGCCACGCAGCACACAAGGACGCTGGCCACAACCTCCACCACCTCATCAGGGCTGCCAAGAAGACCTGCTTCAAAGACTGCCTCGAAAATAACGCACACGACTGCAAGGAGTTCTTCAACATTGTGAAGGAACTCTCCAACCCCAACGACATCCGCCATCGCAAGCCCTGTGCGATAGCTTCAACACCCAGACAGCCCCAACAGACAACAACACAACAGACCCTCCGCACACCATCAACCACGTCCCCTTGCTAGCCTGGACCAGCGTGAGCATCGATGACACCATCAAGACCATGAGCACAATCCAGTCCAGCTCTCCATCAGACCCGTTCCCGTACCATGTCTTCAACAAAGCAAGCAGCTCCATCGCACCCCACCTACGCAATGTCATCAATCTCTCCCTTGAGACCGCTACCTTCCTAGAGAGCTGGAAACACACAGAGAACAACGCCCTACTCAAAAAACCCAAGGCAGACCCAAGAGACCTCAAGAACCTCCGACCCATCTCTCTGCTCCCCTTCCCGGCCAAGGTAATTGAGAAAATCGTTAACAGACAGCTAACCCGATACCTCGAAGAGAACAGAATCCTGGACCCTTCCCAGTCAGGGTTCCGCAGCAACCACAGCACCGAGATCGTCCTCATCGCCGCCAACGACGACATCAGGACCCTGCTAGACAATGGGGAGACTGCAGCACTCATCCTCCTAGACCGCTCCGCCACCTTCAACACCGTCTGCCACAGCACACTACACACACGCCTCCACGCCGCAGGGATCCGAGACAAGGCTCTGGAATGGACCACCTCCTTCCTCTCCGGCAGAACCCAGAGCGTCCGCCTCCCCCGTTCCGTTCCGAAGCCTCCGAGATCATCTGCGGCGTACCCCAAGGATCCTCCCTTAGCCCGACACTGTTCAACATTTACATGGCTCCGCTCGCACACGTCACCCGACAGCACGACCTCAACATAATCTCCTACGCCGACGACACTCAGATGATCCTCTCCCTCACCAAGGACCCCATCACCACCAAAGCCAACCTCCATGAAGGAATGAAGCCCATCGCCGACTGGATGATCAGCCGTCCGAAGCTGAACTCGGACAAGACGGAGGTCCTCATCCTCGGCTCCAACCCGTCAGCCTGGGGTGACTCCTGGTGGCCAACAGCATTGGGGGCAGCCCCGACCCCCACCGACCATGCACGCAACCTGGTAATCATCAATGCTCTCAATGACCAAGCAAGTCAACGCCGTCTGCTCCTCCTGCTTCAACACCCTCCGCATGCCCCGCAAGATCTACCGATGGATCCCAACAGATACAAGAAAGACAGTCACCCAGGCCCTCGTCAGCAGCAGACTCGACTACGGAAACGCCCTCTACGCGGGAGCACTGACCAAGCTCATCAATCGACTACAACGCATCCAAAACGCCTCGGCATGACTGATCCTCAATGTACCACGACACAACCACATCACCCCGCACCTGAGAAACCTACACTGGCTCCCCATCAACAAGAGGATATCCTTCAAGCTCCTCATCCACGCACACAAGGCACTCCACAAGACCGGCCCAGCCTACCTCAACAGACGGCTCTCCTTCTACACCGCCAACCGCCAGCTACGCTCCGCCAGCCTCTCACTTGCCACCGTCCTGCGCATCCGACGAACAACCACCGGCAAGAGATCCTTCTCCCACCTCTCTGCCAAGACACGGAACATCCTCCCACTGAGCCTACGGCAGACCCAAGACCTGCTGACCTTCAGGAGGATACCAAAGACCTGACTGTTCGATCAGTAGTGGCCCCCACCTCCCCCCAGTCACTTGAGACCCTCGCGGGTATGTAGTGCGCTTAACAAATGACTGATTGATTGATTGATTGATTGACTAACTATAACCCCCCTGAAACCTATGGTTTTTTCATTGAATATACATACATATATATATTTTTTCCAGTGAATATATATATTTACATATTCACATATTGTGTAATGTTCAGAAATCTCTTCAGTCCTTCACTTGTCCACTTTCTCTATTTGACCACTTCATTTCAGATTCATCTTCTAAACTTATTACCTGTTCATCCACATTTACAGTTTTGTAATAAATATTGATCTCTATAAGATATAATGGGAGCCTTTTCAACTTTATCAGCATCCACAAATGCTTGCCATATTTTCCGACTCTTTGTTGGTACACCATTCACTAGAATGACTTCTGCCTCATCTTCCTCTTTCTCTGCAGCAATAGTTTCAATATTTTTCTTAAAATCCAATGGTAAGTACACCACTCTTACTTTCAGCCCTCTTTGCAAATCTTTTGGTCGCAGTTTACCGGGTTTAGGCTCCATCCGAATTATAGTTTAAAAAGGATGAACAGATTGAATTAGAAACGACTCATAAGTATTCAATTCTGCCAGTTCCTCCGGAATAGCTACTAATTCTAAGTTATTATGTACTACTCTAGCAGGCATTTTGTTCTCTTCTAATTTGTTGTAACAACATTTACGTATACGTTGATCACTACTTAACTCAAATCGACCTCCCACCAACAAGTAAGTTGCAAATTCTTCTCACTTACCATTGTTCTCCTTTTCACTTTTCAAATAAAAATCAACATTCCTAGTTTGATTTTTATAATGAGTAGCAGAAGCCAGTAAAAAGACAGTTGCTTTGCATAACCTGATACTGACTGGAGTAAAAGTACAGCCCTATTTGACCCTGTTGATGTCAAATCACGATCGATTTCTTTTAACCCGCTTTAGATTGAATCTTGTTTTTAGACTTCTGTCCTTCCCAAAGATGAATTTATGGTCACAGACTTTATCAACCTGCCCCTGTGATGATTCCTCGTCCCAATCCGACATTCACATTTTATTCTTTTGTCAATTTTATATCAGTCCTCGCCGAAAATTTTTAATCCCCTTTCTTAAAGACATGAATTTAAAAAGATGTCGTCTAGCTTTCCTAGAATGTCAGAGAATGGATACTGTTTTTACTGTTGTGGGTCTTTTAAACTATTTTAAACATGTTTTGAAATTAAGAAAAACTATTAGTGTAAATGAAATATAATTGATTATGTGTATTTTCAGTCAGCTTCTTTATATAGTATGTTGTTCATGTTGCTACTTTCATGGTTAATGATTTTTAACCGAATAAAGTACTTTCTGATTCTGATTCTCTGAGTATGTTGACAACAAACACAAACATAGTTTGGTATTTCAGAGCACACTACATTAAACTTTCCAATTTCTTCTTCAAACTGATCAGTGCTAATCACTTTCCCATCTCCTTCAGCATCTGTAATTGTCAATCTTTCACTTTCTATGGACTGCTCTTGTGAACCAAAATATCGAATTTCAATATCACACTTTTTTTGAACATCTGATAAAGAACCATGTAAAAGACATGTATTCAGTTCATTTAACATAATCCAGGACTTTTTACATAGTACAGTTTCCTTACAAACTTCCGCATTTCTGAATGGTGTACTGCTAACATCCTCAAGTGATGAAAAACACTTTTACACACTTTTCTTGAAAGACAAGCCAGAGAATGCCCATGCTTCTCAGTATATTTTCTTATATTACATGGATCTAGTCCTTGTAACAACTTTGGGCCAGTTGTAGGTCGGCAAATACCGGTCGGTAACGGCCGATTTCGGCCGTTACCGACCGATATTTGCAAATGGAGATGTAGGGACCTTAAAATTTACAGATTCGGAATATTTACAGAATCAGTAAATTTACCGATTCGGTAAAATACCGATTCTGTAAATGTACCGAATCGGTAAATCAATATGTAGGTGGCACTGAAAACAGTGCCACAGGCCCTTACCGATTCATTATTTACCATGTAATACTATTGCATGGTAAATAACGAATACCTGTGTACATGCACATCTGTGCATGTACACCTGTGCCATGTGACACACATACATGCCTAAGGGCATGTATGTGTGTCACATGGCACACAAGCCACAAACAGGGGTACAACAGGGTGTCAAAGTGACACCCTTTCCCCCTTGGCAATTTGGTAATTTTACCGATTCTGTAATTACCGAATCGGTATTTGCCATTGAATCCTATGGGCTTCAAGGCCAATAGGAATCAATGACAAATACCGATTCGGTAATTACAGAATCGGTAAATACCGAATCCTACCGAGTCGGTATTTTTTACCGAAAAATTACCTACATTAGATTTACCGATTTATGAATACCGAATCGGTAAAATTCGGTATTTATGAATCGGTAAATCTAATTTACCTACATCGGGCCCTTAATCTTCTGTTTAATACTTTTCTGTGTATATTCTCGTAGCAAATTTCACATTATATCAATAGATTCCTGTTGAATACTACAAATACTGCTACAACCCCACTTATACACAGGAGCTTGTATACATTTCCCTTGCACTTCTTCAGCTCTTAACTACTCTGCACTTTTACCAACCATTTCCTCTTCTGGAAGGGGACAACCATCCTGAACTTCGCAACAACGACCTCCAGTATCAACTGGAAAACTATTTTTCTGGAAGTAACTTTCCTCATTAAAAAAAAGGCTCACTAGTGGAAGTATGTTTCCAATGTCCACTAAAGATTTTGCAAAAGTCGGTTCTGTTCAAAAGTCTTTTTCTTCTACTTTTCTCTTTCAACACTTTCATTATTTTATCCAACTGTGGTATTGAGCCTCAGCAAGGCCTACCAGTGCAAGGGATTCGCCCTTCTCTGCACAGAGTCCTCATACCAACAGGAAGAAGTTGGCACAGAAACTGGAATAGAAAATACAAGATTTAGTAAACCTCATGAGGTGGAACTACATTCACACAACACCCTTCGGTAATGTATGAAGTAGCACACTGAATGGAAGGAGCTGGGTCCTTTTATATCCACACAGGGGCTCAAATGAAGGTGGTATAAGTACAAAATGCTGGTTTTAGGTACATATAAGGTCATACAGAAAATGCACAGTCAACAAGTGGGAGGAGCTAACAGTTGCTAATTTTGGTGAACACATCCTGACAGTTGCAGACTACAGCAGCTGCATGGACAGCTACAATCTCAACTGAGAATGTGCGAAGGTGGAAGATGCTAAATATAGTTCGTCTCTAGGCAGATTTCAAGAGCAGTTAACAGAAAGGTAGGACAGAGCACCTGGTGAGCACATGGTAGCACATGGCAAAAAAATGGCTGACAGAAATACAAAATGGATTCCACAAAACGGACAAGATAGTCTCTAAATGCAGGATGGCTTCCGCTAATGCTAACCTAATCGCTGCCAAATTACAACACAACACTTTGTTCCTCTTCAAAATCACAATGAATAACTTCTGTTTTAAATTGAAAGCAGTATCCACTATACTTTCAATACGATGCTTCTGTTTGAATTGCATCACTTTCTTTTTATATTTGCAGCATGTTTTCATTAAATTCTTGAATCACTCTAATTCAAAAAAGTCTCTGAAGAATTTCTTGAAATTGTTTTTGTCTCCGTGTAACAGATACTGTTTCTTTATCATGTTTTCTTTTCCTGGTATTTGAAATTGAAGTCGGTTTCTCCTTACTTGAAAAATTCTTCTTTTTGCTTTGTGTGATGTTATTTTCATTAAATGTTCGTAATATTTTTTCAGAAATTGTCTAGTGTTTTAGCAGAAGAAACTATTTGTGTAGTACTCTAATTTTTTTCTAATTGAAAATCTTTCCTTTTGTTCAAATGTATATATTTTTTCTCTCTTTCCTTTATTTCAGTTCTTCTAGGCATTTTCAAATTTTAATCCAAACGAAATAATTTTCTGAAAAAGAAAAAATAGAATCAATTATTTTTTACATCTGTTCAATATGTTAAAATAATAACATACAATTACATAAGTTCTACTGACGGCTTCCAGAGGCGGCTGCAATGTGATGTAGCAGGACAGGGGAGCAGTAGGATGATGGGTAGCGCCATAGAACATACATCAAGTATTTATTTAATTATTTACATACACCTTTACCATTTATATGTAACTACCTCGTACTTTTCACCTCTCCGCCGCACCCCACCACCCCACAGCACTCCCTCTACAACCCACCGCAGACAACTTTATAGATTGTAATCTATGTACTTAGGATGATATTATCAACCAAACACCACACACAAAAATTACCATTATTAGCCTAACAATTTTATCTACAACTTCGCAAACATAACACTGTACCCAAAGCTTTAAGTGGGGGGGGGGGGTGGTCTGTGGGGGTCTCAGCACCGGCAGTTTATTCTTGGGGGCCTCGAAACGGGTCTCAATGGGGCTCTATTATCGGGCCTCGCAAAGGTAGTCCGTTGTTTTTTTTTAATTGGACTGCAGTGAGACTATGAGAGCATGCACATTGCTCACTACTGAGAAGTGGAGACATCATGCCAGGTGAGTCGCGTTGTAGGAGAAGGGAAATCCTATAAAGAGAGACATTTTCTCTCAGGATTTCCTTTTTTTTTTTGCAGCCCAGGAGCAACATCATTGTGGGGTGATTAGCAGAGAGACCACCAGGCCCGCAACGCCCATTGTCCCGGACTCCCTGAGACAGCTTCCTGGGTGCTCACCCAGAGCCACACCTGAGTACTTCACAGGGCTACAAAAGACCATTTGCTTGTAAATGGGGCTCTGTTCTTTTTCACCCCTTTTTAGAGCCCCTACATCCCCACTCTGCCTATTGCTGAAAGAATTAGCCTCCCCCGAAATTTCGCTCTGGTTGCGCCTCTGGAGATGACCACAGGTAGCCAACTCCAGCACGACCCTGCTCTGACCTTTCACAGTGTCTTGTTTTAGTGCTACGAAAACACACGCTTTGCCTGGCTCACTTAGTTCTCACAACCCCTCTTTAATATGAAGATAGTAGCTTTGGAATTACCCTTATTTTCCTATACTGTGCTTCACATGGAAATATAGAACTGCAGATTCTCACCACCCCAAATTAGCTGTCTGGTATACTCTCTCAAATGTAAGAACTACAGGTATTCAGTATCTGTCAGTCACGGCCAGTTTAAAGCAGTGTTCCTCTATAGAAATGGACAAAACGTTATGTTTTTAAATTAACGTCTTACACGGAATAGCTGCTTTACATTTCTTTCGCTTGATCAACCTTTGTTTAAAACACCACCAGAGAAGGGTGGTGAACTATGGTCCACAAACCGCAACTCAAAGCTTTCTTGTTCTTTATCAGAAACATCTGCCTGTCAATGCTTATCGCCAGCCTTTTCGGCCCCTTAAGAGGCTGGGTGGATGAGTATAATATGCAGTATTTAGGATCAGGGTGGAGGGTGCATGGAAATAAGGAGGGATAAAGGGAATAAAGGGCGAGTGGATGGATGGCCAGATGGATGAATGGATAGCTAGATGGATGGATGTATGGGTGTATGGATGGATGGAAGGATGAATGGATGCATGGACCTGTACTTAGGATAGATGGGTGGGCTGATAGATGCTTAGGATTGGTTCTGGGACAGATGTATGTATGGATATATGGGTGTATGGCTGGATGGATGGCACAGTGCTTACCATAGGCGAGTGGGACAGACATATGTATTTATGTAGGTAGGAATGTATGGATGAATTGAAAGATGGTTGGATGGCGCAGTGCTTAGGATGGATGGATGCAGGGCTTTAAGTGAGCCGCGAATGAGCACCAGCATTTATTTTCAGGGGGCCTCGAAACGGCTCTCTATCGGGCTCCATTTTCGGCCCTCGCAAAGGCAGTCAGTTTTCTTCTTTTTTTATTGGACTGCAGCGAGAGCATGCACATCATTGTGCTCATGCTCATTTTGCTCACTACTGAGAAGTGGAGACATCATGCTAGGTGAGCCACGTTGTAGGAGGAAGGGAAATCCTTTAAAGACTGTGTTTACTGAAGGTAGGATAATTGGAGGGGATTTTCTTAAGCACACAATGCTAGTTATCTTGATTTAGACCACACCCCTACTTGGATAGCCCACACCCCTTTAAGAGGTTTGCCACACCCCTTTTAGAGCACCCCCAGTTTTTTTCCCACTTAAAGTCCTGACTGCAACGTAGTAACAAACAAATGGCCCAAGCTTCCATTTAAATGTACAATGGAATCAAGTTTCATAATTTGCCATCAATGCTGGCAGTCTTCTATCACGGTGCAAGAGTGTCTATCAGCACGAAGATTTGTTATCCACAGAAATGTTGTTTGATTTGCGTAGCTGTCTGCTGAAACCCTCATCACCAAAAGGTACTAAAACATGCAAATTTGCGAGTAAAACTTATACCATACCATAAAGCAGTTTATAAGTGGGCCCACTGCCACTACACCACCCTCATCTCCATCGTTGCTAAATCTTACGAAATCAAACAAAGAGCCCCAGCAAACCTGGTAGAGCCACTATAGCAATACAGGGACTAACGGCCACATGCATCATTGTTGCCGTTTGCGATTTCTTAATTGCGAAAATTAAGGAATCGCAATTAATAAAATCACAAACGGCTATGCATCAAGAATTCGCAATTTTTTGCGATTTCTTACATTTCCTTAATTGCGATTCACAATTTGCGAATCGCAATTAAGGAATCCCTTCCCATCGATTCCTATGGGCCTAGAGGCTCATAGGAAAGAATGGGAAGCCATTCTCATTTTGCGATTCGCAATTAAGGAATCGCAAAATGAGAATGCTATTTCAAGGGTGCAGGGGGGCTCCAAAGGACCCCCCCTGCACCCCTGAAATTTAACTTTAATAACATTTTTCACACACACATGCCCCAAGGGCATGTGTGTGTGTAAAATGAAACTTTGAAAAATGCACTTTTGTGCATTTTTGAAAGTTTTCGCAAATTACCATGAAGGTGAACTTCATGGTAATTTACCTCTCCCTATTTGCGAATTTGCAATTTCTAAAGTGTTATGCATTGCATTTAAGAAATCGCAAATTGCGATTTCTTAAATGCAATCGCAATTTAAGAAATCGCAACATAATTGCGATTCCTTAAATTGCAAAAAAACAAAAACATGATGCATCCTAAAAAAGGAAATTGCATTAGCAAACGGCCGAATTTTGCGATTCGCACAGTTTGCGAATGCAATTTACCTTGATGCATGTGGCCATAAATTTCAACAAGTGTGTGCCGGAATGCTCAGCAACAAAAGGAATTAAGACATGCACATTTCTGGATAAAACATATACCATGCCATAGAGCGCTTTATAAATGGACCCAGTGGCACTACATCACCTTTACTAGCTACACATGTGCACTTTACAAATGTCAGTCTTATAATCAGCAACATACCCACCTTCCCCCCCCCTTGCCCTTGCTTAACCATACGAAATCAAACAATGAGCCCCAGCACTCCTGTTAGCGCCACTGTAGCCATACATAGACTTAATTTCAACAGGTGTCTGCCGAAACACTCATCAGCAAAAGGTATTAAAACCTGCAATTTTGCAAGTGAAACATTCACCATCCGATAAAGCATTTTATAAATAGTCCCAGTACCACTACACAACCTCCACACCCGCCCTTGCTTAACTTTACGCAATAAAACAAAGAACCCCAGCAAACCTGGAATCTCCACTATAGCCATACAGAGGCTTAATTTCAACAGAAACGCTCATCAGCAAAACGTATTAAAATTAAAACATGCAAAATTGTGGGTAAAACGTATACCATGCCTTAGGGCGCTTTATAAATGGTCCCAGGGTTACTACATCACCTTTAGTAGCTAGACATCGGCACGTTACAAAAGTTTGTGTTTTAATCACCAACATACCCACCTCCCACCCTTCCCACCCCCGCCCTTGCTTAACCGTATGAAATGAAACAGAAAGCCCCACCATTTCTATTAGTGCCACTATACCTAAACACGGGGTTAATTTTAACAGGTGTCTGCCGGAACGCTTATCAGCAAAAAGTATTCAAACATGCATATTGGCGGGTAAAACATAAACCATTCCATAGCACGATTTATAAATCGGCCCAGTGCCACTACACCACCTTTACTAGCTAGACATCTGTATGTTACTAAAGTCGTTTGAACACTCTGTGGAGTGTATAGCAGGGGATGGGGAGAGTAAACAAAGTTGTAATTCCCAAACTTTTTATATACTGTCCCTTTACTGTATGTTTATTAAGGACATTAAATGGAATGAAAAAATTAACGAGTGTCTCAAAAGGGATAGTGTAGCTGAACACCGGTAAAACCCGGAACACTTAAACACCTACGTATATTCAGCACAGGGACACAGCTTGACAATTAGTATCACTTATAATTACATGTAGTTTACTAATGTCAAGAAAGTCATACAGAAAATATATCACACATTTTCATTTCTTTTTTATCTCTCACACATTTATAAAACATCTCTTCTAAAGAAACACTCCCCAACCACTTCTATTTCATAAGTACAGACAATTATTAATACGTTTACTACCATATATTTTAGTATATCTACCTTTTTATTTTTCACTAGTCAAAAACTACTAAAACTATTAACTATACCCAAATGCAAACCAGAAACAATGTTCATATTATATCTCAACCTATGATCAAATGATTCAAACTGTGCGTACATATAAAAGGAACGTATCACTTTTACTATCTCCATCTTCTCTCCATGTAATCTCCAAACACTGGAGACAGCCTCACAGTACAACAACCTACCTCGACTGTCAAAAATGAGACCCCAACCTGTCGACATAACATTTCTGGGTTTGGTTTTATCCCTTTTAACTCAATAACACATACATCTCCTACACCCCCTTCCCCACTATTTCCACAAAAAGTATAATTTGCTAACCAGGGACATTTTATTTATCCCGCCCGATTACATCAGCAATCCCACATTTACGCTGTACCTCATTTTGTAAAACCATACAGTCCTTTAAAGATGACAAACTACACTTCTTCTTTGTGAAAAAATTCCTAAACATACATAAAGTACTTATTTAAAAACAGATCAAACTTTATGCATATTGTATAACCAATATGAAACACCACACTTTACTAACAGTATATTATTTTGAAATAAAAAATACTTTCAAACCTAAAAATATCACCTCAAATACTTAAACACTACTACAGAACACATAACACACCTTGTTCATTTCTACCTCACCAGTGTAATTGGTATGCAGATTTCAAATGTCACACACACACATGCAATTCTTTCTTTGTCACACAGTGTAGTGTAGATCCTATCTTCCCAATAGGCTTTGCGCATTGGAATAACATAAATGATAGTTTAGACGTAGGACTTAGGTCGACTAGGTCTCTATTTAATATGTTAGACTTAATTATGAATGCCAGCTAGCTCAGAGGTCACTAGAAACTTTCTCGAATCACAAGAAGGGCTTAGTTTCTGACAACTGCATAAACATGACAACTTTGCTCCCCTAGAACAAGAAGTATATCTCCAGAGTCGCGGAAACAATAGATAGCTATTTCACTCAGTCAATCGTGCATGCTTAGTTTCACCAGAAGTGCAGAGAAACAGAGAGACGGGCGTTTTCAATAAAAGAGGTTATTTATTGAACAGTCTTCTTTCTCATACAAGAGAAGTGAATTGCTACAATCGCAATACTTGTCATAAAGTAAAGTGCGTACAGTAAAAGGAGTACTGTAAAATAGTACTGTAAAAGCATGGTATGGTTTCTAAGCCATATGGTGTTTAAAATAGATAAAATACATAGAATGATAAAATAATGACTAAACGTACTCAATTCAATTCAAAAACTTTATTCGGTTATATTTCATAATTAACCATAAAAGTACATCAAATCACATCAAATATTACATCACCTCACTTAAAAAAAACAGTGTACACAGAATTTAACATGGGCCAAGATTTAAAAGAATTAAATTCACATGATCATAGTCTTGCGTAGATAAAAAGTACTTTTAAGAAATGCCGATACAGATGCTACAGAGAAAATATCCTCCAGAGATTGTATAGCTAGAAAAGCTGGGCGACACTGTCTCATGTTCATATATTTTAGAATCGGCATAATCCATCTTTTCCTAGATAGGACATAAAATCTGCAGAAAAATAAAATATGGATATCTGATTGAGTCGAGGCGTTATCACACGGGCATTTACAAATTTCCTTTGACCAGTCATTTGTAACAGGAAAGCTCAGCAGTCTAAACAGTATCCCAAATCTAAATCTGACCAATAAAAACCTATCTTGATCTTTCATTTGGAGGTTTAGATAAGGTTGAATAACCCTTGGTTTTATTATCATTTGGTGGGCTATTACTGTCTTTTTTAACAGTTCTATTTGTTCTCTTCGATGCTCGAGAAAGTTTAGACTTAGCTGTTTCAGTGCTTTCCTAGTAATATCAGACATTGACATAGGGTCTGTATAGAATTCCGTATGGTTGATATTATCACAGAATGCTTTTATATAGCACAGCCATTTTATCCGTTTCCCACCATCTAGTGTAAGTGTATCCCCCAAAATGAGGCGATTTAGGTGGCATTTCTCGGTAGTCCATACCCGGTGCCATAAAAGGATTGGTTGCACCTTAATTAGGTCTTCGAAATAGGCAATACCCAATTCAGTGTGACAATTAAAACTGGACGTACTCTCTGGAACAGCTAGAAGATATCGCAAGAAGCCGTTTTCAGTGACTTGTAGGCTACTGACATTTGAGTCCCCCCAAATTCCTGCCCCATATAGTGCCACCATAACACAACTAGCTTTGTATATATATAAAAGCTCTTTACCTGGCTTTTTACCCATCTTTTTGCTGAACGACCTAAGGGCCATTATGGAATTAGAAAATAATAGATTCCTAGCTTTGATCGCACAGCTCCATTTGCCGGTGGGATCAAACAATATCCCCAAATATGGGAATGTTGGAGTGTGATCTAAAGGAATCTGTCCTATATACATAGTTTTTTTCTTTAGTTTCACATTGCCGCCACAATTCATAGAGAAAGTTTTGGTGCAATTTACTTGTAATTCCAATTTGGCCATAAAGGAGCTAAAAGAAGTAATCATAGTCTGCATGGCTATCTGGGTTCTTGCCATGAGAACAGTGTCATCTGCATAAATAAGAGCAGGTATACGACGGGCTGAAGCAATTGGCATGTCAGTGCAGTCCTGTAACAGAGTTTCCTCCAGGTTGTTTATATAAATGGAAAATAAAAACGGGACAAGGACGCACCCTTGCCTCACGCCCCTCGCGACACTGAACTCTCTTGTACACTCCCCATTTTTACCGTATCTGACCATTGCGCTGGCCCCATTGTACAGTTCTCTCAGAAATTTGATGATATTTGCCTCTACACCCAGCCGGGTTAAAATTATCCATAATTTGCTATGATTTACAAAATCAAAAGCAGATGTCAAGTCTAAAAAGGTTAAGAACAATCTTCCTCCCTTAGCCTTAGTGTATTTCTCTATCAATATTGATAAGTTAAGTGCTTGTTCGATGGTACCAACTCCTTCGCGAAAACCTTATTGAAGGTCACTAATGATGTTATGTTCGCCTGCCCATAAGTGCAGTCTGTTTAAAATGACTCTGCCAATGATTTTAATAGTGGAGTCAAGCAAGGATATGGGCCGATAGCACACACAGCTTGCTCTATCCCCCTTTTTAAAAATGGGAATAATGATTGACTTATACCAAGTATCAATCAATCCTATTGTACATGCTGCATTAAAAGTTCTAGTGAGCAGTGGTGCCCAAAGAGATATTTTTTTTTTAAAATGTCCACTGGGACACCGTTGGGGCCGGGTGCCTTTCCCCCTAGGCTAGAGTTAATACCCTTAATTACCTCCTTCAAGGAAAAGTTAAGTTGCAACCCTTCAATGCCCTTCCCCTTAGACATAGGTTCTCTCAATGTATCAGTAGAGATAGCTGCTGGGCTATAGAGTTTTTCAAAATGGTTGATCCATTCATCCTCGGTAACAGCTATCTCAATACGAGCCTTTGTAATGTCTTTTAAAAAAGGGGCATTCACTGCTTTCCAAAAGGCCGTCATATCCTTTAATTCTGAGGCCTCGATAATAGCTGCCCATGCTTCCTTCCTCATCAGGTCTCTTTGAACTTTTAGTGCGGTTTTATATTCTTTACGTAAGGCCCTTATCTGGGTCTGATTTCTATCTTGCTTATGCAGAGCCAGTTTAAGTTGCTTGTGGGCCTTACTACAAGCTGGTTTTAACCAGCCTCTAGTTTTCCTTTGGCTCTTATTTTCCTTGGCCTTTGCCCACAGACCCCTCTTTATACGGGCAGATATCTCTCTGAAATTACTTATGATGTCTGCATCATCAGATGCCAAGTCCAAGCAAACAGAAAAGCTCATATTACACTCATTAATTAGTTTACTAAATAATGACTAAACGTACTCAACTGGTGCTTCTAAGATACGCCTACCCCGGTGTACCTAACCTAAGCCTAGTACATGGGAAGGAGTAAGTGAGATGTAGTTTGAGTTAAGATAGTTTCTGCCAAGAATCTGAATCAAGAATTCTCTAAGGGTCTAATCAGCTCTGTACCTTGGTTATAGAATGAAGGAGGTCTTGTATCTCTCTCTCAGGACTCGATCTCCCAACAACCCGCAAGGGTGACAGGGAAACACTGGAGCTGGATTTCTCGGCAGGAGAAAAGACAGCGTCTCTCTCAGTGCGTCAATGGGAGGGCCGGCTTCCTTCGGCACTCGCTACAGCAGGGCGTCGGGCAAGTAGATAGTCGATCTGCTCCAAACCACCGTGTCTTTTACTAGGGCAGATGCTGGTATATTTATACCTGGAAGGTGCCGAGTTTGACGTAAGGTTGGACATAAGACGTCACTAAGAACTCGCAGTTCTTTCAGGACTCCAGGAGTTCTAGGACAAATCAATACAGAAGCAGGGGGAATTCCCGGGCTGCTGGAGGCTTGGTTTGTTTAAGAACGCGTTGTGCTTTCTAGGAGTCTATGGGAGTAGCCTTGCTGTATTTGGACTGCATTGGCTATGACTTAATATGGGTATGATTCTTATGACTTTATAAGGATATGATTTGATATAACCACATAAGGGCATAAATCGGGAATATTTAAATAGGGTCCTAGATTCGTCTACAACAACAGTACATGTAAATCACCACTTTCATCAAGAATGGAACCAGTAATGACACAATTTCTCTGTCGCTTCACATATAAATACATGTAAAGAACAAATCAGAATGCTTCATTCCTTCATCGAGATTCCAAAACTTATCTCCATTGGTTTTAAAAAAAAATTCCATATGAAAAGCTTCTTCATGTTCCGCGCCACATACAGGTCAGAAGTTCAACCTATTTTATCACCACACTTTGTGGAACATTCTACAACACCTGTAGGTTAAAAGTTCATAATTTTTATAAACGTAAAGTTTTTCCGCATATTCTCGAACATTTAACAGCACCTGTGGGTTAAAAGTTCACCATTGTTTTAAGTTCCAAATGTACCTTCCAAATGCAAGGAGCATGTCTGGTTGAGCTGAGCACATTTCATCCTATTGTATATACTCCATGTTTAGACTGCTCTTTATTAACCAATGACAAACATGCTTTTTCACGCAACTAATATGCACCCTAGTTTTTAGTACCCAATGATTTTTATCTTCCAATCAAATATCGTTTTCTGTGGAAAAAAAAAAGATTTTTCCCCATCTTTAAACTCTACGAAGGAACTGCATTAGCTACAGACATATTTCCATACCTTCCAGCCATACCTTCAAAATACTAGTGTGGATTGTAGGACATAGCTATGTTTTCTGGTGCAAGAGGTATGCAGAACAGAGACGTATTGTCTTGGACCTAGGTTTACAAAATGTGGACATTAAATGGTTTTCACAGAGAGGATTGAAGTGGCACCAATTGCGACCTTTGGTTAAAACCTCTTTGCATCTTCCACACCCTGACCTCATGATTGTGCATTGTGGTGGAAATGACCTAGGCACATTGACTGGGGTAGGTTTGGAAATGCTTATGAAGGACATCTTTGAACAATTGATGTTACTTTTGCCTCAAACTGTCTTTGTATATTTCAATATCTGCCAAAGACAAAAGTGGAAATGGTCAAACCAATTTTGTCCTCAGATTGAAAAATCTAGGAAGAATGTCAACAAAGCTGTGTCTGCATACCTCAGAGACCATAGAATGGGGTCGATCTACAACAACATACATTTTGATATGACTGATATCTACAGAAGTGATGGAGTACACTTCACAGATCAAGGAAACAGAGTTTTTCTGAATAACCTGAAGTTCTGCATCCGCACCTACATGTAGCTCCAACTAATGAACACAAGAGCTCTTTTTAGAGCCACCCTATAACTGACAACTTAGGCCTGCTATTTTATGGCCAGGTAAAGGCAACTCCCGGACCCTCGCCAAAATGTTTTCTCCACACAGCTGTGGCGCAGCGGCTCCACCATCTGACTTTGCAACACAGAGCTCTCGCTTTGATCACCGGCTCTAGCGACAGCTCAGAATAGCACCATATGACTATGGCAATAGCTCACTTAATTTCCACTACGGCCCCCAGAGCCTGCAGACCACTATGAGTGAGTAGTTTATACTTTACATATACCGGATTGACTAGAAACGGCAGAATTGAACTTCACACTTCCTCTGTATCACCCCCAATCACCCTACAGATGTCACACTGTTTAAAACAAAAGTTCCTCCTACTCCGTATGCACACTTGCTGACACTACTTGGTCAGGTGTGCCGCAGCGGCCAGAAAACATGAATTCAGAGTATAGGGCTCACTTTTTAATCCCCTGCTCCAGCAGCAGCTCAGCTCAGCACCATGTGATTCTGGGCAATAGCTCACTTAATAGCTCACATAATTTCCACGCCGGCCACCAGGGCCTTCAGACCCATGGGTGTGAGTAGTTTGCGCTTTACAAATACCGTATTGATTTACCTTAGCACTCCCTGTATAACACCACCTAAGCACCATATACAAGTTACCGAGTTCCAAACAAAGCTTCCTCCTACTACGTATAAAATATTGCTGACACTGCTTGGACTGGTGAGGCATAGCGCCCAGAGCACATGACTTCACAGGATAGGACACACAGTTTGGGCTCACGGTTTCGTCCCCGAGTCCAGCAGCAGCTCAATTTAGCAGCATGACACTCTAGGCAATACCTCACTTAATTTCCATACCACGCACTTTCAGACCGGTTGAGGTCAATAGTGCAGCAGCTTTATCCCCGAGTCCGGCAGCAGCTTAGCTTATGCCCCCAGCACCCTCAGACCCGTAGGAGTGAGTAGTTTGCACTTTACAAATACCGAATTGATTTGATACGTGCAAATTTACCTTTGCACTCCCTGTATAACACCCCCTAAGCACCATACACAAGTTACAATGTTCAAAACAAAAGTTCCTCCAAGTAGGTATTACTACAAGCTGACACTACTTGGACAGATGTGGCACAGTGGCCAGAGCATATGACTTCACAGCATATGACACACAGTTTGGACTCACGCTTTCATCCCCGAGTCCGGCAGCAGCTCAGCTTAGCAGCATGAGCCTCTAGACAATACCGCACATATTTTCCTTACCCCAGGACTTTCAGACCAGTAGGGGTCAGTAGTTCATCCTAGTAGGTATAAACACATGCTGACACTACTTCCACAGGTGTGGTGCAGTGGCCAGGGCACATGACTTCACAGACAGTTTGGGCTCACGTTTTAATCCCCGAGTCCCGCAGCAGCTCACCTTAGCAGCATCAGACTCTAGGCAATACCTCACTTAATTTCCGTAGCCCAGCACTTTCAGACCAGTAGGTATGAGTAGTCCGATTCACACCCCCTGTATAGCACACCCTAAACACCCCACAGAGGTTACAGTACTCCTACCCCCTGTTTCCTTCTTTTTTTGCCCTTTTTCCGCTTACTTGCTTCAACAGAATCACAAAATGGCTGCCGACACTTCCTAATTGCAACAGCTCTTACTGCTCACAGCCAATAAGCAGCAAGCTCGTGCATGTAACGCCTCAGCCAATCAGATGGCAGAATTCCCAAATATTGATATCTGTAAATTTTGATATTTCTCCAACACTACTGAATGGATTTACACCAAATAAACAAAAGCGTGCTTTCTAGATCAAGACCCTTCTCCCTGCCAAATTTGGGGTCATTCCACTCACCCGTTTGACCTGTAGCCTTGTCTAATTTTCCTATGGAAATTAACATGGAGAAAATACGTTTTGGGACCCCCTTTTTTCTCAACCCCCCTTGATGAATCACCCCCAAACTTTCAACATAGGAGCTGATATGAACAAACAATTAGTTTGAAAAATTTCATGAAGATTCATCAAACAACTCCAAAGTTATAAGCAAAACAAAAAATGCTCTTCCTATGGAAACTTGATCCTAACTATAACTACCTACTGGCTACCGCAAGTAGGTAATATATACATATACATGTATGTATATGTATATATATATATATATATATATATATATATATATATATTCACTGAAAAAACCATAGGTTATAGACCATATATAGTTAGGAATTAGCATTTAAAAAACCTTATTTTACTCACACAAAACCATTGAAATTCCATATATAGTTAGTTGCACTAACTATATATCGCGCACCCGCAATCCACTGCTGATGATGTCACATATTACATCATTCATGACATGGTCAGTGACATCACTGATGACATCACTGATGACATCTCAAATGACATCACTGATGACATCACTGATGACATCTCATTTGACATCAATGACCACATCACTGATGATATCATTCATGTGACAATACAATGCATCTCCTCACATTTTAATATAACCTCTGTTTCACCCAGTGTTAAATACAGAGTATAATTTTTGAAACCATTGACACACCAATACTAGTTACTACATACGCACTCACTGATTCCTATGTCTACACACACATTCACTCATTCACCCATACAATCATTCATACATACAATCACTCATCTTTACAACACTATCATATGCACTCATACACCTATACAGACACTCACAGTCTGCCACTCATCCATGGAGTTACTCACACACCTAGTCAGTCCTGTAAAGAATCAATGACACTTCCATTTTCTTGTCTATACAGTTAAACATAGAGCACCTTACATTTTCAAACATATACTAACACATACTTACCTTCTTATACAATCATTGATACAAGTACACATTGATCTGCACAGAGTCACACACCTCCCAGCCAGCCACACACACACTCAGTCTCCCATACAAATACTTGGACAATCAATCAGTAACCCATATAGTTAATCATATAGCTACTGATCAACACATGCAGCAGTTTACAGAACAACAGACATAATGATGCACAAATTAAGACAGTTTAGTCACTAACCCATGCACTCAGTGAGACACATTTAATCACTCACTCATACATTCAGTCATGCACCTACTAAATCCTTTGTCCAGACACTTATACTTCCACTCATTCTTCAATATGTAAGACACATTTTAACTTTACAGAAACATACAGTCACTGGATGTTGTCATCAGTGATGTCATCAGTGATGTCATCAGTGATGTCATTTGAGATGTCATCAGTGATGTCATCAGTGATGTCACTGACCATGTCATGAATGATGTAATATGTGACATCATCAGCAGTGGATTGCGGGTGCGCGATATATAGTTAGTGCAACTAACTATATATGGAATTTCAATGGTTTTGTGTGAGTAAAATAAGGTTTTTTAAATGCTAATTCCTAACTATATATGGTCTATAACCTATTGTTTTTTCAGTGAATTTTCAAGGTTTTGTAAATGCTAATTCTTAACTATATATGGTCTATAACCTATGGTTTTTTCAGTGAATTTCATTGGTTTTTTAACAGCTAATATCTGTAGCTGTAAAATGTATTCTTCTTTAAATCCAAAAATATATTTTATATGTTTATGAATAATTTTTTTTTTTTAATATTTTTTTTTCTTCGTTCCCGCTTCGCGAATCGGGAAGCTTCCCGTTAGCTGACCTTGATGCCGCGAAATAGACCGCGAGCCGGTAAACGTTTCTTTACCGCAACTGCCGCGTTAGAAAACAACATCGTGACACCTCCCGTCCGCATGACGTTTCACGTTGTCGCGTGATACGTCATATGACGTGCTACGTTAGCGAACTGGTACGCGAAGCGAGTCGCAAAGCGCAGGTTTCTGGAAGCAAACCGGGAGGCCCTGCAAAGCGCTTAACGTAAACACAGCAGGTCATGTGACTTGGTAATAACACTTTTCATTGGTTCATTTCACTTTTGGTTTCCTAATGATGTAAGACTAGGTCATATAATCTAAAATGAACACTTTTCATTGGTTGAGAACTCTTGTTTTTCCCAAATGATGAAAATCCCTCCTTCTTTCCTCACTCTGACTTTCATCATTGTGAGAGAAAGACCCTTTGTTACCAGTGAGCAATGGCTTCTTTAGTAGCTTCAGCTGGTGCTTCCCCACCACCTCCACCACATCCAAGGAAGAGTGGACCACCTGCTCAAGTTATAATTCAACAAGAAGAGGAAGAAGAGGAACAGGACGACGAGCACGAAGAGAGGCAGTTTTTGCCTGAGGAGCCCAGGACGTCTCACCGGAAAGAAAACTTCATTTGGCAATTTTTTAAAATTCCCAAAGGTCAGAAAAAAGTAAATGCAAGATACGTAACTTGCCTTATATGTCAAGATAGACTGTCCAGAGGGACCGAGAAAAAATACAGTTTCGGAAACTACACAATGCATCGCCATATGACTAGGTGGCATCCTAACAACTACAGTGCTGCACAGTTTCGGAACGACCTAGATAATCTCCCTATTATGGCCAGAAGATCTGTTGTACCGGAAGTAACGGGACCAGAGGGCAGGGAGATGGTGCCAAATATACAAATGAGATTTGGTGAAGTAAAACAAGTCTGCGTACATTGCAATGGATTCATTTGCTACAGAGAAAGTAGCATCACTCTGATCAACAGAGCTATTGACAATCATATGCAAGTTTGTACGAAACGCCCCAAATAATAAATACTTTTTTTTTATTTTGTTGCTCCTGTTGAGCCCTTTAAAATGAATCGTTTTCATTGCCCCCGCCAAGAAAAACCCAAAAAAATATAAAACTGTTCAGAAATATTCAAAAAAAGTAAAAAAATGTTCAGAAAAATAATAAAAAAAATATAAAACAACAAAAACAATTAAAAAAAAAGTTCTTTTCAGAACTACCTCCCCGTTATTAAAAAATTGGTACAATATTTGGAACTGTGCCAACCTCTATTTCTCGTAGTTCGCTTCCCAGTTCGCTCGCCGGTACGCGAACCGGAAGTGAACCAAAAATTTTTTTTTAAAAAAAGAACAGTAAGTATAAGGGAAGGAAACAGACACTTATGTTAAAAGAAAGACAGCTATAGGGGAGTAAACTAGAGATACTATTACCCGTAATCCACTGCTGATGATGGCACATATTACATCATTCATGACATGCTCAGTGACATCATCAGCAGAGGATTGCGGGTTTTTTGGCAACGTGCCTTATCCACGGTTTAATAACGCTGCCTTTTGCTTTATATAAGTTTTCAAATTGTATTCAATATATACCAATAGGTCGTTATGAACCTTTAGGTAGTGCTTTTCTTCATGAGGTCTGGTCGCTTCCATACACATACAGATGTTTCAAAGATGATCAAGAAGTTTATCTGAATGGAGAGGAATGCACTGAGACGCCAGATCATTCACTAATGTGTAGGCACATACAGTTACACGGTTCATGCAACAAACACCGACCAAATATGGCTTGCGTGTTGCAAGGCACGCCAGTTCCTGCTATCATCCCCACGTTCAAGTTGTTGGAAAATGGTAGTTATTTGATGCTCAATAATGAAGATTGTTCTGGGTTAATTAAAAGTATTCCTTTTATCGTAACAGTAAGTGAACGGGTTATTTGCTGCAGAAATGTTCTATTTCCTCCCACACATGAACATAGGGAGTTTTCAATCTCGCCACAAATACCAACCTTGGGAGCAGATTTCAACGGCATGGCAAGAATAAGAGCTCTTTTGTCTCAGAGAGAGGTGGCCTTGAGTTCGGCCCGTGAAACTTTCGTGCTTCACATAGCGAACACCCGTACAGAGGTGCAGACCCTTTTCAATACAGATTTGCCTTTCCATTTCAGCAAGATGGTTCGGACTATCTTTAACGCGTCCTCCACAAAGGCCCTGGCGCACTTTTTTTAAGTTGTTACCAGTGGTCTTGTGACTTCATTTGAGAAAATCTTTGGAGTCATCCCTGCTTTCTTTCATTCTATTTTTTCCACTCTGCTTCGTGGATTCCCATTTTTACTTGCATTACCAGCGGACGCTCTTGTGCTTTTTTACATTTTTAAATATGGATGTCCCTCCTGTGCAAGCTCCCGCCCTGCAGCTGCTGACACTGTTTCGCAATCGCATGCTAGAATATTATGGCACAATGCCGTTGGCGATATTAAGCACGGCATATGGATTATCTTTTCGATTCTCCTACTTCACCTGTGTCCAGCCTGTATTTCACTGCCTGACCTGTGATTTCGATTGGGCCATTGATTTGTGTCTCTGCGGACCGGTTTCTCCTGACGTCGACTTTAATCAGCTGATGACTCCTATCATTACTCACGAGTTGGTTTGTCCTGGCGAAAGGATTATGGCTGTGGCATTGATGCATGGACTAATTGGTCCCTGGAATTTACTAGCGGCAACACAGTCTTTCTTGGAACAGAGCTTTCTTGAAAACCCACCGAGCTGTCCTCTGATGGTGATAGAGGATCCGGTGCTGGGAGAGCACGTATGTTCTTTTCCGCTTTTAAATTGGATGGCTGAACTCTTTTCGGATGAAGACGGTGACTTCCTATTGGAGGCTGTTGCAGCTTATTTTGCATACACAGTTATGTCATAGACCTTTTTCATGTTTGATATGCTGAGTACTAGCATTTCATTGACAATTCATTGACTTATTTGTCAAGTTTTTATTATTTAGCTTGCCTATTGGCTTAAGACTCGATAAAGTACTGTTTTATTTTTCTTTAGCATTAAATTTTCCCAGTTTTTAATGCTTTACCTTGCGGACCGTCCACATATAAACTTGAAATCTGCTCTCATGAGATGGCACTTCTATTATCTTATTCAGTTCGTTTCCGGATCATGGGGAGGTGTCATCTAGGTCCTGGATATCTTTACACCGTGTTAAGTTAGCATGGGCTCATTACCGGTTTAAACGCCATTTTTCCTTTTTTGCAACTTCTGCACACGACACTTAGTTGTTGCTTTAGCTTTCAACCTAGTAGTTCATCGTGGTTTACATGAGAATAATATGTTATTGCTCTACTATCTGCTTTGCTTGTTAAACTATATCTGTACAGCGAGTGCTGAAGTTTCAAGAACAACACGATACAGAATTGTTATGAGGTCTGATCTCCACGACTTCATACTCATAACATAAGTGCAACTTCTGCCAATTCTGGGCATGAGGCGGGTTTTATATTGCTTTGCCGAACACACATACACAACAGTTGATGCGGTTCACATGAAGAGAGAGCTGGTGTATGCTGATGTGATTCCTTCAAATCTAAGACACTAAAGTATGGGCACGCCCTAAACCAACACAAAGAGACCTTCTTAGCAAATAATATAATATGTGTATTAGGGAGGGTGAGATATAAGCAGCCGCGGGCCGTGGAGGGAGTTACGGTGGGGCAGGGAGGCGGGGAGGGGGAGGGGCAGGGTGGAGCCCTCTCCACCCTGCCCCTCCCCCTCCCCGCCTCCCTGCCCCACCGTAACTCCCTCCACGGCCCGCGGCTGCTTATAAGTGTTGCTAACTCTTATTCATTTACAGCATGTTAACATACTGTCACCATTCGCTTTTTATGTACTAGTAACTATGCTGGTAATTTTGCTACTGATAATATGTGTACTTGTATTATCTAAGATACTACGCCTGAGAAGACGGCATTAGTAAATAAACATTTCAAATACACATGTGTTCTTCTTAACTCCATGTTCTGGTTTCTAAGAAATATATAACGACCGACTGTTCATGAGTTCTACGTATCCTGAGGTACTATAAGTTCATATTCTGGATTGTCTAAACATTGAGAGTTTGTTATATCCAATGTGACACTGTACCTAGCTTGCTAAGGGATTTTGATTACTAAGGTGAGTTTTGGGACACCCTAATTCGCCGAGGTTCCAATCCTCTGTCCACAGTTCTGTGTGAGAACAGAAACCCTGCGACAGGGGCACCCCTGAGCCTTGCTGGAGCTTCATCACACTTGCGATACAACTCCAGCAATGCGCCACCTTTACGGCACAGATACGTCACGCATCTGTGCTGTTTTTGCCCCATGATGCGCCGCATTGTAAATGCAGCACACCATAGGTGACGGAACAGCGGCACAGAATGACTAACACATCCCTGGTGATGCGCCAGTCATCATAAATCTATCCCTATGCTTCTTATCTTGTTAGAGATGAACCGCCATATGTATCATCAAAGTTTTTTGCATTTCCTAAATAGCGAACTTTAAGGAATAAATAGCGATTCTTTACCATTCCTAGTTTGCGATGACCTATTTGCTAATTACAAATTACCCATTCATTTCCATGCAGCAGGAGGCCCATAGGAATGAAGGTGCAATTTGCGATTAGCAATTACCTCATCGCAAATTACGAATTTTTCCGAGGGTGCAGGGGTGTCTCAAGAACACCCTGCTGCACCCCCGAAAAAGAAATTTGGGGGCATATGGCGCACATAAATTTTGAAAACATTCCTTTACCTCAAAAACGATTTTCTTTTTTTTTATATATTCATACTTTGAGTTTCAAAACAGTCTCAGAAACACACCAATTTGTCTTCAGCAGAGCAAAAGGTATGCACTCCAGAGTCTGCAGCTATCAAAAGCACAGAAATGCTGTAATTCCTCACACATATCTCTCATGTCACACCAATCAAAACTCTTCCCTCACTTTTTTTCAAAGCAAAACCCTGCCCCCTCTCTGCTTTTTCTGCATAGCAACCACCTCTTGCAAGACCTCTGGTGTTTCCAAGTTCACACAACAATGTTGCAATTGAACTCTGAACTCTCAGTGCACCTGCATATCCAGAGCATTCTTTCATTTAATGATTTTTTCTTCGCCACTCAAAATACATCTTTCAACGAACTCATCCATGCACACTAACTTTCTGTTTTCAGCAATCAAAATCCACCAATCACTCTTACTGCTTCATTAACACAGAAACTCCTCAGTTTTTTTCATTTTACACTCTCATTTTTTCAACTGCCATTTCATTGCCACACTTCATCTGACTGCAGGAGAACCTTCTCTCGCCATGTTTTCTGTCTGGATTGTTGGACATAGTTATATCTATTGGGCTCAAAGGTACGCTGAAAACAGGAATTTACTTAACCTCAATTTACAAGATGTGGAAATTAAGTGGTTTGGCCACAGAGGATTAAAATGTCACCAATTGATACCATTGGTGAAAACCTTTATGCATTTGCCAAAACCTGACCTGTTAATTGTGCACTGTGGAGGTAATGATTTGGGCACTTTGACTGGGGTAGGTCTGGGAATGCTTTTAAAGGACACCTTTGAGCAATTGATGGCACTTTTTCCTCAGACTGCCTTGGTATATTCAAATATATGCCAAAGACAAAAATGGAGGTGGTCGAACCAATTTTGTCCACAAATTGAGAAATCGAGGAAGCATGTAAACAAATCTGTTTCAGCTTACATGAGAGACCATGGAATGGGCTCCCTGTACAACAATAACTTGCGTTACTACATGCAAGATATCTACAGAGGAGATGGAGTTCACTTCTCAGATGAGGGCAACAGAATTTTCACTCTGAATTTAAGACTGTGCATTGGTACCTACTTATAAGTACCTAAATGTACCATAAACCCAAAAGCTCTTCTCAGAGCTACCCTACATCTGATCACTCACAATTATTATTTTACTCTAACTTTTTTCACTAATTTTCAAGAAAGTACGCTCCCCAGAACGCTTCCCGGTTCGCGAACCGGGCGCACTCCACGAAAAAAACTAAAAAAACGGTATATTTTTTTTTTGCCCTGCGAGACCCTTTCAAAGCCTCCACATCAAACCTAGGGGGTCAGGGACGATCTACTATGCCCCCTTATGGTCATTTGCCCCTTCGCTTTGGCCTCCTCTTGTCTCTCGATCCTACCGAGAGACAAGATGGCGGCCGCTACGGACTGTTTGGAATGTTTACAGACGCCGAAGAACCAATCAGCTTCGCAAACCTCCGTAACGCGAAAAGTACGCGAAGCGGAGCGCTGTTACAGATATATATCTTTTTTTGAACGTTAATTTCTCAAAATCCACTGGAGCACATATATTGAGACCTAGCAAAGGCACATCGGGCTACCAGTCCCTAATATTTTACCAAGTTTCGTGCAAATCCATTCAGCCGTTCGATTATTAATATTATTTTTTTTTTTTGCCTCGCGGGCCCTTTTAAAACCTCCACATCAAACCTAGGGGGTCAGCGAGGATCTACTATGCCCCCTTATGGTCATTTGCCCCTTCGCTTTGGACTCCTCTTGTCTCTCGATCCTACCGAGAGACAAGATGGCGGCCGCTACGGACTGTTTGGAATGTTGACAGACGCCGGAGAACCAATCAGCTTCGCTTCACAAAGCTCCGTTGCGCGCAAAGTACGCGAACTGGAGCGCTGCCCGGTCCGCTGTTACAGATATATATCTTTTTTTAAACGTTAATTTCTCAAAATCCACTGTAGCACATATATTGAGACCTACAAAAGGCACATCGGGCTACCAGTCCCTACAATTTTGCCAAGTTTCGTGCAAATCCATTCAGCCGTTCGGGCTAAAAGTGAGGCCAACCGCCCTATGGAAAACTCAATGTTAAAAACACGTTTTGGGACCCCCCTTTTTTCTCGGCCCCCCCTTGACGAACCCCCCCCAAATTTTCAAGGGCTGCTCAGAAACAAAATGTGCCATTTTCCTGAAAATTTCAGCCAATTCCGTCCACAAACGCTAAAGTTATTAGACATAGAATTTTCAAAAATCCCATAGAGAAAAAATCCTAACTATATATACCTACTGGCGACCGCCAGTAGGTAATATATATATATATATATAAACATATATATATATATATATATATATATATATATATATATATATATACATAAACAGTCGCCTCCACCAGGAAGACAACGAGGAACTCAGCGGGCAGTGGAAGGTAATTGTGGACAGAGATTCGTAAGGCATATATATATATATATATATATATATATATATATATACACATACATACATCTATATGTGTTACCTACTGGCGGTCGCCAGTAGGTAGTTATAGTTAGGACCTAGTTTCCATAGGAAATCCGCAACATTCTATTGGGAATAACTTTGGCGCCGGTTGAAGATGGCCCGCTCCGCTCCTTCCCTGAAAGTTTTGGGGGTATTTGTCAAGTGGGGGCTGAGAAAAAGGGGGGGTCCCAAAACGTGTTTTCACCATGTTATTTTCCATAGGACAATTAGACACGGCTACAACCCGAACGGCTGAACGGAATTACAAGAAATTTGGCAAAATGGTGGAGTCTGATTCGCAGATCACACTTTTGCTGAAATGGTGTAATCCTTCCAGTAGTTTCTGAGAAAATTAAAAGAAAAAAAATATATATATCTATAAGCGCGCACCAAGCGCGCACCAAGCGCGCACGGTGCGCGAATCGGGTGTGCGCGAGCGGAATTCTGATTTGCTGTTAGACGTCTGTCAACATCGGTGGAAACCAGAAAGTGTTGGCCGACATTTTGTCACTCCGAGGCAGAAGAGAGCCCATAATGAAAGTGGAGAATGTGAAAAGGGGGGAGGTTAGAGACTCCCTGACCCCTAGGTCTTCTCAGGGGGTCAGGTCTCTTAATTCCCAAATAGTCTCCATGCTGTGTAATAAAGATTCTGGATGTGCTGTAGAAATGCCATTGCAACTCTCTCTGTAGCATGCAGCAATCATTTCAGTGAATTGCAAGGAATTTTTTGATTTTTTGATTTGTCTAGAATCAGAATGTGAGTCAGTGTGTTTTTGGGAATATTGTGACAGAATCACTTGCTCAATGCATGTGTTTGCAGATATGAGAATACATGTACTCATGGAGCGAGTCAGGCTTTAGGACATGCAGTGCTTTACACTCCTAGCCCTTACATGATACCATACACTGCTGAAGCACAACTGCATTGTTCTAAACTCAGAATTATCAGTCCCACCTTGAACCTCTACAGTGCCTGAACACCACTGCACTGTCCTAAACGCTGAAATACCATCCCTAGCAAAACCTGCTAAACTCTTTCAACACTACTGCACTGCTCTAAACCAAGAAACAACGTCCTCAGCGAGTGCCCCTATAATGTTGAAACACCACTGCACTGCCCTATTCCCAGAAACAGCACTCCCTGCATGATCTCATATAGTGCCCGAACACTGCTGCTGTGCCTTACAATTACTTATGGAGTGAACCAGACTTTAAAATATATATTGCTTCTAATTGCTATATAGTATGCTAATAGTGGTCTATAATTGTAAAAAAATAATTAACATTTTTTTTTCTTCACAACAGATTTTAATTATCTACAGAAAGAAAAAACAATATGCCGTCAAACATTGAGAAAAGAAAAACATATAAACAGGCTTACTTTTCCAAGAAAAAAGAAGTACAAGATTTATCTAGACAGCAATGTGTGGAAAAAACAAAGAAAGCTCCTGGTAAGTCAACAAATGATTTTATAAGGAAAATAACACAAACTAAAAAAAGTGTGGAGAATCAGGAAAAAAACATATATCTGTAACTACAAAGAAAAATCTGACAAAAAAGAAAAATTATGGAAAAATATGTGGTAAAGATATTGTTTATAGTAATAGACGAAAAAATCAGTTTGTTGAAATTCGGAAGCGAATGTTTCATAACAGAGTTGTTTCAAATTTATTAAAAAATATAAAGAATTGTAAAAAAAAAAAACAGCTTTTTATAAGAAAAAAAAACATATAGAGACAATTATTGAGAAAGCTTTTGAATTAAAAGAAAAGTTGTTCCTTTTAGTAATCAGTAGGATTCGAAAACTAGATAAGCCAATCAATGATATGAAGGCCAAAAGTAAGTGGAAAAGACTAATTAATAGAACTAAATTTTGTAATGTTTTTTCTGGAGAATGGAAACATAGTTCAAGATGTGAGCCGTTTTTTAATGAAGAGAGTTACCTTCAGAGTAATGATTTGTTGCCAGCAGTTGACACCAGTGGTCGAGCTTATGAGGATAAGAATGGTTGTCCGATTGAAAAAGAGAAAATTGTCCCTAGAAATGCAGAAGAGGTGTTAGCTGATGAAGTTTTAGGGTGATGTCCTAAGGCTCCAGTGTACACTTGGAATTGTAGTAGTATTTGTAGCTTACGACAGGATTCAATTGATTTTTTTCGCAATTTCTTACGTAAGTATAGTAAGAAAAGTGTTAAACAAAAGATTAAGATGTTGCAAGAATTAGATCCTTGCAAAGTGAGAGAAAAAACGGGTTTGCAAGGTCATTCTCTGGCTTGTCTTTCTAAGAAAGTATGTCAGAGTGTTTTTCACCATTTCAGGATGTTAGCAGTGCATCATACTCAAGTGAGGAAATTAGTGAGAATGTTGTATTATGCAAAAAGTTCAGCACTTAAGCTAAAACAGTTAAACAGTGCTCTTTTGCATGGATCTGTATTAGATGTGATACACATTTGTGAAGAAATTAAGGTTAGTTACTTTGGTCCTGAAGAAGACAGTGCAGAAACAGATACATTAATAGAAGGCAATGTGGAAGAAAATGTACAGAATTTTAGTACAGAAAAGTTTGAGCAAGAAATTACAAGGTTTAAGGCTATTTCGGGTTAAAAGCCAAACTTTTATTGTATTTGTTGTAGACGAATTCATTATAAAAATCAGACCAGGTTAGTTGATCTATATTTAAAAAGTGAAAAGGAAAATAATGAGTGGAAGGAATTTGCAACTTATTTGTTGGTAGAGAATTGTTTTGATTTGGGTTCAGATCAACGTATTTGTAAATATTGTTATAATAAATTAAATGAAAACTAAATGCCTGCTAGAGCTGTACATAATAATCTTGAGTTGGCAAATATTACTTCTGAACTGATGGATTTAAATACTTATGAGTCTATTCTTATTCAATGTGTGCATCCATTTCAGGCTATTGTTCGTATGGAGCCTAAGACAGGGAAATTGCCTCCTTCAGATTTACAGAGAGGATTAAAGGGAAGAGTTGTTTATTTGCCTCTAGATTTAAAGAAAAATATTGAAACAATTGGTGTAGAAATTGTGGAAGAGGAACCTCTGGTTATTCTACTTAACGACATTCCTAAGAAGAGTAAGAAAATCTGGCAAGAATTAGTGGATGTTAGGAAAGTGAAAAAGGCAACGTTGTATTTGGTAAAAAATAATCCATACTATAAAAATGTATATGTAGGAGAAGAGGAAACAACTGTAGAAGAGGACAGTGATTTGTCAACTGGACAAATTGAAAAAGTGGATGTGTCCAGAACTGAAGAAATTTAAGAACATTATAGTGTGCATCCACTTCACTCTAAAGAAGTGATGGGGAATACTACTGAGTTATTTCAAATGAAAGAAGCGAAAGGAAGTCCCATTAGTGTATGGGAAGAAAGCTTGGAAGCTCGTTGTTTCCCTGAGTTATTTCCAACAGGCAAAGGTGGACGATATGATGAACGACCTGTGCAGATTCTTGCATCTGAATACTGGACATCAAGATTATATGCAGAAGATCCAAGGTTTCGCCAAAGTATTCCATATTTGTTTCATCTTCTGTTTGAGAGTGACTTGTCTGGACTTTCTTATGCAGTGAACCATATACTAAAAAGTGGAGTACATTTGCAAAATGTTTCGGCAAAGGACTTTATGGATAAAGTCCAAAGGAAAGATACTGTTTTGGAATCTCAGCTAATTAATCTCATGGCAAGTCAGCGTGGTACTAATGAGTATTGGTATTGTCGTCATGGGGAATTGAAATGTATGCTAAGAAACTTAGGAACTCCTACATGGTTCCTTACTCTAAGCTGTGCAGAGTATGCTTAGGAAGATTTACTTCAATTTCTTCGAGAGGCAAATGCAAACATAGAAAATATAGAATACAAGACACCTGGAGAACTGTGCTCTTTGGATCCAGTTAATGAATGCAGGTATTTCAATCATAGATTTGAAGCTATGATGTCTTTTATCACAAACAAAAAAAATCCTCCTCTTAGAGAGGTTCTGGATTTCTTTTGGAGAAAGGAGTATCAAGCAAGAGGCGCTCCTCACATACATATGCTGCTATGGATCAAAGATGCCCCCAAATTTGGAACAGATTCAGATGACACAGTGATGAGTTTTATTGAACAATATTCTACATGTGATGTACCAAAAAGTACAGAACAAAAGAATTTAAGACATCAAGTCTTACGATTTCAAACCCATCGTTGTGGAAAATACAGTCGTCGAAAGTACAAATCTAAGGATAAGTTCTACACAAAATGTCATTTGCATTTCCACGTCCAGTATTAACATAAGGAAGAGTGAACAATTTTATGTCATCTTTGCGACATACTGTCACAAGAAAATCACCGAAAAATACCTACAACTTAAGAAGAAAGGAAGAGTCAAAATACATAAATGACTATAACCCAGTCATTTTGTCCATATGGAATGCTAACATGGATATTCAATATGTTGCAGACAACTCCATTGCTGTGGCTCGATATGTAACGTCTTAAATTACTAAATCTGAAAAGACGGAACTAAAGGAAACGTGGGAAGAAATTTCTCATGAAAAGAGCCTAAGTAAGAAATTGTACAGCTACAGTCTGAAGATGTTGTCTCATCGAGAAATCGGAGCATATGAATGTTTAGATTGCTTATCATCTGCAAGTCTATTCTCCAAATCTAGAACAATCATTTGGGTGAGTTTAGGTCTTGTAAGAACACGAAACCGCGTTTTGAAATCTGTAGAAGAAATTGAGTATTTAGCACAGAGAGAACCAGACAGTACAGATATTTTGAAGACAAATATGTTGGATACATACTATCCAAATAGAAGTAATCATCTTGAGAACGTTTGTCTCTATGAAGTACTGCAAAGCTATACTTTTAAGAGGAATACTACAAAAGATATCAATAAAGGAGTATATGCTGTGATTGGATCTGAAGGATGTTTAGTGAAACAAAGAAAAGGACATTTGATTAATCACCGAAAACTGAGTTGCGAAACTCCTGACAAAAGGGAATTTTACTAATTAGCTCTTTTGCAACTCTTTAAGCCATGGCGTACAGAACTGGAACTACTTAGAGATTTTTACAGTTATGAAGATTCATTCAACGCAACTAAAAATACTATAGAATGTCCTGTTTTTACTAATTATCTGAAAATGTTGAACGACGAAATACAGCAAGAAGCTACAATTGCAGCAGAAATTGCTATAGACAGTTCTCAAGACAGTCAAAGTTCTGTTTTGTTGAGTCAGGATCCACTAGGAGAACCAATTATCCAAAATGAAGCAGGAACTGCAATGGATGAGGTGGAAAGAGCAATGCAACAAGCTCAAAAGGATGTGATGAAATTAGAAGAATTGGAAAAACAACTAAATGTTGAGCAAAAACAAATATACGATGAAGTGACAGAACAGATTGAGCATGGTTTATATCATGAGAAAAAAGAGTGCTCATGTACGTCATTTAAACATGTTTGACTGTACGTGAGTGGAGAAGTAGGAACTGGAAAAAGTTTTCTAATTAAAGGAATTGCAACTTATCTACAGAAAAGAACTGAGTCGTCACTGTCTTGTGTTGTGACTGCTCCAACTGGATTAGCAGCACATAACATTAAAGGGATTACTATACAACGTTTATTGATGCTGCCAGTAGAGCATGAAAATAAATTAGAATACCTCAAGCTATCTGGAGAAGCTTGTTGTGAAGTTTCAACAGTTACACATGAAGACACCAGAAAGTGCCTGGGAAGCATTGGAAATGTTAATATTTGGTCATATTTCGAATATTCAGAACTCATTACAAATATGCGACAGGCAAAGGACGCTGATTATAAAAGTATTCTTGAAGATATAAGAATTGGAAAAGTGAGTGAACATGGCAAAGAAGCTTTACAGGCACGATCACTTACAAATTTGTTTCCAAACGAAAATATTCTCCCAGAGAATATATATAGAGAAATTGCAGAAAATAAATCAGTGATATGCTTGATGCCCACTCTGCAAGAATGTTCAATATTCAATGAAAAAATTTTAAAGTTAGAAAATCAAGAAATTATAAAACTGGAAGCTATTGATAGAATAGAGCATGAAGGAGCTACTATTATTTTGTCAGAAAAGTTGAAGTCAAAATTGGATTCTTTAGAGAAATCAATATCTAAAACTGCTGGTTTAGAAAAGAATCTATATGCATGTATAAATTGTCGGATAATTTTACGAAGTAATTTACATGTGGAAAGAGGTTTAGTAAATGAAGCAATGGGTAATGTTGTTGATTTTGTGAATTACCCAAACAGAGATGACATTGAATTTCTGAAAATCAAATTTGATGAAATTGAAGAAGTACAACAATTGAGTCGTTGTTCAGCTCGTTTTTTGCTTGTAAAAGATTTATATGTCCGCCGAAAACAGTTTCCTGTTTGTTTGGCATATGCGGTGACTATTCATAAATCTCAAGGTTTAAGTATAGATTGTGCTTTGGTGAATATTGGAAGTACTGTGTTTAAAGAGGGTATGGCATATGTTGCTTTATCTCGAGTCAGAACTTTATCTGGATTATACCTGATTGATTTTGATGACACAAAGATTAGTGCAGATGTAAATTGTGTAAAAGAGTATAATAGGTTAAGAAGAGAACATGCTCCCAATTTACCTCAATATCCAGTACTTGAAAAGCATGTGGTAAGCCGCAAAAGAAGATATGAGAAAAATTGCAGCGAGGTTGCAGAGAAAAGAAAAAAACTAGATGAACCAGTGATAGTAAGCAAAAAGAAAAAGGATTTTATTGAAGAGGTTGGTGGTTTTCAGTTTGAAAACAGTTCTGGTGTCAACTGCTATGCTAATGTACTGGTTAATGTTGTTTTTTGTCTTGAAACTTTACTACAACAAATTGTTGAAAATCGGGACAAAAGATTTTACTGTTTGTTGAATTCTGTGTTTGAGAAATCTAGTAGTGATAAAACTAAAATAGAAAGTGTTTCTGATATTTGAAATGTTTTAGACATATGTTTTGGTTTAAATCAATTTTCACAGAATATTCAGCAAGATTGTCAGGAATTTCTAATGTATATGCTTGTTGTATTGCAAGATGAAGGTATAGATATTGAAAATCTTTTTGGCCTTTCTTATAAATGGCAACATGACTGTGACAATTGTTCGTTTTCAAGTAGTACTGAAATAGACACTGAAAGATTTATATATTTGACTTTACCAGACTGCAAATCAGTGTCTTTTAATAATCTAGTTAGAGAAGCAAATCAAAACATGGTCTGTACCCAATGTAACTCACAAATGTTTTCAACATTTTTTATACAAAGATATGGACAGTATGTAATTTTAATGCTTCAACGATGCAGACCTGATGGAAGAAAACTGACAACTTTAATAAAAAAAATTGTGGCTTCTCAACTGTCAATATCAGGAAGAACTTTTGTAACTGTAGCAATTATTTTCCACGATGGTCATTCTACAACATCAGGACCTTACACAGCTTATTTAAAATGTACAAAAGGCTGGACTCATTGTAATGATACCCAATTGATTTTTAAACAACGTTTGCCTTATGACTTACCAAATTCTTACCTGGTGTTTTTACAACCAAAATTCTAGGGAAAATAATTGGCCTGGGAAATTACTGCTGTTAGGAAAGGGTAGTCTGGTATTGAAAAGTACTTTGTGAGTGACTGTGATCAGGTTAAAAAAATTCTTGTAGTTGACGTAGAGGTAGTGTAAGTGTATCAGACAGCGGGTGATGTGGCTATCACAGGAGATGTTGATCATCAGTAAGACAGAGGTGTTTTACATTTGTTGTAGTTGTTGGAGATGTTGGTGACATTTTTTATTCCCTTGTAGAGGTTTATTTTAATGGTATTCAGCTCCTTGCTAAGATAAAGGATGAGCAGAGTGTCATCGGCATACCAGATGATGTTGAGATTCTGTTTAAGGTTCTATGTACATGATAAATAGCATCGGGTGGAGGTATAACCATTGTTAGATGGTACAAAAGATGTTGTTGCTTTTGATTTAGAAGGTTGGGAAACGGACGCTTAAGAGTACTATTAAGTATCTTCCAAACTAAGGATTTCACACATACTATTTGGCCATGAGGAATGGTATTTGAAACAAAAAATTACTATTTCGGGTAAATTTTGTTAGTACATAACTTTATTTAGAGTGTATAAAAAAAGAGTAACAATGTTTTGTTACTTTGTGATTGTTGGAAATATCCCTTACTTACGTAAAAAATTGCTGTTCGAAAAAGACATTTAAGATATGTTTTTTTATAATTGTTACATTCTTAATGAAAATGTTGAATGGGTTTTTTAAAGACAATCTTATTGATTGTCTTTTTTTTGCCCGCTGTTATATGATGAGTACTATTGAACTCACTGTTTTCTGTGAAATTCAATATATTCTGAGAACAGCAAAATAAAATACATAACATATTGTACAAATTATTTTGTATTGTGAAATATATATTATAACTCAATTTTTTCTTCTCTTCCACAGATATTATATTTATTAAAAATATCTGCCCAGGCGATCATCAGCGACGGCGGCAAGAAGGGAACTGCACTGGCTGCCCATTCAGGCGAGAATCTCATTTAAGATCCTCTGCTTCGCCCACAGTGTGTTTTTTGGATCAGGCCCAGAAGGGGTTAAATCCTTATTGAAATCCTACACTCCCAGCAGATGCCTTCGATCTGCCTCGAAAAACCTGCTCATAGTTCCGAGGGTTAACAAGGCGAGATGGGGCGGTAGATTTCTTTCCTCGCTGGCTCCAAAACTATGGAACTCACTCCCGTCCGAAATCGCTAGACAGCCGTCCCTGACAATCTTCCGTAAATTCATAAAAACGTGGCTGTTCTCCCTAGCCTACTAACCCTGATTCACCCAGTTTTTCCACTCGCTTATGTTCTGCCTCTGGTTATGTCTATGTCGTTTCCATCTGATAGCGCCTTGATGCCCCCGGGGGCTAAGTTCTCTCTGCGCTATATAAATATCCCATTCATTCATTCATCCATTCAAAAATATATTATTAACTTTTCAGTACTTATAAGGTGAGTATGACAAACAAAAAATACTTTCTCATCACTCTTTTACTTCTCTTTCCCTTTTTCACTTCCTTCACTTTGTCTCTTACTCCACTTCCTTTGCTCATCTTACTCTCCTTCCCTCACTCTCTTTACTCCCCTTAATTCACCTTTACACTCCTTCTCTCACCATCAGTACCCTTCCCTCACCCTCACTTACCTTCTCCTGCTCCCTCTTTCCTCTCTGTGACCCTCACTTCTCTTTTCTTTCTTCCTCCATCACTACCCTTCTTTTGCTCTATCCCTCACTCTTTTCTCTCTCCCCACTCACTCTCTTTCCTTCACACCATCCCTTACTCACTTTCAGTCACTCCCCTTCTTTTATTCCCTCACTTCCTTTTGCTCACTCCCCTTCCTTTATTCCCTCCCTCACTCCCCTTTCCGCCATCCATCTCTAAGTCTCTTCCTCTGTCTCAGTCACTATAACTGCCTCACTCACAGTCCCTCACTCTCCCTCTCTTTCTCTCTCTCACTGTCTCCCTCTCTCTTCACCAATCTTCCTTTTCTTTCCTCTCTTTCCATAAATTGTTCTCTCTCACTCACTACTTTTTGCTCTATCTTAATATGCTTCTTTTTCCCTCACTGTCACTGCCCTTCACTCAATCTCACTCCTCTTCTCCTCCTTCATATTCTCCTCTCTGTGCATCACTCCCATTCCCTTTCACCTGCTCCTATTCCCTCATTCCCCCTCACTCTCTTTCCCTCACTCCATCCGTCAGTCCTCTTCCCTTACTCCCCTTTCCTCGTTCACTTTTCACCATTCGTTTAGTCCCCCATCCCCCTTTACTCCATTCCTGTCTCCCTCTCTTTCTCTCTCACTCTCTCTCTTTCTCCCTCACCCTTCCAGTCTTTCTCTTTCTGTTTCCTTCACGCCTACTTTATCCCTCACTCCCCTTTCCTCTCTCTTAATCTCCTTCCTTCTCTCATTCCCCTTCTGTCACCCTCATACCCCTTCTCTCACTGTTACTGCCTTTCACTCACCCTCAGTACTTTTCCCTCACTCACCTTCCCTCACTCCCCTTCCTTCACTCCTCTTTCCTCACTCCCTCACTCCATCTCACTTACTCCCCTTCGTTTATTCCTTCCCTCACTTTTTCTATCTCCCTGTCTCCCTCTGTCTCACTCACTCTAACTGCCTCACTCCTACTCAGTTCCTTGCTCTCCCTCTCTCTCATTCTGTCCCTCTCTCTCCCTTACCCTTAAACTCCTTTCCTCTCTCTTTATATCACTCCTCCTCTCTTCCTCACTCACTTTCCCTCTCTCTTAATTTTCTTCCTTCTTCCTCATTCATCTTCCCTCACCCTCATACTCCTTCCCTAACTGTCACTGCCCTTCACTCACCGTCACTCCCTTTCCCCCTCTGCACTTCATCCTATCTGTATTTCTCACCCCTTTACTTTCCCGCTCCCTTTTCCTCACTCCCCCTCGCTCTGCTTCGCTCTGCTTCTCTCAGTCCACTTCCCTCACTCTCCTTCCTTTACTCCTCTTTCGTCACTCCCTCACTCCATCTCACTTACTCCCCTTCGTTCACTCCCTCACTCACTTTTTTTCATCCATGTTTCTCTCCCTGTCTCCCTCTGTCTCACTCACTCTAACTGTCTCACTCCTTCTCAGTTACTTGCTCTCCCTCTCTCTCCCTCTCTCCCTCTATGTCCTTTACCCTTAATCTTCTTTCCTCTCTCTTTCTATCGCTCCTCCTCTCTCTCTCACTCACTTTCCCTCTCTCTTAATTTTCTTCCTTCTCCCTCATTCCCCTTCCCTCACCCTCATACCACTTCACCAACTATCACTGCCCTTCCCTCACCGTCACTCCCCTTCCCCCACTCCACTTCCTTCTGTCTGTTTTTCTCACCCTTTCACTTTCCTGTTGCCTTTTCCTCACTCCTCCTCGCTCTCCTTCTCTCACTCCATTCCTTACTCCCCTTCTCTCACTCCCCTTTTCTAACTCCCTCCATCCCCTCACTCCACTTCTCTCTCCCTCACTCCCCATCTCTCACTTTCCCTTACCCCCCTTTTCTCATCCTCATACCCCTTCCCTCACCGTCACTCCACTTCTCTTACCTTCACTCCCTTTACCCTGCTCTACTTCTCCCTCTCCGTCTCTTACTCCCCTCCCCCCATCCCCTGCTCCCCTTTTCTCACTCCTCCTCCCTCACTTTCCTTTCCTTACTGCCCTTCCCTTACTCTTTCACTCCCCTTACCTCACTCCCCTACCCGTAGTCCCCTTGTTTCAGTCACTCTTTGACTCCCCTTTCCTCACTCCCCATACTACCTTTTCCTCACTCATTCCCTCAGTCCCTTCCTCTCCATCACTCAGTGATTTCAGTCATTCATTTATACACTACACATTCATTCAAAAAAATTATGACACAGTATATTAGAAATATAGCTCTTCTTGGGGAAGTGAAGTTAGTTCTGAAAAGAACTGTTTTTTTTGTCTTTTTTGTTTTGTATTTTTTTGTAGTTTTTGAACAATTTTATATTTTTGGGGGGTTTTTTTAAACAAAAAAGTAAACAGGTAACGAAAAACTGTTCAACAGGAACAAAAATAATAAAAGAAAAAAATTAAGTGCGGCGGCATGTGTGCTGCATAATCTTCAGCTCAATCAAGTTCACACTCTGCTCTCCATAACAGAGAATCTCATTGCAGAAGTTGCAACGTAAATGAACATTCCCCAAAAGTGGCCGGATATCCAAAGCAGTGGAAGAAGGAGATGCTCCATTAGAAGAGGTGCTGGGGACAGCAGCTGGAGGGTTGGCTGCAAGGGCTTGGGTAGATGCCTGAGCAAAGTTATTCGGATGCACATTTTTTACATGCTGAATCATCGTGTGGATGCTGAAAGAATAATGCTTCTTTGGATCTCCTCTTGATAGCACACTTCCACAGATATTGCAGGTTACTTTGGGGGCATTAACCTTCTTCTGCCCCTCTGGATATGAAAAAAACTTCCATATAAAGGATTCCTTGGACTTCTTTGGGACTTGCTGCTCAGGGACATACTGCACATCTGAGTCAGATGAAGAATCCTCTGGCTGGTGTTGCTCTGCCATTTTAAATCCAGAGGAAAACACTCAAGATGCTTCTCTCAAAGAAGTAAAATAGATTGTGAGGGAAATGGGTGGGGTTTTAGAAGATTTGGAAAAGAAACTAGTATAAACCAATCAAAAGTGTTGTTTTCAAGTCACATGACTTTACATGCGATGTGATGTCATGAGTGATGTCACTGACCATGTCATGAGTGATGTAATATGTGACGTCATCAGCAGTGCATTGCGGTCGCGCGAGTTATAGTTAGCTGAACTAACTATAACGGGGGAATTTCAAAGGTTTTGTATGAGTGAAACGTCCATCTAACTATAACATGTGTGAAACCTATGGTTTTTTCAGTGAATTTGCAAGGTTTTTTAAATGCTAATTCCTAACTATAAAGTGTGTGAAACCTATGTTTTTTTCAGTGTCATTTTTTTTAACAGGACCTTTGTGGCATTCTTGTAGCTATTCTCTGAGCCTGCTGTGAGGGTCAGAGCAGGGTCATAGAATAGTTGCAAGTAGGCAACTGAACTCTGGAGGGGCCCCTCAGGAAGCACTACAGGGAATGGTTACTAATGATGAGTTTGAACTTTTGCACCTGCTGAGTGCTTTCAGTTTAGCAAAAATCATTTTTCTGCAATTTCGCGGGATTAGTGGGGCGCGAATTTGTGCGAGATCGAATTCGGAAGCCGCGAATTCGTGCGAATATGCAATTTGTTTTTTGTGGTGTGTTAGTTCGCGTGGTTTTGTGCGTTTTAGCGAGCCGCTTGTAGCGCAACGGCGCGAAGTTACCCTCGCAGTCGTACATGGGCGCGGCCATCTTCTTTGCGTGACGTATTTCCGTTTCCGGGTGCTATGTGTAATCTCGCAAAGTGTGCGGCTCGCTAGTACAAGTTTGTGTGTGATCGCGAGGGAAATCTCGCGCGAACTTACCCACGCGGTCGTGAACGGGCGTGGCCATCTTGTTTTTCATTCATTGCTATGGTTCTGGGCATGCTTTCTGTATCCTCTGTCAATCTCTGCCATCCTTTGCTTGTTTGAAGTTTTTTTGATCTATTTTACTTATTATCTATCCCTCTATTTTTCTAGCTCTATATTTTTGTGTTTTCTGCTACTTTTGGTTAATTTTAAACTACTTTTTTAAACTCTTTTCTTTTCTTCTTCCCTATTCTATTTCTTATTTATTATTTACCTTCCTTTCTGCCCAGACCATGGTAAAGGGAGCCGGGAAGCAGCCTGAGAAGGGGAAGGGTCCCACTCCCCATGCCCGGCTCCCGTGCGGGCGTTTGAGGGGGGAGCAAGTCACAGCGGTGGGAGAAGGTGTGCCGGGCCATGTATTAACACTCTCGGGTCCGGCGCACCTACAACCAGGCCACCCACCGTTGGGCGGATCTCCTGGACCGGGAACGCGACTTGCTCGACCTGCTCGGCATCAAGATCCCCGGGCTTGGTGAGTAGTAGTAGCTATTTCATCACTACTCTTTTTTCTCCTGTTCTGTGTGTTTTTATACTGCAAATTTTTTGTTTTTTACCAAGAGCAATAATGCTGCCGATTACATTTCAAAATCTTCTGTGCATTTCAGGTGCACTGCTCCCTTCTCAGTAGCATTGCTACTATGCTTATTTGTTTTCGATTTTGTGTTCATTTCATTGGCCTGAGAAATTATGTATGAGTGTAGTTTAAAGAACTGCGTAATGCTAGACACTAAGGGTCAGATTTTCAATTACCTGCGCATCCCTGCAAAGTAGCAGGGATGCGCCAGTAATTGTGCGCCACGCCACCACCACCCATGGTGACGTTTTGGGTCCAAGGTGCACCGTATTTACAATGCGGCGCACCATGGGCCCAAAACGTCACCGAAGCGTTACGCATCTGTGCCGTAAAGGCGGCGCATTGCTGGAGTTGCGTCACAACGATGGCGCAGCTCCAGCAATGCTCTGGGGTGCCCTATCTCCCCAATGCTGCGTCAAGCCGTACGTCTGCTTCAAGCAGGCGCAGGGTTTGAGTCACGCATCATTGTCCTAAAAGTGACTGATTGAAATCTTGTAGATTTCCCTCAGCCACTTTTAGGATGCGTTCCTGCGCAGGAACACCCTCCCTTGCGCCGGAACGCCCCCCTGATGGCGCAGGGCTTTACAACGTGATGCATCTCCCATATGCGTCACGTTGTTAATATACGCCGCACCATGGCGCCTCTTTTGTTCTGCCGCTGCGTCACAAAAGTCACGCAACAATGGAGCAAAAGAGCCGCAAGGGGCTTGTAAATCTGCCCCTACAGACTCAAGTCCAGTCCTTCCTTTGTACACCTGGCAATAAGAAGAAATAGTGGTGGTGGATTGATAGTTTGAGTATTTTAATGACTGGTTAATGTAGTAGGAAACTTTTTAGTGTTGTCACTGATCTGCAATCACGATGGAGTTTGTCTGTCACTTCGCGTGCTGCGGACTGCTGCCTGCCAGCAGTCCGCAGCACGCAAATCTGTTTAGTGAGTTACATAACTTTCCAAGTCGACGGTCCGCAAATCAAGCAATACTAATATCGTAGTAGACCACATGAGATAGGTCAATATATCCCGTGGAATAGTTGTCTATTTGCTATTTCGCCAAAATATTTTGTTATTGTTCTTTTGAAATGTTTGATTTGGTTGACAACAATCATCCATGTTTTCTGGTCTTTCTTTCTTTCATGTTGTACATCAGCTTCCCCCAGGGGCAAGAGGACAGAGGAGGAGGGGTTATCGGCTGCTGCTGCTGTTCAAGGCCAGGATCGGTCAGACGAGGGCTCCTTTGCTGGCCCCGGTAAGTTTTAATTTTAATATAGAGTACCTATTTTTTCCTAGCGTTCCTCATTCGATTTTTTCTAAATCGTCTTTGATCTTCTTGTAGACTGTATCTAAATTCTTATCCTGCCTCTACTATGACTCCCTGTGGTATTACTGGCTTATTCTTATTAGTCTGTCTGTGTAGCTAACTAAGATTGCACATTTGGCAAAAGGTGTTAAACGAAACTCCCATTCTAGTCAGCAATAGCTCTGTGCACTGAGTGCAGTCCTCTGGGATTGTCCATAATGTCTTTTCAAGTCTTCTAAATGTTTATGCTTTGACAATTACCAACAATAAAAAGGTGAATGACCACCAAGAAATAATAAGATACTACTTTACTTTTGGTTTGGATAGGAGGACAATCCATACTACTACTGTTGCAGGGACAAATCTGCACAAACAGAACTATGGACACTAAATAGTGCATTGTTTATCAATTATAATAGGCGCAGGTAGACTTTCCACATACCTAAGTGATATCAGACTTTGAAGAACCCCCAATCTCCTTACTGACTAGATAGTGTGGCAGAGTCATTTAGCTCCCGAATTCATCGATGATTGATCCCCAATGATGATTATCCAAAGCAGGACAATAGTACAGAGTCAGAGTCCAGAAGTGTCAGAGGCACGGACTCATGCTTGCAAATTGCAAAACCTTTTGCTCATTCACTCTTGACCAAAAACCACAGAGTCTATTTAAGTTTTAAAGCTTTATTAAAAGTAAAAATATTTCTTAAAATCAAGCTTGTCATAAAACATAAATGGTTGATTAAAAATGGAAAAGTGCTTAGTGATTTATTTCACACATTTATTGTGGGCGAGCTGAGCCCTCACCTGGTTTGAACTTTAATTTTTCTTTTTGGTGCTGAATCGTTGGTCACTCCGTCCTAGTGATGATGATTTGTTCTTAGAAGTGAAGCTTCTGTCTGTTATGAGAAAAATGGTGCGTGTTAAAAAGCAAGCATTCATCAGTTGTGCCAAAAAGAGCAGCAAACAAATGTCCCTTTTTCCCTTCCCTGGAAAAAGGGACATTTTTACTTTAGAGTAGACAGTCACAAAGTATTGGATTGGTTTCTGTATTCACATTTCTTCATTCCTAGACAAAATACTAGTGAGTGGTGTATGTCTATGACATCTAACATTCTTAAATGTACTTTGTAGGTGGAACATCTGGTGCTGGGCCCAGCGCGGAGGTGGAGGAGGACACTTCTGGGGAGGAGGCAGTGCAAGTGCCGTACGAAACTGCTGTGTGGGTTGCCACGGTAGTGGCAGGCAGTGGTAAGCTCTTATATTCCTTACTTATTGAGATTGCAGACTGCATAGTGTGCTCTCTGCACGGGTGTAGTATATATGTTCTACAGTTAAGTTACTATACTGTTAAGCAGACTTTCAAATTTAGAACAAAGTTTTTATCAACCAGGTAGTAGCCTCCTCTAAATTTACTTCAACTCAGCGGTGAATTTTTTTTCGAGAATCCAAATCAGATCTGAGATGAACTTGATGGATGGGATGAACGAAAAGCGAAAGAAGGGTGTAAGTAAGTGTGGAAGGACGAGCAAGTTAAAAGTAATGATGACTGACAAAGAAGAATGATACATGTTTGATTGGCGCCTGAGGTGGCTGGGAAGGAATATGATGCATGGCTGGGTGAAGGATGAAGCAAGGATGGGTGGAAGGAGAACAGCCTGGGTGGGTGAAACAGAAACTGTATGTGTGCGCAATATATGCTTTGGTTGAAATTCAAATGCAAGTCAAGCTCGGATGTATGGCTTGCGGTTTCCCAAATAAAAGGAAAAGGTTGTTTTCCCGTGAGAAAACGTAAGGTTTGTCCAGATGAGAGACATGAAGAAGAATGATTGACATATAGTTTGAATGGATGGATGCCTGGATCATGGTACTATCTGACTCTTAGATAGCATATGTGTATCTAGAGAGAGTAGACGGTCACTGGATGAACTAAGTGTTACTTTGAAGCGCATGTAACACCGCACCCGCACGTCTGTCCCAGTGTAGGAAAGGCAAGGAAAAGAAGTTGTAATTTTGTCCGAATACTACCATGAATAGTAGCAGTAGTTTGTATTGCAAGCACAGCATATATCCGGCTATTACGATGGCCACTCACTACCTCTGTTAATAAGTTTAGTAGAACTCGGTCATTCATGTGTGGATGTATCACTGTTCACTCAATAAAAAGCAAAGCACCTAAAGTCATCCCATTTGTAAGCAAATACATACCATGTGCAGTGATAGATAATCAGATTATTTATTTTCTTCATTTTCCTTTTCTAGTATTCATTGGCACTGTAGGGTGAAAGTTAAATTAATTAAGCAGTAGCCCTTGTAACAGAGTATTCTCAGTGCCACGCGTAATAGAAAAGTAAGAGCATCACCACCTGCATGTACTGGACTGGTACAGTAACGCAAGTCTGTCTCACTCATCATGGCAGGCGTCTGTTTTTCTCGGGTGCAAGTTGACTGCACTGGCATTATGCCGGCTTGCAGAAGTTAACGTACCAATTTTTCTAAACAAGAGAGAAGAAGAAGAATAAGACTGGTGTACTGTCATAGTCGACTCTAATGGAGTAAGTCCATAGTGCTCGTAGAATTGATTCCTTAAACTCCCACTAATGTTAGAGCAAGGATGAAGAAGTGGGAGCTTAGATAGATACTGGCCACAATAGTTATGTACTGCGCTTGCAAGTTGCTAGTTCTACTGTGACACTACTTTCTGCTGAATCATTTTGTGTTAATCTTAAAGAGCATTGGTTACAGACTATGTCTTTCTTTCTTCATATAGATGCTCCTTCCAAACCAACATGGAAGGAGCTGGCTAAAAGGGCCCGGCAACGGAGGCTGGAGGCCACTGTCGCCGAATATCGGCGGCTGGTGGCCCAGGAGGAGGAGGACACGCAGAGTACGTCGACAACATCCACGGCGACACCTGCATCCTCCTCCGCGCTCCCTGGGTCAGCCAGTCAGCGCAGCAGGTCTCCAGCGGTACGGAGCTGGGGTACCGCAGCCATCCGCCACCGCCGAGCAGCAAAGAAATCAGCTGCCCCCCACAGCAGGTGCAAGGCACGCGTGCACTGCCTTTCACTTAGGGTGTCCTACCTCGAGCAGGAGCTCCTCAACACCAAAACCCTGCTCGAGACCCTCCGCAAGGAGCATGCCGACCTGGCCCGAAAAGTCAACAGCAGCCAGCAGTAGGAGGAGACTGTCCCTTGCCCCTTTTTTAAAGACTTCTGGGGGGTGGGAATTGGGAGTTGGGTTTTCTACTTTTTTGGACTTAGTTTTCACGGACATTCGTTGGGGTTCGGGAGGGGGGTGGGTTGGGTCTTGCGGGAGATTATTTTTGTTAGGGATATATAAATATACTTTAAACTTTATCTTAGCATACATGTTTTTTACTGTTTTTGAGGCTGGTGAGTGGGGGTTTAACAGTAAGTTTGTTTTCCTGAAACTTAAGTGGCATCTTGATTCAAGTTGTGTAAGTACTAGTAATTGCCCAAATGTTTTCAAAACTAAGTGCCTGTCACAGAATAAGTGAATTCAATAGTCCTAGGACCGTCAGTCTCTCGTCTCTCCTAATACTCCATTATACTACCTCCCCCCAAACGCTTATCTTACCTGTAATTTCTGTTTGGAAATAGGGCTAGGCACAGGGCTGGCTGCATGGGAAATGGCGATTAAGGTTGGCAATTCTGGGCGGATGAAATGTCATTATTGCGGTGGTACTTGTGGTGTTACACAGTGGCAGTTGCAGCATCTGAAAAAAAAGAAAATTAAACCTTGTTTGTCCTTACCATAGCATTAGAACGATACGATAGAGAATATAGCAGGTGACAGTACACTAGAACAGTGCCACAATGTAGCCTAACAAATGGTAAAGTATTGAAAGTATAACTAGTACTTGCGTTGAATTTCTTTGACATTGGCTACTACTACAAGAAATAGTACTGAAGGTGAAGGACACAGCAGCGTAATAATTTGCCACGTCTAGGAGGAGGATGTTCTTGATGATCAATCAAGTTGATGGCGCACATGAAAATCTGCTTTCATTTGCCAATAGTGACTCAGTGTCAAGCTGAGTAAGAATATATCCTCGGATTCCTTCACCAGCCTGTTGCTATGACCTTATCCTCCCCAGCAAGTGTGTGGAATTATTGCTGTCATTTAGTCACACATCAATCAAAACCACACAGCCCGGGGGAAGAGGGTTAGGGTTTGGAAAATGGATGGGAATGGGGGTTTTTGGGAAAGTTTTGTTGAGAGAAGAAAAAAAAAGCACAGCATGGACAAACAATAATTGAAGATAAACAAATCTTTGGGTACAAAGCTATCCATAAATCTTTTAAGTGACATAAAGAAAGTGCATGCACTACTGCATGCATGGTTACTGAAAAGTAAGTAGTACTTTCGACAACCGTGAATGAAAGAATGCGACAGTACAGGGCTGCAGTAATAATTATGCGTTTTCACTTGCCTATCTCTGCACTCAGAGAAACACTTCTTACATTAAATTAGGTTTAAAAAATAGCAGAAGTAAAACCTATAGAATGGCTGTAGGGATGAATTTAGAAGCAGAGATCAAAGAAATGCAGAGTCACACTCATAGAAGTTCACAGCAATAACATTACTTAAAGGATAATTAGAAAAGAACGGATACTGTATCTGTATGTTGTTGTAGTTGTCCTGTTGAATTTGGTAAGTTGCATGCATCCAACCATTCCTCTTATTAGCGGGACTCCTCCATTCCATCTGACACTCCGTCCATCAATGTTGGTGACCAGAAGACACCCTGTCCACTGCCTGCCTGGCGGATGCTGAATTGCGGCTCGCTAATGTGAAGCCTGACTTCATCCTTTTTTTCCCATTGCACAGGCTGAAACCCGGTCTGTAATTATTGATGGAAAAACAGGAATTGATATTAGAACACCACTGACAAATAAATATAAGGTATGTACGCTGTGTAGTGCAAAAAGTCACACTTTGAGTTTCCTAATAGACAGTGCAATATTTTTGAAAGTGCCTACTCTGTCTGAGTCTCCTTTTGAAGGATAAATAAGTATGGGCGAATTAATTTAGCGGATCTTTCCCCTCAAGCTAGGTGTACTGTAAACTGTGTTTTAGAACAAAATTAGACCTTCCCAGCAGTGCTCCCAGACCCTTACTAAACCCAGTCGCAAAAATGTAGAAGACCCCCAATCAGATCTCCAAAAACCGAGGCCTAGTAGAAAATGGTGACAAAACGTACTTTAAAAGTAATGTAGGCCCAAATCCCCCCTTACCCACCATGGATTGTATTCAAACCACTTGCAAGCAAGCAAAATTATCCATACCCAGCATTGCTCCAAGACTCGCAAACCCCCCCACAAACACCAGGAACCCCCACAAACAGCCCCCCGAAAACGGTAGAGTGAGCGAAATCTCAGAAAATGCAAAAACTTTTTCCCCAGGGATTGTCTCCAAAACACTTTCTTTCGGGTATTAGACCTTCCCAGCAATGGCCCCAGAACTGTCAACCCGGGCGAAAACAAGTTTAACCCCCCCAACAAGCCAAAAGGCAAAACCCGGGAAAAGCCACAGTTAAAAAACTTTGGGCCTACCTGGAATTCAGTCCAAATGCGCTCTGCAGCTAGGCCCCAACTCCCCTTTTCCACCATGGATTTCCTGAAAAACAAATACAATCAACATTAGACTGGTCCAGCAGTGCTCCCAGACCCTAAAACCCACCCACAAACACCCGGAACCCCCCAAACAGCACCTCAAAGACAAGCAAGTCAGCAAAAACGCAAAAAAAATTCACCTCTGATTTTGTCCAAACCACTTTTATCCGGTATTAGACATTCCCAGCAATGGCCCCAGACCCCTGCAGCCACCCGCAAAAAAGCAGAACACCCCCAAACAGGCAAAAAGCAAAAATGGGCCTACTACCTTCAATTCTGTCCAAATACGCTGTGCAGGTAGGCCCTAACTCCCCTTTTCCACCATGGATGTCCTGAAAAACAAAATGCAATCAACATTAGACTGTGCCAGCAGTGCTCCCAGACCCCAAAACCCACCCACAAACACCCGGAACCCCCCTAAACAGCACCTCAAAGACAAGCAAGTCAGCAAAAACGCAAATAAAATTCACCTCCGATTTTGTCCAAACCACTTTTATCCGGTATTAGACATTCCCAGCAATGGCCCCAGACCCGTCAACCCAGGCAGAAAGAAGTAGAAGACCCCCAAACAGCCAAAAAGGAAAACTACAAAAATGGGGACTTGGAAAATTTCAGGCAAATTTCCTAAATCACTCCACGCGCGCTCTGCAGCTAGGCCCTAACTCCCCTTTGCCACCATGGATTTGCTTCAAACCTCTTGCAATCAAAAGTATCCATACCCAGCATTGCTCCAAGACCCCAAAACCCACCCCAAACACCATGAACCCCCCCCAAACAGGCACCCAAAAACACGAAAGAGAGCGAAAACTATAAAAAGTGAAAAACGTTTTCATCATGTATTTTATCCAAAACACTTTTATCCGGTATTAGACCTCCCCAGCAATGGCCTCAGACCCGTCAACCCAGGCGGAAACATGTAGAAGACCGCCAAACAGCCAAAAAGTAAAACTACAAAAATGGGGACTGAAATTTTCAGGCAAATTTCCAAAATCACTCCGCGCGCGCTCTGCAGCTAGGCCCTAACTCCCCTTTGCCAGCATGGATTTGCTTCAAACCTCTTGCAATCAAAAGTATCCATACCCAGCATTGCTCCAAGACCCCAAAACCCACTCCCAAACACCAGGAACACCCCCAAACAGGCCCCCCAAAACACGAAAGGGAGCGAAAACTATAAAAAGTGAAAAACTTTTTTCACCATGTATTTTATCCAAAACACTTTTATCCGGTATTAGACCTCCCCAGAAATGGCCCCAGACCCGTCAACCGAGGCGGAAACAAGTAGAAGACCGCCAAACAGCCAAAAAGCAAAACTACAAAAATGGGGACTGAATTTTTCAGGCAAATTTCCAAAATCACTCCGCGCGCGCGCTCTGCCGCTAGGCCCTAACTCCCCTTTGCCAGCATGGATTTGTTTCAAACCTCTTGCAATCAAAAGTATCCATACCCAGCAGTGCTCCCAATCCCCAAAACCCACCCACAAACACCCGGAACCCCCCCAAACAGCACCTCAAAGACGAGCAAGTCAGCAAAAATGGTAAAAAAATTCACCTCCGATTTTGTCCAAACCACTTTTATCCGGTATGAGACATTCCCAGCAATGGCCCCAGACCCCTGCAGCTACCCGCAAAAAAGCAGAACACGCCCAAACAGGCAAAAAGCAAAAATGGGCCTACTACCTTCAATTCTGTCCAAATACGCTGTGCAGGTAGGCCCTAACTCCCCTTTTCCACCATGGATTTCCTGAAAAACAAATGCAATCAACATTAGACTGTACCAGTAAGTATGGGCGAAATTTGCGAATTTGAGTTTCACGAATTCGCGCGAAATCGAATTTGCAATCTGCAAAATCCGCGAATTCGTGCGAATTTGCAGATTTTTGTTTTTTTGCGTGTTCGCGGGGTTTTTTGCGTGTTCGCGGGGCTTTTTGCATGTTCGCGGGCCGCTTGCATGGCGAAGTTACCCATGCAGTCGTTTATGGGCACAGCACCCTCTGGTTCACCACTGACACCCTCTGGTTCATCACTGCCACCCTCTGGTTCACCACTGCCACCTTCTGGTTCACCCCTGCCACCCTCTGGTGCACCACTGTCACCCTCTGGTTCAGCACTGCCACTCTCTGGTTCACCCCTGCCACCCTCTGGGTCAGCACTGTCACCCTCTGGTTCACCACTGCCACCCTCTGGTTCACGACTGCCACCCTCTGGTTCATCACAGCACCTCTGGTTCACCACTGCCACCCTCTGGTTAACCACTGTCACCCTCTGGTTAACCACTGTCACCCTCTGGTTCACCCCTGCCACCCTATGGTTCACCACTGCCACCCTCTGGTTCATCACAGCACCCTCTGGTTCACCCCTGCCACCCTCTGGCTCAGCACTGTTACCCTCTGGTTCACCACTGCCACCCTCTGGTTCACGACTGCCACCCTCTGGTTCATCACAGCACCTCTGGTTCACCACTGCCACCCTCTAGTTAACCACTGTCACCCTCTGGTTCAGCACTCCACCCTCTGGTTCACCACTGCCATTCTTTGGTTGACCACTGCCACCCTCTAGTTCACCCATGCCACCCTCTGGTTCCCCACTGCCACCCTCTGGTTCACCCCTGCCACCCTCTGGTTCACCACTGCCACCCTCTGGTTCAGCACTGCCACCCTCTGGTTCACCCCTGCCACCCTCTGGTTCACCCCTGCCACCCTCTGGTTCACCACTGCCACCCTCTGGTTCACCACTGCCACCCTCTGGTTCACCACTGCCACCCTCTGGTTCACGACTGCCACCCTCTGGTTCATCACAGCACCTCTGGTTCACCACTGCCACCCTCTGGTTAACCACTGTCACCCTCTGGTTCAGCACTGCCACCCTCTGGTTCAGCACTGTCACCCTCTGGTTCACCACTGCCACCCTCTGGTTCACGACTGCCACCCTCTGGTTCATCACAGCACCTCTGGTTCACCACTGCCACCCTCTGGTTAACCACTGTCACCCTCTGGTTCAGCACTGCCACCCTCTGGTTCACCACTTCCACTCTCTGGTTCACCACTGCCACCCTCTGGTTCACCCATGTCACCCTCTGGTTCCCCACAGCCACCCTCTGGTTCACCCCTGCCACCATCTGGTTAATCACTGCCACCCTCTGGTTCACCCCTGCCACCCTCTGGTTCACCCCTGCCACCCTCTGGTTCAGCACTGCCACCCTCTGGTTCACCCCTGCCACCCTCTGGTTCAGCACTGCCACCCTCTGGTTCAGCACGGTCACCCTCTGGTTTACCCCTGCCACCCTCTGGTTCATCACTGTCACCCTCTGGTTCATCACTGCCACCCTCTGGTTCACCACTGCCACCCTCTACCGAGACCTTTTGTGACGCAGCGGCAGCACAAAAGATGCGCCATGCTGCTGGGTATTAACAATGTGACGCATCTCTCTGTGAGATGCGTCACGTTGTAAAGCCCTGCGCCATCAGGAGGCGTTCCGACTCAGCCTCCTAAAAGTGGCTGAGTGAAATCTACAAGATTTCACTCAGTCACTTTTAGGCCAATGCTGCGTCAAAGCCCTGCGCCTGCTTGATGCAGGCGCAAGGCTTGATGCAGCATTGGGGAGATAGGCCCCCCCAGAGCATTGCTGGAGCTGCGTCGCAAGCACGACGTAGCTCCAGCAATGCGCTGCTTTTACGGCACAGATCCGTGACGCATATGTGCCATTTTTGCCACATGGTACGCCGCATTGTAAATGCGGCGCACCATGGGTGACGGAGCTGCGGCGCACAATAACTGGCGCATTCCTGGGTATGCTCCAGTTATTGTAAATCTGCCCCTATACATTTAGCCAACGAGGGAGCACTTACTGATTAGACAGTAGAAAGTACTCCAGTTGAGTAGAGGTATTGCACAAAAAGGTGGCATCTTCGTGGACAAACATGAAGGGCAGGATTCATTCTGCCCCCTGTTAGACTCGTTTTTTGTGCCCTTCTGCCCTCTGTTAGACTCGTTTTTCCCTTGTTTTTGTGCCCTTCTGCCCTCTGTTAGACTTGTTTTTCCCTTGTTTTTCTGCCCTTCCGCCCCCTGTTAGACTCGTTTTGTGTGCCCTTGTGCCCTCTGTTAGACTAATGTTTCCCTTGTTTTTCTGCCCTTCTGCCCTCTGTTATACTCGTTTTTTGTGCCATTCTGCCCTCTGTTATTCCCTTGTTTTTGTGCCCTTCTTCCCACTGTTAGACTAATTTTTTGTGCCCTTCTGCCCTCTGTTAGACTCATTTTTGTGCCTTTCTGCCCCGTTAGACTCGTTTTTTGTGCCCTTCTGCCCTGTGTTAGGCTCGTTTTTCCCTTGTTTTTCTGCCCTTCTGTCCTCTGTTAGACTGGTTTTTTGTGCCCTTCTGCTCTCTGTTAGACTCGTTTTTCCCTTGTTTTTCTGCCCTTCTGCCCTTTGTTAGACTGCTTTTTGTGCCTTTCTGCCCTCTGCATCACCACATCATCACTCAGCGCTACTACAGCATCACTCAGCTCCACCACAGCACCACTCAGCACCACCACAGCATCACTCAGCACCACCACAGCATCACTCAGCACCACCACAGCATCACTCAACACCACCACAGCACCACTCAGCACCACCCCAGCATCACTCAGCACCATCCCAGTATCACTCAGCACCACCACAGCACCACTCAGCATCACCACAGCACCACTCAGCACCACCACAGCACCACTCAGCGCCACCCCGCATCAATCTGCACAACCATTCAATAACAACTGGTTCAAATATGTTCTCTCAATGTTTCAAACTTTATTACAAATGTCACAAAAAGATGTTAATATTTCACTTCTGTTCTTGGATTTTCGTCACAATAAAATACACTGAACATAATCTTCACAAAAGTTATTTACAAAAGTTTAAGCTATTGCCATTATAAGTTAAAATCACTTTTATGTAAGTATTCATTATTTAAAAAAATTAAAAGCCATTGTAATTTGTAATATCAATACAGCTAAGTCACGTAAATACAAAACATGCGAGACCTATTGCATTGCAAATGCTTGTTTGTACTTTGTCATCTACGAGATCTTTGCAATGTTTCAAAAGAGAGAAAGAGAGCGAGATAGAGAGCGAGAGAGGGAGGGAGAGAGAGAGTGAAAGAAAGAAAGAAAGAACGAAAGAAAGAAAGAAAGAAAAAAGAAAGAAAGAGTGAGAGAAAGAAAGAAAGAGAGAGATAGTCAGAGAAAGAGCAAGAAAGTGAAAGTGAAAGGGGGAGAAAGGGAAAGAGAGGGAGAGAAAGAGAAAGAGAGAGTAAGAGAGAGAGGGGAGAGAAAGAAAGAAAGAAAGAAAGAAAGAAACAAAGAAACAAACCAACAAACAGGGAGAGAGAGAATGATAGAGAAAGAAAGAGAGAGACAGCGAAAGAGCAGGAAAGTGAAAGAGAGAAAGAGAGGGAGAAAGGGAGAGAGAGAGGGAGAAAGAAGAGGAGAGAGGGATCGAGAGAGAGAAAGAGGGAGAGAGAAAGAGAGAACGAGAGAGAAAGAAAGAAAGAGACAGAGAAAGAGCAAGAAAGTAAAAGAGAGAGAGAAAGAGAGAGAGAGACATGGAAAGAGAGAGAGAAAGAGATAAAGACACACAGAGAGGGAGAGAGAGAGAGAGGATGAGAGAGAGAAAGAGAAAGAGAGAGAAAGAGGGAGAGTGAGAGAGAAAGAAAGAGAGAGCGAGAAAGAGAGGATGTGAGAGAGAGAAAGAAAGAGAGGGAGATAGAGAGAAAGAGAGAGAAATACGGAGAAAGAAATATAAGCAGAGAAAGAGGAAGAACTTGAAAGAGAGAGAGAAAGAGATAAATAGAGCAAGAAAGGAGAGGGAGAGAGATAGATAGAGAGAAAGAGAGAGAAAGAGAGGGAGAGAGCGAACGAGAGAAAGAAAGAGAGGCCGGATCTCTGAAGGGCCCGATTCCTGAGTTGCCCCTACAGAACATACAGCTTTTTATTTTTAGCAAAAGGCATATGAAAATTGTGCTGTAAAGGTCTCTTTTAGTTTAACCCCTCCTGACAACTCAAAATGGGTGTATTTGCCATCCTCTCCCTTCTTCCTGTTTTTTATATCTGTAAGTGCTTCCTGATGAGGTTTAATTCCTGGGACAGGTGCCTCGTTGCCTACTTGTAACTATTCTCTGACCCTGCTTCAAGGGTCAGAGCAGGGTCAGAGAATAGTTGCAAGTAGGCAACGAGGCGCCAGGAAGCACTTAGCAGCAGGTGCCCAAGTTGAAGTTAATTTCTTTGTAACCCTTTTGTAAAAGGTTACAAAGAAATTAGGTTCAACTTTTGCACCTGCTGCTGTAACCCTTGCTTGGCCGAAAATTCGTCCCCGCTGCTTCGCGGATTTTACCGCGATTTCGCGAGATTCGAGGATGGCGAAATCGCGGAAAATCCGCAAATTCGCCCGCGAAACGGATTTTACGCCCACCCTTATCTACCAGCAGTGCTCCCAGACCCCAAAACCCACCCACAAACACCCGGAACCCCCCCAAACAGCACCTCAAAGACAAGCAAGTCAGCAAAAACGCAAAACAAATGTCACCTCCGATTTTGTCCAAACCACTTTTATCCGGTATTAGACATTCCCAGCAATGGCCCCAGACCCCTGCAGCCACCCGCAAAAAAGCAGAACACCCCCAAACCGGCAAAAAGCAAAAATGGGCCTACTACCTTCAATTCTGTTCACATACGCTGTGCAGGTAGGCCCTAACTCCCCTTTTCCACCATGGATTTCCTGAAAAACAAATGCAATCAACATTAGACTGTGCCAGCAGTGCTCCCAGACCCCAAAACCCACCCACAACAACCTAAAAGCCCGCTAAACAGCACCCCAAAGACAGGCAAGGGATCAAAAGCGCAAAATCTTTTTCTGCTCCGATTTTCTCCAAACCACTTTTATCCGGTATTAGACCTTCACAGCAATGCCCCAGACCCGTCAACTCACCCGCAAAGAAGTAGAACACCCCCACAAGTGCAGAGTCTTTCTTCATTGGGCGTAATCCAGCCATCTGCTTTGAGGGAAATAGGAGTCTGGATGAGGAGGATAGAGGAGCATGTTCCTGTGAACTTGTGAACCTGAGGAATGCAGACTGCGGCACCTTCAAATCAATAAGCAAATAAGTGAAGACAGTTCTGCTGATGGGCTTGTTTTTGTGATTAGGTGATTAAAGTTTTTTTTTTTTTAGATTTTGCAAAACAAAGAAAGACAGACACACAGGAATAAAAGTGAATAGGGACGAAAAAGAAAGTTAGTGATTCATTGACTCATTTTCAGGGCTCTGTGTCAGGGAAGAAGAGCTCGTCCTCAAACTCTGCTAATTCAGACGGGAGTAGGTCAGTTAACAGGGAAGAACTTCCCTCATCTAAGTTGGTGTCCTCCTCGTCTTCTTCCTGCGTGCATTCTCGTATTTTGTAATTTGGTGGTATGAAGTGCTGATTCATCTTGATCATTGTTAACCTCTCCACATTTTTGGGCAAGAGGCGGGTCCTTTTGGAAGTTACAGTGCCACCAGCAGCACTGAAAACACGTTCAGAAGACACGCTTGCGAGTGGGCAAGACAAGTAATTTATAGCCAGGTTGGTGATCTCTGGCCACACATCTCTTTTCCCATGCCAATACGCCAATGGGTCATGAGGAACATGGACCTCTGTTGAGTCATTCAGATAGGCCTGCACCATCGACTGAAGGTTCTCCAGGGTTCCTCCACTTTGCTTACTTTTTTCTGGGACCATTTGAGAAGCAAACCCAAGCTGAGTTAGCCAATCCTCTTCTTCACACAATATTACTGTTGTGTCTGGTGCAGATTATATGGTTGCTGGTGTCGTTAATGGCTGAGAGAGAAAATCACTCACTTCTGCCACAGATGCAGAAGTGGATTTTTTTGACTGCGGATGGCCTGCTGATGCTGATGTACTGCCTTTTTCTTCAATTTCCTGCCGTTCTCTTTCAAACTGAGTGGCTGACACAGCTAGCCAATGTTTGTACTTTGTAACATCTGCGTCATCAAAAGGAAAGAATACTCTGCCTGCCACTGCCTTTTTGTACCGTGGATCCAGAATAGTAGCACAAAGGTAATGCTGTTGTGTGTGGATCATTTCAAGACGATCATCGCGAAGTAGGCGGTGTAATAACTTCTCCGCCAACTCAAATGCATCTTCCTTTCCATCTTTTTCAAACTTACAATACACAGCCTTCAGTTGGTGCTCTAGCATGCGCAACAATGGGATAGCTTTTCCAAAATTACAGTCCTCCCTGCTGACTGCACGCGTGAAGACCTCAAAAGGACAAAGCATGTCTGTCAGGCTTTTAACTAGCTCCCATTGCTCCACCTGTATCCTCATGTCTATCATAGGTGTACCCAGTTAAAAAAAATACTGATCGACTACCGCATACTGCTCATACAGACGCTCAAGCATGTAGAAGGTTGAGTTCCAACGTGTTGCCACCTCCTGGATGAGTGCTTTCACTGGCACTTTACGTTCATGTTGCAGGCACCTCAGCTGCTTCCGTGCCTTAAAAGAATGGTTGAAATGTGTGCACATTCTTCGGCAGGTGGTCAGTAACTCGGAGACTGGACTTACTTCACTCAAGAATTTTTTAACAACCAGGTTTATACAGTGCGCCAAACACGGCACTCTGAAATAGTTGCCAATATCCATGGCCTTAACTACATTGGCGCCATTATCCGTTGAAACATAACCAATCGTGCGTTTTCTTGGGGACAGCCATTCAAAGACCTTTGTGTTAAACTCATGCAAAATGTTTTCTCCTGTATGACTTTTCTCCATGGCAAACATGGCTATTGTTGCATGTTTGAGAGCAGCTTTATAAACTTTGTCCGTGTCAACACCTGCATTTATCTTTGCTTTTACCCCTGAAAAAGAGACCCAGTGTGCAGTGATGCACATGTAATCAGTGGCTGCGCAACTGGTCCACATGTCTGTTGTCATATGTATAGTGTGAACAGCACTCTTCTGCAAAGCTGCCCCAATCACCTCCAGCACATCTTCATGTAGTGCTGGAACCACAACTCTGGCAAAATAGAACCGTCTAGGAACCTTCCATTTGGGGCAGAGCGTTGCCACCATTTAGAAAAAAAACCCACCCCTTCCACAAAAGAAAAAGGGAGAAGGTCCAGCGCTAGCATTTTAGCCAGCTTAGTGTTATACAGACGCGCCGTTGGGTGGTTGCGTTCAAATGGCGCATCTGAAAACAACATGCTTCTAATGGTGGGCTGGACCATTGTACGGGATGATGATGACTTCTTCGACCCAGTTACGCTCAGTGATGATGAACTTTTTCACATTGGTGTCTCACTCTCTCCCACACTCTTAGTTTGGCTCATATATCTTGCAGGGGGTGTGCTGCTGACAGGGGTACTGGGTGTAACTGAAGAAATGTTTGACGCTTCTTCCTCCTCGTCATCAGCAGATGAAACATAAACGGATACAATTTGTTGACTTGCAATTCGGTCTGCCTTGATCTCCCTTAGGTGCGCATGCCATTTGACAGTGTGCTGTCTCTCAAGATGACCTCTCTGGCCTCCGGTACCATAGTTGGTACCAAGCTTACCACGACTAACTCGAACTTTACAAATGGTACAAATAGCTATGTTTTCCCTTGTTGGGCTAACACTAAAGAAGTCCCAAACTGCGGACTTCAAATGTCTGTGGGGGGGCGGAGGAGGCCATACCGGGAATGCTGCTAATGCCAGATGAACTGAAGGATGTGTGTTGCAGAAATTTAGTATGTTGTGCACTTACAGCACCACTAATTGAGGAAATGGAGGTCGAGGTGGATGGAGGTCCCTTCTGGTGAGAAAATATGGAAGCTGTAGGTGGTGGTGTACTAGTTAACTGCATTCGTGGTGGTCCCATTGCCACGTCGCCATCATCACGCTCAGCAGCATTTCGGGATAGGGTAAAAATGTCTGTTTGCTGCATGCCCGCTGAGGCTGGAGAGACGTCTATGATGACTGCGTCGTCGTCGTGAGAGTCTTCATCAGCAGGAGTATACGCCACTTCTTGTTCAGCGTCATCATCACACTCCATAACTCTGAGACTTTCGGGGACCTTCCTTTTACGCTTAGCTACCTTTGTCAGATCATGGTGTGCCTCACTCTCAGACAGGCCTGGTCGTTCCCAATTTTCATCCATATCATCAGAAGGAAGGGGGCTTGAAGAACATGTAGACACCATCCTTGATCTTTTCCTTGCTGGGGATCTGGAAGACAATGAATCATCAGGAGGAGTGGCTTCCTCATATGATACCTCGGCTTGAATGTCGATTTCCTGATGTGCCCCTACTTCGGGAGGAACAACTATTGTGGGCCCTTGTGCCTCTCCATGCACCTCTGCTTGCGCCTCTCTTTGCGCCGCCTCTCCTTCCACATGTACTTGGGCTTGTACTACTTGCACATGTGGTTGTTGTTGCGGCTGTGGTTGTTGAACACTCGTCAGATGAGTTACAACAACCTGTGTTGATTGAGGGATGCTGCTACTTTCTTGCGATGAGCCAACATCACTGCTCGATGGTGATGGAACAACTATACTGGCTGCCTCTGCAGCACTCAAGGGCTTGGACCTAAGTTGGCGTGGTGGTGGTGGCACTGAGCCCAATGGAGCGGAGGTGCTGCTCCCAGCTTGGTCACCAGCAGACACCGCTGCTGCTGCAGGCGTACTTTTTTTTCCAAAAAATGCGGCGGTCGGCACACCAGTCTCCTTGGTAAGTGGCGCCACTTGCTTCTTCTGCTCCTTACTGGCAACTTTCTTGCTAGAGGAGCTACAGGCAACTTTTTTTGGGGCCATCTTCTTCAGATGTCAGAACAGCAGGCCGCAGTTGCACAAGTTGCAGAGTTGTCTGTGGCCACACGTGACGTTGTGCTGCACACTCCACAGCAGGACTTCTTCCTGGCACTGATGAGGAACGATGAGGCTGATGATTCGTCTTTCTGCACCTAAAAGCAAACGAAGCCAGAGGAACATCAGTTAAATAAATGTTGCATATGTAGCGCTTCAATTAATAGTTTGCAAGTAAGCATTTTTATTATACCCACCCCCCCAAAATGGAAAGACCAATAAAATGCACCAGTGACAGAGTACCCCTGGGCATAATGGATGAAAGCATGTCAGACTGGGTGCAGGCCTATGGCACAACAAAGCATACTGCCTGGCTTCAAAATGGCCCCTAGACCCCCACCACATGGCCAGGCCCTGCCTGTACCAGTCCTCAAAATGGCCCCCACCCACATGGCCATGCCCCACCAACACCCCAAAAAATCGAAAAACACACACAAATCACCACAATCCAATGCCATCCATGCCCTCCATGATGTTTACATTAAAGAGACCCCACAGAAAGACTCAGTCCATGCACCACTGAGTACCCCTGGGCAAAAGGCCCCAACAACAGCCCAAAAATCGAAAAAAACACAAAAATCACCACAATCCCATGCCATCCATGCCCTCAATGATGTTTACATTCAAGACACCCCACAGAAAGACTAGGCCCATGCACCACTGAGTAACCCTGGGCATAATGGATGAAAGCAAGGCACATTGGATGCAGGCCTATGGCACAAAGCACACTGCCTGGATTCAAAATGGCCTCTAGACCCCCACCACATGGCCAGGCCCTGCCTGTACCAGTCCTCAAAATGGCCCCCACCCACATGGCCATGCCCCACCAACACCCCAAAAAATCGAAAATCACACAAAAATCACCACAATCCAATGCCATCCATGCCCTCCATGATTTTTACATTAAAGAGACCCCACAGAAAGACTCAGTCCATGCACCACTGAGCACCCCTGGGCAAAAGGCCCCAACAACAGCCCAAAAATCAAAAAACACACACAAATCACCACAATCCCATGCCATCCATGCCCTAAATCATGTTGAAATTCAACAAAACAGTTGTATCATGCACCCATAACTAACCCTGGTCCTACTGGATACTACTGTGGCTACCCACAATATTTTTTATTTAATGTTCTGAAAAAGTTCCAAAATTGTAGTTGCAGCAACTGTAATGCCCCAAACAAACTTACTTGTGAAATTTCTAATCCAAAAGTGATCCAAAGAGGGTCAAAAAGGCCTCAAATCCGAATATCCAGCAGCATCCACAAAAAGTAATCCTTCCAGGTCAAGATCCAAATAAAAGTGACCAGCACATGAAGAAAGCACTGGGACGAGCTTGCTGGACAGGAACAGGAAGTTGGAGACTGTGGGGCACTTCCTTCCTCCCACCCCCCCCCCCTCCAAAATGGACTCCTTGCAAAAAAAGTGCAGGCAAATGTCAACCTGAGGAGTTATTCTGATAAAAATCATCATTTTCAGACGGTTTATGCTGACTGCTGGTGGATTTCTTGTGCGAAATTGCAAATTTTGCAATTTCGCAATTGCGAGATTGTCACTGCCCGCCGCATCTACGTGTTCGCAAGTGTTTACTCCCGCGATGCGTGATCACGGGCCTTTATGACGTACTCGCGTTGACAAACTCTCGCTGTGCAAGGTGGCAAGCCGCGATGACGTAATCGCGGTCGACAAACTCCCGCGGGATCCCGCAGCAAGATCCAAAATGGCGCAGCACACGCAAACATGGAAAAAAACAACTCTTCAAACGCTGAATGACGGTAAGTGAACGCCGCTCGCCGCAAAATTGTATAATATTCTATTTGTCAAGCGCGACCGAGCAAAAAAATTCGCTTTGTGCGAATTTGTTTGCGGATTGCGAATTTGCCGAAAATCTGCAAAATCCGCGACCGGAACGGATTTTACGCCCATACTTAGTAGTGAACCAGTTCACATCAGTCTTAATAACATATACTTCCATGAGTACAGTTCTAACTTCATGCCAAATTTGGTGAACTCCAGTTTTTATGTATTGAGGGGAAAATAATTGGAATTAAAAAGAGAAATGGCATATTTAGGACTTATTCATCTTCTTGGCCCCCGCAGCACTGACGTGACTGAAACCGCCAAGGACCCAGATTGGAAGTTCTGCTTCGTGCAGATTTGTCGAATGGTACCAAAGGTATTAGGAAAAATAAACACTCCCTGTGGTCAACCACACATTGTGTATGGTTTACAGCTGTGCTCATTGGGTGTGGGCACCCGTAAGGGATTGGGCAGAGAGCCTGGCCAGAGGTCAGACCTTGCAGCCAAACCCCTGAAATGTATGCCACCCGGCTGTACGCAGCAGGATTTGGCCATCCAGGAGTGTTGGGCACAGTAGGGGTGAAGCTTTAAGGTGCACTGAGGTGCTGTAAAACAATGGTAAAAAGATATCAATAAAATTTAGGTTGGGGCCCTACGGGATAGGTGTTCGGCAGAGGGTTGGATGCATGCAGATGGAGAGTTGGTCACCCCAGGGGGATTAGCTGTCTGCTTATGCCCTCACATAGTACATAACTCATAACATGCTAAATGAATTAATTGATGACTGCCAAAATCTAAATCACGCTCAAAGTCCGGGTATAGAGCGGCAGTATGTGGGACTCAGTGTGTAAGTGGCTGCACGGGTGAGTTAAGCAATGTGTGAGTGCTTGTATGGATGCGTGAATGGATATGTAAGTGGTTGTCTGGATGTGTGAGTGAATGGCTGTGTTGAGAGACTGTATGGGTGAGTGAGTGGGTGTGTAAGTCACTTTAGGTAAATAAGTGGGGGTGTGAGTAGTTGTATGACAGGATATCAATCACATTTGTGACGGAGTATCCCATCTGCCAAGTTCTAAATCAGACCCTGAGTTTGGTGATGGAGTGGCAAAATGTGTGAAAGTGTGGCGCCGCGGCCAGGGCGACTGACGCTGGAATCTGGGGACCACGTTTCGTTCCCCGGCTCAGGCGGCAGGTTAGCCCAGCACCATGTGACTCTGGGCAATAGCTCGCTTAATCTTCCCGATGGCCCCCAGTGCCTAGAGACCCTTACGGGTGATTGTGCGCTTTACAAATGTGGACTTTACTTTACTTTACATTTTTAAGTTATATTTGTTGGTTCAATAAATTAAACTACTAACATCTTGGAGATTGCACAGTTTTGTGCATGTACAATATGCAATATGCTTTACTGAGAATAGCAATAGTAGTTAAGGAGAATTTATGTTGTTGCATTGGTATTACTACCCTGTTCTCTTTACATCTACAGTGGCGGCTATTTTTTTCTTGTTATCAATTTAAAAATTATTGGCCAGCATTGACTTTCTGCCAGAGTTTCCTCTACCATCGACATCTACATTAAGTAATACAAGTTTACCACATAAACACTGTACCAGAGGTACTGACATGAGTTGCTGTATCATTGATTCTTGGATCATGTTATACTGACTAAGGCCACAAATATCAAATGCTTGGCCCTTTAAAGAACCAGTTCAATCTCTTGTGAGGTGTTGACAGATACAAAGTTTGCATAAGGAAGCATACGTTGCAGACTGATGTTTACCAAGTGTGGGTTTTCAGATTATGAAAATCTGCCAGGAAGTCCGAGACCCAAGTGTAGAAAGATCTGAGAATCAATTCTAGATTGGAAATGAGTTTCATTGTACAGATTTCTGTAATTAAAAAACAGAGCAGTGTGTGGTTGCTGTACCTGGCAGCAAGGAACGTCTGCTGTGGTGCTGTATCTGTAACAGGTATACCAGGTTGATGCTAATCTTTATTTCCTCTGAAGTGAGGAGGGGCCGATGGAGGAAGAAGGAGACTGTTGTTGTTTAAATGATATGAATGATGTGATGATAAAACGTTATATATTTTCAATCTTAATCTATATAGTACAGGTATTAATGTTCAAGTGTTGCATTTTGCACTCAATGGTGTTCCGGCTAACATTTTTAATATAAAAATAAAACATAGGGCAACACAGTATTCCAAGGAAACTGGATTTATCTTAGAAAATGTATGGACTCCCTCTGAAATGTGTAAATATTCTCCCTCCCTCTCTCTTTCTTTCTCTCTCTCTCTCTCTCTCTCTCTATGTATATATATATATATATATATATATATATATTCACTGAAAAAACCATAGGTTATAGACCATATATAGTTAGGAATTAGCATTTACAAAACCTTGAAAATTCACTGAAAAAACCATAGGTTATAGACCATATATAGTTAGGAATTAGCATTTAAAAAACCTTATTTTACTCACACAAAACCATTGAAATTCCATATATAGTTAGTTGCACTAACTATATATTGCGCACCCGCAATCCACTGCTGATGATGTCACATATTACATCATTCATGACATGGTCAGTGACATCACTGATGACATCACTGATGACATCTCAAATGACATCACTGATGACATCACTGATGACAACATCCAGTGACTATGTTTCTGTAAATTTAAAATATGTCTTACATATTGAAGAATGAGTGGATGTATAAGTGTCTGGACGAAGGATTTAGTAGGTGCATGACTGAATGTATGAGTGAGTGATTAAATGTGTCTCACTGAGTGCATGGGTTAGTGACTAAACTGTCTTAATTTGTGCATCATTATGTCTGTTGTTCTGTAAACTGCTGCATGTGTTGATCAGTAGCTATATGAGTAACTATATGGGTTATTGATTGATTGCCCAAGTATTTGCATGGGAGACTGAGTGTGTGTGTGGCTGGATGGGAGGTGTGTGACTCTGTACAGATCAATGTGTACTTGTATCAATGATTGTATAAGAGAGTAAGTATGTGTTAGTATATGGTTGAAAACGTAAGGTGCTCTATGTTTAACTGTATAGAGTAGAAAATGGAAGTGTGATTGATTCTTTACAGGACTGACTAGGTGTGTGAGTAACTCCATGGATGAGTGGCAGAGTGTGAGTGTCTGTATAGGTGTATGAGTGCATATGATTGTGTTGTAAACATGAGTGATTGTATGTATGAATGATTGTATGGGTGAATGAGTGAATGTGTGTGTAGACGTAGGAATCAGTGAGTACGTATGTAGTAACTAGTATTGGTGTGTCAATGGTTTCAAAAATTATACTCTGTTTTTAACACTGGGTGAAACAGAGGTTATATTAAAATGTGAGGAGATGCATTGTATTGTCACATGAATGATATCATCAGTGATGTGATCATTGATGTCAAGTGAGATGTCATCAGTGATGTCATTTGAGATGTCATCAGTGATGTCATCAGTGATGTCACTGACCATGTCATGAATGATGTAATATGTGACATCATCAGCAGTGGATTGCGGGTGCGCAATATATAGTTAGTGCAACTAACTATATATGGAATTTCAATGGTTTTGTGTGAGTAAAATAAGGTTTTTTAAATGCTAATTCCTAACTATATATGGTCTATAACCTATGGTTTTTTCAGTGAATTTTCAAGGTTTTGTAAATGCTAATTCCTAACTATATATGGTCTATAACCTATGGTTTTTTCAGTGAATTTCAATGGTTTTTTAATAGCAAATATCATAAGCTGTCGAATGTCAAGTACGTGGTAAGAATTTTTTTTTTCGTGTTTATGCACACTGATCTGCTTTGATTGCTGCTCCCCACCCCTCATTTCTATTAGGAGTACTCTCTCTTTGCAGATAGTGAAGGGTAGTTAACGCAGCCCTTTCCCCCTTTGTAATCCGTCGTGCCTGCTTCTCTCTCCATTTGATTGATTGTTCTCTTTGGTTCATTCTCTATTTACAAACAAGCACAGAGTCGCAATACTCTGTTTAGTCTTTGCAGATAGCGAAAAATCGTGTAAAAAAACAAAAGGAATCGAGCAAAATCAGTAGGCCACTAATGGGATCTCTTTTGACCTCGCTAAAATAGAAACATTAGGAACAACCTGTTGAAAATAGCAATGCGTATGTATATAAGCGGCGTTCATTTGTGTTCACAGTACCCCTTGTTGATTGTTTCAATCGAGCATTGAATTGTTCGAAGTTAATTCTCTTAACGATCTTCTCTACCTGCAAACGAGGAAGAATAGGAATATTCTATCTCCCTTTGCAGATAGTGAAGGGTAGGTAACGCAAGCCTTTAACACGTCGTACCTATTTCATTCCTCATTGATTGATTGATTGTCCGAACATTGACTGTTTGGGAATTAGTTCTTTTTGGAGGTATTCCCTGTTTGCAAATAAACGTAGGAAAATCTTTGCAAGTAGTGAAAGGGTACGTAATGCGGACCGTTCTCCCCCGTTGTAATCTGTCATGCCTATCTACTCCCCACTGATTGATGCACCTTTTTCACCCGGACCATTTACTAGAGATACGTCATCTGGCCCGACCAGAGAGCACCCCTAGTGAAAAGGACATATGCAATAATAACGAAGTGATCACTGTATCCTGTTAACAGAAACTTTACCATGAAACAACCTGGAAAGAAAAAAATAGGAAAACGAAAATCAGTAGGCCACTGATGAACATGAACTTTTATTAAACAACGAACAAAGAAACGATAACATAACGTAATGATAAAACCTATTAATGTCCTAGAAACAAGAAAACGTTAAAACTATGCCAGTGGTGAGAGACCAGAAAAACAGTAAGAGAAACCAAATCACCCCTCGCTGTCCCACCGCCTGCCACGCCAAAAAAATCGATAGACTAGGGAAAATGCAAGTCAGTAGAACATCCACCCCCACTCTGGAAACTTCCAAGGTGGGGCAGGGTTCCGGCTACGCCCAGCCGGGAGCAGCCCATATAAGGCAGGTCCTGCTGCCACGCCTCGGCCAGGAGATCCTAACGTAGGGTGTAGCCGGAGGAGAGGCCGAGACCAGCGGGACCCGGCCAGGGGATTGCCTTTACAACGCTGAACAGTTGCAGGGGGGGGGGAATGTCTCCTCGACCCTCCCCTCTCTCTCCCAGTCCGGCCGCGGTGGCCCTTGAGAGTTGCAGGTAGTCCCGCCACATGCTCTTCCGGTCCGACCACCAACGGTCGGGGGGCCGAGGCCGACGGGATCCGGCTGCAGCCGATAAACCAAGAAACCCGTTCATGGGGCCAGAGCCAGGGGCGTCCAGCCGACATCCACCGGAAGCCCGGCCCGAAGACGGACGGGACACTTCTTTCTTTTATAATGGCTGCGACAACACTGGAGGGGGATGTCTTGCACATGCCTCCGACCCCCCCCTCGTCCTCATCGCCTGGTCCGGCCATAACAAATCTCAAGCGAGACGCTGTGGGGTGCACTGGGAGGGAGAGACGGTGCGAACAGGCCTCTCCCGCCTCCCCAGGTGGAGGCTTCCCAGCTGCACCCTCAGCGCTCCAGGCGGTGGCATCCTAACAACTACAGTGCTGCACAGTTTCGGAACGACCTAGATAACGGTTCTTCCACTGTGGCCATGCTGCAACGTCTCGCCCGGCAGGGTGGAGCCCGTCCGCTCATGTGACCCCGCGATCGCCGGTAGCTGCCGAACTCTCAAAATGGCGGTCGACCTGGCAAGAGCGGGCCCAACATAAAGAAATGGCCCGGTCACTGGTTGACTCCACCACCGTAGTCCTCCACGACCTTGAAGATTCTAGAGGAGCCGCGGGAGTCTCCGACCCCCGATGGGGAATGACTGCCATGATCGCCCGTGGAGTGACGAAACTGTATCCGCGGGACGTCGGCGCTCCCATGCTGGCGCCAGCCTCACTTTGAATTACTACAATCCTGCAGACCTTACTTCCGGTGAAAGCACAGTGTGACCCGGTAGGAAAAATTATTGCACCCCCTCCCCTTTTTGACTGATAGTTCAAACCACCGATCCTTTCCTTTGCCCTTTTAACGGAACTTTGGACTGCCTCCCCCTCTTTTACATTTTCTAGAGAAAACAAAACATTAACCACTACATTAGCATAGCAGTTGACACCAGAACTGTTTTCAAATTGAAAACCAACAACATCTTCAACAGAATCCTTTTTGTTTCTGCTGTGACCCTGCTACAGCACAGGCATTGTCCCCAGCAGTAATTCTGCAATGCCGGTAAGAATAGCTGTGGTGCCTACTGGACTCACTCAACCCCGCGGCGCCCCACGCCGTTTTTTGCTGGGCGGCAACTTACTAGACATCACTTTCGTGCCATCTAGATTTCAGCGCGTTCTGCTGCCTTGGAACTATTCGCACAACAGACCGCTACTGACAAGAATATTTCATTATTGGTGCTGTCAATTTCAATAAATCTATTGGATAATTAAAAAGAAATTGCCACGGTCTCTTCGTTGTTTAAATGTTTTTACTGTTTTTGTTTTGTTGTATATATTTATATGTTATTAAAGTTTATATTCCTACTACTTTGTTGGAGTGCTATATATTTTTAATGTGACACATAATTGTAAAAACTTTGATGTACAAAGAGTCATTCCTGGAATCTTCCGCTTCAGGCTCGGTCCCCTCCCCAATCACAATACAGGATGGTTTTCAGATAGTAGGAACGCGTGTGCTGTGACGGATCACATCGGGTGTGGGCCTTGATCTACTATAACTCCTTTGAAGAGGGGTGATTCTTTACAGCTGGGGCCATAAACTACATCTGCAGGGCTAGCTGATAGCCTAGGACCGGCCTGGACATTCGGACACAGAGGAAGAGGAGTGTCAGAGGGTGCGGTAGTGAATAGGGCGAAAGGGAGGTGTCGGGCGGGCACAGAGTGTGATTCTCAGGGAAGAGCAGCGCAGATGGGGGAAGGTTTATTGCCCATGCATAAGACAGAGAGCGGTGGTGACCAGTGCCTGGGGGAGATGCTTACGAGGGTGAGGAGCCATGCTACGAATCGACAGCGTGCAGAGAGTGGGTCTGGTCAAGACATCTAAAATGGCTGCCGTGCACGACAAAAGTGTGGCATTTCAAAAAAGGCAAGATGGCGCAGACAATGTTTTTCAACACTTCCTCATTTCCTTCGAATCGAACGTTAACAGACGTTGGGGCATATTACCAAAGTTAAGCGATATTTATCGCTAACGATGCTTACCAACCAATTTTTTACCACTAAGCATCGTCAGAAATTATCGAAGATAAACCTTACTATTATCAAGGTTTATCGCAAATGCGATAATAAACGGCCGCAATGCATGAATATCGCTAAAAACTCAGCGATATTCATGCATTACCGAGCTAATACTCTTAGCCATGTTATCCACCTCCCATTGGATAACATGGCTAAGAACTGCTCAGGGCAGGTGTTACTTTTTGGAGATATTCGCGCTTAGCGCGAATATCTCCAAAAGTTGGTAATAGGAGATAGATATCTTGCATGTTGTAATGCAAGTTATTGTGGTATATGGAACTCATACCATAATCTCTCAGGAAAGCAGAAACTGATCCTTTTAGGACCGCCTAAAAAGGCCTAGGGGGTGAGGAGTACTCTACTTTGCCCCCTTTTCACGTTCCGAACTATTTTATTTTACTCTCTTCTGTAATTACACAAAATACCAGCGATAAGATGCATCGGAGACACACAGTGAGAGAAAGGAGGCCGGAGATGAAGAAGACATGTCAAATACACATTGGAGATAATATAGTGGCAGAAGGGAAGTAAATATGAGTAAACTTACCATGTAACATAAAAATGTTGCACTCTATACTATAAGTCTCATTTTATACTACAATCACTTCGCTACAACCTCATAAATTAAAAATAAAAATAAATAATGTCTCAAACAATTTTTGATTTCTAAATATAAATTTATTCTTCAGAATTTTCTAAATTTGAAACAACTAGTAACATGTCCTCATCAGTAATTTCCTCTTCAATCATCTCATCTGGAATCTCCTCATTAAAAGTCTGCAATGATGATTCTTGTAACTCTATGGTCTCCAAACACTCGATAAATTCGCCATCAAGAGATTGATCAAAAAAATCATTCAAGTCATCTCCTCCTTCTGACAATATTTCATTATTGGTGCTGTCCATTTCAATCAATGTAGTGGAATCATTCAAGTCATCTCCTCGTGACAATATTTCATTATTGGTGCTCTCAATTTCAATCAATGTAGTGGAATCATTCAAGTCATCTCCTCCTTGTGACAATATTTCATTATTGGTGCTGTCCATTTCAATCAATCTAATGGAATCATACAAGCCATCTCCTCCTTGTGACAATATTTCATTATTGGTGCTCTCAATTTCAATCAATGTAGTGGAATCATTCAAGTCATCTCCTTGTGACAATATTTCATTCTTGGTGCTGTCCATTTCAATCAATCTAATGGAATCATACAAGTCATGTCCTCCTTGTGACAATATTTCATTATTGGTGCTCTCAATTTCAATCAATGTAGTGGACAATTCAAAAGAAATTGCCACGGTCTCTTCATTGTGAGCCATTTTATTTTGAAATTGCTTGCTGTAAATTGCAGAAAAAAATAATCACTTTCATTTATCGTTTTTAGTAATACATAATATAAAACTAACTTCATCAAGTATTTAGTATAACAGAAGGACTGCAAATAAATAACAGAAAACATTTTTCAAATTATCTTCAAGTGTACAACATAGTTCCCCTTACAAATTAACAACTCACCTTTTTAAAAGTAGCAGAAGTGTTAGTACTGTGTAAATCAAACACCAGAAATTCACCACCAAAAATTCCTCACAAATGTACCTCAGACAGTAGTATCACAAAATGGCTGTGGTTTCCTCTCATTTGACATATATACATAACCAATTAACTTTCATCACACACAAATACAAAACCAAAGTAACATTTTAATTGGTTCTAAATTTCAACACTTTCAAATGTGTTTTCCCCATGCAATTTTCCATAGGACATTTACATACGTCTACAGCCTGAATGGCTGAACGGAATTACACCAAACTTGGCAAAATGGTACATCAAACCTAAGAGGTCAGGAAGGATCTACTATGCCCCCTTATGGTCATTTCCCCCTTCGCTTTGGCCTCCTCTTGTCTCTCAATCCTACCGAGGGACAAGATGGCGGCCGCTACGGACTGTTTGGAATGTTGACAGACGCCGGAGAACCAATCAGCTTCGCAAAGCTCCGTAACGCGAAAAGTACGCGAAGCGGAGCGCTGTTACAGATATATATCTTTTTTTCAACGTTAATTTCTCAAAATCCACTGGAGCACATATATTGAGACCTAGCAAAGGCACATCGGGCTACCAGTCCCTAATATTTTGCCAAGTTTCGTGCAAATCCATTCAGCCGTTCGATTATTATTATTTTGTTTTTTTTTTGCCCCGCGGGGCCCTTTTAAAACCTCCACATCAAACCTAGGGGGTCAGCGAGGATCTACTATGCCCCCTTATAGTTATTTCCCCCTTTGTTTTGACCTCCTCTTGTCTCTCGATCCTACCGAGAGACAAGATGGCGGCCGCTACGGACTGTTTGGAATGTTGACAGACGCCGGAGAACCAATCAGCTTCGCTTCACAAAGCTCCGTTGCGCGAAAAGTCCGCGAACCAGAGCGCTAACCGGTCCGCTGTTACAGATATATATCTTTTTTTAAACGTTAATTTCTCAAAATCCACTGGAGCACATATATTGAGACCTACAAAAGGCACATCGGGCTACCAGTCCCTACAATTTTGCCAAGTTTCGTGCAAATCCATTCAGCCGTTCGGGCTAAAAGTGAGGCCAACCGCCCTATGGAAAACTCAATGTTAAAAACACGTTTTGGGACCCCCCTTTTTTCTCGGCCCCCACTGGACGAACCCCCCCCAAATTTTCAAGGGCTGCTCAGAAACAAAATGTGCCATTTTCCTGAAAATTTCAGCCGATTCCGTCCACAAACGCCAAAGTTATTAGACATAGAATTTTCAAAAAACCCATAGAGAAAAAATCCTAACTATATATACCTACTGGCGACCGCCAGTAGGTAATATATATATTATTCACCATTTGCTCGGTTGGCGGTCCTGGCGCGGTCCTGGCGCGTCTTTCCGGCCTTGCATAACCCCGCGGGTGAGCCGCCCGCTACAAATCTCCACAACGCTTTCTTTTCAGAAAGAAATGGGTCGCACTCCAGTAACTTTGTTGCAAAAGTTCAAAGCAAATTTTATTCCATTGGGTTTTAACAAACAAACACACCAATGCGTTTCGTTCTATCCTCAGAACTTGTTCACGGTGACGCCCCAATGACCCTTCCTGTTTTTTAAAACAAACATTACTCCATGATGTCATATACTGTAGTTCAAGGACTGGGGCATTGTGGTTAATGTAGTGAATACGATATAAGTGAAACATTTCAGTGAAAATTTCATAGTGATCACAGTATAAACCATTTCAAATTAAATTAAACAAAGGTTTAACAAGAATATGAAACAATATTTAAACAAACGGATGTCAACAGTCCTTCTCTCATATACCAACATAATTTTTTGTTCTTGGTAATCGCTGTTAATTAATACCCATTTTCATACAATGAACTCCCTTTGGAGCACATTTTCGCCTCCAGTGGCGTTACTCTTTCACTCTCGTGCCTCCGGTTGCCTAATTCATGTTAGATATAACAAGTGAATTTGGTTCTTGTGTCTGTTTTTGGGTAATGACCTCTCAAATTAAATAAAAAATAAAATTAAAAACTAAAAATTGAATATGTAAATTTGTAAACTTTTTCAGGATTACAAACCACAAGTTTTCTGTGATGTCAAAGACTGGGGTTGATATTACCCTCCAATTTAACACTATTTACAAATGTATGTACATCTCTTCACTTTGATTCAGTCCATGTGGAGTCATTGTCCGTAAATTTAGAATGTGTCTTGACTCTTTCATTCTCAAAGATTTTTCTCTGTCCCCTCCACGTATTGGCTTTTTCACTGTATATCGATTCCATAGAAGGTCAAACTTTTCCAATTGCTGTCATGGTGGATCTCCATGTGCTTGGCTACAGCATTACTCCTGTCCTAATGTATGGTTGCCCTTACATGTTCTAAACTCCTTTTTTTTATTCACATTTTGTGCTGCCCACATATTTCAGATGGCATGGGCACTCGTTGACATAAATTGCATATTGTGTCTTACATGTAATGAGTTCTTTAATGTCCCAGATTTTTCCATTAGCCATGATCACATTCTGAACATTTTTGGCTATTTGACACACCTTACAGTTGTAGCATTTTTTAAAACCAGTGCTTTGTAGCCATGATTTCTTTTTCTCTTTGCAAAAATGACTATGAGTCAAACGATCTTTTAAGTTTGGAGCCCGACGATATGTAATTTGGGGTGCATTTCCCACTATTGGTCCTATGGTGGTGTCCAACTTCAGAATTTTCCAATTTTTCTTCAAAATATTTTTGATTTGTGGTGATTCTTTAGAAAGGGTTGTAATTAATCTGTTTCACATTTTTTGTCATCATTCTGGCTGGATTGCAAAAGGTCAATCCTCCTTTTTTTATTTGCTTTTTCCCATCCTTTTTTGATGTGATTTTTCGCATACCCTCTTCTCACAAATCTTCTTGCTGTTGATGCACCCATTTCGACTCTTCTGAGCATATTCTTCGCACTCTTAAAAATTCACCATAGGGAATGTTCTCAAATAGACATTGTTGATGAAAACTGCTTGCGTGTAAGGTTGAATTTGTTGCAGTTTTTTTCTATGTAAAGTAGTGTGAATCTGGTTTGCTTCTCTGTAGATTTCTGTATCAAGAAATACTACTCTGTTTTCACTCATTTCATATGCGAATTTGAGATTTGTTGATGTGTTATTTAGGATTTCGAAATAATTCTTGAATTCTTTCTCCGATCCATCCCATATTAACAGGAGGTCGTCAATAAAGCGCAACCAAAGTATGGTTGTGTTCAAAAAGACATCATTGTCCGCTTGCCAAGCAAGTTTCTGCTCCCACCATCCCATGGTGAGGCAGGCAAAACTGGGGCTAAAAGAAAAACCCATCGCTGTTCCTTTTATTTGGGCAAAAACTCTTCTCCAAAATAAAATACATTCTGTGTCAAACACATTCTAATAATTTCCTCCAACATTTGATTGTGATGACGTGAATAATGGATATTCCTTTCCAGCAGAAAGAAATTGCAGGCTGAAATACCCATTTCATGATCTATATCATCCATTGTTATTAGTTTGTAAGTGGACAACCAAGGAATGCCATTTAGTTGTTTTAGCATATCCCTAGTGTCTTTGATAAATGAACTTAATTTTGAAACATAATGTAAAAGGAAAAAATCCTGATAGTTGGCAATGGGTTCAAACAAAGAACCTTTGGCGGAAACTATTGGGCGTCCCGGGGGTCTGGTGAGATTTTTATGCACTTTTGGCAAAAATACATGGTGGCGGTCACTGGTTGTTCCACTGTCAGGTATCTTAATTCATCATGATCTATTAATCCTAGATTCAACCATTCATTTAGTTTTTTGTCCAATTCCAATTTCATTGCTGTTGTGGATCCGCTGGTAGCTTTTTATAGTATTCTGCATCTTTAAGTTGTTCATTCGCTACATTGACATATTCAATTTGTCCCAAATTACTACATTAGCACCTTTGTATTTCGATGGTCTCATCTTGACATAAGGCTGTGAGAGCTTTTCGTTCTTCTGAGTTTAGATTATCCACATAATGTTGTTCTTTAATTTATAGATGCATTTATCACTGCATCATGAAATGTGTCTATTTTATTACCCGGCGGTATTTGTGGATAAAATCGTGATCTTGGTTTCTTCTGACTCCACCCTGCCCCTTGTTGGGTACATACTTCATCTAAGGTTATATGTTCTGTTTTATTTTCAACATCTAAATTCATAAGTATCACATAGCTTTCAGAGTCTTTTGCCAATAAGGTCGAGCTTGAAGTACTTTTTTGAGCTTTTTTGTAGTTTCTCATCTCTTTTTCTTTTTCTTTAAAGACTTTTGTCAATTTGATTTTGCGGACATTTTTATATAAATCAAATCTTGTCTGCGCTATGTCCATATGTATACTTGGGCAGAAATTTAGACCTTTCTTTAATAATGAATTTTCTGAATCTTTGATTTGCCAACATGACAAATTTATGACTGGTAATTCTTGTGAATCTTCTAGAATACCTTTTTCATCGTCATTGTACCCACTCTTTCCTCGCCGCTCGCCTCTTCTTCCCCTTCTTGCCTGTTTGATCTTGATTTTCCCTTGCCTCTTTCTCGATTCTTTTGATTTCGCGGCTGAAATCCCCTCGCTTGTTCCCATTGGCGCTGTTGGCGGATCAGCCGCATGTCCCCTAAAAAAGACTGTTTTGTTTGTCTGCTTTTGCCATCACTCAATTCAACGGATGCTAGTGAGGACATGCTGTCTGAGGTGCTAGCATTGCTTTGAATGTATTGATGTTGTTTCATGTAGTCGAATTGTTTTGCATACGTGAAAATGCTCCCTTTGCTGTAATCTATTTTATCACGTTGAAATTTGATGCGTTTACAATTTTGTACTGATTCTTCATGTAACTCTATTTGTTTTTCTTTCTCCGCTTTTAATTTTATCATCTCTGGGGTTAAATCTAAAGTTGATATTTCTTTCTCCATTTGAGAAACCGGTGTTTTAATTTTCTGAAGCGCTATTCAATGTGCTTGATCAAAATGTTAATTAAACCTAAGCATGAATTAAGGAGGTACTCCCCCCATTCCTGTAGGAATTTGTTACTTGAATCTTGATGACTGGGCATCAAATGAATTCTGAGACCTCTTGGCACTCTTTGTACTTCTACGTATTTTTTCAAAGTGGTCACCTCCCACCACTTATTTATTTCTTTCTTTGAAAGCTTCTCCCATGTTTTTAATTTAGTTTTGCGTTTGGTTTCTTTTTTGTTTTAGGGTCCACCCCTTTCGCATTTACCGTTTCAAAAAATTCTGGGGTTTCCAGTAATGTCTATCTTTTTGCATCACGAGATTCCATGTTGTTTGTTTGTTCCAAAATTGTATTACTCAAATGCTATGTATATGCCTTTGTTACTGGCGTGACTTGTAACTTCTTATTGCTCTTTTTCTATCCACCTTGATTTATATTAAATCCTTATTTGTGGTTTTTTAGAGCTTGAATGTCACAGTTCATTCACGTGCCGACCAATCTGCTGTGTACAACGCCACTCAAATCAAATTATGCTTCCCGGCGCGCATGCATACAGGCGCTTACCTGGCTTTAGGTTGATGACACTGCCCTTCTCCCCTCCGGTTGTTGGGCGCGTCCTCGCTTCAAAGTCAGTCGGCGTCCTACAGCCGCTTCTGCCACAAGTGCTTTACAGGATTTCCTCCTTGATCGATGATCGCCAAAGTCCGCTTCTACAAACTATTCACCATTTGATCGGTTCGCGGTCCTGGCGCTTCTTTCCGGCCGTGCGTAACCCCGTGCCAATGACCCTTCCTGTTTTTTTAAAACAAACAGTACTCCATTATATTAAACAAAGGTTTAACAAGAATATGAAACAATATTTAAACACACAGAGGTCAAGAGTCCTTTTCTCATATACCAACATCATTTTTTGTTCTTGGTAATCGCTGTTAATTAATACCCATTTTCATTTAAGGACTCTTGACCTCTGTTTGTTTAAATATTGTTTCATATTCTTGTTAAACCTTTGTTTAATTTAATTTGAAATGGTTTATACTGTGATCACTATGAAATTTTCACTGAAATGTTTCACTTATATCGTATTCACTACATTAACCACAATGCCCCAGCCCTTGAACTACAGGATATGACATCATGGGGTAATGTTTGTTTTAAAAAAACAGGAAGGGTCATTGGGGCGTCATCGTGAACAAGTTCTAAGGATAGAACAAAACGCGTTGGTGTGTTTGTTTCTTAAAACCCAATGGAATAAAATTTGCGTTGAACTTTTGCAACAAAGTTACTGGAGTGCGACCCATTTCTTTCTGAAAAGAAAACAATGTGGAGATATATATATATATTCCTCGGAATTGAAGTTTTGGCTGGATGTAATAATGTTGTGTTCCGCCCCCATGCGCTGTGACCGCCCTGGTGAGGTCGAGGCTCCTCGCGGACAAAGAGAGTTGGAGTTAATGTGAAAGGAGTGCGACCCGCCTGCAATGTTTCCAAACAAAAAGGCACGGAGAAGCCAGCCAGTCAATTTGGTGTGCATTGCGGGCAAGGGAAGAAGTTAGGACACGGTCCTGTCTTCAAGGACTTCATGAAATACAGGTACTGCAATATAATGAAATTGACATTTAAAACGGCACTGCTAAGATATTGAGCATGAATATGAACACTTTGAATGGACTCTAAATTGTACTATTTAAGCCTGCAAAGCGACTTGTTTATTAATGAAAAGTAAATTAGCGCTTTAAAAGAAAGAAAACGGAGACTACAATTCGAGGTGCTTTATGGGAGTTGTATGAATCAAGACTACATGAACACTGAATGAGTCTGACGAGGCGTATAAATGACGTAGTTACGCCGCAAACTCAGATGTTATTTGCTCACCTGTTATCAAGGCTACCACAATAGCTGAAATGCGTAAGGAAGGAAACAAGCAAGCTGTATATTGCTCAATAAAGTGCCTTTTCCCGAAGTCAAAGGTCTGGCGTTCTTCTTTCCTCGGAATTGACGTTTTGGCTGGATATATATATATATATATATTCACAGAAAAAACCATAGGTTATAGACCATATATAGTTAGGAATTAGCATTTACAAAACCTTGAAAATTCACTGAAAAAACCATAGGTTATAGACCATATATAGTTAGGAATTAGCATTTAGAAAACCTTATTTTACTCACACAAAACCATTGAAATTCCATATATAGTTAGTTGCACTAACTATATATCGCGCACCCGCAATCCACTGCTGATGATGTCACATATTACATCATTCATGACATGGTCAGTGACATCACTGATGACATCACTGATGACATCTCAAATGACATCACTGATGACATCACTGATGACATCTCATTTGACATCATTCTTGTGCTAATACGATAAACCTCTTCAGACTCTAATATAACCTTAGATACACTCAGTGTATACAGACACTCACACACTGTCACTCATCCATGGAGTTACTCACACACCTAGTCAGTCATGCAAAGAAACAATCTCACCTCCATTTCCTCAACTATACAGTTATACACACCTTACTTATTCAAACATATACTAACACATATTTACTCTCTTATACAATCCCTGATACAAGTTCACAATGATCCATACAGCCACTCACACATTCAGTGGCTCTCATGCACAGTTATTTATATATGCCAACTCTCACATGTACTGTGTTTTACATATGTACTTACTATGACATGTAGCATTGAGATATCCATTCACTCATCAATACACTCATGCACACAGTCAACCGCCCATGTAGCTTTTTCCACATGCACTCTTGAACTCATACACCTAGTGAATCAACTGCTCACACATCTATGCACAGAGTCACACACCTCCCAGCCACCCCCACACAAACTCAATCTCCCATAGAAATACTTGGGCAACCAATTAATAACACATATAGCCTCTCGTATAGCTAATGATCAACACATGCAGCAGTTTACATCACAACAGACATAATGATGCACAAATTAAGACAGTTTAGTCACTAACCCATGCATTCAGTGAGACACATTTAATCACTCACTCATACAGTCAGTCACGCACCTACTAAATCCTTCATCCAGACACTTATACATCCACTCATTCTTCAATATCTAAGACATATTTTAACTTTACAGAAACATACAGTCACTGGATGTTGTCATCAGTGATGTCATTTGAGATGTCATCAGTGATGTCATCAGTGATGTCACTGACCATGTCATGAATGATGTAATATGTGACATCATCAGCAGTGGATTGCGGGTGCGCGATATATAGTTAGTGCAACTAACTATATATGGAATTTCAATGGTTTTGTGTGAGTAAAATAAGGTTTTCTAAATGCTAATTCCTAACTATATATGGTCTATAACCTATGGTTTTTTCAGTGAATTTTCAAGGTTTTGTAAATGCTAATTCCTAACTATATATGGTCTATAACCTATGGTTTTTTCTGTGAATTTCATTGGTTTTTTAACAGCTAATATCTGTAGCTGTAAAATGTATTCTTCTTTAAATCCAAAAATATATTTTATATGTTTATGAATAATTTTTTTTTTAAATATTTTTTTTTCTTCGTTCCCGCTTCGCGAATCGGGAAGCTTCCCGTTAGCTGACCTTGATGCCGCGAAATAGACCGCGAGCCGGTAAACGTTTCTTTACCGCAAGTGCCGCGTTAGAAAACAACATCGTGACGCCTCCCGTCCGCATGACGTTTCACGTTGTCGCGTGATACGTCATATGACGTGCTACGTTAGCGAACTGGTACGCGAAGCGAGTCGCAAAGCGCAGGTTTCTGGAAGCAAACCGGGAGGCCCTGCAAAGCGCTTAACGTAAACACAGCAAGTCATGTGACTTGGTAATAACACTTTTCATTGGTTCATTTCACTTTTGGTTTCCTAATGATGTAAGACTAGGTCATATAATCTAAAATGAACACTTTTGATTGGTTGAGAACTCTTGTTTTTCCCAAATGATGAAAATCCCTCCTTCTTTCCTCACTCTGACTTTCATCATTGTGAGAGAAAGACCCTTTGTGATCACTGAGCAATGGCTTCTTTAGTAGCTTCAGCTGGTGCTTCCCCACCACCTCCACCACATCCAAGGAAGAGTGGACCACCTGCTCAAGTTGTAATTCAACAAGAAGAAGAAGAAGAGGAACAGGAGGACGAGCACGAAGAGAGGCAGTTTTTGCCTGAGCAGCCCAAGACGTCTCACCGGAAAGAAAACTTCATTTGGCAATTTTTTTAAATTCCCAAAGGTCAGAAAAAAGTAAATGCAAGATACGTAACTTGCCTTATATGTCAAGATAGACTGTCCAGAGGGACCGACAAAAAATACAGTTTCGGAAACTACACAATGCATCGCCATATGACTAGGTGGCATCCTAACAACTACAGTGCTGCACAGTTTCGGAACGACCTAGATAATCTCCCTATTATGGCCAGAAGATCTGTTGTACCGGAAGTAACGGGACCAGAGGGCAGGGAGATGGTGCCAAATATACAAATGAGATTTGGTGATGTAAAACACACCTGCGCATTTTGCGATGGATTCATTTCCTACGGAGAAAAAAGCATCACTCTGATCAACAGAGCTATTGACTATCATATGCAAGTTTGTCTGAAACGCCCAAAATAATAAATACTTCTTTTTTTTGTTTTGTTGCTCCTGTTGAGCCCTTTACAATGAATCGTTTTCATTGCCCCCTCCAAGAAAAACCCAAAAAAATATAAAACTGTTCCGAAAAATTCAAAAACAGTAAAAAAATGTTCAGAAAAATAAAAAAAAAGTTCTTTTCAGAACTACCTCCCCGTTATTAAAAAATTGGTACAATATTTGGAACTGTGCCAACCTCTATTTCTCTTAGTTCGCTTCCTAGTTCGCTCGCTGGTACGCGAACTGGAAGCGAACCAAAAACAGTAAGTATAAGGGAAGGAAACACACACTTATGTTAAAAGAAAGACAGCTATAGGGGAGTAAACTAGAGATACCATTACCCATAATCCACTGCTGATGATGTCACATATTACATCATTCATGACATGCTCAGTGACATCATCAGCAGAGGATTGCGGGTTTTTTGGCAACATGCCTTATCCACGGTTTAATAACGCTGCCTTTTGCTTTATATAAGTTTTCAAATTGTATGAAATATATACCAATAGGTCGTTATGAACCTTTAGGTAGTGCTTTTCTTCATGAGGTCTGGTCGCTTCCATACACATACAGATGTATCAAAGATGATCAAGAAGTTTATCTGAATGGAGAGGAATGCACTGAGACGCCAGATCATTCACTAATGTGTAGGCACATACAGTTACACGATTCATGCAACAAACACCGACCAAATATGGCTTGCGTGTTGCAAGGCACGCCAGTTCCTGCTATCATCCCCACGTTCAAGTTGTTGGAAAATGGTAGTTATTTGATGCTCAATAATGAAGATTGTTCTGAGTTAATTAAAAGTATTTCTTTTATCGTAACAGTAAGTGAACGGGTTATTTGCTGCAGAAATGTTCTATTTCCTCCCACACATGAACATAGGGAGTTTTCAATCTGGCCACAAATACCAACCTTGGGACACGTTTCAACGGCATGGCAAGAATAAGAGCTCTTTTGTCTCAGAGAGAGGTGGCCTTGAGTTCGGCCCGTGAAACTTTCGTACTTCACATAGCGAACACCCGTACACAGGTTTGCCTTTCAATTTCAGCAACATGTTTCCGACTATCTTTAACGCATCCTCCACAAAATCCCTGGCACACTTTTTTAAAGTTGTTACCAGTGGTCTCGTGACTTCATTTGAGAAAATCTTTGGAGTCATCCCTGCTTCTTTTCATTGTATTTTCTGCACTCTGGTTCGTGGATTGGCATTTTTACTTGCATTACCAGCGGACGCTCTTGTGCTTTTTTACATTTTTAAATATGGATGTCCCTCCTATGCAACCTCCGACCCTGCAGCTGCTGACACTGTTCCGCAATCGCATGCTAGAATATTATGGCACAATGCCGTTGGCGATATTAAGCACGGCATATGGATTATCTTTTCGGTTCTCCTACTTCACCTGTGTCCAGCCTGTATTTCACTGCCTGACCTGTGATTTCGATTGGGCCATTGATTTGTGTCTCTGCGGACCGGTTTCTCCTGACGTCGACTTTAATCAGCTGATGACTCCTATCATTACTCACGAGTTGGTTTGTCCTGGCGAAAGGATTATGGCTGTGGCATTGATGCATGGACTACTTGGTCCCTGGAATTTACTGGCGGCAGCACTGTCTTTCTTGGAACAGAGCTTTCTTGAAAACCCACCGAGCTGTCCTCTGATGGTGATAGAGGATCCGGTGCTGGGAGAGCACGTATGTTCTTTTCCGCTTTTAAATTGGATGGCTGAACTGTTTTCGGATGAAGACGGTGACTTCCTATTGGAGGCTGTTGCAGCTTATTTTGCATACACAGTTATGTCATAGACCTTTTTCATGTTTGATATGCTGAGTACTAGCATTTCATTGACAATTCATTGACTTATTTGTCAAGTTTTTATTATTTACCTTGCCTATTGGCTTAAGACTCGATAAAGTACTTGGCTGTTTTATTTTTCTTTAGCATTGAATTTTCCTAGTTTTTAATGCTTTACCTTGCGGACCGTCCACATATAAACTTGCAATCTGCTCTCATGAGATGGCACTTCTATTATCTTATTCAGTTCGTTTCCGGATCATGAGGAGGTGTCATCTAGGTCCTGGATATCTTTACACCGTGTTAAGTTAGCATGGGCTCATTACCGGTTTAAACGCCATTTTTCCTTTTTTGCAACTTCTGCACACGACACTTAGTTGTTGCTTTAGCTTTCCACCTAGTAGTTCATCGTGGTTTACATGAGAATAATATGTTATTGGTCTACTATCTGCTTTACTTGTTAAACTATATCTGTACAGCGAGTGCTAAAGTTTCAAGAACAACACGATACAGAATTGTTATGAGGTCTGATCTCCACGACTTCATACTCATAACATAAGTGCAACTTCTGCCAATTCTGGGCATGAGGCGGGTTTTATATTGCTTTGCCGAACACACATACACAACAGTTGATGCGGTTCACATGAAGAGAGAGCTGGTGTATGCTGATGTGATTCCTTCAAATCTAAGACACTAAAGTATGGGCACGCCCTAAACCAACACAAAGAGACCTTCTTAGCAAATAATATAATATGTGTATTAGGGAGGGTGAGATATAAGCAGCCGCGGGCCGTGGAGGGAGTTACGATGGGGCAGGGAGGCGGGGAGGGGGAGAAGCAGGGTGGAGCCCTCTCTACCTTGCCCCTCCCCCTCCCCGCCTCCCTGCCCCACCGTAACTCCCTCCACGGCCCGCGGCTGCTTATAAGTGTTGCTAACTCTTATTCATTTACAGCATGTTAACATACTGTCACCATTCGCTTTTTATGTACTAGTAACTATGCTGGTAATTTTGCTACTGATAATATGTGTACTTGTATTCTCCACCCTGCTTCTCCCCCTCCCCGCCTCCCTGCCTCACCGTAACTCCCTCCACGGCCCGCGGCTGCTTATAAGTGTTGCTAACTCTTATTCATTTACAGCATGTTAACATACTATCACCATTCGCTTTTTATGTACTAGTAACTATGCTGGTAATTTTGCTACTGATAATATGTGTACTTGTATTCTCCACCCTGCTTCTCCCCCTCCCCGCCTCCCTGCCTCACCGTAACTCCCTCCACGGCCCGCGGCTGCTTATAAGTGTTGCTAACTCTTATTCATTTACAGCATGTTAACATACTATCACCATTCACTTTTTATGTACTAGTAACTATGCTGGTAATTTTGCTACTGATAATATGTGTACTTTTATTATCTAAGGTACTACGCCTGAGAAGACGGCATTAGTAAATAAACATTTCAAATACACATCTGTTCTTCTTAACTCCATGTTCTGGTTTCTAAGAAATCTATAACGACCCACTGTTCATGAGTTCCACGTATCCTGAGGTACTATAAGTTCATATTCTGGATTGTCTAAACATTGAGAGTTTGTTATATCCAATGTGACACTGTACCTAGCTTGCTAAATAGTTTTTGATTACTAACGTGAGTTTTGGGACACCCTAATTCGCCGAGGTTCCAATCCTCTGTCCACAGTTCTGTGTGAGAACAGAAACCCTGCGACAGGGGCACCCCCGACCCTTGCTGGAGCTTCATCACACTTGCGATACAACTCCAGCAATGCATTCGCCGAGGTTCCAATCCTCTGTCCACAGTTCTGTGTGAGAACAGAAACCCTGCGACAGGGGCACCCCCGACCCTTGCTGGAGCTTCATCACACTTGCGATACAACTCCAGCAATGCGCCACCTTTACGGCACAGATACATCACGCATCTGTGCTGTTTTTGCCCCATGATGCGCCGCATTGTAAATGCAGCACACCATAGGTGACGGAACAGCGGCACAGAATGACTAACACATCCCTGGTGATGCGCCAGTCATCATAAATGTATCCCTATGCTTCTTATCTTGTTAGAGATGAACCGCCATATGTATCATCAAAGTTATTTGCATTTCCTAAATAGCGAACTTTAAGGAATAAATAGCGATTCTTTACCATTCCTAGTTTGCGATGAGCTATTTGCTAATTAGCCGAATGTAGCCCAATGAAGCCCAATGTAGCCCAATGTAGCCCAAAGATGGCCGCCAGACACACAAAAAAACAAATGTAGCCCAAATATCAGCCAGATGTAGCCCAACTATAGCCCAGTGACAGAATGACCAATCAGCTTCGCAAACCTCCGTTACGCGAAGCGGAGCGCTGTTACAGATATATATCTTTTTTTGAACGTTAATTTCTCAAAATCCACTGGAGCACATATATTGAGACCTAGCAAAGGCACATCGGGCTACCAGTCCCTAATATTTTGCCAAGTTTCGTGCAAATCCATTCAGCCGTTCAATTATTATTTTTATTATTTTTTTTTGCCCCGCGGGGCCCTTTTAAAACCTCCACATCAAACCTAGGGGGTCAGCGAGGATCTACTATGCCCCCTTATAGTTATTTCCCCCTTTGTTTTGACCTCCTCTTGTCTCTCGATCCTACCGAGAGACAAGATGGCGGCCGCTACGGACTGTTTGGAATGTTGACAGACGCCGGAGAACCAATCAGCTTCGCTTCACAAAGCTCCGTTGCGCGAAAAGTCCGCGAACCAGAGCGCTGCCTGGTCCGCGCTTACAGATATATATCTTTTTTTAAACGTTAATTTCTCAAAATCCACTGGAGCACATATATTGAGACCTACAAAAGGCACATCGGGCTACCAGTCCCTACAATTTTGCCAAGTTTCGTGCAAATCCATTCAGCCGTTCGGGCTAAAAGTGAGGCCAACCGCCCTATGGAAAACTCAATGTTAAAAACACGTTTTGGGACCCCCCTTTTTTCTCGGCCCCCACTGGACGAACCCCCCCCAAATTTTCAAGGGCTGCTCAGAAACAAAATGTGCCATTTTCCTGAAAATTTCAGCCAATTCCGTCCACAAACGCCAAAGTTATTAGACATAGAATTTTCAAAAAACCCATAGAGAAAAAATCCTAACTATATATACCTACTGGCGACCGCCAGTAGGTAATAAAAAACAAGGTTACAGGGACATTATAGCTAGGCTAAGATTCAGCAATGATAGTTACCTGAGCTATCTATTACTCCCACCCGCACTGCTTTTGACCTCACATATTCCATCGCTCATGACATAATGATATAGTCAGTGACATCACTGATGACATCATCAAGTGAGTGTGTTTTTAAGAGTTTATGGGTGTTAGACATATATATAAACCTAGTACAAAAGTTAAATTAGTTTACTAGTTGCATCACTACTGAGCGAAACTACAGAGTGAAACTACTTCTAACATATGTTATGTGGTTGGCTGTGTGACTGTATCCTTCTGTGTATCAGTGTGTAAGTAACTGCATGGGTGTATAATTGGGTGTATGAGTATCTGTATGGTTGAGTGAGATGATATGTAAGTGTCTGCATTGGTGAGTGGGTGTGTCAGTGGCTGTATTGGTGAGTGAGTGGCATGTGAGTGGCTCTATGGGTGAATAAGTGGGTATGTAGTGACTGTATGAGGGAGTGAGGGGGTGTCTCAATGGCTGTATGACTGAGTGACTCGGTGTGTAAGTGGCTGTATGGGTGAGTGGCCATTTGAGTAAATGTTTGGTTAAGTGAGTTGGTGTGTGAGTGGTTGTGTTAGAGAGTAAGTGTCAGTGTCAATGACTGTATGTGTGAGTGAGTGGATGTGTGAGTGCTTGTACGGATGTGTGGATGGTTATGTGAGTGAATGCATGAATGCTTGTAAGGGTGAGTGGCTGTGTTGAGAGGCTGTATGGGTGAGCGAGTGGGTGTCTGAGGGACTGTGTAGGTTAATAAATGGGTATGTGAGTAGCTGTATGACAGGATATCCATCACAATTGTGACGTAGTATCCCATCTGTCAAGATCTAAATCAGACCCAGTGTATAGTGATAGAGCAGCCATATGTGAGAAAGTGTACTATGATATTTTTAAGTTAAATTTGTTGGTTCCATAAATTAGATTTCTAATATTATGGAGAGTTTTGTGACTGAGAATAACAATTGTACTTAAGGAGAATGCATGTTGTTGCATTGGTATTATTACTCTGTACTCTTTGCATCTAGAGGGATGGCTATTTTTGTCATGTTATCAATATAAAAGTTGTTGGTCAGCATTGACTTTCTGCCAGAGTTTCCGCTACCACCGACGTCTACATTAAGTAATACAAGTTGACCACACAAGCACTGCACCAGAGGCACTGACGTGAGTTGCAGTATCATTGATTCTTGGATCATGTTATCCTGGCTCAGGCCACAATGATCAAATGCTTGGCCCTTTAAAAAAGAACTCTTTAAAACTCTTGTTAACTAATGGACAGTATGCATTAGGAATTCCACCTTGCAGACTGATTTTTACTAAGTGTTCTTTTTCAGATTCTGAAAATCTTTCAGGAAGTCAGAGACTCAAGAGTAGGAAGATCTGAGAATCAAATCTAGGTTGAAAATGTGTTTCATGGTATCGATTTCTGTGATACAAAAACAGACCAATGTGTGCTGGCTGTACCTGCCAGCAGGGATTGTTTGATGCGGTACTGTAGTTCTTTTTTAAATGTTATGATTGATTTAATGACAAATCTTCAAATAATTTCAATCTGAATCTATATAGTGCAGGTATTAATGTTCACATGTACCATTATTTACTCAATAATACTCCTGCTAATATTTCTTTAAATAAAAATACAACATAGGGCAACACAGTATTCCAAGGAAACTGGATGTATCATAAGAACATGTATGGACTTCCTCCGAATTGTGTACATTATATATATATATAGGTTACAGACTCACAAATATGATTGGTACATGCCAACACGTGTTTGTGACTGGTAAAATGCCTCATACATCTAACCTTAAGTTCTTGGGGCTTCAGAGAGTTGTCAAATGTTTCCACAAAACTGTTAGGGTGGAAGGTGGATTCAGGAAACACCATGGGACACAAACAGCCCTAATATCTTCCACTGACTACACCAGGCATGGAATAAGGTTGTAAAAAAAATTTCTTTTAAATTTTCACTGTGTAGTACCGTACATCTTGGTCCTGACGAATTGCCATTTGGGCAAGAAACATGTTGACCTGATCAGAGGGTTTTAGGTATCTTGCTCTGCACCCCCTTAGCATTTATCTCCCCTCCCACTATTTTAATCAAGGGCGCCAGCCACGTCAATAAAGTTTATTGTGGACTGACCCACCTCTTTTAATTCACCACTTTTCCCACGACTACACTTTCACTGGCCCTCTTACACACATGCACCATATGGCTGGAACAAAAGATCTCCGGTAAAGAGCCCCTTTACGGGTGCCCGTCAGACATTGCAGCGCCAGTCTGACGAGGAGCAGAACCCATATGATGAAGCATGACATCTAGCTTGCTAGGTGTGTGAGGGTTTTAGTTCCAAAAAGGGAATTTCCCCTTTTTCCTTCTTCTTCATTTACACTCCACACTCTCACCTCTCTTCTTCTTCACCTTCCCTGGGGAACTTTGTACCCTTCTTGTACTACTAGTACTGTGGATGAAGGACAGGGGTGGTGCTGATTCTCCTGAATCTGTCAGCAGCATTTGATACCATCTCATCTATACTTCTGAAGGAAAGACTCCAGAATCTTGGCATCTCTCATCAAGCACTAGTCCTCGGTCCTCATTCTTGACAGGAAGATCTCAAAGGGTGAAATTAAAGTACTTTCCCTCTGATACTTTTGTTCTACCCTGTAGAGTGCCGCCAGGCTCATCGCTGAGCCCCACACTTTTCAATCTTAATGTGGCATCACTACCGACCGTGATTCACTCCTATGGATTGGAGGGAGTGTTGTAGGCAGATGACACACAGATTATGGTCACAATCGCCAAAGGCTCATGCTCAACGTCAGAAAATACTCTTGGATGCATGACTACAGTGGCAGAGTGGATGTCTGGTAACTTCTTGAAGCTTAATGGGGATAAGATGGAAGTTATGATATTTAGATCAGGGACATCAAAGTGGAACCGTAAGTGCTGGCCCCTGCCCTTAGGGCGTTGTCCAGTTCTGGGCAAGAAGGTTAAGAATCTGGGAATTCTGATGGGCACTGAACTTAACTTTAATGTCAAAATGAATTGTACCGTCTCCACATGTATCTGGATCATAAGGATGCTAAAAGAAATCTTCCCTCTCATCCAACAACCAACACGTAATTAGGTTGCTCTTGCCTAATGTCCAGACTCGATAATTGGAGCTCGCTCTACCAGGAGGCAAATAAGAACACGCAGTATAAACTCAAGGCATTACAGAATGCACTGGTGAAACTTGTTCTGGACATTCCCAAAAAACAATCTGCCAGGAAGGGATTAGAATGTGTGGGACTTGTAAATGTAAATGTGTGGGACTTGTAAAGCGCACCGCTGCCCGTAAGCGTCCCGGCGCTGAAGACCGCTGGGGAACCCGTCCTGGCTTTCCCTGTGAGATGGTCCCTTCTGGGTATCTCCAAGGTGAAACCAGGCATCCCCGGCGTCTGTGGGGGGCCGTTGTAGAGATGAGGCAAGCTTAATGCCCAGAGTTGCCGAGTGTGATCCCTGGTTAGAGTAGGCACCGAGGCGAGAATTATCGAGTCCGCTGACCCTGGTCCACGACCCTGCCGCGTCGGGAATTGAACCCTGGTCCCGGGCTGTTCTCTGCTTCCGGGTCTGCCGCCTCTAACCAGTGAGCCACACCACTCCACACTCCTGCACTGGCTCCCTATCAATAAACGTATTCGTTTAAAGTCACTCTGCATGGTACACAAATCACTCTATGTACCTTTGCCGTCAAGATTAAAAACTATGTTCAGCTGGCGCTCCCCCCGCAGATCCCTTTGATCTTCGTTCCATCTACGACTGGTGGTACCAAGAATCAAAAAGAGGAAATGGGGGGATACAGCATTCTCTGTGGCCGCAAGTAAACTCTGGAATACACTTCTCCTTGCCCTAGGAGCCATCCCCTGCTTTTACCATTCAGAAAGGTTCTTAAGACACAGGTCTTTTCTGGCTAGCTTCTATCTGGAGTAGTTTTCTTTCTATTTTCTTGCGGACGTCTGATCTTCAGCGTCTTGATGCCTTAGGGTGATTGCTGCACTTTACAAATTACAAATCAATTCAAATCAATCTGGAATATTAATAGAATTGTAAAGTATGAAAAGACGGGCTCAGTGCAATGAACTCTTTGCCTTTAAGAATTTTGTGCTGAGTATGTCTCTGTTTATGTATGATTATTTTTTTACTGGTGTTACTGTTTGTTTTCTCTATATTCTTTATGTTATTTTGTAAAGGAGGAAGGTGTGTGGGGTCTAGGAGATGTGTGGTTATCTGTGTAAGCTGTGGTACTAGTAATAGAATGTAGAATGTGGGTAATACCATGCTGCCGATGTCATGCTCTGTGGGTTCTATGGTCGGTTGTCCCTCATTTTAGAAGCTGAATGACCCTGGATGGGATGCTCTCTGATAAAGAACCTACTGTGATCTTTATTAGCGTTTGCACTTTATTACACCTAAGTAGACACTTAACTTGCTTTTTTATGTTTTGTATAACATGCAAATTCATCAATTTGTATGCTTCCTATAACAAACATGTTTCTCAAAATGGGATATAGACTCGGATGAGGAGAATACAGCCCTCCGGGATGATTGTACTCTATCACACATGATGAGGCAGCATTGACTTTGCTGTCCCCAAACTGAAGATGGTACAGTCCAGACAACTGCTTAACCCTTGATAATCTAACATAAGACATGCCTTCTTTTAAGACCGCGTCACCTATATTTATCATCGCTGCATGGAAACTTAATCCTTGAGATTTGTGAACAGTGACGACATAGACCAACCACAGGGGGACTGTTGTCTTGCCACATAGATGGGTTTTTTATCAACAGAAATCTAGCAGTATGCATACCAATTGTTTGCCCTCTTTAATGTGTTCAAATGTCATCAAATATCATCAAATTCTGCTTTATCAGCAGTCCCAAAAAAGTCTACTTACCCACTCACTATGGCGAGTCAGATTTTATCAGGTTGAGCTATATTTAGGTACTACTCGTCTATTCTGGCGATTAGACAAAAAACAACAGGTGTTCTGTTCAGTCACAAAGTGAAGGAGCAATAAATATGCCTTCATATCTTGTTTATATCTTGCCACATTTGCTCTGTGGTCAGAGATAGAGGTCAGAAGTCAATTTACAATTAATTTTCGTTCCCTGACTGCAGAGTTCCAGGATTTTGTAAAGTGAACTGTTTGACCTGCTGTACAAGGTGTGACATGAAAGACTGCAGGGTATCATGGTTTTCCTAACACACATTTAAATATATCAAATAAGTCAATTGTACATACATTAAAAAACTATATTTCAGTAGTTGTGGAAGGCCTTTTTTTGTACTTCTGTGTGATGAAAAAACATTTTAATAGGATGAAAAACAAATCAGAACACTTTGCTTGGTGATGTGCAAATGATAAATATGTTTTCGGAAACCCAATTTTCACAGATTATTATTAATACACTATAAAGTTTTATCAGTAAAGCTGCATGGTACTGGACATTGGGCATTTCTTGGAGGTTTACTGTCTGTTAATGACAGTGTGCTATCACATCATCTGTTAGTAATATATTTATTAAAAGTGAGTTTTAAAACATGAACTGAGAAACACTCCTGTCACTGCCCTGTTGGCAATACTCTTAGTAAACTAAGGGCCAGAAGTAGGAAGCCAAATAGAGAGCGCAAACGCTGAAATTCGCAGCGTTTGCTCGCTATTTAGCTGCGAACAATGTAGGTAAGTGTAAACCTACTTGCAAAATAAGGAACCGCAAAATTGTGATTCCTTATTTAGCGCCAGCATTTAGAGAATCGCAAATATGTTTTATTCTCGCCAACCTATTATTATCCTGATTCTGCTAGAAATGTTTGTTTGGGTAGAAATTAAATCTTATTATTAAAGTCACCCTAACCACTAAGTTATGTTCTGAATCCTGAGTTTGTGCTTCCCCAGACCAAGCACTCTTAAAGAATGCCTACCAGCACAGATGACATGTGAATCCTACATCTTGTAGCCCCCTTTTGTAACATTTTCTATACACTGATTTACGCACGTATGATTAATTTTCTCTGTGTCTGTGATGTAAAGTATTCCAAAACCCTACACTGGTATGAGAGGTGCTATAAAACAAATATAAACATGAGACAGAGGAGCTCTGGAGAGATGAAAGGCTCTGTTGGTGATAGTGAGGGACCCAATGAAGAGCCCCAACAAAGATTGTTGTATCATTGTGTGCAGTAACGTCATCATGTACTATGCTTTAAAAACAAATACGATTGAATATATAATGACAAATGTGTTGCGCTTTTCTGGATTTCTTTACATACCTGCTGGGGGCGACTTTCTTTTCACTGGCCCCCCGCTCCCCCAGTTGTTCTGAGGCCAGTGTCATGTCAGGTCCGCAGAGTGCCGTGAGGGGAACGGCCGCCGACCGCCGAAACCGGACAAACTACTACTCCCTGAAGCCCCAGTCTTAGCCCAGGCGCCTGCCATTGGGGTCATCAGGCAGCTCCAGGGCTCTTCAAAAGGGCAAACGGGGCCGGTAGTGGCCTGGCAGGGCCACCCACCTAACATTGAGAATGAAGTAGAAGGAGGATTGGTTTATACATCCTGGAACTTAAGGTACATTTGTATTCCACTGTTAGTGACTCTTAAGCATAGAGCCCATATTGTGGTACGAGACTTTTGACTAGCTGGTATTACTGTGATATGAGCATGGCTAGGCGCCGAGGAAAGCCCCTCCTGGAGAAGACACGCTCGACTATAGATACCTATTTGACCAAAGCAGTTAATGTTATATCAGAGGAAATAAACTGCCCGGAGAAACGTTTATCAATGGGATCTAGCATAATGTTTGGTGAGCAAGATGGTCTATGTGAAGAGAATGCAATCAGTAGGGAAAGTATGACCAACCCAGAATTAGATATTACTCCCCCTGCTGCTACAAATGATACAGATGATGTAATACTAACTGATATAGGGCAGTCATGAAATTCAGCTACACCAGAATTATTAAACTTGACCCCCTCTCCCGCCCTCATAAAACAAACAAGAGGTTGTAAAAGGAAAGCCCCAGGCCCAGGTAACATCAGGGCTAAAAGGGATAGAAAAGCCACTACACGGGGTGATATAGAAGCTACTAGAAGTAATCCATGCTTTGGGGAAGTAAGGGATATTTTCAATTTAGAAACTCTCATGGATAACATTTCAGAGTTAATTAGGCCTTTACATGAGAAGGTAGATAACTTAGCCCGGGAAGTGCATAAGCCAAGTGTGTACCTTGACAACCACAAACATAGCCAGAGTGCTCACGTAATGAAAACAGTCACTAAAAACAAGGATAGTGTCACGACTAATAAAGTTAACGAAAGTAGGCCTGCCCAGACTAATGGCATGGTGAAGGAAAGTAGATCAGGGGAGGCCTGTGCTGAGCTACTAGACCCCAGAATAGAATCTAAGGGAATTAATATGCAACCCAGGACACTGCCAGCTAGGCTACCCAATGAGACATTAAACACAAGAGGATCGCCCAGAGTATCTTCTAATGTAAGACCAGAAGACCAGCTAACTAATAGCACAAATAAAATACCGTCAGTTATCACTCTACCACCGGAATGTGGGGCCTATGTGGCCATCCTTGCTAATGCCCCTAAACTAAAGGGAGACCAGAAAGAAACCTATGATATACTAGAAAATAAAACCTTACATTGGCTATCCAAAAATTGTGGCTTCCCCGTTGCAGGGGCCGACCAGATCATTTTAACCCAAAGAGTGGGGTGGATTCTTGGCTAAAAAGTTTGAAGGCGATTGCATAATTATTAACTTTAGGTCCCCTAGATGGGCACAGAATACTTTATATAATGCCCCGCCACCTTCCTATTGGGATTATAATACCACACTTTTTCCTCTGGGTAATTTCTACAGGCATCTGATTAATGAAAATAATGTTGACACCTCGACTTTATACCAGCCTAAGGTTAATACAGTCTCACTTTCAGCACTCAGACCGCCATGTTTTCCAATCCCATTGTACAATAGATGTAATGCATTAAGTACAATGGAAGACAACGACTGACTGTCGAGTTGTGAGGGGAAATCACCGGATTTTAATCATCCAGGGAGAGAAGTAGATATTAGGCTGTCCACAAACGGAATAATTGATGAACAGGCCACCCGCCAAGATCACAGGCAGGATATTGGTTATAGCGACTCAGGCTGTAAATCCCCCGGTGGGGAGTTAACTATTGAACTAGCATCACTGGTGGAGATACAAGTCCCAGCTATCAACGGGAATCATAATATCAGTCATAGTATAGGAATACATGCTATATCCCATGAAGGATACAGCCTGGTTACTTGGAATATAGCAGGGCTGGGTACAAATTTAGACACCCCCTTTTGGAGGGATTTTATTTCCACAGGCATTGATATAATCAGCTTGCAGGAAACCTGGTGTAAAGAACCAGTGTTTGTGGAGGGCTATACATCACACTGGTCGAGTGCAACTACATCTATAGCAGGAAGGGCTAAGGGCGGCCTCCTGCTACTCGTATCAAATAAACTAGTGGGGTGCAAAATAAGAAGTTGTTCATCAATAGATAGCTATAGCCAGGTAATGAAGATAGAGTTTAACAGGGGTAAGGAGTTTGCCCTAATTAATTATTATAATAATATTTTTAATAGTAATCGGGGATTCCCACTACAGGCTTTAGGTAATGAGATTGATAGGGTTTTGGCACTAACTTGTAAATCAGCCATTATTTTATGGGCTGGTGATTTCAATATCCAAGCCTGTCCTTTGGCTAAGAACAAGACGTGTGGATTTTTGGGGACCCATCATATGATGGATGATAATAATGATAATCATCTACACTTTCCACACTGTAATTATGGTCAGGCCATTAAACTTGATGATGGCAAAATATGATCTAGAATTACTTAATTGTACAAGAAGGGGCAAGATCAATTGCCCGACTTTTACTGGCCGGAATGCGGGCAGTAATATAGACCATATTTTTATCTCAAGTCATAGTTTTTATGCAAACTTGTGGATATATGAACAGGTGGTTAGCGACCATAATAGTATCTCAATCTCTTTGTTAAACTGGGGGAATAAAGATCCTAACACTGAAGAATGTATCACAGATATAACCCCAGTAAGACCAAACGGCATGAGAATAAAATGGGAAGGAGTAGACCCCGGGATGATCCAGAGGGAGGTGGTAACTCAATGTAGGGAAGGAATAGAACATTGCCTTGGTGAAAAGGTATACCCCATACACTGCCTGCTGTGTTTGCAGAAATCAATCTTACTATCAAAAGTATTTTAACATGGAACACTAAAGGTGTATGAAATTAGAACTATGGAGTTTTCTTTAGTTAAACTTAGAGGTCCAAAAGCTCTTTTGAGAAAAGAAAAGATATGGAAGAACTTCTTTGAAGGCCAAGAAATGTGATTAGGCCTAGTCTGGTCTTTCTGCTTTAGTAGCTTACTACTTTAATAATAGATCCAATGTGAAGTTTGATTTACAGATTATTTGTTATTGTTTCCATTCCTCAATTTTATTTGCTGTTTATATCAATTTTATTTGTATGGTAAGTATGGAAATGAATTGTAATGAACCTTGTCACTTCTTGCAAACAATAAAAATGTTTAAAAGGAAAAAAAAAAGGAACACTAAAGGCCCAAAAAAAGCCAAATCTGGATGGTTTGATTATAAGTGTACACAGGCGTTACAAGATTTGAAATCAGCCTTGGGTACTAAACCCCGCAATCAACCGTACATCCATGACCTTCGTCTTAAATATAGGCAAGTTATTGGGGCACGGAAAAAGGAACTCCAATCTGAAGCGTGGGACAATTTAAGTCTGGCAGCTAACACAAAAAATAGCAAATTGTTCTGGGAAATTGTAAACTGTCCTTTCTTACAAAACGATTGTATGCCAGAGTTGACTTCCTATGTAAATTGCCCAGCATGTATTGAACATTTTTCTAATATTTTTAATCCGGATAGGATAGTTTTATCTTCAATATTAAATGATGAATTTATATGGCCCACATTACCCCTCTTAATTAGTATAGATGAAATACACGAGGGCCTTGTCAAAAGCAAGGGGGGAAAAGCACCATGGCCAGATGGGGTACCGATAGACCTATACAAAGATGAAAAGGATCTGTAGGCCCCAATTTTAACGAGAATTTTTAATGCGGCCGCAACTGGGGACTTTCCTCCATCCTGGGGCCAGTCATTAATTATTCCCCTCTTTAAAAAGGGCTCTCGCTCTGAGGCTTGTAATTACCGCCCAATATCTCTGCTTGATTCATCCATAAAGGTTATGAGCAGGATTTTACTAATGAGATTGGAAACCTGGGCCACTGATAATAAGATTCTATCCCCTGTCCAATATGGATTTCGAAAGGGCCTAGGTACATTAGAACAATGTGTGAATTTAGGCCTACTCGTTAGTAAATACACAACTGCGAAGGCGGGCAATTTGTTTTTATGTTTTGCAGACTTGAGCAGTGCCTTTGATTTGGTGGACCACACTCTCTTGTGGTCCACTCTGCTCAATTCTGGGGCCCCAAAGGAGATTGTGTACTTCCTGGCTCGAGTTTACGAAAGACTATCGTGCAGTGTGAGATATGGGCCAACAGGTGAGCGTACCCCTTTTTTTGATGTCAGAAGAGGTATTCGGCAAGGCTGTGTTCTGGCCCCCCTTTTATTCTCACTTTTTATCAATCAAATAGATGAGGTTTTAGGCCAGATTCCAGCAGATGCCCCGATGATAGATGGGAAGGTCGTACCAATTTTGGTATATGCTGATGACGCCATTTTAATCTCAAGTACACCTTTAGGGCTTCAAAGGCTTATTAATAATTTTACAGATTTTATTAATGGCAGAAAACTTTTGATTAATAAAACCAAGACATTTATCATGTCATGTGGCAAGAAAACTAATACTACAAAGTCTTTCTATCTGGACGGTACAAAAATACAAACGGTTAAGTCTTTCTGCTATTTAGGTATAACCTTCTCAGCTAACGGGAAATGGTCCAACGAATTCGAAAATATACGACTTAAGATGACCAGGAACACTAACAGTATATTTAGATTCGCCACTAAACTCGGGGACCGTAGATTAAAAGATATGGTAATCATATATAATGCCAGGAGTGTCTCCTCCGCCCTTTATGGGGCCGGTATATGGGCTCATAGTCCTGATAAATCAATTCAGCAGGAGGAAAATAAGTTCCTTAAGCGGCTGCTGAGTGTACTAACATCGGCATCCACTGAACTGATCCATAAGGAGGTCGGCATTGATTACATTTCAGACCTGGCAGCTTTACGCCCCCTACTTTTATGGCGATCTATCTGGTCCAAAAACGAGACAGAGTTCACAAAGTCGATAATCATGGCCTGTATAAAGCTAGAGCATTGTTCCCTTATTTCATTTCTAAATTATATTAATTATTGGTTTAAGCTTTTATTTGATGTTAATATTTATACAGAGCCAGATTACATAGCCCAAATATTAAAAAAAGAACTTAAGAGTACATTTCTGGCACACAAAAGAGTTGCTCGTAGAACCCTGCTTGAAGTCCAACCTACAGCAGTGTTCTATCAGCAACTGGGTCTCCATGAAGGTTTCCAGGCCTATTTGGCAGAAGTAACTAGAAGTTCTCATCGTTTCGTCCTGATACGACTCAGGTTGGGGATTGCTCATCATCTTGTAGCCTTCCATACCATGAGGAAAGGTTCCAGTTTGGAATGCCCATGTGATAACATATCCAAACAGCGTAGCTGCCATTGTTTATTATTTTGTAAATGTTATACCTTCTTAAGAAAGTTTTACTTGAAGCCTATCCTTTTAAAGTTTATTATTCGATCCACTGCTAACGCCATGAAGTTGATATGTTCTCTGGAAAGCCCAGACATTTGCTTTCATGTAGCAATTTACATACTAAAATGCATAGCTGCTAGAAAATCTATTATATTATGAATTATCCATAGCCTGGCACATTAGCACTTGAGGAGATTCCATCTGTTTTATTTTATAACAGCAGTTCGCTTTGTAATAGGCGAGAACCTTCTGTATCTCTTTTAATGTATTTGATTTTTTCTTTTAAAGCTAATGAAGTATTTATTTGCTGGCACAAGACACTTTATGACATAGCCGTAATCAGATTAAAAATTAAGATATTGTGTTTTATAACTGCATAAATCTTGTACTGTAACATGTTAATATTGATCCAAGCACTCATTTGCTGGCACTAGACACTTTATTGCATATTTGCACAGCCGTAACTAGATTACATTTAAGATATGGCGTTTAATAACTGCATAATTTTGCTCTGTAAAATATTTAAGATCGATCCAGGGAATGAGGAATTATAGAACATGTATATGGTACCGACTCGTGGAATTTGCACATTTTGTATACACAATGCACCAGCCACTTTGGAAAATGTTTGTTAAAATGTCTTAACAGTGATGATTACACTTTGTACAATTGGCTTTAAATCTAGTTGTTTTATGAGTGTAAATCAAATGACAAATGAATGTGTAAATAGAGGTCAATGTTGTATTGAATAAGAATTGATAATGTTATGTTATGTTATGTTATGTTATCCGGATTTATAGAGCGCACAGATGCCCCAGCAAAGGGGCGTCCTGGCGCTAATACAGAACATAAAACCGGACAGGAGATGGAAGACACAACACAACAGCAGAACTAAGGAGCTAAGGGGAAGAGAAAGGTTTTGACAGCCTTCCTGAAAGCAAGGAGCTCATCAATAGCACGAATGTGGACAGGCAAGGAATTCCATAGCTTGGCGGCGAGGACTCGGAAGGAGCGACCGCCAGTCCTGGATCTCTTGAAACGAGGAACTATGGCAAGGTGGAGGGCAGAGGACCTCAGAGAGCGAGCTGGAACATAAGGGGAAACCAATTGCTGCAAAATCTGAGGGGAAGAATGTTTAAGAATTTTGAATGTCAAGATCAGGGATTTAAACTGTATTCTCTGTGCCACCGGAAGCCAATGGAGATTAAAGATGGTTTTTCTGGCTGAGCAGAATCTGGGCAAACCAACCAAATGATTTTGACGTAATAAATTTGTGTTGCTTATATGGTTGTGCCTTGCAAACCGAATAAAAACTTTTAAAACGAAACGACAAATGTGTTGAAGAAGGCACCATTTTTTCCCACATTTACTTGGCGGAAGAACCTGGGAAGCCCACCTTTGTAGTGGTCAGGCTCGCTCACCACACTCACTATGCACCGTACAGGGGCTGGTCAGAAAAAAGGCTGCTTTCGGTTTCAAATCTGACCCTGGACGCAGTTCACGGATCACATGTGCTATAAGTTGGATAGATTCTTATTAAACATGGAGCAAATGTTTAGTTTACTTAATCAACCAAATGTTTTGTTTTGTAAAGGAGAAATACTGAACTCACATTTTTGAAGGTGCACTCAGGTGAGCCTGAAGAAAAAGGTGATTGTAAAATAAAATATTTGCCAATGATCACACAATTTGTGACCAGTTTACGGGTCGAGTACATTATAGTTAGTTTGAGTCGATTATTCAAGTTGCTCAATCTGTAGATCTAGTAACATTTTAATTACTTTTTGAGACCTGATTAGGATATGTGAAGAAAGCAATTACTAATTCTTCCTCGACACTGAGATTTTGTTGCAAAATTAGTCTGCAAGTTTTACACAGGTGTAGAGTTTTTCTAAACCAGCAATATCTGAAACTGTTTTCTCTAGTGATTCGAGTTTCTTTACCACTGTTTGACATAGTGGTAAGTTAAAACCTTGATGTTCTATTTTATCTTTACTAAGAATATAGTCAATCTACTGTTTTTCCAAACAAAACATTTCTAAGTTAAACTGAGTGCACTCATTCACTCATTCAATGTTGGTCAGAGGTACAAAATCTGTTTGTGAATTTTTCAAGATATATATACTTATATATACATTACCTACTGGCAGTCGCCAGTAGGTATATATAGTTAGGATTTTTTTTAATAGGGATTTCTGAAAATTCTATGTTGAATAACTTTGGCGTTGTTGGACGGAATTGGCTGAAATTGTCAGGAAAATGGCACATTTTGTTTCTGAGCGTCCCCTGAAAGTTTGGGGGGGTTTTGTCAAGCGGGGGCCAAGAAAAAAGGGGGGTCCCAAAACGTGTTTTTAACATTGAGTTTTCCATAGGGCGGTTGGACTCATTTTTAGCTCGAACGGCTGAATGGATTTCCACAAAACTTGGCAAAATTGTAGGGACTGTTTGCCCGATGTGCCTTTGCTATGTCTCAAGATATATGCTCCAGTGGTTTTTACGAAAATTAACTTTGAAAAATATATATTGGGCTACATTGGGCTATATATATGTTAGAGCCCAAATGTAGCCCAATGTAGCCCAATGTAGCCCAAAGATGGCCACCAGAAACAAAAAAAAACAAATGTAGCCCAAATATCAGCCAGATGTAGCCCAACTATAGCCCAATGACAGAATGTCCCAGTGTGTTCTACAGAACAACTAGAACGCTAACAGTCTTACTTATGACAAAAGTATGGCACACCTGAAGTCATCTTCATTGGAATAAAGTGGTAACACTTAATACATTTAATTTGAAAAGGAACAAAATGAGGGGTTTCATTTTGCCATAGAAATGTTATATATATATATATATATATATATATATATATATATATATATATATATATATATATATATATATATTACCTACTGGCAGTCGCCAGTAGGTATATATAGTTAGGATTTTTTTGAATAGGGATTTCTGAAAATTCTATGTTGAATAACTTTGGCGTTGATGGACGGAATTGGCTGAAATTTTCAGGAAAATGGCACAGTTTGTTTCTGAGCGTCCCCTGACAGTTTGGGGGGGTTTTGTCAAGCGGGGGCCGAGAAAAGAGGGGGGTCCCAAAACGTGTTTTTAACATTGAGTTTTCCATGGGCGGTTGGATTCACTTTTAGCTTGAACGGCTGAATGGATTTCCACAAAACTTGGCAAAATTGTAGGGACTGGTAGCCCGATGTGCCTTTGCTATGTCTCAAGATATATGCTCCAGTGGTTTTTACGAAAATTAACTTTGAAAAATATATATTGGGCTACATTGGGCTATATATATGTTAGAGCCAAAATGTAGCCCAATATAGCCCAATGTAGCCCAAAGATGGCCACCAGAGACAGAAAAAAACAAATGTAGCCCAAATATCAGCCAGATGTAGCCCAACTATAGGCCAATGACAGAATGTCCCAGAGTGTTCTAAAGAACAACTAGAACGCTAACAGTCTTACTTATGACAAAAGTATGGCACACCTGAAGTCATCTTGATTGGAATAAAGTGGTAACACTTAATACATTTAATTTGAAAAGGAACAAAATGAGGGGTTTCATTTTGCCATAAAAATGTTATATATATATATTACCTACTGGCAGTCGCCAGTAGGTATATATAGTTAGGATTTTTTTGAATAGGGATTTCTGAAAATTCTATGTTGAATAACTTTGGCGTTGATGGACGGAATTGGCTGAAATTTTCAGGAAAATGGCACATTTTGTTTCTGAGCGTCCCCTGAAAGTTTGGGGGGGGGTTTCGTCAAGCGGGGGCCGAGAAAAAAGGGGGTCCCAAAACGTGTTTGTAACATTGAGTTTTCCATAGGGCGGTTGGACTCACTTTTAGCTCGAACGGCTGAATGGATTTCCACAAAACTTGGCAAAATTGTAGGGACTGGTACCCCGATGTGCCTTTGCTATGTCTCAAGATATATGCTCCAGTGGTTTTTACGAAAATCAACTTTGAAAAATATATATTGGGCTACATTGGGCTATATATATGTTAGAGCCCAAATGTAGCCCAATGTAGCCCAATGTAGCCCAAAGATGGCCACCAGAAACAAAAAAAAACAAATGTAGCCCAAATATCAGCCAGATGTAGCCCAACTATAGCCCAATGACAGAATGTCCCAGTGTGTTCTACAGAACAACTAGAACGCTAACAGTCTTACTTATGACAAAAGTATGGCACACCTGAAGTCATCTTCATTGGAATAAAGTGGTAACACTTAATACATTTAATTTGAAAAGGAACAAAATGAGGGGTTTCATTTTGCCATAGAAATGTTATATATATATATATATATATATATATATATATATATATATATATATATATATATATATATATATATATATATATATATATATATATATATATATATATATATATATATATATATTACCTACTGGCAGTCGCCAGTAGGTATATATAGTTAGGATTTTTTTGAATAGGGATTTCTGAAAATTCTATGTTGAATAACTTTGGCGTTGATGGACGGAATTGGCTGAAATTGTCAGGAAAATGGCACAGTTTGTTTCTGAGCGTCCCCTGAAAGTTTGGGGGGGTTTTGTCAAGCGGGGGCCGAGAAAAGAGGGGGGTCCCAAAACGTGTTTTTAACATTGAGTTTTCCATGGGCGGTTGGATTCACTTTTAGCTTGAACGGCTGAATGGATTTCCACAAAACTTGGCAAAATTGTAGGGACTGGTAGCCCGATGTGCCTTTGCTGTGTCTCAAGATATATGCTCCAGTGGTTTTTACGAAAATTAACTTTGAAAAATATATATTGGGCTACATTGGGCTATATATATGTTAGAGCCAAAATGTAGCCCAATATAGCCCAATGTAGCCCAAAGATGGCCACCAGAGACAGAAAAAAACAAATGTAGCCCAAATATCAGCCAGATGTAGCCCAACTATAGGCCAATGACAGAATGTCCCAGAGTGTTCTAAAGAACAACTAGAACGCTAACAGTCTTACTTATGACAAAAGTATGGCACACCTGAAGTCATCTTGATTGGAATAAAGTGGTAACACTTAATACATTTAATTTGAAAAGGAACAAAATGAGGGGTTTCATTTTGCCATAAAAATGTTATATATATATATTACCTACTGGCAGTCGCCAGTAGGTATATATAGTTAGGATTTTTTTGAATAGGGATTTCTGAAAATTCTATGTTGAATAACTTTTGCGTTGATGGACGGAATTGGCTGAAATTTTCAGGAAAATGGCACATTTTGTTTCTGAGCGTCCCCTGAAAGTTTGGGGGGGGGGTTTCGTCAAGCGGGGGCCGAGAAAAAAGGGGGTCCCAAAACGTGTTTGTAACATTGAGTTTTCCATAGGGCGGTTGGACTCACTTTTAGCTCGAACGGCTGAATGGATTTCCACAAAACTTGGCAAAATTGTAGGGACTGGTACCCCGATGTGCCTTTGCTATGTCTCAAGATATATGCTCCAGTGGTTTTTACGAAAATCAACTTTGAAAAATATATATTGGGCTACATTGGGCTATATATATGTTAGAGCCCAAAGGTAGCCCAATGTAGCCCAATGTAGCCCAATGTAGCCCAAAGGACGGCCACCAGAGACAAAAAAAAACAAATGTAGCCCAAATATCAGCCAGATGTAGCCCAACTATAGCCCAATGACAGAATGTTCCAGAGTGTTCTAAAGAACAACTAGAACGCTAACAGTCTTACTTATGACAAAAGTATGGCACACCTGAAGTCATCTTGATTGGAATAAAGTGGTAACACTTAATACATTTAATTTGAAAAGGAACAAAATGAGGGGTTTCATTTTGCCATAAAAATGTTATATATATATATTACCTACTGGCGGTCGCCAGTAGGTATATATAGTTAGGATTTTTTTGAATAGGGATTTCTGAAAATTCTATGTTGAATAACTTTGGCGTTGATGGACGGAATTGGCTGAAATTTTCAGGAAAATGGCACATTTTGTTTCTGAGCGTCCCCTGAAAGTTTGGGGGGGGGGTTTCGTCAAGCGGGGGCCGAGAAAAAAGGGGGTCCCAAAACGTGTTTTTAACATTGAGTTTTCCATAGGGCGGTTGGACTCACTTTTAGCTCGAACGGCTGAATGGATTTCCACAAAACTTGGCAAAATTGTAGGGACTGGTACCCCGATGTGCCTTTGCTATGTCTCAAGATATATGCTCCAGTGGTTTTTACGAAAATTATACTTTGAAAAATATATATTGGGCTACATTGGGCTATATATATGTTAGAGCCCAAAGGTAGCCCAATGTAGCCCAATGTAGCCCAATGTAGCCCAAAGATGGCCACCAGAGACAAAAAAAAACAAATGTAGCCCAAATATCAGCCAGATGTAGCCCAACTATAGCCCAATGACAGAATGTTCCAGAGTGTTCTAAAGAACAACTAGAACGCTAACAGTCTTACTTATTACAAAAGTATGGCACACCTGAAGTCATCTTGATTGGAATAAAGTGGTAACACTTAATACATTTAATTTGAAAAGGAACAAAATGAGGGGTTTCATTTTGCCATAGAAATGTTATATATATATATATATATATATATATATATATATATATATATATATATATATATATATATATATATATATATATCTATATCACCATTACCTACTGGCAGTCGCCAGTAGGTATATATAGTTAGGATTTTTTTGAATAGGGATTTCTGAAAATTCTATGTTGAATAACTTTGACGTTGATGGACGGAATTGGCTGCAATTTTCAGGAAAATGGCACATTTTGTTTCTGAGCGTCCCCTGAAAGTTTGGGGGGGTTTCGTCAAGCGGGGGCCGAGAAAAAAGGGGGGTCCCAAAACGTGTTTTTAACATTGAGTTTTCCATAGGGCGGTTGGACTCACTTTTAGCTCGAACGGCTGAATTGATTTCTATGAAACTTGGCAAAATTGTAGAGACTGTTTGCCCGATGTGTCTTTGCTAGGTCTCAAGATATGTGCTCCAGTGGATTTTGAGAAATTAACGTTCAAAAAAATATATATATCTGTGACAGCGTCCCGGTTGTTGTGTTGTGTGGGTGATGTAAGTACCAACATGTAGGTAGCAATGAAGAGTCTAAAATTCAATGTACACCGTCTCCTCTGTAGATATTTTATATATTCTAATATGGGTTATTTAAATGTAAATGTGTGGAAAAGCACTTCATGCTTTAAAGCAATTGTATTTTTGAACTGATTGTTCTTTCCTCTTAGTCCTCCTCTTTGTTTTTTTTCCCCCACACTCTTCTTCAGCATGATAGTTGATAAATTCGTTCCCTCAAAAAATGTATATACATAAAAAAATTATATTAAATACATATAAAATATATTTTTCCTTTAAAAGAAGAATACATTTTACAGCTTTTGATATTTGCTATTAAAAAACCATTGAAATTCACTGAAAAAACCATGGGTTATAGACCATATATAGTTAGGAATTAGCATTTACAAAACCTTGAAAATTCACTGAAAAAACCATAGGTTATAGACCATATATAGTTAGGAATTAGCATTTACAAAACCTTATTTTACTCACACAAAACCATTGAAATTCGCATATATAGTTAGTTGCACTAACTATATATCGCGCACCCGCAATCCACTGCTAATCATGTCACATATTACATCATTTATGACATGGTCAGTGACATCACTGATGACATCACTGATGACATCTCAAATGACATCACTGATGACATCACCAAAGTGTATCCCAATCCAAGTTACTGCATTAACTTAATGAATGTGAAAAAAGTATTGAATTATTTGAATAATGTTACTTGTTTTTAAACTAAGCACTATGCACTTTCACACTAATCACCATGATAAAGTAAGCAAAGCAATGCTATTTGCCCACTACAATATGGCGACTACAATGTATTTAAAAAAAGATGTCCTTCGTTTATGTTAATGAAGAAGGTAGACAACCAATGTCTTTAAAATGGTGATTTTTACTACACAGTAATGTTACACTGACGAAGCCTGTGAAGGCGAAACGCGTCTGTAAGGGGTGAGGGGGGTTTGGTGATTAAAAATTCTGCAACTGGATACCAGCGTGCCGGCCTTTCTTTTTCGGAGACTTTATGGGATACGAAAAGTGTGCAGCAATATTGAAGCGTCTCACCAACGCTGGCGTCTTTGGCACCCGGGAAGCAGTGGAGCGACGGCGGTGATCAGAAACCGTGCCTCAAACTAATATGACCGTTGGCCCCGAGGAGATATAAGCTACGATACCGAGAACACATCGGGAAAAAGTGCAGCGGCTGAAAGGCTGAACTCCACACGACAGCGAGAACAAACCGGCTTACCGGACGTACACGGGCGAAACGCCAGCAGCCGCTGACGACGACCCTCAACGGACAGCGAGCCGGGTGAGTGAAGGCTGACTTTAATGTTTTAGACATCACGCTTAGCCTCATTCCCGAAGGTTCCGTACAAGTTAAACACCAAACCCCGAACCGCAGTGACTCGTCACCACCCCTTTCTTTAACTTCTTTATGCAGTAACAAACAGTGCATCATAATCAACATGGAAAACGAGGATGGTATCTCAGGAGAAAGAGAAGCAGCCGCTAATTTCATGTTCAGAACCTCCACGAGCAGACAAACGCAACCAAACATAACAAAAGGGATAACTACCACCGGGGGTGTGCTTAAGACACTGTTTTCGAAATTAGAAAAAATGCAAGAAAGAGAAATTCGTAAGTGGTGGGAGGCCACCTCCTTGGAAAAATATATCGAATGTGGTAGAATACCGAGAGGATTGCGCATCTACACCGTACCATCGTACGAGAACCCTGATCCGGAATTACTTAGAGATTGGGCAGAGTATACGGCTGACTCGGCGAAAGGCATGGTGAGGATGCTAATAAAGTATGCGTGGAGTGACAGAGACAAATGTCTCAAAGAAATTGCGGACCTAGAAGAGTTAATCACAAAGGAAAAAGACTCTAAAGAAAAAGATGAATTAAGGGGTACCATGAACCAAAGAATCAAGAAATATGAATTAACCATCCGTAAACGTAAACAGGCAAAATTCCTCAGGGACGAGCAAGATTACCTCACCGGTAGAATTCTCACATTTGCAAAAAAGTTTGACGCTACAAGAAAACGTATGGCACAAGCAAATGTAACCCCGACTGAGGAGGAAACTGAGGAATCAGAAGTCTCAGAAGGTGAACAAACGGAAAGAACGGAAAGAACTACAACAACAAACGATCCTTTTTTAGACGAGTTCGAGGTAATCAAGGAAACCCGTCTCCGCCCCCAACAGAGAAATCATCCACCAGTACCTCAACAAAAACAAAGAGGAGGACGCGGAGGGGCAAAAGGAGCAAGAGGTGGGGGCCAGCAAGCGGTGGCATCCCCAAGAGTCACCAGGAGCGGACTGAACCGCAGAAGGTAGTGGATAAACAAGACAACAACGTTATCAACCTTTTGAAAAGATCTTTAACGAATGAAGAAATTTCTATTCTAAAGAAAGGACTAACCTTCTGTCCAGCCAGCGATTTTGATCCGGTCAATACACGGATCGATCTGTTTAAATACACTAGGAAACTGAAGTTCAAAAAAATCTACCTTCAGAACCCTACTAAAAAGAGTGTGGCACCCAATCTTGAAGCCTCCGTTGTAAATCCAATTGGAAGTCAAGTTTGTGAGACATCCAATCTTGAAGCCTCCGCTATAAATCCAAGTGGAAGTCAAGTACGTGAGACACTTAATCTTGAAGCCTCCGTTGTTAATCCAACTGGAAGCCAAACATGTGAAGCACTGGCAAACATTCTTTTGACACCAACTCAAGAGTGGACATTGAACTCGACATCTGGAGACAATTCTTTGCAAAATGACATTGCACAAAAACGTGACCCTAGTCACCTGAAAAATAAATCAAAAAAATTACCCATCACTAATTTTGATGCAATCGATCTTTTCAACGAAGCAGTACTAGAGGATCTTGATAAAATAGCTTCTGGAACAAGAAATAAGATAAACGACAAAAGATCAAATATAACGAAAAAAGAATGGCAAGCGATCAGATCAATAAAAGAGGACACCTCAATTGAAATTAAACCATCCGACAAGGGAGGTAACATCGTGATATTTGACCGAGAGCATTATCTAACTGAAGCTCACAGACAATTAAAGGACAAAGAATGTTACACTCCTATATCGAGAACAGAATACAACAGGAGTATTGTAACGTTCCACAAGATGTTAGATGACTGGCAAAAAGAGGGAATGCTATCAATGGACGAATACCTCTTTTTAAAATGTGATGCACCTATAGTACCAACGTTTTACCACCTACCAAAGGTGCACAAACATGCCAAAAGGCCTCCAGGGCGTCCAATAGTGTCCTCTTTAGGAAGCCTGCTTGAAAACACTTCCAGATTTGTGGACTCCTATCTGTCTCCCTTTGTAAGAAGCCTTCCTTCTTATTTGAAAGACACTCAAGACTTTTTAAATATCATGGACAATGTTACTTGGGATTCAGGAATGCTGTTGATCACACTGGATGTGGTTAACCTTTATACCTGTATTAATCACAAACAAGGTCTGTGTGCTGTTAAATGGTTTTTGGACACCAAACCGGAGCATTTTAATACCCACAGTGCAATGATATTGTCCATGATCAGGTTTTGCCTGTATAATAACATCTTTTTGTTTGACGGGACACTGTATAATCAAAAAAGAGGTACTTCCATGGGTTCGTGCTTCTCCCCCAGCTATGCGAATCTTTTCGTGGGATGGTGGGAGAAGCACGAAGCCTGGAACGACTCAAATCGGCAGTGGACGGATAAGATACTTATGTGGACGAGGTATATCGATGACCTCTTTATAATCTGGCAGGGAGATCGCCAATCAGCAGAAGAGTACATTTCCCAACTAAATACTAATACGCTTAACTTAAAGTTTACTAGTACCATCAGCACCAACTGTATTAATTATTTAGATCTGGAGGTATTTGTACACAATAACATCTTGCACACCAGATTGTACAGAAAGCCCACTGCAGGGAATGCAGTCTTGCATGCAAAATCATACCATCCAAGAAGCTTAATAAAAAATGTACCATATGGCGAATTTTTACGCCTTAAGAGAAATTGTTCTCTTACTCAAGACTATACTCTTGCTGCTGCTGAGGCAAAAAACAGATTTGAGGATAGGGGGTACAATAGGAATATCCTGTCCCAGGCCAGTGAAAAAGCCTCTATAGCGAACAGGAGGGATCTCCTAGTTCCTAAATTAAAAACTGAGGCACCTGATGAGATTCGTATGATTACGGAATTCAACACAAAATCAGGCGAAATAACGAACATTTTTCGTAAACACTGGCATTTACTAACTTCTGACAGAATCCTCAAGGGAAATCTGCCGCCAAAACCGTTAATCACATACAAAAGATGTCCGTCTTTGGCGGATCATCTGGTCCACAGCCACTTTAAACCAGTGATTAAACCTGTCAAAATGTCTAAATCGGTGGGGTTCTTTCCTTGTTTGAAATGCAAGGCATGTAAATTCAGTGAAAAAACATCTGAATACCCAAATCGCACAGGCGATAACAAACCCAATTTGAAAATAAAACAGCTGCTCAATTGCAACTCGGAGTATACGGTGTACTGTCTAACCTGTCCATGCAAACTACGATATATTGGTAGTACCATCAAACCCGCGAAACTTAGGGTCCTTGAACATATGCGGGCTATTACCAATAATGACAAAGCATATCCGGTAGCCCGCCACTTTGCTTTACACCATCAGAGCAAGTGGGAAAAATTAAGCTACTATTGCATGGATCAGGTCCCCAAATCAGAACGGGGAGGTGATAGGGAAAAGGCCCTGCGCATCTTAGAATCAAAACACATCATTAATTTAAAAACGATAGCTCCTTGGGGTTTGAACAATAACGAAGAACTTTGGGTTCACTTGTAATCACAATGGGGTCAATAATGGGAAAGAAACCATAATCAAAGGATTAGAACTGAGTAACAGCTTTACTTCCCTTTTGACATCCAATGCCTTGTGTTTTTGGTTTGTATTGTTGATTTTGCACTGTTTAACTGAACGCCCATTCAGGGCGAAATAACACAAAGAGGATAACTTGGGAAAGAAATGGTTCAGAAACACCCAAAGTGTATCCCAATCCAAGTTACTGCATTAACTTAATGAATGTGAAAAAAGTATTGAATTATTTGAATAATGTTACTTGTTTTTAAACTAAGCACTATGCACTTTCACACTAATCACCATGATAAAGTAAGCAAAGCAATGCTATTTGCCCACTACAATATGGCGACTACAATGTATTTAAAAAAAGATGTCCTTCGTTTATGTTAATGAAGAAGGTAGACAACCAATGTCTTTAAAATGGTGATTTTTACTACACAGTAATGTTACACTGACGAAGCCTGTGAAGGCGAAACGCGTCTGTAAGGGGTGAGGGGGGTTTGGTGATTAAAAATTCTGCAACTGGATACCAGCGTGCCGGCCTTTCTTTTTCGGAGACTTTATGGGATACGAAAAGTGTGCAGCAATATATATATATATAAGTATATATATCTTGAAAAATTCACAAACAGATTTTGTACCTCTGACCAACATTGAATGAGTGCACTCAGTTTAACTTAGAAATGTTTCGTTTGGAAAAACAGTAGATTGACTATATTCTTAGTAAAGATAAAATAGAATAGATATATATATCAATCAATCAACAGAATTTGTATAGCGCGCTACTCACCCGTAGGGTCTCAAGGCGCTGAGGGGGGGGGGGTCGGTACTGGTCGAACAGCCAGGTCTTGAGTTGTTTACTGAAGGAGAGATGGTCCCGGGTCAGCCGTAGGTGAGTGGGGCGGGAGTTCCATGTCTACTGTTTTTCCAAACGAAACATTTCTAAGTTAAACTGAGTGCACTCGTTCACTCATTCAATGTTGGTCAGAGGTACAAAATCTGTTTGTGAATTTTTCAAGATATGTATACGTATATATATATATTACCTACTGGCAGTCGCCAGTAGGTATATATAGTTAGGATTTTTTTTAATAGGGATTTCTGAAAATTCTATGTTGAATAACTTTGGCGTTGTTGGACGGAATTGGCTGAAATTGTCAGGAAAATGGCACATTTTGTTTCTGAGCGTCCCCTGAAAGTTTGGGGGGGATTTGTCAAGCGGGGGCCGAGAAAAAAGGGGGGTCCCAAAACGTGTTTTTAACATTGAGTTTTCCATAGGGCGGTTGGACTCACTTTTAGCTCGAACGGCTGAATGGATTTCCACAAAACTTGGCCAAATTGTAGGGACTGTTTGCCCGATGTGCCTTTGCTATGTCTCAAGATATATGCTCCAGTGGTTTTTACGAAAATTAACTTTGAAAAATATATATTGGGCTACATTGGGCTATATATATGTTAGAGCCCAAATGTAGCCCAATGTAGCCCAATGTAGCCCAAAGATGGCCACCAGAAACAAAAAAAAACAAATGTAGCCCAAATATCAGCCAGATGTAGCCCAACTATAGCCCAATGACAGAATGTCCCAGAGTGTTCTAAAGAACAACTAGAACGCTAACAGTCTTACTTATGACAAAAGTATGGCACACCTGAAGTCATCTTCATTGGAATAAAGTGGTAACACTTAATACATTTAATTTGAAAAGGAACAAAATGAGGGGTTTCATTTTGCCATAGAAATGTTATATATATATATATATATATATATATATATATATATATATATATATATATATATATATATATATATATATATATATATATATATATATATATATATATATATTACCATTACCTACTGGCAGTCGCCAGTAGGTATATATAGTTAGGATTTTTTTGAATAGGGATTTCTGAAAATTCTATGTTGAATAACTTTGACGTTGATGGACGGAATTGGCTGCAATTTTCAGGAAAATGGCACATTTTGTTGCTGAGCGTCCCCTGAAAGTTTGGGGGGGTTTCGTCAAGCGGGGGCCGAGAAAAAAGGGGGTCCCAAAACGTGTTTTTAACATTGAGTTTTCCATAGGGCGGTTGGACTCACTTTTAGCTCGAACGGCTGAATTGATTTCTATGAAACTTGGCAAAATTGTAGAGACTGTTTGCCCGATGTGCCTTTGCTAGGTCTCAAGATATGTGCTCCAGTGGATTTTGAGAAATTAACGTTCAAAAAAATATATATATCTGTGACAGCGTCCCGGTTGTTGTGTTGTGTGGGTGATGTAAGTACCAACATGTAGGTAGCAATGAAGAGTCTAAAATTCAATGTACACCGTCTCCTCTGTAGATATTTTGTATGTTCTAATATGGGTTATTTAAATGTAAATGTGTGGAAAAGCACTTCTTGCTTTAAAGCAATTGTATTTTTGAACTGATTGTTCTTTCCTCTTAGTCCTCCTCTTTGGTTTTTTTTCCCCACACTCTTCTTCAGCATGATAGTTGATAAATTCGTTCCCTCAAAAAATGTATATACATAAAAAAATTATATTAAATACATATAAAATATATTTTTCCTTTAAAAGAAGAATACATTTTACAGCTTTTGATATTTGCTATTAAAAAACCATTGAAATTCACTGAAAAAACCATAGGTTATAGACCATATATAGTTAGGAATTAGCATTTACAAAACCTTGAAAATTCACTGAAAAAACCATAGGTTATAGACCATATATAGTTAGGAATTAGCATTTACAAAACCTTATTTTACTCACACAAAACCATTGAAATTCGCATATATAGTTAGTTGCACTAACTATATATCGCGCACCCGCAATCCACTGCTGATCATGTCACATATTACATCCTTCATGACATGGTCAGTGACATCACTGATGACATCACTGATGACATCTCAAATGACATCACTGATGACATCACTGATGACAACATCCAGTGACTGTATGTTTCTGTAAAGTTAAAATATGTCTTACATATTGAAGAATGAGTGGATGTATAAGTGTCTGGATGAAGGATTTAGTAGGTGCATGACTGACTGTATGAGTGAGTGATTAAATGTGTCTCACTGAGTGCATGGGTTAGTGACTAAACTGTCTTAATTTGTGCATCATTATGTCTGTTGTTCTGTAAACTGCTGCATGTGTTGATCAGTAGCTATATGAGTAACTATATGGGTTATTGATTGGTTGCCCAAGTATTTGTATGGGAGACTGAGTGTGTGTGTGGGTGGCTGGGAGGTGTATGACTCTGTGCATAGATGTGTGAGCAGTTGATTCACTAGATGTATGGGTTCAAAAGTGCATGTGGAAACAGCTGTATGGGCAGTTGACTGTGTGCATGAGTGTATTGGTGAGTGAATGGATATCTCAGTGCTACATGTCAAAGTAAGTACATATGTAAAACACAGTACATGTGAGAGTTCACATATATAAATAACTGTGCATAAGAGCAAGTGAATGTGTGAGTGGCTGTATGGATCATTGTGAACTTGTATCAGGGATTGTATAAGAGAGTAAATATGTGTTAGTATATGTTTGAATAAGTAAGGTGTGTATAACTGTATAGTTGAGGAAATGGAGGTGTGATTGATTCTTTGCATGACTGACTAGGTGTGTGAGTAACTCCATGGATGAGTGACAGTCTGTGAGTGTCTGTTTACACTGAGTGTATCTAAGGTTATATTAGAGTCTGAAGAGGTTCATCGTATTATCACATGAATGATGTCATCAGTGATGTGATCAGTAATGTCAAATGAGATGTCATCAGTGATGTCATTTGAGATGTCATCAGTGATGTCATCAGTGATGTCATCTGTGATGTCATCAGTGATGTCATCAGTGATGTCATTTGAGATGTCATCAGTGATGTCATCAGTGATGTCACTGACCATGTCATGAATGATGTAATATGTGACATGATCAGCAGTGGATTGCGGGTGCGCGATATATAGTTAGTGCAACTAACTATATATGCGAATTTCAATGGTTTTGTGTGAGTAAAATAAGGTTTTGTAAATGCTAATTCCTAACTATATATGGTCTATAAACTATGGGTTTTTCAGTGAATATATATATATATATATATATAAGTATATATATCTTGAAAAATTCACAAACAGATTTTGTACCTCTGACCAACATTGAATGAGTGCACTCAGTTTAACTTAGAAATGTTTCGTTTGGAAAAACAGTAGATTGACTATATTCTTAGTAAAGATAAAATAGAATAGATATATATATCAATCAATCAACAGAATTTGTATAGCGCGCTACTCACCCGTAGGGTCTCAAGGCGCTGAGGGGGGGGGGTCGGTACTGCTCGAACAGCCAGGTCTTGAGTTGTTTCCTGAAGGAGAGATGGTCCCGGGTCAGCCGTAGGTGAGTGGGGCGGGAGTTCCATGTCTTGGCTGCCAGGTATGAGAAGGATCTTCCTCCGACGGTGGATTTGCGGATTCGTGGGATGGAGGCGAGGGCGAGGCTGGCGGATCGGAGCTGGCGGGTGGGTGTGTAAAATGTGAGGTGGCTGTTGAGGTACTTCGGGCCCGTGTCATGGAGAGCCTTGTGTGCGTGGGTGAGGAGTCTGAACGTGATCCTCTTGTTGACGGGGAGCCAGTGCAGGTCTTTCAGGTGGGCAGAGATGTGGCTGTGGCAAGGGATGCCCAGGATGAGTCGTGCTGAGGCGTTCTGAATGCGCTGGAGTATTTTCTGGAGTTTGGCTGTGGTTCCAGCGTAGAGGGTGTTCCCGTAGTCCAGACGGCTGGTGACGAGGGCCTGGGGGACCGTCTTCCTGGTTTCGGTGGGGATCCATCGGAAGATCTTTCGGAGCATGCGCAGGGTGTTGAAGCAGGATGACGAGACGGGGTTGACTTGCTTGGTCATAGTGAGGGAGGAGTCCAGGATGAAGCCCAGGTTGCGTGCGTGGTCCGTTGGCTTGGGTGGGGTGCCCAGGGCAGGGGGCCACAAGGAGTCGTCCAAGGCAGAGGGAGATGGTCCGAGGATGAGGACTTCAATCTTGTCTGAGTTCAGTTTCAGACAGCTGATCTTCATCCATTCTGCGACCACTTTCATTCCTTCCTGGAGGTTGGCTTTGGAAGTGGCGGGGTCGTTGGTGAGGGAGAGGATCAGCTGGGTGTCGTCAGTGTAGGAGATGCTGTTGAGGTTGTGTTGGCGTGCGATGGCTGCGAGAGGGCTCATGTAGACATTGAAGAGGGTCGGGCTAAGTGAGGATCCTTGCGGAACACCGCAGAATACTTCGGTGGCCGCAGATCGGAACGGGGGGAGGCGGACTCTCTGGGTTCTTCCGTCGAGGAACGAGATGATCCACTCCAGGGCCGCTCCTTGGATTCCGGTGTTGCTGAGGCGCTGTATCAGGGTGCTGTGGCATACGGTGTCGAAGGCTGCTGAGAGGTCTAGTAGGCTGAGGGCAGCAGTTTCCCCGTTGTAGAGCAGGGACCTGATGTTGTCGGTGGCTGCGATGAGGGCAGGCTCGGTGCTGTGGTTTGCTCGGAAACCGGACCGTGAGGGGTCGAGGGATCATTGGTCTTGAGGAAGGTGGAGAGTTGTCTGTTGACGGTCTTCTCGATGACTTTGGCTAGAAAGGGGAGGAGCGAGATGGGGCGGAAGTTCTTCAGGTCCGAGGTCTCCGCGGTGGGTTTCTTCAGGAGGGCGCTCAGCTCGGCATGTTTCCAACTCTCCGGGAAGGTGGCGGATGCAAAGGAGCTGTTGATGATGTTCCGGAGTTGGGGTGCGATGATGGAGTCGGCTTTGTTGAAGATGTGGTGTGGGCAGGGGTCGGTAGGGGAGCCGGAGTGGATGGTGTTCATCAGGCGGGTGGTGTCTTCGGTGCCGACAGGGGTCCAGGTGCAAAGGGTGGTGGTGGGGGGCGCTGGTTCGATGGTTGGGTGCGTGGTTAGCGCGCCAAAGCTGTTGTGTATGTCGGCGATCTTGCGGTGGAAGAACGAGGCGAGTGAGTCGCAGAGGTCTTGCGAGGGTGTGATGTCATTGTTGCAGGCGCTGGGGTTGGAGAGCTCTTTACGATGCTGAAGAGTTCCTTGCTGTTGTGGGTGTTGTTGTGCAGTCGTTCTTTGAATGTTGTTTTCGTGGTGGTGCGGATCAGCTGGTGGTGTTTGCGGGTGGCGTTCTTGAGGGCGGTCATGTGTTCTGCTGTCTGGTCGTGGCGCCAGGCTTTCTCTCAGGGTGCGGCAGGTTTTCTTGGAATTTTTGAGGTCATTGGTGAACCACAAGGCTTTCCTGCTGGCGGGTCTGCTGGGAGGATTCTTCAGTGGTGCGAGTTCGTCGGTGCAGTTGGTGAGCCACTGTGTGAGGTTGCGGGCTGCTTTGTTGGGGTCCGTCGTGTTTGTGGGAGGGTTCTGGCTGAGGGCGGTGGTGAGCTGATCGGCGGTGATCTTGCTCCAACTTCTGCAAGGAGCCTGTTGCGGGTGGTGGTGGGTCGTGGTTCTCCTGAAGTTGAAGTGACCGCAGCTGTGGTCTGTCCAGTGTAGTCCGGTTGAGTGGCAGAAGGAGATGTGCTTGCTGGAGAAGAAGATGGGGTTGAGCGTGTGGCCGGCGTAGTGGGTGGGGGTGTTCACAAGTTGCTTGAGTCGGAGGTTGGCGAGGTTGTCCAGCAGGGCGGCGGTGTTGCAGTCCTTGTTGTTCTCCAGATGGAAGTTGAGGTCCCCTAGGAGGATGTATTCTGTGGAGGTGAGGACGTGCGGACTGACGAAGTCTGCGATGGCTTCGCTGAATTGTGTGCGTGGTCCCGGGGGTCTGTAGATGAGGGTGCCTCTGAGGGTGGTCTTGGGGTCGGTGTGATTCTGGAAGTGAAGGTGCTCGGGGGTGGTGAGGGTGTCGTCGGAGTTGGTTGTGATGCGGATGGTGTTTCTGTGGACGATGGCGATGCCTCCTCCGGTTTGGTTGACGCGGTCCCTCCGGGTGATCTTGTAGCCCTCCGGGATGGCTATGGCGATGTCGGGGGCTGAGGAGGCGTTCATCCATGTTTTTGTGAGGAAGGCGATGTCTGGTGATGTTGTGTCGAGGAGGTTCCAGAGTTCTACGGCGTGCCTGTGGACGGAGCGGGTGTTGAGCAGGATGCTCTTGAGGTGGTTGTTGCTGGAGCTCGGCTTGGCGGGTGCGGTGCAGGTTTGGAGGCAGGTGAATTTGCAGGCTTGGCAGGTGAAGGTTCCGTGGGTGTGTTTCGGGGTGGCTTGGTAGCAGGCGGGGTTCCGTCTGGCGTTGAGTGCGTGGAGGGTGGTGGCATCGTAAGTTCGTCGGGTGCGCTGGCATTGTTGAGGGCCAGGGGTCCTGGTGCTGGGCGCGGTCCAGGCGCGGACGGGCGCAGGCGGGCTTGCCTTTGGCGCGCCCCCTGCGCGGTCGCTTCGTGGTCTCCATAAGTAAGGAGCTGGGAGGGAGGAGGAGCTGGGTGGCGGGAGCGGGGCGGCGAATGGGCTGGAGGGGGGCGGGGCCGCAGGGAGGCAGCGGCGGGAAAATCAGGCGGTGGGCGGCTCAGCGGCGGCTGGGTCGTCCAAGGCGGCAGCGGCGGCGGGATCAGCTGGGCGAGAAGGCAGGCTGGGAGACAGCAGCGCGTGGGGGCGACCTAGCCTAGAGGCAGGGTCAACGGTCGCTATATATATTCCGCTACTCGGTTCCTCGAGTGTACCATCCAGCAAAGAACAACAGCACACACGGGTATAGTCCTAGTATTTTTTATTAGCACTCCGGACACGCATATATATATATTACATACTGGCGGTCGCCAGTAGGTAGTTATAGTTAAGACCTATTCTCCACAGGAAATCCGCAACATTCTATTTGGAATAACTTTGGCACCGGTTGATGAATCTTCGCGAATTTTTCAAAACTGGTGGGGCGCTCCGTTCCGCTCCTATCCTGAAAGTCGTGGGGTGATTCGTGAAGTGGGGGCTGAGACAAAAGGTGGTTCCCAAAACGTGTTTTCCCCATGCAATTTTCCATAGGAATCGTTCATCACGGCTACAGCCTGAACGGCTGAACGCAATTACACCAAATTTGGCAAAGTGGTAGTCCTTGGTTCAGACTTGTGCATTTTGCTTAAATGGTGTAAATCCGTTCAGTAGTTCCTGAGAAAATTACAATTAAAAATTCATATATATCTATGACCTCGGGGGATCCGCGCATCTTGCGTGCACTGTAAGCGCCGTCCCAATCACGCGCAGAATGCTGATTGCCTGTGAAGTGGTTGTCAACATTCGAAACCAGGAAGTGTTGACAGCCATTTTGTGCCTCAGTAGGAGCGAGGATCTAGAAATTAGTGGAACAAGTGTTTAAAATGTATAAAGGGGCAGGTAAGAAATATTTTGACCCTCTAGACCTGCTTAGGGGGTCCCAAAAAAGATTTTTTTTAAACGAAGAAATGTGCGCTGGCTGCATGGATCCGCCGTAAAAAAAATAAAAATGAAGCGCGGGCTCCTGTGCTTGTTTAAAAATTAGCTACCTGGGAAGGAGAAATCCCGGGGTCTAAAATATTGCATTTTAAGTGGGGGCAGAGAAAAAAGGGGTTTACCTAAACGTGTTTTCCCCATGCAATTTTCCATAGGAATTGTTCTTCACGGCTACAGCCCGAACGGCTGAACGGAATTACACCAAATTTGGCAAAGTGGTAGTCCTTGGTTCAGACTTGTGCCTTTTTCTTAAATGGTGTAAATCCGTTCAGTAGTTCCTGAGAAAATTACAATTAAAAATACATATATATCGATTACCTCGGTGGATCCACGCATCTTGCGTGCACTGTAAGCACACCGTCCGGATCACTTGCTGAATGCTAATTGGCTGTCAAGGGGTTGTTAACATTCAAAACCAGGAATTGTTGGCAGCCATTTTGTGCCTCGGTAGAAGCGAGGATCTAGAAAATAGTGGGACAAGTGTTCAAAAGGTATAAAGGGGGCATGTAAGAAATATTTTGATCATCTAGACCTGCTTATGGGGCCCCACAAGAACCCCTAGGGTCCAATTTTTTTTTCTTTTTTATGGGAAAAAACTGAGAAATGTGTGTTGGGTGCATGGATCCGGCATAATAAAAATAAAAACGAAGCGGGGGCTCCTGTACTTGTTTAAGCATTAGCTAACTGGGAGGGCCAAATCCCAGGGTTGTAAAATATTACATTTGATGGGGGTCCAGGGGGGCCCGGTGTCCCGGGGACCGCCATTCCTCGGTGCTACAAAAAAAAAGGGTTAGGGAGCTCAAAGGTCCATCTAAGCTCCGGGTATTAACACCATACGGGGCATTTTATATTTTGGGAGGGGGCCTGCGTGGTCTGCATTCTGGAGCAGTCAAAAGCATGGGGAATACCACCCCCCAGGAGCAGCTCCTGCTGGGTCTTGGGGTGTCTACCCCCATGACACTGTATTTTGCTATGGCAGGGCGGGAGTCAAGGTTACCGTTGTGTCATTTCAACAAACTTGAGGGTATATTAACAAGTGTCATTTCACCGCAATTTTTGCAAAAAAGCCAAATAAGCGGTGCAAATTATATCGCCCTATTTGCTAGGTGACGCTAAGATGCATTAATGCATGTTAGCAGCCGGTTTGCTAAGGGCTCGCCTCGTATCTCCAATGAGTTGCAATGTAGGAGTTCTCATTCTGAAGGTAGGTGTTTCTTTGAAAATATAAAAAGGAAGAGGGAGGTATGACAATAGCATTGTATTTACAAGGCAGCCCTGGATTTGAGGACTGATAGGAAAACTCTTGCTAACTGCGGTTTATGTCGGATCCTAACATCTGTTCTGAAGTAGACTTAAGCATGTTTAATATGCAAGGTGGTAGATTTACAAGTTCCTTGCGTCACTATTGCACCACTTTTAACATGGGAAAAGTGATGCGAAAGTGGTGCAAGGGGCGTGTAAATCTGCTACACAGTGTTCTGTCTTAGTTTGCTTTCCTTTCTGTGATAAAGAGGATCCTGGGTAAATATAACAGTTTCTGTACAGCCAGTACCTTTCAACCCTACCTCCAAATTGTTTACTGCCTGTTACCATAGTAACAGTTCATGGAACACTTAAGTGAGCACACAGGTTACAAGTTCAACGCACAATGTTGCTAATCCAAACAGTTACTGTGCTGGAGTTTTTTAACATTTTCCATAGGATCCGTTAATCCCAGGTACAGACTCTGGTAAAGAGCTGGTAAAGAGTTAGCCTCAGTGTTATACTTCTAGTTATAAACTTCATTTCTATTTTAATTGTTTAATTTTTTGTAAGGATATGATTATCACACTAAATAATAGTGAAATATCAGTAAAAGAAGACATATATACTTTTTTAATTAACTTTTATTAAAACAACAATAAATAACTAGAAACTTAACTTTAAAATAACAATATAATAAATAACTAGCAACATAACTTTAACATAACAATATAATAAACAAAATGTTCGATGGACTCCAATGCAAGGAGGGCAGGTAACCTGCAAAACAAAAAGGAAAATCAGTGTTTAAAATTAGATTGATGTGACTCAATGAGGTCAAAGATCACAAATTAAGGTAACACTTTGCAATATTTGTTAATTTGCACGTCTGTAGTGTGTCTGTCTGATACATTCCAACTCTCTTATAGGCCCGCGTTCAAGAGGTGTCTGTACGGAAGTGCCTACTGCTTCAGATTTACAGTATGGACCAACAGGTCTTTAAAATGATTAAGAGATGAGAAAGAATTAGGTGAGAGATCACGTCATTATGCAGGACAATATTCTATATTTGGAACGCATTTAATCGGAACGATTGTGTATCTAGGCCGCTCTGCTTACCTTGAGTATACACTATGGCGAACAGAGTTCACAACTTCAACTCAGCTTTGGTTCTACACTGCAGACTGTATTAAATTCTGCCTTGATTTTTTTATCGGCAGAGTGGACAGCAGCGTCCATAACTTTAAAAGAGAAAGAGAAACAATGTGAAAGAGAGTGAGAGAGAGAAAAATGACATTAAAAGTGTGGGAGAGAGAAAGTAATAGATGGTGCAGTTAATACTGGAGAAAATATTTGTAGCTCACCGTTTTGCCTCCGTTGTGTGTACAAGCATGTGCCGGTTCATAGTGCACCCTACAGTTTAGTGATCTGAAATACAGTATAGAGTTAGTAACAGCATAGTACATACAACTGCACAAGTATACTTTTGCTTTATGTATATGTACACTCAGGATACTGTATTTCATCAACTTCCACTGCAAGGAGGAGTTTGTGCAATGTTTTTTTCCAAAGTACTATATCCTATGCACTCCAACTGCATACCGGTCAGTTCTCATTACTGCGTACCCAGACTGTTGCACCCCATTGACTCCCAGAGTCCGGAGGTGAGTGTTTCTTCTTGCGCACTCAGGCGCAGATAATATAAGCCCCATGCGCCACTTTTGGGTCACTTTTCCCATGTTAAAAGTGACGCAAAAGTGGCGCAAGGGGCTTGTAAATCTGTCCCTCAGACTGTTGCAACCTATCCATTCCCACTGTCCGGAGGTAATTGTACAGTCATTGCAGAACCCTCGAACGTTGAGCTTTGGAGGTGTTGGGGGGGCGCCAATTTGTGAAACACAACCTGTAAGATAAAAAGGAAGTTAATATTGTGCATCATTTCTTTATCAAACGAGTGAGGAAGTGAAAGAGTGACTGAAAAGAATATTCACAGCTCACCTTTCTGTCACCGGTGTGTCTTTCACCACGTGCCGGGACATAATGCACTCTGAAGCTTTACATCTAAAAGATAGTAAAAGAAAGATGTTATGATTGGTAATTGTTACTATCTTAATGTGGAGTGGAATTACATTGCCCTTTCACACACCTTCCCTCCCACATTAAAAAACAACTATTTGTACAGCTCCAACTTGTTTAATAGGCATTGATTTTTGCAAAATTACTATAGTAGTAATGTTTTTTATCCGGTTGTAAAAGAAAGTGGTGCGCACTGATACACGTGCTTTCGATCATCACATGCGACAGACATTTGACCGATCATAAAAGCTTTCCTGCTGTTGGAAAAAAATACAAATGCAATAAGGTACATTATATACGACTGCGTACGCCTAAATCGCTGCGTCGCCTTTTTGTATCCAGTCTGCTGCATCCCATCTACTACCTCCGCTGCGCACTCAGGCCTGACTGCTCACCTTTTCATGGACAGGGCACCTTTTACATCATGCAGTCTCGCTATGCTAGCAAGAAGTCTCACATATGGTGCTGAGTCTTGATATCGCTATGGCTAAAGACATACTCGTGCTCCCATCATCATCGCAGGTTGCTCACCCGTTCAGTCCTTGCGGTACCACTAACTCAGTGACCAAACAGGCCACGCACGTAATGGTGGGCCCCCCTGCTCTGTGGTTCGGGCCTACATGAGGTGTCTGAACCACTAGAACGGGCCATCACAGCACTTGTGATGGGTGAAACTCTAAAATGGCGTAGAGCAAGTGCGCCCCGTCTTTTTTTTTGGTAGGGTCAAGTGTGTAGTGACAAATGTGCTGGATGGGTGTGGCATGGGTGTATACCAGCCATAAGGTAGTGTGTGCCATTCTTACAAGTAGACCTGGAACTAAGAAATCACTACAATGGAAATCTGGGCCTTGTACGTACCGTTGTTGTGTTTTACTGGAAGAGGAAGTGGAGTGGGCTGGACTGACGTATGCCAATGCTGTGCGAGGTGGTGAACGATGCCTCCGGAGCTATGGGCGTTTTTCCGGCGTGAGCTATATGAAAAATCTACTGATTTGGGTGTCCGTGTTGTAGTGCTGTCGCCACCTGGGTCTTACACGCAAATGTGTCTGTAAAGTTCCACAATATGGCTAACATGGAAGGTACGTGGAATCATTGACCCTATATTTATCCATAGATGCACACATAAAAGATGGTGGACATGACACATTTCTACGAATATGAATGTTTGTTGGACATTCAGTGGAGTGTTGTAGCTGTAGTAATACAGGGCTGTGAGAAGTTTAGGTTGCAGTTTTTAGCACATGAAGGACAGATAATATATATACGTATGTGGTCATTCGGGTATACTGTTGAACTTGGTGCTGGAAATCATTGTCCGAGGCTCCGAGTCGCGTCCACATCCTGTTATTGTAAAGTAATGACATAATCAACATGTGCCTGAAAATGTACTGTAAATTGTAAATTGTTGATATAGTTTTAGGTCGACTTCGCGCTATGTAAATATGCTAAAAAAAATTAAATTGTACACATATCTGAATTGACTATACAGTTTCTTTGCAGTATTGTAATGATCCACTTTGTATGTTCGTATTTGTAGAATGAGCGAGAAAAAGTTATATAATCAAAGTTTTTGTTATTGGCAGAGGTAAGATGGTTGTATACGCTATTTACAGCACAATATAATGTGGTAGGGCGCAGGAGCAGCATTTTACAAGCATAATAAGTATACAGACACAGATAGATAGTTGAAGTGGGTACGGGCACGTGTGCTCGACTACATTTTATTACGTTGCTGTTGGTAACAAGTAGAATAGTCATCCTAATATCATACACAGATATTCAATCATAAAAGTTTTATGACTTCTGCTGTACAAACGTGGGAGCACAGTATGTGAAATTATACACAGAAGATTCTATCGTAAAGGGTTCATGAGTTGTGCTACACTGAGGTAGGGGCGGTTTATGTAGAGTCTGCGATGATGAGTAGTTCAAGCAGAATGCGGTAAGAATGTGTTTTGGCAACTTAATTTTGCCTTAATAAGGCCACGTGGTGATTATTTATGGTGCACTGATTTAGTGGTACTTGGTATTGCCGGTGGTGGAGGTGCATCTAGGCGCAGTGTTCTACATTCTATGTGAGCATAGTTCACAGGATGCAGGGATTAAAGGTGCTTGTGCATACTAGCAGTGCCATATGAGTATTTTTTGTTTGCGCATTAATTAAATAAAGGCTAAATTCCCTACTGTCTGTAGTGTAGATAGAAAGCTGAATTCAAGTTGTGAATCCTACTGTCCGCAGTGTACACTGAAGCTACTAGTCAGCACAGTTATAGAAGAATGCTTTTTTTCACTTATTTAAACAAAATCTGAATACATACAGTATAATTGTCTCTGCATTAAGTAAATCAAGACTGAATTCCCTACTGTCTATAGTGTAGATGCAAAGCTGAATACAAGTTGTAAACCCTGCTGTCCGCAATGTAGATCTTGGGGTAGACTGCTTCATCTGTAATCATGATTGAAATGAAAGATAGAACATGTATAGAATACATTATTAAAATATGTATGTTTCAGGGACATTTGAAAGGGACAGTACGTCTCACCATGACATAAAACTGTTCACTCTTCTTTGCGATGATTTATTGTGCACTGAGTTAGTACTCTCTTTGGCGCTGAGCTTGTAAGTATCCTGCGATAATGCATAGTGCAGGGAGGCTGCACTGGGAGCAATGTTTTTTGCCTAGTGAATTCTGTCTTAATAAGGCTGCGGGGAGATGACTTGTGGTGCAGTGTTAGTGGTACCAAAATAACTCAGCGTGTGCGCACTCTGCGATGATTCATCGTTCGGGGGGGGGTCGGAGTGGTATAATGTCTCGTCTACTGGAATGCGTCATGTACAATCGCCATTCTACCTGAATCGTGATCCCTCACAAGGTAGATCGAAGGCAGTAGTGATCACTGACATCAAGAAATTCTTTTTGTTGTATCTTTTAACAAAACCTTAGGACATAAAGTACAATTATCTCTACCTTAACAAAATCAAGGCTAAATTTGATGCTGTTCATAGTATAGATTCAAAGCTTAATTCAAGATGTGAACCCTGCTGTCCGCACTGTAGATCGAAGGCAGTAGTCAGCAGAGATATCGACTAATGATTTTTGTCACTTATTTTAACAAAATCAGAACACATACAGTAAAATGCTCTCTGTATTAAATAAATCAAGGTTGAATTCCCTACTGTCCGCAGTGTACATGTAAAGTTGACTTCAAGTTGTGAACCCTACTGTCCGCAGTATTGATCGAAGGCATTAGTTGACACAGGCATCAAGGAATGCTTTTTTTGTAACATACTTTAACAAAATCTGAGGACACATACAATTGTCTCTGCCTTAAATAAATCAACACTAAATGCAATGTTGTGTGTAGTTCTGATGCGCCACAGGTATCAAGTGTTTGTGGAATACTTTAACAAAATTGTCTCGGCCTTACATAAATAAAGGATCATTTGAATGCTGTCCGTAGTGTAGATGGAAAGCTGAATTAAAGTTGTGAACCTTGCTGTTCAAAGTGTAGATCTTAGGCTGCACCGCATTATCTGTAATGTACTCCATACATTGACTGTTGCACACGGAACTCATGAACTGGTATGAAGTGGTGAACTCTGTTGATCACAGTGTACATTTGAAGGCAGTACTCAGTACAGACATTGAGGAATCTTTTTTGTCGCATCATTTAACAAAATTGTCTCTGCCTTACATAAATGAAGGCTAACTTGAATGCTGTTCGTAGTGTAGATGGAAAACTGAATTGAAGTTGTGAACCCTGCTGTCCGCAGTGTAGATCGAAGGCAGTAGTTGACACAGATATGGAGGAATGTTTTTTGTCACTTATTTAAACATAATCTGAAGACATATAGTAGAATTGTCTCTGCATTAAATAAATGAAGGCTGAATTTCCTACTGTTCATACTTTAACAAAATCTAATAATAATAATAATAATAATAGGGAGTCTTGTAAAGCGCTTGGTGACGCACAACGGCGTGTCCCCGCGCTGAGAGAGGTGCGAGAGTTAGCAAAGGAGGGTACTTAAGCGTGGGGCAGCTACCGGGCATACAATAATGTCTTTAGCTTCGCTCTAAAGATGGACTCTGAGGGTTCCAGACGCAACGCGGTGGGGAGTTTGTTCCAGCTCGATGCTGCCAGATACCTAAAAGATCTGCCGCCCATCCGAGCTTTGAACACTTTAGGAATGGACAGGGGCCCTGAACCAGAAGATCTAAGGGAGCGGGAGGGTTCATATCGTGTCAGCAGGCCTTGCAGAGCCCGAGGTGCCCTGCCATTGACAATACGATGGCAGGTGCAAAGCGCTTTAAATTCCACCCTACTTCTCACCGGAACCCAGTGCAGGGCTTGGAGCGCGGCTTTAGACGCTGATCTTCTGGGCAGTCTAAGAACCAGGCGGGCTGCGGCATTTTGCAAGACCTGCAGGCGACTCAGATTCTTCTCCAGAGTCCCTAGGTAGAGTAGGTTGTCGTAGTCCATTTTGGACGTTACTAGTGCATGCACTAGTGTTTGGCGGGCTTTGATGGGAAGGAGCTCCAGAACCTTCCTGAGACTCTTAAGTATCCCAAAGCAAGTGCCAACCACTCGGTTGACCTGGGGACCGAAGGTCAGGTTGGTATCAAACCAAACACCCAAATTCCTCGCCTCCTGGCAGGGAATTGGTGCCGGACCCAGGCAGGGTGGCCACCACGCCGACGTCCAGGCCACTTGGTCTCCACCCACCACCAGCACCTCAGTCTTGCCTCCGTTGAGCTTGAGGCAGTTAGCGGATATCCAGGCAGCGAGATCTTGCATGTATGCTCTGAAGTTGTCCGCTGCGAGACTGGGTGCGCGTAATAGGGAGATGACCAACTGCGTGTCGTAAAATCTGAGGAATTGTCTCTGCTTTAAATAAATCGAGACTGAATTCAATGTTCTGGTATCAAGTTGTAAACTCTACTGACCGCACTGTAGATCAAAGGCAGTAGTCAGCACAGATACCGACGAAGAATTTTTATCACTTATTTTAACAAAGTCTCAGGACATAGAGTAGAATTTTCTCTGCCTTACATAAATGAAGGATAACTTCAATGGTGTGCGTAGTGTAGATTGAAAGCTGAATTCAAGTTGTGAATCCTGCTGTCCTCAGTGTAGATTAAAGGCAGTAGTCGATACAGACATAAGTCTGTGGTGCTGTGGCGATGAGTTTGCAATCGGCCTGTATCGAGGAGGCACGTGGTCATGGCGGCAGCCACGTGGCAGGGTGAGGACCTTCACTGTGGTAGAGTCTTTTCTCTTTGCAGAAGTGAACCATGGCCAAGGCGTAGGCTAAAAATGTATACTCTCACGCTGGAGTTGCGTATATTGGGCCAGCCCACTCCACTTCTGCTTCAAGGGGGGGGGAGACAACACAGCAACATGACCGAGATATTCCCCAGAGTCTGAGATAATATGGTTGCATCCATTGTGCAGTACTCTACACGTATCAATGGAATATCTACGCACTGAAAAGTTTTTGGTTTGTATAGTGAGTTGTGTATAGCATATCACCAGTAGTATTGGATTTGTGTACATTATTGTTGATGTGCGAGTTCCTTCCCTTATACATAGTTGCTGTTGAGGGGATATATTATTTTGGGAAGGTCCGTTGTTCTGTTTTGCGCTGCCTCTGAGGTAGTAGGGGGGAGGGTTCCGGGGGGGGCGGGGGGGGTGGTTGTGGTGGTGGTGGCGCTGGGTGTTGTAATTTTTTTGGGTGTCGGAGGTGCATGATTAGTACCTCTATCACATATTCGTCTTTAAATATGGGTGTGAGTTCCCCAACGAGCAAGTAACTTTGTGTTTCTATGTGGGAGGGGTTAGGCACTCTGCTAAGTTGGGGTGGCGGGCAGTTCGAAGTCTGTGTAGCAGGGGGGCAGGGAGGGCGGGTATTCAGGGGGTATGGGGGATGGGAGTGTTCCATTGTTTGAATTGTTTGACTCTTAAAGATTGGGTAAGATACACAGAAATAGCAACCACGCAGATGGGTATAGGCCGGGCGCAACAACGCCAACACATACTACGAACATGTCCGTCTTTACAGGCAAACCATGGCACAGGACACGCAGACTGATACCCTAGACCGGGATCCTCATTCGGGGATGGTAACTCCACTGCAGTTAATGTCCTGGAACGTGCGGGGACTGGGTGACAAGATAAAGAGGGGATTGGTTTTGCAGGATATCAGAAGAATAAATCATGATCTGATCCTTCTTCAGGAAACGCACCTAGTGGGCACGGCCAGCAAGGCACTAGATAGACGAGGTTACCGCAAGATAGTACATTCCGACTTCACATCGGGATCCCGTGGGACGGGCATTTTAATGAGGAAGGCATCCCGGTTTATACTACAGACCACCAAAACTGATGATCACGGCCGCTTTGCAGCAGCTTGTGGACAATGGGAAGGAAAATCACTTAACATAGTGTCTGTATACATTCCACCAGGGCTGCATGCGACTGCCCTTCCTGACTTGGGGAAATTCCTGTTATAACTCCCGGAGGGAGACCTTGTAGTGGGGGGAGACTTTAATGCAGTGGCTCATAATATGCAGGATAGATTTCCGGTCCGGACGCAGACTCTTGGACCGTCCCGCTTCGGTGAATTCATGGAGGCACAGGGGCTAATGGACATATGGCGACGTCTCAACCCCGAAGGGCAACAGTACACCTACTATTCCGCAACCCATAACAGCCTATCCCGTATTGACTACTTCCTTACACTAGGAGAGGGCCACCTTACAATAAATTACATGAAGATTAGGCCCAGGGGTATCTCGGACCATTCCCCTGTGACGCTGAGCTTGACGTGCTCTGTAAGAGCCCGCAAACGAATCTACCCAATTCACCCAGGATATCTTAAGGTACCGCACATCCGCAAGGAATTGAAAAAGACGACCCGATATTACTTTACAGAAAATACAGATTCTGGGCCGTCCCCCACGACCCTATGGGAGGCCTATAAAACGGTGTTGAGAGGACAGGCGATTACGACAATAGCGGGACACAAACGCATGCAGAAAAGGGAACTGCTGGACTTAGAGCTAAAACTAGAAACAGCTAACGCGGCCCAATGGCGAGCCCAACGGAAGATACACTTCACACGCTTCGCCTCTGCCAGCAACTACATGATGACCACCTTAGGAGACGGACAGTTGAGAACATAGAGGCGACAGCGCACAGGGTATACGATATAGGGGACAAAGCCAGTAAATAACTGGCCTGGCTAGATAAAAAAAGGAAGGCTGCAGAAACATATTACAGTTGAGGGACTCGGAAGGGATGCTACACTCGCGCCCCTCGGAAATAATAGAAGTCCTAGTCGACCACTTCCAAGAGGTATATACCCCGGAGGTGGAAGTCACGGCGGGAGCAGCAATGCTGGCGCTCCAAACTGTGCAAATTACGACCCTGCCACAGGAGGCCGTGGATGAGTTAGAGGCGGACCTATCGGTAGAAGAGATACAAATGGCGATCAATGCGCTTCACACAGGTAAGGCGCTGGGCCCCAACGGGATCCCGATTGAATGGTTTCAGACAATGACAGATGTACTGAGCAAACCCTTGCTGGCCATGTTTGTGGAGAGTCAAGTTAAGGGAACCTTGCCCCTGGATCAACGGAGGGCGACCATTGTGGCCATTCCGAAACCGGGTAAATTACCCACCGAGTGTGCATCATACCGTCCGGTTTCTCTTATTAATGCTGAAGCAAACATTTTGGCAAAAACACTGGCTATCAGACTGTTGCCCCACCTCTCACACCTGATTCACCCAGATCAATCGGGCTTCATGCCGCATAGAAGCACGGCACTGAACCTTCGGCGTGTGCACGGAGCGCTGGCACGAGCCCCCTTGTTGACAGGACCAGCGGCCATACTATCATTAGATGCCAGAATGGCGTTCGACATGGTAGAATGGCAGTATCTCTTCGCAGTGTTAGCCCATATGGGCTTTGGCCCTAAGTTTATTTCCTGGATAAGACTTCTGTACACGAATCCTGTTGCAAATGTAACTGCAAATGGCCTCATCTCCCGAGAGATCCCACTAGCTAGGGGGACACGACAAGGCTGCCCGCTCTCCCCCCTACTGTTTGCCTTGGTCCTAGAACCACTAGCCACTGTCATTAGGACTACCCCGTTATTGAGAGGAGTGCACTGGGGAGGCAATTGGGAAGATAGAGAATCCCTCTATGCTGATGACATGCTAATCTATCTGTCTGACCCGGAGACTGGCATCCCGGTGTTGCTGGCACTATGTGATACACACGGAATAAACTCGGGCTATACGGTCAACTGGACAAAATCGGTCATCTATGTACTAAAGGGTCCTGCTCCGAACCTTCCTAGCGACTGCCCCTTGTCGATAGCAGACACCTCGTTTAAATATCTGGGAATCTATGTCACTCGAGACACTGCGGTGTTTTACAAGCAGAACTTGCTACCGCCACTCACTCGCTTAAAAGCCGATGTGAGACATTGGACAGCCCTCCCCCTGACGCTGCTGGGGCGAGCGTCACTGTTTAAAATGATGGCGTTACCATGTCTCCTTTATGTATTAGAGAACACTCCAATTTTGGTACCACCCTCTTACTTCAAGAAGGTGACGGCGGTGGTGACGGTCTGTTATGGGGAGAACGCCCAGCCAGGGTAGCACATATAAAACTCAATTGAGGTTGGTACGACGGAGGGATGGCCCTGCAGAACATACAACTGTATTATTGGGCGTCGCAACTCAAGGTAATAAACCAGTGAATCCACGCCCCACAAGATGACCCGGCTTATCTAGCAGACAGAGCGCAACTAGGTACACACAGCCTGCTGGCCCCGTTATATAACCAGGGTCTCACGGCGAAGCTAATAGGCCCAACCAAACACACTGCAATGCTATGGCACAGGGCACAGACTAGACTCAAATGGAGAGGTGTTATAACATAACTTACACCTTTATGGGACACTAAACTGCTAGGATGTTTGAGATTTAGTAAGGGATTTACCCAATGGGATAACATAGGAATCTCCACGGTGGGAGACTTATGGACTAGCAATGGAATGGTCCCTTTCTCACACCTACAACAACAGTATGAGCTGGGACCCAACGAAACCTACAGATACATACAAATAAGACATGCATTGATGGCAGCCATCGAGCCAGGGTTGAAGATCCCAGAATCTTCACCGCTGGAAGACCGTCTGCTCACTGACTTTATGCAAACGGGCGCTACGTCCCTCACATACCGAAAACTACTGAATAACCTTCCGGACCCTATAATTAGACTAAAGGAGAAATGGGAGGATGAGCTAGGTGCTATGGACGAGTCAGATTGGAACGCCGCACTGGCATCCCCGAGGGAAGCAGGCGTTTCGGCCCGATTTCGATTAGTGCAGTTTAAGATATTGCACAGGGTTTTCTACACCAGAACTACCCTGCACAAAATACACAGGGCAGAGCACCCGAACTGCCTACGAGGCTGTGGAGGGGAGGGGACATTACTAAACACACTTTGGGAATGCCCACATATTACTGACTACTGGCGACAAATCATGCGCACCATTTCCCAAACTCTAGAGATGTCACTAACACCAGACCCGCGTGTATGCCTGCTGAATGTGTGGGGACAGAATGATCTGACGCGTCAGGGGCAGCAATGGGTAACAGTGGGGGTCATGGTTGCCATACGGGATATAGCGCAGAAATGGGGAGTGGCAGAGACACCGACTCTACCACAGTGGTGCAGGACTATGGACAGACTTATGGTGATTGAACGAGCAGTATACAAACTGAGAGCCAATCCTCGAAAATGGAATAAGATCTGGCAGCCCTGGAACAGTTATCGGGGGGACCTGTGCAAGCCTCTTCGTGAAGAAGATATTGATAGTTCAGGGGATGAGGAGGAGATGGATGAATGATACAGTTGGAGGTCGTCGGGAAAAGGGTCGGGAAGGGGTCTGGGATACGAAAATTGCTGCCGGACCGGAAGGTTGTCGGCTGAAGAGCTGTGTAACAACGAAGATGAACTAACATGTGTGTGTCAGCTGGCTTCCAGGTTGTAAAATGATTGCGATGTACATTTGGCAACTACTAATAAAGTCTTACAAAAAAAAAAAAAATATGGGTGTGAGTTGAGTGTAATTCACGCAGTAGATAGTCAACCTCCTTACACACAGCCTATTTCCTGTCTGCCGCGGTGCGACATGAACCGCCACATAATTGCGCCACCACCGCGGCGGTGAGTGCCAATAGAGACCCACAGCCGTGCAGAAAGGCGTCCCGTCCGCCATACAAATCACGATGGCCCAAACAGCCGGTCACACCGCAGCAGAGAAACCATCCAACCGGAGAAGGTGGAAGCATGACAGCGGAACGCAAAACCAGACTCCTGGTCCCCTCCACCCGGTCCCGACAGCAATGGATCCAGCTCTACAAGCCTTTCCGGGGCTGTACCTGATCCACTACCAGCAAATAATGGACTGTCACGGACAACGCCACAGGTACGCATCACACAACTCCGCAACAAACACAGCACACAACTCCTGGGATGATATACGGTTCCTATCCACATCAGAAACCCTGGTGGGGACAGGAACACATCCCCAAGTGTACTCACACATGTCCTCCCTGTCACTAAATCACCCCTCCGCATCCGGGTCGGTGCAGATGCTGGAAAACTTATGTACAATGTAGAGGCATGGCCAGCACCAGGCATGAGCTGTCCACAAAGATTTACAAGGCTCCATCTCCACCCTTCACACACTAACCCCCCCCCAAACCCATTTGGGGACATGCTGTGCGCTCCTCCTGTGCCCCTCGGCACAATTAACCAGCCAGGTGTAACCAGAACCTGCACCACACACACCAAACAACCAGGGAGCCTGTCTTAGAAGGTGGGGGTGAAGAGGAACACCCTGCATAGAAGCACAGTTGTAGGGCATTCCTCCTCCGCACCCCTACCCTCCACTCATGTCAAGCAACTTGAGTTCAATCACAGAATGAAGACTTACACTGCATATGAACAACCATTGAACTGTCCACACTGCCTGTCAAGTCACTCAGACGCACCCCACAATGACAAACAGCCACATTCACATACCTGATGTCAGTAGTAATGGAGGACAATAAATGGGCTAGCCAAAAGTAAAGTGGACAGTGATGGAAAGCCAAGGAGCAAGCCACAAAGCATGTGTACATCACATGCAAGAGAAGGAACACATCACACCACCCTTAGGCCATCAAATCAGACATGGGTGGCACAGTGAGTGGAATTAAACCAAAGTGACCTCTGTGCAACAACTCAGAGAGACATACAGGCAAGCCATGCATAGGCACAGGAATGATAGGAAATGTCTGAATTCAAACAGTGATCAGCCACACATTTGTCTCAACTTACTTGACATGTGTATGTCATCAGCACACCACACATGTGTTGTATTTCACACAATGTGTACATATGTATATATCATGTATTCTTTTAAATACATCCTGTTACAGGTTTACTCTTAAATCTTGTATTGCAATCTGTTACCATGGTTTGTATGTTCTACATTCCATGTGTGACTTTGTCTTGGACCTGCTGAGCTGAGCAGTTGCTGTACTGTGTTCCTCTTCTACAATAAACTTATAATTCATACTATTTGGACTGGATTACTACAAAATTGGCGACGATTTAACTGGTTTGCTACAACCTTGCTGGAACACAGGAGCGACCAGAGGATATGAACCTACACTGGATTTATTCTACTTTTCTTTTCTGGATATCCACGTAAGAAAATACTCGTTTTATTTTTCTCAACCTCTTGACCATTTGACTTTTTTATACTACTTTTTCCTTGTTTGAACGGATTTTTTTTCTTCCTCTCTATTGAATTTTCATCCGAATTACTTACATTTTTGAACTATTTTTCTTCGTTAAAAAAAAAGAAAAAACTATCTCCTTTGAAGATACGCTTTTACTGGCTTTGTTTGTGTTTTTATATTTTTGAGACATTCGAGATATTTATCTGGATTTTCGCATAATTTATTTCGAGGAATTTGTTAGCTTACTTTTAAAAGTGCTACCTCGCACCAACGGTATCGTCCAGATTGCATCGCTCGCGCTGCACGAGCTGATCGAGTTGATTGTTGTGCTTTCTCTTCGTTTGTTTCAACGACTTCGCGTCATTTCCTCACGCTCTAGCTTCCTCAAAAAAACTCTATTGTTTCACGTTATGCGCTTCTGATGTCATCGCGCATACGTCGAAGCCATTTTGTTGTTCTCTGTATCCTGGCAACAGAGAACACACGGAGCGGAGCACAGAGGAAGATTCTTCATTAAAAAAACAAACACGAAGAGATTATTTCCATTGCAGTTTTCGATAACAGGTTTGAATTTACTACCAACAATTATACTTTCTGGTAATTACTCAACAATTTCACGCATTTTATCATTTCTTCCCAGTCAGATTTTAACATTTATTATCAGACATGCAATTTGACCCCCCAGCTAAATTTTTGCAAAATAAAGGAGAACCTCCCATTCCATGGAATCGCTGGAAGGAGGAATTTCTAACATTTTTAAAAGCTATAGATGGAGATAGGTTTTCGCAAGAAAGGAAGAAAAACATTTTATTACATTCATTAGGTTCTGAGGGACAAGTTGTGTTCAGAACACTTCCACTACATGATGGAGGAGGAGACAGAAATGTATTTGATGACGCAATGACTCGTCTGGAAGCTAGATTTAAGCCAACATTTAGTGTTGCATTGAATCGATATAAATTTTACACAGGAGCTCAAGATGAATCTGAAACCTTTGATGATTTTTTAACTGGTTTGCGCTATTTGTCCACTAATTGTAACTTTGTTCCTATATCTGATGAGATGATCAGAGATCAAATTATTGTTCACACTAAGAGCAAGAAAATTCAGCAACAACTATGGATTATGGGGGATCCAGATTTGAAAGATGTGATTGTTACCGCAAAAGCTATGGAACAATCGGATAAGTGGATGAAATCTTTGGATAAAAAAGACAAAGATAATACTAGTGAAGTCTGTGCTGTAAAATTGGATTCTGCTACTACTTCTTTCTCTACCAACAACTCACAGCGGAATAACAATAGTTTTCAACGCACATTTAAAAAGAATGATACATCCTTCCATTGTTTTAGATGTGGTAGTACTAACCATGCTGCTTCTTTTTCAAAGGGGTCGATTCCGATCCGGTAAAATGCGCTCCGAATCGTCGTACGGAGCGTTGTTTCCCCGTACGAATCGTACCTGTAAACGTCCCGTACGTACGACGAAGTACGATTCGTACCAGGAGCCGTACTCTGTACGAGTCGTACAAGACACCGTACAACTCTAATCTCCGTACGATTCTCCCTCGGAACCCGCTGTACGCGACATCTGTACGGTTCGCGGCTGGTTTTTACGACCCAGCAAGTACGATACGTGTCGGGTACGCACCGTACGACCCTTTTTCTACGGGAGCTGAAAACAGCCGTAAAAGCAGAGTTCGCGCCTCGGTGTACGAGCCGTACCCCCATTGTACGATCGGTGTACGAGCCGTACCCCATGTACGATCGGTGTATGAGCCGTACCCCATGTACGATCGGTGTACGAGCCGTACCCCATGTACGATCGGCGTATGAGCCGTACCCCATGTACGATCGGTGTACGAGCCGTACCCCCATTGTACGATCGGTGTACGATGGGGGGACGGCTCGTACACCGATCGTACATGGGTACGGCTCGTACACCAAACGTACAATGGGGTACGGCTCATACACCGATCGTACAATGGGGGTACGGCTCGTACGCCGATCATACAATGGGGGTACGGCTCGTACACCGATCGTACAATGGGGGTACGGCTCGTACACCGATCGTACAATGGGGGTACGGCTCGTACACCGATCGTACAATGGGGGTACGGCTCGTACACCCCATGATCGCAGGGTTACGGTGCGTACCCCTGCGATTATGGGGGGTACGGACCGTACGGTGTGTATGTGTTTGTGTGCTTTTCTGTACGACTCGCCCTTACCTGACGTGGACCGTACGAATCACGTCCTCATACCCCGGTCCGGATCATACTCGTCGGGTCGTACGGCATGTGTACGAGTCGTACGGTATGTGTACGAGTCGTACGGTTCACGGTTTCAGCCTTGCAATACGTACGGATCACGACGATTCGGACGGATTCACGGAATACGGATAGTACTTCGCGACTCGGACGGACGGGTACGATTCGTACGGAGAGGGCTCCGGATACAGATCGTACGGACGGTTTTTTCCCCGAATCGGAATCGACCCCAAAGTGTCCTGCCATTGGCAAAGAGTGTAATAAATGTGGTAGGCAAGGACATTTCAGCATTGTATGCAAAACCATTATAGGAAGTAATGCGACTACAGGAAATAATACTAGAAGTAGAGTTTCTTTTGTTAGTAGTGAGAATGAAGGGCATGAGATCTGTAGCAATGAAAATGGAACGAGCTGCGAGAGAGGAATAGTTGTTTCTATTATAGACTCCAATGAACAAGATCTGTTTCACCTCAAGCAACCTGAATGTATTATGCCAGTTTTAGGAGTTGATCTTAAATTGATGGCAGATTCAGGGTCACCTTGGACTATTATTACTAAACAGTATTTTATTCAAATGTTTGAGGGAATAGTCACTCTTAAAGATCTTAAGGAATCAGATATCATTGCCAAGACTTTTGATGAATCTATCATTCCTATGGAAGGGTATTTAGGGGTAGACATGCATTTTAGGGGTCAAGTAAGGTTTGTGAAACTGTATGTGGCAGTGAAAGGAGTGAAGGTTCTTGGATGGAGAGATCAGTGGAGTTTTAGCATAAGCCTCAATCCCAGAAAACCTGATCCTATTGTTATTGTTGAAGATGAAATGGATGAATGTCGATCTGTTAAGACTATTCTTAATTCTAGTGTATGTGTTGGTGAACTCACTAAATTGTTTCCTAAAGTTTTTTCTAAGAGTTTAGGAAAATTACACAATTTTCAACATTTGATTAGGCTAAAACAAGGAACTGTTCCTGTTACGCAGATATTGAGGAACGTACCTATCAATGTTAGGGAAGATCTTAAAGCATTGTTAAAAAATCTGATTGAAGATGATATAATTGAGGAGATTGAATCTTCTGAGTGGGTTTCTCCCATTGTTTTAGCTCAAAAATCTGATCAGAGTCTCAGGTTGTGTGTGGATTTGAGGGCTCTCAATTCAAATATTATAGTAGAGTGCCATCCCCTACCTAATATAAATGAGGTAGTGTGTATGTTGGAGGGAGCAAAAGTTTTTTCTACGTTTGATTTGCGTTCAGCATATCACCAAATTGTATTAGCTGAGGAATCCAAACAATTAACTGCTTTTCTTACTCCTGAAGGTATTTTTCAGTATAAAAGGATGCCTTATGGGCTAGCCTCTGCGGCATCGGTTTTTCAACGCACTATGCATCATATTTTCAAAGATCTGTACAAGTATGTGAGGTGTTTTCAAGATGATATTCTTGTGTTTTCTCCTGATAACATATCACATAAAGAACACATAATAGAGGTTTGCAAGAGGTTGGAGACACATGGACTCACTTTGAAGGATAATAAATGCAAAATGTTCTGTGAGTCTGTAGAATATTTGGGACATACTCTTTCTGGTAATGGAGTTGTTCCCAAGAAGTGTCTTGTTGAAGCAATTGTCAAAGCACCATGTCCTGACAACAAAGAAAAGCTGCTTTCTTTTAATGGTCTATGTGAATATTATAGCAAATTTATTAAGCGATTCGCAACCAAAATGGAACCTTTGAGAGAATTGACCAGACAAAAGGTAGAATTTTACTGGGGGCAGAAACAGGAGTCTGCTTTTCAATCTATTAAGCATGAAATTGCTAATGCCCCTACTTTAAAGCCTTTTTTTATCAATAAGGTTTGTGTGGTCACTGTAGATGCCAGTGAATATGGCTTAGGAGGAGTCTTATCACAAAAATGTGGGAAAGATGAGTGGTGCGTAGCGTTTGCTTCCCGGACATTGAATGAAACAGAAAGGAAATATTCTGTCATAGAAAAAGAGCTTTTGGGATGTGTCTGGGGAGTAGAACATTCCCGGAAGTTTATATGGGGTAGTCGTTTTCTGTTAAAAACAGATCACAAACCACTTGTGTCCATACTTTCTCCTGGAGGTGGTCGGAATGCTACAGCACGCATTGCAAGATTGATGTCCCGGTTACAAGAGTATAGTTTTGATGTTGAGTATTTCCCTGGAAGAAATAATGTGACAGCTGACTGTCTTTCAAGATTGCCTTGTGAATCTAAACTTGTGGGATGTGAAAAAGAGAAAGATGATGTTGATTTTGTTGCTTCTTTGAAATATTTTGTAGCTGGTGAGTTTTCTGCCATTTCTGAATCTTCTTGGAAAAGTGCTGTTATGTGTGACAAAAATTGGAACACACTTAGAGATTATATTCTGAAAGGTTGGCCTAATGGGAATATAGTACCTCCAGAGTTGAAATCCTTTCATCAAGTTCTGAGTGAATTGGAAGTAGATAATGATTTAATCTTTAAGAGTGGGAAATGTGTACCTCCTGAAGACATGCAAGAAGAGATTATTAGACTTGCTCATGAGTGCCATTTGGGGATGTCCTCTATGAAGAGGTTAGTGAGGACTAGTTTTTGGTGGCCAGCAATGGACAAAATGATTGACAGAGTAGTTTGTGATTGTTCTATTTGCATCAATAGTGATAAGATGAAGAAAACTCATCCTGCTCCTCTTATACCAATTACCTGGCCAGAGAATCCTTGGAGGAAGTTGGCGTTTGATATCTCTGGTCCTTTTAATTGTTTACCTCAAGATGCCCGTTTTGCTTTGGATTTAATAGATTACCATTCGAAATGGCCTGAGGTCAGGTTTGTCTCTTGTGCTTCTTCACAAGTGATTGTGGAATTTCTTAGAGAAGTATTTGCCCGAGAAGGTAGTCCAGAGGTATTAATTACTGATAATGGAGTACAATTAATATCTAAAGAAGTGGAAGATTTTCTTAGTTCTTGTGGAATCAAACATATCACAACTCCTCTTTATGAACCACAGGGCAAAGGACAGGTGGAGAGGTTTAATCGTGTGTTAAAAGACTCTGTAGAGTGGGCAAGGAAAACTCCTAGTGTGTGGAAGAGAGTTATTAGAGAGAGATTGTGGTTGTACAGGATAACTCCCCACTCTGTTACTGAACTTAGTCCTTTCCGTTTGTTGAGGGAAGGGAACCACTGTCCAAATTTTGTCCCTGGTGGATGAAAGAGAAATTTAATGTTTCTACTCCAGTTGATATTTGTAGTACCTCTTTGAGAGTCAAACACCATCAAGATAAGATGAAAGAATATCACGATAATAGACATAAAGTGAGGATCCCTGATTTTATAGTTGGGGATTTAGTGAGGATACGTAAACCTGGATTTTTGATTAAAGGTTCTTCAAAGTTTGGTCCTGTTCGTAAAGTTGTAAAAGTTAACATTAACAGCATTGTAACCAATGATGGGAAAGTATGGAATGTTAGACGCGTTGTAAAATGCCGAAACTTTTCCAAAGATGTTTTCTCTTCCGATACTGACATTGTTAATGTGCCTGAAAGAAATGACACAATTTCTTCAAGAGTTAAAACTGACAAGAGAGTTGTCAAGGTACCACTTCGACTTAAGGATACATTTTTATTTTTATTTTTATTTTATTTTGGTTTTTTTTGTTGAGTATCTGTTTTTATTTTAGGGATAAGATGTGTTGTATTTCACACAATGTGTACATATGTATATATCATGTATTCTTTTAAATACATCCTGTTACAGGTTTACTCTTAAATCTTGTATTGCAATCTGTTACCATGGTTTGTATGTTCTACATTCCATGTGTGACTTTGTCTTGGACCTGCTGAGCTGAGCAGTTGCTGTACTGTGTTCCTCTTCTACAATAAACCTATAATTCATACTATTTGGACTGGATTACTACAACATGGCTCATTGTCACACTCCCTGACTGTCAAACACAAGTTGGATCCTTCACACATACCCCTCCTCTACCCACCTCACACCTGCAGCACCCACCACCAGTGTTAAACACACAGAATGGTGCAAATGATGTCCTGTGAGTACACTGACAACCAATCACACTCACTGGGATGCATCTACTAACATCACACACACTCAGGGATGTCCGAACCAATGCTGACACAAAAACAATAGCTAAACACAAACTTCACAAACAACATACACAGAAGTCCAACAAGCCCACATATGGCCAGCGAAACAGTTGAACGGAAATGGGACCCCAGACAGAACAGGAGTACACAACATTGTCACTCAGCACCAATGCACAAACACCAGACCCCAATACAAACAAGAAGTGCAGCATCTAAAAACAATCATGAACACAAACTGGGACCAATGGGACAATAAGCTAACATAGACAGAGACACCACACCACTCATCAAGTCAACATGGTGTCACATTGTACGATAAGCATGCACATGCACAATCCTGACAAGTGACAGGTCAAATATAGGAGGACATAGCACTAGTGTGCACCAAAACAAGCCCAATAACAAGAATACACTTTGCTGCATGTGGCAGGCCCACAAGTAATGCACACCACATCCGCAACACACATCTGAATGTATCACATTGCACAAACTACTCACACACAATGTCATGCAAATAGAATATGACACACACAAGGCATTTGTCAGCAGAAAGAACACTGCATACATCCACATGAAAAACAGAACAGATGCACATGTCAATCTATCACATTGCAAACTAAGCTAGACTTCAGGGGGATGCACAATGAGGAAAATAGAATTTTGCCTTGTCATGTGTCCCTACGTGTTCCCCATTATATGTTATATGTGCATGATTAATATGCATATGTTCCCCCTTGCCCGAATAAAGACGCAATTATAGTTGTGTCCAACGTTAATATGCCAGTTATCCAGTTCCTGTGAAAGCAACGTGAATTAGGCTTCTAGGTCTATGTTGCCAACGTTTTACATTATGCACGTTAATTCATCGAATTGTCACCGTTTCTAGGCCTCAAAGGGCCTGAACACCAGATTCAAGCTCCAGTCTCCTGAAACTGCTCCAAGGAGCGATGCAGCCCCTCCCGCATCCCTGACCCTTCACTTACTTTCTGCCAAGCAGCGCGGGGCCCGGCCTGGCCTGCCTGCCTGTCTGCCAAGAATATGTTATGCCTCTAGTTATCAGTTCAGCTCCCCGGCTTCACATTCCTAAGCTAACGAACCGCATAAACATCTTCAGATATAGTCTAGTCTTCCTGTCTCCATGCAAGAGAATTACTGAATTAGTATCCATAGAAGATCCATAGCACACGTAATACATTAGGAAATATATGCATGCACCAGCCTTAGTGTCAAGTAGCCTTTGCCCTGATGACTTTTAGATTCTATCAACATGTTCTCCAAACACGAGATACCAGATATGCTATAGGTACATGTCGTCCTGACATCCCAGACTTTAGTCTCCTCTTCTAGTGCAGAAGTCAGAGCCCCCAGTTCTCCCTAGTTACACGTCATGGTCCGTTTGCGCGCACCAGTAGGCTAAAGGTTCCAGCTGCCCAGGTAGCCCCCTCCATGTATCCACCCATTTATGACACTTCTGTGACGTTTTCATCACATGTCTACGTGCACGCCCTGTGCACGCCTTCTTTGTACGCCCATGTGTTCTTATCTTACGTTTGTCACTGGTTACGCCTACTGTATTCAATGCAATTGTAATGTTTTCCTATATATACTATGTAATGTTAATGAGACGTTGCAGCTGCCATGCCATTCCATTCTGTTACAGGCTGTTCCGATCCTGTCCCTTCCCTTGTGTCAAATTAAAGCCTGTTCAACTCAGATACCTCGGATCCTGCCTCTTATTTATTGAGCTATCTGTTTTAGTTAATGTATAGAAAAATAGTACCGGTAATTAATTATTTATTTACCACATAATGGCGCCCGAACAGGGACGAGCCCCTTCCCCACGCGCCGGAGATGTAACGCAGGCCCCCTGACCCTTCTACAGCCGTGACGGAACTCTACCGTGCACGTGCAGATATTTCTGCTTCATCAAGTCTCCCTCAGGCCCACGGAGGAGACGGAGACTGCGGTCCGGCATCCAGACGAGGCGGTGAGGAATGCGGTTCGTCCCGACCAGAGCCCAAGCCGAGAGAGCAAGGTCCCAGGTATCCGGTGACCCACCTGTTTCCGAAGCCCGAAGTTCGAAGCGCATGCGTAGTAACCAGACGTCGTAGCAGTCCAGTCCAGTCCCAGGCCTTCAGTTCTGCTTCCCGGTGAGTACCGTTGCTGGGGGAGTATCTAGACGGGGTCATTAGTTTGTCTCCGGTCCGATGGGTTTGGGTACGCAGATCCAGTCCGACGTGTCCATCTAGGTGGATACGGTATGACGTGTCTCTTTATGAGACCGGTATGTTCTGTACTGTTTTAGCAGTGCATCCAGTAATTCTAGTAAGTCTGTTCTCGAGAAATTCAAGTATTATGTTTTCAATGTATCAATGTATCAGGTAGTATTCTGTTCGAACTGTTATTAATGTGTTCTTGTCGTGGTATGAATGAGTGTTTTGCTACTCATTACTGTGTTCATTGTGTATTGTGTATTGTGTTCAAGTTCAAGTACGGTTCAAATATGCCGCTGTTTTCGAAATTACGTCAGATAAAAACCAGAAAAGGGTTACTCGAAGAATCAGTTCCTGTCCCTCCTAGGGACAGTCCTGGACATTTCATGTATCACAAGCATGGCTTAGATGCCATACTGTATCTAGATTTATGGGTGGATTACACCAAACATCTTGAAGAGAAATATAGATGGCCTGTATCAGGTACATGGGATGCCGAGTGCATCATGCGAGTAGAAGAAGCATTATGGAAAAAGAAAGCCAGACAGTCCCAGAAAGATGCCATAGAGTTATGGCGTAAAGAATCTCATAAAAGAACCGAGAAAGAATTCAGAAAAGCAGAATTAAGTAGAGAATCCTCTGAAAAAGCCCAAGAAAGGGAATTAATCGAAGAAGGTGAACGAGTTAGAGCAGAACAGTCAGACAGGCAGAGAAATGCCCTTATTAAAGGTATGTATCCTCTTCTCGCCGAGGGTTCGCCGAAGGCGACCCCGGAAATATCCCGTAATTTGCCGCCACCCTTGGTCCCGACTAAGCTGCGTCATAAACCGACTGCAGCCGAAATTTTTCTTTCTTCCTATTTAGACGACACTGTTCCCGAATATGCTAACACTAATCCTATCCCGCCAGTCCAAGCTCAAGTTCAGCCCCCTGTTAATGTAATTACTGTACCTCCAGTCGTTGGTCCTGTCCATGCGCCAGTCCCCCAGGATCAACCCACATTACGTATCCCTACTGTACCAGTCATGTTACCAGCAGCCGCACACCCAGTATTAATTGACGATTCCAGTTCAGGAGGGGCAGGGGGAGGTGCTCCCACCACCCCGCCTCAAACAAAGCGCCTGACGCTGAGAGATGCAGCATTACAGCGTACGCCAAAAGTGGCTACGTTTGACGCCCTCAAAAAGTTCCTTACTGATAGTAAATATGATTGTAGATATGATCCAGTGCCAGGTGAAGATCACATGATCTTGTATTCCGTACGTTTACGACGAGTTGCAAACTTCTTGATCACTATATCAGATATGAAAGAACATCTAGACAGAATATATCATTTTATCCGAACAGGGGAGAATCCAGAAAGTATTCACGAAGCTATGGCACACAGAAAGGTCGAGATTCAAAGCATGATTTTACAGTTCTTGATAAATTGTTTAATAAGAGAGCAAGATCATCCTGATAAAGAAAAAGACGAGATGAAAGTCCTGACAAGATGGAGCGACAATATAGCAGACGGAAAACACAAGACACAGAATAGTATAGAAACCATGTACAGAAAGATCCGTAAAGAAATTATAGGTATACACGAGAGGGAGAAAGCAAGAATAGTAGCAGACAAAGAGAATGATTCTTCAGACGAAGATGTAGATAGCGAGAATCCCACCAGAATAGCGTATGTAGGTAGAACGAGACTTTCCGATAGACATTCACGCCTAGATTACAAGAAAGCCTTTCCTCCTCCCGTACCAGAACAGTGTTCTCTTGAACAAGTATTCCAGGCTACAGATAAAGTTCTGAAACTACGAATAGGTTACAGTGAACTTAGTACCATGCATGAACAAGAACTAGCCCGATCAGCAGTCCGATGGGTTAGTGATTCTGCCACGTTTCCAGACGAAGTAGTGGCTCAAATGTTTCTGAAACTGCCCCCAGCCGAGCAGCGACTGGTGGGTATGTACATGATCCAGCACCTCATCACACTGTACGAGAGTCAGCATTCTGATCCAGGTCCATTATATAATGTATTAAACGAGTTACTCCTAAACAGATGGAAAGGTCTAGGTACCGATTTAATTAGCGTCATTTTAGAACAACGCCACAAATACAGAACGTTCCTGACTCCGCATTTTGTTCCTGTTTTACCCCCATTCTACATAGACAGACAGAATCCGTTGCGAGAAGTACATCCAGTTAAGGGAGAGGGGGGTAATCTCGAACGAGTATTTGTTTACACCCCTATAACGAAAATAGAACTACTAGAAATGAAAAAGTTAATACCCTGTCACGATAAAGATCCAGCAGGGTTCCACCGAGAATTAAAAGACATGCTCCGTATGGGAGAATACACGTATCCTGATATCATAAAAATGTTAAAGGTTCTGTTGCCTGCGGGCATATATGAAAAACTTAAAGAAAAAGAATGGGAGGTGGGAGAGAAAAAGATAGATTGGACCGCGTTAGAGACCGAAGATAACACACGAGTCCCAGGTACTGGTCTTGGGGATAAAGCCAAAGAATTGCCAGAACTGTTAATACAGGTCTTGCCAAGATTACTAGCCACGAAAAAGGAAGATTGGGATGCCATCTCAGCCTGTAAACAGAAACAAGACGAAGACACTAGTGATTTTTATTCCAGATTTGAGAAATGTTTCATTATTAATAGCGGTCTGAAAACAAGTAGTGAATCGTATCCACATCTTTTTGTTACCAAACTAGTTGAGAATTCTTTACCACAAGTTAAGAATAGAGTATTGAAAGTCGAGAGTACCTGGCAAGCTAATACTCCGTCACAAATGCTCCAGATGCTACAGTATCACCAGAACAGAATCAGGGAAGAGCAAGAACACGAAAGAAGACGTATGAAAGACACGAAAATGAAAGTACTGGTTGCACAGTCTGTTCCACCAGATAGACAGAAGAGGGATACGAATCAAACTAGTCACTCTGCAGCTCCCGTTAAAGGGACATGCAATTACTGTAAACAGCCAGGTCATTATATAAATGAATGTGCAGTTCTGAAACACAACATAGCTACAGGTAAGACAAAAGAGAGACCACGTCCTCCTAGACAAGAACATGTTCCGCAGAATACGCAACCGCCGCAGAACGCACAACAGACAGTTACAGTACCGCAGCCTATAGCTGCCACACAACACGTTACACAACAGATGTACCAGTACGCACAGTCAGATTATCCAGAATATCAGCAGTATTCATGAAACAACCTAGAGAGGGAGGTTGGCTTGCCTCTCATCGAGATTCCTGTAGATCAAGAGGGTCCCTATGTACACAGCCAAGTATTAGGGAAAGACAGAAAGTTTCTGATTGATACAGGGGCAAGTAGGACTACCATCAGTCATGACGAGGTTCCAGGGGCTCCACTCTCAGGCTCAAGAAATGTTTCCCTGGGATTTTCAGGAAAGCCTATTGTTAATGAAATATCGAAACCAGTTTCCCTAGAAGTTGGTCCATTGTCCCGAACTACAGACTTGTTACTTACGAAATCATGTCCAGAAAACTTACTAGGTATCAAAACATTGAAAGAATTAGGAGCGGTAATATGCTGCTCTCCAGAAGGAGTGAGATTGTTTTTACGTGATTTTAAAGGTCATTATGTATTACGTGATTTTGATCCGAGATTATTGAATGTACCACAGCATTTATGGGCGCAAGGTCCAACTGATGTAGGTTGTATGCACATTACACCCTATCGTGTCACTCTGAAACAAGGTGTTGTTTTACCACGAATCAGACAGTACAAATTGCCACCCGAGGCTGTAGCAGCCTTATCGAAAATTATTGACGAGCTCATTGCTCAAGGAGTGGTTGTAGAAACTGACTCCAATGTATGTAATTCTCCTATCATTCTGATTCTTAAACGTACTGATCCAAATGCACCTCCAGTCTATCGATTAGTGATTGATCTTCGAGAACTTAATAAATGTATCATTCCCCAGTACCCAGTGGTTCCAGATATCTCTTCCCTATTAACTGCCATTGATTCTGAAGCCACGTTCTTTACTGTTATTGATCTCAAGAACGCATTCTTTAGTGTTCCCATTCATCCAGACAGCCAGTTCCTTTTCGGATTCTGTTTAAATGGAAGAAGCTATAAATTCACACGAGCTCCTCAAGGCTTCACAGAAAGTCCTAGTATTTACAGTCAAGCACTTAAGAGACAACTAGACAGTATTCACATGCCAACTGACACTGCCCTGCTCCAGTATGTCGATGATTTATTGATCACAGCCCGTACAGAACGTGACTGCGAACGTGCGTCACTTACGGTCCTGTATTTCCTGGCAGACATGGGGCACAAGGTGTCCCCTTCGAAACTGCAATTCTGTGTCCAGCAAGTGGTATACCTAGGACACTTACTGTCCAAGAGGGGTAGACAGTTGACACCAGACCGTATCCAGTTAATAGCACATCTTCCACAGCCCAAGACTCAGAAGGAGGTACGAGCTTTTATCGGCCTCACTTCTTACTGCAGACAATGGATTCCCCAGTATGCATATCTAGCCAAGCCACTGATACAGTTAACGACACAGGAGGCAGCGACATCGACTGTCCTCCCTTGGACCCAGGAACATACACTTGTTTTCAATGAGTTAAAGAAAGCTTTATGTAATGCACCTGTGTTAGCGACACCGAACTATAGTAAGCCTTTTACACTTTTTGTTACTGAACGTGATGGTACAGCATTATCTGTCCTCACGCAAGATCAAGCAGGACAACACAAGCCTTGTGCTTATTTTTCTAGCACATTAGATCCGGTAGCCCAGGCTTTGCCTGCGTGCCTCAAGTCGGTTGCAGCCACAGCTCTAGCTATCAGACAAAGTGATTCCATAGTGTTAGGACACTCCCTGACAGTACAAGTTCCACACTCCGTGGAAGTTCTTTTAAACCGAACACAGACTCAGCACTTGACAATTGCACGATTAACAGGTTATGAACTGACACTGTTTCAGCCACACATAGAAATCAGACGCTGCAACGTTTTAAATCCGGCTACACTGTTACCCTCGACTGTTCCAAATCCTGCCACACATGACTGTGTGGAAGTTATTGACATCATGACAAAGCCAAGACAAGACTTGACAGACATTGCATTACCTGATCCCGACCTGACACTTTATGTGGATGGTTCATGTATGAGAACAAGTACAGGAGAACTAGTAGCCGCGTATGCAGTGACTACCGAAACCGAAGTTATAGAAACTCATCGTATTGACACCCTGTCTGCTCAAGCAGCAGAGCTCGTCGCTCTGACCTAAGCCTGCATACGAGCCAAGAACCTGAAAGTAAACATATACACAGACTCACGTTATGCATTCGGAGTCGTACACGACTTTGGAGTACTCTGGCAAGAAAGAGGTTTCATGACTTCTCATGGAGCCAAGATTCAGCATGGCCCCCTCATCCAAGCTCTGTTAGAAGCGATACATTTACCGAAAGCCATTGCTGTTATGAAGTGCAAAGCACATACGAAAGCCACTGACACCATTTCCCAAGGTAACGATTTAGCAGATCGAACAGCCAAGCTTACAGCTCAGACTCCAGACATTCCAGTTAACACGAAAAAGACAGATATGCTAGATCAGACTACTTATATGACAGTCAAGGACCCTACACGAGATGTATTAGATATACAGTCACATGCTACTTCCGATGAAATCAAGAAATGGTCTGAACAAGGAGGGGTCCAGACAGATCAGGGATGGTTGACGAAGGGAAAAGCCACATGGTTTCTCCCCGACTCTATGGTTCAAGTTATTGTTAATACCGCACATAGTCCAGCACATTTAGGAGAAAAGGCTATGTTAGACAGTATTCAGAACCTCTGGTTTAACAAACATTTACGAGCAGCAGCCAAGCAGAAAGTGCGTACCTGCATGATCTGTTGTCAGTTCAATCCAGGTAAAGGTGTTCCGGTGGAACAAGGTGGATTCCATCCTCCTGACCACCCTTTTGAAGTCCTCCAGATGGATTATATTCAGATGGATCGATGCCGAGGTTTCAAGTATGTCCTCGTAGTTGTATGCGCTTTGTCCAGATGGACAGAAGCATATCCAGTCCCAGATTACACTGCCGCGACCACTGCCAGGCAGTTGGTTCGTGAGTATTTTCCCCGCTATGGTTTGCCCAGGGTCGTGTATTCAGACAACGGCCAGCCATTCTCATCCGAACTCATCAAACAAGTATCTCTTCTGTTAGGGTACCAGTGGAAGTTCCACTGTGTACGACACCCCGAGGCAGCTGGCCTCGTCGAAAGACATAATCAAACTCTGAAAATCCGCATTGCCAAGGTTTGTGCCGAAAAAGGCGTAGATTGGATGGTAGCTCTGCCAGTTGCCCTTTTTTACATGAGAATGGTCGCACACTCCCGTTCAGGTCTGTCACCTTTCGAGGTTGTTTTCGGTCGTCCCCCGAACATGTGGGGTACACCAATGCCCCGTAAAATTACAGATGTTGACAGTAATATGCTGACAGATTACCTGGCTTCCTTGATGTCTGCACTACTCTCTTGTCGTTCACAGGTTGCTGCTGCCTTTCCAGACAACACCCAGGTGAAACCGCACAAGGTCGTTCCTGGGGATCTTGTTTTGATCCGAAATTTCGATCGTTCAAGTCCGCTGGAGCCCCGCTGGAAAGAACCGAAGCTCGTTTTGATGACCACAAGGACAGCGATCAAGGTGGAGGGCCGCAAAGGCTGGATTCATTCCAGTCACGTTAAACGATTTCATGGACTCCGTCCAAAAACTTTTTTCAAAGACTGCCCCGTTCTCAAGGACTGCCCAGATACTGACTCTAAACTTCCCCTGATAGAGAAAACTCCACAGCAGGAATATAAAGAAAAATTAAGGTCTAGTAAGTCAGCCAGTTTAATTGTTTAAGTCCCTCTCGGGTGAAGCGGTTAGACAGGTTCCTGACATGTATGAGATAGACCCCCATAGTGAGAGAGTTAGTCGAAACTCCAAGAAAATACGTTATTGTAAAAATTTGCGCAGTCGATGCGTAATTACGTTATTGTTCATGTTATTTCTGAGTCTTACGATTACAGGCATAAGTTATGTTTTACATATATATTTTCCTCCTATCGTTTCACACGCACATTTGTCTTCTAATGTTACAGTAGAGCACACATTTAGTGAACTGCCTCCTCACGAGTTATCCTACAGACTTGCTATGCGCAACAATACTTTTATCCGAATGTTACACTATTCACACCAGACCAGCAATGCCACTAATTGTTGGGTGTGTGGTCGACTCCCCCCTTTCCAGACACCGAAGGGAGTTCTGCCACTCTTTCCCTATCCGTTTTCACACAATGGTTCGTGTGGAGCATGGTTTTCGATAACGTCATCCTCAAACGATAAGTCCCTTTTGAATAGAACATGTTTCCCAGACAAGGAAGGACTTTCCCATAGAACAGGGTTAGATCTAGAAAATGAAGTATATGATCTAGGTAATTATTCCTCGAATTTCATGGTTTTGAATGTTCAGTCCAAGACTACTCCAGATTTGCCTGCTATTACAGTCCTACCAGTCAAAGGCGAATTATGTGTCAGGAAGAATGGTTCAGTACATCTAGGACATAGTGATTGTACTACTGTGGTCGAGTATAGTGACAGTGGGAAATCTAATTTCAAAGCCTCACGTCATTCATATTTCGTGTGTGGTCAGACCGCATATGTACGTCTGCCCCTCGATTGGGATGGAACATGTTACATTGCCTTCCTACTGCCACCAGTTTTTCTAGCCCCATCCGATTATCACAGAAATACACATCTAGTACACGTTAGACATAGAAGGGAGACTGAGTCCCCAATTGTCGATCAAACTGAAACTGCCTTAGAACAGTATCAAGACTTCAATAAAGGTTTCTTTTTCTTCATAGGTCCTGTCCAGAACAGTAAGCTAATACGTAGGTTAACCAGAACCCTTGAAGCAGTAGTGAATGAGACTACTTCCGCTCTAGGTAACTTAACTGAAGAACAATCTGCTATGAGATTTGTCGTGCTTCAAAATCGCCTCGTCCTTGACGTCATACTGGCCGATAGGGGCGGAGCTTGTAGAGTCATCGGATCTAGTTGCTGCATTTTCATTCCTAATAACGCACCGTCTGTTTATTCAGCTATAACTAGACTTCACAAAATAGCCCATCAGTTACACCAGAATCCAGGCACCTGGACATGGTCCAGTTGGCTCTGGAATATAATATCTGCCTGGGGATGGAAAGTATTGTCATTCCTAGGAATAGTAGTAATGATCATATTCAGTTGTTGCCTATGTTTACAATGTGGCCCTGCGATTTGCGGCTTGTGCGCTACCTCTTGTATTCCTAGTCCTAAGTCCCATTCCAAGAAGATTCGAGACGAGCAAATGATGCTCTATGAAATGATAGATGGTATCATGAATATTGATGTTTCCTGATGGAAACGTAGGGCACAAGGAGGGAATGAGGAAAATTGAATTTTGCCTTGTCATGTGTCCCTACGTGTTCCCCATTATATGTTATATGTGCATGATTAATATGCATATGTTCCCCCTTGCCCGAATAAAGACGCAATTATAGTTGTGTCCAACGTTAATATGCCAGTTATCCAGTTCCCGTGAAAGCAACGTGAATTAGGCTTCTAGGTCTATGTTGCCAACGTTTTACATTATGCACGTTAATTCATCGAATTGTCACCGTTTCTAGGCCTCAAAGGGCCTGAACACCAGATTCAAGCTCCAGTCTCCTGAAACTGCTCCAAGGAGCGATGCAGCCCCTCCCGCATCCCTGACCCTTCACTTACTTTCTGCCAAGCAGCGCGGGGCCCGGCCTGGCCTGCCTGCCTGTCTGCCAAGAATATGTTATGCCTCTAGTTATCAGTTCAGCTCCCCGGCTTCACATTCCTAAGCTAACGAACCGCATAAACATCTTCAGCTATAGTCTAGTCTTCCTGTCTCCATGCAAGAGAATTACTGAATTAGTATCCATAGAAGATCCATAGCACACGTAATACATTAGGAAATATATGCATGCACCAGCCTTAGTGTCAAGTAGCCTTTGCCCTGATGACTTTTAGATTCTATCAACATGTTCTCCAAACACGAGATACCAGATATGCTATAGGTACATGTCGTCCTGACATCCCAGACTTTAGTCTCCTCTTCTAGTGCAGAAGTCAGAGCCCCCAGTTCTCCCTAGTTACACGTCATGGTCCGTTTGCGCGCACCAGTAGGTTAAAGGTTCCAGCTGCCCAGGTAGCCCCCTCCATGTATCCACCCATTTATGACACTTCTGTGACGTTTTCATCACATGTCTACGTGCACGCCCTGTGCACGCCTTCTTTGTACGCCCATGTGTTCTTATCTTACGTTTGTCACTTGTTACGCCTACTGTATTCAATGCAATTGTAATGTTTTCCTATATATACTATGTAATGTTAATGAGACGTTGCAGCTGCCATGCCATTCCATTCTGTTACAGGCTGTTCCGATCCTGTCCCTTCCCTTGTGTCAAATTAAAGCCTGTTCAACTCAGATACCTCGGATCCTGCCTCTTATTTATTGAGCTATCTGTTTTAGTTAATGTATAGAAAAATAGTACCGGTAATTAATTATTTATTTACCACAACACCAGGCAAGTATGAGGCAACATATACTGACAGCACTGCGTGCAGGCCAAGCAGTGTGAGCACACAAACCAAATCAGTAGCACACACATCTCAGTGCCACAATATGTACTCCCACAACACAAATCAGCATAGCACACAGATATCATCACACTCAGGAAGGGTATCAGTACCTCAGCAAACACACATACAGCTAACCCAAACATCACAGATGCACAACTAAGGAACACCCAGGCGCAAACAACATGACCTGAGGACTGCAGCACAAGCAGTTGCACTGCACATGAGCAACCATGACTGCAAGCCAGTACAAGAAAATCACACATAACTAATTGGGAAACTGTCCTGAGTGGCCCATTGGTCCTATGCACAGATCAGAACCATAAAGCATAGCGTAACACAACAAGTGGTGGGCAGGATCACACACTGGCAACCCAAGGGGTAGGTGAAATGAGAGTGAAGTGGTGTGTATGTCAGTATTGGAAAGGTCAGGAGTGTACTGTACATAAACACATAGACCACTCACTCACAAAGGGAAGGAAACAAAAGCACAGATAGGGGATGGTTTGACTCCACATCCAATGAGATACAATGGCTGCCACATGCTTCTGGCTGGGGTTGAAGTGCTACATCTTGCTGACCTCTGGGACAAGGGGGCCTGGTGGGAGTTGTAGTGCTGACTGCCTATCCAAAGACACCCCTCCCTGTTAAGATGGCTGGCTCCCTGTGGAGCTGGGGAAGTGAATGGTTGCACATGGCTCTTGGTTTGAGGGAGTGTTCCATCCGGCTGAGCTGTGGGACAGGGGGCTTGGTAGGAGTTGTAGTGCTGGATGCCTGTACACATACAACCCAGGGAATGTTGCTAGCTACCTTAGGGGTGAATGAGAGGGAGTGAATATTGGATCTGTGAGACATGTGTTGGGGAGTGTGTGGTGCACATGGGCGCATTTGGGATTTGGCCCTAGGAGGTGTATCTTTGTAGTTGTGCAAGACAATACATGGCAGTGTGATGGTAGACATTTGTTTATACTTACCAGCCTCCAGTCCCCCAGCTATTCCTGTGAGACTCTCTGGATGCAGTATGGCAAGCACCTTCTCCTCCCATGCAGTGAATGTTCTTGGTGAAATGGGAGGGCCACCGCCAGTCTTCTGAGCCAGCTGACGGTTCTTGTTGTTCCTCTTTTTCACCTGCCTCTTGAGGTCATGCCACCACTTAATGATCTCCTTCTTGGTGCGCTGGGTGGCTAAGGGTATTTGTTGGACCAGGTGACCAAACAATTGTGATTCTACTCTGATTATCTCATCTGCCATGACTGACAACTCATTGTCAGTGAATTTGGGCATTTTCTTTTGTACCATGGAGTGTGATGTGCAAATGGTTGGAGGTGCAGGTGTGAGGGTGGTGGGGGTGGTGTAGGTTGTGTGTGTGTGTGTTGTTGTGCTGGCGGAATGTGTGGTGTTTTTCCTACCCAATGTGCTGTAGGGGTTAGTTCCTTCAGGGCTGGAGTAGTGCAAAGGATTCTGGTCAGGGAAGGGGCAGGTTCTATACTCACCTATGTTTAGTATTGCTGTCAGGTGTGTGGTGTGGGTTGTCCTGAGCTTTGTATTTTTTTAATTGCCCTGGGGGTGTGTCCTTGGGATGTGTTAGGTGTTTTGGGGGGCTGAGTTTGATGTGTACACTTAGAGGCCTTGTTGTGTGTGTTTTTTTTTCAGACTGCCATAATAGTTCTGGTGCGGCTGCAACGGTGGGTATGCAACAACCCTTCCGCCTGCTCTCCCATTCATCGCTGTTAGCGATCGCGGCAGTCGGAAACAGCGGATCATTCCGCTGTCACCTCAATGGTATCCTAATTGTGTGTGCTGTCACTCCTCTGGCCTTGCTGCGGGTTTGGGTTTTTACGCCGCGAATCCGACCACCGCGGACAGATTTTCACCTGACACGCTAACTACCAGCGGTCTTTTGTGGCATCGTTCCATCAAGGTCGGATTTTTCTGGCGGTTGATCATAATCTGACCGCCGGTATTCCCGCGGTCCCTGCGGACGGTTCATTTTTGCTACTATGGCGGTTGGAATGGTTTTTTGACCGCCATCCTAATTGACCCCTAAGTGTAGTGTCAAAGGGTGCCTTATTTATAAAGCAGCGTTAATGCTGCCTTATGAATAAGGTGAAGCTCCGAACGCCACAGAAACGTTGATAAGAATGATGTCCCTGTGGTGAGAGGGGCTTGTAAATATGCCCCAGAGATTAACTGATAGAACCATACTATGTGTCATTCCAAATTAAAATCTGTGCCAATTTGCAAATATAGGCCACATTTTTTGTTTTCTCATTTACTAGTGGGGGCCACTTTTATTTTGTGCCTGCGCCTATTTTCTGACCCTGTCTTACCCTGTGCCGTGATCATCAGTGCTGCCCACCTGTGCCCCAAGCTGTGATCATCAGTGCTGCCCACCTGTGCCCCACGCTGTGATCATCAGTGCTGCCCACCTGTGATCCCACGCCTTGATCATCAGTGCTGCCCACCTGTGATCCCACGCCTTGATCATCAGTGCTGCCCACCTGTGATCCCACGCCTTGATCATCAGTGCTGCCCACCTGTGATCCCACGCCTTGATCATCAGTGCTGTCCACCTGTGCCTAGCGCCATGATCATCAGTGCTGCCCACCTGTGCCCCACGCTGTGATCATCAGTGCTGCCCACCTGTGCCCCACGCTGTGATCATAACTGCTGCCCACCTGTGCCCCACGCTGTGATCATCAGTGCTGCCCACCTGTGATCCCACGCCTTGATCATCAGTGCTGCCCACCTGTGATCCCAGGCCTTGATCATCTGTGCTGCCCACCTGTGATCCCACGCCTTGATCATCAGTGCTGCCCACCTGTGCCCCACGCTGTGATCATCAGTGCTGCCCACCTGTGCCCCATGCTGTGATCATCAGTGCTGCCCACCTGTGATCCCACGCCTTGATCATCAGTGCTGCCCACCTGTGATCCCACGCCTTGATCATCTGTGCTGCCCACCTGTGATCCCACGCCTTGATCATCAGTGCTGCCCACCTGTGCCTAGCGCCATGATCATCAGTGCTGCCCACCTGTGATCCCACGCCTTGATCATCTGTGCTGCCCACCTGTGATCCCACGCCTTGATCATCTGTGCTGCCCACCTGTGATCCCACGCCTTGATCATCTGTGCTGCCCACCTGTGATCCCACGCCTTGATCATCTGTGCTGCCCACCTGTGATCCCACGCCTTGATCATCTGTGCTGCCCACCTGTGATCCCACGCCTTGATCATCTGTGCTACCCACCTGTGATCCCACGCTGTGATCATCAGTGCTGCCCACCTGTGATCCCACGCCTTGATCATCTGTGCTGCCCACCTGTGATCCCACGCCTTGATCATCAGTGCTGCCCACCTGTGATCCCACGCCTTGATCATCTGTGCTGCCCACCTGTGATCCCACGCCTTGATCATCTGTGCTGCCCACCTGTGATCCCATGCCTTGATCATCAGTGCTGCCCACCTGTGATCCCACGCCTTGATCATCTGTGCTGCCCACCTGTGATCCCACGCCTTGATCATCAGTGCTGCCCACCTGTGCCTAGCGCCATGATCATCAGCCCTGCCAACCTGTGCCCTGCGCCGTGATCATCAGTGCTGCCCACCTGTGCCTAGCGCCATGATCATCAGTGCTGCCCACCTGTGATCCCACGCCTTGATCATCTGTGCTGCCCACCTGTGATCCCACGCCTTGATCATCAGTGCTGCCCACCTGTGATCCCACGCCTTGATCATCTGTGCTGCCCACCTGTGATCCCACACCTTGATCATCAGTGCTGCCCACCTGTGCCTAGCGCCATGATCATCAGTGCTGCCCACCTGTGATCCCACGCCTTGATCTTCTGTGCTGCCCACCGGTGCCTAGCGCCATGATCATCAGTGCTGCCCACCTGTGCCCCACGCTGTGATCATCAGTGCTGCCCACCTGTGCCCCACGCTGTGATCATCAGTGCTGCCCACCTGTGATCCCACGCCTTGATCATCAGTGCTGCCCACCTGTGATCCCACGCCTTGATCATCTGTGCTGCCCACCTGTGATCCCACGCCTTGATCATCTGTGCTGCCCACCTGTGATCCCACGCCTTGATCATCTGTGCTGCCCACATGTGATCCCATGCCTTGATCATCAGTGCTGCCCACCTGTGCCTAGCGCCATGATCATCAGTGCTGCCCACCTGTGCCCCACGCTGTGATCATCAGTGCTGCCCACCTGTGATCCCACGCCTTGATCATCTGTGCTGCCCACATGTGATCCCACGCCTTGATCATCTGTGCTGCCCACCTGTGATCCCACGCCTTGATCATCTGTGCTGCCCACCTGTGATCCCACGCCCTGATCATCAGTGCTGCCCACCTGTGATCCCACGCCTTGATCATCTGTGCTGCCCACCTGTGATCCCACGCCTTGATCATCAGTGCTGCCCACCTGTGCCTAGCGCCATGATCATCAGTGCTGCCCACCTGTGATCCCACGCCTTGATCATCTGTGCTGCCCACCTGTGATCCCACGCCTTGATCATCAGTGCTGCCCACCTGTGATCCCACGCCTTGATCATCAGAGCTGCCCACCTGTGATCCCACGCCTTGATCATCAGTGCTGCCCACCTGTGATCCCACGCCTTGATCATCTGTGCTGCCCACCTGTGCCCCACGCTGTGATCATCAGTGCTGCCCACCTGTGCCCCACGCTGTGATCATCAGTGCTGCCCACCTGTGCCCCACGCTGTGATCATCAGTGCTGCCCACCTGTGAACCCACGCCTTGATCATCAGTGCTGCCCACCTGTGATCCCACGCCTTGATCATCTGTGCTGCCCACCTGTGATCCCACGCCTTGATCATCAGTGCTGCCCACCTGTGCCTAGCGCCATGATCATCAGTGCTGCCCACCTGTGATCCCACGCCTTGATCATCTGTGCTGCCCACCTGTGATCCCACGCCTTGATCATCTGTGCTGCCCACCTGTGATCCCACGCTGTGATCATCAGTGCTTCCCACCTGTGATCCCACGCCTTGATCATCTGTGCTGCCCACCTGTGATCCCACGCCTTGATCATCAGTGCTGCCCACCTGTGCCTAGCGCCATGATCATCAGTGCTGCCCACCTGTGCCTAGCGCCATGATCATCTGTGCTGCTCACCTGTGATCCCACGCCTTGATCATCTGTGCTGCCCACCTGTGATCCCACGCCTTGATCATCTGTGCTGCCCACCTGTGATCCCATGCCTTGATCATCTGTGCTGCCCACCTGTGATCCCACGCCTTGATCATCTGTGCTGCCCACCTGTGATCCCACGCCTTGATCATCAGTGTTGCCCACCTGTGCCTAGCGCCATGATCATCAGTGCTGCCCACCTGTGCCTAGCGCCATGATCATCTGTGCTGCCCACCTGTGATCCCAAGCCTTGATCATCAGTGATGCCCACCTGTGCCTAGCGCCATGATCATCAGTGCTGCCCACCTGTGATCCCACGCCTTGATCATCTGTGCTGCCCACCTGTGATCCCACGCTGTGATCATCAGTGCTGCCCACCTGTGATCCCACGCCTTGATCATCAGTGCTGCCCACCTGTGATCCCACCCCTTGATCATCAGTGCTGCCCACCTGTGATCCCACGCCTTGATCATCTGTGCTGCCCACCTGTGATCCCACGCCTTGATCATCAGTGCTGCCCACCTGTGATCCCATGCCTTGATCATCTGTGCTGCCCACCTGTGCCTAGCGCCATGATCATCAGTGCTGCCCACCTGTGATCCCACGCCTTGATCATCTGTGCTGCCCACCTGTGATCCCACGCCTTGATCATCTGTGCTGCCCACCTGTGCCCCGCTCCATGATCATCAGTGCTGCCCACCTGTGATTCCACGCCTTGATCATCAGTGCTGCCCACCTGTGCCTAGCGCCATGATCATCAGCCCTGCCAACCTGTGCCCTGTGCCGTGATCATCTGTGCTGCCCACCTGTGATCCCACGCTGTGATCATCAGTGCTGCCCACTTGTGATCCCACGCCTTGATCATCAGTGCTGCCCACCTGTGATCCCACGCCTTGATCATCTGTGCTGCCCACCTGTGATCCCACGCCTTGATCATCAGTGCTGCCCACCTGTGATCCCACGCCTTGATCATCTGTGCTGCCCACCTGTGATCCCACGCCTTGATCATCTCTGCTGCCCACCTGTGCCTAGCGCCATGATCATCAGTGCTGCCCACCTGTGATCCCACGCCTTGATCATCTGTGCTGCCCACCTGTGATCCCACGCCTTGATCATCTGTGCTGCCCACCTGTGATCCCACGCCTTGATCATCAGTGCTGCCCACCTGTGATCCCACGCCTTGATCATCAGTGCTGCCCACCTGTGCCTAGCGCCATGATCATCAGCCCTGCCAACCTGTGCCCTGCGCCGTGATCATCTGTGCTGCCCACCTGTGCCCCGCCTTGAGCTGGCATCGCTTTGTTTTTGCAAAAAGAAAGTAAGGAGTAGACAGATGATGATGATGATGATTCTGGAGGGAAGGTTGTCACCTATCAGGGCCTGACTTCTGACATTCTGGTGCAATTTGAATATTCCTGCTATTTTTTATTTTGTTCCTCTCAAGTTTGCATATGTGTTTGTGTTATGTATAAACTTTCTCATTGCTGTGTAGCATTGCCAGAAAATGAGTAGAAAGTATGTATGCATTTCGACAAAGCCTCAAGGAAATAGCGAACATACTTGTTCAGATGAAGTTAGGCACGCCTTGCCCCAGGCACAACTACTGAATGCCACAGACATGAGGTGTGACAAACAATAACTAACGCCTGTCAATGTCTGGGGACAACGGTGCCATCAGATCTGTCAGGAGCCATATTTCCTTCTGCATTCCGACCACCTTAAAGCACAATAACTGAAACATGTCCATAGCGATGGTCTACCAGGAATATTTCTCATTTTCATAAATACGAAGTATTGGAGCACCTTATGTCGATATTTCATCAATATGATAAAGTCAGACATGGACTGCAGATGACTGGCATCTTACAAAGGGCTCTTGCCCTCTTTTCTTGAGTTGTTCCTCTGTGAAATGGATCCAAAAAAGAAAGAAACTCTGGGGCATAATACCAAGCAATAGCGATACTTATCGCTAAGCTTGGTTAGCGGGCATAATAATAACGCCCAGCACCGACGATTTTTACCGCTGAGATACCTTGATATTATCAAGGTTTATCTCAAAAGCAGTAAAAATCGTGGAAAATGCATGAATATCGCTGAAAAATCAGCAATATTCATGCATTATCGTGACAATGCTCTTAGCCATGTTATCCACCTTCCATTGGATAACATGACTAAGAACTGCTATGGGGCAGGCGTTAGCTTTTGGAGATAATCGCGCTTAGCGCGATTATTTCCAAAAGTTGGTAATAGGAGTTAGCGATGTTAGCGACTGTTTCCAGTCGATAACATCTTGGCACGTCCACTTTGCATGTCATTAGCGATATATGTCGCTGACATGCAAAGTGGGCCCCCAGAAGCTCGCTATCTCCTATTAGCTGTCGCTAACTAGTGTTACCGACAACTAGGTAATAGGGCGATTAAATTATCGCCGCTTTAGCGGGAAGAATTCACACTAAAGCGGCGATAAGGCCCTTGGTAATATGCCCCTCTTTGTCTGCAAACGTCTCTTTGGACACACTCTCTTCCATAACCGCAAATGCGAGCCCGCCCGGATGGCATTGGACTCTTTCCTGAGCAATGTTCCAAAGTGGCAGCTCGCTGCACTTTGCTCCTCGGCTCAGATTACCTGTAAAGGGTGTGCTTTCACTCCCAGATTAACATTGCTTTGGCTTATTTGCTTTTCTCCCCTTGCCCGCTACAGTGCTCTGTCTATCGTTTGCTTCCCTAAGCCCTCCATGACCCATTCCCCAACTGCGCCATCAGTTTGACTTCCCCAGACCCTCCCCGTCTGTGTTCCTTCTGCTACCTTCTGTTTGCTACCCCCCCTCCCACGCACACACTTTTAAACAAGCATTTGGAATTCAAGGTCTCGCATTTGCAAGAGTTTAAGCTATTTGCATTGTAAATGAAAAAGCCTTTTATTTATGTTTTAAAAAACAAAACATGAATACGAGTAATTGTTATTTAATATGCCAACATCTCAAACTCGTGCAAATGCAAGACTTATTTGATCGCAGATGCTGGTTTTTGTGCAGGAAGGAACACCTCTCCAATTGCCCCGAGTGCGAACATAAAGATACTACTCGTAAATGCTCTTTGTGAATTTCAAAAATCATAAAGTTAGACGTTTGGTCTAAGTTTAGACCAAATGTCAAAGTTTACCTTTGTGAATCATGTCCCTGGACTTCAGGGAATAGCTTGCTTGCATTTTTAAATTCCTATCAAGTAATCTGCTTCCAAGAGTCTTGAAAACAATTCATCATCTGTTTACCTAACTTCACTGGGCATGATGAAAGATTAGCAATAAAAACATTTCAGGCCATTTGAGTAGAGGTCTCGTCACTTTAACCAGCAACACCTCAGCTATAAACCTCCAGGACACCTCTTTTGGTAACAGCTGCGCTTTATAAATGCAATAAACATAAACAGGATCGGAGCTGAGTCAAGCTTTGTCTGAAGAACTTCTTTGCTTGAAGATTCTTACAAGAGCCCTCCTGTAAATATCAATATATATATTTTTCAACATTTTTAAAGAACAAACCTTAGCATCGATCTACTCCGGAGCACCTGGACCACATCCCTGAACACCATGCATAGAGCTTAATTGCACTTACTGGTGATGTAAAAGAATATTTGTCCCATCAGGTAACTCCTCTGCAGCAGAAGACTCACCTGATGGATGCTTTGGGAAACATTCTGCAGTCATGAACATTGCCAATAGTCCTCAGAGCACATGAGCGTCAAGAAGGAATCATGCACACACCTGCCTCGTGACCTACCTTTTCGAGCCTCACACGGTAGATTTATAACTGATGAGCCAGAAAAATATGCATTTTTGTCTCTGACAACAAGTTCACCTGATTATACTTTTCTTCATTACTCCAAACTTTACATGCATAAGGCCTTCTAAATCCTTTCAGGGTGTGAGAGTGACTACAATCCCCAGGTGATGCCTCTGGATTTAAATTATCCCAAATCTACACTTGGGTCGAATACTGTTAGCAGCATCTCACCGTGTGATGGATTCCACCTTTCTTCTAAGCTACAACAACAGCGTAAAGTAGATCTTGATGCTAGTAGTGCATTTGTTTCCTCAAATGATTGGATCTCCGACTGGGAGGAAATGATGAATTCCACACTATGGTATATTACATCTGAATCAATTTTAGGAATCTGACCTCCCAAATTATTGTTTAATAGCCGCGTTCGACTGCGAAGAGAAACTATTCACCAAATACTTACTTAACCGACTAAGCAACAGAGCGAAGAACAATCCTTGGATCCAACTTTCCTGGGCAAGCTCCAGCCAGGCTGCTCTACAATCGAAAATGTTGCAGCAACGACCATTGTAGCGAAGCAAGCAAATCAAAAAACAAGGGGGCATATTATCAAGGACTGGTGATAAAATTATCGCCGTTTTATCGGCAGGAAAGTGCAGATAAAACGGCAATAGTGGGCTTGATAATACGCCCTTGTTAATTCCCATAGAAGCCCTAACACCACAACATGGGCCTCTATGGGAATTAACAAGGGGGTATTATCAAGCCCATTATCGCCGTTTTTCGGCAGTTTCCGCCGATAAAACGGATCCTGGATAATATGCCCCAACACCCTATGTGCCTGTTTCATCGGTTGTGCTCCTGCCTTCAATAACATGAACCACAGGAGACTCAGGACGAAACTGTTAAACTGGGGAATGGATTCTAATCAACGTCATTTTTGATCGAATCTCATGAGTACACCTGGGCAAGAGTCAAATTAACCTCAATAAGTATCCTGTCATCAAAAATGTCCACCTCAAACAGCCTCAAACAAGGCTGTATCCTGACTCCTTCCTTGTTTTACTGTATGTCGCCGATTCTCTAACGTACTTGGTTGGACCTGAGGGTTTCTCCCCAAAACTCGGCAGCTGTCACCAGACAAGTGGCAGGTGCTGACCATATTGTCCTGCTCTCTCTAACCGCAAAAGGTCTGAAGCATCAGCTGTATAAACTCTGGGGCATATTTACAACAACCTAACGCCGCAGTAGCGTACATTTTTTTATGTTACGGCAGCTTTTTTTATGGCTGTATTTACAGGTTGCCGTTAACTCATGTTAGCAGCACTTTTCCAGTGTAAACGTGAATTTTAAAGATTGCCACTTCTGTTAGCGGGACTTAACGAAAATCAGATGCAAGGAAGGTGTTCCCGTAGAAAAAAATGCCACTCAACATACAAATTCCAGTACTTCAATATTAATAAAAAACTGCTGCTAATTCACATTAGCAGCAGTTTTCTAATATCATTACTTACCTGCTCTTAAAAATGGTGCACACACACCTACAAATAAAGAAGACCTACCCATGATCATCATTGGCCACCGCAATGACACCATGGAGCCTCTGCTACTACAACTTGGAGCACCAAGAAGACCACCACATCACCACCCCCCACCACAAAGGCAGCACCGTCGAAGAGAGCGAGTCTACTACCAGAGGATCACCCTCATACACCTCCGGCCAGAGGAGGCCATAGCCCGTTACAGGCTAAAAAGGGGCTCCACTCTCTGCCTCCTCACCCAGATAGTGCCAAGGCTGCAGGCCACATCTCAACGCAGAACAAACACCCCACCACAGACACAGCTACTTGCTGTGCTGCCAGCTTTCAGCCGACCACTGCCAGAGTGGACGGAGTTTCCCAGGCATCCTGCGGCAGGTTTCTACCCACTGTCCTGGATGCCATCATCAGCCTGCTGGTTTTCCGCATGTGTTGGGGCAATGAACTGCACCCATATGCAGCTTCTGCCTCCTGCGGACACTGCACACATCTACAGGAACAGGAGGCATGCATACTCCATGAATGTGCAGGCAATAGTTGACCACCTTGGTGTGTTTGTGAATATCGTGGCCAAGTACCCAGGCAGTGTCCATGACTCTTCTATCTTCCACCAATCTTTCATCAACCAGCAATTCCAGAATGGCATCTATGGAAATGGACTGCTTGTTGGCAAGCACAAACTGAACACACCACACACCTCAAGTCACCAATCATGGAGGTCTACAATGTTCAAACACACATGCAGGAAATTGCATAGTACCTATATTGTATTTGGGTCAACCATCATACACAAACACATAATGACAAAGAACAACATTCATGTCATTAGTTCTAACAAGGGAGTAGGCTACTAATGCTTTCCCAACCCACTAAGCCACAAAAGGAATACCCATCTTGCAGAAATAGACGGCTAAAAAATTAAAGGACTTGATGCTGCGTGTGCCACAAGCCATATGCCTGCGCTGTGCTGTGTTAATCCGGGAACGAAGGGATGTGTCATATGTACAATGAGATGATCGATTACTCTGCTCTCCACTGCACTGGTGCTACATTAGCTGACATGCACCAACGCAGGCACACACTACAGCCATTGTCATGTGCCATGTGAGCCTCAGTATGATGAGCGTTCGCTTTTCTGTAAAGGTACCCAGGTAAACATGGAGGTATTAAACAGGACTGGGCCAATGGCATCATAATCAATCAATCAATCAAGACACTTATAAAGCGCACTACATACCCGTTAGGGTCTCAAGGCGCTGGGGGGAGGAGGAGGGGTGCTGCTACTGCTCATAGTGATATGTAGGCTGAAAAGTATAGGCATGTCAATGGCATAGATGCAGCTCTCTTGTAAGTACCACACCATGTGGAAGGAGAAATTGGAAAGCTGCACAGTGGGCACTAAGTCAAAAATTCTACACTGCTTACACATCAGGATAGTATACTAATGTACGCTTTCACCCATTCTCTGTTTCAGCTGATCAAGGTTATGCACTATTACCATGGGTGAAGACCCCCATCAAAGTGCTCCACACACAGACCTAGAGAGACAATAATATGGCACTGGGACGCACAAGGGCCCTCTTGGACCAGACTTTTGGAGTCCTCAGATCCAGGTTTCGCTGCCTGGACATTTCTGCGTGAAGACTCCTGTACAGGTCGGAATTGGACTGCAAAATAATCCTAGTCTGTTGCATCTTGCACAAGATTTGCATTCAGACTAACTAATACACCTCTGCCTGTAGACCTTGAAGAGATGGACAATCCAGAGGATGGGCAGGAGGAAGAAGTTGATCCAAGCCAACCAACAACTTCAGCAGCTGCAACATCAAGCAGGGATGCCATCATCTATATCTTCTTTTCATAATATAACCTCACAAATGTCTTGGATTAAGGATAGCTTTGCACCAATGGTTCTACCAAGCAATGTAGCATAATAAACAATCACTTCACCTATATCTTGTATGGTTGGTTTGTGACTTCAAAAGGTGAACAATCATGTCAAGTTAAGTGATCAATACAACAGTTTCACACAGATCAATCACCTAGCAGGGGATATCACGGCAACTAGAGGAAGAGCAGGAATGGGTAAATGTGGTGGACATTGGAACTACAGACAGCATATGGTTTAACTTCAAAAATTATGATTGCTTGTTGTATGGTGTCCGAAGCACAATCAGGTCTGTCATCACACAAGACCATAGTACTCCATACAAAGTGTGTATGATACATCATAGAAGCTGCACCCACAAGGCTCTAATTCATTCAATATTTCTGACAAACAACATCTCTGCGTAATCTGTGCCGCTTGAAAAAGTGTAAATGACATAAGTGACAAATATACATGACTATGGGGTACTGGATCAACTTTAAGGTGTGGGAGAAGAAGAATTAAAGGATAGTAGAGCCCGTGTAATGGATGTGTCAATACAATACAGGGAATGCTTTTAACATCAAGCATACACATAGATGCAGCATTAGCAAGTACCTCCCTAGCTGACAGATGTGTCATTGTAATGACAACTAAGCCACAGTCTTGCACCACGAACACTGTGAATGGCTCATCGCTTAACACTGCACTGATCTAACAATGCTATATTTCTATCTGCACAAACAATGGCGCATCAGTCAGCCATGGGACAACTGGCAAGGCGTCATCAATCAATAATGTGTATGTAGGACTATAGACATGGCAATGCTATGACAAGAAAATCTGGATGTTACATGCCCAACAACATTAGTGTGGCATGGCAATGAATGTTGAGCACTGGTAAAATCCCCATCCCATCATACTTACTCGGTGTTCACACCACAAACACAGAAAACATACAGGCACATGAGTGAAGTGCAACAGGGATACCAATATGTACAGCCAAAACATGAATTACATACAACCAATCACATGAGCAATGGTCAGGGTATTGTGGAAGACAGACCACAAAAAATATGGTACCACAATGAAGTTGCATCACCTCCTTCTGGACTGCCAGTACAAGCTTACAAATGGCAATTGCATGATGTGTGTAATGTAGGGATTAAGCACAATTCCACCAGTCAAAATATACCCACTGTTGGACTTGGCCTTTTCCCCAAAAAATATTCGCTTTTGCCCCCCTAATTTGAAATGTCTCCCCCATGGTAATAAACCTGTATAGGCCATGTGTGGTGTGAGAAACCTTGTTAATATGTGAAGTCATGTAATGGTGTGAGCACTTGTAAATTTCCCCCATTTTAGAAATGCACCTGACTAAAATGTTCTGTGTTTAAAATGGATGCCATGGCCATGGGTTTTGCCACCGGACTGCCATAGGTCAGCGGTCTAGGTATTATTACCCAGCCACCCCTAGCTTTTGGAGGGAAAGCCTGGCACCCAGGGTGCTCAACCCCTCCCCTTGAGCCAGTTTAGGCCAGCTTTGCCAACATTCTAGAAGGTTCTGGCACTGCCTGGGAGGAGGGTATAAGTAAGGGGGATGTGCCACCAGAGAGTCAGTCAGAGCTGGGACAGGAAAGAGAGGGGACCTGCTGCAAGGTGCTACCGCCACATGGGCCTGTGAGCTGGGCCCTGCACCCCTAAACCCCCCCCCCCTCTGATGTCCCCTGGGCCCCTGACAAAGGAGGGACCCTACCCAGGCCGCTGACGCTGTTTGGACCTGGAACCGGGCCAGCGCTGCGTGGAAGAAGCGCCCAGGAGGTGAGGAGTGGGACTGTCTACCCCCTCTTGTGAAGCTGTGGCCCTTGGAAGTGCTGTGACGTGAGGAGCTGCCCGGGGAGGATTGTGCCCCCGAGGGACTGTGACGTGCTAAAGCACTGTGCCCTGTGACTGTTGTGGCTGTAGTGCTGTGAGGCCCCGAAGCGCTGCGAAGCCCTGAGCACCGCGAATAGCGAGGTGCCAACCTGCCACCGGAAGCACTGTGCCTGGAAGCGCTGAAGCGCCGTGTGGCCTGAGGGAACTGTGAGGGGAATCGAGCTGGAGGAGCCTACCCTCGTTTTGGAGCGCTGTCAGCCATATAAATAATTAAATAAAAGGGAGCCTACCCCTTGTGCCGCCGATCTCACCGCCACGGCGCGGCGTCGCCTTGGAGGGACCCCCCACTGCTGTGGGCATCGTCGCGGCGTCCCCGGTGCCAGGAGAGGGCCGCCGGAGTGAGATGAGGGCCCTGAAGCCGTCAGGACCCGCATCACGTGACGGGGGAGCCCGGCCGCGTCATCGGCCCGCCCCCGCCAACGCCGCACATGGATTGGCCCAGCGGCCGCGCCCCCAGAAGCCTCGAGCTGATAAGCTGCTCGGCCGGGCAGCCAGGAGAAGCCAGCCGACAGCGTTGCGGGGCTCCCGGGAGGTCGAGGGAGCCCCATGGGAGGTGGGAGGAAAGCCAGGCAGGATTCCCCCGCACGTGCCGAGTCACCGCGCTCGACCCCGGTGGCCTCTCCGAGGCCGTTTGGAAACCCCGGGCCCCTGTGAGGAAGAAGGGCATGGGTAAAGCAAAACGCCAGCCGTTGTGGAGGGCCGGAGCGGGCGCCCACACTGCCGGTGAGAGCCCCCGGTGCCCGAGAGAGGGAGGAGGGGCCCGGGGGAGGCCCAAAGTCAGCCGGAGGTGCAGAGTGCCTGCGGGGCTCCCATGAGGAAGAGGGAGCCCCGATTGTGCTGCAGGAGCCCTGCCATCGAGAGGAGGAGGCCGCTGCGAGAGAGGAGGGGGCATCGAGGCACGTGATCGGTGCCTGCCCCAACCCCCCCCAGTCCAGCGTGGAAGTCCCCTCAGGCCTGATTGAGAAGCACTAAGGCCCATAGGGGGCCCAGAGGCCGTTTTGAAACCCCGGGCCCCCGTGAGGAAGAAGGGCCGGGTTGAAGCTGGCAGAACGTGTGGCGGGGCTCCCAGAAATCGGGAGAGCCCCAGTCCAGAACCTCCAGAGCTACAGCGGAGGAGCCCCCGCACTCGCAGGAATTCCGGGTGAGTGGGGCCTGTCTTAAGCTGGTGGAGGAGGAGAGGGCAAAGGGGTACATTGCCGGTGCCCGCCCCCGGGAACTGGTTTACCATATCAGGTGCCCCATCTGGCAGAGGGCATCTGCAACTTGGGCTCCAGAAGTGTTGAACTGCCCTGACTTTCCTGTGCCTAACTGTCCCACCAGACAACTCGGGAGCAAGCAGGTTGCCCTTATTGAATATTTTGGGGGTGGAGAGCATCATCCCCCTATTGCAGATATAGGTCCCTGCTGTATGGGTTGCCCTGAGGTCCTAGTTATTGCGGAAGCCCTGTGAAGGAAATGACTAAGGTAGCATAGAAGAATAGGGGTGCATATGGTTGCCCTACTGAAATGTTTATTCCTACACAGTGACCGGGTTATAGGAAATATTTGATTATCCCTGCCCAGGAATGGTTGTGACCTGTGACTAAGGTATACTGATGTTTTGCGCAGGGTGGGTGATCTTATGCTGATTCCATGCGTTATACCCATGAGGATTGGGGGCCCTTGCGGATGTTATTTACCTGCCTAAGTGAGCCTAATGTATGCACTGGTGAGGTGCGCAATGTGTTGGATGCCCATGGTATTGCTCAGGAATAATGCGCCAGTGTTGATATGTTCATGGTTAAATGACTAATGTCACACCGTAATGTGTATGCCTAAGGTTTTATTGCATACAAGGTGCCTACCTACCTGATGAGATGGTCATCTCCCTGGCCTAAGGTGATGAGATCGATATCTAATGTTGATGCCCTCATGCTTTCATGTAGGTCCCGGGCTAAGTAGTTATCTAGTACCGGTTGATTCCAGATATGCTGTTGTTCTACACCTGATGGGTGATTGTATGCTTTTGTGCCCACAGGGCAAGTGAATGTGCCTTTTCTTACAGGTTTGGGCCTGGTGAGCCCCTATGCTAGCCGGACGTGTAATTCCTGGCCCTTGTTATGCCCCATGTTAATGAGCAAGCCTTGCTGCTTTAGTACAGGTGCTCCTGTCTGTTGGGCTTTGCTGTGATGCCATGAAGCTTTTCCTTTACAGGGGTCGGGTTGGAGTTATACTGCATGGGGTGTCCTGATGCTAATGTTGTACTTTGTAGTTACAGTCTACTGCTAAGGATGAGTGCCTGAGTTGGCCCCGCCATCATGACCCCAGGTTTAATGACAAATTTAATCACCTTCTTTATTTCAGCCATGGACTTACGGACTCAGCCCTTACTTCCCATGTAAATAATCCCCCCTGATATACTTGGCCCTGGTGCCAGTTGGCGCCGTGTTGTGATACAACTGTTTATGCATTTTTACCTTGCAGGTTGGAGATATACTAAACTACTTACTAATTTTCCAACTCAAGCTGGTGTCCTGCCTCTTTTGTGGTGTGCCTGGTGTGTCGTTTGTGGGTACTGCGTGAGTGCTTCACATGTCCTCCGAAGTTTGGCCTGCCCGCTTGGTTCCGTCCTACCCCCCTGGAGAATTGGCAACCCCATTTCTGACACCCACATAGGCACCGTTGAAGACAAATACAACAATGCATCTATTCTGCAATGGGCATGTAACATACGGTTGTATCTCGCAAGGGATGGACCAAATACTCATGTACACACATTCATGCACCTGATGTCCATGCACCATGTATGATGTTTAGTAGTCCATTGTGGCCAGCCAGCCCTTCTCCTCCAGTCATGTGTATATAGACAGAAATCTCTGGGCGTCACCAAGGTTAATCTCCCCTACACCCAAGAGCTCACTACCATGGGGTAAGGAAAGGATGCAACACCTGATCGCCTCATCCAATCTAACTTGGGCAAACAGATTCCATGTTCCCTAGTGCACCTGGGAATCTTGGCAGTCCAAGCAGTGTGCCCACAGCTCTAGCACAGATACCGCCTTTGAGGCTCCTCTGCTCAATGCCCAACCTTTTTTCCTAACTTGGACATCAACACCAGGCCATAACCGTTACGCTCTCTCTAAATCTGTGACTCACCCAGCAGAATCCTCTGCCAGTCGGATTTCCCATGCCAGGGTACAGCAGTGTCTGCAGGGGAACCTCCTGATGCAAGTGATGCAACCTGCCCCTCTTAGGTGCATAGTCATGGATGTCCTGCCACACAAGATTTGTGCAGCTCAGGGGCCTTACCGTTCACAGCTTATGGGCAGCGCAACCTCCTCCAGCATGATGATCCTGAGAGGTGCAGCCCAACATTGGAAATCTCCCCATAGCACCAGTGAGTTGTTGGTGCGTGTTATGCCATGCAGACTTCCCTTTGTCCCATAGCAGAAGCGTCTTGAATGACAACAGGCACACAATGCACCAAGTCATGTGACATGCCAGACTTTGCCCCCAGGGCAAGAGTGATCGCTGATACATCAATGTCTACATCCAGGGACCACAGGCTTGTGCAAGACGCACGCACCGCCTCCAGCGTCAGTCTGCACTCCGCTGCACCTGTGGCTACAACTCCTGGTCTCAGACAAAGTCCCAGCTTAGTCTCAAGGCCCTGGGGACTGTTTGTGCAACCAGGCATTGAACGCCAAGCTGTTGCAATGAGCATGCAATGTAAATTGCTGCATTGCTGTTTTTTGCTAACAATGTGCCTTTACTCAGACATTAGGCACAGATTCGGCATTGTCTCTTCCCCTGGGACTCTGGGTCTACATCATGACCATAGCTGACTTTGTGTGGGTTGTCGACATGTGCAGATTTTGGTCATGGCTGCTCCATCGTGCATCCTGGTGCATACATTTCATATTTCCTCATCCGAGGTGTCTCTGTAACTCTTTGAACCTTTAGAGGCAAACAATTGATGTAGAGGTGACCTATGTGAAAATTTTGTACTCCCTCTGTCCAACCATCATTCACTCTTCTCTTTGACTTCAAAATGTGTTCAGATTTGTGTAAAGAGAATGAGGTCCATATGTTGTTTATATGTAAAGCGTATCTGAAAGCTCGCAAAAGATGGCTCAAACCCATGTGTGTTCTTTTAGGAACCAGATCGTGCTTAACAGCATACAGGATCTTAAAAACTAACACTGCTCAGTTTATTGTATTCAGCATTAGTAGGTTTCTCTACTCTGTGTACATTGTCCGAAAGAAACTGGGACAGATGCTCTAAGTTGGACTAATTTTAAAAACTGAATTTTGCTGCTAAACGAATGATGTTTCAAATTGATTGGTGAGAATTAATTCCGCACTTTATTTTTTAGAAACTATTGTTTCAAATGAATTGATGCATGTCTACTGTTATGATTTTTTGTCCATGTATGTATATACGTGTGTCTTTTATGGCCATTTGGCCGAAATAAAGAAATAAATAATAAAAAAAAAATGTGTATCACTCTCACGCTAAAGTGAGGGGCAAATTTTGTCTGCCACAAGCTGATCCATATGCCATGTAACGACATATTGTACCTATGTTACAAACATGACATTGGATGCGGTCAATAGACGCTGCCCGAAAAAAGTTTCCTCTTTGCAAGCTCAAAAAGGCGTAGGACAATTTCTTGATTACATGTCGATCAGTGCCTTTGGACAGACCATTGTGAAACTGCACATCTTAGCCTCCAGCTAAGCAAATACTCAAATGTGATAATGTAGTCAACCTTCACATTGAATGGGGGATTATAACTCTTCAATACAAGTAGTAAATGCTTATCCTTCAAGTTAATATGTGTTGCAAGCCCATTCAACTGGTACAGACATCACCGCAATGTGTAATGTAACAGTCTTATATGCAGTCACACATACAACCAAAGCTAATCATCATGACTACCACGATGCATGCATCATCTACCACATGACAATATCTGGATGTACATCAGTGTGAGCAACGAGTGCATGTTGACAGCTCTGGATTACTGACCTCAAAACATGTCAGATTGACTAAAGTCACCTACACAACACAGATCACATCCCATAGCCATATGGTGTTGTTAGGCATGATGTATTCTGCAATTTGGTACATTTGCTGATCAACTAGCACTTCGCTGCAAATGTTGCCCGCTATTTCTTGTAAGCGATAATATTTTCCATAACTGACATGGAAAACACTCACAAAATTCATGTTTCTACGAGGAACAATTCCTGCTTACCCCTTAGCGGCAAAATTTTCCTCGGGAAGTCCAAAAACGGACCGCAAACACCAAGGAAGTGATGTCAGTCTGCCTCTTGTTCCATGGAGAAGTACTGTACAGTTTACATTTTTCTTTTAACCACACTGTTAGTGTCTGTTGATAGTTGTGGAGGTGTTAAGGGGCATCTGCTGGTGTTGGACAAAACACCACACTGTGATCTCAAACAACTTTTGTCATGTTCTTACCACCAACTTGATGCTGCCTCATCACACTAGAGGTGAGGTACACGTGATGCACATCCAGACTGTGTTCAACAACATACAGGACCATTAACCTAAAGGTTTTGGGCCATTAAAAACGACCAAAATGTATTAGCAAGGAACTCACCAGTAGCATGTGTATATTTTTTATTTTTGTACACTTGTGTTTGTGAAATATATGCTGAAAGGTGTTATTTGTCTAGAATCCTACATGTTGTCATGTTTTTATCTTTTAACAGAAAACATGTCACCTGATGAATTGTAGAGTTGAGTTGAGTTGAGGGAGAATTTATAGAGCGCTACTTTGCCCAGGGGCGTCAAGGCGCTAGAGATGGAATAAAGAGCTGTTAGGTGAGAGACGGGAGGGAAGGTCAGTTGTAGGCCTGCCTGAAGAGCCAGGTCTTCAAGGCCTTTCAGGAGAGGGGGTGGGAGGTGAGATCCTTGATCTCAGCCGGAAGGGTATTCCAAATTTTAGGAGCACAAGAGCTGAAGGCTCTGTCGCCCCATCTGGCTTTGCTGGTTTTAGGGACAAGCAGAAGGTGTTTATTGGCTGACCGAAGGGCCCTGCCGGGGACATACGGAATTACCAGAGGTTTGATGTCTTCAGATCCAAGCCCGTGCAAGGCACGATGGGTGAGACACAAGACCTTGAACTCTATTCTGGCCTGGATGGGAAGCCAATGAAGGTCCTTCCTAATAGGGGTGGCAGAAGCGATTTTTGGGGCAACAGTGACAAACCGAGCAGCAGCGTTTTGAACTGTTTGCAAGCGCTGTATCTGGGATTTGTTAATTCCCAGGTACAGCGAGTTACAGTAGTCTAGCCTTGAGGAGATTAGGGCCGTCGTAACTAGTTTACGGGCATCGGTGGAAAGATAATGAGCTAATCTCCTCAAGGTTCTAAGAACACCACAGCAGGTGGAGGTCGTTCTGCTGACTTGTTTATGGAAGGAGAGTTTGGTATCAAAGATAACACCTAGGTTCCGGGCCGATTGAGAGGGCAGTGGACAGGTTCCTAAAGAAGAAGGCCACCAATTCATTGACCAAATCTCCTCCTTGCCTCCAAAAACCCACACCTCCGTTTTTCCCCATTCAATTTAAGGGAATTCCTCACCATCCAATTTGCAACCGATTCCATGCAATTCCTGAAGTTTCGAGATGTAGTTTCAACCGTTTGCGAGAGGGAGACCATAATCTGAGTGTCGTCAGCATAGGAGAGAACTTCCAGCCCAAATGATCTTACAAGCCTGGCAAGAGGTGTTTGTGGCAGTTCGTTTGCGGAAGGAAGATTACATGCATATCTGTCGGGCTACAATGCCATGGCAAAGAGGTACCGGGGGGAGAGGGTATCAGGATGGTCGAAATCTATTTCAGAATCCCCCAAGAAAAGTGGACAGAAGTGTGGTGGCCTGCAGGCCTCATCCAGTCGACCGAGGCACACTGATCCAATGCCAGGCGGGTCAGGTATCCAAAGTGGTGGCACACATCCACAGCCGTCTGCTGCTCCCACAACCTCCACACAGGCACAACCTCCTGCAACCACCTCATCACGGCAACCAGGTGCACCCCCACATCCTGCTCAACGAGGTACAGCATCCCTGACAACCACGCAACATAGACTGAATCCCAGCTTCAACCATAGGGACAGTAGGCTGCTTTTAAACATAAATGTCCATGTGGCCCATGTGGAACATGACATAGATGATATAAAGTCACTCCTCCAGGATGTTAAGGGTGCCCTGGGTCTCCCCTTCTGAGCGCCTGAATATGATACCGTCCCCCTTGAACAGTCCCCCACTTGCATTAAGCATAATTTTTGATTATGTGTATTTGATTATTTGATTACTGTGTTATATTAGGTAGTGTTAAGTGTAGTTGTAGAGTAGGTATAGATTAGTGTTAGGTGTAGAGATAAGGTTTAAGGATTTTTATGAATTTTACATAGTGTTTTGGGTTAAGTTCCCTTCTTCTTTGGGGGTGGAGGTTGATGTCTTTTTGACTTGTTCAATAATAAAGAAAATAAATATTTGTTTAGGATATATGTTTAATTCATTCATGTCTAGATTAAGCTGTCTATGTCCCGTCTACAGATGTGCCTTAAGGGGGGAGGTGGGTTGATATTTAATATATGTTATGTGCATAGTATAAGCTAAGGTAGTTAGTTTAGTGTACATATCAATTAGCATAAGTTAGATTAGTGTGGGTGTATTGCTTTGCCATCCCAACTAATGGAAAATAATGACCTCCCTCACGAACGCTCAAACATGACGAAGCAATAAAAATAACACCACCAGGAAAGATATTTCACTCTCATAAAATGAGTCACATCAAAAGACTGCTCTCAGAATAAGGCATGGGGTTTTATTTGTACAACACTCAGAAGAACAACATTCAAATCGAATGTGATCAAGGGCATCTGCCCGAAACGCGTCAGTCCGCTGTATGCTTTTGAAGATTGGTGCTTTGAAATAAATTATCGTGCCTCAACTTTGGGATTCACTGGTCTCTGTTCGCCACTGGTTGGAGGTTCGGGATCGTTTCTTTGGACTATATATATATATATATAGGGCCGTGGCTTGAGCCCGACTGGCATGGCGGCTGCTCCGTGACGCTCCGGGGACGGCTGCAGGAGAAACGGAGCGAGCGACCTTTACGACCTCACGGACTGCCTCTTAGCTTCGAGACGAGCTGTGTGAGATTATGGGGCCGTGATTGATGCTCCTTTAATGTCTGAATCATCCTGCATTTGAAGATTACGGCCGACGAGCTTCTCTGACGGGAGTTCTCACAGCTGCGGCCGCCATTTTGTCGCTTCGATGCCACGGACGGAGAAGCCTCTCCTAGCGGCATTCTAACAGCGACTTCCAACCTGCAGACCTGCTTTCTACTTCGAGCAACTTACAAAGATCCACATAACTCTTTGCAGGTATTTTCCAGTGAATGCCGTTTTTTGCAGGCTTATTTCAACATACTTTTTCACACACCAATGTGAAATTTACCTTTTTTAGCGCCATTTTGTGACTCTTTTTCCTCAATCCTACATATATATGGCATTACCGACTACTTGACTCTTCAACCTACTCAAACTTTTTTGATAGCCCAGTTTTCCACCAATGTACCCACAATATTTTATGAAGCTCTACTACACTATCCCTATATAGTATTTCAACGTGTCTGCAAGCTCAGCTCTCTCTGGACAGTCCTATTATTGAGGCATTGCATTATTGATGTATTTTCTCTTACTCATTTATGCTCTTCTCATGATATGCTCTATTTTGTCTCTTATTTTTGACAGAATTATTAATGTTCCATGCTTCTTGGTCACAATTGCATGAGTTTTAATGCTTTGGTATTTGAATTGATAACCTTTTGAACTTTACTCTTGCTAATGCATATGTTTTTTGTGTTTGCACCTATTTTCTTCACATGACTGTTTTTCATTTACTTATATTGGTTCACGATATCTGGGGCATTACACTACTACCACGTATGTTCCAAGCCTATGGGAAAACTGTCTAAACTCTCTTCCCTGCCTCAACCTCCACTTCGTAGGTTATTGATTCGCACCAGTTCTCGCTTTGATTGTTTATCAATGGAGACTTCAGATTCTTCATCTAGGGGTGCTACAGCGCCTCCTACTACTTATAGTCCTTTTGTCACCAAAGCTTCTACGAAACGCTTGAAAAAGGACCCTCCTTCTCCTCCTAAACAGTCGTCCTCTGTTACAATGGACTTACTACTTGATGAGATTAGAGAGCTGAAACCATTCATTGAGGAAACTAAATCCACGCTCCAGATGCTCTCAGATAAATGGTCTACTATAGATCAACGTGTTACTGTATTGGAACGAAATGTTGAATCCATCTCTTCTTCCACCTCCAAAGTGGAATCTATTTCCTCACAAGTTTCTGCACTTCACAAACAGATTGAAAATTTGGAAAATAGAAATAGACTAAACAATCTTCGCATTTATGGCCTTCCTGAAATCACGGAGGGGTCAGACCCACCCATCTTCTTTAAATCATTTCTTCCAACCCTTCTTAAGCTACCTGAGGGCACTACTTTAAATATCCAGATGGCACATCGCCAAGACCTCCAACACGCTCAACGCCGTCCTCCTCATTCACCAACAGACCGAGAGGAGTGATTTTGTATTTTCTGGAATATACGGATTTATTGATGGTCCTCTCAGCTGCCAAACCGATGAATCGCATAACATGGTCAGGCAAACCTCTATTTTTCTCTCAGGACTATGCTAAAGTAACTGCTGATCGACACAAAGAGTTCCTGTCTTTGAGGCCGCAGCTTCGCTCAATTGATGCGAAATATGGCCTTTTTCACCCATGCTTATTCAAGGTGACTGTCAACAACAGAACCACGACCTACGAGGACCCATTCAAATTAAAGAGTTTTCTCTATTCCTTTCATGCTGCCACCATGGAGACTGACTCATCGGTGAAGTTCCTTTAGGCAATAGAATTTATGTAGTGAGATTTCTTTTTTCATGTTGCCTTGCTTTGCTGACAGAGTTTTTCTTCTATCTGGTTTATATTCTGAGGTTATTATATTAAGGTTCAATAGTTCATACTGTTAATTTTCATTTCTGTGTTTACTTAACTTGCATTTTTATTTCCATTGGCTGTATTCCGTGCTCCCCCCTTCCCTCCATTTTTGAAGTTTGCTCGTTCGTTCTGTTCTCCTTCCTGCCTTCCCCTGTGGGTCCTGGATGTGTCATTGTTCAGTGTGGCCTTCCATCCATCCACTCCCCGTATGTTATGAAGTTCATGTAAGTTCCTTTCTTCTTTTCTCCACTTTTTGCTTAATACTATGTTTTATCTTTTCTTCTTTTCTGTTCTTTTACTTGATGTATTTGCCCATTCATCCATCTCTCTTCAACTCTTCACTTCTTATCATGGTGCATCTTTTCATCTATCCCTCTTCGCTCCTTGTTCTTCTCTCCTCCTTTTTTCTTCTTGTTTAATATTCAGTTGGTTGGATGTTCAATGTCCTTTATTCATTTTGAAATGCTTCACACATTGGAATTCATCCTTTTGCTATAACTCTCTCCTATGCCCTTAAAAATTATTTCATGGTATGTCAGAGGTTTACATTCGCCTATTAAACGCCAGCGAGTCTTGACACACTTACCTAAATTAGACGCAGACATTGCATGCATACAAGAAACTCACTTAACAGATGAAGAATCTGCAAAACTGAAGAGAGGATGGGTGGGTGAGGTTTTGTTCTCTTTAGGTGATGGTAAACGTAATGGTGTCACTATTCTTTTTCATAAATCCCTGTCTGTTAAGCTCCTTTCTCACAGTCAAGATCAATCAGGAAGATGGATATTTGTCAATTTTATGTTAGATAATATACCAGTTTCCTTATTGAATATTTATACTCCTACAGTTGGTGACCCTTCTTTCTGGATTTCCCTATCTAAACAAATCACACAAGGTTACAATGATAATTTCATTCTTGCAGGTGACTGTAATGATGTTTTTGACCCCTTATTGGATCGTAACTCAACGACCCCGTTTAACCCTCACAGATCTCACAAATCATTTGTACACACCGGATGTATGACGTTATAACGCATACTATTACTCCGCAGACCATTACAACGCGACTTTTACTCCGCATACCGTTACAACGCATAGCGCCTTGGGGCGCTGGATAGTGGTAAGTATAATTTTCTATTCCAACACCAGTCCCCGTGGACACTAGGGAAGGTGTTGGATAGAAAATTAAACTTATTCCCTATCCTACAGCGCCCCCCAGCGCAATGCGTTGTAACGGTATGCGGAGTAAAAGTCGCGTTGTAATGGTAGTGCGGAGTAAAAAATGCGTTGTAACAGGTGTATACCGTACACACCATAAAACGACACAAACTTGTCGATGTATGGAGACTTTGTAATCCTGTATTAAGGAAATTTTCCTTTTATTCACCAGCACATCACACTCAGTCCCGCATAGATTATATTTTTGTTTCTCATAATATCTCTCAATCTCTGATCCGATCGGATATTGGCTCCATTCTGATTTCGGATCATGCACCTGTCACCATAATCCTTGATGTTCTCCATAAACCTGCCTCCCCACGCTGATGATGTTCTTCTATTTTTTATCAAATCCCCAAGTTTCCTTACCATCTTTTCTAATCGAGGTTGACTCTTATGCATCGGTATCTGGATACAAACTGAACAAAGATAAGTGTGAGATCCTACCTTTGACGAAGTATACGTTTAGTGCTGATTTCACTTCATCTAGTTTCTCTTTGGAGTCCCCAATCCATTAAATATTTAGGCTTACATTTTTCTTCCTCTATTCAGCAGACAGTGTCACGATGTATGGACAAATGTATTGATCGGTTGTCTTCCTTGACAGCAAAATGGCACCCTTTGTATCTCTCCTGGTGGGGCCGCTTAGATACGATTAAAATGATGCTCTCTCCCATTGTTCTATACACAGTCTCTAATATCCCAGTATCGATCCCCCTTAAATATTTTTAAAAAATGAACTCTATCCTGTCTGCCTTTCTCTGGGGTAACAAGAAATCACGTATGTCCATTCGTAAACTGATTCGCCCTAAATCGGAAGGTGAGATAAACTTCCCAGACTTCCCTCTTTATCATAAATCTTTTTTATTGGTCCAATCTACTCGCTGGCTTTCAGATTCACATACAAATTGTCCTCTTTGGACAAAACTTGAACTTTCTTTTCTTTCCCCCTTTTCTTTTCATGAGTACTTATCCTTTACCCGTAAGCCACAATCTGTGTCCAATCCTATCCTTAAATATACATCGAAACTTATTCCTGCTCCTTCCTCTGTGTCCTTTTATGAATTTCCTATTTGGGATAATACGCACATTTTAATTAATAACAAACCCTTTTTTTGGAAATCCTGGTACTCCCGGGGACTTATATGGGTTCATCAACTATACAGTCAACATTCACTTATGCCCTTTACACAAGCGAGCGCTGTTTTTGGTCTTCCCTCTTCATTTCACATCAAATACTCCACTTTGACACAGGCAATTCAATCTGCCCACACACAATATATATTGTCCCATCCAGACACATCTTCTGTTCTTCCGCATGTAGACACTTTACGTACTTTATTGCTTTGTGGTTCTAAAGCTTCTCCTATTTATAAGTGGTTGCACTCCCCATCCCTTCCACGTGAGAAAACTAAGATAAAATTAGCCTGGGAAAAGGATCTGGATATCTCCTGGACTGTGAATTTTTGGAGTAAAATATGGCTTAAAATCAAGAAATCCTCTAGAGCTGCTAACACAACGCAGACTCTCTTCTTCATATATAAAAGGCTCCTACTCACTCCTTCCACTTTACATGCATATTGCCCCACAACTATGCATACCTGTTGGTCTTGCTCACTCCCGAATGCTGACTTACTTCACCTGTTGTTTACATGCAAATTGGTTCACCTTTTTTGGGAACAGGTTTGGACACAAATAAACTCTATCTTTCACTCCAAACATCCCTTTTCTATTCTACATATTTTTCTGGGTAGCTTATCTCCTATCTGGGAACATGCTCCCATGAATGTAAAGATTATTGATTTACTGTTGGCAGTGGCTTTTCAACAAATCACCAAAAATTGGAAAGATTTCACTAAGCTTTCATATCAAGCTTGGTGGTACGCTATGTGTTATAATCATAGATTAGACACTACTTTTGTATATCCACAACTTTTAGCACCCAAACGTTTAGATTTATGGGAACCGGTTATCATGTTCATTGACACTAGTGCCAGGCGATCATCCACACCTATACAACAAGAAGTATCTAAACCTCCATGACTTCCTTTTATGTTTTTCTTATTTTTTAATATAGTTCTTTTTGTACTTTTATTGCATTATAATGTTTTCTCTGCTTTGTAACACTCTCTTTCTCATTTTTTTATATGACTCATGATGCAATTGTTATCATTCTTTTAGTTACTATTAGAATACTTTTTTACTCATTTTATGCTTTCCAATCTAACTGATGTATTATATATGTTTTTAATAATGTTCTAGTTTTTATGCTATTGTATACCAATGTGTTATTTCATCTTAATAAATATCTTTCTGAACATTATATATATATATTTATATATATATATATATATATATATATATATATATATATATATATATATATATATATATATATATTCACTGAAAAAACCATAGGTTATAGACCATATATAGTTAGGAATTTGCATTTACAAAACCTTGAAAATTCACTGAAAAAACCATAGGTTATACACCATATATAGTTAGGAATTAGCATTTAAAAACCTTATTTTACTCACACAAAACCATTGAAATTCCATATATAGTTAGTTGTACTAACTATATATCACGCACCCGCAATCCACTGCTGATCATGTCACATATTACATCATTCATGACATGGTCAGTGACATCACTGATGACATCACTGATGACATCTCAAATGACATCACTGATGACATCACTGATGACAACATCCAGTGACTGTATTTTTCTGTAAAGTTAAAATATGTCTTACATATTTAAGAATGAGTGGATGTATAAGTGTCTGGATGAAGGATTTAGTAGGTGCATGACTGACTGTATGAGTGAGTGGTTAAATGTGTCTCACTGAGTGCATGGGTTAGTGACTAAACTGTCTTAATTTGTGCATCATTATGTCTGTTGTTCTGCAAACTGCTGCATGTGTTGATCAGTAGCTATATGAGTAACTATATGGGTTATTGATTGGTTGCCCAAGCATTTGTATGGGAGACTGAGAGTGTGTGTGGGTGGCTGGGAGGTGTATGACTCTGTGCATAGATGTATGGGTTCAAAAGTGCATGTGGAAACAGCTGTATGGGTGGTTGACTGTGTGCATGACTGTATTGGTGAGTGAATAGATATCTCAGTGCTACATGTCAAAGTAAGTACATATGTAAAATACAGTACATGTGAGAGTTGACATATATAAATAACTGTGCATAAGAGCCAGTGAATGTGTGAGTGGCTGTATGGATCATTGTGCTCTTGTATCCAGGATTGTATAAGTGAGTAAATATGTTTTAGTATATGTTTGAATAAGTAAGGTGTGTATAACTGTATAGTTGTGAAAATGGAGCTGTGATTGATTCTTTGCATGACTGACTAGGTGTGTAAGTAACTCCATGGATGAGTGACAGTCTGTGAGTGTCTGTTTACACTGAGTGTATCTAAGGTTATATTAGAGTCTGAAGAGGTTCATCGTATTATCACATGAATGATGTCATCAGTGATGTGATCAGTAATGTCAAATGAGATTTTATCAGTGATGTCATCAGTGATGTCATTTGAGATGTCATCAGTGATGTCATCAGTGATGTCATTTGGGATGTCATCAGTGATGTCATCAGTGATGTCACTGACCATGTCATGAATGATGTAATATGTGACATGATCAGCAGTGGATTGCGGGTGCGTGATATATAGTTAGTACAACTAACTATATATGGAATTTCAATGGTTTTGTGTGAGTAAAATAAGGTTTTTAAATGCTAATTCCTAACTATATATGGTGTATAACCTATGGTTTTTTCAGTGAATTTTCAAGGTTTTGTAAATGCAAATTCCTAACTATATATGGTCTATAACCTATGGTTTTTTCAGTGAATTTCATTGGTTTTTTAAAAGCTAATATCTATAGCTGTAAAATGTATTCTTCTTTAAATACAAAAATATATTTTATATGTTTATTAATAATTTTTTTTAAATATTTTTTTTGTTTCGCTCCCGGTCCGCGAACCGGGAAGCTTTCCGTTAGCTCAAATTAATGCCGCGACCCGGTCCGCGAACCGGTAAGAAATCAACATAGTGACGGTATCGCGTTGCCGCGTAATGCGTCTTATGACGTACTGCGTTAGCGCACCCGGAAGTGCCCCGGGGCGCGGACCGAGGCGCGAAACGCAGCTCCCCGGAAGCGATCCGCGTCGCGTCGCGAAAGCGCGACGTATCGCGTTGCCGCGAAATGCGTCTTGTGACGTATCGCGTTAGCGCACCCGGAAGTGTCCCGGGGCGCGGACCGAGGCGCGAAGCGGAGCGACCCGGAAGCTAACCGGGGAGCGTTCCGCAGCGCGTAACATGAGCGTGAGAGGTCATGTGACTTGTTAATAAAACTTTTCATTGGTTCATTTCACTTTTGGTTTCATAATGATGGAAGGCTAGGTCAGGTGACCTAAAAATAACACTTTTCATTGGTTGAGAAGTATTGTTTTTCCCAAATGATGAAAACCCCTCCTTCTTTCCTCACTCTGACTTTCATCATTGTGAGAGGAAGACCTATTTTGCTTGTTGGAAAATGGCTTCATTGGTTGCTTCAGCTGGTGCACCCCCACCACCACCTCCACCTCCTCATGGGAAGAGAGGACCACCTCCCCAGGTCATTACCAACACTGAGGAGGAAGATGAAGAAATGGATGAGGAGGGAGAAGAACCACAGTTCTTAGAAGAGGTGCCCCGGGTTTCCAGAAAGAAAGCCAGTTTCATCTGGCAGTTTTATTCGATCCCTCCTGGCCAAAAAAAAGTCAATGCGAGGTATGTCACCTGCCTCATATGCAAAGAACAATTGTCCAGAGGGACGGACAAAAAATATAGCTATGGAAATCACACAATGCACAGGCACATGACAAGGAAGCATCCACTAAATTACAGCCGGGCGGAAATAAGGGATATGCAGGACAATCCAAGACCAACTCCTGTGGCCAGACCAACAATACCGATTTCTCTAACACCAGAAGAGGCACGGGAAACTGTGCCAAATATTCAAGAAAATTTTGGGCACATGATTCACTTATGTATGCACTGTCGTGCATTATTAGCTTGTGGCAACATGAGCATCAATGCACTCAACCTGGCGTATGAACACCATGATTGCCCTAACCGCCCCCAGTAATTTTTTTTTGCTCCTGTTGAGCCCCTTTCAACGCCTGTTTTTTGTTGTTTCCCCCCCCCCAAAAAAACCCAAAAAAATATAAAATCGTTCAAAAAATACAAAAAAACCAAAAAATGTTCAAAAAATAAAAAAAAAATATAAAACAACAAAAATATTAAAAAAAAAGTTCTTTTCAGAACTACCTTCCCTTTCAAAAAAAATTGCTAGAATGTTTAGCACTCTGGCAAGCTCTATTTCTTTTGGTTCGCTCCCGGGTTAGCTTCCCGGTACGCGGACCGGGAGCTAACCAAAAAAATTTTTTTTTTTTAAAAGTGTAAGTATAAGGAAAGTAAACAGAGAGTGATGTTAAAAGAAAGACAGCTATAGGGAGTAAAGAAGAGATACTGTTTAATAGATCTATTTACTGAAGAAAAGACAGAAGAGGGTATAATTGTGAAAAACAAAATAGATAACGAAGTGAAAGAAAAAAAAAGAGAGTATAACATTAACAAAGAAGAGTTTCTTGGAGAATGTGAGTGAATGTTCAAAATAAGATTAAAACATGAGGAATAACAGAGAGAAAAAATAGAAAACAGAAAACAAAAAATAACAGAAAAAGATTAATTGAAACAGCAAAGAAATGTAAGTAACATAGAGCCATATCATCAACATAGGCAATAAAAGTTTTGCAGCTTTTATTGGCAGAAATGTGTCGCTAAAGCTGCTTTTGTGGCAGAAAACTGCCGCTAAAACCACTTTTGCACCAGTTTTCTGCCAATAAAAAGAGCAATAATTTTATTGGCTGTGTTCATAATATTCCCCTTAGTGTGCTTCAACTACACAGAGAAAGCATTATGAACAAGTAGTGATAGAGTGATCAGTCAAAGACACTAAGAGTAATAGAGACGGAGTGAGTGAACAAGAGTGAGGAACTATGAGAAGAGAGGGACTGAGAAAAAGAGTGGAAGGAGTTGAGTAAGTAGGTAATAGAGAAAGGAATGAGGGAAGTAGCAAAGGCAGGAAACTGAGGGTTAAAGAAATGAAGCAGTGGAACTAATAGTAGTTAAATGTGATAGAAATGTAACGAAAAGAGTACAAAATATTTACCTTATAATTGTCGTTAAATTACTCACTTTTTGTTTTTATACTTTCAATCTGTGAAAGAGAGAACAAACATTTGAAAAATATTAAAACATGTATTTAAAAATTAGAAAAGACAAGGGAAAAGATTGAAGGACAAACAGTTTTTCAACAACTTTGACACTTACAGAAGCTTCTGCTTCTCCAGGCCCCCTACACAGTCCTAAAGATATACATTTTAAACTAACAGTATCTTGATGCAGATGAAGTGAGGCCTATCTTAAAACATGGTGCATCTTTTGCATTGCTGTTGTTTCAGAAAAGTGTCGCAAGACACTAAAATTTTAAATAATTGCTTCAGGATGCCAATAAGATGTCTACTATCCAGAGGTTTGTTTGAGGTGAGGCCTACTCAGGGTTGCAGATGAGATTTACACTTGTTGAAGAGTACAGAGGAGATAATACATGTGAAGGTCTACCAATGAAGTGAGTCATGTCCACTGCACTCTTCAACAAAGTCCAAACCTCCTATGTTTCCCTGGACAGACCTAAACTTGATCTGCACAATGTGATTCGTAATGATAGGAAACACAGGTGATGTAATTGAAATACGTGCAATTTATTTTGCTAATTTCACAATCACATCACTTGTGTTTCCTTTGCTTAGGTATCTCATTGTGCAGATGTAGTCTAGCATATGAAAGAATACGCAGAAGTGCAGCACTGCATGCAACAACTTTGACACTTACAGAAGCCTCACCTTCTCCATGCCTCCTACACAGTTCTACATATACATCATAAATGCAAACAGTACAGAATTAATTATACATGTTAAATGGTTTATTTTTGCTGTTCTCAGAATGTATCAAAATTCACTAAAAACAGTGACTTGAAGGTATTCATCATATAACAGCGGGGAAAAAAAAACACAATCAAAATGATTGTGTTTAAAAAACCCATACAACATAAGAAATCAAAATTCAGAACTCCTTAAAGTTAACTTACTTTCCATGACGTCCAAGGATGTCCTATGAACAGCTTACACTCTTTTGTGCTGTTATTACTTTCAGCCCGCCACTTTCTGAAAGAAAATCTCCATCGTTTTTAAAAACACGTTACATGCAATAAATGACTTCTTGCTCTCTACCACAAGTTTCCACAAGGCCAAATCTGGTCAGAGCCATTTATAACTCTTGGATTTCTTGTAAGCCAATCCCGTCATTTGGCATTTCCGCAACTTTCAGAATTAAAATGTTGAAGATCATTTTCACAATCCTGGAATAGTAATATCTTCCCCTTCTTGCTCAGTCATGTTCTACATTTCCTATGACACTGATACTGCTTACTATGAAGCAGACTTACACTACCTCTATGACTACTACAATTATTTAATTCTCTACATCACTTTAAATCACAAAGCAATGTAAAACAGTAGACAGCATTGCAGACTTAAATTCCCTCTACTCCATGTTTTGATTGGCTGCTTCAATTAGCTTATAAAAAGAAACAGTTTTTCTGAACTCATTCAAAGTGCACGTATTTCTCCATGACGTCCAGTCCTATGGTTAGAAGTTATGTCTCTGAACTACACTTATCCTCAAGGCCAAATTGTGTAGGAGCCATTAGAACTTCTTGAAATTCCACAGAGCACATCCCGAGATTATTTCCCTAAAATTTTGGTTTTAAAAACACCAGGTAAGAGTTTTTAAGGTCATACGGCAATTTTTTTTTAAAAATTAAAACAGAATCATTGCAGAATGACCAGCCATTTCTAGACTTTAAATAAGCTGTGTAATGTCCTGATGTTATTGAAGGGCCGTCATGATATATAATTGCTGCAGATACAAAAGTCCTTCCTGATATTGACAACTGCGAAGCTACAAAATTTTTAATTAAAGTTGTCAATTTTGTTCCATCAGGCCTACATCGTTGGAACATTAAAATGACATACTGGCCATATGTTCGTATAAATAATGTGGACATCATTTCAGATTTACATTGGCTACACTCCATGTTGTGATCAGCTGCTTTTACTAGCTTATTAAAGGAGACTGATTTACTGTCTGGCAAAGTTAAATATATAAATCTTTCTGAGTCTACACTAGTAGTACTTGATACCATACAGTTCTCGCAGTCATGCTGCCATTGATAAGAAAGCCCAAACAGCTGATCTACATCTACACCTTCAGCATGTAATACATCAAGCATATACATTAAAAACTCCTGACAATCTTGCTGAATATTTTGAGAGAATTGTGTTTGGCCTGAACATCTGTCTAACAGATTTCGAATTTCAGACACACTTTCTATGTTTCTTCTATCAGTGCTACATTTCTCTAACACAGAATTTAACAAACTGCAAAATCTTTGATCAGAATTGACCACAATCTCTTCTTTTACATTTTCTAGAGAAAACAAAACATTAACCACTACATTAGCATAGCAGTTGACACCAGAACTGTTTTCAAATTGAAAACCAACAACATCTTCAACAGAATCCTTTTTGTTTCTGCTTGTAATTTTAGGTTCATCGACTTTTCGTCTTTTTGCTACAACCTCCCCAGTATTGGTCACATTTCTTCGTTTCCGGCCTACCACACGTTTCTCAAACAAAGGATACTGAGGCAAATGTGGCGCATACTCTCTTCTTAACCTATTGTATTCCTTAACACAATCTAGATCAGCACAAATGTTTGTGACATCACACTCAATCAAGTACAATCCCGATAAAGTTCTAACTCGTGACAATGCCACATATGCCATACCCTCCTTGAACACAGAACTGCCAATATTCACCAATGCACTGTCTACACTTAAACCTTGCGATTTATGGATTGTCACCGCATATGCCAAGCAAACAGGAAACTGCTTACGGCGAACATATAAGTCTTTTACAAGCAAAAATCTAGCAGAACAACGAGCAATTAGCTGTACTTCCTCAATGCCATCAAATTTAATTTTTAAAAATTCAATTCCATCTCTATTTCTGTATTTCACAAAATCAACAACATTACCCATTGATCCATTTACCAGACCTCTTTCAACATGTAAATTCCTTCTTAAAATTATACGGCAGTTCAAGCACACATTCAGAGTCTTTTCAAAACCTGCAGTTTTAGATATACTCTTCTCTAATGAATCCAATTTTGTTTTCAGATTCTCAGACAAAATAATTGTTGATCCCATATGCTCTACTCTGTCAATAGCTTCCAGTTTCACAATCTCTTGCTTTTCTAAATGCAACATTTTGTTGTTAAATTTGGCACATTCTGCAAGAGTTGGCATCAAACATATTCCAGATTTCTTCTCAGTAATTTTCTGAAAAATATTCTCAGGCACAACATCTTGTTCTGGATATAAATTTGACAGTAATCGTGCATGTAAAGCTTCTTTCCCATGCTCGGTCACTTTTCCAATTCTAACATCTTGTAGAATAGTCTTGTAAACTTCATCCTTCGCCTGACGCATATTTTCATGCAGTTCAGCATAATTGAAGTTTAACCATATATTGACGTTGCCAATGCTGCCTAGGCACTTCCTGGTATCTTCATGCGTGAGCATTTTGAACACAGGTTGCCCTTTCACTGGTGTCAGCTGCAGAAGATCTCCAAAAACAATGATGTGTTTGCCACCAAATAACACATCATACTCTGTTTTGAGAACTTCTTGCATTCTCAAATGCACAAAGGCAAGCATGACATTGGAAACCATGCTTACTTCGTCAATGATAAGAAGTTTCATTTTTCTCAAGATTCTTGAAACTTCAAAACAAGCATCTCCAGATAGCTTGTGATATTGTAATTTGTTGTCATGCTCCACTGGCAGCATCAGTAAACGATGTAAAGTAATCCCTTTAATATTATGTGCTGCCAGTCCAGTTGGAGCAGTGACAACACAAGACAGCGATGACTCTGTCCTTTCCTGCAAATAGCATGAAATTGCTTTAATGAGGAAACTTTTTCCAGTTCCCGCTTCTCCACTCACGTACAGTCGGACAGGCTTCAACGACGTACATGAGCACTCTTTCTTATCATGACTTAATCCATGATCAATTTGCATGGTAACTTCGTCATATATTTTCCTCTGCTCAACGTTGAGTTGTCTTTCCAACTCTTCTAAGTTAACCGCATCCTCCTGAGCATGTGCCATGGCTCTTTCCACTTCATTCATAGCAGTGGCAGCTTCATTTTCGATAACAGGTCCCCCTAGTGGATCCTGACTCAATGAAGCAGAACTCTGACTGTCCTGAGAACTGTCTCTGGCAATCTCGGCTGCAATCGTTGCTTCCTGCTCAATTTCCGCATTCAACATTTCTACATATTTGGGAAAAGCAGGACATTCTATGGTCTCCTTGGCGGCATTGAAAGAGTCTTCGTAACAGAGAAAATCTCCAAGCAGTTCCTCTTCTGCACGCCAAGGCTTGAAAAGTTGCAAAAGTGCTAAATAGAAAAACTCCTTTTTTTCAGGAGATTCGCCACTCAATTTTCGATGGTTTACCAAGTGGCATTTTCTTTGCTTGACCAGACATCCCTCACTTCCTATTACAGCATACACTCCTTTCTCAGTATCTTCTTTGATGTTCCTCTTGAATATGTAATTTTGAAGAACCTCATACAGACAAACATTCTCAAGGTGAATGCTTCGATTTGGATAATATGTATCCAACATGTTGGTCTTCAAAATGTCGGTACTGTTTGGCTCCTTTTCCGCCAAATACTCAATTTCCCGGACAGGTTTGAGAACTCGATTACGCGTTGCAGCAAGACCAAGACTCGCCCAAACGATACTCCTGGACTTGGCATAGAGACTTGCTGAAGACAACCGGTCAGAACATTCGTACGCTCCGATTTCTCGATGCGACAACATCTTCAGACTGAAACTGTACAACTTCTTGCTGAGGCTCTTTTCATGGGAAATGTCCTCCCACATATCCTTCAATTCTGTCTTCTCTTTTTTGGTGATGTAAGACGTCACATACCGAGCCACAGCCATACAATTATCAGCCACAAACTGTATATCCATGTTAGCATTCCACATGGACAAAATCACCGGGTTGTAGTCATTGATGTACTCTTCGTTCCTCTTCAAATTGTATGTGTTTTTAGGTGATTTCTTCATGACATTGTGTCGCAGCGAAGACATCAAACTGTTTACTCTTCCTTTAGAAATCACCGGTCTTGGAAAGCCGAAACGACATTTGGTGTAGAACTTGTCCTTGTTTCGGAATTTACGACGGCAGTACTTTCCACATCGATGGCTTTGGAAACACAGAACTTTTTCTCTTAGGCTTTTCTTCTCCTTTGCGTTTGGAACAGCACACGTAGAATACTGTTGGATGAAACTCATCACTGAGTCTTCTGGATCCGTTCCAAATTTAGGTGCATCCTTGATCCACAGCAACATATGTATATGAGGAGCACCTCTTGCTTGGTACTCCTTTCTCCAGAAGAAATCCAACACCTCTCCAAGAGGTGGATTCTTCTTATTCATGATGAAAGACATCATAGCTTCAAATTAATGATTGAAGTACCTACATACATTGACTGGATCCAAAGAGCACAGTTCTCCGGGTGTCTTGAATTCGATGTTATCTACGTTAGCATTTGCCTCTCGTAGAAATTCAAGTAAGTCTTCCCAGCCATACTCGGCACAGCTCAGAGTGAGGAACCATGTGGGAGTACCTAAGTTCCTCAGCATACATTTTAAATCACCATGACGACGGTACCAGTACTCATTAGTACCACGCTGACACGCCATGAGATTAATCAGGTGAGAATCCAAAATACTGTCTTGGACATTGACTTTATCCATAAAGTCACTTGCCGAGATGTTTTGCATGTGTATACCACTTTTCAAGATGTGGTTCACTGCATATGACAGTCCAGACAGATCGCTTTCAAACAGGAGATGAAACAAATAAGGAATGCATTGTCGAAACCTAGCATCTCCTGCATACAATCGCAAAGTCCGGTATTCAGAAGCAGGAATTTGATGAGGTCGCTCATCATATCTTCCTCCCTGACCTGTTGGAAAAAGCTGTGGGAAACACCGAGCTTCCAAACTTTCCTCCCAAACACTAATGGGACTCCCTTTGGCTTGTTTCATTTGAAACAACTCAATAGCATTCCCCATGACTTCCTTGGAATGCAAAGGATGAACACTATAATGTTCATATATTTCTTCACTAGTAGAGGGTTCTACTTTCTCAATTTGACCAGCACACAAATCGCTATCCTCTTCCTCACTTACTTCCTCTTCTGCAACATATACATTCTTATAGTATTTATTATTTTTTTTCAAATACAATGTTGCCTTTTTAACTTTCCTAACATCTACTAAATCTTGCCATATTTTCTTATTCTTTGTCGGAACCCCATTAACTAAGATAACCAGAGGTTCCTCTTCCACTTTTTCTACTCCAATTGTGTTAATGTTTTTCTTCAAATCTAGAGGCAAATAAACAACTCTTCCCTTTAATCCTCTCTGTAAATCTGATGGAGGCAATTTCCCTGTCTTTGGCTCCATTCTTACAATAGCCTGAAAGGGATGGATACTTTGAATCAAAATAGATTCATAAGTATTTAAATCCTTCAATTCAGAAGGAATCTCAACCAATTCCAGATTATTATGAACTGCTCTAGCAGGCATCTGGTTTTGATTTAATTTGCAACAACAATAAGAACACACACGTTGATCCAATCCCAAATCAAAACAATTTTCTACCATCAAGTATGTTGCGAAATCCTTCCATTCACTATTATTTTCCCTTTCACTTTTTGCATATAAATCCACTAACTTAGTCTGATTCTTATAATAAGTGCGTCGACAACACACACAAGTGAAATTTGGCCTCTCACTTGATTTCACCTCAAACGTGGCAATTTCCCTCTGGAAATTATCTGTACTGGAAACCTGTACACTATCTTCCACATTACCCTCTTCTTCTTGGTCAATTTCAACATTCTCCTCTTTACTTCCAAAGTAACAAAACTCAATTTCTTCACAAATATTCTTCACATCTACTTCAGAACCATGCAAAAGAGCAGCGCATAATTGTTTAAGCATAATTGCTGGACTCTTAGCATAATACAACATTCTAACTAATTTCCTCACTTTATTATGATGCACTGCTAGCATCCTGAAATGATGAAAAACACTCTGGCATACTCTCCTGGAAAGACAAGCCAGTGAATGACCATGCAAACCTGTCACTTCTCTCACTCTGCAAGGATCTAATTCTTGCAACAACCTTATTTTCTGCTTCAAACTTTTCTTATTAAATGACCGTACAAAATCACAAAGCAAATTGATGGAATCCTGTCGCACACTACAAATACTACTACACTTCCAGGTGTAGACAGGACCCTTAGCACGTCTTCCTAAAACCTCATTACCTAACACCTCTTCTGTCTCTGTTGTCACAAGTTTTTCTTTTTCAACTGGACAACCATCTTTCACTTCATAAGCACGACCACTGGTGTCAACTGCATGCACCAAATCATTATCCTGGAAATAACTCTCCTCATTAAAAAATGCCTCACAGCTTGAACTATGCATCCATTCTCCAGAAAAAACTTCACAAAAATTACTACGATTAACTATTCTCTTCCATCTACTATTTCTTTTGAAATCATAAATTGCCTTGTTTAGCTTCCTAATTCTATTGATTATCAAAATAAATAACTTACGTTTAATTTCAAATGCCTGATCAATAACTTTCTCAACTTTTTTTTTTCTCTTATAAAAAAACAGTTTCTGTTGACCTTTCTTAATATTTTTTAACAAATTGCCAATTATCCTGTTGCGGAACATTCGTTTACGAATCTCCCTAAACTGTTGTTTCCTTCTACTATCATGCACAGAGTTATCTCTTGCTCTAGCAGTAACATTTTTGATTGGCCTTTCCTTTCCATTTGAATTCCTTCTCGTTTTATGGACTGAAACATTTTCTGTAGTAATATTTTTTTTACTACACATATTTCTTATGAAATATTTTGTGCTCTTACCCGGTGCTTTCTTCGTGACTTGACAAATCTTTTTGTTAGAGGACTGCTGCTTATTTTCTTTCACCTGCTGTCTTTGACGTTTTGCAGCCTTTCTCTGTCTTTCTATTGTGGGCATGGTGAAATCTTGAAATGATCTGCAGTTGAATCTGTGGTAAAATATAATAGAACATGTTATTAACCATTATTACCAAACAGTAAATCAATAACAGTGATCAAAAACTTAACACACTACTTGACATTTTAATTAGAAGATTTTTTAGTCGTTGGCAAATTTACAATACAGAAATAGCAGAAAAGAAATGACATTTATATTTATGTTACCTGTGCTATTTTATATGTGAATCTGATCTAATTTTATGAGCATATTTTAATATTTTATTGAAGACACTACACATAACCTGTTTTTGAAGGTGTCTTTATTTTTAAATTAAACGGTTTACATTTTTACTTTTTATTAATTATACATTTTAAAAATAAATGTTTATATTTCCATAGGCTCAAGCAGGTCAGCTTCCCACCCTATGTCATATAATTCGGACAAATCTGCATCCTCATCACGCTCTTCTTCATCCTCAGGATTTAAATCATCCAAAGGATCAACATCCACTGATGTTTCAATTACAAGTTCAATGATGAGGTCAAAATCAACTGATTGCAGATTGTCGCTCATGTTGATGTTGTCTTTATCTTTAAAGAAAGATAACAACAATGAGATGTTGCAGAGTAAGAGACAAATCTCAGAGATTATAATAGTAAAATTGTTTAACAAGAGTAATATTTTGCAGCTATTATTTAGCCATGTCCAGCAATGCTGAGCAGGTGAAGACTATGTCTAAATTTTCAGTGAACAGGACTCATCTCTTCTTAACCTTGGATAAGCCTCACCGACTCTGTGTGTCCTGCACATACTTAAATGTAAAGGGGCAGATTTATGTTAAATGGCACATCCCCAGGCATGCACCAGTTAACGTGCACCACTACTCTGCCACCCATGTTGTGCCGTATTTACAATTAGATAGGAGAAAGCTTCGTCAAAACCCTGCGCCTGCTTTAAGCAGGCATAGGTCTTGACGCAACATTGTGGAGATGGGGCACCCCTGAGCCTTGCTTGAGCTGCATCGCACTTGCGATACAACTCCAGCAATCACTACCTTTACAGCACAGATACGTCACGCATCTGTGCCATTTTTGCCCCATGATGCCCCGCATTGTAAATGCAGCACACCATGGGTGGCGGAACAGCGGCGCAGGATGACTGACACATCCCTGGTGATGCACCAGTCATCATAAATCTATCCCTAAGCTTCTTATCTTGTTGGAGATGAACCGCCATATGTATCATCAAAGTTTTTTCCATTTCCTAAATAGCGAACTTTAAGGAATAAATAGCGATTCATTACCATTCCTAGTTTGCGATGACCTATTTGCTAATTACAAATTACCCATTCATTTCCATGCAGCAGGAGGCCCATAGGAATGAAGCTGCAATTTGCGATTAGCAATTTGCTCATCGCAAATTAGGAATTTTTCCAAGGGTGCAGGGGTGTCTCAAGAACACCCTGCTGCACCCCCTGAAAAAGAAATTTGGGGCATATGGCGCACATACATGCCCTAAGGGCATGTATGGGCGTCATATGGGACCTTTTGTTTTTTGGAAAAAAAGCTTTTTGAAAAGAATTCACAAATTACCACCAACTAGAAGTTGGTGGTAGTTTCCAAATCCTTAATGTCATTTTTTTACATATTTTTTGTTTGATACATTGCATTTAAGTAATCACAAAATTTGCAAATCCTTCAGTGCAATTGCAAAATAAGGAATAGCAAATTTTGCTACTCCTTATTTTGCATCAAACTTGTTTGATACATACCATTTGTCTAATTAACATTCGCAAAGGCCGAAATTCGTAGAATTTTGATCTTTGCGAATGCTAATTAGCTTGATACATATGGCCCCAAGTGAGGCCTGTCTTGCGACATGGTGCATCTTTTGCATCACTGCTGCATCGGTTTCATGTGGTACGTTTTTTTTACACCATGACATATCTGCCTAAATGCATCAATTTGTAATTTTGTCGCCTCATAGCAAATCTTTTGCACCGCTGCTGCATCATAAAAGGCCTACCAATGAAGTAAGTAATGTGCACTTTATTGCGCCAGTCATCATAAATGTATCCCTAAGCTTCTTATCTTGTTACAGATGAACCACCATATGTACCATCAAACTATTTTGCATTTCCTAAATAGCAAATTTTAAGGAATAAATAGCAATTCTTTACCATTCCTAATTTACAATGAGCAAATTGCTAATTGCAAATTAGCACCGCCGCTGCATCATAAAAGTGACGCACAGTGGCACAAAAGTGGCATACACCTATCATAAATCTGTCCCTAGCATTTTAAATGATTAATCCAGGATGACAATAAGGTGTGGCCTATCCAAAGGTTTGTTTAAGGTGAGGCCTACTCAGGATTGCAGATTAAAGTTACGCTTGATGAAGAATACAGAGGAGATAATACATGTAAAGGCCTACCAATGAAGTAAGTAATGTCCACTTTATTGCGCCAGTCATCATAAATGTATCCCTAAGCTTCTTATCTTGTTACAGATGAACCACCATATGTACCATCAAACTATTTTGCATTTCCTAAATAGCAAATTTTAAGGAATAAATAGCAATTCTTTACCATTCCTAATTTGCAATGAGCAAATTGCTAATTGCAAATTACCCATTCATTTCCATGGGCTAGGAGGCTCATAGGAATGAAGGTTGCAATTTGCGATTAGCAATTAGCTCATCACAAAATAGGAATTTTTTCAAGCGTGCAGGGGTATCTCAAGAACACCCTGCTGCACCCCTGAAAAAGAAATTTGGGGGCATATGGCACACATACATGCCCTAAGGGCATGTATGGGCGTCATATGGGACCTTTTGTTTTTTGGAAAAAAATGCTTTTTGAAAAGAATTCGCAAATTACCACAAACTAGAAGTTGGTGGTAGTTTCCAAATCCTTAATATCATTTTTTACATATTTTTTGTTTGATACATTGCATTTAAGGAATCGCAAAATTTGCAAATCCTTCAGTGCAATCGCAAAATAAGGAATAGCAAATTTTGAATTAAGGACATTTTAAGTCATTTCCACATGTGCAGTGTTTTCAAATTATGATTTGAAAATCGTTTTTGGGGAAAAGTAATGGTTTGCAAATTTATGACAAGGACATAATGGTGTATGCTTCTCTATAAGGCATTTCAGTGTCTCTGATGTCATTTTTCCCATATTACATTATAAGACCTTTCCCCATGGAGCACATTCCTTGTAAATATGCTCCCACCTGTGCATGGCGAATTTAGATTTTGACTGTTTGAGTCACATAGCCATGTTAAAAGTGACCCAAAAAAATTGCAAACGCTTTAAAAAAACACATTCATGTGTCTTAAGGACATTTTAAGTCATTTCCCCATGGACAGTGTTTTCTAAGTGGCGCAAAAGAGGCATACACCTATCATAAATCTGTCCCTAGCATTTTAAATGATTAATTCAGGATGACAATAAGATGTGGCCTATCCAGAGGTTTGTTTAAGGTGAGGCCTACTCAGGATTGCAGATTAAAGTTACGCTTGATGAAGAATACAGAGGACATAATACATGTAAAGCTCTACCAATGAAGTAAGTGATGTCCACTTCATTGCGCCAGTCATCATAAATGTATCCCTAAGCTTCTTATCTTGTTAGACATCAACCGCCATATGTATCATATAACTATTTTGCATTTCCAAAATAGCGAATTTTAAGGAATAAATAGCGATTCTTTACCATTCCAAATTTGCGATGAGCAAATTGCTAATTGCAAATTACCCATTCATTTCCATGGGCTAGGAGGCTCATATAAATGAAGGTGCAATTTGCGATTAACAATTTGCTCATCGCAAATTAGGAATTTTTCCAAAGGTGCAGGGGTGTCTCAATAACACCCTGCTGCACCCTTGAAAAAGAAATTTGGGGGCATATGGCGCACATAAATTTTAACAACATTCCTTTACCTCAAAAACGATTTTCAAATCATAATTTCAAAACACTGCACATGGGAAAATTACTTAAAATGTCCTTAAGACACATAAAAGCGTTTTTTGATTGCCTTTGCAGCATGTTTGTATCACTTTTAACATGGCTATGTAACACAAACATTCAAAATCTAAATTTGCCATGCACAGGTGGGAGCATATTTACAAGCAATTTGCGCCACAGAGAAAGGTCTTACATTAAAATGGGAAAAATAACATCAGGGACAGTCAATTGCCTTATAAAGAAGCATACACCATTATGTCCTTGTCATAAATTTAAAAACAATTCCTTTTCCCCAAAAACGATTTTCAAATCATAATTTCAAAACACTGCACATGGGAAAATGACTTAAAATGTCCTTAAGACACATGAAAGCGTTTTTTGATTGCCTTTCCAGCATGGTTGGGTCACTTTTAACATGGCTATGTAACACAAACATTTAAAATCTAAATTTACCATGCACAGGTGGGTGCATATTTACAAGCAATTTGCGCCACAGAGAAAGGTCTTACATTAAAATGGGAAAAATAACATCAGGGACAGTCAATTGCCTTATAAAGAAGCATACACCATTATGTCCTTGTCATAAATTTAAAAACAATTCCTTTTCCCCAAAAACGATTTTCAAATCATAATTTCAAAACACTGCACATGGGAAAATTACTTAAAATGTCCTTAAGACACATAAAAGCGTTTTTTGATTGCCTTTGCAGCATGTTTGTATCACTTTTAACATGGCTATGTAACACAAACATTCAAAATCTAAATTTTCCATGCACAGGTGGGAGCATATTTACAAGCAATTTGCGCCACATAATTCATAATTTTCTCCTTAAAGCACACTATTCTCTATCTAAATTAAAGAAATATTTTCTCACCTTAGCAAATACTTTGAGTTTGAAAACAGTCTCAGAAACACACCAATTTGTCTTCAGCAGAGCAAAAGGTATGCACTCCAGAGTCTGCAGCTATCAAAAGCACAGAAATGCTGTAATTCTTCACACATATCTCTCATGTCACCCAATCAAAACTCTTCCCTCACTTTTTTTCAAATGAAAACCCTTCCCCCCTCTGCCCTTTCTGCCTTTTCTGCATGGCAACCACCTCTTGGAAGACCTCTGTTGTTTGCAAGTTCACACAACAATGTTGCAATTGAACTCTGAACTCTCAGTGCACCTGCATATCCAGTGCATTCTTTCATTTAATGATTTTTTATTGACCACTCAAAATACATCTTTCAAAGAACACATCCGTGCACCCTAACTTTCTGTTTTCAGCAATCAAAATCCACCAATCACTGTTACTGCTTCATGAACACAGAAACTCCACAGTTTTTTTTCATTTTACACTCTCATTTTTTCAACTGCCATTTCATTGCCACACTTCATCTGACTGCAGGAGAACCTTCTCTCACCATGTTTTCTGTCTGGATTGTTGGACATAGTTATATTCACTGGGCTCAAAGGTACGTTGAAAACAGGAATTTACCTAACCTCAATTTACAAGATGTGGAAATTAAGTGGTTTCGCCACAGAGGATTAAAATGTCACCAATTGATACCATTGGTGAAAACCTTTATGCATTTGCCCAAACCTGACCTGTTAATTGTGCACTGTGGAGGTAATGACTTGGGCACTTTGACTGGTGTAGGTCTGGAAATGCTTTTAAAGGACACCTTTGAGCAATTAATGGCACTTTTTCCTCAGACTGCCTTGGTATATTCAAATATATGCCAAAGACAGAAATGGAGGTGGTCAAACCAATTTTGTCCACAAATTGAGAAGTCGAGGAAGCATGTAAACAAATCTGTTTCAGCTTACATGAGAGACCATGGAATGGGCTCCCTGTACAACAATAACTTGCGTTACTACATGCAAGATATCTACAGAGGAGATGGAGTTCACTTCTCAGATGAGGGCAACAGAATTTTCACTCTGAATTTAAGAATGTGCATTGGTACCTACTTATAAGTACCTAAATGTACCATAAACCCAAAAGCTCTTCTCAGAGCTACCCTACATCTAATCACTCACCATTATTATTTTACTCTAACATTTTTCACTAATTTTCAACAAAGTACGCTCCCTGGGGCGCTACCCGGTACGCGAACCGGGAGCTAACCTCGCGAAATTTTTAAAAAAAATGGTTTTTTTTCGCACATATAAGCCTCCTCAGCCACCCTCACAAAACCTAGGGGGTCAAGATAACTCTACCGTGCCCCCTTCTACCCATTCTGAACATTATTTGCCCTCCATCTTGTATCTTAATTCGACCGAAACACAAAATGGTGGACTCCCGGAACGTTTAAGGTCCGCGAACCGAGGCGCTCAACGGTTCGCGTACCGGGTCGCTCCCTGGGAAGCGCACCATCAAAAAAGGTGGGAAAGTAGTTCACAGAAAAGCCACTGGAGACAATTTCACCAAATATAGATTAGCTCATACTACATACCAATCCCTACCATTTTCACAAATTTGATTGGAATTCCATTGAGCCATTTAGCCTGTAGACCTCTCTAAATACCCTGAGGTAAATTACTTCACAAAACACATCTGAAGTGTTGGAATTGACAACCAATGAAAATGTTACTTTCATTTTCTACTTTTTTTACCTGACATTTCATTGGTTATATACCTCAATATATATAAAGGAAGAGAAGAAAACACAGCCATTTTGACTACTACTTCTTGGTGTACATTTCAATAGTATTTTCACTAATTCCTTCAACTTCTTTCTAAAGGTAAGTTTTTATTTTTAAAACTGAAGTATATTGTACACTATAAGTTAATATGGTAAACTTTTTCTGATAGTTATATACTATCCCTCTGTAGTAGTTATAGATTTAGATAGACTTCTCTGTTATAGTTATGGATGGAGTTAGGCTTCTCTTGTATAATTATGAATTTACTTACGTTAATCACATACACTTTTTTATATTCCTACTTCCACTCTGATACTATACACTGCCCAAAGATAAATTCACTGATAAAAACTGCCTATCTAAAATTAATCCCAACAGTGCCCTATCTCTACTAATATATATTTTTTTAATCTAAAATTCAGGCAAAATGGAAGGCGAACAGAAAGTTGAATTTCAAATTGTCCTGCAAGAGAGCAGCCAAGAAATCATTGATGAAAATGATATTGAATTTTTCGATGAAACTTGGGACAATGAACTACTGCAATGTGTACAAGCAGTAGATAACCTCCTTGCAAATGAGGACATTTTACACCCTCAGAGACTACAATGTATATTCCATGATAATTATGAAATTTCTGACAATGAAATGTTAGAAAGTTTAATAAATTATGAAACACAATCACAATAAAAAAAAATGCTTAAAAAATAAAGAAAATAAAAAATAATCAACAAAACCAACAATCAATTAACATACAGCATTTGAAAAGTCTATCATTCATTTTTCATTGTAGTACGCTGCCCAGAACGCTTCCCGGTTCGCGGACCGGGCGCTACCCACGCAAAAAAACAAAAAAAAAATTTTTTTTTTTTTGCCCCGCGGGGCCCTTTTAAAGCCTCCACATTAAACCTAGGGGGTCAGGGAGGATCTACTATGCCCCCTTATGGTTATTTCCCCCTTTGTTTTGGCCTCCTCTTGTCTCTCAATCCTACCGAGAGACAAGATGGCGGCCGCTCCGGACTGTTTGGAATGTTGACAGACGCCGGAGAGCCAATCAGCTTCGCTACGCGAAGTTCTGGTACGCGCCCCGGTCTGCGAACCGGGGAGCTGCCCGGTCCGCTGTTACAGATATATATCTTTTTTTAAACGTTAATTTCTCAAAATCCACTGGAGCACATATATTGAGACCTACAAAAGGCACATCGGGCTACCAGTCCCTACAATTTTGCCAAGTTTCGTGCAAATCCATTCAGCCGTTCGGGCTAAAAGTGAGGCCAACCGCCCTATGGAAAACTCAATGTTAAAAACACGTTTTGGGACCCCCCTTTTTTCTCGGCCCCCCCTGGACGAACCCCCCCCCAAATTTTCAGGGGCTGCTCAGAAACAAAATGTTCCATTTTCCAGAAAATTTCAGCCAATTCCGTCCACAAACGCCAAAGTTATTAGACATAGAATTTTCAAAAATCCCATAGGGAAAAAATCCTAACTATATATACCTACTGGCGACCGCCAGTAGGTAATATATATATATATATATATATATATATATATATATATATATATATATAGTGTGTGAGCAAGGGCACAGTGTGCTTGAAACGCGTCAACAGAGGGAAAGGTTTTTGAGATAAACATCTACCTGCCTAAGCCGCTGGGCCCGTTTCTCTCATTTCGCCTGTGTGGAAGTAGTGGGAGTTTGCTTTTTGATATATAAATATATATGTATATGCCTGAATGAACCCATGGAACATTTACATGCAGACCTGGTGTGGCTCGTCTTTTTGCCTCAAAATCGGCACAAATCTCCGTGGAATATATATTTATATATATATATATATATATGTATATATTCACTGAAAAAAAAAACCAGGTTTCAGGGGCGTTATAGTTAGTTGGACTTTTCACTCGTACAAAACCATTGAAATTCCCTTGTTATAGTTAGTTCAGCTAACTATAACTCGCGCGCCCGCAATGCACTGCTGATGACGTCCCATATTACATCGCTCATGACATGGTCAGTAACATCACTGATGACATCTCAAATGACATCACTGATGACATCATCAGTTTTTCAGTTTTTTTCAGTGAATTTCTAAGGTTTTTTAAAAGCTAATTTGTAACTATAACGTGCCTGAAACCTATGGTTTTTTCAGTTAATTTCAAAGGTTATTTAAATGCTAGTTTCTAACTATGCCTACAGAGGTAGGACATGTGAAGAAAGAAGAAAAAATACACAGAAAGAAGAAAAAGAAATGCAGAAAGAAGCAACAGAAGTCCTCCAAGATGAAGAAAAGGGCAGGAAGAAGGAAGACATGTGCAGAACGAACAAACAGAGGAGCAGAAAGAGGCCTTATTGCAAAATAATCCTGTACCCTCAACTTTTTCAGATGGGTACTGGTGGTAACTGACTGACTAACCATTCCTAGAGCCAGTGCTATGCTAAAAGACACTTAGAATATAGTAAAATACCTACATACACTAGGGTACACTATGCGTTGGGGTACCCCTGTGATTACCATGGCCTCCTCTGTAAGACCCCAGTACCTAATAGGGCAGAGAGGTTAAAGCTACCTCTTAAAATGCACCACAGGGCGCGTTTGCACACTAGTTAAGGGAGGGAGGGCTGAGCTGACATGTGCAAACACGCCCTGTGGCCGTTTTAATTTGGTTTATAAAGTCCCCTTGAATCCTGAGTGTCCCTTGTGTACAAGTAGCCCACTAGGTACCTCCAGTAAGTGCCACAGAGCTGCGTTGCAGAGAGGTGTAAAAAGGGGTACAGCCTGGACCACTTCTCTGCAACGCAGCGCAGTGGCGCTTACTGGATGCACCTGGTGGGCTAGTTAGCCCCCAGGGGCCCTCAGGATTGTTGGGGAATTATTTCCCCAACTTGAAAAGCGCCACAGGGTGTGTTTGCACAAGTCACCTCACGCCCCGTCCTGTCCCCTCCTTTCTCGAATGTGTTAACACGCCCTGTGTCCGTTTTAAGTTGGGAGATTAAGTCCCCTTGAATCCTGAAGGTCCCTAGGGTCAAACTAGCCCCCTAGGTACCTCCAGTAAGCGCAGTTGCAGAGAGGTGTAAAAAGGGGTACGGCCTGAACCACCTCTCTGCAACGCAGCACAATGGCGCTTGGAAGCACCTGGTGGGCTAGTTGGCCCGAAGGGGCTCTCAGGACTGAAGGGGAATTATTTCCCCAACTTAAAAAACGCCACAGGGCGTGTTTGCACACGTCACCTCAGGCCCCGTCCCCTCCCTTCACCCCTGTGTAAACGCGCCCTTTGTCCGTTTTAAGTTGGGAGATTAAATCCCCTTGAATCCTGAGGGCCCCTAGGGTCAAACTAGCCCACTAGGTACCTCCAGTAAGCGCCACAGAGCTGCGTTGCAGAGAGGTGTAAAAAGGGGCATGGCCTCTGAACACTCTATGCTACGCAGCTCCCTGGCGTATACTGGAGGTACCTGGTGGGCTAGTCAGGGACCCTCAGTATTGAAGAGGAATTAATTCCCCAACTTACAACTCGCCAGGGGGCGCGTTTGCACAGTGGTGAAGGAAGGGGGCGGGCCTGAGGTGACATATCTGCAAACACGCCCTGTGGTAGTAAACTACAGTGTCCCGGGGGTGGCCTCCCTGGGACACTGCAGGAGCCAGGGACATGACAAGGCTCCAGGAGGAGGGCCGCGCGGTCCCCCTCCCACAATTTACAAAGCCCCAGGGGGTGGTGGTCCCCGGGGCAAGGAGGGTCCATCACAGAACCCCCAATTATAACCACTCCATCACGAGCCATGGGCGCGCTGTGCTTGTGACGGAGTGGTTCCGTCACGGCCCCACCCGCTCATTATAAGGCTCAGTGCAGGCGCGGAATTGATGCCGCGCAGGCATGGCGGCCGGGCCGTGACGGAACCACTCCGTCATTAGCGCAGCGCGTCCGTGGCTGGTGACGGAGTGGTTCCGTCACCAGCACGCAAAGGGTTCATGTACCATACAAGCCTCATTAAAAATTATCAAGGTGTTGATAAAGTATTCAAATATGGACAGGGACAAACTCTTGAAGCAAGTTAAGGAATTGAATAACGAAATCTATAAACATTGTGACAAGGAGACTGTAATCAAATTCAGGTTCAGAATGAAAGAAAGACCAATGAAACTGAAAGAAACAATAAAGATCAAAAACTCCCAAAAATTCCAAAAGGACAAAAGAGTCTATATGGAATGGGACTAATATACACTGCAATGTAATGTAAGGTGGATTTGTAGAGCGCTGCTTGTCACTCATGAGGGTATCCAGGCAACTGGCTTTTGCCAAGATTTTCAATAACCTAAGGAGACTGCGTATGACAGATAATAGAACCAAACAAGACAGCGTGATTGACCTGAGCTTAGATGTAAGTTCAGAATCAGAGAATGAAGGTGAGCCAATATTGCAATTGGACCTACCAGTATCAAATGAATTTTAGCTGATAATAGGATGGGATCCGGAAATCAACCAAACCCTTGGCAAGGCACTACTAGGAGTTCAGATGTTTGCTCAGGGTTGGATGCCAGAGAAGGAACATCAATAGACTTTGGGTCCTCACACAGAACATTTTTAGACAAGTTCTGTCTGATTCACCAAGTATGGGGACGACAGAGAGGAGCACAGAGGTTCCAAAGAGGAGGAGGACATGAGAGGGCAGAAGACAGGTCATTAGAAACACCATCATATGGGACCAACAGGATGGAAACCAGGTTTACCAGGGCATGATGGTTTGGAACAAATTAAGTATTTTAATATTTCATCACACCATTGAACCGATGCGTAAGAAGGAAATTCTTGAAATGGACATTTCCTTCCGTCCCCTTGTACGCTTCTACTTTACCACCACAAAAACAAACCTTTCCTTCTCCATTAGAAAATTGAAACAGTTGAAAGCACACAAGTTAAGTCGCCACAGGGCACTGGTCCATATGAATCCAAACCCAAGGGATAATCTTTGTATAATTGGCATTGATGCTTTTATGACCGTGGGCATATTGCATAACAAAAATTGGGCCGGTCACACCACCACGCACCGCGCACACTCCCCGTGGGTGTGCCCAGGCTGCCCCGTTCCCGCCACTGCCCGCAGCTGTGCCCCTGACCACTAGGCGTGGTCTCAGCCTCTGTAGCGCACCGCCGCTTCCTGCTGTCTGCTCGACTTTCTCCCCTGTTGCACGTTGTTTCCTGCCTCTGTTATTTCGTTTTGTTTCCTCTGTGTTGGTGCTGTTTCCCCTGCTGCCCTTCTGTGCCCAGCCTTTTTCTCTTTATTTGTTGTTTCTTTGTTTAGTCCGCCGTTTTTCCCGCTGTGCCCCCGCCGCGTTTCCTGCCACCTCCCCGCCGCTGATCCCCTGCGGCCCCGCCCCCTTCCACCTGGACCCTTCCCACTCGCCGCCCCGCTCCCGCCTCCCAGCTGCCCCTCCCTCGCTCCACCCCCCCACTCTCCTCACATGGCAGAGTGGCAAACGCGCAGCGTTGACGCGCAGCGGGTGCGCCGATTGAGCGCCGAAGGTGCGCCAAAGGTAAGCCCGTCTGCGCCCGTCCGCGCGTGGACCGCGCCCAGTGCCAGGACCCCTGGCCCCCACCGACGGAAGCCGACCCGACGGACCTACGACACCACCGAACTCAACGCACTCAACACCGGCCGAACCCCGGGCTGCTACCGATCCACGCCGAGACGCACCCACGGACCCTTCAGCTGCCACTCCTGCAAGTTCACCTGCACCCACCAAGCCGAACTCCACCAGCACCCACCTGAAGTGCATCCTGCTCAACACCCGCTCCGTCCACAAACACACCATCGAGCTCTGGAACCTGCTCGACACCACAGCCCCAGACGTCGCCTTCCTCACGGAAACCTGGATGAACGACTCCTCAGCTCCCGACATCGCCATCGCCATCCCGGACAGCTACAAGATCATCCGGAGGGACCGCGTCAACCAGACCGGAGGAGGCATCACCATCATCCACAGGGACACATCCGCATCACGACCAACACCGTCGATACCCTCGCACCCGCCGAACACCTGCACTTCCAGATCCACGTCAACCCCAAGACCACCCTCAGAGGCACCCTTATCTACAGACCCCCGGGACCACGCACACAATTCAGCGAAGACATCGCCGACTTCATCAGCCCACACGCCCTCCCCTCCACCGACTACATCCTCCTCGGGGACCTCAACTTCCACCTGGAGAACAACAACGACCGCAACACCACCACCCTGCTGGACAACCTCGCCAACCTCGGATTCAGGCAACTGGTGACCACCCCCACCCACTGCGCCGGACACACACTCGACCCGGTCTTCTCTTCCAGCAAGGACATTGCCTTCAGCCACGCCACGGGACTCCACTGGACGGACCACAGCTGCGTCCACTTCAGCTACAGAAAGAACACGATCCACCACCACCAGCAACAGGTTCCCTGAAGAAGCTGGAACAAGATCACTGCAGACCAGCTCGCTACTTCAGTGAGCCAGCACCCTCCCACCTGCCCAGCGAACCCTAGCCAGGCCGCCAACAACCTCACGAAATGGATCAGCGACTGCGCAGACGACCTTGCCCCTCTGAAGACCCGCCGAGCAGACCCGGCAGCAAGAAAGCCCCATGGTTTAACGACGAACTCAAGAGCTCCAAGAAGAACTGCAGAGCACTCGAGAAAACCTGGCGCAGAGACCCAACACCGGACAACATGACTGCCCTCAAGCTCGCCACCCGAAAACACCACCAACTGATCCACACCACCAAGAAAACCGCATTCAAGGAACGACTGGACAACAACGCACACAACAGCAAGGAACTCTTCAACATAGTGAAAGAGCTCTTCAACCCCAACGCCGGAAACAACGACATCATCCCTTCGCAAGACCTCTGCAACTCCCTCGCCTCCTACTTCCACAACAAGATCGTGGACATACACAACAGCTTCAGCACTCAACCGATGCACGCCACGACCGAACCACCGCCCCCCACATCCACCCTCCGCGCCTGGACCCCGATCAGCACCGAAGACACCGTCCGCACGATGAACTCCATCCACTCCGGATCGCCGACAGACCCCTGCCCTCACCACATCTTCAACAAGGCTGACGCTGTCATCGCACCCCACCTGCGGGACATCATCAACACCTCCTTCGACACCACCACCTTCCCGGAGAGCTGGAAGCACGCTGAGCTCAGCGCTCTACTTAAGAAACCATCAGCCGACCCCACCGACCTCAAGAACTACCGCCCCATCTCGCTGCTCCCGTTTCCGGCAAAAGTCATCGAGAAGACCGTCAACAAGCAACTGGCCGCCTTCCTCGAGACGAACGGTTCCCTCGACCTCTCGCAGTCTGGCTTCCGGGCCAACCACAGCACCGAAATCCATTCAGCCGTTCGGGCTAAAAGTGAGGCCAACCGCCCTATGGAAAACTCAATGTTAAAAACACGTTTTGGGACCCCCCTTTTTTCTCGGCCCCCCCTGGACGAACCCCCCCCAAATTTTCAGGGGCTGCTCAGAAACAAAATGTTCCATTTTCCAGAAAATTTCAGCCAATTCCGTCCACAAACGCCAAAGTTATTAGACATAGAATTTTCAAAAATCCCATAGGGAAAAAATCCTAACTATATATACCTACTGGCGACCGCCAGTAGGTAATATATATATATATATATATATATATATATATATATATATATATATATATAGTGTGTGTGAGCAAGGGCACAGTGTGCTTGAAACGCGTCAACAGAGGGAAAGGTTTTTGAAATAAACATCTACCTGCCTAAGCCGCTGGGCCCGTTTCTCTCATTTCGCCTGTGTGGAAGTAGTGGGAGTTTGCTTTTTGATATATAAATATATATGTATATGCCTGAATGAACCCATGGAACATTTACATGCAGACCTGGTGTGGCTCGTCTTTTTGCCTCAAAATCGGCACAAATCTCCGTGGAATATATATTTATATATATATATATATATATGTATATATTCACTGAAAAAAAAACAGGTTTCAGGGGCGTTATAGTTAGTTGGACTTTTCACTCGTACAAAACCATTGAAATTCCCTTGTTATAGTTAGTTCAGCTAACTATAACTCGCGCGCCCGCAATGCACTGCTGATGACGTCCCATATTACATCGCTCATGACATGGTCAGTAACATCACTGATGACATCTCAAATGACATCACTGATGACATCATCAGTTTTTCAGTTTTTTTCAGTGAATTTCTAAGGTTTTTTAAAAGCTAATTTGTAACTATAACGTGCCTGAAACCTATGGTTTTTTCAGTTAATTTCAAAGTTTTTTTTCAATGCTAATTTGTAACTATAACATGCCTAAAACCTATGTTTTTTTCAGTTAATTTCAAAGGTTATTTAAATGCTAGTTTCTAACTATGCCTACAGAGGTAGGACCTGTGAAGAAAGAAGAAAAAATACACAGAAAGAAGAAAAAGAAATGCAGAAAGAAGCAACAGAAGTCCTCCAAGATGAAGAAAAGGGCAGGAAGAAGGAAGACATGTGCAGAACGAACAAACAGAGGAGCAGAAAGAGGCCTTATTGCAAAATAATCCTGTACCCTCAACTTTTTCAGATGGGTACTGGTGGTAACTGACTGACTAACCATTCCTAGAGCCAGTGCTATGCTAAAAGACACTTAGAATAAAGTAAAATACCTACATACACTAGGGTACACTATGCGTTGGGGTACCCCTGTGATTACCATGGCCTCCTCTGTAAGACCCCAGTACCTAATAGGGCAGAGAGGTTAAAGCTACCTCTTAAAATGCACCACAGGGCGCGTTTGCACACTAGTTAAGGGAGGGAGGGCTGAGCTGACATGTGCAAACACGCCCTGTGGCCGTTTTAATTTGGTTTATAAAGTCCCCTTGAATCCTGAGTGTCCCTTGTGTACAAGTAGCCCACTAGGTACCTCCAGTAAGTGCCACAGAGCTGCGTTGCAGAGAGGTGTAAAAAGGGGTACAGCCTGGACCACTTCTCTGCAACGCAGCGCAGTGGCGCTTACTGGATGCACCTGGTGGGCTAGTTAGCCCCCAGGGGCCCTCAGGATTGTTGGGGAATTATTTCCCCAACTTGAAAAGCGCCACAGGGCGTGTTTGCACAAGTCACCTCACGCCCCGTCCTGTCCCCTCCCTTCTCGAATGTGTTAACACGCCCTGTGTCCGTTTTAAGTTGGGAGATTAAGTCCCCTTGAATCCTGAAGGTCCCTAGGATCAAACTAGCCCCCTAGGTACCTCCAGTAAGCGCAGTTGCAGAGAGGTGTAAAAAGGGGTACGGCCTGAACCACCTCTCTGCAACGCAGCACAATGGCGCTTGGAAGCACCTGGTGGGCTAGTTGGCCCGAAGGGGCTCTCAGGACTGAAGGGGAATTATTTCCCCAACTTAAAAAACGCCACAGGGCGTGTTTGCACACGTCACCTCAGGCCCCGTCCCCTCCCTTCACCCCTGTGTAAACGCGCCCTTTGTCCGTTTTAAGTTGGGAGATTAAATCCCCTTGAATCCTGAGGGCCCCTAGGGTCAAACTAGCCCACTAGGTACCTCCAGTAAGCGCCACAGAGCTGCGTTGCAGAGAGGTGTAAAAAGGGGCATGGCCTCTGAACACCTCTATGCTACGCAGCTCCCTGGCGTATACTGGAGGTACCTGGTGGGCTAGTCAGGGACCCTCAGTATTGAAGAGGAATTAATTCCCCAACTTACAACTCGCCAGGGGGCGCGTTTGCACAGTGGTGAAGGAAGGGGGCGGGCCTGAGGTGACATATCTGCAAACACGCCCTGTGGTAGTAAACTACAGTGTCCCGGGGGTGGCCTCCCTGGGACACTGCAGGAGCCAAGGACATGACAAGGCTCCAGGAGGAGGGCCGCGCGGTCCCCCTCCCACAATTTACAAAGCCCCAGGGGGTGGTGGTCCCCGGGGCAAGGAGGGTCCATCACAGAACCCCCAATTATAACCACTCCATCACGAGCCATGGGCGCGCTGTGCTTGTGACGGAGTGGTTCCCTGACGGCCCCACCCGCTCATTATAAGGCTCAGTGCAGGCGCGGAATTGATGCCGCGCAGGCATGGCGGCCGGGCCGTGACGGAACCACTCCGTCATTAGAGCAGCGCGTCCGTGGCTGGTGACGGAGTGGTTCCGTCACCAGCACGCAAAGGGTTCATGTACCATACAAGCCTCATTAAAAATTATCAAGGTGTTGATAAAGTATTCAAATATGGACAGGGACAAACTCTTGAAGCAAGTTAAGGAATTGAATAACGAAATCTATAAACATTGTGACAAGGAGACTGTAATCAAATTCAGGTTCAGAATGAAAGAAAGACCAATGAAACTGAAAGAAACAATAAAGATCAAAAACTCCCAAAAATTCCAAAAGGACAAAAGAGTCTATATGGAATGGGACTAATATACACTGCAATGTAATGTAAGGTGGATTTGTAGAGCGCTGCTTGTCACTCATGAGGGTATCCAGGCAACTGGCTTTTGCCAAGATTTTCAATAACCTAAGGAGACTGCGTATGACAGATAATAGAACCAAACAAGACAGCGTGATTGACCTGAGCTTAGATGTAAGTTCAGAATCAGAGAATGAAGGTGAGCCAATATTGCAATTGGACCTACCAGTATCAAATGAATTTTAGCTGATAATAGGATGGGATCCGGAAATCAACCAAACCCTTGGCAAGGCACTACTAGGAGTTCAGATGTTTGCTCAGGGTTGGATGCCAGAGAAGGAACATCAATAGACTTTGGGTCCTCACACAGAACATTTTTAGACAAGTTCTGTCTGATTCACCAAGTATGGGGACGACAGAGAGGAGCACAGGGGTTCCAAAGAGGAGGAGGACATGAGAGGGCAGAAGACAGGTCATTAGAAACACCATCATATGGGACCAACAGGATGGAAACCAGGTTTACCAGGGCATGATGGTTTGGAACAAATTAAGTATTTTAATATTTCATCACACCATTGAACCGATGCGTAAGAAGGAAATTCTTGAAATGGACATTTCCTTCCGTCCCCTTGTACGCTTCTACTTTACCACCACAAAAACAAACCTTTCCTTCTCCATTAGAAAATTGAAACAGTTGAAAGCACACAAGTTAAGTCGCCACAGGGCACTGGTCCATATGAATCCAAACCCAAGGGATAATCTTTGTATAATTGGCATTGATGCTTTTATGACCGTGGGCATATTGCATAACAAAAATTGGGCCGGTCACACCACCACGCACCGCGCACACTCCCCGTGGGTGTGCCCAGGCTGCCCCGTTCCCGCCGCTGCCCGCAGCTGTGCCCCTGACCACTAGGCGTGGTCTCAGCCTCTGTAGCGCACCGCCGCTTCCTGCTGTCTGCTCGACTTTCTCCCCTGTTGCACGTTGTTTCCTGCCTCTGTTATTTCGTTTTGTTTCCTCTGTGTTGGTGCTGTTTCCCCTGCTGCCCTTCTGTGCCCAGCCTTTTTCTCTTTATTTGTTGTTTCTTTGTTTAGTCCGCCGTTTTTCCCGCTGTGCCCCCGCCGCGTTTCCTGCCACCTCCCCGCCGCTGATCCCCTGCGGCCCCGCCCCCTTCCACCTGGACCCTTCCCACTCGCCGCCCCGCTCCCGCCTCCCAGCTGCCCCTCCCTCGCTCCACCCCCCCACTCTCCTCACATGGCAGAGTGGCAAACGCGCAGCGTTGACGCGCAGCGGGTGCGCCGATTGAGCGCCGAAGGTGCGCCAAAGGTAAGCCCGTCTGCGCCCGTCCGCGCCCGTCCGCGCGTGGACCGCGCCCAGTGCCAGGACCCCTGGCCCCCACCGACGGAAGCCGACCCGACGGACCTACGACACCACCGAACTCAACGCATTCAACACCGGCCGAACCCCGGGCTGCTACCGATCCACGCCGAGACGCACCCACGGACCCTTCAGCTGCCACTCCTGCAAGTTCACCTGCACCCACCAAGCCGAACTCCACCAGCACCCACCTGAAGTGCATCCTGCTCAACACCCGCTCCGTCCACAAACACACCATCGAGCTCTGGAACCTGCTCGACACCACAGCCCCAGACGTCGCCTTCCTCACGGAAACCTGGATGAACGACTCCTCAGCTCCCGACATCGCCATCGCCATCCCGGACAGCTACAAGATCATCCGGAGGGACCGCGTCAACCAGACCGGAGGAGGCATCGCCATCATCCACAGGGACACATCCGCATCACGACCAACACCGTCGATACCCTCGCACCCGCCGAACACCTGCACTTCCAGATCCACGTCAACCCCAAGACCACCCTCAGAGGCACCCTTATCTACAGACCCCCGGGACCACGCACACAATTCAGCGAAGACATCGCCGACTTCATCAGCCCACACGCCCTCCCCTCCACCGACTACATCCTCCTCGGGGACCTCAACTTCCACCTGGAGAACAACAACGACCGCAACACCACCACCCTGCTGGACAACCTCGCCAACCTCGGATTCAGGCAACTGGTGACCACCCCCACCCACTGCGCCGGACACACACTCGACCCGGTCTTCTCTTCCAGCAAGGACATTGCCTTCAGCCACGCCACGGGACTCCACTGGACGGACCACAGCTGCGTCCACTTCAGCTACAGAAAGAGCACAATCCACCACCACCAGCAACAGGTTCCCCGAAGAAGCTGGAACAAGATCACTGCAGACCAGCTCGCTACTTCAGTGAGCCAGCACCCTCCCACCTGCCCAGCGAACCCTAGCCAGGCCGCCAACAACCTCACGAAATGGATCAGCGACTGCGCAGACGACCTTGCCCCTCTGAAGACCCGCCGAGCAGACCCGGCAGCAAGAAAGCCCCATGGTTTAACGACGAACTCAAGAGCTCCAAGAAGAACTGCAGAGCACTCGAGAAAACCTGGCGCAGAGACCCAACACCGGACAACATGACTGCCCTCAAGCTCGCCACCCGAAAACACCACCAACTGATCCACACCACCAAGAAAACCGCATTCAAGGAACGACTGGACAACAACGCACACAACAGCAAGGAACTCTTCAACATAGTGAAAGAGCTCTTCAACCCCAACGCCGGAAACAACGACATCATCCCTTCGCAAGACCTCTGCAACTCCCTCGCCTCCTACTTCCACAACAAGATCGTGGACATACACAACAGCTTCAGCACTCAACCGATGCACGCCACGACCGAACCACCGCCCCCCACATCCACCCTCCGCGCCTGGACCCCGATCAGCACCGAAGACACCGTCCGCACGATGAACTCCATCCACTCCGGATCGCCGACAGACCCCTGCCCTCACCACATCTTCAACAAGGCTGACGCTGTCATCGCACCCCACCTGCGGGACATCATCAACACCTCCTTCGACACCACCACCTTCCCGGAGAGCTGGAAGCACGCTGAGCTCAGCGCTCTACTTAAGAAACCATCAGCCGACCCCACCGACCTCAAGAACTACCGCCCCATCTCGCTGCTCCCGTTTCCGGCAAAAGTCATCGAGAAGACCGTCAACAAGCAACTGGCCGCCTTCCTCGAGACGAACGGTTCCCTCGACCTCTCGCAGTCTGGCTTCCGGGCCAACCACAGCACCGAGACCGCCCTGATCGCAGCCACCGATGACATCCGAGCCCTGCTCGACAACGGAGAAATAGCGGCCCTCATCCTCCTGGACCTCTCCGCGGCCTTCGACACCGTCTGCCACCGCACCCTAGTACAGCGCCTGCGCAACGACGGAATCCGGGAGAAGGCACTGGAGTGGATCATCTCCTTCCTCGCCGGAAGGACACAGAGAGTCCGCCTCCCCCCGTTCAGATCGGAGGCCACCGAAGTCATCTGCGGCGTTCCTCAAGGCTCCTCGCTCAGCCCAACACTCTTCAACGTCTACACGAGCCCCCTCGCAGCCATCGCACGCCAGTACAACCTCAACATCATCTCCTACGCCGACGACACCCAGCTGATTCTCTCCCTCACCAACGACCCCGCCACCGCCAGAACCAACCTGCACGAAGGGATGACAGACGTAGCCAAGTGGATGACGAACAGCCGCCTGAAACTGAACTCGGACAAGGATCATCACCCTCCGCCTGGGACAACTCCTGGTGGCCCCCCGCCCTGGGCAGCGCACCCAAACCCACAGACCACGCACGCAACCTGGGCTTCATCCTGGACTCCTGTCAGGACTACTAGGGCGGCTTGCGGTCTAGGGCCCGCCCTCAGGTGTCCCAAGCACTTCCTGTGTGGCAAAATGCACTATTTTCCCTTGGGGGGTCGTTGGTGGCACAAGTGTAGCTAGTATGACAGATAAATGTATCCCAGTCCGCCTAATGCGTGAGATTCGGCAACCTGAACGTGTCCGCGAGATGCATGAGGTTTGGCAACCTGAACGCGTCCGCGAGATGCGTGAGATTCGGCAAGACGTCGCATTTCTTACGGTAAAACATGGAACATGGTCACGTTGATGTACGCGACCACACCCAATCCCCTTTGCTCACTATTCTGAGGATTTTGGTGGTGTAGCAGCTGTTTCCAGGTGCTCCAACTTGGGGAATCTTCTGGAAGAAGTTTGTTAGCAGTCTTTTGCAGATCGTTTGTGTCTTTGGCAGCAGGTAACCAGTTTGGAGAGTCTTTTTCCGAACAAGAGCTGCAGTGAGAGGAAGACTGATTCTGGGTATCCAGAGAGGCTGCCACACCCTTCAGTTAAGTAGAGTAGGTCGTACTCTACAGGTAGGAGTAAGTGAAAACTTTCAATTTAAGGTTAATTTAAACATTAATTGGTAAAAAAGGCATATTTATTCTGATTTTGGAAACATTAGCGCAGAGTTCCTTTGAGATATTTTATGGAAAAATATAAAAGAACAAATATTTGTCTTGATTAAAGTTTAAGAGATGTTCATGGTTCTTTGGATAAATCGAGAAGCTTGTTAATGTGCTTGTTCGCAATTCTCAATTGTATGGTCGCAAATCTTGAACAGTTATTCGCCATTTATGCTTATGTTGAGATTTTCTTGAAAGTGATAATTTGCTGATGTGCTTAAATACAACAACAGGAGTTGCACAGATTGTAAAGAGCCTATTTACAAGATTAATAAGTTGCAAGCTTCTTTGGTGTTATTTCCTTTTGGGAGCATGTTGTTAGTTTAAGTGCAAAGCTGATAACAAACTTTTTATAGACAACAGAAATTATTTCGTTTTTACAATTGTCTAAGGGTCGAGTGAAGCATTAAGAAAACTCGCAACAATAACTTTTCCTTTTCAGATCTCCCTCCCCGCAGTTCCTTTCCTAATTCCCTATTTCCCCCCGCTTGATCACTTCAATATTCTGTGTAATTATTACAATCAGAATTGGAGGTATCGAGAGGTGGGCCCTTATATCATCACATCAGATCCCGAGGAAGACTACGGCTGACAGAATAGTGAGCCCACGAATCATTTTCCTCCTGATCTGATTGTGTTGTCATAATGGCCACCATCGATGACTTAATGGCTGTAATTATTAAAATGCAAGCTGATTAAAAAAATACTATGAATGCAACCGCGTTATTAGCAAACAAGGTAGATAATATACAACTACAGAACACTCCCCTTCCAGAGGATGTTCAAGACTTAGGAGCAAGGGCTTCCACAAATATATCAGGAACTGTTCCACCACAGATTCCCTTGGCAAATCCGGAATGTTTCTCTGGGGACCCTTCTAAGGTGCAAACCTTTCTAACACAAATTGAATTACACATTTCTTGTAGGCCTACTGCATTTCCAACCCCACAATCTAGAATTGCGTTTCTAATCTCTTACTTGTCTGGAGACGCAGCTATTTGGGCTGTTCCATTTGTTAGACAAGACAGCACATTGTTGTATAATTGGAAACGCTTTATAGAAGAATTTGAGAAGGTGTTTGATAGACGAACAGTAACATTATCTGCAGATCGAGAACTACTTCAGTTAAAACAAGGAAACAGAGACCTCATCACTTATTTATCACATTTTAATAGACTTGTAGCAGAAACTTCTTGGCCGGAGGAAAAGAGAGCAGCTCTTTTCTATCAGGGATTGAAAGACGATTTAAAGGATGTTCTAGCCCAGATTGACCCACAACCTACAGCTTGTTCAGATTTGATAAACTTAACTTTACGTTTAGATCACCGACTTTCTGAAAGAAGAACTGATAAGAAAAAAGGTGACAAACCTATTTGGAAAGCTGATAGTAGATCTAGAACACAGTTTGCACAGTCCGAATCAAGTCCTGAGCCTATGGAGATAGGAACCCTTCGACAACCACTGTCAAAAGAGGAAAAGGACAGCAGACGTAAAAATGGTCAATGTCTCTACTGTGGTAGAAAAGGACATTTTGTGAAAGACTGTATGGTGAAACCTAAGAACAAGTTTTCAAATGTTAACAAAGTGGCAGCTATTGAAAAAACAAATCAACAGTCGGAAAACTAGCATGCCCAAGATGTTTAGAGGGGGATCTCTTGGGAACCATTGCTTACCCTTCTATAAACTCTTGTGTGACCAATTATGAATCTCACTTTCGTTTAGCGGTCCAAATACAGGTAACTAAAAAGATCTGGCAAATGGAAGTATTAAAAGATTCAGGAGCCACAGGAAACTTTGTAGATTTGGAAACTGCATTACGATTAAGCATAATCTGTGAAGAAAAAGAAACACCTGAAATCGTGCAGGCAGTAGATGGGAAAATCTTGTCCGGAGGGCCAATAACTATGCAGACGTCAAAAGTGACTATGATTTGTGAAGATTCAAAGAGACAAAGACATTTGGAGGAGGTTCAGTTTGACGTCATCCAAGCTCCCCAGTATGGGTTCATTCTAGGAATGCCTTGGCTATGTCTACATAATCCTTTGATCGATTGGCAAAAAAGAGAACTCGTATTTCATTCCGAATTTTGTCTTTCTACCTGTTTAAATTCTTTCAAAACAATTGTTAGTCAAATCGCAACGGCAGAAGAAAAAGAAACAATTCTACCCACAGTATATAAAAAATATCAAGAAGTCTTCAGTGAAGAAAAGGCAGCAATTCTTCCTCCTCATCGCAGTTACGATTGTCAGACTGATCTTATACCAGGGTCTTGTGTACCAAATTGTAGAATATATGCTCTGTCTGAAAATGAAAATCAGCATTTACGACAATATCTGGATCAATACTTGGAGAATGGTTTTATCCGCCCTTCTAAGTCACCAGCAGCCTCCCCTTTGTTTTTCATCCCGAAAGCAAATGGGGAATTGAGAACTTGCATTGATTATAGGGCGTTGAATAAAATTACGATCAAAAATAAATATCCTTTGCCACTCATTCCCGTCCTCTTGGATCAAGTTAAGACCGCAGTAATTTACACAAAGCTAGATCTGAGAGGAGCTTACCATTTAGTGCGAATCAGACAAGGTGACGAGTGGAAAACTGCATTTAAAACTCGTTATGGCTTGTTTGAATATTTGGTAATGCCGTTTGGCCTGTGTAACGCACCAGCGGCCTTTCAATTTTTCTTAAATGATGTCTTGAGAGAATTTTTGGATTTGTTCGTTATCGTCTACATAGGTGATATCTTAATCTATTCGGATTCAGTGGAAAAACATGAAGGTCATGTCAAAAAAGTTTTGAGCACATTGCAATCATACAATCTATATTGCAAATTATCTAAATGCGAGTTTCATGTTTTTGAAGTGGAATTCTTGGGAGTGTTACTCACACCAACAGGTATGAAAATGACAGATAGAAAAATCCAGGCAGTTGCAGAGTGGCCCATTCCAACTTCAGTTCGGGATGTACAATGTTTTTTAGGCTTTGCAAATTTTTATCGCCGTTTTATTGATCATTTCTCTGCTGTGGTCGCTCCCATCACTCGATTACTAAGGAAAAAGGTGAAATTTGAATGGACTTCTGAAGCCAACGATGCATTTCAGAAATTGAAAAAGGCTTTCACTGCTGCACCAATCCTACAGCATCCTGATGTAGATGAACCTTTCATAATTGAGGCAGATGCTTCAGACGTAGCAATAGCAGCCATTTTGTCTCAGAGGTATCACAAAACTGGTCAGATGCATCCAGTTGCATATATGTCTCGAAAACTGATCTCAGCAGAACAAAACTACATTATTGCAGAGAAAGAATTGCTTGCCATATTAGAAGGGTTCAAAGAGTGGAAACATTATATTATGGGAGCAAAGTTCACAGTAACAGTTTATACGGACCATCGAAATTTACAATTTATGAGTTCTGCTAGAATGTTGACACCTCGTCAGTTAGGATGGATGATGTTCTTTGCAGAGTATGATTTCATAGTAACTTATCGTCCAGGACAAGACAATAAAAAAGCTGATGCTCTTTCCAGAAAGGATTCTTCTTTACACAGAATTGAAAGTGCACCACAAGCTATAATAGATCCCGACAAAGTAATCTGTTTATTGTCTGCAGATCAATTTCTAGAAAATATTCATGAGAATTTTCCTCCATCGCAATGGAAGAAATGGGAGAATAAAGAAGAAAATTAGACTATCAAAGAAGGCATACCTTTCCATGGAAAGCAAGTTTATCTTCCAACCAAAGAATTACAAGAAACAGTGTTCAATTGGTTGCACTCTCATCCTATGGCTGGACATCCTGGTCCCAAAAAAACTGTGGAAAAAATACAAAGGTTGTTCTGGTGGCCAAATTTACAGAAAGATGTTACAAAGAGGACTCAAAATTGTGAAACTTGTGCAAGATTTAAGACAGATCATAGTAAACCAAAGGGTTTATTACAGATTTTACCAACACCAACCAAACCATGGGACTATATTTCGTTAGACTTTATTACAAATCTTCCACAGATCAATCAACATTCAGTCATTCTGGTAGTAGTGGATAGTCTAACTAAGTACGCACACTTCATAGCTTGTAAAAAATTGCCCACAGCAGGACAATTAGCACATATTTTCCTTAAAGAAGTAGTGCGTTTACATGGTTTGCCTTCAGTGTTATTATCTGACCGAGGATCTCAGTTTTCATCTAAGTTTTGGCAGCAATGGTGTCATAGTTTACAAATCACATCAAACATGTCCACCAGTTACCATCCGCAAACTGACGGCCAAACAGAACGATTAAATCAAACACTAAAGCAATACTTAAGGTGTTATGTTGAAGATTCCAAAAGGTCCTGGTTGGATTTGCTGTGGATTGCTGAGATAGCTTATAATTCTTCACCTCATTCTTCTACTGGATCTTCTCCTTTTGAAGCTCTTTATGGATACCTACCACAGACTATTCCTTTGACCCTGCCCAAAGATGAGACCAGTGCACCTGCGGTACAAGATACTGTACAACTCATGCAGACAGTTCACCAAAAGATTCACGAACGGTTATTGCACAGTAAAGATAAATACAAAGCACAATATGATAAACATCATCGTTCAGGACCAGAGTATACTTCTGGAGATAAGGTATGGCTGTCTACCAAGAATTTGCATTTTAAACACAAAAACATGTTTCTTCCAAAATTTATCGGTCCATATCCAGTACTTCGTCAAGTTAATCCAGTAACATATAAACTAAAGCTTCCCAAAACCTTGCGAATTCATCCTGTGTTTCACACGTCCTTGTTAAAACCAGCTAGACAGGATATAAAACTCAGACCAGCTCCGATTTTGGTTCATGGCAATTGGGAGTATGAAGTACAGTCTATACTGGACTCTAAGCGCAGAGGTGCCAAGCTATGGTATCTTGTGTCCTGGAAAGGGTATGGATCCGAGAAGGACTCTTGGGAACCAGCTGAGAACATTCATGCTCCTCGCATTGTGCGGCAATTCCATCTCCTTCATCCTTCGAAGCCGGGCCCTAGACCGCTCTTGGGAGGGGGGAATACTGTCAGGACTACTAGGGCGGCTTGCGGTCTAGGGCCCGCCCTCAGGTGTCCCAAGCACTTCCTGTGTGGCAAAATGCACTATTTTCCCTTGGGGGGTCGTTGGTAGCACAAGTGTAGCTAGTATGACAGATAAATGTATCCCAGTCCGCCTAATGCGTGAGATTCGGCAACCTGAACGCGTCCGCGAGATGCGTGAGGTTTGGCAACCTGAACGCGTCCGCAAGATGCGTGAGATTCGGCAAGACGTCGCATTTCTTACGGTAAAACATGGAACGTGGTCACGTTGATGTACGCGACCACACCCAATCCCCTTTGCTCACTATTCTGAGGATTTTGGTGGTGTAGCAGCTGTTTCCAGGTGCTCCAACTTGGGGAATCTTCTGGAAGAAGTTTGTTAGCAGTCTTTTGCAGATCGTTTGTGTCTTTGGCAGCAGGTAACCAGTTTGGAGAGTCTTTTTCCGAACAAGAGCTGCAGTGAGAGGAAGACTGATTCTGGGTATCCAGAGAGGCTGCCACACCCTTCAGTTAAGTAGAGTAGGTCGTACTCTACAGGTAGGAGAAAGTGAAAACTTTCAATTTAAGGTTAATTTAAACATTAAAGTGTAAAAAAAGGCATATTTATTCTGATTTTGGAAACATTAGCGCAGAGTTCCTTTGAGATATTTTATGGAAAAATATAAAAGAGCAAATATTTGTCTTGATTAAAGTTTAAGAGATGTTCATAGTTCTTTGGATAAATCGAGAAGCTTGTTAATTTGCTTGTTCGCAATTCTCAATTGTATGGTCGCAAATCTTGAACAGTTATTCGCCATTTATGCTTATGTTGAGATTTTCTTGAAAGTGATAATTTGCTGATGTGCTTAAATACAACAACAGGAGTTGCACAGATTGTAAAGAGCCTATTTACAAGATTAATAAGTTGCAAGCTTCTTTGGTGTTATTTCCTTTTGGGAGCATGTTGTTAGTTTAAGTGCAAAGCTGATAACAAACTTTTTATAGACAACAGAAATTATTTCGTTTTTACAATTGTCTAAGGGTCGAGTGAAGCATTAAGAAAACTCGCAACAATAACTTTTCCTTTTCAGATCTCCCTCCCCGCAGTTCCTTTCCTAATTCCCTATTTCCCCCCGCTTGATCACTTCAATATTCTGTGTAATTATTACAATCAGAATTGGAGGTATCGAGAGGTGGGCCCTTATATCATCACATCAGATCCCGAGGAAGACTACGGCTGACAGAATAGTGAGCCCACGAATCATTTTCCTCCTGATCTGATTGTGTTGTCATAATGGCCACCATCGATGACTTAATGGCTGTAATTATTAAAATGCAAGCTGATTAAAAAAATACTATGAATGCAACCGCGTTATTAGCAAACAAGGTAGATAATATACAACTACAGAACACTCCCCTTCCAGAGGATGTTCAAGACTTAGGAGCAAGGGCTTCCACAAATATATCAGGAACTGTTCCACCACAGATTCCCTTGGCAAATCCGGAATGTTTCTCTGGGGACCCTTCTAAGGTGCAAACCTTTCTAACACAAATTGAATTACACATTTCTTGTAGGCCTACTGCATTTCCAACCCCACAATCTAGAATTGCGTTTCTAATCTCTTACTTGTCTGGAGACGCAGCTATTTGGGCTGTTCCATTTGTTAGACAAGACAGCACATTGTTGTATAATTGGAAACGCTTTATAGAAGAATTTGAGAAGGTGTTTGATAGACGAACAGTAACATTATCTGCAGATCGAGAACTACTTCAGTTAAAACAAGGAAACAGAGACCTCATCACTTATTTATCACATTTTAATAGACTTGTAGCAGAAACTTCTTGGCCGGAGGAAAAGAGAGCAGCTCTTTTCTATCAGGGATTGAAAGACGATTTAAAGGATGTTCTAGCCCAGATTGACCCACAACCTACAGCTTGTTCAGATTTGATAAACTTAACTTTACGTTTAGATCACCGACTTTCTGAAAGAAGAACTGATAAGAAAAAAGGTGACAAACCTATTTGGAAAGCTGATAGTAGATCTAGAACACAGTTTGCACAGTCCGAATCAAGTCCTGAGCCTATGGAGATAGGAACCCTTCGACAACCACTGTCAAAAGAGGAAAAGGACAGCAGACGTAAAAATGGTCAATGTCTCTACTGTGGTAGAAAAGGACATTTTGTGAAAGACTGTATGGTGAAACCTAAGAACAAGTTTTCAAATGTTAACAAAGTGGCAGCTATTGAAAAAACAAATCAACAGTCGGAAAACTAGCATGCCCAAGATGTTTAGAGGGGGATCTCTTGGGAACCATTGCTTACCCTTCTATAAACTCTTGTGTGACCAATTATGAATCTCACTTTCGTTTAGCGGTCCAAATACAGGTAACTAAAAAGATCTGGCAAATGGAAGTATTAATAGATTCAGGAGCCACAGGAAACTTTGTAGATTTGGAAACTGCATTACGATTAAGCATAATCTGTGAAGAAAAAGAAACACCTGAAATCGTGCAGGCAGTAGATGGGAAAATCTTGTCCGGAGGGCCAATAACTATGCAGACGTCAAAAGTGACTATGATTTGTGAAGATTCAAAGAGACAAAGACATTTGGAGGAGGTTCAGTTTGACGTCATCCAAGCTCCCCAGTATGGGTTCATTCTAGGAATGCTTGGCTATGTCTACATAATCCTTTGATCGATTGGCAAAAAAGAGAACTTGTATTTCATTCCGAATTTTGTCTTTCTACCTGTTTAAATTCTTTCAAAACAATTGTTAGTCAAATCGCAACGGCAGAAGAAAAAGAAACAATTCTACCCACTGTATATAAAAAATATCAAGAAGTCTTCAGTGAAGAAAAGGCAGCAATTCTTCCTCCTCATCGCAGTTACGATTGTCAGACTGATCTTATACCAGGGTCTTGTGTACCAAATTGTAGAATATATGCTCTGTCTGAAAATGAAAATCAGCATTTACGACAATATCTGGATCAATACTTGGAGAATGGTTTTATCAGCCCTTCTAAGTCACCAGCAGCCTCCCCTTTGTTTTTCATCCCGAAAGCAAATCGGGAATTGAGAACTTGCATTGATTATAGAGCGTTGAATAAAATTACGATCAAAAATAAATATCCTTTGCCACTCATTCCCGTCCTCTTGGATCAAGTTAAGACCGCAGTAATCTACACAAAGCTAGATCTGAGAGGAGCTTACCATTTAGTGCGAATCAGACAAGGTGACGAGTGGAAAACTGTATTTAAAACTCATTATGGCTTGTTTGAATATTTGGTAATGCCGTTTGGCCTGTGTAACGCACCAGCGGCCTTTCAATTTTTCTTAAATGATGTCTTGAGACAATTTTTGGATTTGTTCGTTATCGTCTACATAGATGATATCTTAATCTATTCGGATTCAGTGGAAAAACATGAAGGTCATGTCAAAAAAGTTTTGAGCACATTGCAATCATACAATCTATATTGCAAATTATCTAAATGCGAGTTTCATGTTTTTGAAGTGGAATTCTTGGGAGTGTTACTCACACCAACAGGTATGAAAATGACAGATAGAAAAATCCAGGCAGTTGCAGAGTGGCCCATTCCAACTTCAGTTCGGGATGTACAATGTTTTTTAGGCTTTGCAAATTTTTATCGCCGTTTTATTGATCATTTCTTTGCTGTGGTCGCTCCCATCACTCGATTACTAAGGAAAAAGGTGAAATTTGAATGGACTTCTGAAGCCAACGATGCATTTCAGAAATTGAAAAAGGCTTTCACTGCTGCACCAATCCTACAGCATCCTGATGTAGATGAACCTTTCATAATTGAGGCAGATGCTTCAGATGTAGCAATAGCAGCCATTTTGTCTCAGAGGTATCACAAAACTGGTCAGATGCATCCAGTTGCATATATGTCTCGAAAACTGAACTCAGCAGAACAAAACTACATTATTGCAGAGAAAGAATTGCTTGCCATATTAGAAGCGTTCAAAGAGTGGAGACATTATATTATGGGAGCAAAGTTCACAGTAACAGTTTATACGGACCATCGAAATTTACAATTTATGAGTTCTGCTAGAATGTTGACAACTCGTCAGTTAAGATGGATGATGTTCTTTGCAGAGTATGATTTCATAGTAACTTATCGTCCAGGACAAGACAATAAAAAAGCTGATGCTCTTTCCAGAAAGGATTCTTCTTTACACAGAATTGAAAGTGCACCACAAGCTATAATAGATCCCGACAAAGTAATCTGTTTATTGTCTGCAGATCAATTTCTAGAAAATATTCATGAGAATTTTCCTCCATCGCAATGGAAGAAATGGGAGAATAAAGAAGAAAATCAGACTATCAAAGAAGGCATACCTTTCCATGGAAAGCAAGTTTATCTTCCAACCAAAGAATTACAAGAAACAGTGTTCAATTGGTTGCACTCTCATCCTATGGCTGGACATCCTGGTCCCAAAAAAACTGTGGAAAAAATACAAAGGTTGTTCTGGTGGCCAAATTTACAGAAAGATGTTACAAAGAGGACTCAAAATTGTGAAACTTGTGCAAGATTTAAGACAGATCATAGTACACCAAAGGGTTTATTACAGATTTTACCAACACCAACCAAACCATGGGACTATATTTTGTTAGACTTTATTACAAATCTTCCACAGATCAATCAACATTCAGTCATTCTGGTAGTAGTGGATAGTCTAACTAAGTACGCACACTTCATAGCTTGTAAAAAATTGCCCACAGCAGGACAATTAGCACATATTTTCCTTAAAGAAGTAGTGCGTTTACATGGTTTGCCTTCAGTGTTATTATCTGACCGAGGATCTCAGTTTTCATCTAAGTTTTGGCAGCAATGGTGTCATAGTTTACAAATCACATCAAACATGTCCACCAGTTACCATCCGCAAACTGACGGCCAAACAGAACGATTAAATCAAACACTAAAGCAATACTTAAGGTGTTATGTTGAAGATTCCAAAAGGTCCTGGTTGGATTTGCTGTGGATTGCTGAGATAGCTTATAATTCTTCACCTCATTCTTCTACTGGATCTTCTCCTTTTGAAGCTCTTTATGGATACCTACCACAGACTATTCCTTTGACCCTGCCCAAAGATGAGACCAGTGCACCTGCGGTACAAGATACTGTACAACTCATGCAGACAGTTCACCAAAAGATTCACGAACGGTTATTGCACAGTAAAGATAAATACAAAGCACAATATGATAAACATCATCGTTCAGGACCAGAGTATACTTCTGGAGATAAGGTATGGCTGTCTACCAAGAATTTGCATTTTAAACACAAAAACATGTTTCATCCCAAATTTATCGGTCCATATCCAGTACTTCGTCAAGTTAATCCAGTAACATATAAACTAAAGCTTCCCAAAACCTTGCGAATTCATCCTGTGTTTCACACATCCTTGATAAAACCAGCTAGACAGGATATAAAACTCAGACCAGCTCCGATTTTGGTTCATGGCAATTGGGAGTATGAAGTACAGTCTATACTGGACTCTAAGCGCAGAGGTGCCAAGCTATGGTATCTTGTGTCCTGGAAAGGGTATGGATCCGAGAATGACTCTTGGGAACCAGCTGAGAACATTCATGCTCCTCGCATTGTGCGGCGATTCCATCTCCTTCATCCTTCGAAGCCGGGCCCTAGACCGCTCTTGGGAGGGGGGAATACTGTCAGGACTACTAGGGCGGCTTGCGGTCTAGGGCCCGCCCTCAGGTGTCCCAAGCACTTCCTGTGTGGCAAAATGCACTATTTCCCCTTGGGGGGTCGTTGGTGGCACAAGTGTAGCTAGTGGAGTTCTGGACTTTTTGGTTCCGTCCAGAGGTGTCAGGGATAACACCCGAAGACCCCGGAGTTCCACCTGTCTCGGTGCACAAACAAACAGAAACACGGGCTTCTCGATGGTGGCGTCAAAGACCAAAGGTTTATTACTGCAGGGACACAGAAGTCACAGAAACTACACATGGGCAGTGTCTAGGAGCCTGTTCGATTTGTACAAAGAGGGTTGCTCCTTATATACTAAATATTGGGCTTCAGGCAAATTCTTTACATGTTACCACAGTTCTAAACATTCGTGTCTTAAACAATAAATATTTGGCGTTGCACAGGGATCGTCAACAGTATCTGATGTCAAAACATTACAAATGAGGGGTTCCCACTAGTCCATCATACTCCCATGTCAATTCTTCATTCAAGACCCGGACCGCCTCATCGTAAATTTCGTTACCTCCCCCTAATAAAGGCCCAGAAGGAAAGGAGCAGAGCCAGGTGCAGAAGATAGAAAGACAGGATAAGAAATGTTTGTGGGTCGTAAATGGGCACGGTTACCAGTTTCGGCCGCCTAATCATGATCAGGCCAACGAACACAAGAACCAGTATAGCAGGACTGGCCTCAGGCTGGGGAGGCAGTTCTTGCCGAGTCATGCTGCTACAGCGTTGCTGGCCTAAGGTGCACGTGTCACTAGCAAGGTGAATTGCCGGTTAAAGCCTACGTGTCCTTAAATGAAAAGGGGGTCATTGCGTGTCCATTGACTATGTGAGGGCAAGGAATACAAAATGGCTTCCGTGTTCTAAGATGGATGCCACGGGTAAAACAGAAATGTGTTTGTAACTGGAGTGCTCTTGCTCGTAGCATAGCGAAAACACCAGGATATACTAAATGGATCATTTGCGGTTCACTGATACCAAAATTATGTATTTACGACAATGTTACAAACACGAGTAAAATCGTCACGGAACCTCAGACCCTCCTTTTGCCCTTACATAGGCAATTACTCAGTCTATATCAGAGTCAGAGTCTAATTCTATGCTCATTAGGTCAGTGACATGTTGTTGTATCATCATCCTGTCTCGTGCCTTTTCTCCTAATGCAGGTGGTTTTCTGAAACAGGTTGCAGCACAGAGGCTACACAGAGCGGGACCACATTGGATAATAAGACAGCACGAGAACAGAAATACTAGGATGACACCAATGACCATCAGAACCTTCCATCCCCACGCTGATACCAGAGTCCAAAACCACTCCATGAAGGACCAGTTTCCCTTATCTACGTGTATAGAGTCGGAAATCTTATGTAGCTTAGAGATTGCTTCATAGACTGTTGGAGCATTATTTGGAATAAAGACACAGCAGCTTGATTGGATCATTCTGCATACCCCACCTCGATCTGCAAGTATTACGTCTAGAACCATACGGTTCTGCAACGTCATGAGACGATCCGCCTGAAGCTCAGCTGTTAAGTTACTCAGGGCACCAGCAGTTTCTGTAATAGTAGATTCAACTACCCGTGTTAGTTGACGAAGGTTTCTACTATTGGCCATAGGCCCCCAAAACGGAAGAAAACCCTTGAAGAAGTCTCCAGCTTCTTGACCAGCGGTATCTTCCTTGCTGAAGACACCTCTTGCTACTCTGGTTTTGTGATAATCTGAAGAAGCAGTGTATGTCGGAGGTAACAATCGAGCAATATAACATGAACCTGAAAAGTCAGCAGGCAGCCATGTATATGCTCTGTCCTGACAAATGAAGTAGGTACCCCTAGCAGTCAGAAAGGCAGGGGAGGAGTCAGACGGAAATACGTAAGTCTCAACGCACTCACTCCTCCCTAGCTGAGCTCTCGGATTTCTCCCATTTCCTTGCAAACAGACCTGACCTCGGTGAGGCACGACCCAAACTGAAGTGGAGCTTTTACGCTTGCTTTCTCCCAAACTAAGGCGATACTCTGTAGAGTTCCAACTCAAATACACCAGTAATTCATCTCTAGGATAAGATGGGGTATTATTGACGTCTTTAATCATGTCAATAATTCCCTGGACTAAAGCTTTGTTGGCTGAGTTGTATTTAGTGGACCGTGGTGGACGCGGAGGATAGGTCTCAAGGGCATATGAAAAAATGGTCTGAAAAGCCTGAAATGATCCATTATAGCTGAAAGGCAAGACTAGATAGGGAATGCCTTTATCCATAGTGTGAGGTATCAAACCACACACCCAGCAGTCTGTAGTATTAACTATCAGTTGGTGTTGATGCAAGAGCTGTACAAATGCATTGTTCATAAATTCTGAGCGTCGAGCTTGTTCGTGTTCAGGAAATGAGTGAAAAGAATGCATAGAAGGAACCGTAGAAGTAGTAGGATCAAGGGAAGGTACTGTAGTTACTGGCATAAAAATCAAATGTACACCAAAGACGATTCCACCCACCAACGTTATTAAAACAATTAAAAATGTAACTGCACATTGCATTAGAAAGCATTTGCTGTGTAGTATTCTGTTCAGTCTATTTCTGCGAACATAAATTACATTTTCTCGTTGTAGCTCAGGAAGCTCCATCTTCTACGACCGTTCGCGACCACTGATGATGTGTACGTAGATGAAAATGCCTCTATCAGCCCTGGGAGTTCCCAGAACTAACAGAAAGATCGACCTTGTGTCGGACCCCCGCAGATTCAACTAGGCACACAGCCACGACCCTACGGCTACCCAGACGGCAAGGCAATTTTAAAACAAAAAGAAACAATACAAAGTATTAGCAAACTTCCTGGCTGGAGGCAATGTATAGCAAATTCAAATCTGAAAATAGGCAGTTTCCTGCTTTATTTGTCCATATTGCGAGAACGTAAGTTGTATCTCAGTTTTGCAGGAGCTGTCTGATCTGGAAACAATGTATTTTCAGCTGACGTTGCAATGTTCACGTTCGCAGATGGCAAATGTTCTTTTGGTGCAGATGGCAAATGTTCATTGGGTGTGGATGACAAATGTTCAGGGTTCAAAAGAGCAGTTTCAGGAGGAGAGTCAGAATTTGGTGAATCCTTGATCAGTTCTGCATCGCTGAAAGGTATGAACCTGGGGACTTGTTCCGTTTCAGAGGCACCGATTCCTTTCTTTACCCAGTTGTCGTAAGGAAGTGGCAGAGGCACACGTTTAGCATGTGTCGTATGGATCCAATTTCTCCTTCCGGCCACACGAATAGCAGTTCTCGTTGCTAGCAGGACTTGGAATGGGCCAATGAATCTGGGCTGAAGATTTTTTGTTCTTGCAAAATTTCTGATGACCACCTGATCACCCGGTTTCAGCTGATGGCCTGGACTCTCCGGTGGCTTTGGTAATGCATCGAAAACCTGTTGGTGAATAAGACTCAATTTAGCAGTCAAGTCGAAAAGGTAATCAATTAACATTGGGTATTCCAGCTGCTTAAATTCTTTCGGTCTAGGTACCCCCCAAACATTTGCAGGACGACCGAAAACTATTTCGTAGGGACTAAGCCCTACTCTAGAATGTACAGTTGCTCTTGTTGATAGCAAAGCCAAAGGCAATGCGTCTGGCCAGGACAAACCCGTGGATGCTTGTATCTTAGCGAGTTTCAGTTTAAGGGTGCCATTGTAACCCTCGACTAAACCCGCGGACTGGGGATGATTCGCACTATGAAATTTCTGTCTAATCCCTAGACCGGCACACACACTCTGCATAACTTTCCCTACGAACTCACTTCCGTTGTCTGACCATACAATCCGTGGCATTCCGTATCTGGGGAAGTATTCTTTAAGAAGAATTTTGGCGGTGGATAAGGCAGTATTGTCCTTTAGCGGGTATGCTTCGATCCATCTGGAGAAAGCACAAACTACCACTAGGACGTATTTCAGATTATTGCAACGATCCATGTGAATGAAGTCTAGCTGGATCACCTCAAAGGGGCAGGAAGGAGGAGCGAAGTGACCTGCAGGTGTGGGGATTCCCTTGCCAGGATTATGCATCAAGCATACCATACAATTCCTCACCACTCTCTCTGCACACCTACTAATCCCGTCATTCTTCCAGACCGGAGCCAACATCTTACAAATCCCTTTTGAACTGATGTGCGCTGTTCCATGTGCCATCGTCACTACTGCAAGCACATACGCATCAGGCAACATCCAACGCTGTTGTTCCGACAAGTCAATCCAACACCCACTCGAGTCCAATTTACCCGTGCTCTCTCTCCATGCAAGTTTTTCCTCCTCAGTCGACTCTTTCTGAATTTCCTTCACGCTTTCCACTGTGTCCTCACACATTCCAGACTCAGAAATCCATCTTGCAGACGTTGCAACATACATTCTACTCATCATATTTCTAGCTGTCTGTTTTGCGATCTCATCAGCAAAAGCATTTCCACGACCAACATTATCCGTGATTGCTTTATGAGCACTGCATTTCACAATCGCAACTTCAGTCGGTAAGGTTAGAGATTCCAACAAGTCATTGACTAGCTGACCATGTTGAATCTTAGTCCCATGGGACGTAATGAAACCTCTTTCTTTCCACAAACGGCCAAAACTATGGGCCACGCCGAACGCGTACTGACTATCTGTGAACACATTCACTCTCTTTCCCTTAGCTAAAACGCACGCTCTTGTTAGCGCGATCAATTCTGCAGCCTGGGCAGAATTCTGACTCACTCTTGCAGTCTCCACAATCGTATTCAAAGTTGTTACTGCATAAGCAGCAGTCACATCACCATTCTCCAATTTGAAGCAAGACCCGTCAACATACAACGTGCCATCTGGTTCTGACAACGGAGTGTCTTTTAGGTCGATTCGTCCTTTTGTTTCTTCCTCAGTTTTGAAACAACAGTCGTGTGGTTCGGAATCACTCGACTCTTCGCTAGTCGGCAACAATGTTGCTGGATTCAATACATTGCATCTTTTGATCTGAATATGACTAGCTAACAGTGTCAGTTCATAACCTGATAATCTAGCACTGGTAAGGTGTTGCGTCTTGGTTCGGTTCATGAGTGTATCCACAGCATGAGGAACCATGACTACTAGCATGTTGTTCATTACTAAACCAGCAGATTGTCGAATGGAAGCTGCAGCTGCGGCTGTGGCTCTCAAGCAACTAGGCAATGCTCTAGCTACTGGATCTAATGTTGATGAAAAATACGCACAAGGGCGTTGTTTATCACCAAATTTCTGCGTCAAAACACTCAATGCACAACCTTCTCTCTCGTGGACATAGAGTGTGAATGGTTTACTGTAGTCGGGTGTACCCAATACAGGTGCTGAACACAGTGCATTTCGTAACTCAGAAAAACTCTGCTGACATTCAGCAGACCATGGTACCGGACTCGGGACACCTTTCCCAGTCAAGGCTACCAATGGTTTTGCTAGAAGAGAAAAATTTGGGATCCATTGCCTACAATATGAGGTAATACCCAAAAAGGCACGTACTTCTCTCTGCGTGCTAGGAACGTTCATCTGTGTAATTGCTTTTATTCTCTCTGGGGTCAACTTCCTTCCCTCCTTTGACAAGAGATGACCTAGGTAGGTCACTTCTTGGCAGCAGTATTGCATTTTTGAAGGTGACACCTTGTGATTCAAATCTGACAAGTGATGCAATAAAGAAATTGTAGCTGTTTTGCAAGTTTCCTTGTCATCGGCAGCCACTAGAAGATCATCGACATACTGTACTAAAGCAGAACCACGAGGAAGTACGAAGGAATCTAACTGGCTTTTTAATGCTTGACTGTAAATGGATGGGCTTTCACAATAACCTTGTGGAGCGCGTTTAAATCTAAAACTTCGTCCTCCTAGAGAGAAACCGAAGATATCTCTGCTTTCCTCGGCTATCGGAATGCTGAAAAAGGCATTTTTCAAGTCGACAACTGAAAACCATGCTGCTGTAGCAGGAATCAACGTTAACAATGCAGTAATGTCTGGAACCACAGGAAACTGTGGGATCACAATTTTATTAACCTCTCTAAGATCAATTACGAACCTGTATACTGGAGGCTTTGTAGGGTCAGTTCGTTTCAAAATAGGCAGTACAGGACTATTACAGACATTACCTCTAGTCTCTTCTACAACATCTTTCTTGATCAGGTCTTGTACTATCAGTAGGAGCGCACGCTCACCTTCACTAGAGATTCTGTATTGTGGAATTCGTGGAAGTTTGACATTTGCTTTCAAAGTTACTACATAGGGTGGAATTTCCAATAGACCTACATCATTAGGACCAGTCGCCCAAAGAGTATCAGGGAGTGAACGCAGCTCTGGTGGGAGCGCATCCATCGACAAGTACATCGGAGAGATTATTCTTTTACCCAACGTAAGCTGTACTCCTGCTGGAGAACAGTACAATGTCGCGTACAGGCGTTTTAACAAGTCTAAACCAAGCAGATTTTCGTTACAACCTGTCGTCAAAATCAGGGGTGCTTTCAATTGACGTGGTCCAACAGAAATAGACAAAGGACCAGAAACAGGGTTGTGAACAGGGGCGCCCGAAAAACCTACTGAAACGTTTGTTGAGCCAGACAAAGGTGCGCCAGGGAGTTTCGCATGTATGATAGAACTTTTTGCTGCACCAGTATCCAACAGAAACGGTTCGACTATACCTGATGTTGCTACCGTGACATAAGGCCCACTCTGATCTACTGGTACTGATACTACTCCCTCTCTTTGTCCATGGCTGTCCTAGTATTCACTTTGCTGACCTTCCTCACTAGCTTCATAATAGTCTTCAACATGATACTGTGGAGACCTATTCTGTTGGGCAGATTGTCCATTACGCTGGTCGAAATAATTAGAGGGGCGATCACTTGTCTGTGGAGGCATAGCACCTCGTCCTCGACCTCTAGAGTTTTGCATAGAACTACCACGACCTCTCTGAGCGGCCGCATCATTATTTTGCGCCCGAACTGGACACTCACTTTTGTAATGACCTTCCTTTTTGCAATAAGCACATTGATTCCATTGGTATTGTGGCCTTTGGAAATTATAATCCGTTCTTTGATATGACCCTTGCTGCATATTAGTTTGATTCATGCGAGGCGGATAAGCTTGCTGTAAAAGTATTTTAGTTTTTAAATCTTTCGTCTTTTTATCTGATTTTTCCTTCTCTTCTTTATCCCTATTTTCATAGTACTGAGCAGTCGCAAGTATTTGCGCAGTCGTAGAGACAGCCCACGCACTTTCAGAATTCTTTAATTTACCACTAAGTTCTGGCAACAGATTGTGCACAAATTTATCAACAAATAATCTCTGGCCTCCTTCTGTGCTCATATCCTGACCACTATGATCCACGAAAGTCTCCTCGAATCTTGTGAAAAAGTCGGAGACGCTTTCGTCTTTCTTTTGTTTGCACGCGGACAATTTGTCCCAGTTAACGCGTAATGCTGGCATCAAGGTTTTCATTAAATCGATTATTCTACCAGGCAAGTTAGCAATTAAAGGTTCAGGTTTGGAACCACCTATTTGTTGACCATCCGCTGCAGTTATAGCTGCCCAGTCACCACCTAGGGCAACTGGATGATTCTCTTTACGAATTTTAGCCCAAATTGGTTGCGGTACTACATTACCAAATAGCAGATCTATGTCAGCAAGATTCAATACACAAGCGTCAACTGTTTGAGCCAACTCTTTGTAGTACCCTGCAGGATTTTTACGCGGATCTGGCAAGGCCTGTTTTACTGCTAACACTTCAGCTCGTTTCCATGGAATATGTATCCAGACTCTCTGGAATTGGGCCGGAGCGGCTGCAATACCAAGGTTTGCATTAGCTTGCACAGCTTCACGCCAAATTGGTGGAACCTCTCTCATTGGATATTGACGATTTCGTTTCGTACTACGTTTCTCTAATTCTCTTGGTGAACGAAGGGATGAGTCGGATCTATAACTTAAAATTAGTTCCATCGCTTCTTTTATATTTTGTCCAACTATCATACCTGCAGCAAACTCTTTCTGAACATTAATTAATTCTCCTAGATTTGATTCAGGGTCATCCTCTTCCAATTCCTCACGTAGAAGGAAACACATTTCATCGAACACATATCGTTGTGTCGGTTCGTTCCATTGCATAAATGTATCTAATACATTTTGTACATTATATCTTCCAACTTTCGAAACCCATCTAAGGGCAGTGGAATCTAATATTCCTCTTTCTTCAGTACTGGGAAGCTGACTACGTCTCTGCACAGAGTCAGAGGTAGGAGTCTTAATCAGAGTTTTATAGAAGGGAGATAGAATATTAGAGACAGAATCAGTGATTCTTCGACGAACAGAAAGCGGAGTCATAATATTAACAGAGGCAGTGAATAGAGTAGCAGTTGGAACAGATAGATCAGGAACAGTAGGAGTAGCAGGAAAAATAGCTTGCCCCGGAGTAGCAGGTGTGAGCGACACAGGCATAGGTAAAGAAGCCGGCAACCCTAGAAGAGGGGTTGTCGAAGGAACATTAATATTGACCACAGGAGGTACAGGAACTTGATTCAGGGGAGCGGGAACAGGGACACCAGGTTGTCCAGCAACCGGTAATTGAACATTCGGTATAGGTGGAGCCGTAGCACCCTGTGCATACGGTGGGGGTGATCGTAACAAGTAAGACAACAGGGGATCCTTTTCAGGGTCCTCTACTATCTTAGCCGTACTCGATGGCAAAACAGGATAGCATTTGTCTATCGCTAAATTACGCTCTCTATCGGCCACCTCCATCGCTTTCTCAGACTCGTTGAGTTGCAGCTGTCTAGCAGACTGTTCTAAAGTCAACTCTTGCTCTTTCTGTTCTTTCTTCAACTTTTTAATTTCTCTCTGTTTAGATTCTTTTCGCCAATAACGGAAAGAATCAAACATTGCCGGCCGGGCTTTCTTCTTAAACAACCTTCTTTCTAGATTATCGAGAACTTCAGGTTCAAAACTACCATCTAGTGGCCAACTAAGGACACCATCTTTCTCTGTGTAGCGGATCCATACCTCGTTATAAGAGATAGGGCCCACACCAAACTTGCAATATAGATCATAAAGGGGAGTTCCAATCGGAGGAACCAAACACGAGTCCTCCAACTGGGAATCACTGTTGCAACTAAAACAAGACAACATACAATTTTTCCGACTTACCATTTTATAATCCGGAACACAAGACAAACAAGACACAAACAGAAAAGATGCGCACTCGAACCACGAACTTAGGCCTACCAGAACTGACAAATGTATCGATACCTGAACTGAACAGAATGATTATCGTAACCAGAATAACCAGTGATAACCTTACAGAACTGAACTGCACTGAGAACCAAAAGGATTATCCAAATAGGAGCAACCCGTACAAAATAATCAACTAGCAATCACTAAATACTTAACTGAGGCACTGAAGACGTCACCAAGGAGAAACCCGTCACGTTTCGCCGTACTGAGGACTGCACCTCGGGTCCAAGACAGGGCGACGGTCAAGGCAACGGACCACTGCAGCCGTCTGAACGGGAACCCTCGTGGAAGAGAACGTCGGGGCCACTTTTGCGATATGCCGGGATCGATGAAGTGGGGCGCCTCCCTCTGAAATCTTCACACGAAGCTCCTCGAACTCTTCAGGCTTTTGGGCCGGTACCGAATGACGTCGCCCCACGTTGGGCGCCAATTGGAGTTCTGGACTTTTTGGTTCCGTCCAGAGGTGTCAGGGATAACACCCGAAGACCCCGGAGTTCCACCTGTCTCGGTGCACAAACAAACAGAAACACGGGCTTCTCGATGGTGGCGTCAAAGACCAAAGGTTTATTACTGCAGGGACACAGAAGTCACAGAAACTACACATGGGCAGTGTCTAGGAGCCTGTTCGATTTGTACAAAGAGGGTTGCTCCTTATATACTAAATATTGGGCTTCAGGCAAATTCTTTACATGTTACCACAGTTCTAAACATTCGTGTCTTAAACAATAAATATTTGGCGTTGCACAGGGATCGTCAACAGTATCTGATGTCAAAACATTACAAATGAGGGGTTCCCACTAGTCCATCATACTCCCATGTCAATTCTTCATTCAAGACCCGGACCGCCTCATCGTAAATTTCGTTACCTCCCCCTAATAAAGGCCCAGAAGGAAAGGAGCAGAGCCAGGTGCAGAAGATAGAAAGACAGGATAAGAAATGTTTGTGGGTCGTAAATGGGCACGGTTACCAGTTTCGGCCGCCTAATCATGATCAGGCCAACGAACACAAGAACCAGTATAGCAGGACTGGCCTCAGGCTGGGGAGGCAGTTCTTGCCGAGTCATGCTGCTACAGCGTTGCTGGCCTAAGGTGCACGTGTCACTAGCAAGGTGAATTGCCGGTTAAAGCCTACGTGTCCTTAAATGAAAAGGGGGTCATTGCGTGTCCATTGACTATGTGAGGGCAAGGAATACAAAATGGCTTCCGTGTTCTAAGATGGATGCCACGGGTAAAACAGAAATGTGTTTGTAACTGGAGTGCTCTTGCTCGTAGCATAGCGAAAACACCAGGATATACTAAATGGATCATTTGCGGTTCACTGATACCAAAATTATGTATTTACGACAATGTTACAAACACGAGTAAAATCGTCACGGAACCTCACTAGTATGACAGATAAATGTATCCCAGTCCGCCTAATGCGTGAGATTCGGCAACCTGAACGCGTCCGCGAGATGCGTGAGGTTTGGCAACCTGAACGCGTCCGCAATATGCGTGAGATTCGGCAAGACGTCGCATTTCTTACGGTAAAACATGGAACGTGGTCACGTTGATGTACGCGACCACACCCAATCCCCTTTGCGCACTATTCTGAGGATTTTGGTGGTGTAGCAGCTGTTTCCAGGTGCTCCAACTTGGGGAATCTTCTGGAAGAAGTTTGTTAGCAGTCTTTTGCAGATCGTTTGTGTCTTTGGCAGCAGGTAACCAGTTTGGAGAGTCTTTTTCCGAACAAGAGCTGCAGTGAGAGGAAGACTGATTCTGGGTATCCAGAGAGGCTGCCACACCCTTCAGTTAAGTAGAGTAGGTCGTACTCTACAGGTAGGAGAAAGTGAAAACTTTCAATTTAAGGTTAATTTAAACATTAAAGTGTAAAAAAGGCATATTTATTCTGATTTTGGAAACATTAGCGCAGAGTTCCTTTGAGATATTTTATGGAAAAATATAAAAGAGCAAATATTTGTCTTGATTAAAGTTTAAGAGATGTTCATGGTTCTTTGGATAAATCGAGAAGCTTGTTAATTTGCTTGTTAGCAATTCTCAATTGTATGGTCGCAAATCTTGAACAGTTATTCGCCATTTATGCTTATGTTGAGATTTTCTTGAAAGTGATAATTTGCTGATGTGCTTAAATACAACAACAGGAGTTGCACAGATTGTAAAGAGCCTATTTACAAGATTAATAAGTTGCAAGCTTCTTTGGTGTTATTTCCTTTTGGGAGCATGTTGTTAGTTTAAGTGCAAAGCTGATAACAAACTTTTTATAGACAACAGAAATTATTTCGTTTTTACAATTGTCTAAGGGTCGAGTGAAGCATTAAGAAAACTCGCAACAATAACTTTTCCTTTTCAGATCTCCCTCCCCGCAGTTCCTTTCCTAATTCCCTATTTCCCCCCGCTTGATCACTTCAATATTCTGTGTAATTATTACAATCAGAATTGGAGGTATCGAGAGGTGGTCCCTTATATCATCACATCAGATCCCGAGGAAGACTACGGCTGACAACTCCTCCCTCTCCATGACCAGACAAGTCAACGCCGTCTCCTCGTCATGCTTCAACATCCTGCGCATGCTACGTAAGACCTTCAGTTGGATCCCCACCGAGACCAGGAAGACGGTCACCCAGGCCCTCGTCACCAGCCGTCTGGACTACGGCAACTCCCTCTACGCCGGAACCACCGCCAAACTCCAGAAAAGACTCCAGCGGATCCAGAACACCTCAGCATGACTCATCCTGGACATCCCCCGCCGCAGCCAATCTCCGGACACCTGAGAGACCTGCACTGGCTCCCGGTCAACAAGAGAATCACCTTCTGGCTCCTCACCCACGCACACAAAGCCCTACACAACCAAGGCCCAGGATACCTCAACAGCCGCCTCAACTTCTACGCTCCCAAACGCCAGCTTCGGTCGACCAGCCACGCCCTCGCCGCCGTCCCCCGCATCCGAAGAGCCACCACAGGAGGAAGGTCCTTCTCCTACCTGGCAGCCAAGACTTGGAACTCCCTTCCGACCCACCTCCGCCTGACCCAAGACCACCTGGCCTTCAGGAAGCAGCTCAAGACCTGGCTGTTCGAGCAGTAGCGGACCCCCTCCCCCCAGCGCCTTGAGACCCTCCGGGTGAGTAGTGCGCTATATAAATGCTTTGATTGATTGATTGATTGATTGACAATTTAAGACTTTCTGATTAAAATGGGATTTGACACCAGGCATTGTAGATAGAGAGGGCTCAAAAATAAAAGCATTAGGCTGGACATGTTTCACGATGCAGTACTCAAAGATTTGTGTGACTTACAATCCACCCTTACTACACAGCAGGACCCCAAGAGGGGTAATATCATTGAAAATCAGAGATTGGCTATTGCAATTCCACATGCAGATAAGCATCTGTCCATTAAACCCTCAGATATGGTATGAAATGTGGTGCTGTGGGATGTGGAGGGCACAGGACAAAGGCATAAAGGCAACTCATAGGTTTTAGAAGCTTATGAATTAGTGAATGAATGGATGAATGAGTGAATGAATGAAGAGCTCCCATAGTGTAATAATGACTTCAAACAGAGGGATCCTCGGAATTCAGACACCTCGTACATCTAGTCTAGAAGGCTAGAATCACATTTGAGATTAAATATGTTTTGAGTTGTCTTTTAAATGTAAACTGGTCACTTTGTGATATTACACTAACTGACATGTTCCAGAAAATCAAAATAATTACTGATAACATTTGATCTCCTCCGATAGGTTTTTTTTTAACGAGCACATCATCAACAAATATTCTAAAGAGAATCGATAGTTCTCGGAAGAATATGATGAGTGAACAACAAAGCTGTGTAAATCTCATCACATGGGTTGTGAAGCGCTGTGTGACATAGACAGAGCACCTTGAATCCTGAAGTGCTGTGTAACATAGACCGGGCACCATGAATCCTGCAGGGCTGTGTGACATAGACAGAGAACCTTGAATCCTGAAAGCTGTGTGACATAGACAGAGCACCTTGAATCCTGAAGGGCTGTTTGACATGGACAGATTACCTTGAATGCTGAAGGGTTGTGTGACATAGACAGAGCACCTTGTATTGTGAAGGGCTAAGTGACATAGACTCAGGGAATTGAATTGAGAGGGGCTGGGTAACAAAGACAGAGGCCCTTGAATTGTGAAGGGATGTGTAACATAGACAGAGCGTCTTGAATCTTGTAGGGCTGTGTGGCATAGACACAGGGCCTTAAATTGTGAAGGGCAGTGTGACATAGACAGAGGGCCTTGAATTGTGATCAGTCGTGTGATATAGGCAGAGGGCCTTGAATTGTGAAGGGCTGTGTAACATAGACAGAGCGTCTTGAATCTTGTAGGGCTGTGTGACATAGACACATGGCCTTAAATTGTGAAGGGCTGTGTGACATAGACAGAGGGCCTTAAATTGTGAACAGCTGTGTGACATAGACAGAGGGCCTTGAATTGTGAAGGGTCGTGTGACAGAGACAGTGCGCCTTGATTCGTGAAGGGCTGTGTGACGAAGACAGAGCACCTTGAATTGTGAAAGGCTGTGCGACATAGACAGAGGGTTTTGAATTGTGAAGGGCAGCGTGACATAAACAGAGCGCCTTGAATCTTGAAGGGCTGTGTGACATAGACACAGGCCCTTGAATCATGAAGGGCTGTGTGACATCATAGACACAGGGCCTTGAATTGTAAAGGGCTGTGTGACATAGACAGAGCGCCTTGAATTGTGAAGGGCTGTGTGACATAGACGGAGCTTCTTGAATTGTAAAGGGCTGTGTGACATAGACAGAGCGCCTTGAATTGTGAACAGCTGTGTGACATAGACAGAGGGCCTTGAATTGTGAAGGATCGTGTTACATAGACAGTGTGCCCAGAGGGTTTTGAATTATGAAGGGCAGTATGTCATAAACAGAGCACCTTGAATCTTGAAGGGCTGTGTGACATAGACACAGGGCGTTGAATTGTAAATGGCTGTGTGACATAAACAGAGCACCTTGAATCTTGAAGGGCTGTGTGACATATACAGAGCGCCTTGATTTGTGAACGGCTGTGTGACATAGACAGAGCACCTTGAATTGTGATGGGCTGAGTAACATAGACGGGCGCCTTGAATTATGAATTGCGGTGTGACATTAGACAGAGCACCTTGAATTGTGAAGGGTGTGTGACATAGACAGACCGCCTTGAATTATGAAGGGCTCTGTGACACAGACAGAGGGCCTTGAATTGTGAAGGGCTGTGTAATATAGACACAGGGCCATGAATCCTGCAGGGATGTGTGACATAGACAGAGCACCTTGAATTGTGAAGGGCTGTGTGACATAGAGAGAGCAACTTGTATTGTGAAGGGCAAAGTGACATAGACTCAGGGCCTTGAATTGAGAGGGGCTGGGTGACAATGACAGAGGCTCTTGAATTGTGAAGGGATGTGTGACATAGACAGAGGGCCTTGAATTGTGAAGGGCTCTGAGACATAGACAGAGCGCCTTGAATTATGAAGGGCCGTGTGAATTAGACAGAGCACCTTGTATTGTGAAGGGCTAAGTGACATACACTCAGGGCCTTGAATTGGGAGGGGATGTGTGACAATGACAGAGGCCCTTGAATTGTGAAGGGCTTTGTGACATAGACAGATGGCTTTGAATTGTAAAGGGCTGTGTGACATAGACAGAGAGCCTTGAATCTTGTAGGGCTGTGTGACATAGACACAGGGCCTTAAATTGTGAAGGGCTGTGTGACATAGACAGAGGGCCTTGAATTGTGAACAGCTGTGTGACGTAGACAGTGCGCCTTGAATTGGGAAGGGCCATGTGACATAGACAGAGCACCTGTGTTGGACTTGGCCCTTCTGGCAGGTTCACCCCTGAACTTTTTGCTTTTAATTGTAACCTGGTGTTAGTGATTTTTGTCTTCTGCATACTTTACCACTGAGTCCCAGGGTAAAGTGCGTGCGTGTGGTGAGGTTGGCCTGCCCTCCCATAGGAATGCATTGGGAATGTATGTGTCCCTGGTGGTTCCTGATGCGTGGGGAGTGCAGGTGCGAGTTTGGTATGTGCGGACGCGTGTGATTAAATGCTGCGCGATGATGTGTGCGGCGTTATTACGTCTAGTGTGGAAGTGTCACTTCTAGAAGTTGGCTTGTCTGTGTAATTTATGTGAATTGGCTGTCTGGCTTGTGATTGGCTGGAGCTGGATGGTGAGCCTGGCTCCAGGAGTCAGGATGGGTCTGCCCCGGTGGTGAGTGGAGAGATCTGCATGATTGATGTGAGGGAGGAGTGCACCTGGGACATGAATAGGGCTGGGCTTTCCCCACACAATGCTGGCTCAGCCCCTTGTGGTGCGACTGATGACCCTAGCCTGACTAGTGAATGGTGAGAGGGGCTGAGCCCATCAGAGTGCTCCAAAACCAGCTGCCACTGGTTTTCCCCCCACCCTGCCGACACAGACAAAGGAGTTATGTGTATAAAAAGGGGCTGTGTCCCCATGAATGTTGTTCTCTTGCTGATCCTAACTTGGAGGGGGCCTGCTGCTGCTGGGCGCCAGGGGGACCGCCACTAGGGACTGCCTCACTGCCTGGAGGGCCCAGTGAGCTGGCCCCTGGGCACAGCCTTTGCCCCCCCTGCCTCCATTCCTTTCTAGACCTTGTCCCTGGACTTTTGGGACTCCTTTGGATGTCAGCGCCTGGGGATTGCTGGCCTCCTCTCCCCAAAATAGGGCGTGGCGCAGCTAGTGAGGCGAACCCCTTTCCAAAGGGATTCCCCGGCGTGGGCATCCCCCCTTGTTCTTAATTCAGCGCAGGTGCCCACCCTGCGACTTTGGGTATGGTTTATACTTTAATACGGGTGCCCACCCCGTTTCCTTATTTATTCATTCGGGTGCCACCCCGCTGCGTGCTGAACCGCCAGGGATATTGAAGTTAAACGGGTGCCTACCCCGTATTTGGCCAACAGAATCGCCGTGCCGCCATTTGCCAACGCGCCCCGGAGTCTAGAGGCTCATCCGCAGGGCCGCGCTGCCATTGGCTGCCCTTAGGAAGAAGGGCTGCGCTGCCATTGGCTGCCCCTCGAAACAAGGCAGGAAGGAGGACGGGAGCCCACCCCGCCTCCCAGGATGTCCTGGTGCAGCGCGGGAGAGCCCCTGACTGCCGTAGGGCCCAGCAGCGAGAGGAGAGCGGCTGAAAGTGCAGGCGGGGCTCCGGTGGGGAAGGAGAGCCCCGCGCTGCTCGAGGAGGAAAACCGGAAGCCGAGCCCGGCTGGGAAGCAGCTGTGCCCGGGCTCGCAGACAAACCAGGAAACTAAGCGGGGCTCCCAGACGGGTGAGAGAGCCCTGCGGTGCCAAACTGAGACCAGAGTGCGGGACACACCGGAGGAAACCGCGGTGTCCGTTCAGAAGAGCCCGGTAAGTGGGGCTCGTTGCAGAGGGGTGGGGAGTGCGAAGGGGCAGGTTGCTAGTGCCGCCCCCCTTTTTCTGGATGTCTCCCCGCATAGAGGGCTCCTCCCGGGCATAATTGAATTTCGAGTCCCCCCGAGCGGGACTCCAACAACAGTGGCATCTTAGAGGGTAGAGCGGCCCGGTTGGCAGCGGGCCGCTCCCCCAGTTTGGAGGGCACACAGTACTTTAGAGCTCCACGAGGCCCCAACGCTGAAGGGGGTATTTACTTATTCAGAGCCCACGAGGCTCCAACGACAGGGGCATTTTGTATTCAGAGCCTGAGAGGCTCCATCACTCCGGGGGTATTGTTGTGTCTTGAGCCCACGAGGCTCCCACGTGTTCTTGGGCCCCATTGTTTATCCAGACCCCAGAAGAGAGCCAGGAGGCACGCTGGTGCCAGGCTCATTGCCACAGCTGCCCAGCACTTAGTGGGCAGCTGCTACATTTAGGCCTGTTCCCTTTGCGCATCCTTCTTTGGCTGCCTGCGCAGCCTGCCCTGACATTTTGGACACAGGGCGTTTCAGCACCTGAGAGGCCAAGTTGGCCTGGGGACCTTTTCATGTGTTGTGCTCTTGCAAGGGGTACATGTTTTACCTATGTGATCTTTTTGCGCAAATGTGAGTACCTGCCTAATGTGATTTCTGCATCATGTGTAATGCTTTTTGCCCTATACCTCTGAATGTATGTTAATGCTTAGGTGGTTGTTTTTCCTAATATAGGTGATGCTAGTGAGTTCATGGTTCCCTGCGTGATATTTGCCTAAGGTGTTTAGGATTGCGTAGGTGGTACTTACCTTTTACCAGTGGTTACTGGTTGTGTGCTACATTTGCTATTTGGCGCTACAGTTATTATATGTTCTATGTGCTAAGCGTTATTCCAACAAAGTGCTAATTCTACCAAGTGCTAGTCCTAAAAGTGCTTATTCCTGACAGTGGCCCACGTGGCCCTGTGCCATGTACATAATACCCTGTAAATTCTGCCCGTACCTATGGCACATTGTAAAGTGTGTGTAGGAAGGGGGAGTCTCTGGTTGGCGCAGTGCAACACTGGCGACAAGCAGGGCCTCTCTCTTCCTCGTCAGGGCTGAGGGTTACCTTCAAGACAACCTCTGCTTACCCTCTAGGTAGTGTGGCTTAAGCAGTCTTAGGCTAATCTCTGGGGCATGTAGGGTTAAACATTTGCAATATTATACCACCACAACCAACCCACCACACAATGACACCAAACTGTATTTGTAAAAATATATATCTTTATATAAGTTTCAAGCAGGCTTGTAAATACAGTCTTAGTTACTTTCTTGTATGCAGGTTCCAGTTATCTTTATCAATAGTCACAGTTCTTAAACGCACTCTTTCGGGCCTTCTGCCCAACTTTACGAAGGTTCAAGGGTCTTTGAGCGCTTCAAGGCGCTTTCCGCTGTCTCAGCTCCAGAAACGAGTCACCCGGCGGGGCTCGACTCGGGGAGAGGGGGCCGCGGGTCTCAGCGAGCGTCAGGCGGGGCCTCGGGTGCCAAGAGCAGCGCGAGCCTCTGATTCAGGGGGCGGCTCGCGCTGCCAGCAGCCAGCAGCTGCGAGGCTCCCGGGGTGCCGGAGAACAGTCAGCGCGGTGCGAGCTCAGATTGCAGGATGCTCGCGCCGCGGAGGGGGCAAAGACAGTACCTTTCACTTCTTGTGGTGATCTTCGGAGAGGGCGGCTGAAGGGGGAGCTGTCCCACGTCGCGTTGCTTCCTTGACGGGCGAGGCGAGCGGCGGCTCGAGGCAGCAGGTCACGGGTCACCCGGGGGCGGCGGTGCTCGATGGGGTCTCAGGTCCTTCACTCGGTCTCCTCTTCAGTCCTGACGGCGGCGGCTGGGTGTGGCGCAGTGGCAGTACGGTCCCCAAGTGCGGGACGTACCCAGCCAAAGTGCCGGTCGCGGTGATGTCCCTTCAGCGGGGCAGCAGGCCAGACGCTGATAGCGAGGGAGATGACAAGGGCGGCAGTCCGTCTTTGCGGGGGAATCTACGGCGCTTGTGCCCAGTAGACTTCGGTGCTTGGACCGGACGGGTCCTCCGTTACTTTGCTCTCGTGGGGCCAGGTGCAGATGCCGTCACGGTGTTCAGGCCAGCGGCGGGCTGGGCTTCACGTTGGTATGGCAATCTGCTCACCCACGGTCACGGTGTGCAGGGGGGCTTGATGCTCTCGTCTTCCTCAGACAGCGCTGCAGCGATAAGCAGCACACACAGCAGATGCTTTGGTCAGGGGTTAGCGCTCACTGTTCCTGGAGCGCTGGTCAGGGGGCAAGTTCAACAGCAAGCCCTTGGAGATCTTTTCAGCAGAGTTTGGCACAAAGTTCAAAATAAAGCAAAAGTCTCTTGTAGTCTTTTCTCTTCCTCTCCTTTGGCAGCAAGGCACCAGACACAGGCCAGAGTCAGCACTCCTCCTTGTAGTCCTTCCAGGTCCTTCTCTTCGGGCAGAGTTTCTCTTGTAGCACAAACAGGATCTAATTTACAAGGAGCAAGGCTCCTTCTTTTATACCCAGTTTCTTTTGTTCTAGCAAGCCAGGGGGGCCTCTGCATAACTGCTCCAGTCTCTGAGTACTTGTTGTGGGTACTTATGACTTCTGCATTCAGTGTGAGGGCAGGCACATCAGCCGCTCCCCAGGGGGGCGGAGCCGGCATTGAGAGGGCAGGAGTGGCCTGAGTACTTTGTTGACAAGCTTCGGTCCTTCCTGGGCCAGGTGCAGGCTGAGTCATCAGTCGCTCCCCAGGAGGGCGGAGCCAGCATTGTGGTGGCAGGGGCACAGCCTGATGCATCATTCAGGGGAAACTCCCACCACCCATTAAGGGGTCCTCCTGCTAATCACTACCTGTCAACTCCCAGCCCTGTCACTCACACACACCAGACAGTCAGATCCACATCCAAGCAGAGGCGGGCTGAAATGGTTAGGCAAGCAAATGCTAACTTTCTAAAAGTAGCATTTGCAAACACAGGATAGTAAAATAAACTTTACTAAAAGAAGTATTCTATTATTCTGAGTTCAGGCATACTAAACATGAATTTCCACCATGTTCCCTGAGCCTGCTGGGATTATAGAGTGTAATAATTCCAGCAGCCCATCTGGCCTAGAAGGGAACAGGTAGCCTTACAATAGTGAAAACGAATTTGGTAGTAATTCACTATTAGAACATGCCACACACATCAGGGCATGTTCTACCTTACACTTACAATGCACCCTGCCCTCTGGCCTACCATAGGGGTGACTAATATGAAGGTTAAGGGAAGGTTTAGGGGCTGGCAAGTGTGTGCACTTGCCCAGCCAGGGTGACAGTACCAGACTGCACGCAGGTTCTGCAATGGCAGACCTTAGACACATTTTAAGGCTGCTTCTGTGGGTGGCGCAACCAGCGCTGCAGGCCCACTAGCAGTATTGGCATTCACAAGCCCTGGCACTCCTAGTGCACTTTACTAGGGACTAACAGTAAATCCAATGAACCAATCATGGACATCAATCACATGTACACTTTACAGTAGGGAGCACTTGCACTGCGGCACGGGTTGGCCGTGGCGCAGTGCCCTGAGTAGCAGACACCAGCAAAACATTTGAGGCACAACAGCAAAAAGTGGAAGGGAAACTCACGCCAAGGTGCCAGGTCTAACACGTGTCCCCTCCAGCTGAAATGTGGGGAGAACTACCCTTCCCCAGGGAGTTCCTCATCACTAAGGCGGAAAAATCTGGACAGACCATCAGCGTTGGCGTGATCTGTGCCAGGGCGGTGTTCCACCGTGAAGTCCATACCCTGTAGGGAGATGGACCACCTCAACAGTTTTGGGTTTTCACCCCTCATTTGCATCAACCATCTGAGGGGCCTGTGGTCCGTCTGAACCCGGAAGTGAGACCCAAACAAGTAGGGTCTTAGCTTCTTCAGCGCCCAGACCACAGCAAATGCTTCTCGCTCTATTGCACTCCACCTACTTTCCCGTGGAAGTAACCTCCTACTGATGAAGGCTACGGGTTGGTCCCAGCCCTCCTCAGTCATCTGTGAGAGAACAGCCCCTACACCATGCTCTGAAGCGTCTGTTTGCACTATGAATTCCTTGGAGAAATCAGGAGCCAGGAGCACGGGCGCCGTGCACATGGCAGTCTTCAGGGTGTCAAAAGCCTTCTGACAGGTGTCAGTCCAAATCACATTCCTGGGCTGCTTCTTAGAAGTCAGCTCTGTCAAGGGGGTCACAATAGTGCCATAGCCCTTGACAAACCTCCTGTAATACCCAGTGAGCCCCAGGAAGGCTCTCACTGCAGTCTGGGTCTTGGGGGGTTCCCAAGCCAGGATGGTCTCAATTTTGGGTTGCAAGGGTGCCACCTTGCCACTCCCCACTTGGTGTCCCAAGTACACCACTGAACCCTGCCCAATCTGGCACTTGCTTGCCTTGATTGTGAGGCCTGCTTTGCGCAGCGCCATCAACACTTCCCAGAGGTGTCGCAGGTGTTCTGGCCAGGTGCCACTGAACACTGCGATGTCATCCAGGTAGGCGGCACTGAACTCATCCAGCCCAACCAACACCTGGTTGACCAACCTCTGAAAGGTGGCAGGGGCATTCTTCATCCCAAATGGCATAACCCGGAACTGGAAATGCCCATCTGGTGTGGAGAATGCTGACCTCTCCTTTGCCCCATCGGTCAAGGCGATCTGCCAGTACCCAGACGTTAAATCAAACGTGCTGAGGAACCGAGCAGCCCCTAGCCGATCAATGAGCTCATCAGCTCTGGGGATAGGGTGCGCGTCAGTCTTGGTGACTGAATTGAGTCCTCTGTAGTCCACACAGAACCGGAGTTCAGGTGTGGCTCCCGGCGCAGCAGCCCTTGGGACCAAGACCACGGGGCTGGACCAAGGACTGCTGGAAGACTCAACCACCCTAAGAGCAAGCATCTTGGAGACCTCCTCCTTGATGCAGGCCCGGACCCTGTCAGTTACCCTGTAAGCCTTATGCTTCACAGGTAAGCTGTCTCCTGTGTCCACATCATGGACGCACCAATCTGTGACACTAGGAACCAGGGAGAACAGGTCTGGAAACTGCCCCAGCAATTGGCGGCAGTCTTCCTGTTGCTCAGGGGTCAGGGTGGGTGAGAGGTTAACTCCATCCACTGACCCATCCTTCTCACAGGCCACTAAGAGGTCAGGAAGAGGCTCAGACTCCTCTTCCATTCCATCATCAGTGGCCAACAGCATGCCCACTTCGGACCTTTTCAAGTGGGGCTTGAGGCGGTTGACATGTAAGACCCTTAAAGGATTCCTGGGCGTCTTCATGTCCACCAAGTATGTCACTGAGCTCTTGCGCTCCACAACCTCAAATGGGCCTGTCCACTTATCCTGAAGTGCACAGGGTTCCACTGGGGCCAAGACATACACCTCTTGTCCAGGCTGAAGCTCTACCAGAGTGGCATTCTGGTCGTACCACCGCTTCATCTCCTCCTGGCTAGCTTCCAGATTTGCCTCAGCAAGTTGTCTGAAGCGCCTGGTTTGGTTTCTGAAGGCCAGCATGTAGCTATATACATTCTGGGGAGGTTTCCTGGGAGATTGCTCCCAGCCTTCCTTTACCAAACTCAGTGGTCCTCTCACGGGGTGGCCATACAGCAGCTCAAAGGGGCTGAACCCTAGAGACTTCTGTGGCACCTCGCGGTATGCAAAGAGCAGGCATGGTAAGAGGACGTCCCACTTACGCCTCATTGGACCTTCCAGGCCCATGATCATGCCCTTCAGGGTTCGGTTGAATCTTTCAACCAACCCATTTCCTTGGGGATGGTAAGGGGTGGTGAACTTGTAGGTTACACCACACTCTTGCCAAAGGGACTTCATATACTTGGATATAAAGTTGGTCCCCCTGTCGCTCACCACCTCTAGAGGGAACCCCACTCTGGAGAAAATTCCCATTAGTGCACGCCCCACCACGGGGGCCGTCACTGTCCTCAGAGGGATGGCTTCAGGGTACCGGGTGGCATGATCCACCAAGACCAGGATGAACCTGTTGCCCATGGCTGTCTTGGGGTCCAGAGGCCCAACAATATCAATACCCACTCGTTGGAATGGCGTACTGACCACAGGGAAGGGTTGGAGGGGAGCCTTGTTCTTCCCTCCGCTCTTCCCACTTGCCTGGCAAGTTGGACAGGTCCTACAATGAGCATCTGAGCTCTTGTGCATTTGGGGCCAGTAGAAGTGGGTGACAAGCCTGTCATAGGTCTTGTCCATCCCCAAATGTCCTGCTAAAGGCACATCATGAGCCAGTCCCAGTAGGAAGGCTCTGAACTTCTGGGGTACCACCAGCACACGGGCTGACCCAGGTTCAGCAGCCTTAGGCTCTGAGTACAGGAGGTCATTCTCCCAGTACACATAATGTGTTTTGGCCTGAACACCATTGGCCTGGTCTGCAGCCTGCTGCCGCATACCCACGAGAGAAGGGCATTCTTTCTGCTCCCTGCAGAATTCCTCCCTGGAGGGGCCTCCTTCTTGCTGCCAATGGGTCAGCTCAGGCAGGTCCCCCAGTTCGGCAATCTGTTCCCCAGTAGGCTCCAGGGCATCCCCCTCAAGGTCTGCTTCCTCCTGGACCGTGGGAACTTCAGGGGCCGGTTTCCCGCGCACCCTGCGCCTTCTCCCTTAGGCCGGTTCCTGGGCCTCTCCGTCAGGCCCCAGGACCTCTTGATCACCCCTACTGGCTGCCATTGACCGGGTGGTCACGCACGCCCAGTCAGGTAGACCCACCATCTTCAGGTGAGTCGTTTTCTCCACCTTTTCCCAAGGGGAGTCCTCCAAGTCGTTCCCTAGCAAACAGTCAACAGGCATGGCTTTCCTCACACAGACCTGCAGAGTACCAGAGACCCCCCCCCACTCGAAGGGAACTTGAGCCATCGGACACTGACTCTCTGAATTGTCAGCGTTGACAACCCTACAGTAGGCATGGGGTACAACCTGCTCTTGAGACACCAGGTGATGCCTCACTGCAGTCACACTGGCTCCTGTGTCTCTAAGAGCCTCAGCTTTCTTACCATTGATGGTAACCACCTGCCCATATTTTTTAGTGTTAGAGGGCAGGTAGCTTGTAGGGACCATCTCACTGTCTCCTAGTGAGACTAGGGTCATCTGAACAGGATCTCCACCCCCCGGGACCATCACTTCTTCTCCTAAGTGAACACTGGTCACTTGTCGGGGCGGAGCACCAGTGGGTGCTGGTTTTCCAAACAGGCGACACTTGGGGTCACTGGCTATGTGCCCCGGGTCACCACATTTGTAACAATTGAAGGGCCCCTTTGGAACAGGTCGACCTGTCGGGGCCCCATTCTGCTTAGGGGGTGGGGGAGGCTGAGAACCTTTCTGCTGGTCCCCTTGGGGATTACTTTGGGGGCCTTTTTGGAACCCTTTCTGTTTTCCCTTGTCCCCCCCACTCTTCTGCTGGGGACCCTGCCCACCCTTGGCGGAGTCTCCCACTGGACCCTTGTGGACCCTGGTGCTGAGCCAGCGGTCCGCCTCCTCAGCAAGTTTCCTCGGGTTGGACAACTTGCTATCAATCAGGTGCTGGCGTAACTCAGGAAAACATTGATCAGACAAGTGCTCCCATGCAATTAAATCAAAGAGACCTTGAAAATCATTCACTTTGTTACCCTTCACCCAACCATCCAGTGCTCTGCAAAAAAAAGTCACAAACTCCACATACGTATTCCCAGGCCGCTTATTACACCCCCTAAACTTCTGTCTATACATTTCAGGGGTAAGCCCATACCTGGTCATTAAAGCTTCTTTCATATGGGGATAGGATCTCTGGTCTTCAGAGGGCAAATCTAGCAGGGTGTCCCGCCCTTCGCTAAGGAACCTTCCCCATAACCCCGCTCCCCAATCCTTCTCAGGGACCCGGTGGGAAAGCATGGCTACCTCATATGCCCTAAACCACTGTCCTATGTCATCCCCCTTAAAGAACTCTTTAACTACATCTTTGGGGATGTGCACTCTTGACTCTACCTGCACCGGCGTTGTGCTGCCACCAGAGGGAGGATGATCCAAGGTTTTCTCTTTTAGACTCATCTCCCTCATTTTCACATCATACTCCAATTGGAGTTTTCTTTCTTCCAGAGCCATTTTTTTGCTTTCAAGCTCCATTTGGCCCTTCAACTTCAATTCTGCCATCTTTATCTCATGATCCCTGGTTGCCTGTCTGTCTGCCAGCTCCTCTGGCGACAGGCCTCTGCCAAAGCTAAGAATGCTGTCTGGTTTTTCCAGACTCACAGGATCCACAGGTGCATCCTGATCCTCAGGTGTCTTCCTAGATTCAAGCCAGGCTCTCATGGCCTTGTAGAACTCAGGTTTGTTTCTGCATCCTGCGTGTGGAACCTTGAGTTTCCTGCAAAAATAACTCAACTGCTTCTTTGTGTAGTCATCCAGCTTTGATGCGTCCCATTCTAGCCCCTGCGCACTAGAGGCTATGGACTCTCCTCCATCAATGCTGTTTGTGCCAGGCATGTTTGCAACACTAGGGATCTTCTTCTTTAGCAAAATTAAAAAATCCAAAAGTCTGTGGCTAAGTTACTGGACTGTAATCACTTATGCAATGGTCAGTAGCTAAGGTAAAACACTGCAAATGTAAATTCGCGAATCCTCACCGCTGCGTCCAATGTAGGAAGGGGGAGTCTCTGGTTGGCGCAGTGCAACACTGGCGACAAGCAGGGCCTCTCTCTTCCTCGTCAGGGCTGAGGGTTACCTTCAAGACAACCTCTGCTTACCCTCTAGGTAGTGTGGCTTAAGCAGTCTTAGGCTAATCTCTGGGGCATGTAGGGTTAAACATTTGCAATATTATACCACCACAACCAACCCACCACACAATGACACCAAACTGTATTTGTAAAAATATATATCTTTATATAAGTTTCAAGCAGGCTTGTAAATACAGTCTTAGTTACTTTCTTGTATGCAGGTTCCAGTTATCTTTATCAATAGTCACAGTTCTTAAACGCACTCTTTCGGGCCTTCTGCCCAACTTTACGAAGGTTCAAGGGTCTTTGAGCGCTTCAAGGCGCTTTCCGCTGTCTCAGCTCCAGAAACGAGTCACCCGGCGGGGCTCGACTCGGGGAGAGGGGGCCGCGGGTCTCAGCGAGCGTCAGGCGGGGCCTCGGGTGCCAAGAGCAGCGCGAGCCTCTGATTCAGGGGGCGGCTCGCGCTGCCAGCAGCCAGCAGCTGCGAGGCTCCCGGGGTGCCGGAGAACAGTCAGCGCGGTGCGAGCTCAGATTGCAGGATGCTCGCGCCGCGGAGGGGGCAAAGACAGTACCTTTCACTTCTTGTGGTGATCTTCGGAGAGGGCGGCTGAAGGGGGAGCTGTCCCACGTCGCGTTGCTTCCTTGACGGGCGAGGCGAGCGGCGGCTCGAGGCAGCAGGTCACGGGTCACCCGGGGGCGGCGGTGCTCGATGGGGTCTCAGGTCCTTCACTCGGTCTCCTCTTCAGTCCTGACGGCGGCGGCTGGGTGTGGCGCAGTGGCAGTACGGTCCCCAAGTGCGGGACGTACCCAGCCAAAGTGCCGGTCGCGGTGATGTCCCTTCAGCGGGGCAGCAGGCCAGACGCTGATAGCGAGGGAGATGACAAGGGCGGCAGTCCGTCTTTGCGGGGGAATCTACGGCGCTTGTGCCCAGTAGACTTCGGTGCTTGGACCGGACGGGTCCTCCGTTACTTTGCTCTCGTGGGGCCAGGTGCAGATGCCGTCACGGTGTTCAGGCCAGCGGCGGGCTGGGCTTCACGTTGGTATGGCAATCTGCTCACCCACGGTCACGGTGTGCAGGGGGGCTTGATGCTCTCGTCTTCCTCAGACAGCGCTGCAGCGATAAGCAGCACACACAGCAGATGCTTTGGTCAGGGGTTAGCGCTCACTGTTCCTGGAGCGCTGGTCAGGGGGCAAGTTCAACAGCAAGCCCTTGGAGATCTTTTCAGCAGAGTTTGGCACAAAGTTCAAAATAAAGCAAAAGTCTCTTGTAGTCTTTTCTCTTCCTCTCCTTTGGCAGCAAGGCACCAGACACAGGCCAGAGTCAGCACTCCTCCTTGTAGTCCTTCCAGGTCCTTCTCTTCGGGCAGAGTTTCTCTTGTAGCACAAACAGGATCTAATTTACAAGGAGCAAGGCTCCTTCTTTTATACCCAGTTTCTTTTGTTCTAGCAAGCCAGGGGGGCCTCTGCATAACTGCTCCAGTCTCTGAGTACTTGTTGTGGGTACTTATGACTTCTGCATTCAGTGTGAGGGCAGGCACATCAGCCGCTCCCCAGGGGGGCGGAGCCGGCATTGAGAGGGCAGGAGTGGCCTGAGTACTTTGTTGACAAGCTTCGGTCCTTCCTGGGCCAGGTGCAGGCTGAGTCATCAGTCGCTCCCCAGGAGGGCGGAGCCAGCATTGTGGTGGCAGGGGCACAGCCTGATGCATCATTCAGGGGAAACTCCCACCACCCATTAAGGGGTCCTCCTGCTAATCACTACCTGTCAACTCCCAGCCCTGTCACTCACACACACCAGACAGTCAGATCCACATCCAAGCAGAGGCGGGCTGAAATGGTTAGGCAAGCAAATGCTAACTTTCTAAAAGTAGCATTTGCAAACACAGGATAGTAAAATAAACTTTACTAAAAGAAGTATTCTATTATTCTGAGTTCAGGCATACTAAACATGAATTTCCACCATGTTCCCTGAGCCTGCTGGGATTATAGAGTGTAATAATTCCAGCAGCCCATCTGGCCTAGAAGGGAACAGGTAGCCTTACAATAGTGAAAACGAATTTGGTAGTAATTCACTATTAGAACATGCCACACACATCAGGGCATGTTCTACCTTACACTTACAATGCACCCTGCCCTCTGGCCTACCATAGGGGTGACTAATATGAAGGTTAAGGGAAGGTTTAGGGGCTGGCAAGTGTGTGCACTTGCCCAGCCAGGGTGACAGTACCAGACTGCACGCAGGTTCTGCAATGGCAGACCCTAGACACATTTTAAGGCTGCTTCTGTGGGTGGCGCAACCAGCGCTGCAGGCCCACTAGCAGTATTGGCATTCACAAGCCCTGGCACTCCTAGTGCACTTTACTAGGGACTAACAGTAAATCCAATGAACCAATCATGGACATCAATCACATGTACACTTTACAGTAGGGAGCACTTGCACTGCGGCACGGGTTGGCCGTGGCGCAGTGCCCTGAGTAGCAGACACCAGCAAAACATTTGAGGCACAACAGCAAAAAGTGGAAGGGAAACTCACGCCAAGGTGCCAGGTCTAACAGTGTGTGTTTATTATCTAATGTGTTTGGTATAATACAAAGGCTATTTTTATATATAACCTTGTGTGGAGTTTCCTTTGTGGTGGGCCTTGGGTGTTGTTGCTGGGTGCGCACGCAAATGCTTTACACATCGCCTCTGAGATAAGCCTGACTGCTCGTGACAAGCTACCAAGAGGGTGAGAAGGGGTTATCTTGGCAGGTGACTTCCTTGCCCTGACGTAGAATGGTGGTTTCTGCCTGACTTTGGCGCAAGCCTTAGCCAACCAGAAATCCCATTTCTAACAAACTTGAATTGTGAAGGGTGTGTGACATAGACAGACCACCTTGAATTATGAAGGGCTCTGTGACATAGACAGAGGGCCTTGAATTGTGAAGGGCTGTGTGACATAGACAAAGTGCCTTGAATTCTGAAGCACTATGTGACATAGACAGAGCTCCTTAAATTGTGAAGGGCTGTGTGACATAGACACAGGGCTTTGAAGTGTGAAGGGCCGTGTGGCATAGACAGAGTGCCTTGAATTGGGAAGGGCCGTGTGACATTGACAGAGCGCCTTGAATTGTGAAGGGTGTGTGACATAGTCAGAGCTCCTTAAATTGGGAAGGGCTTTGTGACATAGACAGAGCGCCTTGAATTGTGAAGGGCCATGTGACATAGTCAGAGCACCTTAAATTGTGAAGGGCTGTGTGACATAGGCAGAGGGCCTTGAATTGTGAAAGGCTGTGTGACATCGACAGAGGGACTTGAAATGTGAAGGGTGTGTGACATAGAAAGTCCGCCTTGAATTATGAAGGGCTCTGTGACATAGACAGATTGCCATGAATTCTGAAGCACTGTGTGACATAGACAGAGCTCCTTAAATTGTGAAAGGCTGTGTGACATAGACAGAGTGCCTTGAATTGGGAAGGGCCGTGTGAGATAGACAGAGCGCCTTGAATTGTAAAGGGTGTGTGACATAGACAGATCTCCTTAAATTGTGAAGGGCTGTGTGACATAGACAGAGCACCTTGAATTGTGAAGGGCGTGTGACATAGACAGAGCTCCTTAACTTGTGAGAGGCTGTGTGACTAGACAGAGCTCCTTGAATTGTGAAGGGCTGTGTGACATATACAGAGTGCCTTGAATTGTGAAGGGCTGAGTGACATAGACAGAGGGCTTTAAATTGTGAACAGCTGTGTGACATAGACAGAGGGCCTTGAATTGTGAACAGCCATGTGAAATAGACAGACGGCCTTGAATTGTGAAGGGTTGTGTGACATAGATTGTGCGCCTTGAATTGTGAAGGGCTGTGCGACATAGACAGAGGGTTTTGAATTGTGAAGGGCTCTGTGACATTGACAGAGCACCTTGAATCTTGAAGGGCTGTGTCACATAGACAGAGGGTCTTGAATTGTGATGGGCTGTGTGACATAGACAGAGCGCCTTGAATTGTGAAGGGCTGTGTGACGTAGACAGAGCGCCTTGAATTGTGAAGGGCTGTGTGACGTAGACAGAGGGCCTTGAATTGTGAAGGGCTCTGAGGCATAGACAGAGTGCCTTGAATTATGAAGGGCCACGTGATATAGACAGAGCACCTTGAATTGTGAAGGGTGTTTGACATAGGCAGACCACCTTGAATTATGAAGGGCAGTGTGACATAGACAGAGTGCCTTGAATTCTAAAGCACTGTGTGACATAGACAGAGCTTCTTAAATTGTGAAAGGCTGTGTGACATAGACAGAGTGCCTTGAATTGGGAATGGCTGTGTGACATAGACAGAGCGCCTTGAATGGTGAAGAGGGTGCGACATAGACAGAGCTACTTAAATTGTGAAGGGCTGTGTGACATAGACAGAGCGCCTCGAATTGGGAATGGCTGTGTGACATAGAGAGAGCGCTTTGAATTGTGAAGGGTGTGTGACATAGACAGAGCTCCTTAACCCCTTCCACGCTGATGACGAGCTCAGCTCGTCATGAGGTACACCGCTCGTACGCTCATGACGAGCTGAGCTCGTCATGTAACGCGGTATTTACAAAACTTCAGCGCACAGCGGGAAAACCGCTAGCGCTGATGCGGTTAAATTGTGAAAGGCTGTGTGACATATACAGAGTACCATGAATTATGAAGTGCTGAGTGACATAGACAGAGGGCCTTGAATTTTGAAGGGTGTGCGAAATAGACAGAGCGCCTTGAATTGTGAAGGGCCATGTGACATAGACAGAGCACCTTGAATTGTGATGACAGAGACAGAGGGCCTTCAATTGTGCACAGACGTGTGACATAGATAGAGGGCCTTGAATTGTGAAGGGCTGTGGGACATAGACAGAGGGTTTTGAAATGTGAAGGGCTCTGTGACATGGACAGAGCACCTTGAATCTTGAAGGGCTTTGTGAAATAGACACAGGGCCTTGAATTGTGAAGGGCTGTGTGACAAAGACAGAGGGCCTTAAATTGTGAACAGCTGTGTGACAAAGACAGAGTGCCTTGAATTGTGAACAGCTGTGTGACATAGACAGAGGGCCTTGAATTGTGAAGGGCTGTGTGACATAGACAGAGCGCCTTGAAATTTGAATGGCAGTGTGACATAGACAGAGCGCATTGAATTGTGAAGGGCCATGTGACATAGACAAATCACCTTAAAGTGTGAAGGGATTTGTGACATAGACAGAGGGCCTCGAATTGTGAAGGGTCGAGTGACATAGACAGAGCGCCTTTGTTTGACCTGGCACCATTGGCGTGGGTCTCCCTTCCATTTTTCGCTTTTCTCCTCTGTGTTTGCTGGAGTTAGGTGCTCTGGGCGCTGTGCCACTGCCATTCAGTGTCACAGCGCAAATGCTCCCTATTGTAAATTGACTGTATGAATTGGTATAATCTTAATTGACCAAAGGAACATGATAGGAAAGTCGAATTTAGTATGCCTGCGCTCCAAATATGAAAGTTCATCTTTTAGTGATGATTTTGTTTATATTTTATGATTGAAAATACCACTTTTAGGAAGTAGGTATTTTCTTGCCTAAACCTTCCAGTGTTCTCTGCTGGTATGTGTATTGGCTGTCTGGATTTGGAGGGTCAGGGCAGGCTGAGCCCAACCTGGAATGAATAGCGAGATCTGCAGTGGAGTATGGGGAGGGGAGAGGCAGCCAAGACTTGGAACTCCCTTCCGACCCACCTCCGCCTGACCCAAGACCACCTGGCCTTCAGGAAGCAGCTCAAGACCTGGCTGTTCGAGCAGTAGCGGACCCCCTCCCCCCAGCGCCTTGAGACCCTCCGGGTGAGTAGTGCGCTATATAAATGCTTTGATTGATTGATTGATTGATTGACAATTTAAGACTTTCTGATTAAAATGGGATTTGACACCAGGCATTGTAGATAGAGAGGGCTCAAAAATAAAAGCATTAGGCTGGACATGTTTCACGATGCAGTACTCAAAGATTTGTGTGACTTACAATCCACCCTTACTACACAGCAGGACCCCAAGAGGGGTAATATCATTGAAAATCAGAGATTGGCTATTGCAATTCCACATGCAGATAAGCATCTGTCCATTAAACCCTCAGATATGGTATGAAATGTGGTGCTGTGGGATGTGGAGGGCACAGGACAAAGGCATAAAGGCAACTCATAGGTTTTAGAAGCTTATGAATTAGTGAATGAATGGATGAATGAGTGAATGAATGAAGAGCTCCCATAGTGTAATAATGACTTCAAACAGAGGGATCCTCGGAATTCAGACACCTCGTACATCTAGTCTAGAAGGCTAGAATCACATTTGAGATTAAATATGTTTTGAGTTGTCTTTTAAATGTAAACTGGTCACTTTGTGATATTACACTAACTGACATGTTCCAGAAAATCAAAATAATTACTGATAACATTTGATCTCCTCCGATAGGTTTTTTTTTAACGAGCACATCATCAACAAATATTCTAAAGAGAATCGATAGTTCTCGGAAGAATATGATGAGTGAACAACAAAGCTGTGTAAATCTCATCACATGAGTTGTGAAGCGCTGTGTGACATAGACAGAGCACCTTGAATCCTGAAGTGCTGTGTAACATAGACCGGGCACCATGAATCCTGCAGGGCTGTGTGACATAGACAGAGAACCTTGAATCCTGAAAGCTGTGTGACATAGACAGAGCACCTTGAATCCTGAAGGGCTGTTTGACATGGACAGATTACCTTGAATGCTGAAGGGTTGTGTGACATAGACAGAGCACCTTGTATTGTGAAGGGCTAAGTGACATAGACTCAGGGAATTGAATTGAGAGGGGCTGGGTAACAAAGACAGAGGCCCTTGAATTGTGAAGGGATGTGTAACATAGACAGAGCGTCTTGAATCTTGTAGGGCTGTGTGGCATAGACACAGGGCCTTAAATTGTGAAGGGCAGTGTGACATAGACAGAGGGCCTTGAATTGTGATCAGTCGTGTGATATAGGCAGAGGGCCTTGAATTGTGAAGGGCTGTGTAACATAGACAGAGCGTCTTGAATCTTGTAGGGCTGTGTGACATAGACACATGGCCTTAAATTGTGAAGGGCTGTGTGACATAGACAGAGGGCCTTAAATTGTGAACAGCTGTGTGACATAGACAGAGGGCCTTGAATTGTGAAGGGTCGTGTGACAGAGACAGTGCGCCTTGATTCGTGAAGGGCTGTGTGACGAAGACAGAGCACCTTGAATTGTGAAAGGCTGTGCGACATAGACAGAGGGTTTTGAATTGTGAAGGGCAGCGTGACATAAACAGAGCGCCTTGAATCTTGAAGGGCTGTGTGACATAGACACAGGCCCTTGAATCATGAAGGGCTGTGTGACATCATAGACACAGGGCCTTGAATTGTAAAGGGCTGTGTGACATAGACAGAGCGCCTTGAATTGTGAAGGGCTGTGTGACATAGACGGAGCTCCTTGAATTGCGAAGGGCTGTGTGAAATAGACGGAGCTTCTTGAATTGTAAAGGGCTGTGTGACATAGACAGAGCGCCTTGAATTGTGAACAGCTGTGTGACATAGACAGAGGGCCTTGAATTGTGAAGGATCGTGTTACATAGACAGTGTGCCCAGAGGGTTTTGAATTATGAAGGGCAGTATGTCATAAACAGAGCACCTTGAATCTTGAAGGGCTGTGTGACATAGACACAGGGCGTTGAATTGTAAATGGCTGTGTGACATAAACAGAGCACCTTGAATCTTGAAGGGCTGTGTGACATATACAGAGCGCCTTGATTTGTGAACGGCTGTGTGACATAGACAGAGCACCTTGAATTGTGATGGGCTGAGTAACATAGACGGGCGCCTTGAATTATGAATTGCGGTGTGACATTAGACAGAGCACCTTGAATTGTGAAGGGTGTGTGACATAGACAGACCGCCTTGAATTATGAAGGGCTCTGTGACACAGACAGAGGGCCTTGAATTGTGAAGGGCTGTGTAATATAGACACAGGGCCATGAATCCTGCAGGGATGTGTGACATAGACAGAGCACCTTGAATTGTGAAGGGCTGTGTGACATAGAGAGAGCAACTTGTATTGTGAAGGGCAAAGTGACATAGACTCAGGGCCTTGAATTGAGAGGGGCTGGGTGACAATGACAGAGGCTCTTGAATTGTGAAGGGATGTGTGACATAGACAGAGGGCCTTGAATTGTGAAGGGCTCTGAGACATAGACAGAGCGCCTTGAATTATGAAGGGCCGTGTGAATTAGACAGAGCACCTTGTATTGTGAAGGGCTAAGTGACATACACTCAGGGCCTTGAATTGGGAGGGGATGTGTGACAATGACAGAGGCCCTTGAATTGTGAAGGGCTTTGTGACATAGACAGATGGCTTTGAATTGTAAAGGGCTGTGTGACATAGACAGAGAGCCTTGAATCTTGTAGGGCTGTGTGACATAGACACAGGGCCTTAAATTGTGAAGGGCTGTGTGACATAGACAGAGGGCCTTGAATTGTGAACAGCTGTGTGACGTAGACAGTGCGCCTTGAATTGGGAAGGGCCATGTGACATAGACAGAGCACCTGTGTTGGACTTGGCCCTTCTGGCAGGTTCACCCCTGAACTTTTTGCTTTTAATTGTAACCTGGTGTTAGTGATTTTTGTCTTCTGCATACTTTACCACTGAGTCCCAGGGTAAAGTGCGTGCGTGTGGTGAGGTTGGCCTGCCCTCCCATAGGAATGCATTGGGAATGTATGTGTCCCTGGTGGTTCCTGATGCGTGGGGAGTGCAGGTGCGAGTTTGGTATGTGCGGACGCGTGTGATTAAATGCTGCGCGATGATGTGTGCGGCGTTATTACGTCTAGTGTGGAAGTGTCACTTCTAGAAGTTGGCTTGTCTGTGTAATTTATGTGAATTGGCTGTCTGGCTTGTGATTGGCTGGAGCTGGATGGTGAGCCTGGCTCCAGGAGTCAGGATGGGTCTGCCCCGGTGGTGAGTGGAGAGATCTGCATGATTGATGTGAGGGAGGAGTGCACCTGGGACATGAATAGGGCTGGGCTTTCCCCACACAATGCTGGCTCAGCCCCTTGTGGTGCGACTGATGACCCTAGCCTGACTAGTGAATGGTGAGAGGGGCTGAGCCCATCAGAGTGCTCCAAAACCAGCTGCCACTGGTTTTCCCCCCACCCTGCCGACACAGACAAAGGAGTTATGTGTATAAAAAGGGGCTGTGTCCCCATGAATGTTGTTCTCTTGCTGATCCTAACTTGGAGGGGGCCTGCTGCTGCTGGGCGCCAGGGGGACCGCCACTAGGGACTGCCTCACTGCCTGGAGGGCCCAGTGAGCTGGCCCCTGGGCACAGCCTTTGCCCCCCCTGCCTCCATTCCTTTCTAGACCTTGTCCCTGGACTTTTGGGACTCCTTTGGATGTCAGCGCCTGGGGATTGCTGGCCTCCTCTCCCCAAAATAGGGCGTGGCGCAGCTAGTGAGGCGAACCCCTTTCCAAAGGGATTCCCCGGCGTGGGCATCCCCCCTTGTTCTTAATTCAGCGCAGGTGCCCACCCTGCGACTTTGGGTATGGTTTATACTTTAATACGGGTGCCCACCCCGTTTCCTTATTTATTCATTCGGGTGCCACCCCGCTGCGTGCTGAACCGCCAGGGATATTGAAGTTAAACGGGTGCCTACCCCGTATTTGGCCAACAGAATCGCCGTGCCGCCATTTGCCAACGCGCCCCGGAGTCTAGAGGCTCATCCGCAGGGCCGCGCTGCCATTGGCTGCCCTTAGGAAGAAGGGCTGCGCTGCCATTGGCTGCCCCTCGAAACAAGGCAGGAAGGAGGACGGGAGCCCACCCCGCCTCCCAGGATGTCCTGGTGCAGCGCGGGAGAGCCCCTGACTGCCGTAGGGCCCAGCAGCGAGAGGAGAGCGGCTGAAAGTGCAGGCGGGGCTCCGGTGGGGAAGGAGAGCCCCGCGCTGCTCGAGGAGGAAAACCGGAAGCCGAGCCCGGCTGGGAAGCAGCTGTGCCCGGGCTCGCAGACAAACCAGGAAACTAAGCGGGGCTCCCAGACGGGTGAGAGAGCCCTGCGGTGCCAAACTGAGACCAGAGTGCGGGACACACCGGAGGAAACCGCGGTGTCCGTTCAGAAGAGCCCGGTAAGTGGGGCTCGTTGCAGAGGGGTGGGGAGTGCGAAGGGGCAGGTTGCTAGTGCCGCCCCCCTTTTTCTGGATGTCTCCCCGCATAGAGGGCTCCTCCCGGGCATAATTGAATTTCGAGTCCCCCCGAGCGGGACTCCAACAACAGTGGCATCTTAGAGGGTAGAGCGGCCCGGTTGGCAGCGGGCCGCTCCCCCAGTTTGGAGGGCACACAGTTCTTTAGAGCTCCACGAGGCCCCAACGCTGAAGGGGGTATTTACTTATTCAGAGCCCACGAGGCTCCAACGACAGGGGCATTTTGTATTCAGAGCCTGAGAGGCTCCATCACTCCGGGGGTATTGTTGTGTCTTGAGCCCACGTGGCTCCCACGTGTTCTTGGGCCCCATTGTTTATCCAGACCCCAGAAGAGAGCCAGGAGGCACGCTGGTGCCAGGCTCATTGCCACAGCTGCCCAGCACTTAGTGGGCAGCTGCTACATTTAGGCCTGTTCCCTTTGCGCATCCTTCTTTGGCTGCCTGCGCAGCCTGCCCTGACATTTTGGACACAGGGCGTTTCAGCCCCTGAGAGGCCAAGTTGGCCTGGGGACCTTTTCATGTGTTGTGCTCTTGCAAGGGGTACATGTTTTACCTATGTGATCTTTTTGCGCAAATGTGAGTACCTGCCTAATGTGATTTCTGCATCATGTGTAATGCTTTTTGCCCTATACCTCTGAATGTATGTTAATGCTTAGGTGGTTGTTTTTCCTAATATAGGTGATGCTAGTGAGTTCATGGTTCCCTGCGTGATATTTGCCTAAGGTGTTTAGGATTGCGCAGGTGGTACTTACCTTTTACCAGTGGTTACTGGTTGTGTGCTACATTTGCTATTTGGCGCTACAGTTATTATATGTTCTATGTGCTAAGCGTTATTCCAACAAAGTGCTAATTCTACCAAGTGCTAGTCCTAAAAGTGCTTATTCCTGACAGTGGCCCACGTGGCCCTGTGCCATGTACATAATACCCTGTAAATTCTGCCCGTACCTATGGCACATTGTAAAGTGTGTGTTTATTATCTAATGTGTTTGGTATAATACAAAGGCTATTTTTATATATAACCTTGTGTGGAGTTTCCTTTGTGGTGGGCCTTGGGTGTTGTTGCTGGGTGCGCACGCAAATGCTTTACACATCGCCTCTGAGATAAGCCTGACTGCTCGTGACAAGCTACCAAGAGGGTGAGAAGGGGTTATCTTGGCAGGTGACTTCCTTGCCCTGACGTAGAATGGTGGTTTCTGCCTGACTTTGGCGCAAGCCTTAGCCAACCAGAAATCCCATTTCTAACAAACTTGAATTGTGAAGGGTGTGTGACATAGACAGACCACCTTGAATTATGAAGGGCTCTGTGACATAGACAGAGGGCCTTGAATTGTGAAGGGCTGTGTGACATAGACAAAGTGCCTTGAATTCTGAAGCACTATGTGACACAGACAGAGCTCCTTAAATTGTGAAGGGCTGTGTGACATAGACACAGGGCTTTGAAGTGTGAAGGGCCGTGTGGCATAGACAGAGTGCCTTGAATTGGGAAGGGCCGTGTGACATTGACAGAGCGCCTTGAATTGTGAAGGGTGTGTGACATAGTCAGAGCTCCTTAAATTGGGAAGGGCTTTGTGACATAGACAGAGCGCCTTGAATTGTGAAGGGCCATGTGACATAGTCAGAGCACCTTAAATTGTGAAGGGCTGTGTGACATAGGCAGAGGGCCTTGAATTGTGAAAGGCTGTGTGACATCGACAGAGGGACTTGAAATGTGAAGGGTGTGTGACATAGAAAGTCCGCCTTGCATTATGAAGGGCTCTGTGACATAGACAGATTGCCATGAATTCTGAAGCACTGTGTGACATAGACAGAGCTCCTTAAATTGTGAAAGGCTGTGTGACATAGACAGAGTGCCTTGAATTGGGAAGGGCCGTGTGAGATAGACAGAGCGCCTTGAATTGTAAAGGGTGTGTGACATAGACAGATCTCCTTAAATTGTGAAGGGCTGTGTGACATAGACAGAGCACCTTGAATTGTGAAGGGCGTGTGACATAGACAGAGCTCCTTAACTTGTGAGAGGCTGTGTGACTAGACAGAGCTCCTTGAATTGTGAAGGGCTGTGTGACATATACAGAGTGCCTTGAATTGTGAAGGGCTGAGTGACATAGACAGAGGGCTTTAAATTGTGAACAGCTGTGTGACATAGACAGAGGGCCTTGAATTGTGAACAGCCATGTGAAATAGACAGACGGCCTTGAATTGTGAAGGGTTGTGTGACATAGATTGTGCGCCTTGAATTGTGAAGGGCTGTGCGACATAGACAGAGGGTTTTGAATTGTGAAGGGCTCTGTGACATTGACAGAGCACCTTGAATCTTGAAGGGCTGTGTCACATAGACAGAGGGTCTTGAATTGTGATGGGCTGTGTGACATAGACAGAGCGCCTTGAATTGTGAAGGGCTGTGTGACGTAGACAGAGCGCCTTGAATTGTGAAGGGCTGTGTGACGTAGACAGAGGGCCTTGAATTGTGAAGGGCTCTGAGGCATAGACAGAGTGCCTTGAATTATGAAGGGCCACGTGATATAGACAGAGCACCTTGAATTGTGAAGGGTGTTTGACATAGGCAGACCACCTTGAATTATGAAGGGCAGTGTGACATAGACAGAGTGCCTTGAATTCTAAAGCACTGTGTGACATAGACAGAGCTTCTTAAATTGTGAAAGGCTGTGTGACATAGACAGAGTGCCTTGAATTGGGAATGGCTGTGTGACATAGACAGAGCGCCTTGAATGGTGAAGAGGGTGCGACATAGACAGAGCTACTTAAATTGTGAAGGGCTGTGTGACATAGACAGAGCGCCTCGAATTGGGAATGGCTGTGTGACATAGAGAGAGCGCTTTGAATTGTGAAGGGTGTGTGACATAGACAGAGCTCCTTAACCCCTTCCACGCTGATGACGAGCTCAGCTCGTCATGAGGTACACCGCTCGTACGCTCATGACGAGCTGAGCTCGTCATGTAACGCGGTATTTACAAAACTTCAGCGCACAGCGGGAAAACCGCTAGCGCTGATGCGGATAATTTGTGAAAGGCTGTGTGACATATACAGAGTACCATGAATTATGAAGTGCTGAGTGACATAGACAGAGGGCCTTGAATTTTGAAGGGTGTGCGAAATAGACAGAGCGCCTTGAATTGTGAAGGGCCATGTGACATAGACAGAGCACCTTGAATTGTGATGACAGAGACAGAGGGCCTTCAATTGTGCACAGACGTGTGACATAGATAGAGGGCCTTGAATTGTGAAGGGCTGTGGGACATAGACAGAGGGTTTTGAAATGTGAAGGGCTCTGTGACATGGACAGAGCACCTTGAATCTTGAAGGGCTTTGTGAAATAGACACAGGGCCTTGAATTGTGAAGGGCTGTGTGACAAAGACAGAGGGCCTTAAATTGTGAACAGCTGTGTGACAAAGACAGAGTGCCTTGAATTGTGAACAGCTGTGTGACATAGACAGAGGGCCTTGAATTGTGAAGGGCTGTGTGACATAGACAGAGCGCCTTGAAATTTGAATGGCAGTGTGACATAGACAGAGCGCATTGAATTGTGAAGGGCCATGTGACATAGACAAATCACCTTAAAGTGTGAAGGGATTTGTGACATAGACAGAGGGCCTCGAATTGTGAAGGGTCGAGTGACATAGACAGAGCGCCTTTGTTTGACCTGGCACCATTGGCGTGGGTCTCCCTTCCATTTTTCGCTTTTCTCCTCTGTGTTTGCTGGAGTTAGGTGCTCTGGGCGCTGTGCCACTGCCATTCAGTGTCACAGCGCAAATGCTCCCTATTGTAAATTGACTGTATGAATTGGTATAATCTTAATTGACCAAAGGAACATGATAGGAAAGTCGAATTTAGTATGCCTGCGCTCCAAATATGAAAGTTCATCTTTTAGTGATGATTTTGTTTATATTTTATGATTGAAAATACCACTTTTAGGAAGTAGGTATTTTCTTGCCTAAACCTTCCAGTGTTCTCTGCTGGTATGTGTATTGGCTGTCTGGATTTGGAGGGTCAGGGCAGGCTGAGCCCAACCTGGAATGAATAGCGAGATCTGCAGTGGAGTATGGGGAGGGGTGACCCTTTGATCTGAGCAGGGCTGTGCCTGGCAAGGTGAATGATGGTTCCACCTCCCACTGTGCGTCTGATGGCAGACCCCCTTTCCTGAGAGGCAGGATGCAGTCTTGTAAACAAAGTGCTTCAGGACGACACTAAACTGGTTCTGGCTGGGTTCAGTGATTTGTGACTTTTTGAGAACAAAGACTTTTGGGGTATAAAGATCTGTGCTAAAACCCCTACAGGGTGTCTTACTTCTGGATATCAAGACGAACCTGTCTGTGTAACTAGAGTGAAAGGACTCTGAAACTTTCATCCTTCTTGCTGAAGCAATTACCCAAGGACCTGATTTGAGCTTGCCTCCTGCCGAAGTCTCAGGGACATTAGACTTCACCCACCAGACGTCCGGATTCCTATTTAAGGCGTATTCTACTCGCAGGTGAGGCCTCTGTTGAGAATTCCAGAGCCTCCGGTTTTACTGCGGGTAATGCGGGCCGAAAGTCATCGCATCGCTATTGTGGGCCGCTGCCGCTGAGGAGCAGTTGCAGCTGAGAGCCCGCACTTGCCTGTGTTACCAAAGTCAACGTTATCGCTATTGTGGGCCGCCGCAGCTGAGGAGCTGTTGCCGCTGAGAGCCCGCATTTACCTGTGTTACCAAAGTCATCGTTATCGATATTGTGGACCGCCGCAGCTGAGGAGCTGTTGCCGCTGAGAGCCCGCATTTGCCTGTGTTACCAAAGTCATCGTTATCGCCATTGTGGGCTGCCGCAGCTGAGGACCTGTTGCTGCTGAGAGCCTGCATTTGCCTGTGTTACCAAAGTCATCGGTATCGCTATTGTGGGCTGCCGCAGCTGAGGACCTGTTGCTGCTGAGAGCCTGCATTTGCCTGTGTTACCAAAGTCATCGGTATCGCTATTGTGGGCCGCTGCAGTGCCCGCATTTGCCGTCCTACGAGAATCATCGCTAAAGCTATTGTGGGCCGCTGCAGCTGAGTGCCCGCATTTGCCGTCCTAAGGGAATTATCGCTATTGATATTGTGGGACGCTGCAGCTGAGGAGCCGTGCCGTTGAGTGCCCGCATTTGCTGTCCTGCGAGAATCATCACTATCGCTATTGTGGGCCACTGCAGCTGAGGAGCTGTGCCACTGAGTGCCCGCACTAGTCCCCACTTCGAGGATCTTGTTACCACCTGCGTGTGCTGCTGGGTGCCCGCCTTTAAGCCTGGGAGCTGTGGCCGCTGCGAGTCTGCCTGTCATCACCGCGGCTTCCTTGTGAGGCTGCGAGATTGTGCCCCTTTAAATCTCAGGTACATTGTGCACCACTGGGTCGCGTGGACCCCGTCCTAGAACTATGTTCGTTCCACACGCTTTTTGAGTGCCTTTATTGCTTTTGAAGTGAATCTGTAATTATGTGCATTGTGGCTCCTTGAGCGCTTTTAAGCCTTGTGTTCAGTCCATATAAAGATAACTATTTTTCTATAACTTCTTGTGGTGTCCGTTTGTAGCGTCTTCCCTGCGTTAATGTGTATGGTCAGAAATGCTTCACACACTGCCTCTGAGATAGGCCTGTCTCCTCGTGCTACGTTACCACAGGGTTGAGCAGGGGTTATCAAAGGGTGTAGCTCCCTTACTCTGACTTAGGAAGAAGGATCCCTATTTGGACCTCGGCGCCAGACGCTGCCAACTAGAGATCCCCATTTCTAACAGCCTTGAATTGTGAAGGCCGTGTGACATAGACAGAGTGCCTTGAATTGTGAAGGGCCGTGTGACATAGACAGAGCGCCTTGAATTGTGAAGGCTTGTGTGGTATAGACAGAGCTCCTAGAATTACGAAGGGCTGTGTGACATAGACATAGAGTGCCTTGAATTGTGAAGAGCCATATGACATAGATAGAGGGCCTTGAATTTTGAAGGGCATTGTGACATAGGCAGAGGGCATCGAATTGTAAGGGCATTGTGACATAGGCAGAGCGCCGTGAATTGTGAAGGGCCTTTTGACACAGACAGAGCGCCTTGAATTGTGAAGGGCATTGTGACATACACAGAGCACCATCAATTGTGAAGGGCTGTGTGACTTGGACAGAGGGTCTAGAATTGTGAAGGCCTGTGTAACTTAGACAGAGCGCCTTGAATTGTGAAGGGCCGTGTGACATAGACAGAGCTCCTTACAGTGTGAAGGGGTATGTGACATAGACAGAGTGCCTTGAATTGTGAAGGGCCGTGTGACATAGACAGAGAGTCTTGAATTGTGAAGGGCCATGTTGTAGTGTAGTTCCTATATTCCCAATAGGCTCTGCACATTGGAATAATATATCCTATAGATTAGACGTAGGACTGATGTGAACTAGGTCTCTATAGAATATACTAAACTTAATTGTGCGTGTGCCAGCTAAGTCAGAGGTCACTAGAAACTTTCTTGAATACACAAAAAGGGATTCGTTTCTGACAACCGCATAAACATGACAACTTTGTTTCCCAAGAATAAGAATATATCTCTCAGAGTCGCAGAAACAATAGATAAGTATTTCACTCAGTCAATCGTGCATGCTTCGTTTCGTTGCAGAGATATAGAGAGACAGGCGTTTTCAATAAAAAGGCTTTATTGAACAGTCTTCTTTCTCATGCAAGAGAAGTGAACTGCTACAATCATTATGCAGACTGCAAAGTATAATGCGTACAGCGAGAATAGTATTATAAAATAATACTGTAAGAGCATGGTATGGTTTCTAAGCCATATAAAAATACATACATAAATAACATTGACTAAAATACTCAACTGGTGCTTCTAAAATACGCCTACCCTAATGTACCTAACCTAAGTCTAGTATGAGGGAAGAAGTAAGTATTGTGTAGCATAGGTTTAGTTGTTTTTGTCAAGAATCTACCAAAGGTTTCTCTAGGGTCTAATCAGCTCTATACCTTGTTAGAATGAAGGTGGTCTGGTATCTCTGTCTCGGGACTCGATTTACCAAGACCCCGCAAGGGGAGCCCAAAACACTGGAGCTGGATTCTCGGCAGGAGAAAGGCAGACTCTTGATCAGTGCATCAGCAGGTGAGTCGGCTTCCTTCGGCACTTGCTGTAGCTAGCTGCGTCGGGCAAGTAGGTCTTCGAACTGCTCTGAACCACCGTATCTTGCTAGAGCAAGTGAAGGTATATTTATACCTTGAAGGTGTTTGGGAATGCCATAGTTTGATGTAAAGTCGGGCATATGAATGTCAGGAAAGAACCCCTAGGGACTCGCTGTTCTTTGTAAAGTAACTGAGTTCTTGGACAAATCAATATTCAAGCAAGGGGAAGTCCCTGATTGCTTAAGCTGGTTTTCCAAGAAATCGTTGTGACGTTTGATACGGGTGGAAGTACCCATGCCTGTATTTGGGTAGCATGGGCTGTGCCTAAATAAGGGATTGATTTCTATGCCTATATAAGGGCAATGTGAATTGTACCTATATAAGAGCATGAATCGAGAAAATTCACTTGGAGCATAAAACGCCACACAACAATGTGACATAGACAGAGCACCTTAAATTGTGCAGGATCGTGTGACATTGACAGAGGGACTTGAATTGTGAAGGGCCGTGTAACTTAGCCATAGAACCTTGAATTGTGAAGGGCCATGTGACATAGACAGAGCGCCTTGCATTGTGAAGGGGTATCTGACATAGACAGAGTGCCTTGAATTGTGAAGGGCCGTGTGACACAGACAGAGAGCCTTGAATTTGTAGGGCTGTGTGACATTGACAGAGCGCCTTCAATTGTGAAGGGCCATGTGACATAGAGAGAGGGCCTAGAGTTGTGTGGGACTCTGTGACATAGACAGAGATCCTTGAATTGTGAAAGCCGTTGTGACATAGGCAGAGCGCCTTGAATTGTGAAGGGCTGTGTGATATAGACAGAGTTCCTTGCATTGTGAAGGGGTATGTGACATAGACAGAGTGCCTTGAATTGTGAAGGGCTGTGTGACATAGAAAGAGCACCTTGAATTGTGAAGGGCATTGTGACATAGGCAGAGCGCCTTGAATTGTGAAGGGCCAAGTGACATAAACAGAGTGCCTTGATTTGTGAAGGGGCGTGTTACATAGACAGAGCGCCTTAAAGTGTAAAGGGCCTTGTGACACAGGCAGAGGGCCTTGAATTGTGAAGGGCATTGTGACATAGGCAGAGCACCTTGAATTGTGAAGGGCCTTGTGACACAGGCAGAGTGCCTTGAATTGTGAAGGGCATTGTGACATAGGCAGAGCACCTTGAATTGTGAAGGGCAGTGTGACAGAGACAGAGAGCCTTGAATTGTGAAGGGCCATGTGACATAGACAGAGAGCCTTGAATTATGAAGGGCCATATGACATAGACAGAGTGCCTTGAATTGTGAAGGGCTGTGTGACATACACAGTGCGCCTTGAATTGTGAAGGGCTGTGTAAAATTAGACAAAGCACCTTGAATTGTGAAGGGCTGTGTGACATAGACAGAGGGTTTTGAATTGTGAAGGGCTCTGTGACATAGACAGAGCGCCTTGAATTGTGACGGCCTTGTGACATAGACAGAGCGCCTTGCATTGTGAAGGGGTATGTGACAAAGGCAGAGCACCTTGAATTGTGAAGGGCTGTGTGACATAGACACAGGGACTTGAATTGTGAAGGGATGTGTGACATAGACAGAAGGCCTTAAATTGTGAAAGGCTGTGTGACTTAGATGAGCTCCTTGAATTGTGAAGGGTTGTTTGACATATACAGAGGGCCTTGAATTGTGAAGGGTGTGCGACATAGACACAGGGCCTTGAATTGTGAAGGGCTCTGTGACATATACAGAGTGCCTTGAATTGTGAAGAAAGCGATACAAAAGCCTTGAATTGTGAAGGGCTGAATTGTGAACGGCTGTGTGACATAGACAGAGTGCCTTGAATTGTGAAGGGCTGTGTGACAAAGACAGAGCACCTTGAATTGGGAAGGCCCGTTTGACATAGACAGATCGCCTTGAATTGTGAAGGGCATGTGACATAGGCAGAGCGCCTTGAATTGTGAAGGGCCGTGTTACATAGGGAGAGGGCCTTAAATAGTAAAGGGCCTTGTGACATAGGGAGAGCACCTTGAATTGTGAAGGGCCTTGTAACATACACAGAGCGCCTTGCATTGTGAAAGGGTATGTGGCATAGACAAAGTTCCTTGAATTGTGAAGGACCATATGACATAGACAGAGGGCCTTGAATTGTGAAGAGCCATGTGACATAGACAGACGGCCTTGAATTGTGAAGGGCTGTGTGACATACACAGTGCACCTTGAATTGTGAAGGGCTGTGTGACATAGACAGAGCGCCTTGAATTGTGACGGCCTTGTGACATAGACAGAGTGCCTTGCATTGTGAAGGGAAATGTGACAAAGGCAGAGCACCTTGAATTGTGAAGGGCTGTGTGACATAGACACAGGGCCTTTAATTGTGAAGGGTTGTGTGACATAGACAGAGGGCATTAAATTGTGAACAGCTGTGTGACATAGAAAAAGGGCCTTGAATTGCGAAAAGCTGTGTGACATAGACAGAGGGCCTTGAATTGTGAAGGACTGTGAGACATAGACAGAGCGCCTTGAATTGTGAACGGCTGTGTGACATAGACAGAGCACCTTGAATTGTGAAGGACTGTGTGACATAGACAGAGCGCCTTGAATTGTGAAGGGCTCTGTGACATAGACAGAGGGCCTTGAATTGTGAACAGCCGTGTGACATAGACAGAGCGCCTTAAATTGTGAAGGGCCGTGTGACATAGACAGAGCTCCTTAAATTGTGAAAGGCTGTGTGACATAGACGAGCTCCTTGAACTGTAAAGGGCTGTGTGACATATACAGAGTGCCTTGAATTGTGAAGGGCTGTGTGACATATACAGAGTGCCTTGAATTGTGAAGGGCATTGTGACATAGGTAGAGCGCCTTGAAGTGTGAAGGGCCGTATTGTATAGACAGAGCACCTTGAATTATGAAGGTCCTTGTAACATAGCCAGTGCGCCTTGAATTGTGAAGTGGTATGTGACATAGAAATAGCGCCTTTTATTGTGAAGGGCCGTGTGACATAGACAGAGTGCCTTGAATTGTAAAGGGCTGTGGACATAGACAGAGCACCTTGAATTGTGAAGGGCTGTGTGACATAGACAGATCGCCTTGAATTGTGACAGTGAGCCTTGAATTGTGATGGGCTGTGTGACATAGACAGAGTACCTTGAATTGTGAAGGGCTGTGTGACATAGACAGAGTACCTTGAATTGTGAAGGGCTGTGTGACATAGACAGAGTACCTTGAATTGTGAAGGGCTGTGTGACATAGACAGAGCGCCTTGAATTGTGAAGGGCTGAATTGTGAAGGGCTATGTGTCAAAGACAGATCGCCTTGATTTGTGAAGGGCTGAATTGTGAACGGCTGTGTGACATAGACAGATTGCCTTGAATTGTGACAGTGCGTCCTGAATTGTGAAAGGCTGTGTGACATAGACAAAGCGCCTTGAATTGTGAAGGGCTGAATTGTGAAGCGCTGCGTGACTTAGACAGAGTGCCTTGAACACGTTTCTCTTGCCACTAGGTAGCCAAAGATAATCGTACAGGTAATTGGGGATAGAAGCTTTCTGATTAAGTCCTAATATTTATCCTACCACAGCAGTGTGCAGCACTTGGAGTCTTTAAACAAGCCAAAGGAGACCTCAAGTCCAGTCTTACAACAATGCAGGTGAGATAGGATCAGTACGGTGAGCATTGTGGTTCTGGGTGAACAGGGAAGTAGTGGTAGTGTTTTCCTGATAACTCTTAAAAGAAATATGCACGTTATGACTGTTTTGTTTATGTGCAGATTGAATGAAAAATTTGAGTCCAGCATCACTTCCGAGTTTCTTGCTTGTGGTACCAGCGGTGTCAGGGGACCCAGTGTGGCTTTAGAGGTACCATTGTTGCTATGCCTCCTGCACCCAGCATGAGATAATTGACAAGTCCATTCATTATCAAACTATAAACACTTATCACAATGTCCTCAGTGAGTGGATGGAAAGGGGTCTTATGGAGTTTGACCGAAGGTACATAAGAGCTTAACCAACGCTTAACCAAGAGCTTGCCCACCCTCAGGGCAGGGCAATAGTTTCATCAAATGGAAGCCTGCTGGAGAAACTTCCTTTTATGTGAAACACTTTCTATTTCCGTTTGTACTGAACCTGAGCTCACACTGTTGGGACAGTGCAGGGCAGATAGAGCAATCAATCAAGCCATTTATAGAGCGCAAGAGCTACTTTGAAGTAGGGCCGGTCTGGCTACCGGGCTTTCCTTACTAAACAAAGCAAAACAAATGTTTTTAAAAGTACCCTTTAAAGCTAGTTGTTTTGCATTGTTCCTTTAGAAGCGCGGGCAGCTCCCCAGCAACGAAATCAGCCCCTCAGGAGTGAACCTGAAACCCACCCAGCCACCCCAGCAAACAAGCATTGGCATAGCCAATGGTCTCGCGTTTGGGACCTTATAAGTATTTAATTATGCAGCACAATATCCTTTGTGCAACATCAACTGTTGCATGGCTAAACACTTATAATGTGTCAAAGGTGAGACCTCTTGGCTATGCCAATGCTTGTTGCTAAATGGAATGCTTCTTGAGTTATTGGCCTGAGAGAGAATTTACTGGAATGACACACATGATATATATATATATCCGCGTATGATATCTATCTTTCAAGTTGTTTGTTAGACACAAATCATAGTTATTTGATATATTTATGTGTTAAAAAAAGTGGGGGGATGTTTTATTCTGGCCATCCACTTTGCTCTCCGTTTCTGCATGGCCACTGCATAGAATGTTGGCTGCGTGAGGGAATGAGAATGTTGGGAGCAAGAGGTGAGCATGTGCATGGATGGGTGAGCATTTGACAGTTGGCGGAGGGAGCAGCGGCGGCTCTGTACATGAATCTTAAAATGAAATCTTGTGGACTCTCAAGCACCGCTTCTTGCTATTTGTGTACTGGCGACATCTGTACACCAGCCCTTCTGCCTTGGTCTATAGTGGCTGTTCAAGGCCTCTTTCTTTATGGCCCTCTCCTGTGGCTTGGGCCCATAGCTCCGGGAATTGACTGTCAGAAGACAACGGGCTTTTACCCTATCTCTGGCCCTCAGTGTTTGGTCTGTTGCCGCTACCACCAGGGCAGGTGTAACGCGGCACTGCTAACCCCTCCCTGCTGAGACCTGGTTCTCGTTTCCTAGGATAGTACTACCTCGTGTTCCCTTTCCCAATGCTTGCCCTCTTGATGTTCTCCCTTTACATCCTGCCAGGACTACTGATCAAAGCCCACTGTGAACTGTCCACTCCAGGTCGTTGTGCTTCTGCCCTAAAGATACAGTGCCTCTCCTTGTACGGGAGCCACAAAGTAAGTACGTCCCGGATTAAGTTCTCTTGAGTTTGTTTCCCCAATTAATCTGTACCTGAGGGATGTCCTCACCTTGCGGTGCCTCGCCTTGAGGATGGGTGCACCCAGGGAAGGTCTCCAATCGAGTACCCCTCCTACCCATAAGTCCCCGCCCTGTGTCTCTGCCCCCAGGACCCCTGGCTCACCCCTGAATGCTCTCACCTTGCGGTGTCGCTCCTTGTGCGGAAGGCACACCCAGGGCATGTCCCTGATGAATTCTTTCCACTGCTCGTGGTCCTGGTCCGAGGATACGAAGACAATTTCCAGGCAACCGGTGCCGCGGCTGCGGTGGTAGCACTTGTAGAAGTCAACCAGGCAGGCGCTGAACTGGCGGCAGGGCCTGCTCAGGCTGCAGCCAAAGAAGAGCCCGAGCAGAGCGCAGGGGGCCGAGGCAAGGGAACACACGTCCACCTCCGTTGGCGCCTCGCCTCCGTCCGCTGGAGCTATAGCAGGGTCATCTCCTGGATGGAATGCAGCGGTACTGGCGCGTGTGACTGTCTCTATTGGCCAAGTGCCGATGTGCGAGGTCACGGCAAAGCTAGAATGTTGCGGTTGGCATCGCAAGTCTAAGGCATGCGGCTCAACCAAAAAGAAACCTTTCTCTTGATTTGGACACATATATAAGGCTGGCGGGGAAGAGTACACATTGTGTAGATATTTTTCCTTTAAGGAAGATGTCTCTTGGGGCAGTGCAATTTCAACTTGCTGATTTATCAACCACTTCAGCACGGACTCACAATAAACAGCTTTGGGTGAATTAACACATCCCACGACAGGCAGGGAGAATAGAGCAGCTGAGATTCCATTAAAAGCTCGCGCGCCTCGCAGCAGGGGGAGGGGAAGAGTAGGGGGCCTGCACGATTCACTCGCGGGTGGGAGCGGCTCCCGCGAGGAGATCGCCAAATGTGCACGCGTTGCAATAGAAAGCAATGCGCACGTTTTTGGGGAGAAAAGCTCATCGAGGGCATGAGGTCCTCTCCTATGCAGCACATGCGCGCTGCGTAGGCGTGACCTAAAACGCCCGGTAGCCAGTCCGGCCCTGCTTCGAATATTGTCCTGGTGAACAGTTCATTGAGCTCATACAGAAGAAAGAACACAGCCTCTCTTTCAAGATCAATATCAATGGAAGTGAGATAGATTTCTTGGACAATCATATAGAAGTGACTAAGGGACACTTACAAACCTGTCTCTTCTGTAAGGTGATGGCCATCCGTCCAGCCACCTGAGCTTCTTTGCGCCCAACGTTTTCAGGCAGCTAGTGAGGAGAATCATTAATTCACAACACACATGAAAGAGGCTTACATGACTCAAAAATAAGATTCATAACTACAAACAACAGAAATTACAGTCAGATAAGTCAAGTGATGGATAAACATTAGAACCTATTATCTAGTTACAGAATCATTGGAAAGGAAATCACACCCCTCGGCCAGCATAACGTATAGAAAGGTAATTAGTGACATTATATTCCATAGTGATATGGCACAACCCAGAGATAGGACTTGTCTAACTTCACAACATGGCTTTTTAAAATGTGATCCAAAGTCTGCAAGCATTGTAGCAATGTGATATCATACACTACAAGGTTTGGGCAACAATGTACCACCTGTATGAATATGACATAACATTTCTGAATATACATCCTTACATATGCATGACCATTTTTTCTTCTAAAAAGTGACTGCTGGAACATAGAATGGCAATTATGAATATTGAATGTACACCAGTCCTAACATGTGGCAAAGCACTTTCATAATAAAAACAAGCATTGGCATAGCCAATAGGACTCGCTTTTGGGACCTTACAAGTATTTAGTTAAGCAGCACAATATCCTTGGTGCAACAACATCAACTGTTGCATTGCTAAACACTTATAAGGTCCCAAAGGCGAGACCTATTGGCTATGCCAATGCTTGTTTTGTTTCACGTGGTCTGTTAGGGTTTTTAGATCTATTGTGACATCATTCACTGAATTGCTCATTTAAGGGAATCTGGTGAAAGAGCTGACCATGGCAGCATTGTGGGTGCTGTTACAAGCACAGGAAGGGGGATTATCTTCTCTCTTGGCTTTGATTACATTACTCTGGTGTTAATGCCTCAGGACAAGGGTCAGTGGCGCTCAAGACAGTATATGATAAGGGGCTATTTAATGCAAAACACAGAGCGTGCAAAGACACCAGGTGACTCAGCGAGGAAGCAGGTAAGATTTTTCGGGCACAGACCTGTGTAAAGCGCTTGGGAGCCCGATTCGGCCATTTAGGTACTTCTATAAAATATTGAAATAAATAAATAGGGAATGCTGAGAAACGGAAAAATCCCACTGTATCAGGCAGCAAAAGAGGCAAGGCAATCTGTGCACCCTGCTGTTCCCAGTAGCCTCAAATAGGCCATCAGGGGACCATGAGTCTCAAACACCAGGCAGGCATCAGAAAAGGAACATTCTAAAACGCCAATCGTTTGGGAATATTAGAGAGTCTGGACTGGGTAAAGAGAAGTTTTTTTTTCTACACACAATCTCTCAAGGTACCAGCTGATGCTCCGAGTATGCAACATTCGATTCTTAGCTAACCTCGTAGACAGAGTACCTTGAATTGTGAAGGTCTGTGACATAGACAGAGCCTGCCAAAGTTAGACTTCTCTCAAACATGTCCAATAATCACAGACAGATTTTTGTCCTGTTGGGGGTTCTTGGTGTGAGGATGATGGAAAAGGCCCCTATTTTTCAACCAGTAATGTTTCGCATTTGATCTTCCTAGGAGTGAGGGGTTGGGCAAGGTGTTAATACTTCCGCAGGAATAAGAGTGGTAGCTGTAACCGGCCCAGCACAGTCTTGTGGGACAGGTAAAGGTGAAAGAAAGTAAACAATATTTGTAGAATGTCTGCGTGAGTAAATGTTCCAAGTTAACAACGGGGTGTTTCCATGGTACTTGTATTTTAATGGCTTGCCTGCCTCTTAAGTAATTAGGAAGCCAGCAGGCCTGCGATGAATGACGGCAGCTGATGTTCGTGCCAAAATTGCATAATGTTTGTGTAACAATACCCTGAAGTATATAAACAGGAAAAAAAGTTTCCTTCTTTTCCGTAACACGGTTTTTGTTGTGTTTTGTGTACACTATCTTAGAAACAAGTTTGACGAGGAGAGGAGGAGAGGAGGAGGCAGCAGAGGGAAGGGTGAGAGGAGGGGGCCTGCGTATGTTTTCCTTGCAGGGGACCTGCAGGGGCACCATCTTTTTGCAAGTTAATAACAAACAGATGGTTTCAAAGCTCTCTCCCGCAAGGGAATCGCCAAACGTGCAGGCGTTGCCATTGAAAGCAATGCAACGCGTGCAAGTTTTTGGCCGAAAAAGTGAATAGATTCCTAAAGGTCTCCTCCTAGGCAGCGCATGCGCGCTACGTAGGCGAGACCTAATGAACAAAATCCAGATGTATTATTTAACTTTAGAATCAATAGGATTGCAGCACGCAGCAGAAGAGGTGACAGAGCAAATTTACAGAAGACTGAGTCATGCTACAGCCTACTGCTGGGAACCATGGAACCTTTTGGACTCAATAATGATGAGGAACTAACATCTCACTTGGAGGACTAAATTAAGCACTGTGCGTGTTATCCATTATGTCCTCTCCACCTCCCTTTAACTCTCTAGATATCTACTCACAGTCTCTCTTTATCTAAGACTAATCATAAGAACAGATCATGATTTAGGAGATAAATGGCTACTGCAAGACATATCATTGAATAATGTCTGGGATGAAGATTATTGGCACACAGGGGTGTTTCATACTGTCAATCAGACAAGCATCTCCATCAGGTATCAAAATATGCTCACACAGATAACCAGTAAGTAGATACCAGGGGATTTCCCTGCTGACATTTTTCACAATATAATTGACACCTAGATTAATCTAGAAAGATGCATTTCTTGCTACCTGCCAGCATAACTGACTTACATTAATTGGGAGGGTTATGGCAGCCCACTGGACGGTTGTACCCTATATTATATAGAAAGGGATTGATTGTTGTGGGGACATTTAATATTACCACATAATATTTTGGATTAACACACAAGGCTTGCATGGCATACAACCCAGCAGGCACACCCCTCCAACAGATAACTGGGACAGAAAGCACCCCTTTTGAGCACATGCCACACAGCTTGCACTATTGGTTGAAGTACACAAAAGGTGATGGATGGAACACTTGCATTAATCTCAGCCACTGGTAATTACTCAGGGCCGCATTCCAGTCTATCATTATTTTGCACACTATGCCACCTCAGTTTGGACACAGCCATGGGCAAATCAGTTTTGACCCATGCTCCAGTGGGAACAGTCTAGCCCATATTGCCAGGCTAGGACCTCCCTGAACCAAAATACAGGAAACCTAGGGCCGGTATTTCCCTAGCAAGGCTGTTAGGCACACTACTTAATGTAGTGTGTGAACATGCTCGCTTTTTCTGAAAGTAATGCCGGAAGAGTATATTGAGAATTCAAGGATTGTGTTCTTCCATCATGGATACTTTAGTCTAAAGCAACATCACAGGAAGGAACAAACAAACTTTATCTGACCTCCAACAGATTTTCCATTGTTCAAAATGTAAGGCCTGCAAGCACAGCAGCAATGTTAAGCAATGCACGATCCCATATTACACAGGAATAGAGAAATAACACAATTCCTCATTTGTAGTTCTAATTTCGTGATATATGTCCTGGTATGTCAGTGCAATATGAGGTAAGTGGGCAGTACCATTCATCAAGCCAAAGTAAGAATTTTAGAACACATGATTGTGATTGACAATAACAATGTACTTATCCGGTTGCCTGACGCTTCAGACTGTTTTATTTTGGTAACTGCAATCTCAGGTAGTATTCTGTTGAGCAATTGGAGTAGTATTCTATTGAGAAGTGGCAAAAACAGCACTGACCCTTAGAAGAAAGGATTCAAGATCCACCGTAGACTTAGAAGTCAAGTCATCTAACAGTCTGAATTGAGAGAAAGAGATGAAAATAATTTGGGCAAATAATAGTTAATACACATGTATAGTTACACAGTGAACTGTTTCTGTTCTGCTATATGTTTGGTATCCTAAGACTTTAACAAGATTTTTGGAGGTTTTTGTTTCCTTTTTTGGGTCTCGGCTAGACAGCCCTGGCACTCTCTTGAAGAGACATGTTGTTTACAATCTTTGGGCTTCAGCCCACCCAGAGGTTTACCATTTGCTTGCTCAAGCATCGCTCTCATATCCTTTGTCCCTGTTTGTCCATGGAATGCATGAGTTATGCCTCTTCTTGCGTTCATCCCTCCCCAGAGCATGAATCAAGCACTTGTCTCCTTCCACTGCTCCCGTTGTAGGCGCTACTTTTTTCTTTGCGTTTGAGCACTCGACGTGAGTGCTCGTGTTTTCATTCACTCCGTCGTGCATCAAATGACTCCCAAAATTAAACACTTTCAGTGCGTGATTGCTTGCTTGACAAACAAAATAGTACTATATCAATATTCATTCAAATTAACACTGAGAATAAATTAATAAAAGCAAAAAGAAGCATTTGAACCTTGTAAGCTTTATACTGTACTGTAAAAAGAAGATAAGATCTCTTGTGCTATTTGTCTTTTTTTAGTGAAAACAGTCAATATCCTGCTGCTATGACCAACATGTATTCACCCAGTTAAATGTCATTCACATGTGGTGTGGAGTGGTGTGGCTCACTGGTTAGAGGCGGCAGACCCGAGAGCAGAGGACGGCCCGGGACCAGGGTTCAATTCCCAACGCGGCAGGGTTGTGGACCAGGGTCAGCGGACTCGATAATTCTCACCTCGGTGCCTACTCTAACCAGGATCACACTCGGCAACTCTGGGCATTAGCTTGCCTCATCTCCACAACGGCCCCCCACATACGCCGGGGATGCCTGGTTTCACCTTGGAGATACCCAGTAGGGACCATCTCACAGGAAAAGCCAGGACGGGTTCCCCAGCGGTCTATTCACGCCAGGATACTCCGGTAGTAATTGAGCGCAGTATAAAACAGCATATAACATAACATTAATGCACTTTCATTTACAAGTAGTTTATTTAAAAAGTGACACCTAAAGAAACCAGTTGTGTTCAAGAAACAATACTCCATGGGGTGTGTATATGTACTGTTTACTCGCTTTGCTTCTCTAAGTCAGAACCGTCTTTCCAGCCACTGAAAATCACAGCACCTAGCCCAACTTCTACACAAGGGGGCATATTCTCAAGGAGCTATCGCAGAGTTATCGGCACTTTATTGTAGCCAAAGTTGTGATAAAAAATACCGCCCGATTCACAAGCTGGTGCTAACAGCCGATATCACCAGATTTCCGGCAATAGCATCCCCAAAAAACATCGCCACAGACTACACTGGCATATATCGCTAATGAGATGCAGAGTAGGTGTTCCCGGGCAAAAAGCACGACAACACCACTCCGCAACATTCACAATGACCAGTCACATTGGCGATAGGAACACAAAACATGTGATAAGGCGGGTTAGCAGCAGGCAATTAACACCTGCTCTGACCTGGTGCAAATCCAGATAACAACCAGCAGCACAAAGGGAGCCCAGCCCAGAACCACACCTGAAGAACAACAGATGCCATGGAGCTACTCATCATGCAGCTCAGAGCCCCAAGAGGGCCACAACACCTACCTCCACCACCCCCAGGATCGCCACCTCTACCAGGACCCCCACCGCCCTCCCCCATACCACCACAGAGGAGACAAAGACAGCTGACCTTCAGGAAATGCACCAGCCTCACAGACTTAACACCAGAGCATGTCATTGCCCACTACAGGCTCAAAAGGACAACCATCCTCCGCATCCTGAACTTCATTGCCCACAGGCTGACAGCACCAACACAGCAGACAACCAACATCCCTCCGCAGACAACGCTGCACCTGTTGGCCTCTAGGACATTCCAACCAACAACCATCAGAGTTGGAGGAGTCTCACAGCCAGCCCTATCCAAGTTCCTCAAACCTGTCCTAGATGCCATCATCAGCTTGGTACCCCAGTACCTATACTTCCCCCACACCACAGAGGAACAGCTGGAGACCAAGCAAAGATTCTACGTCATAGCTGGATTCCCCCACGCGTTGGGGGCAATTGACTGCACACATGTCCAACTTGCCCCCCCTGCCGACACTGAACACAATTACCGCAACAGAAAGCACTACGCACTCCATCAATGTGCAGGCCATAGTGGACCACCGGTGTGTCTTCACCAATGTCATCCCCAACTACCCAGGCAGTGTGCAAGACTCATACATTTGTCAACAGTTCATCATCAACCGTCGCTTCCAGGATGGCACCTACGGAAACACAGTGCTCGTTGGTAAGTACCAAAAGTGCTCACCACACACCTCAACTCCACAATCATGCAACTCACATCCCGGGCAATGCACAGATCACAAACCCACATACAAGATGCCAAACAACATGCCCACCCACCAGACACAATAGCACAACTTACCATGGCAACCTGGACTAGCCATGTACATGAGCCACCAACGGCATGGCACATCAGCTACACACCTGCAGAATGTGTAGGTAGGTAGGAACCAGGCATGTGCGAAGGAGGCTAGTGACCCTTGAATGTGAATGCACACATTGCCAAGTGTGGCGTGGATGTGCTGGACAGCTTGTAGTATGCAGACCACAGACATATCCATGTCGACATACACTGCTGGTGGTGTTAGTGTTGTGGACAGTGGACGCAACCATGTCACCACAGCTAGTGGGGAAGATCACGGAAATGTAGCTTGTTACGTCACCCCTGTACCCATGCGCGGAGTGGGCTTGCCCGGTGTACGCAAGGCTAGCGTAGGAGTGTGAAAAAAAAGCACGTAGACCTGGGCGTGGTCTCTTCCGGAATGACCAAAGTGGCTGCCAGGACGGGGGCGCATCTCACTCTCCATGATGCTACCGTCGTGTGCGGCGGTGCCTGCGATCATGTGTGACTCCCGCAGCCCGGGCCACTGCACCCTGAACCAGTCTTGTCTGCCCCTGCACAACCAGGCCTCACTGCTCACCTGCCGACACCGGTGTTGCTCCAAAAGTGCCCACCACGTGCCTGTGCTAGCTCCACGCCTGAGGCCTGCGACCATGGCAGCCTCCTTAGACCTTCAAGGCCTGCAGTACTTCTTTCGCTTTGACGCACTCCACCGGCATACACAGCGGACAAGTTGGATCCACATTTGGAACTGATTCTTGATTACTCAATAGCAGAGTACATATTTAAGGCCGAGCCTAAATCCCTATACTCTCTTCGATGTGATGCCACCAACTCTGTGCATAGCATTTTGACCACACGTGTTTGTGGTCCCTTGCGGACTGCTGCCTTAGGCCTACACATCTGTCCAGCAGTAGGACAAATCCTATCCAGTCCTTCCCAGCCAGGACACAGCATCGTCACTGACTGCCCACCCGCCCTGCTCTGGTGCCTCCACCTCCGTCAACAAGGAAACCTCTCCACATGCCATTCCAACGCCGTGTGTTAGAGACCCAGGAGTAGCTGGCAGCACAGGGGCTGCCCCACGCTGACCGTTGCCTCCGGCACACACTGCGGTCGAGTAAGACACACATTTAGAACTGACTCTTGATTTGTCAATTGCAGAGTTGATATCAGGTTACAGGCCTCATGGCAGACTGCATCCCCTTCGAGCTCTGGTGCCACTGACTCAGTGCCACGGGAGTCATGGGCACTCTCCCGTTGGACTATGTTGGCGTCTAAATCCATGGAGTGGGGGTTGTCTTCATCATGTAGCTGATACTGACATGGTGGGACGAGGGGACTGTAGCATTCATCTTCTCCATTGTGCCTGTTTCTGCTTGCTTTTGGCCTCTGCAGCATGGCCTGGATGGACACCTTCCACTGTCCCCATAACACTCTGCGACATTCTCCTGGGACATCAACGAGGACCCGCTCAGCACTCGTGGCCCTGTCTCAGTGCACCACAAGTCACCGTCCCTTGCGGGTGTGCCTGTGCCTGCCATCGTGCATCCAGGGCCACAAACTCTGTGCAGCTCAAGTCATGGACCCTTGCTGTTTGTACTTTGATTGTCAGATCAGTGTTGTAGTTGTTGCCAGCACCAACCAATCCCTGAAGGGTTGCATACACCACCCAGCACCCATCCAGCACAAGCTTTACTGGACGTGTGACCCTGGCAATAAAAGGTGCCGGGCGCACGTGCCTGGACCACAAATTGTCTCATTGTGTTTGTGTGGTCATTATGTATGCATGAGGGCCCCGGGCCATACCACATCACAATGTGATGTGTACAGCGTGCTCAACCTTGTCACCTCAGGCAGTGGTGTAGACCTTGGACATCTGGCTGTGTCGGATCCCCCTGTGAGCGTAAGTGAGTTGACCGGTGTACAGCGTGGGGTAGGGTTTTTTGACACGTGGCTCTGGGCTTGGTTGAGGTTAGGACATGAGAAAGATGCAACTGATGCGTGTGTCTATGGTGTGGTGTCTGCTCATTGTGCAATGGTGCTATGTAGCATGGCCAGGGCGTGTGGCCTCGGACGAGGGGTACATGAGGGTGAGCAAGCCCGCACGGGGGCCGAGATCATACATGCCAACTGTTGTATGGGTCGCTATTTCCACAGCATGAGCCAGAGGTCTACCCTCAAGAGCAGGGCGAGTTTGGCCAGGCATGTACCCTACATCTGTGTCTGCCCTGTCCTTACCATATGCCTACACACACATGGCCACACACCTTCAGCACACAGCATCACAGTGTCTTTGTCAGGCTTGTGGACATGCACAGACGGGCATGTCAATGGTGTGTTGTAGGGGTGCAGGTGATGCACCCATGCTGCGACCACTGGTGAATAGGCTCGGGGAGGGAGGAGCAGCAGTGAGGCTACGTAATACACATTGATGCCGCTCATTTGCAACAAGCAGTACATGTCATACAGGAATCAAATAGTCACATATATCACACACCAATGACACAGTGAGCCTGTCAACACATCAAGCAGAACCAACTCTTGACTCATGTCTCTCTGCACGGTCTCTGGTGACCAAGGATATGCACTCTGCGCTCGGATGATGACACCTCTCCGTGCCCGAACTCACAGTCCCAGAGGCAGTACAATGCGTCCCACAAACACACCAGGGGCATCGTGGAATGCACATTTGGCATGTTGAAGACACGTTTCAGGTGCCTTGACTTCTCAGGTGGACGGCTCCTGTACAGCCCAGACATTGTGTGCAAGATGACCATTGCATGTTGTGTATTATACAAAACATGTGTACGTAGCAAGGCACCATGGATACCAGTTCCAGAGGCACCGGATGATGAGGATGGGGAAGAGGCAGGTGGGCCACGCCCCACTGCAGCCGCACCAGGAATAGCCCACGGGGATGACATAATTACACATTTTTTCTGATGATCACGTCACATTGTAACTGTCCTTGGCAATCATGGGACAGTACAGAATGACCACAGGCACAGCATTTGCAAATAAATGCATTATTAATTACATTCACTAAGTGCATGTCACTCATCTGTACAGGCACATCACTCAGACAGGTGTGAGTGCGACATGTGTTGATGACCATTTTATGATGTGTTCATGGATAATAATAATAATCCACATTTGTAAAGCGCACAACCACCCGTAAGGGTCTCTAGGCGCTGGGGTCGTCGGGAAGATTAAGCAAGCTATTGCTCAGAGTCACATGGTGCTGGGCTAATCTGCCGCCGGTGCCGGGGATCAAACCGTGATCCCCAGATTACGGAGTCAGTCACCCTAGCCGCAGCGCCACACCTCTGGTGGGTGTGTCACCTCTGTGCAGAGAGGCTGTTTGGGGTGTCACGTATTTTAACTGCCAGCCCTGTATTTCACAGTTGGTAGGGTATCCCACACTTCGGCGTTTCACATGTGTCCAAGGGTCATTCCATTTTGGCTGCCATTTGTGGCCTACAGGTGACAACAGGGCTCCTTGTGGGGTCAGTTATGTACCACCATATGCGGGGATGACCCCTGTGACTCAAATCCCGCAACATGTGCAACATGTATGTAAGCGGGAGTCACTGCCCCTACAGTCGTCCACGCTGTCATGATTGATTGCACATGGTCATGACATGTCTGTGTGCAGGAGGGGTTCCTTGTCCCTCTGCAATGCGACGGGTAGAGGCAGTTTCACTGCGTGTTCTATGCATGTATTTTTGGTGCAGTTTACATGCAGACTGCATTACAATGTCATTGTGACTGTGAGGAGATGCCTATGTAACATTGGCATATACTCCAGACAGGTGCACATCAGTGGGAAAAAATGCTATTTTCATTTAAGAAGGCAAGGAGTCTAAAAGACATATTGGTAAACAGCCGTCCCCGGAAAATGGAACAGCACAAGACGCCTACAGTGTTCAACGACTGGGGCCTACCCAACATCATGGGCCACTATCCCTGCGGAAATTGCAGTGTTTGTTATCAAAAACAAAAACACTGAACCTGGAGCCTGGTAGTCTGTGGACATTATGCACACACACCAACTGCAATAGTACGAATGTTGTATAGCTTGTTGATGTCATTAGTGATGTCACTGACCATGTCATGAGTGATGTAATATGTGACGTCATCAGCAGGGCATTGCGGGGGCACATGTTATAGTTAGCACAACTATAACGGCCGAATTTCTCTGGTTTTGTACGAGTGAAATGTCCAACTAACTATAACCTCCCTGAAACCTGTGGTAATTTCAGTGAAATTCTGAGGTTTTTTAAATGATAATTCCTAAATAATACACCCCTGAAACCTATGGTGTTAATATACACACACTATCCCTAAATAAAGTTCTAGCGATTATATTTCCATTCCATTCACAGCTCATTTGAGATGTCATGAGTGATGTTATGAGTAATGTAACTGACCATGTCATGAATGATGTAATGTCTGAGGTCATTAGCAGTACATTGCATTAAGTTACAGTTAGCTCAGGTATTTCATTGGTTGTGTATGAGTGAAATCTGAGTCTAACTATAATGTCCCAGTAATCTTTGTTTTTTTCAGCACATTTCTATTTTTTTTTAAACATTTTTTTACCGGTATGTAAGATTCAGATCACAATGGGTGGTGGGGGGTTGAAAGCAGGGAGTGGCCTGGCATTTTGCTGTCCCCACCCAAGCTTGCAGCTCCTGCCTCCCCTCCTCCTAGCCATCCATTGTCCAAGTCCATGTCCCTGCTCCCTTATTACAGCCCTGTGTGGCCGTTGTTCTGTCACTGGCCTTTCCGCCTTCTCTGTACAGTTAGTTTGCTGCCCCATCCACCTCCTCCCTATCCTCTGTTGTCTGAATCCATGCACTAGCCTCCTCCCTCCGGCCATGCATGGTCTGATGCGCTGCCACTCCCCTCCATTTAGTATGATGTCCCAGTCCACTCCTCCTGCCCTCCATTGCTCACTTCTATGACCCGTCATTGACCTCCTGCTTAGCCTCTGTGCTTAGGATGCACCTACCCTCCTTCCCCATGCCCTCCGATGTCTGTGTGCATGCCCCTGCTCCATCCTTTTTGCCCACCATGTTCCATGGACCTGCCCCTCCTATCTACTCTGAGTGTTCTGTTGAGCTGTCACCCCCTCCCACCTGCCTAGCATTGTCAGATGACTGTAACCTGTCCCTGCCTCCTCCACCCTGCCTGTCCACGTGCCATTTTTTTTAAACAAAATTTTATTGATTTTACATCATGGTAAACACTGAGTATTCGTTAGGGTCAACATCTACATATATAGCCCCCCAAGTGTTCAGGAACACAAGTTAGTTGTGCGCCATAAATGATATATTTACAACAAGGGGTGGTGATGGACAAAGTCTCTGAATTAAGCAGAGTACTCTCACCCAGTCAAGAGATCAGGGCTAGATCCAACACCGTTTTTTAGCTCATTGCACCATCCCAGTTTCAGAACCTGGCTGTATGCAAATTAGTCTGTCCCTGGCCCAGTGCATCATGGGAACAGGGCAGACCAGACTACAAAAGCCAATTCTTACACTGGGAAGGAAACAAGCTTCCGGGGAGCGGTTTCTAGCATTTTCCAGTAAAGAATTGGCTTGGTAGTTTGGTCTGCCCTGTTCCCATGATGCACTGGGCCAGGGACAGACTAATTTGCATATAGCCAGGTTCTGAGCTGGGATGGTGCAGTGAGCTAAAAAACGGTGATGCATCAAGCCCTGATCTTTTGACTGGGTATGAGTGTTCTGTTTAGTTCAGATGCTCTGTCCATCAACACCCCCCCTTTTATGAATCATAAATGATATATGACAATAATTCACTTCTCCAAGGGGAAAGAAAGGAGATGTACCCATTGCTCACAACTTATGATAAAACCCAAACCCTATGCGTTACAATAATCAACACTATCTAATATTTAACCCCAAAACCAGTTAACTGCCCTCCCCCTCCCCCATCACCGGTGTGTTCAAAGAGCTTACAGCATCTACATCGGGTATCTCGGGATAGCCGAGTACCAGAACTTCCTGTAGTGGATATTTTACTATTTGTCTCGGTTGGGACCACCCTTTATTGTATCCTCAGCTTATTGCCGGTCAGACAAGGATTGCACCAGCCCCTCCCACGCTCTCGCTGAATCCAGAGCTTTCTCATTATTCAAGCGTCTCGCCTGTTGAAACCGAATGACACTTTCACTGCCAGCCCATTTAATCAGTTCTGCTTTCCATCTCCTGCTGCTAGGACCCTCCTTTGATTTCCAGTGTGTGGTAATTTCAGGCTTTGCTAGCAACCGCCCCATATCTATGAATTTACTTGTTACCTTTGTCTTGGAGGTATGTGGGAACCAATGAAATATTTACGTGGCTATGTCAAAAACTATCTGGGGATCTGTAATTGAATTTAATAAGTCTCCTATTTCAGACCAATAATTCCCCAGTTTCGGGCAAATCCCATAACATATGTTCGAGCTCCACTGCTTCCTTTGTGCATCTGGGGTATGCAGCACTGTCAACCTTGAAGTATTTTTTAATCTTACCAGCCGTAAGATACACTCTGTTCAATATAAATAAGTGCACCAGCTGGAATCGTGCATTTCTAGTGCTTTTCCAGGCCCTGTGCATAATATGTCCTCAGGCAGTCTCTGGGATGGGCTTCCCAATACCTATCTCCCTTTTCAATCGTAATGTGTCTAGTGGAGCCAATCCCTCATTCAGCATTCGAAGATATAGGCATGTAACTGCCTTAAACGTACCTGCTGCCATCACGACATATTGACATCCCATAGTTGTTTTGAGCTCTGCTAATCCCTCCTTCCAATGTTTCTGAAGTGCATGCACCAGGGCAGCATGTACAAGGAATCCCCCTCTAGGGAGGTCATATCGTTCCTCTAAGGCCTAGTATGTCAACAGTTCACCGCCCTCGTACATCCCTTGGGGATTCGTACAAATCCCCCAGCACCTGCACCCCAGATTGTTCCCACTCAAGCAAGGACGTCCAGTCTCCACCATGGGGCAATGCTGTAACCATCCCCAACGGCATTTCTAGGGTGTCACTCCCACTCTACGCTGGCTCTGATTCCAACATAATCTTAATGTTTTCTCTTCCAGTGATAGATGTCTACGGTCAAGCCTTTGTTGTAATATTATAAAAGATATGATGTGTCTCGGTATTCCTTTACCTCTCATGTCCTCCAGGCCCCTAAATTCTATTGCAACTGCCTGCGTAAGGACCTGTAGTTGGGCTGGTATATAATAAAGCTCCAGGTCAGGAACCGCTAGTCCTCCCTCTGCTTTTGGTCTCATCATCGTTTTTAGCACCACTCTTCGTCTTCCAGACCCCCATAGGAATCCTACTATCATAGTATTAAGCAACCTAAACATGGAGTTGGGTATCCATATGGGTAACGTCAAAAAAATATATAGTAGCCGTGGCAGTGCCACCATCTTTAGTAATGTATGTATGTGTCTTGTAAAGCGCACTGCTGCCCTGAGGCATCGTGGCGCTGTAGACAGCTGGGGAACCCGTCCTGGCTTTCCCTGTGAGATGGTCCCTACTGGGTATCTCCAAGGTGAAACCAGGCATCCCCGGCGAATGTGGGGGGCCGTTGTAGAGATGAGGCAAGCTAATGCCCAGAGTTGCCGAGTGTGATCCCTGGTTAGAGTAGGCACCGAGGCGAGAATTATCGAGTCCGCTGACCCTGGTCCATGACCCTGCCGCGTCGAGAATTGAACCCTGGTCCCGGGCCGTTCTCTGCTTCGGGGTCTGCCGCCTCTAACCAGTGAGCCACACCACTCCACAAGTAAGGCAGCCCTTCCCGTTACTGACAAAGGAAGCGTACTCCAGAATACTATGCTACCCCTTAGTGCTCGTATACACCTACCAATATTCCCTTCCAGATTAGCACTGGCTTCATGGTAAATATGTGTACCAAGGTGTACTAGGCAGGTAGGTTACCAGCGTATATTCGGCATTATGGTAGGTACTGCTCTTCCGGGTGTCGTGGGAAACAAGCACGTCTTGGTCCAATTCACTCTCAACCCTGATATGTCACCGAACTCCGAGAGCAGTTCTGCCGCTCCTTCCAGTGCTCCCTCTGCATCCACCAGGAACACCAGAAAATCATCTGCAGAGCGAGATATTGCTGTTCGCCTCTGAAAGTCAAACCCTCATATCTTTGCCCCAGCCTAGCATATGCTGCCAGAGGTTCAATGGCTAATGCGAATAATAACGGGGAGAGTGGGCAGCCCTATCTCGTCCGACGGGATACTTGATACCGGGGAGAGATTACCGCTCCAACCTTCACTCTTGCCACTGCCAAGGAATACAACACTTTCGTCCATCCTATGAATGCCTCTCCCAACCCAAAACAGCCCATTGCCTTATACAGGTAGGGCCATTCTAAGCTATCAAAAGCCTTCTCTATGTCCACGGAAAGTACCTTGGCCATAGGGGAGTCAAGGTGGTCCTTGCCCAATACTCGTAGCAATCTCCGTATATTTGTGGCTGTATTTCGAGTTTGGATAAACCCAGCCTGGTCCCCGTGAACCAATCTGGTCATATACTGACTGAAGCAGGCGCGACGCCAAGATCCGACTTAAAATCTTATAGTCAGTTGACATCATTGACAATGGGCAATAAGCCGCCGCGTCTGTGCTCTCTCTCCCTGGCTTTAATAATGGAATAATGAGTGCCTCTCGCATGGTCATCAGGAGATGGCCAAGGTCACGCGCTTCTCAATAGACCTCCAGTAGCCTCGGGGCCAACAAATCTATGTAATGCGAGTAAAATTCTATTGGTAATCCATTCACTCCCGGTGTTTTATTATGAGCCACGTGTTTAACCGCGCCTCTAATTTCTTCAATTGTAATATCCTGCTCCAATTGCTTCTCTTGCTCCTCCTCTAACTGTGGGAGGGGTATGTTCTCTAAGAAGGATTCGATGTCTTCATCCCCCGTAACCAGTGTACCCTCATATAAGTCTTCATAATACTCTAAGAACCGTGAGTTAATCTCTCTCTGAGTATATATTGGACGCCCGACCCGTGCCGTCAGTGCCAAGATCGAGGAGCTCCGTGGGGAGGAATTGGCCAACCAGGTCAGCAAGGTCCCCGCTATGTCTCCCTCCGCGTGAGCCTTTACAACATATTTCTTATAATCAAAGCACCTGAGTCTTTCTAATTCTGTAGCTACTGCTTCCTTGGCTTCCACTACCTCTTTTTGTTGCTCCGGGTGCTCGGGTCTAGCTCGTTCAGCTGTTCTCAACCTGTGCTCTGCTCTTTCCACATCCTGTAGCAATACTTTCCTCACTCCTACATACTTATTAATAAACAACCCTCTCACTACCACCTTGAAGGCGTCCCATTCCATTGCTCTAGTTGAAGCTGTTCCTGCATTTTCATGAAAATAATTCACTATCCCTTCTCCAACTTCTTTTTTAAAGACCGGGTCAGCTAACGTTTCGGGACGTAATCTCCAAGTAGGGATTTCCGACTTTTCTAGTGTCCAATGCATAGTAATCAACAACGGGTTGTGGTCGGAAAGTGTTCTTGTGAGATACTCAGAGTAAATTATGGAGGACATTATGGATGCTGAACACAATATTGCAACTAGTCGAACATGGAGTTCATGTAATGCCGAGAAGTAGGAATAATCCCGATCTCGTGGGTGGTGGATTCTCCACGCATCTCCAAAATTCCATCTGGTTTGACAATCATGTCTATATTTGGATAACCTATGGACTGGGGAGTCTGGTAAGGGGGGATGTGACCTATTTTGAAAGACATCTGTTATCGAGTTAAAATCTCCTCCCACCAGTATTGGGCCCGTAAAATAACGTGTTAATGTGCCAGACATGCAGTCCAGGAATCGCGCCTGATCTACATTTGGAGCATAGATACTACACAGTGCTTTGTCCCTCCCTTATAAACGTCCCTCAACTGCTACAAATCTCCCTTCCGAGTTTATGGTTTGCTTAGTTACCTGAAAGGGGACCCCAGCTCTAATCTAAATCATTGCCCCCCCTTGCAAATGCTGAGTAGGATGTACTAAAAACCTGCCCCTCCATCTTCGCTGCAAGGCTTGACCCTCTGATCTAGTGAAGTGCATTTCTTGGGGGAATGCAATATGTACCCCTCTCCTGACCAAATAAGCGTGGACCTTATGGTGCCTTGCCATTGTGTGTAGTCCCCTTACATTCCAAGTAATACATCGTAGTTCAGGTATTGTCCCCATCGTAGTAAATCATCTGTTTCGACCCTTCCTTTACATGTATGAACACACCGGTGGTCCCAAAGTCCCAACTGTTCCCCCGACCCCCTCTTCCCCTCACCCCCGCAAGAACAGGTCCTAGAACAAAAATGCTAGTTCCCATCCAAACTATCCTAAGAACTAACACACTCCTATGTCCACCAGTAGTCACTGCGGGCGTGCCTTATGGGCAATGGGGGAGACCTAGAGCCGACGGGTGACCACTCAAGCAGAATGGAATATTTCCCCTTCGATTCCCAAATTGTACACTGTTCCTCTGGCTTATCAGTTTTCCCCCACTCAAATTGTTATGCTACTGCATACTGTTTAAGCGTTCCACCATTGATCAACTTCCCAATGCACCCCTTGCTCTGTAATCTGACAACGTTCTTCCGCTTATATAGTTCCTGATTCCATGCCTCCCCCCATAGTAGTTCCCAGAGCAGTCCTCCAAACCTCACTTATCCATTAGCCCATCAGCTGTGGCCGGGGTGACCTGTGGCATTCGTAGGCTTCCTGCTTCTGAGGCCTCAGTGTCAGATTGTGCCTTGTCTCTCTCCGAGTCAGTGCTCCCAGGTGACTGCAACGACTGTTCCCCCGACAAAGCAGTAACTGCCTTCAGCGCCTCTTGTCTCTCCATCTCTGTCTGGGACGGAGATGGTTTCTGCATACCCTGTCCACGACGTCTAATACACTGTGACTTGCGACGAAGAGGTTCCCCGGATGACTCTCGGAGACGTTGCGCTGTTAGCTCTGTTCTAGATTGATAGGCTTCTAACCAAGTCCATGCTTATTCCGGGCTATCGTGGAAGTGGGTGCTACCATCTAGCATTATTTTCAATCTGGCTGGGAATAACAATGAATATTGGAGGCCCTCCGTTCTCAGCTCTTTCTTAACTGCCAGGAAAGACGTGCGGCGGCGCTGGATCTCCAGGGTATAATCCGGAAAGATAGACAATTTGCCATTCTCAACTTGATACGGGCCTTCTGTTTGTGCTTTTTGGAGTAAAAAGTCTCTAGTTTGTCCAACATGTCTTGTTCTGGCGTTTCGCTGTCTGGAGTCTGGGGTGCGCCACCTTGTTTCCCTTTTGGTTTCCCCATGGTTTGGCTCTTCGGACTGTGTACAATTGTTTGAAGACTTGCCACTTTGCTCAGAATCCAGGGGTCATCCAACGGCCGAGTTCACCTCAGTTGAGTCCAGGGCTCAAGCCTATCTGTGGTATCTGCCACGTGGTTACTGTCCTAAGACCCAGTCCTGGGTGCACACCAGCGTGTCAATCGGTTCTAGCGGTTACTCTCCTCTGTAATTCACACATATATACTCAACCCGCCAGCTCTCCTCTGCATATAATAATTTCATTCACAGTGGCTCGTACCTCATAAAAACGGAGTGTCGCGGTCCTATGGCAGCGCAGACTTGTGGGCTTTAGTCGTAGTCTTGCTTCGTTCCACCCCAACTAAGCAGTGCTCCGCGCCTCATGCTCATGCCCAGCAGCAGTAGGGGATGGACTAAAGATGTGCTCCCCTTGGGAGCCATACCAACAATTCCCCCACCTCAACGGGCTTTACCAAGGCAGTGATCGTTAAACTGCTGAGAGATCACCCAGCACCAAACATCAGAGGTGATCATCATCCAGGAAACCATTCACCATGCCCTGGCGCGCGACGACAAGGCCAGACTCAATCGCTGCTCCACCCCCACCGGGGTCCATTCAGGAGTCGAGCTCAGGTCCCTCAGCTGACTCCGGTTCCCAGGACAGAAATGATGTGGAATGATTCCCCCGTGAGCCCTGAGGCAGGCACTGAGAGTCAATCGCTCGGGCCACAAGCAGCTCTGCCGGGGTGTGAGGAATCCGCGGGGTTCTGACTCCCCCTTCTCTAACCTTTATTTGATTTACGTGGAATTCCCCTTGCTCGGGGCCCACGTCCTCGATTGTGCGCGCTTCCCGCCCACGCCTCAGCTCACAGGCCGCGACTGCCCCCCGTAGACCCACATCCGCCTCCACAGCCGGGGACCCGGGTTAGATCGCACCCCACTCACCGCAGCCGGTTTGGTAGCACCGGAGCCCCTTCAATGTCAATCAGGAGCAGTCGCTCCGCCGCACCTTTTCCTGTCCGCACGACGCAGCCTCAGGCTTCCGGAGCTCTGGGACCTTGTAGCCGGCACAGTCTGCACTGCTCGGCAGTCCACCCCAGCTGGATGCTTCCGTGGTGCGGGCGTTTCAGCCTTCAGCGTCCCCGCACTCAAGTACAACCCGGCCCTTAGTGGGGCACACGACGAGGACTCACTCCGGCTCAATTGGTGCCTTTTCCCCCAGAGGGTAGTTCTCATCAGCCGTCAGCCTAGGCTCGGGCTTTCTTCATCTGAGCCACTGCCATTTTGGGTCGTGCTGCAGCCAGCAAACCTCCGTCAATAAACCAGCCCAAAGTTTGGATCCGAGCCTGATTTTCAACCGGGTGAGTGCCGGGTAAGTTCAGAACCCCTCGAATCGTTCTCAATGCATTCCGACAGGCCAGAGTACTTTGTTAATACAGGATCAATGTGGGGATCCGTGCGGAGCTCGGCGCTCACACAGCCTGCTCCATCGGCTTCCAAGCCACGCCCCCCCCTGCCTGTCCACGTTCCATGCCCCTATCCCTTTTCTACTGTCCTCCATGGTCCATTTTACTGCCACAGCCTCCTGCCCTCCCTAGTCTGTTGTACTGCAAGTGCTCCTCCTGCCTTCCCCACGTGGTTTGTTGTGAGGCCCCTTCGCCTGAACTCTCTTGTCTGTGCCTACCTCCTACCCCTTCCTTTTATCTTCCATGGTCCTTTGTGCATGCCCCTGCCCGCTGCTTCTTACCCATCATGGCCATTCCTGCCACTAACCCTCCCGCTTGCTATGCTTGGTCTTCTGTGCTGCCACAGCCCCTCCCACCTTCCATGTGTGGTCAGCTGGCTGCCCCTGACCCCCTCCCACCTTCCCCCCATGGTGTGTGTGTATGCCAATATAGTCTCACTGTTGCTCTCTTTGGTGTGTCTTGCTTCTAGTACCCATCCTGTCTGACCTCCATGGTCAGCTTGCTGCTCCTGCCCCCTTGCCCCCTGACCTCTGTTTTCCATGTACAGACCCCTATTCCCAACCCTTCTGGCTTGCCTGTTCCGTTGTCATGCCCCTGATCCCACCCTCCTGCCCTTTATGGTCCGTTATGCTGCAGCTTTCTCTCCTGTATGTCCATTATGGTCAGCTTGGTGCCATTGCCTCATCCCCTCTGTTCTCTGTTGTCCATGCACATGGTCCTCCCCCTCCCTATTGCTTTCTATGGATTGTTGTACTGCAATCCCTTCCCGCATGCCCTCTGTGGTGTATTGTGCTGCTGCAAACCCTGATGCCTGCCCTGTATGGTCAGGTTGGTGCACCTCTCCATGTCCTTCCTGTCCTTTGTTATCCGAGTCCATGTCCTTACCCCATTTCCTCCTGCCTTCCATGATCCAATGCACCATACTTGCAAATTTTTTTAACTGGGGTATTGATTTTCCCCGTTGACTTTCATTAAAAAGAGGAGATTGTAGACAGGAGACAGGTCAAATAAAGCCCATTTGGGCTTAAAAACATTGGGTGTTTCCTGGCAGAATCTGGTCTGTTAGCATGAATGGCTGTAGTACCACTGCCTCTTCCTCTTGCCCACAATGGTCTATTATATTGCCACAGCCTCTCTTGCCTGTCCTGTATTGTTGGTTTGTTGCCCCTGCCCCCCTTTCCACTGCCCTCTGTAGTCTGTTGTGCTGCCACTGCCCTTCCTGCCTGCCCCGTGTGGTCAAATTGTTGCCTCAGCATCTTCCTACCTGCATTCAATTTTCTGAGTCCGTGCCCCTGGCCTCTGCCTCTCAACAGTGTCCTAATGAACAACTAGATTGCTTACATTCTATATTTATTACAAAAGTGTGGCACGCCTGACGTCATCTTGATGTCATCAAAACTGTAATACCTAGAGCATTTCCTTTAGAAATTACATAGATGAGAGGGTCTCATTTGCATCAAAATTATGGTTAGTGCGCTAAAAAACTAAAATGAGGACTTATTTTTTGAGTTTTCAAATAGCGACAAAGCACTTTTAAATTATTTGTTATCTTTATGTGTTTTTATCCAGTTGACCACTTGATTAAATGTTGCACTTAGGGGAGAGGATATGGTGTTACTTTCAGAGTGGCAGACTTTTCAACTGGGAAACCAGGTTGGAGTGTCTGCTTCAGCTCGACATTCTGTGATCCTGGTCAAATCACTTAATCTCCCCATGTCTACAACCAAAATGAATGTGTCCTTGTGTGATGTAACCAATGCTCATGTAAAGCACTCCAATACCTGACCAATCTGCACTATATAAAACTGAAAAACACATAATAAAAAAAGTGTTTTGCACACTTCTGTGATTAGGCTACATGTGGGCAACATCTGGGTGATATTTGTGCTATATTTAGGCTCTTTTGTCTCTGGTGGCCATCTTGGGAGATTTATTTGTTAAGAAGTTTTCTAATTTCCTCATGCACTGCAGGCTCCTCAGTAGGATATGCTTTCAGTTTTTTCCTTGGTTCCATCAAGAAGGCATTCAGATTGTCACACATTTGCCATACAATTTGAATGTTAGCACTCTAGTTGCTGATTAGATCACTGTAGTAAAGCCACTTCTCACCAGTGAAGTCTGCTGCTGGTATTCAAAGTGCATGTTTCAGTCTGCATGTCAGAATTTTTTTTATGAAATGGAAGAGGATTTGAGAAGTCAAAATGTGCCCTAATTTTCTTTCTGCAGCCCTAATTATAATTTCTATGGCACAATGAACCCCCTCATTTTGTTATTTTGTAACCCCTTCTCTGCTAGGCCTTTTCCCCCCCTTGTGCTAAGCCTTTTTTTGGCTATTTCGGATAGTTTACGCTTAGACCCCTGTAACTTTTTGACCACATAAGGTATCCACGCCAAATTTGTGTCCTTTTTTTCCCGTCATCATGAGGATACCAAAGGTTCCAGGGTTTTTGGTTTCCCCTGGAGGGGACCCAGAAATTAGTCAAAATACAGCTAAATGTTGTTTTTTGGGGGGAAAATGCGAAAAAAGTGCTACAGATGAAAGCATCTGTTTTTTCCCCTGCAAATGGTATCAAAAAAGGGTTATGGTGCTGAAATCACCATCTTCCCAGCTTTCAGGAACAAGTGGACTTTTGTCAGAAAACCCACATTTTTTTGCACAGTTTTGGCATTTTTGTGGGACATAGCCTATTTTTGCTTTTTTTTGTGCTTTCAACCTCCTTCCAGTTAATGGTAGAAATGGGTATGAAAGCAATAATGAATCATGGAACGCTATACATTTTTGAAAAGTAATCAACATTTTGAATTTATCAAGGGGTCATTTGTGTAGATCATTCAAGGTTTCTTCATAGAAACTAATAGTTAAATATAGTAAAAATTGAAAATTAGTTTTCACCTGTAGCTTCTTCTGATTATGACAGCTGTTTGAAAATAATATACCTTTACACAGGCTGGACATTTCTGGTTGTAGGGATATATAGGACTTGAAGGTTCACCAAGAACCTGACGAACCCAGAGCCAATAACTGAGCAGTGTCTTGCAATGGTTATTTATTATGTACCGGGTATATAGCAATTATTCTCGGAAAATGTATACATGGAAAAATCGGTATTAAAGACACCTATGTATTTCTGAAATGGGAACAAAATATAGAGTTTAGACACAGTAGATATTTGCACATTTCCAAAATTGGGAGTACCCATACTAGCATGAGAATTATAGGTCATTTTCAAAATGACTTCTTTTTTACACATTGTCTTTCATTTGGAAGGCAGAAATGCATCGAAAGTAAATAGGTAATAACAGTTGCTCTACAATTCTGTATTACCCTAAGTATGACGATAAAAATGGTACCTCACTTGTGTGGGTAGGCCTAGTGCCCGCGACAGGAAACGACACAAAACGCAATGTGGACACACCACATTTTCACAGTGAAAAATGCAACTTTTTTTGCAATATGCCTAGCTGTAGTTTTTTAACCCTGGCTCTGCCGGCATCGAGGGAAACCTAGCAAACCTATACATTTTTTAAAACTAGACACCCAGGGAAATCCATGACGGGGTGACTTGACTGGCGCTCACCAGGTTCTGTTACCCAGAATCCCTTGCAAACCTAAAGAATTGACAAAAAAACCACATTTCTGTGGTGGAAAGTTCTGGAATTTATGTGGATCCACAAAATTCCACCCCCCCAGTGTACCCCAAAGTCTTCCAAGAAAATTGTACCTCACTTGTGTGGATAGGCCTAGTGCCCGCGGCAGGAAATGACGTAAAACGCAACATAGACACACCACATTTTCACAGTGAAAAATTACCCTTTTTTTGCAAAGTGCCTAGCTGTAGTTTTTGTACCCTAGCTCTGTCGGCACCAAGGGAAACCTAGCACACCTATACATTTTTTAAAACTAGGCACCCAGGGGAATCCAGTATGGGGTGACTTGACTGGCTCTCATTAGGTTCTGGTACCCAGAATCAATTGCAAACATAAAAATGTGTCCAAAAAAACCCACATTTTCCTCACATTTTTGTGGTGGAAAGTTCTGGAATCTGAATGCATCCACAAAATTCAATGCACTCCGCGTTCCCCAAAGTCTTCCGAGAAAAATGGAACCTCACTTTTGTGGGTGAGTCAAGCACTCGCGACAGGGAAGGGCCCAAACCCTATTAAGGCAACATCAAAATTACCTATCACAAACCAACCTGGTTTTGCAAGGGGGGTCCCATGAGTTTTTGGCCTCCGGCTCGGCTGCCATCTAGGGATACCTACTAAACCCACACATTTCTGAAAACTAGACACCTGGGGGAGTCCAGTGAGGTATGACTTGCATGGGACCACCAACATTTTCCTACCCAGAATCCCCTGCAAACCTGTAAAATTGAGCAGAAAAAAAACACTTTTTTTCTCAAATTTTTGTGGGGGAAAGTTCTGGAATCTGCGTGGATCCACAAATTTCTTACCACCCAGCATTCCCACAGGTCTTCCGATAAAAATGGTACCTCACTTGCGTGGGTGGGTCAAGTAACCATGACAGGCAAGGGCCAAAAACCTATTGATGCAACATCAAAATAACCTATCACAAAACAACCTGGTTTTGCAAGGGGGGTCCCTTGAGTTTTTTGGCCCCGGGCTCGGCGGCCATCCAGGGAAACCTACCAAACCCACACATTTCTGCAAACTAGACACCCAGGGCATTCGTGAGTGCGGCTGGACGGGCTGCTCGGAGATGGAATACAGCGGCCCTTTGCTCTCTGCCCCCCGGGAGGCGGCCGGTCCCTTGCTTGCCAGAGGAGAGGGAGGACCTGCCCCCCCGTCCCTGCGCTAACGAGGGGGGCCATATCGGAGACTGCTTGGGCCGCGGTTGCGTTGCGGTCTCTGCCCGCGACTAGCCTCGAGGAGCGTGGGACTCCCTCTTCCCTCTTCCCTCTTCCTTCTTTCCTCTTCCCTGAAGCGGCCCGAGCTTGGGCCTCGCTGCGCCAGGCGGGGTCTGGAGTGCTCCCACTCGCGAGGTGACCTGCCGCTAGGCCCGCGCTTGGAGGATAGAGGCGGCTCAACATGGGAGGTCCCCCCTCTACTCCAGGGGCTCCCTGAGTGATTGCTGGCCTACTGGAGGGAAGATGACAGCAAGTGACTGGTGAGGAGCACGGAGGAGGTGAGACCGTGCGGCCCTACATGAGTGTGAGGATAGCCTTCAGCTGGGGGTGGTACTCCTCCTGGGTGTTTCCCCGGACATACGTGGGGCCGGGTGCGGACGCAGTGCTTGAGGAGTGGACTTGGCTGTGACGGGGGACGACTACTGGGGGTCTTCCTCTCCCATTCTCCTCCCCCCCTCTTCCTCTCTTTAATTGGACTGATTGGATCTCCGGCCAGGGAGCCCCCCGAGACAAGCGATGGGGCGAGTGGACAGGAGCCAGCCCAAGCTAACGTTCGACCCGAAGAGGTCCAGGGCTACTGAGTCTCCAGTGGAGGAGGGAGCCGGTGGGTCGGACTTGGTCAGAGGGCCCCAACAACAAGACATTCGCGGCCTCCTGATGGCTATGGAAAAGAGTCTACAGGGAGGTATTGCTTTGCTGGGAACTAAGATTGACGCCCTCACCAATCTCATGGACCGCATGGCGGAGAGAATAGATAAACTTGCGGAACGCATAGACATGTCGGAGTGACGACTAACAGAGGTCGAGGAGCCCCACACCACCCTGGATTCCGAGAACAAGCAGCTGAGCAGTGAAGTACTGGGTTATTTAGAACCCAGCGGTGCCAGGGGACACACCCAAAGACTTCGGATTCAACTGTCTCAGACGACAGTAACACAGAAACTTCTTGGTGACGTCAAAGATCAAATTTATTGGCTGCAACCAGTAACAGATATCCTAGAAGTACAACACGGTGTATGTTCTCAGGAGACTGCTCAATCTTACAAAGCCAGTCAACCCTTTTTATACCAAATATTGTGCTTCAGGCAAACATTCCTCATTTACAATAGACCATTCTCATGTGTACAATAAAAGCATTGCATGACAAGCCTACATTTCATTGTCCAGCCCACTATCAATTACCCGGCAAGACCCAACACTCTTCATCAGATAAATCGGACGGACCCCTAATAAAAACGGGCACCTCCTCATCGTAAAGCAGGTCATAAAGAAAGGAGCAGAGACAGGTGTGTGTAAGATTAGACATAGTTGTGTGCAATAAAGGGTTTATGGTAGGCTGTGCCTTGATCCTATTCTCGATCGGCCACTGGAAAAGAACTGGCCGAACAGGTTTGGCTTCGGGCAACGAAGTCAGCTTGCCCAGGTCACACAGAAGTCAGCTAAAGGTGTACGTGTCCCAAAGACTCGTTCGGCCTTAGTCATCGGCTTCGGGCAACGGAGTCAGCTTGCCCAGGTCACACAGAAGTCAGCTAAAGGTGTACGTGTCCCAAAGACTCGTTCGGCCTTAGTCATCGGCCTATGTGAGGGCAACCACAAAATGGCTGCCGTACACAAAATGGAACCCGAGGGTTCAGAACGGAATCCCATATTTCATAGTGAATCCATCGCTCGAACATGACGAAAACACTCGTATATACTATACTCGCCATTCTCGGTCTGCTGATATCAAAATTGTCATGATACGATGATATTTATGAAACGGGTCCAGAATTCACAGAACCTCAGACCCTCCTTTTGCCCTTACAGAGGCAATAACCTACACTCACGCTAATCTGAGTCCAGGTCGATATTCATAAAATCATTGAGATGTTGCTGTAGCATCATCCTATTACTTAGCACGTCTCTCGATACAGGTTTCCTTACACACAATGTAGCACAGAGGCCACATATAGCAGGAGCACACTGTACAAAAAGACAGAACAAGAAAAGAATGGCTAAGATCATCCCAAAGACCATCAGAATCTTCCATCCCCAGGCGGATAACAGCTCCCAAAACCATCCCATCAACGACCAATCTCCTTTATCCACGTGTATAGATTCGGAGATCTTATGCAGTTTGGAAATGGCCTGGTACACTGTCGGAGCGTTGTCTGGAATGAAAACACAGCAACTAGATTGGATCACTTTACATACCCCACCTCGATCTGCAAGTATAACGTCTAACGCAACCCTGTTCTGAAGAGTCATAAGACGATCCGACTGGAGCTCAGCAGTCAAGTTACTAAGGGCACCGGCAGTTTCAACTACAGTGGACTCTACCACTCTCGTCAATTGCCGTATGTTCCTGCTGTTAACCATAGTTCCCCAAAACGGCAGAAAACCTTTTCAGAAAATCTCCCAATTCTTGTCCTGCAGTATCTTCCTGACTGAAGACACCTCTGACAACTCTTGTCTTATGGTAATCTGCCGCAGCTGTATAGGTGGGAGGCAACAGGAACGATACAAAACATGTGCCCGAGAAATCGGGGGGCAACCATGTGTATGCTCTATCGTGGCAGATGAAATAGGTACCCTTAGCTGCCAGGAACGATGGGGAAGTCTGGGATGCAAAAACATACGTCTCAGTACAGATACTATTCCTTAGCTGAGCTCTTGGATTCTTGCCATTACCTTGCAGACAGTAATGACCCTGATGGGGTACGATCCAGATCGGGGAGGATCTTTTCGCTCGCTGGTTCTCACTCAGACTAACTCCATATCCGGTTACGTTCCATCCAATATATGCTAGTGTCTCATCTCTCAGGATAGTCTCATAAGAGATAGTTCCTCTAATCATATCGACTATACCCTTAACTAGAGCACTATTCTTCGGATTGTCCTTCACAGAACGTAGGGGGTGGATTTCACGAGCATAGATGAACATCGTTCTCTATGCCCACACAGAACCATTGTAGCTGAATGGCAGGACCAGATAAGGAATACCTTTATCTGTTGTATGAGGCATAAGACCACACACCCAACAGTTAGTTGTGTTTACTACTAATTGGTGTTGATGTAGAAGCTGAACGAAGGAGTTATTGACAAACTCTAATCTTCTAACAGACTCATGTTCAGGCAGAGGGTGAAAAGAATGTGAGGAGACAGTAGAAGAAGGCATAGGCTGTGCAGTTGGTAAAAACGTCATTCGAAAAAAGAACAAAACATATCCTATTAAAAACATCATTACGCTAAACAACATAAAAGGGCATAATATCAGAAACCGTTTTCTAGTCATTATTGTACACATTTTAGTTATGAAATTCATCTCTTTGGCAGGTCTCTCCATCTCGAAAAACTCCATCCTCTAACCTTGCTGCTCGCGGAGGTAGGGTGTTCCGTGCTAAGGAATGCACCTGTCAGTTCAAGGGAAACGCCCAAGGACCAACCAGAACCGTCGACCTTGTGTCTTCGGCTTGCACTCCAAAGACTTGACGCCGCGACCCTACAGCTGAACCCGGATGGTGGTTTGAAAAACAAAAATTTAAGTAGTTTCTCAGATAAGAGAGCTGCACTTTCAAAAATAGCAAGGAAAAGAAATTCTGTTTTATTTGTCCATAGGTCTCGACCTCAGATTATAACGGCTTTTCAAAGGTAATGTCTCATCACGAAACAGAAGATCAGGCTCAGTAGTGTCCAATCGAACTGAAGATGGGACAGCTTCTTGCCGAAGATCGTCGCTTTCTCGTTCAGAATTTGTCCCCTTTAAACGTGCATCGCTGAAAGGCAGAAAACGAGGCACAGTCTCAGTCTCAGAGTCAGCAATACCCTCCTGGACCCACCGGTCCTACGGCAGAGGCAAAGGGACCCTCTTACAGTGTACGCCGTGGATCCAGTTCTTTTTTCCTTGTACTCGTATCGCAGATCTCGTTGATAGCAGGACTAAATGGGGGCCGGTCCAACGGGGCTGATCATTCTTTGTCCGCTGAAAATTCTTTACTAAGACCCACGAGCCAGGATCGATGATGTGTCCTGGATCTGTAGAAGCCTGAGGCAGAGTATCGTGAACCTGTTGGTGTAAAACACGCAATTTAGCCGTCAGGTCATATAAGTAATCAAGCAGTACAGGGTGTTCAATCTCGCTGTATTTTGTCGGCCTCGGCACTCCCCATATGTTTGCCGGGCGACCGAACACGATCTCATATGGACTAAGTCCCACTCGTGAATGCACAGTCATTCTTGTCGATAAAAGTGCTAAAGGCAAAGCATCAGGCCATTTAAGTCCAGAGCTCGCTTATATCTTGGCCAGTTTCAGTTTTAGAGTGCCATTATAGCACTGTACTAGTCCAGCTGATTGGGGGTGATTTGCAGCGTGGAACTTTTGCCGGATTCCTCACCCTTCACACACTCTCTTCAACACATGACCCACAAATTCACTCCCATTATCACTCCAGATCATTCTCGGCAAACCAAACCTAGGGAAAAACTCTTTGATGAGGGCTTTAGCTGTCGATAAGGAAGTGTTATCTTTCAGAGGATATGCTTCTACCCATCTCGAAAAGGCACAAACAACAACGAGTACGTATTTCAAGTTGTTGCACCTCTCCATGTGGATGAAATCTAGCTACAAAACCTCGAACGGGTACGTTGGAGGCGCAAAATGACCAGCTGGAGTCGGAGTTCCCTTACCAGGATTGTATCTCAAACACACCATACAATTTTTGACCACATTTTCTGCACACTTAGGAATTCCAGCATTTTGCCATACTGGAGCCAACAACTTACAAATCCCTTTGACACTGATATGAGCCATTCCATGCGCCATCGTAACCACTGCAAGCACGTACGCATCGGGTAACAACCATCGTTGATGCTCTGACAACTCAACCCAACAACCATTCGCATCCAATTTACCTGTGCTCTCTCTCCACACACTCAATTCTTTTTCGGTAGCTTCAGCTTGAATTGACTTCACACTTTCTATCGTATCCTCACACATTCCTCTATCTGGAACCCATCTCGCCGGACCCGCAACATACATTCGACTCATCACATCCCTTGCCACGTCTTTCGCAACTTTGTCTGCAAACGCATTACCACGACCAACATCATCGGTAACCTTCTTGTGTGCACTGCATTTCACAATCGCAACTTGTAACGGCAAGGTAATTGACTCCAGGAGCTCATTCACCAACTGACCATGCTGTAACTTCGTACCATGCGATGTCAGAAACCCACGCTCTTTCCACAATCGTCCAAAACTATGAGCCACACCAAACGCATACTGGCTGTCAGTATATATGGTCACTTTCATTCCTTTTGACAACACACATGCTCTCGTAACTGCAATCAACTCTGCTGCTTGAGCTGAATTATGTGGGATACGTGCAGCTTCAACAATCGTATGCAAAGTCGTAACAGCATATGCCGCAGTCGTATCACCATTCGGAAGCTTGAAGCACCAACCATCCACCCATAAGGTACCATCACATTCAGCAATAGGAGTGTCCCTAAGATCTATTCTCCCTTTCGTTTCTTCCTCTGTCCTGAGAAAGCAATCGTGTTGTTCAACATCATCTGTCTCCACTGAAATCGGTAATAACGTGGCTGGATTCAACGTATTGCATCTCTTTATGTGCACATGACTCGCTAGGAGTGTCAACTCGTAACCTGACAATCGAGCACTAGTTAAATGCTGTGTCTTGGTTCTGTTTAACAAGGTATCCACTGCATGTGGAACCATCACGATTAGCATATTATTCATCACCAAACCAGCAGACTGTCGAATAGAAACAGCTGCTGCCGCTGTGGCTCTCAAACAACTTGGCAACGCCCTAGCTACCGGATCCAAAGTCGACGAGAAATACGCACATGGACGCTGCTTTTCCCCAAAAGATTGTGTCAACACTGACAACGCACATCCCTCTCTCTCGTGGACATAAAGCGTAAAGGGCTTACTGTAGTTGGGGGTACCCAACACAGGAGCCGAACACAATGCATCGCGCAATTCGGAAAAACTTTTCTGACAATCTTCGGACCACGGGAGGGGATTCGGTGTGTCTTTAAAGGTCAATGCCACCAGTGGTTTGGCCAACATTTGCTATCCATTGCCTGCAACATGACGTAATACCCAGAAAAGCACGCACTTCTCTCTGTGTAATTGGCACACTAATTTTTGCAATCGCTTGAATTCTCTCTGTGGTCAATCTTCTTCCCTCCTTCGATAAGAGATGACCTAAGTAGGTCACTTCTTGTCGACAATATTGCAACTTCGAAAGAGACACCTTGTGATGGAAATCAGACAAATGACGCAACAATGATAAAGTAGCTTTCTTACAAATTTCCTCTGTATCGGCAACAACTAACAAATCGTCGACGTACTGAAGAAGAGTAGCACCATCAGGTAAAACAATCGCATCAAGTTGTTTTCAATGCCTGACTATAGATTGACGGACTCTCACAATAGCCTTGAGGAGCGCGTTTGAACCGGAAGCTTCGTCCTCCTAAAGAGAAGCCGAAAATATCCCTACTCTCCTCTGCAATCGGGATGCTGAAGAAGGCATTCTTCAAGTCAATCACCGAGAACCAAGTCGCTGAAACTGGAATCATAGTCAATAAAGCAGTGATATCAGGAACAACTGGAAACTGTGGCACAAGTATCTTATTCACCTCTCTAAGATCAATCACAAACCTGTAAACAGGTGGCTGAGAAGAGTCAGTACGTTTCAGAACAGGCAGAACAGGACTATTGCAAACGTTACCTCTTGTTTCCTCAATTACATCTTTTTCAATCAGATCATAAATGATCGCTAGTAACGCTCTTTTACCATCGCTAGAGATCCTATATTGGGGAATGCGTGGCATTTTAACGTTCGCTTTTAACGTCACAACATATGGCGGTATCTCCAAGAGACCTACATCGTTAGGACCAGTTGCCCAAAGAACATCAGGAAGACAGGAAAATTCTGTCGGAAGTTTATCCTTCGACAAATACATAGGAGAGACCACTTTCTTACCCAATGTAAGTTGTACTCCCGAAGGAGAACAATACAACGTCGCATACAATCTTTTCAACAGATCCAATCCCAACAAGTTCTCACCACAACCTGTCGTCAGAATAAGGGGTGCTTCGAATTCACGAGGTTCAACAGAAAGGGACAAAGGATTAGAAATCGATTTTCTAACTGGGGCACCAGAAAAACCTACTGAAACATTCGTTAAGCCAGACAAAGGTGCGCCAGGGAGTTTAGAGTGCATAATAGAACTCTTCGTAGCACCAGTATCCAACAGAAAAGGCTCTGACACACCTGATGTAATCACTTCAACATAAGGTCCACTCTGATCTACTGGAACTGAAACGACTCCCTCTCTTTGTCCATGGCTGTCCTAGCAATCATTAACGTCCATATTCCCATCTTCTGCATAGTAGTCATCGGCATAGTACTAAGTCGTCCTACCAGATGCACCATTCTGCTGATCAAAACAATTCATCGAATTTTGTGGGGGAAAGAAACGTGCGCTCTGGGGGAAATTTCCGCGTCCCCTACCTCTAGGAGCTTGCTGAACACCTCGACCTCTTGCGCTAGAAACACCATTCATACGCTGTAACAAAACAGGGCAGCTACTTTTAAAATGACCCTCTTCTTTGCAATATGCACACTGATTAGGGCCTACAGGAAAACGTGGTTGAGAAGACTCGAACTTTTGTGAGTTTCTCTGAAACTGCTGAGGCTGCTGATAATCACGCTGGTTACTACGGGGCGGATACGCTTGCTGTAAAAGCACCTTCATCTTCAACTCTTTAGTCTTCTTGTCTGCTCTATCCTTCTCGTCCTTATCCCTATTTTCATAATACTGTGCAGTAGCCAGTATTTGTGCTGAAGAGGAAACGGCGCAAGAACTCTCTGAATCCTTCAATTTCGTACACAACTCGGGAAGCAAATTATGCACAAACTTGTCAACAAACAACCGTTGACCACCTTCTGTACTCATATCTTGACCACTGTGGTCGATAAATGTCTCTTCAAACCTAGTGAAGAAATCAGACACGGTTTCCTCTTTCTTCTGCTTACATGCAGACAATTTATCCCAATTTACACGCATCGCAGGCATTAAAGTCTTCATGTAAGTAACGATCTTACCAGGGAGTTCTGCTACTAAAGGCTCAGGTTTAGCACCGCCAACTTGTCTGTCATTCGCAGCACTAATATTAGCCCATGTCTCACCTAACTCCTGCGCATGATCCGTATGGAGAATCAATCCCCACAAAGGCTGTGGAACAACATTCCCAAACAACATGTCTATATCGGCTAGATTCATAATGCATGAATCTGCAGTCTGTGATAATTCCTTGTAATACCCTGCAGTATTTTTACGGGGGTCAGGTAAAGTCTGCTTAAGAGCCAAGACTTCAGCACGCTTCCATGGAACATGTACCCAAACACGCTGAAAATGAACTGGTGCAGCATCAATGTGATTGGCGACATCAGCTTGAACTGCTTCCTTCCATACCGGAGGAACCTCTCTCATTGGGTATTGTCGTACTTTCCTCCTAACAGAAAGATCAGGCTCAAACACCGGCTGAGAAGGAGACCCACTCCTAAACGACAACAACTTCGCAACTGCTTTCTCAGCGTCAGAACCCACTATCGTACCTTTCGCAAACTCCGATTGTATCTCGAACAACTCGGAAGGAGCCTGTCCCACATAATCATCTTCCCACTCTTCAAGAAGGAAAGTACACACCTTATCGAAAACATATCTCTGCTTCGGTGCATCCCATTGATGGAAGACATCCGTAACAGATTCCACATCATATCTTAAGGGCGAGTGACCCATTTACGCGCCATACGATCAAACATTTCTATCTCTCTCGAATCAGGCAGTTGGCTACGTGACTGTTTACGCTCCGAACCAGGGGTCATACCAGATGACCCAAAGAGAGGAAATATAAGACTAGCAACAGTATCAGTCATTCTCTGTTGGACAGAAGGAGAAGTCGACAGAACAGGAGATAAAGCAGACTGAGAAAAGGTCAATGTAGGAACAGTAGCAGAGGAGGTAGTAAGAACAGGTGAAAAAGGCGCAGGAATTGAAGGCGAAGCAGGTAGCAAAGTCGGCGGCCCTTGAGGAGGCTGCGTCATAAGAGTAGGAGCCAACTGAAGAGGGGCTGGCGGCTGTGGAGGAGCAAGAAGCTGTACAACTGGAGGTTGCATAACTAAAGGTTGCGGAGGTGCTGTAGCACTCTGCACATAAGGGGGTGGCGAACTCAACAAATGTGACATTAAAGGGTCTTTCTCAAGTTCCTTCGCTGCCTCTTGCTGAAGAAGCGACAAAGCTGGATAGCATTTATCGATCACCATTTTACGTTGCCTGTGCAACTGCTCACTCATCTGTTCTTCTTAATTATCTTTAAACTGCATAGCAGCTTGCATTATCGAGATACCCTTTTCTCTCTTATTTCTTTTCGCTAATTTAATTTCCTTCTGTTTGGCTTCCTTTCGCCATAGGCGGAAAGAGTCAAACATCGCCGGCCGGGCTTTCTTCCTAAAGAGTTAACCTCTAAATTATCCAGAACTGCGGTGTCAAAACTACCATATTGGGGCCACTTTAGGACACCATCTTTCCTTGTGTACCTAACCCATACTTCATTATACGTGATAGGGCCCACGCCATGCTTTACGTAGAGCTCATAGGTTGGAGTTCCAATTGGAGGAACCGGACACGAATCCTCCAATCGGGAATCCCTATTTCGACCACAACAAAACAGATTTCCAAGTCTGCTAAGACCAGGCATCTTCGCTCACTAGTCTAGCTTCAAACTTCAAGGGAATATCAAAACAATAGTCTTGTGAATACACGAGTCCCTCGGCTTTGGTACTTGCAAGTTCCAAATCAAAGATCCTAACAAATCAACGATCCCAAGGGATACCCAAAACTAAGAACCAAACTAAGGCCTGGGAGACGCTCCACTCATACTTAACTGAGGTATCGATGACGTCACCAGAAGACCCGTCTATCGTCTCGCTCTACAAATCACCAAAGGATCCAAGACAGGGCGATAGTCAGGGCAGCAGTCCTTCGTAGCCGTCGGAAAGCGGGGAACCTCGCAGCAAAGACTTTCGGACCAGGACGACATACAGGGGTCGATGAGGTGGCTGGCCTTCCTCCAGAATTTTCACACGAAGCTCCTCACGATCATCAGGCTTGGACCGGTACCGCTGAAATCGCTCAACGTGGGGCGCCAAATGAAGTACCGGGTTATTTAGAACCCAGCGGTGCCAGGGGACACACCCAAAGACTTCGGATTCTCCTGTCTCAGACTACAGAAACACAGAAACTTCTTGGTGACGTCAAAGATCAAATTTATTGGCTGCAACCAGTAACAGATATCCTAGAAGTACAACACGGTGTATGTTCTCAGGAGACTACTCAATCTTACAAAGCCAGTCAACCCTTTTTATACCAAATATTGTGCTTCAGGCAAACATTCCTCATTTACAATAGACCATTCTCATGTGTACAATAAAAGCATTGCATGACAAGCCCACATTTCATTGTCCAGCCCACTATCAATTACCCGGCAAGACCCAACACTCTTCATCACATAAATCGGACGGACCCCTAATAAAAACAGGCACCTCCTCATCGTAAAGCAGGTCATAAAGAAAGGAGCAGAGACAGGTGTGTGTAAGATTAGACATAGTTGTGTGCAATAAAGGGTTTATGGTAGGCTGTGCCTTGATCCTATTCTCGACCGGCCACTGGAAAAGAACTGGCCGAACAGGTTTGGCTTCTGGCAACGGAGTCAGCTTGCCCAGGTCACACAGAAGTCAGCTAAAGGTGTACGTGTCCCAAAGACTCCTTCGGCCTTAGTCATCGGCCTATGTGAGGGCAACCACAAAATGGCTGCCGTACACAAAATGGAACCCGAGGGTTCAGAACGGAATTCCATATTTCATAGTGAATCCATCACTCGAACATGACGAAAACACTCGTATGTACTATACTCGCCATTCTCGGTCTGCTGATATCAAAATCGTCATGATACGATGATATTTATGAAACGGGTCCAGAATTCACGGAACCTCAGCAGGGTCCTGCAAGTCATACAAGACAAGACAGAGGACCTTGAGGCATGTTCCCCTGGAGATGCAACCACCGCATTACTGGCCTCCCAGAAACTACCCAGACGGGCAATATGGAGCTATTTATCGAACGCCTTTTGAAGACCTTGCTGGGCGACACGGCCTTCTCTGCGATATTTGTGGTAGAGAGGGCTCATAGATCCCTGGGCCCGAGACCAAAGCCAGGTGCACCACCGCGACCCCGTAATTGCAAAATTGCTGAATTATAGGGATAGAGACACGGCGCTAAGACTGGCCAGGGAGAAACAGCCGCTACAGTATGAGAATCGACGATTTCTTTATTTCCTGACTTCACTGCCAGGGTTCAGGGGCGAGACAACAGTTTGTCCCTATGAAGCGGCAATTCCGTGATATGGGGGCCAACTACGCGATGTTGTACCCTGCGAAGTTACGTGTCAATCGGCAGGGGCGTTCCTTGATCTTTACGGACCCTAAGGCTCTACAGAAGGCCCTGAAGGAATGGCGGAGGGAACTGCGGTCCTCTACGAAAAAGGCTCTTCCAGATGAGGCGGCGGGAGGCAACTTGGACAATCAGGACTAAGCCTGCGGCGAGACCGCTTACGGCAAAGTACTGGGTGTGCCACTTATTGGTCTGATCGCTCTTGAGATGAGCCTGTGTGTTGGGTTCCTTATTCTCCTGGGTCCTATTTTTCATTATTTGTACAGTCTTGTTAGGCACAGATTCGTGGGGGGCTTTGTGGGGGGGTGGGCATGGGGGTGGCAGACATGCAGTCGTGCTGCTGGTATATTTGCGGTGACCATGCATAGTATGGGGGAATGATAATAGCTCGACGATGGTTGGGACTGATATGAGGACAGGAGAGCGCTGTGCCAAAGCTGGCCCTATGGCACATGGCAGTTTATATGCGGGGATACGAGGCGCTCGGCTTCTGATGGCCCCGAATTGCGAGGATAGCTAAAGGGGTACCTGTGTGAAGGGGATGGTACTGGGAATTGGGCGAGGGTTGCTACAAAGTTAACTCATGTGTCATGTATAGGCAAGTATAGAGCTGCGGCATTACAGTACGCGGTGAGGCACGCTCTCTTTTTCTGATTGGTGGGGCAGGGAGGTGGCTCTTATGTATGCATCAGTGCAGAGACTTTCATTACTACGGGCTACCTCCTCCCTCGAGTGTATCACATTAGTGAAATGGTTGTAATGTTTGAGGGTTGTGGGGGCACGGGGGGGTTGTTGTGCGGGAGGGGTGTTGTTCGCGGCCAAGTTGGGGTAGGGCAGGCGTGGGAGGATTTGGTATTGGAAGTTTGGGTTGAGCAGACAGGGTAGGGCATGGGGAGGGGGAAGAGGCTCAGTGCTATGTGGGAGGGATTGTTAATCTGCTGGTTCTTGCAGTTTGTTCAGGCATCAGTGCACTAAAAAGGCATGGCGCACATCAGGAATCTAGACTTGTGAAACTACACCATGACTCAGACGATTACGGTTTACCCTATGGCGGCCCCTTCTGAGCGGTCCCCAGATTCGCTGGTTCTGTTAACATGGAATTTACGGGGACTTAACGACCACAGAAAGATCCGGAAGGTTGCATGCCTACGGATTGCAGCTATGGGGGGGAGATTTCAGTTTGACCAGGTGCCCGGAACTGGATAGGTCGGATGGCCCGGAAAGACGCCCCTCAGCCTCGGCCAAAGTCTTAGAGTCATCTTCTATGCTGAGACTGGATTTATGTGATGTAGATTTATGTGATGTATGGAGACAGAGGTATCCTACACAGGGGGTTATACTCATTATTCCGCCCCGCATGATATCCACAGGATAGACTACTGGCATGACTCCACTCATCTGGCTCAGCAAATAAAGGGGTGTATGATCCTACCTCGCACATACTCTGACCACTCGCCACTTTTATTGACTATAGATTCGCCTAAGCTACGGGTCGCCTCATTTGTGTGGCGTTCCCCCCCCCTATTCATTACTGGATGACGCATTTAAGGAGGAAATAGCCGCAGCCATAGAGCTGTTTTTTTATAAGAACGTTGGCTCGGTCGACTCCTATTAGACAGTATGGGAAGCCTTTAACATATATATTAGAGGGATCAATATCTCTAAACATGCAGGGGTCCTGAACTCTATACGTGGCTGGCTAAATCGGTTAGAGTCCAGTATTGCAGAATTGGAGGATAGGAGGCTGACAGACTTGAATTAACTGCTGGCTCAGGAGCTGACCCAGACGTTACGTGAATTCCATGATGAGGCGGATACCGAAATTAAACATATGGGTAAATATGCCACAGCCAGAATCTATGGTGAGGGGGAACGACCGGGCTCTGTCCTGGCGCAGTTGGCTCGCCAACGCCAGAGTAGAATGGTGGATCCAGACATGAGAGCGGCGCCGACAGATGCCCCCCTATCCGAGGCTCAGATAGCTGAGAGATTCCAGGAGTATTATGCTGCTCTATATGCCTCCAGAGGCCCTGCCCCGGAGGAACGTATTCTGGACTATTTGACTCATATAGAGCTCCCGTGGCTAACAGACGTCCACCGGAGATTCCTGGCTAGACCAATTGAACGGGAGGAAGTTGTTCTGGCTCTGTCAGGTATGAGGGACTATAGCGCCTCGGGAAGTGATGGTCTGACCATTGCCTTTTATAAGGCCTTCCCTGATCTGTTGATCCCACAGCTACTTGCGCTTTTTGAAGATATATGCTCAGCAGGTGAGATGCCTCCGACCATGCGGGAGGCCATATTGGTGGCCATCCTTAAGCCTGGGAAACCAGCAGGGGATTGTGCCTCATACAGGCCATTATCGTTGCTTAATGTGGATGCCAAGCTACTTGCGAAACTTATAGCTAACCGTCTTAGCCCTCTGGTTTCCACTCTCGTTGCTCCGGAACAGGCTGGTTTTGTCCCCTGTCGTAATCTCACCAATAATCTCATGACGGTGTTCGCGGCCATGCAGCACACGCATCCTGAAGTCCCGGCGATAGCTGTATTCCTTGACATTGAAAAGGCCGTCGAGTGGCCATTTCTGCAACACGTCCTGGATCGGATGGGTGTTGGTACACTCTTTCTCCAACTGCTGGCGACGTTGTACTCTGCTCCAAAAGCTCGTATCCGCATTGGATCGCTTGTCACTGAACCGATATCCCTATGCAGGGGCACGAGACAGGGCTGCCCCCTGTCACCGTTGCTGTACGCCCTGGTAGCAGAACCGTTGGCCTGTGCCTTGCGAGAATACCATGGGCACAGAGGTGTGCGTTTTCCGAATTATCACCTCATCATGTCTACATATGCAGACGACACTCTCCTATAGGTGAGAGACCCGGAGGTACACCTTTTCCCAGTTCTACGTGAGGTGGTATTATTCAGCTCCCTCTCAGGTATTAATGTCAATTGGAATAAATCAGTAATGTTCCCTCTCACACCGGCTACAACACGTGTAGACCCGGAGTATCCATTGCACTGGACCAAGGACGCGGTGCGCTACCTGGGGATCCAGTTACATACGGACTCGGAAGTAGTGTTGAGAGAGAACTATGGTGTAGCTATCTCCAAATTGGAAGATGACATTGAAGGGTGGATTTCCCTACCATTGTCTCTGCTGGGAAGTGTTGGACCTGGCCTCGTGGCGTGGTTCCCCCCGTTCCTCAGCACCCTGTTAGCATAGACATGCACCCCGAGTTCCCTGCGCAGTACCCCGTTAGCGTAGCCGGCACCCCGAGTCCCGGGTCGGCCGGCTCCCTGCCTGACCAGACCCACTTATCCCTTTGGCCCTCCCCTGTGGGCCAGTTTCGTTCGCACCTCTGGCCTCCCCGAGTGCTGGCTCCAGACCTGCTGGGCGTCTGGGAAATCCCGGGCGCATCCTCAAAGGATCAAAGAACCAACCGCCGGACCTCGCCAACGACCAGCCCCCAAGGCATGAGACCTCCGCTTGCGAGGGTCCGGACATCAAAGGGCCACTGGACTATATCAAGGCCCACATCACAACTAGCGGGCAGTTGTATCTTGGACCTGAAAGCCCTGCTGATCTGATCGCGGCTGATCCTAAGAAGAACTCAACCTTGCATCGCTGAGCCCTGCTGACGCTGTCACAGCTCCTTCTTCGCAACACGGAACTGAACCACCTGAGCCCTGCTGACGCTGTCGCGGCTCAACCTTGCAACGACCTCGGAGCCCTGCTGACGCTGTCGCGGCTTGAGCTTGAACTCGTAACCATCTGAGCCCTGCTTACGCTCTCGCGACCAGAGCTTGAACTCTTAACCACCTGAGCCCTGCTGACGCTGTCGCGGCTCCCCAAGAACTTCTCCGGATCGAGCCCTGCTGACCTCGTCGCGGCTCGAGGAGTACTCTGGTCCGGCCGGACCATCGACGCTACCATCCCGACCTGAGCCGACTCGACGTGAGTGAAGCAGCCAGTACGACCATCATCTCCCGTATCCCCCGGCTCGAGGATTGCGAGCTGTGCGCAATGTACGCCTCGTACTGGCCCAAAGGCCAAAGACTGTCCCGCTTCCCTCTTCCCGAATCCTCAAAGATTTTGCGATCCCTCGCTCCTTTGTACATAAGAGTGCTACTTCCTTTTTTTTACTGTTTATAAAGAACTTGTTGTTGAAAACCCACGGTGTGGTGTCCGTTCGTAAGTGTGGTGTGAGCTCAGTGTGTACGATCCTAGACTCGAAGTCCTCCCCGGTGGGGACCTCACGATAAGACTCAGCAGTATCTGTGGGAGAGGTTGGTCCTGGGGTGGTCGGGTGAGCACAACCTGGCCCTCCGAGATCGCCCCTTCCAACAGGAAGGGTTTCCCTGATGAAAATGATCGCGTTACCACGGTTCCTCTTTTTGTTTCTTAATATTCCCATGGTGCTATCTAAATCCTTCTTCAAACAATTGACCTCACTGTTGATTCGGCTAGCGTGGGCAGGCAAACAACCCAGGTTGGCCTGGAAAGAACTGACTCACCCGTACACAGCAGGAGGACTGGGTGCTCCCGACATGGAACTCTATTAATGAGCGACGCAGTGCGCTCACGCTTATGGTACTTATAGAGCTTATCAATGGATACATGGCCCTGCCGAGGTTCTGCACGTCCGTATTGAAACTATAGTCGCTGGCCCGACCCCCTTACCGGCCCTCTTGTTTGCCACCCATGATCGTCGCACAGGAATAATGGACTCCTTGAATTCTGTCACACAAGCGTGGCAACATTTGCTGGATATACAGGCCGGCAGCTTACTCTACGCGCCATCAGCTCCTATTCACTGGTGTTCCTGGCTTTCCCCATGCAAAGACAAGGGGGTAATAGCGGCGCTGAGAACGCTGGTAATACATTCCATGGGGGACCTCTTTGAGGGCGGCACTGCCAGATCCTGGGATCAGGTGGCGACAACGGAGGAGACTATTACGCTGGTCTCGCTAGTTCAGTTCCACAGGGTGCGACATGCCCTTAGGAGTCTTTTGGGGGAGGACTTCATGGAACCTCCAGAGGTTGAGGCTTTAAGCTACATAATACAGGCAAAGTCCCCCGATAAGCTAGTGTCTAGGCTGTACCGCATGGCACTGGCCTGCTTCCTTTTCTGGCTGTCACGACCTTTTAGCGGCTTCGTTTCCTTTGCCGATGCATTCACTCGGACTCCACTATTCTCCTCTCTTTCACCTCCGTGTGTGCAGTGTGAACAAGCGTCGCAGATGTATAGACGCCAAACCAGAAAAGGAAGCAGGCGTACACACATATACGAACGCCGAAGAACGTGACATCTGAAAATATTTTCCGGCCGGCCAAAAAGCATTCAGATCGCGGAATCAAATTGAGTGTGTAGACCCACCGCCCATAATCAGAAAGAGAGAAGGAAACAACAGTTTTTGTGCCACAGTGGCAGACAAAAGCCAATGTGGGAGATTCAGATGCCCTGATGAGAGCCCTTAGATACGTCAGAGAGGCTCGAAACGCGTCGGCTAGCAGCTATTGATCTAGCTGGGTGAAATATAGCATCGAATTCTATTTAGCTCGATGAATTTGAGTACCGAGCTTTTGAAACAGAACAATTTCTTTCTTTTTTCATGAAGAGTTGCAGTTATTTCTTTTGTATGGAAAGAGTAGAATAATTGCTCTACATTGGTTTATATATATGTAATTAAGCATCATAACTGTCTTATGAATTGATGTAATATTATTGTTCATTGTTTGTTTGCATCTGATATGTGATAATTGTGTATTTGTATATTTGATAATTGTGATATATGTGTTGAAAACCCTTTGTGTTCCGCTGTAAAGGCCAAAGTCCTTCAATTCCAAAAATAGAGTAGAAAATAAAAAGGTTATAAATAACCTGACCACTAAAGGAATATAGTGTGGTCTTTTTATGAGTAACAATTAAGAGTGACAAGGTTACCAAGTACTTCATTGTTTACACTACATTTCCCACAAGGCAGAGCGGCACCCTGCACACCTTCGGCAACGCCCAGCCCAGAGACGACCAGGTGCTTTAAATCAGCACCAGAGAAAGACACAGTGGGAGACCTTTCTTTTCTTGTGCGTGGTGAAGTTTGAGAGCAGCAGCAGCGGGACCTAAGGACTGGGGCTGAACTACACACCCTTTGTCAAGCGCTACAACTCGCGTTTCCCGCTTCGCGGGAAACGCTCGCATCAGGGGGCATCGAGTAGTCATTTGTCAGCTGACTACATTTCCCACAAGGCAGAGCGGCACCCTGCACACCTTCGGCAACGCCCAGCCCAGAGACGACCAGGTGCTTTAAATCAGCACTAGGGACGCGCATCGCGGGACGAGCCGGGCTAAGCCCGGGCAAAGGGCGGGCCCTCTGTGGCCGGAGGAGGCCGGGCCGGGCCACCCCCTTAACAACCCGGATCCTGTAAAATCGATTGACCAGGTGACTTTGACATACCCCTGTAATTAATCGTTTAATCTCGGATTTCCTGTATGACACGGTTGTTTGCTGTTTTTGCCCATCACAACTAGCTCTCATTATTGCTGCCTAAACTAGATCATGGCTTTGACAAATGATAATGGGGGATCACTTCCACCAAAGCCTAGTGGGGTAAGCTTTGCTGGTACACTAGATGGTTACTTCACCAGGGCGGTAGCCGTCCTAGAGAGAGAAATTGCCTTCACGGAGGAAAGATTATCAACTGAATTCCTAAATGCTAAAAGATCATCGCTGGGCAGTATTTTGAACAGTGTAACCCCCGAGAGGCGAATTGGTCAACGCCTCATTGACCTGGGATTACCAGAAACAAGTACCGTCTCAGAAGAGCATAGCATTATCACTTTGGGAAATAGTATCCAAGATAGTTTAACTGGTAAAGTCAATAAAACACGGGGTAACACCTCCCCAGATAAGATCAAAGCATACCCCATTGTGGAAACAACGTCAGCCCGAAGCAAACAACTGGGGAAAAGAAAACGGTGTGGGGGGGTACAGAGATGCAGGAGGGCCAAAATTCCTAAAATCGTGGCCCAGAATGTTAATTCCCTGGGAACCAGTGGTAAAAAACAAGTCCCTACCCCTCATATTACCGCCCCAGCTCTAGTTAACAACAGGGATAATCCCGCGCCAAAAAGCTCTATTCCGATTGCCCAGGGTGGGGGTTGCTTGATCGCACAGGTAGAACACCTGCTAATGACTTTTACTCTCCCACTATTAGAGAGACTAAGAGTGGTTAGTGTAGGCCTAGACAAGCTACAGCAAACTACCACAGATAACTATCACTTGCTACAAGAACTGGCGGGCAACAAGAGGGCGACAGGAGAAATGCACCACTCAAGCTCAAGGAATGGTATTAACAAACTAGCCAGTCCACCCACCAGCCAACCTCCAACAGCAATATTACCCAAAAAGGTGGACACGAGGAACAGTAATCTAGCAGGAAATAAGGGTAGCGCTAACACCCGCGATGAAACTAGCAACGCGTGTGAGGGGCCTAGACCAGCTCCAGTAGAGGTCCCACACTCACATACACAACCCCTGGGACCTACACAGCCCTTTCAAACAACTCAAGGTTCAGGAAATAGATCTATCCTCGACCTACCTCCCCAGAGCGCCCCACTAGTAATAGTTCTAGGGAACGTTCCACCTCTGCCACAGGGGGGGAGGGAGGACTTTGCACAGCTTAAAAAACAAAGTCACCCACTGGCTGGCAAATAACACTCATAGCGGCCAAAACATAGGGTACAATATTATAATGGTACGTCGATTTTCATGGTTGGGCCGCACTAGGAAATGCAGAGACGGTGACTGCATAGTAGTTAATTTTAACAGCACTGTACCAGTTGAAAGGATTATGAGGGAGGCAGAGACTGGGACTGTTTCGAGAGGACATGGTATAGATATCCTTCCCCTGGGGTTTTTCCACAGACCAGGGGAAGTACATGTTAACAACAACATGATTAGTAGGTATCCCCTCATGAGTAGTAATGGGCCAGAAGGGTGGAACACAATTCCGGTCAGGTCATTTAGGGGTGAAAAATGGGGTGGCATGGAAACCCAGTCACACCTGGAGGTAACAAACAGATATAATATCCTATCGGGCCTAAATGATTGTGACTGACTGAGTGTAACCACCGTACACTCCACAATAACTGATGGTCCCGACCCTAACCCCGACTGTCCCAATATACCCTGCGTTAGTGGGGTGTTACGCGCCGGCTCCGCAACGGAAAAAGTGGGTTCAGTACGTGTATCAAACATAGACAGGGAACGGGAGGAACCCATCACTAGCACTGCACAGACCGTTCGATCTGTGGAAAACATAGGGGAAAATCCAGAGGGTAATCTATTTTATAATATAATCTCCTAGAATGTAGCGAGGTTAATAAGTAAGATCTCAGACCCTGTATGGACCCAGTTTGTAAACAACTACTCTATCATCTTTCTCCATGAGACCTGGGCAACTGATTGTAATCTCGCTATGGAGGGCTTTAAATCATTTCTTGTCCCAGCAACACGCTCTAGAAGTGGGCGTGCTTGTGGCGGCTTAGCCATCTATTTTTCCCTAGCATTAAGATGCAGTGTAAAGGTTCTTATCTCAGGCAACAAAAATTTCCAGGCCATCCTGCTGGGGAAAGATGAGAACAGTATGTGCGTGATTAACTTTTACAATGCTACTTGTCAAGGGGAAGGCTGTAGGATTAATGATTTACATAATTTTATTATCCCATGCCGGGGTCCCTTTAGAAGGAATGTGTTGTTAGCCGGGGACTTTAATGTTCATTTATGTGGTGACCCCATGTTACACACTAGGGCCCTAGCCAAAATGATACAGTTACTTCGAATAGATATTCTCTGTCTACAGGAGACTCATGTCGCATGGGATAAGAGGAGGTTGCTTAATAATTTAGGACTAGATTTATTGGTCTGTTCTAAGCAGACGGGAATTAAACGCGGTGTTGCAATTTTTATGCGACATAATCTAGGGTCCTGTATTAGAACAACTGCGGACAAATGGGGACGGTGGGCCTCTGCAGAATTGCTGTTATATCAACAGAAGTTTGTGATATACACTATCTATGGCCCTAACTTGGATGACGCCGAGCTATTTAATTCTCTAAATCCGGAGTTATCCGTCTGTACTTTTCCCATTATTTTATGTGGTGATCTAAACATTCATTTAGAAGCTAATTTTGATATTAGACATGATAAATATATGGGCTCTAAACCGCGAACTTTCAGGGCCTTGAAGAATTTACTGACGGACAATTGTCTTATGGATGTGTGGTTTTCTATGTATAATAAAGACCCTGGTTAGAGTTTTTTTTCTGCCCCGCATCGAAAGCATATCCGTCTAGACTATTTTCATGTTTCTCAATTCTTTTTTGATAAAGTGAAAATGGAAATCCTCCCAAGATTATTATCTGATCATAACCCTTTAGTATTATATTTTAGTCTACCATCTATAGGTGAAAGACCGAGATCAACTTGGTCATTCCAGAGGAGTCTATTATCTGATGAGGATTATATTCAATATATGACTAAAATTATACAGCAGTTTTTTGATATTAATAATAATAGTGCACCTATCCCCGTGGTATGGAATGCATTTAAACCAGTAGTAAGGGGAGAAACTTTAAAATACTCAAATTTCCAAAGCAAAAGCAGACGGGACACATTTTTGAAAGATTGTTATATGGTTTCGGGGGCAGAAAGAAAACCAGCTGAAAGTATCAAATCTAATATTCATATTCAAGAATCCCAAACTGAGCTTTTCATTAAGCGAAGCATGGTTTATTCCCATTTCGTGGAGCGAGTGATATCACAATACAGACAACATAGAACTGAAAGTTATGAATTAAGCGAACAAACAGGGAAAATTTTGGCTCAAAGACTGCGTCAAAAAACAACAGCTAATGAAATTCTTAAAATTCGAGATCTTAATGGGAATATAAAAGTATCTAAGAAGGATATATTGTTTGCTTTTGGTGAGTTTTATCAATCTTTATATTGTCAGCCTAGTAATAACGATGATGCAGAAGTCGCCAACAGGCGGGTGCCGCTCGAAGTTGCCAACAAGGGAGAGACTTGCTTTTACAGACCTTTGGGAGTGCTTCTCACCGGGAACCAGATCCACCATCTCCGCGGGCGGAGGCACTGACAGCGGGACTGCGAGTCCCAGGATTCCTGCCGGCGCGTGCCGCACCTGGAGACTCTTCCCCTGAGCCCCCGCCCCCTCCTGGGCGTTCAAAACCGCGACTCGCGGCCCCCGCTACGCGGGAGCCGCTCGAAGTCGCCAACAAGGGAGAGACTTGCTTTTACAGACCTTTGGGAGTGCTTCTCACCGGGAACCAGATCCACCATCTCTGCGGGCGGAGGCACTGACAGCGGGACTGCGAGTCCCAGGATTCCTGCCGGCGCGTGCCGCACCTGGAGACTCCTCCCCTGAGGCCCCGCCCCCTCCTGGGCATTCAAAACCGCGACTCGCGGCCCCCGCTCCGCGGGAGCCGCTCGAAGTCGCCAACAAGGGAGAGACTTGCTTTTACAGACCTTTGGGAGTGCTTCTCACCGGGAACCAGATCCACCATCTCTGCGGGCGGAGGCACTGACAGCGGGACTGCGAGTCCCAGGATTCCTGCCGGCACGTGCCGCACCTGGAGACTCTTCCCCTGAGCCCCCGCCCACCTCCTGAGTGATTTTCCCGCCCACTGACCATAAGAACACGCCAGTCTCGCGCATCGCGGGACGCGCGCGGGCGGGCGCCGGGTTAAGCCCGGGCAAAGGGCGGGCCGTTTGAGGCCGTTAGAGAACGGTAGAGACCGGGCCGGGATACTCCCCTAACGCCCTGTTCCCTGGTTTTGTTCCTTGACTACTTGGTCACCTACCGGTAAGACGCTTTACTATGGCCAGCAGGGAAACTAGAAGCAAGGCTGCTTCCACAATTTCTGGGACACTGGACAAATTTCTTTTTAAAGCTAATCCTGCATCTAATAAGGGTACTTCTGTAATTGAGGAGGGTGTAGAAAGTTCCTGTTTATCCTCGCCAGGTTTATTAACAAATACCAGTACACCGCTCCCGCTTGATGCGACCCACCTATCCTTAATGAACAGTATTGACCAAACTATAGAGTCAGTTTTGCAACAACTTAGGACACCGTCATCTGTGCTAAGGGACAGAGGCACATCACGTATTACCAGTGATGTAGAGCTCTCCCCTGTCGCAGAGATTGCACCGCCTGGGGATCAGGGTAAGGTTGATAACCTGTCGGTGCATACGGGTGATAGTGAGGATCTCGTAACTAAAAGGAAAAGACCCAGTAAGCCTAAAGGTGCTAAAAGGGCCAATACTGATTCTGTAATACCAATTGTTGAGGAAAATTTGGGTGCACCTGAGCATCTAGGTATGGGAAAGAACAGGGTAATGTCAAGTGTCCTACCCATTGCATCCACACCTGTGTTTACACAGCCATTTATATTTGGTGGGGTTACCCCTAACTCTTCAGATTTCCTTATTGCATCACTCACCGCTGTCTTCAAAAGTCTTTTGAATCCTCTTATTCTTAAATTGGATTCAATAGAATCGAGATTGACATCGATTGAGAGATTTAGTGTGGGCAATGGAGCACAGCCTGGGATAGGAGCAAATTTCGATGGAACATAAGGGAGTGGTGTGGGAGTCCCCCGTCCCCCTCTGTTAACTATGGTTCATGTTCCATTATCGTCTACAGCTCCTACTGGGGAAAAAAGTAACAACATTACAGTTCCCGTGATCCAAACTGTACCTGTACCACTCCCCAGGTCAGTGCCCCCGATCCCTCCCCCTAGAAGGTCAAAGCAACCAGCTTCAGCCAGCTTACCCACCCAGGAGAGACCAACAAATGGGCCAGTCCATAGCTCTAATCTGCAGGATAGCCCCAAATCTAGGCGCAAGGCAGTAAATCTGCCCCCTGAGGCGGCAGGCTATACTGCGATATTGACGGGGGTCCCTGAGCTGGCCAACGGCGTAAAGGAGTCTTATGATTCCTTACGCAACAAGGTAATCAGCTGGCTTAATATCCAAAGGCCTCTTCCATCTGATCTAAAGGGAGAAGTTCTTCTGGTAAGAAGGGTCCCGTGGGTTGGGTATACTGCCAAGAAAACTGTGGGGGACTGTATAATTGTCAGTTTCAAGAGCCCCCAGGTTGTTACCTATGTTTGCAACTGGCTCGGCAACATAGGTAACACATCCATCGAATTGGTCCCTCTCTCGTATTTCTATCCTAATTCTTACAAGCCATCCTCGAGGAGGGACGATGGCTGGACACGGGTGGATTTTGCTGTAGATGGGACAAGATACAGGCCCAGGCACATCACCCATTCTGCTGCTCTAAATTATGCACATCCAAATAGATTCAATTGCCTTGATGAAGTAGATTGACTTCGAAGGGGTTCATACTCACAATCTCACCAAGTCAGCGTAACTGAAGCTATAGGACAGGGGATGGGTGTAGCAGTGACTGACACTCCAAATAGAGAATTGGAAGGTGGTAGGTTGAAATCGCCTGGCCCTAGAGACCCCGCAGACATCCTACCCGTAAACCAAACTGGCAACATTCAAACCCCCCAAGCCTTCTGTGTCCCTAATATAGCAACTACTGTCCAACCCTCCAAGGAAACAGAAGAACGGTGGCCCGTACTTCCAACTGCGGGCACTACACCCGAAATAATTGACGGGTCCCCCTCTAAATTCATTTCCAATACACTGAAGGTCCTCTCCTGGAATGTGGCAGGTAGTGTAAATAAAATACACACACCAGACTGGGAGCTCTTACTAGACACTACTGATATCTGTCTCTTCCAGGAGACGTGGGCTAGGGACCCACTGACTAGAGTGGGTTTTGCAGTTTTTGAAATTCAGGCTAGGTGGAGTGGAAAGGGGAGACCTTCGGGGGGCCTAGCGATTTGGGTAGCTAGCCACATTGGATGTATTGCAGAAAGTGTTCCCACGTTCTCGCAGGACATCCAGTGTGTACTTCTTAGGTGGCCCAATGCAGTAAAACTGGCAATTGTAAACGTATATTCCCGTCCGGTCAGTGTAGCTAAGGAATTGCCCACCCTGGAAGATCTCTCGTCTTTTCTGGGGTTACTGCCAAGTGACTATAAAATTGTGATGGGCGGAGACTTTAATTGCCACTTCGAACCTCTGGAAGGTCTAAAGGAGGGCGCCCTTACCACTGAAGACGATTTCTGGGGTGTCCCACCTTGCTCATCCCCCCATCCCAAATCTTGGTCTCCACTCGCGGTGCAAATCATGTCCCTCACCTTAAACTATGCACTGAGGGCTTGTAACGGTCGCACTCCGCCAGACAGCCCCTCATCGTGTACCTTCAATAGGAAGGATCATGAATCGAGGTTGGATTATATCTTTGTCGACCTCGGTTTATGGTCCAAGGTCCATGATTTTAGAGTATCCCCCAGAACAGATAGCGACCACAATGCTCTTCTACTGGATCTGAAACATCCCGCCCCTGTCGCTGAGTCACTACCTGCCAAATCTCACGACGACCCAGGTAACCTGGCCCTTAGTTCTAATAGGCAAAGGGTAAAATGGGGGAAAATTATTAGCTCAGAGGAAAATATAAGGAACATTTTTGACATAGCTCTCCCGAAGTTTGTAGAAATAGACAAACTAATTAATCAGCCTAGATCCCCAGATTTTAATAATAAATTGGCAATTATCCATGAAAACTTAGTGGGATCTCTAGCAGAGGTTTTTTACCCAGTGGCAGCCCCCCGACGCAAACAGTCCCGAACCCCAACATGGTACAATTCGTCCTGCAAAAAGGTTAAGTCAGAGTTAATTGCCTCCATTAAAGCGGGCTCAGACAGGGCCACAGTCGCCAAACTTAGGTGTCAGTATAAGCAAGCCATGGTCTTGGCTAAGAAGGAGTGGGACTGGAACCATTGGCAGGACCTCTCCTCCGCATTAGAAACCAGGGATTCAAGAAAGTTTTGGACCCTGGTGAACAATGGCACGGGAGAAGTCAAAGCGGCAGTGGAATCCAACATCGCATCATCTGCCTGGGAAGGCCACTATGGCAAACTGTATCAAGACATGGAACAGTCCGCCTTTGAAGTGGCCCATGTTGATATACCTATCCCCGCAGTTGGCTTAGAATTTACCCTTGGTGAGGTGGTTAGTGCAATAGAGAGATTGGCAATGGGGAAGGCACCGGGTTTGGATAGATTGCCCGGTGACCTCTTCAGACAACATCCTGAGATTTGGGGTCCGTACCTCCTTATTCTCTTTAATGCCATCCTGGGAGGTATGGAGATCCCCTGTACTTGGCTGGGAGCTGAGATAGTGCCAATTTATAAAAAAGGGTTCCCTTCTTCTCCCAGCCAGCTACAGGCCGATCAGCCTCATAGATGTCCCCCAAAAACTCTTCTCTCGTCTCCTCTTGGACCATCTCAATGATTGGATGGAGGCAAATGAAATCCTGAGTCCCCTCCAGGCTGGCTTCAGAAAAAACACGTCCACCATGGACCAGGTCTTCCGCCTCATCCTCCTGTATTGGAAAATGGTGAGGATTGAGGGGGGAGGCTATACATGGTGTTCGTGGATCTGAGGTCAGCTTTCGATCTGGTCCCACGAAATAAACTATGGCAGGCCCTCAGGGAGCTGGGTGTCCCATCCCAACTGTTGCATGTCTTAATCAGGCTCCATGAAGGCAATTATGCGCAGGTCAGGTGTGGGAGGGACGGTGCGCTGTCATCAAGGTTCCCTGTTCTCAGAGGGGTAAGGCAGGGTTGCGTTTTGGCGCCAACCCTGTTCTGCCTCTTTGTCAACAGCGTTATATCTCACCTTGACAACGTCAAAGACAATGACGCCCCTCTTTTGGCCGGCAGGAGGGTGCCAGCTATTATGTTTGCTGACGACACCCTCCTGCTTTCCAAAACCCCCATGGGGATCCAAAGGATTCTAGATGGATTTGATCTTTTCTGTAGACAACACGGTCTAGAGATCAATACAGAGAAGACCAAGTTCATGATCTTCAATCCATCCCCAAAAACCAGACCCAATCCAACTCTGGGTTCAGTCAGCCTAGAAAGGGTCACAACCTTTCAATATTTGGGGGTAACATTACACGAGAACCTATCCTGGGACCCCCAAATTGTAAGATCTCGGCTTAAGCTGTCCCAACTCTCTAGTGCAATTTTGAAGGTTGTAAATTCCTCAACCTTCAAACCGATAAGTCCGGTACTGGAAATGTACAAAGCGCAGGCCAAAGCGGCCGCATCTTATGGCAGTGAGCTATGGGGGCATAGAGCAGGTCCGGTTCTCGCCAGAGTCGAAAACAACTTTCTCAGACGTCTTCTGGTCCTCCCCCGTAGTACACCTTTGTTTCCCTTGAGACTGGACATGGGTCTACCATCTATCTCTGCTGAGCTGGAGTCTAAGCCAATAGGATTTTGGCATAGGCTTTGGTCCACCAGTGAGCTTGCTCATTATAGGAGTGATCTTGCCCACGTAATGGACCTGAACCAACGAGACACAATTCCCTGGCTGGCTTTTGTTAAAAAAGAACTGTATTGTTTAAAACTATCCGAGCTATGGATAGCCAAAGGCTCTCCCGCAAACGATTAGTTCAGATCCACAAGGAGAAAAGCTTAGATCTCCTCCTGACTTCAAATAAACACGCACCCTAACTGAACGCTTTCTACAATCCAAAAATTCATATGAATTCGAAGGTTTTATGGATATTATCTTCCCCATTTTAGCCAGGAAGCTGTTTATACAGTGGAGGCTTGGCACTCTGCCTATCAAAACCTTCACCTGTAATTGGCTACACAGGGATGACAAAATCTGCCCAGGCTGCAACTCCCATGATGAAGATGAAACACATTTTCTCTTTTTTTGTCCTGCATACCAGAGACCAAGGAAACACTGGTTGCTCCCCCTATGCAGGAACCTGGGTTTTAGGAGCCATATGCATGCGTACGGAGTATTAAGAACTAGTACTCTGCCCCACATAGTCTTTGCAGTGGCGAAATTTATCATGGCTATGTGGCAGATAAGGAAAAAACTGCTAAATGCACAACTGCCGTAAATATGAAAATTGTTTTTATACTATGGATTGTGCTCTCCGATCATGCTATGAATTGTTTTCCCTAACTATGAATTGGTTTCTATCTTTATCATGTCTCGAACACCCTGGCAATCTTTTTTTCTGTAATGTGTTCTTAAAATCGTGTTCTTCTTTTAATACAATTGTCTAAATGTAATATACAATGTATCTTTTATGGTCTAGAAGACCAAAATAAAGAATTTTTGGATTGGATTGAAATATCCCAATATTTGGAGGGTGTAGGAATAACTTGGCTAACGGAAGATCAGAGGGAATCTCTTAGTACTACAGTATCATGGGACGAAATCGAAGCAGCAATAATGGGACTGGCATTTGGTAAGGCAGCAAGGCCTGACAGCATACCATTAGAATTTTACCGAACATTTAAGGGAGTGTTAAAATTAGAACTCATAAAATTGTTTCAGTTGGCATTTTCTGGTACCCCTCCAGAGTCATGGTTGCTAGCAACCATAGTTATTTTTAAAAAGAAGGGGAAGCCCAGTGAAGAAATGGGGTCTTACAGGCCCATATCTCTATTATCTGTTGATAGCAAAATTTTCTCTAAAATGTTAGCTAATAGACTTAATAATCTGAGGCCGCTTCTTGTATCTAGAAGGCAGCATGGCTTTGTAGCGAAACCAGACTCTACAGATCATATTAAAAAGATAATAACCTTGTTAGACTGGGCACAAGCATCTGAATCTCCTGTAGAAGTGGCCCTGTGGACGCTGAAAAAGCGTTTGACAGGGTCACTTGGAGGTTCTTATGGGCTGTCATGACTTGGATGGGACTCCCTGAGGAAATTTTGAATGCTATTAAGGCTCTCTATCATCAACCAAAAGCTGCTATTAGGATCACTGATACAGCATCTGAACCTTTCGAGATAACAAGGGGGACTAGGCAGGGCTGTCCCTGCTCCCCCCTGTTGTTTGCCATGTATCTTGAACCCTATGTTCGTAAATCGGCAACCGAGGAAGGAATCACTCCAGTAACGATTAGAGGAAACAATTTAAAAGTATTCGCCTACGCGGACAATGTCGCCATCACTACACCAGATATTAAAAATGCCTTACCGAAGATAATATCTTTGGCAGAAGAGTTCGGTCAGCTATCAGGTTACAAGCTAAATATAGCAAAAACACAGATCATCCATTCCGAAAATTGCCGCCCCAAAGATATGGTATTTGCTTCGGAGGCTCAATATTTAGGCATCACAATATCATCTAAAGTCGAGGATATTGTTCGTTTAAATATCGAACCTGTAATAAAATCTTCAAATACTACGTTGGAAAGGCTTAATAACCTACACTTTTCTCTTTATGGTCGGGTGAATATTTTGAAGATGTTAATTTTTCCAAAATTTTTATATTTATTTCGAAGAATCCCTTTATTGTTTTCGACATCTTATTTTTCTCAAATGGATAGAATGGCATCCAGATTCTTATGGAGCTATCACCGGACCAGACGTGCTATTAGTCGATGCTGTCTCCCAAGGATGAAAGGTGGTTGGGGGTCCCGAATTTTCGATTGTATTATTGGCTTATTCTATTAAAATATATGGGTATATTAATTTTTCCAGTGATCACCATCGAACAAGCGATATACCCGTCAATCTATGAGATACTATTGGGAGAGGAAGTTCCTCAATCTTTAGTTAAAATCTTGGAAATTCGTTATTATAAAAAAACTAAATTTAAAATCATAGCAGCGGCTGCCTCAATTTGGCGGCAGTTCAAAAAGAAAATTACTAATCTTAAAGACATCAGCTACTACACTCCAATTTTGAAGAGTAGGGTACTGCCCGAGATTTTTGATGACCCAATCACGAAAAGATGGTATGCTGCAGGTGTTCGCATCTTGGGAGATCTCTATAATGATAATCAACTGTGTTCGTTTTCTAGTTTACAAGTCAAATATAATCTGCCAAGACACGATTTTTTTAAATATCTCCAACTCCGGAACTTTCTAGAAACAAAAGGTTTACTTAATAATATCTGTATGAATAAAAATTATGTTTTGGAAGCATTAAGGTAAGGGGGAGAATTGGCTCAATTTATCAGTTAGTGATAAATCAAATGGATGATGACCTAAAACTAATTGAAATTAAATGGCAAAGAAAACTCAAAATTGTTAAGGTTGATA